>NC_071583.1:2467857-3667857 GCF_024509145.1 Vidua macroura
CTTCCTTCCTTCCTTCCTTCCTTCCTTTCCTTCCTTCCTTCCTTCCTTCCTTCCTTCCTTCCTTCCTTCCTTCCTTCCTTCCTTCCTTCCTTCCTTCCTCCTTCCTTCCTTCCTTCCTTCCTTCCTTCCTTCCTTCCTTCCTTCCTTCCTTCCTTCCTTCCTTCCTTCCCTTCCTTCCTTCTTCCTTCCTTCCTTCCTTCCTTCCTTCCTTCCTTCCTTCCTTCCTTCCTTCCTTCCTCCTTCCTTCCTTCCTCTCCTTCCTTCCTTCCTTCCTCCTTCCTTCCTTCCTTCCTTCCTTCCTTCCTTCCTTCCTTCCTTCCTTCCTTCCTTCCTTCCTTCCTTCCTTCCTTCCTTCCTTCCTTCCTTCCTTCCTTCCTTCCTTCCTTCCTTCCTTCCTTCCTTCCTTCCTTCCTCTTCCTTCCTTCCTTCCTTCCTTCTTCCTCCCTCCCTCCTCCCTCCCTCCCTCCCTCCCCCCCCCCCTTCCCTTTTCCCTGTTCCTCCTGAACACATCATTATTCCAAGATAAAACTCCTTTGATTTTCCTTTTTATCTCCTCAGAACTTTTTACAGGTGAGACGTGTGGATTGTTCCTCCAGCAGGAGCCTTCCTCATTCCAGCTCTGGGGCAGAAACACACATTGAGTTTACACAGAGTTTTAGTTCCTCCTCTACCTTCACTTCAGTTTGGGGATGTAAAAACAGCAAATGTCTTCATTTTGTTCATTGCCAATTTCTGCTCTATGCAGGGCAAATTCTTCCTGGTTTTGTGGCTTCATTTGAAATCTCAGCCAACTTTCTGCTGGTTGATCTTTTTTTGATCAATGAGGAGAGTAGCTGTGGTGATCCCCTCTCCGCTCCTATCATGTGCTGTTTAATATTTGTAATTAATGTGGCTCTGCTGCAGAAAATCTGATGGACAAGGCACATTCAGAGCACCAACCACCAAAATGAGGTAAGGGGAACCTCCTGCAAAGCACTCCCTGTTCTGCTGGGGGCCTCCACTCTCCCCTTTGCCCAAAAAGCAGGGGAAAAAAATAGGAAAAAAAATGCCTGAAAGTTTCCTTTTTTTCCCTTTTTTTTTTGGTAAACTTTGTTTCTCCCTGCCCTGGCAGGAGGCAGAAGCAGCTAATGTCTCCCATGCTGAAAGCATTAACTGATTGCATTGTTGCTTGAGCACAGCAGCGTCCTTTTACATTTAGACTCCCAGTGACAACAAAATTAAGGCAGCCTCCCCTTCTGTCAGGCAATAAAATGATTTTCTCAACTTCTTTATTTCTTCTGAGAACTTCTTAGTGCCTGCCTTTCTCTGGCTTGCAGCGAGATGCTCCATCTGAACTGATCAGAACGAAGGAGACCTTTTACTCAGTGCTTTCCAGAAAGGAAGAACAAATAAATAATCTGTATCCCCAGAGTGCCCTGAGGGCTGATTTCCCCCACTTTCCATTTTCTTTATCTTGGTACATGTTGGGTGGGTGTTTAATCTCATTTATGCCAGCAGTGCTCTGCTCAGTAATTGCCTGTGGCTCTCTGGTGTCTGATGAGATGGATCTTGCTGTGACACCCATGGGAAAAGAGCAGATCTCTGCTTGGGAGCACAGTGGGTGCTCCTGCAGGGGCTAAACTCTTTCATTTGGGGGTCTTGAAGGCTCCTAAAGCTTTCTGCAAGGTGATAAAATGAGATATCCACGAATGGCTGGCAGGCTTTGTGTGCCAGTGCTGGCAGCTCACCCTGGCACGGGGATGGCTCCCAGGGCCAGTTGGAGCCAAAGGCCACCTGCTCCTGCTCTCCTGAAGGAATCAGAGAGGGATCACCTGGCTTTGGACGTCCTGCAGTGACTGTGCTGGCCTCCTGCTGCTGCTCTGGGCTCTGTCAGACCCCAGCTGATCCAGGCAGGTTGGGTTTTTCTGTCAGATCTCCCTCCGGCAGCAGTGCCAGTGGTCTCAGGGAGGCAGACCAGGCCAGGCTTGGGTTTGTAAATCATCTCCAGCATCCCACATTCCTTCCCAACAATTTTCTACCTCTGGTTTACGGGGGCCCAACTGCTCGCTCTGACTCACCCAATAATTTGGGCTTTCTTCTTTTCATTTTGCCCTTTTTGCGTGACAGTGATGTGACAACAAGGCCGCCTTCAAAAGACAGGGGGAAGTCCCACAAAGCTTCCCCTGCCAGGATCTTAGGATGACTTGGAAGCAGAACTGAGTAAGAAAATAATTTTAAACTCAGTCCTTTTCTTCTCTCAGTGACCTATTTTGGATACTCCTCCTGCAGCAGCCAACCCACCTGCAAGGAGAGCACTGGAGGTGTCTCACTGCTGCTGAATTGCTGATTTCTGTGGTGAAGAGACCTCTGCATTCTCAGCTGCTGATGTTATGGATATTTAAACTTAAATATGCATTGTCTTTAATGGGAAAATCACCCTTCAGTGTTTTAATACCTTGTTTTTCCCAGGTCTGATTGTGTCTCTTTACAAGCAGTTGCCAGTTCTAACTCAAAAAACACCAAGTCTGCTATAACTTATAAACTACAGAGTAAAAACCCCACAGCACCAGGCTACATCATTCAAATTTGCCACAGCAGGATCCTTCACCTATTTTCAGAAACATTTAGTTTTATTTTTTCCTCTCCATCTGACCCTTGCAGCTCAGCATTGGTAATTAGCCCCCTGCTTCTCCTGTAGCTACTAAAAACCAGGGAAAAATAAATGTTTCCATTTGAAACCATTATTGCAAAGGCACTGCCATGGAACACTGGAGACTCACTGCTCATGTAAGGGAGATTTTCATAAAATGACACTCAGGCATTTGGGGGTTAGCCTTCAGAATTAAGAACAGTATATTTTCTTTTCTTTTTTCTTTCTTTTTTTTTTTTTTTTTTTTTTTTAATGAAAACTTGAGGCAGTGCCATTTCTGTGCTTCAGACTCTGAACTCAGCTGTTAAAATCTCAGCTTGAGGTGCTTTCCTCCTAAAAATCCCTAACAGAAACTTCTCCAATTTGAAATAATAAAAATTGCTATCAGTGTAAGCAACGAAAAAGTCTTTGGGAGCATCATCTCTTCTGCAATGGTACCCAAAGGAAATGATGTTTATATGGAAGAATGATCAAGCAATGATTTTCTTTTTTTAAATCGGTACTGCAGGAGATCTGCAAAGCAATTTCGCATCACACGTGGTCCTAACAGTGCTTGGAGATTTTTGTAGCAGCTCCCTCCCCAAAATATCCTTCCAGTTATTCCAACGGTGCCTCTCAGATCAAACTCAAAGTTTAAGGATCCAGGAAAAGGTTGGATCAGCTGCTCAGAGCCTTTTGCAGACAGAAACAATCAAGCTGAGACTTCATTTTATCATTAAATATCCAAATCAAACCAAAATTTACCAAAGCCTCACGGGAAGTATTGCACCTTGAGAGCTCTGAATCTGCCACTCTGCCTCTTGTTCAGTCTATGGATTTAAATTTAAATCCTATTTTCTTCCTTCTGCAAGGAACATATTAGAACAGATGTTATTGACTGAGATCTTAATCCTACAATGACACTGTGGCAAACTCATCCAATTTTCTTATGAAATTTGATGGTTTTCTTTAAGCTTCAGCTGCTTGTATCAACCACTTGTTTAAGGAGCTCAGCCTTTCATTCATTTCAAGGAGATTTCTGGCAGACAGGATTGAGGGCTGGGGTTCACACTGAAGGTTTAAAAAGTCCACATGTCCAAACATCAAAATTATTACCTGTTTTGGGTAGTAATTGTGATTTTTTTAATGCTTTCATCCAGAAATAAAGGGGTGTGTTCAGTGAGAGTGCAGTGATTGCTGGATGGGGCTGAGGAGCAGAACAGCTCTGACAGCCAAAGATGGGTGTTAATTCTTGGAGGAGACTGAAAAAAACAACCAGAAATCATGGTGGAGCACTTCTGCAATGAGGAAAGGCTGGCACAGCTGGCATTGTTCACCTGCACAGGAGAAGCTCTGGGCTGAGCTCAGTGTGGCCTTGCAGGGCCTGAAGGGGCTGCAAGAAACCTGGAGAGAGACAATTGACATGGGATGGAGGGACAGGACACAGGGAATGGCTTCAAAGTGCCAGAGAGCAGGGCTGGATGGGATATTGGGAATTAGGAATTGTTCCTGTGAGTGTGGGCAGCCCTGGCACAGGTGCCCAGAGCAGCTGGGGCTGCCCCTGGATCCCTGGCAGTGCCCAAGGCCAGGTTGGACACTGGGGCTGGAGCAGCCTGGGACAGTGGGAGGTGTCCCTGCCCTGGCAGGGGTGGCTCTGGGTGGGATTTAAGTTCCCTTCCCAACCCAAACAATGCAACAATCCCAAAATTTTACAGGATCCATGGCTTAGCTTGAAACTCCGGTTCCCCCATTTCTCTCTTCAACACTTTGGATTATCAGAGACAAATCCAGAACTAACATCTCTTTGTGTGTTTTATCAGTTCCCCTTTTCTCATAAAGGTTTTATTTACTCCACTCCTGACTCGATGTCACTTTGCCTCAGAAATTCTCCTCAACTTTGACTTTTCTTGCAGCTCAAAGGCAGCAGGAGAGCCCTTAAAGATATCATCAAAATCTTTATTTTCACGCCTTCCAAAGCCCCTGGAAATAGATACTACACATCATTGTAAATAGTATTTCTCTTAATGCAATGATCTTGTTCTAATCTTCCAGTGGTGTGAATACGCTTAGAGAGATGGATGCTAAATAAATTAAAATGAGCTAAGAGAAGATGCTTCATAACCCTGGAAATATTGCAGGCATTATTTAAAGTAGTTAATATTTTTACTGCCTCGTGAATGCTAATCTCTGAGAAATCTCAGGTACCAAATATAGTTTTAATTCTCAATTTTAGTTCTCGCAAACTGGAACTGTAAATTAATTTCAACACTATAAAAAGTAATAGAGACGTTTATTTTCTTAAGCAATCTGCCTCATTCAGCTGCAGACTGGATCTGAATTAATGGTCCTGGCATGCTGAATACAAAATTAGTGATAATGTGAAATGCACGTAATGATAGTATCTGCTGCGAGAGTTATAATGCTGGGTCCATATTTTTTCTCATTAATCTTCTCCATTATTATTAAAAAAATGATACTGAGCATCTCTCTGGCACTTGAGTGCTTTTATGGGGGTTTCTTTCTAAGAAATGGTTCCTTTTGCAGGATGAGCTTAGCCCGAGCCTGCTTTAACCTTTTGGGGATGTTTTAAGTGTAGAATTAAGGTGCCTGTTGCATTTCCATAATCCAGTGTCAGGACAAGATAAAACTTTGGAAAAGTCACTGGATGTGGCTCCAAAGTTCAGTCTGGAGAAAGAAAAGGAGTTGCTCAACACTTCTTTTACTCAGCAAAATTGGAAAGAACAGGGATCCTCAGCGAAGCCCCCGCACAGCTCAGTGACAGCACCCACCTTCCCTGTCCCACGAGATCCTTGGATTGTGGGCTGAGGGTTTGTATGGAGCTGCAGGAATGTTTGCAGGAGTGCCAGGACAAGAGGGGAGAAGCAGAGAAGTGCACGAGGGGATGAAGATGTGATCAGGAAAGGAAGTGGAGAGAATCAGAGGCTGTGGGAAATACATGTGAAGAAAAAGTGGCTTCCAGGGATCCTGTGGTGCACCAGAAACCAAATAAAAAAAGCTTTTTATTTCCTGTTTCATTTTATTTACTCTGCCTTTTATATTTCCTATGAGTGACAGGGCATTGCCAAAGAGATTCAGTGTTTGGTTTCTATCCCAGCAGGAGCACAAGACTTCCACTGTCCCTTGACTCAAATCATGTTTGTTAATGAGTTTTACTGCAGCCATGGGGTTTATCTCAGTGTAGCTCTGACAGTGTCCAGGTGGGGTTGGGAGGGTTGGACCTGTGCAGAGCTGGTGGAGGGGATGGGATCAGGAGCCCAGATCCCCCCAGGTGGGCTCAGCCCATGGTGCCTTCCCCAGGCCCTTCGTGCTCCAGGGTTGTTTGGGAGCTGCTCCAGCCGTGCTGGGAATAACTCAGTGCTCGTGGCATTAAACAAAACTCAAAGCAAACAGCAGAGCAAGAACAAACCTCAGCTCCAGCATTAAAGGTGAGCTGCTTTAACCTGAGAGTGTGCAGAGAATCCCAGGATCACTGAGGCTGGAAAAGCCCCCCAGGATCATCAACCTGTGCCCAATCGCTGAGCACTGAGTGCCACATCCACTCATTCCTTGGACACCTCCAGGGGTGGACACTCCAAACCTCCTGGGCAGCCCCTGACCACTCTTTCCATGGGGAAATTCCTCCTGATGTCCAACCTGAGCCTCCCCTGGTGCAGCCTGGGGCCATTTCCTCTTGTCCTGTCTCTTGTTCCCTGGGAGAAGAGACTGATGTCCATCTTCTTTCATTTTTTCTTGCTGTGGGAGCGACTGATAGCCCAGAAAAAATCCAGGATGGTGCTGGGGAGACTGGGCTGGAGGTGGGGACAGCTGCCTGATGCAGTGGTGGCACCTTCTGCCTAGAACACAGTGGCTTCCAAAGGGTTTTATACCTTATGTGGTGAAAGTGAAATATTTTGGGCTCAGCAGCGTTTATTTTGTTTTCTTTCCTTTGGACTAACGAGCCTGAGTCAGGAAACCATGCAGGGAAAATCAGTATGCAGAGTGCAAGCATCAATTTAAATCTACAAAGTTGCAGTGGGCTATATAAAGATTTATTAATCAAAACATTTGCAAAATATTGACTATGCACGTACGCTGTGAGGCCTGAGAGATCATCTGCAAAGCAAAGCTTGAATTAATCACTTCTTCTCATCCATTAATATTTCAAGAATTAAAAAATTATGTAGCAGATATTTGTGGGTATTTTGCGAACTAATTTCATTCTCTAATTTCAAATTTTTTCCGCTCAACAGTTGTTGTGTAGAGGGAGGAAACAACAGCTCAGGGCAATCAGCCAAATTTTGGCTCCCAGAACGGGGGGGGTTTGGAAAAGGTTATCCCTGGATCCTTCCCATCCTGAGGGGACAAGTCCAGAGCCCAAAATTCCTGAGGGACAAAGCACAACCAAGAGCATTTTTGGTGCCTCTTTTGGCTTAAACAGCTCTGCAAAACACAGATCTGGCGAAACCTGGTTAGAAGGATCTGGCAGCCCCTGTTCTCTGAAAAAAATAGGCGCATTACAAGGGAAAAAACAGAAGAAAATGTGGTTTTGTTGGAGAAAAAAAAAAAAACTCTCATGTTTTAGTATCCAACCAAAGAATACCAGTGGATGCCCAGTCAGCATCCTGCCACCTGGAATGGTGCTGAAAGCTTGAATCACTGTCAGCCAGTGGATGTCACAGTGATTAAAACCCACAGGCAGCACTTGGGCTGGGCTCTTGAATTTTCTGAAATGCCCAGGTCGGTACCAGCAGAGCCCAGAGTGCCCATGAATCAATACAGGCTCATTTTACTGGAAGCTGTGAAGTGCCACAGAGCAGCCCTGTTGTAGTTGATGGAATTAATTTCAAGAAACTCATCCATTTGTAGGGCTGGTGTGATGGGGAGCAACGGCCATGATTTTATTTCAGATGTTTCTCTGAGTGGCTTCGTGAAGATGTTTTATATACAAGGTTTTAAAGTGCAAGGCATGTTGTTATTTTATTTCCTCCAACAACCAGAAAGAGAGAGAGCCAGGGCTGGATTTAAGCAGGATTTAATGTTAATGGTGTTTATGGAGGAACCCTTGCAGTGGCAGGAGGAAGGAACACACATCTCCGAGTGCAGAGGAATGACTGGGAGCTGCTGCTTAGGAATGTGCCGCCAGAATTAGATCAATTATTAAGAGATAAATTATTATATAATAGATAAATCATTATAAGTTATATAATTTAATAATTATAATTACAATTTAATAATATAATTATATTTATATAATATATATTTTATATATTTATATATCTATATATTTAAATATATATTGAAATACATATAAAATATAAAATATAGAATATATAATATAATATATTATATATTTTATATATTTATGTATAATATATTTTAGATATATAATATATTTATATATAGAAAATTTAATAATGTAAATACAATCATAAATTAATAATTATAAATTATCTATTATTTATCTATTATATATCTATAATTTATCTATTATAAATAGATAAATTATTAATTATATTATATTATATTATATTATATTATATTATATTATATTATTATATTATTATATATAATATAATATAATATAATATAATATAATATAATATAATATAATATAATATGATATAATATTATATTATATTATATTATATTATATTATGTCATATTATATTATATTATATTATATTATATTATATTATATTAATTATGCATAATTATATATCATTATGTATCAATAAATATACTATAATAATTTATAATATAATATAATATATATATAATATATATATAATAATATAATAATATAATAATATAATAATATAGGATAGGATAGGATAGGATAGTATATGTTATTATAAAATATATATTATATAATATATTATGCATTTAATATTATATTAATAGATACATTATTATATTATGTAATTAGATAAATCATTCTGGGCCCTAGATAGTGATGTCTGAGCTCTAGCTTACCTCTAGCTGGGATTGCCTTTCTCAGGCAGCGAGGGAAAATCCAAAATGTGGAGCTATTTTCATTACACACCTCTCCATTGCCTGCTCCTCGTGTATATGTGCACATTTCTGAGTTTGCACTTATCTATATTTCATATAGATATAGGAAAGATCCCTTAGTCGCCAACTTTTATTTTTAATTTTATCCTTTCACTCTGCGTTTCCTTTTTTGCTGAGTGCCCTCACTGTGTGGGCCAGTGCTGGAGGTGGTTGTGCTGCACACCTGGCCCCAGGTGCCCCTGGGCAGCCCAGAGCTGTGGGCTCATTCCTGGGGGCACAAATTCCTCCTGAGCAGAACAGTGGGAATGCAAATCCATAACCCCAGGCTATCCCCTGCCTTAAATCCGTGCCTTGATGGAAGAAACTTCACTTTTTGCCAAAATTACAGCAACAGAGCACAGTTGTCTCTTCTATCTTGTGATGCTTGGGTATTGGGAGAGAGGTGTGTGACTATTAAATAGGGGAAAAGGTTTATTTTACAAGTCAGACTTTAAGAGGAATTTTAAAAGCCTTGTGAAACTAAATGGCCTGGAAGAATTTTTCTGTTAGAGAGTATTTCTGAAGTGCAGCAATGTGGGTTTTCATGGGTGTTCTCTATAGGAGCTGTTTATCCATCTCTGTTCATTTCATTTTACACATTTCACTAGAAAATGCAAATATACAAATAAATAAAAAAAATATATTTAAAAATATGAATATAGCAATACTGACTTGCACAGATGACATTAAATAAAAATGTTTCATGCTCCAGACAGGGAGCTGGGATATTTGAAGGGCTGGGGGGACGATGCAGCTCTGGTACTTGTTAAAAAGTGGAATTTCCTCGGCCTGATGGAGCAGTTCCACCTGGAGAACAGCTCAGAGCTGATGTGATTGACAGCCAAATGTTTCAGGGCTCTTCCCCTAAACTGGGAAAGCCTTGGAACAGCCAGGATCAGTGGTGTTACATTCACTTTATGGCACTGCAAAGCCACCAGATGCTACAAAAACCCCACCTGCAGACAGCACCTTCCCCAAAACAGCAGGAAGAGCCCCCTTCCATCCTTGAGCCCTTCCCAGGAGCCCACCTGAGGCTCCCTTACCTGGGGAAGGGGACAGTGACATCAGCTTCAGGAGCAGCAGAAACCTCTGGAAAACATAAATGTTCAGGCATTGAAGTGAGAAGAAGGAGGAGCAGGTTCATCCTCCTCCTCCTCGTCCAAATCCAAATTCCTGCCTGCCTTTTTCCCATCCCAGCCCTTCCATCTTCTCACCTGGCTGAGGCTGGGGCTGGGCTTAGCCCAGGTAGGCTAATTCCAGAGGGGTTAAGCCTTGGAACTTCTTTCCTCTGCTCTGCAGCAGCGTTTGTCTCCTACTTTTCTCTGCTGGAAGCAGGAATACAAAAAAAAGGTACTTCTAGCTCAGCCAGTGGATGATTTTTATCAGCTCATTTTAGTCAATAAAGAAAGAAGTCAATCACTCCTGGAAAATAGCACTTTCCAGTGCTGTATAAACCTGGCCAGTACAATTGCAGAATAAATCAATAGCTGCATTAATCAATACGATGTAAACTGCTGATCTCTGTGGATAAATTGTACTGGTGTAAGAAGGCTTTCAAATAAATTCTAAACCCACTCAAACTGCACAGGCTTTGAATCTGCTGAGGGCACTGGGACCTGGGGAAGATTTGTGCTTTTTCTCTTTAAAATCTCTGGGACAGCAGAGCTGCAGAATAATGTAATTAACTCATGGTAGCAGTGCTCCCACAGACCACTGCAGTGAGAGCTCCAGAAAAGATCCCTGTGCTCAAATTCACCAGGAAAAGGGGATTTTAGGGTGAATAGGGCAGGGACAGGGTGCCCAGAGAAGCCCCTGGATCCCTGGCAGTGCCCAAAGCCAGGTTGGACATTGGGGCTGGAGCAGCCTGGCACAGTGGGAGGTGTCCCTGCCATGGCAGGGGTGGCACTGGGTGGGATTTAAGGTCCCTTCCCAACCCAACCCATTCCATGACTCCCATGATTCCTGTTTCTGTGATTCTAAGAGCAGCAAGTGGTGCACAGAGAAGGGAAGGCTGCTCCTCCACCTGGATGTTTGACAGCCCCAAGAGTTGTAGGAGGTTTGGCCTCTCCAGACACCTCCATTTTTTATGAAACCCTGCATTCGAGCGCCTCAGTTTTTATTCTACTTCTTACCATAACAGTGACCCAATGCAAGGCTACTGGCAGAGCCTCTGGATGGTTTCTAAGGGAAAAATTGGATTAAAGCTGAGGAGATGGGACCCATGGCAGCAGAGGGGTTGGAGCAGAGGAGTGTGGCTGGAAAACCAACAAAAGGAGAAACAAGTACATGAACAAGGAAAGTTTGTGTTGGACATTTCACTGAAGGCAATCCGGAAAAAAATAACTGTTAGGACATGATGACTCAAATGCAACAATTCCATTTATCTTATTGGAATATTAAGATTCCTATCTTTTATTTATATATATATATATGTATAAAATTATATATAATTATTTGGGATATAAGCATTATATAGCCAACCCAGGACAGCACCTTACAAAAAACATCTGCTCTTCTGGGATCCCTTAGCATTTCAGAATTATTCCAGTTCATTCCATAAAGATGACAAACACTTGTAGCTGCTTTTTGGTACTGAAATATATTGGTGTCTATAAAATAGGTTAAGCAAAGAAACAATGCACACCAGTATGATTAATATGACATTTTAATTGCTACGTCAGACCTGTTTCCAAGTATTTAGTGCTAGGAACTGACAAAAGAAGTTCCTAATAAAAAAGCCTGAATGATTGAAGCTATTTAGAGGCCCTCATTGTACTGTGCCTGTCAAAATGTCCAACTGACCTTTTCCTCATGGTAAATTTTTCCAGGGAAGATTTTATTTTTATTTTAATAGTGCTGATTGCCCATCCTCTCCCCCAGTTTTTAGATTAGATAATGGTCAGAGCGAGAGAAATGTCAAATCCTTACCTAGACTCTGGATTTGGCCAGGGGCATTCAGTGTGAAGTCTGTGGAACCTCATTTAAATTTTTAGGTGGATATTTCTGAATGCATCATTTGCCATTATTTTATATTTTCCGTTCGAAGCAATCCTGGAGGTGTTGTCCCTCCCATAAGCTCAGTCAGGAGCAGAAGGAGCATATGGAAAATAACTCGGGTGAGCGGAGGGAGGCTGGGCCACTCGTGGCAGGAATAATGCACAGCCAGTGGGGGAGTTCTGCTGTAGCTGTACCTGGAGAGCTCAGCTTCCGTGTGGGAATGACTCTGTGACTGCCACCATGTGGGAACCCAGCACACCCCTCTGGCTGCCCTGGCTGCCTCCAGACCCTGGCAGGGGGCTCAGAGACCCTGGCAGGAGTCAAAAACACCTGTGGCTTCCATTTTAGCCTGTGGGAAAAGCTGCCAACTTTGTGTGAGGAATTACAAGCCACAAGGGTTTGAGTAGTGTGGTAGTTGAATTAACACAGGGTGGAAAAGTAGAATTTTGGGGTTTTTAGAATGGGGTTCAGGGGACAAGATGGAGGGATTTGGGCGTGTCCTGACCTTCTTCTCCTTCCCCTTGCCCTCCATGTCTCGCTGTGCTGGTGACACTTTTCTGTTGGTTTCAGGCACAGACACACTGTCCAACATCAATGACAGACATTGGCACGTTATTTTAACCACGGCACACGGAGTTTTTGGTATAAAATGTGAACACCACCCCAAGGGGGTGGGAGTCTGTCACAGCCTGACCTGCTGGACAGACCACAGCTCCTTGAGAAAGCATGTTAGAGATGAGAGAAAATAAACGACCTTGAGGAGCCGACCCTGCGCATTCCGGCTCCTTTGGCCACGTGGGCTGGGAGAAAAAGACTTTTTACAATCCTGGGGTCACCTCAACCTCCAGACCCCCGAGACCACCAGACCTCAATCCACGCATTGCCAAGGCCAGCACACCCCTGGCAGTGCCCAAGGCAGGCTGGACACGGCTTGGGACACCCTGGGACACTGGGAGGTGTCCCTGCCATGGCAGGGGTGGCACTGGATGGGCTTTAAGGTCCCTCCCAACCCAACCTATTCTGGGATTCTGTGCTTCTATGACGTTGTGGCTACACCTACAGAGGCACCTGAAACCTCATTTTTGGGAGCACTGAGATGCAGCAACCCTTGGGCACGTCCAGGGCAATTCTGGGGGATGGTGTCTTGGAAAGGTCAGTGCTGGAGGGGAATAAATGAGACATGGGGGGATAGAAATTAACTTAGAGTAGAAATTAATTTTGCATTTAGATGAAGTGTGCTGTTTTAACTTATTTAGTCTCTAACTTGCTGTGCTCACAAAGGCTTGCAGAGATGGACAAAAGAATGCAAGGCTCTGATAAGAGTAGTTTTCCACCTCTACCCTCACAATAAACCACGTTGGTTTATTCAAACTCCGACATGTTTCAAGCAGGGAAAGCAAAACCATTGGTTTATTCAAATTCTCACATCTTTTGTGCTCCCTGAGCAGACAGAAATCCATGGAGGGGGGCACAGAGGGAGCCAGGATCCCCTGCCACCCCCACAGCACCCCAGAGAGTCCCCAAACCCCCCTGAGCAGGTGAATCCCCTCCTCCTGCTGGGAATTCTCCACCACTGAAGCACAGGCTGATATTAATAAAAGGTTTTTTGCACATTTACAACACATTTGTTCATGGATGTGATTTAGAGCTCACTGTAAAGGCATCACCAGGGCTGCATTCCAACGACCCACAGAAAACAGGGAGTTTCTGCACTCTGGGATAATGTTGATTTAGGGGCTGGTGCAATAACACACGTGGGCTATTTTATTTCGTTTCTTGGCATTCCTATTCAAAAATTGCCCTATAAAGAAGGGAGAAGGTGTTAAATAAAGTTTAAATGCTCGTAAATCACAAAGAAACATTGTGCTTGGAGTGAATGGAAACATTTGGAGAGGCTCAAAATTGCTTTTTTCATGGAGAAATATTTTGTTGATGTGTTAAATTCAAAATGAAAATCCCTGACTGTGAGTCTCTTTCATGTTTTGGTACTTTGCTTAGGTTATCAAAAGAAAATAGGTATTATTTTTCCAGCTGTCTGAAAACTTTGGCTGGTCTGTGATTTTCTCTAAAATCTGCTAAGTCTGGGTCCAAAATTCCCTTTACTGGGCACCTTTAAATGGGGTTTTTAATTCAGGATCTTGGTTGTTAAAAACCAGGAGCACTGCAGAGTTTTTCTGTTGTTTTCATTTCAACTTCTGGTTTTAGGGGATTTGTGCTGTTCCTATTTCCAAAGTTTTTCCTGCAACTCTTAAGTGACAAAATTCTTTTTGACCCTTTCTCTTTTCTTTTTAATGAAAGCTGCCAGCCATGTGAACTCTTTCCATTTCAGCATCAGCTGCTTTAATAACACTTTCACATAAAAAAGAGCTGGACTTTCAGTGCTTTGGGCTGCTCAGGCTCAATTTGTCCTGGTGAAACACCAACAAAAGGACTGGGGAGATAGAGAGGAGGAAATGAACCTGCACAAGTTCTGCAGCGATTTAGGGATGATGGGAGGAGCTGGATTTAAAGTTTTTTTTTGTCCTTAAGACTGCTGAGTTCTGCTCTTGAGGCAGAATATTCACCCTGCAACTCCAGCTCCAAGGGAGTTCAGCAAGGGAACATTCACTCATATTCCAGGGATTCCTCAGTTGTCCCTTTTTAAAAAGGGCTGCTCCCATGGGAGTGACAAAATGCTGAGGTTAAAGAGTCTGATTTGGATCTTCTACAGCGAGGAAAGAACATCATTGCTGCACAAAAGTGAGAAGAAATCTGAAGAAGTGATTCATTGTTTACTTCCACCACAAGGAAAAATGTTTTTACTTCATTAAGGTATTATCAGGATTTTATATAGCACATTCATTTCTTTCTAAACCATTCTCCTCTTTTGAAAGCTGTGTTAAACCTCTTCCTAATAACTCCTGTGATTAGGAACTTTGTAGAAATCCCAGAGGACAGACTTCTAAAAGTGACATTTTATTTCCAGAGCCTCCCTGTAATTAAGCATTGCTCAGACATTCTATAGAGCTGTAGCTGCTCTGCAGAAAATCTCTTTTCACTTGAATAAAAAGATGTTTTTGGGTAAAGTTAGCAGAGAATTACATTTATGTTATGAAGCATAAGAATTTCAGATTCAGTTTAATGAAGGGAAATAAAAGGTGTCTGTTGTTTAATGGGCACAGAAGGTCTGGGAGTGAGCAGAGGTCCTGCTGGACACCTGCTGGGAAGGGATGATGCAAAAAACTCTCACAAAACCAAACAGGAGTGACCTCTAGAAAATACTGAATGCAGTCTGGGGGTTATTAAATATCACCAG
Source organism: Vidua macroura (assembly GCF_024509145.1). Lineage (NCBI taxonomy): Eukaryota > Metazoa > Chordata > Aves > Passeriformes > Viduidae > Vidua > Vidua macroura. Next base: position 2,482,809 of record NC_071583.1, read on the forward strand.
CTGGGAGAGATCTTTAATGTCTCTTTCAACCCAAACCATTCCATGATCCTGTGAAGAGTTATTTACTTGGACATCAATCTCTACCATGTGGTCTTGCAATGATTTTATCATTTTTGAGTTTATTTTCTGTCAGACCAGCCCACGGGCTCTGTGAGGAATCAGAGAAAGGTTTGGCTTGGCAGGGGCCTTGAGGAGGTACCAAAGTTTTGGAGCTTCCTCTATGAATTCCCATTCATGCCCATGGATAACCAACATGGTTTAATGTTCTTTGCAGGATTTCCATGCACAGCTGAGCTTCTTTTACTTGTTCACGTGCTGACACATCCTCACCCCCATTCCAACAGTCCCCCTTTTAAAAAATATTCGGGGCATTTGGTTATCTTGTAGTTCTAAATGTTTACAAAGATGACACAACATGGATCTGACAGTGGGGAAAAGAAAATAAACTTCAGAGCAAAGTGAGAAGGAAGAAAAGATTTCCCAGTAATGACATCAGGCAAAAAACACCTTTTATCAGACATAGTTCAAGCTGGCAGGAGCGTGGCTTCAAGCATTGAGCTGCATCTCCTGACTTGAAAGCCAAGCTCTGCTGTTTAATTTGTCATTCTGGGGACTCAGGAGATTGGAGGGCTTAATTACCTGCCTTTATTTCTATTTCAAGATGATGAAAATCAATGTTCTTCTCATTTACCTTCACGCCCAACCCAAAGATGAATCTACACTTTCAAGCCACAGCAAAGAATAATAAAATCAGGAGAGACCAACTGATCCTGCTTAAGGACAGCTAGATTTCAGTTTTCCCTCAGAAAATATTCAGTGTCTCTGGAAGTTTTGTTGATCAGAACAGTCTTTGCATGGAAAAGTCCTTAAAAATGGATTTGAGAATATGTGAAATATCTGATGGTAGAAAAGGTGCTGTTATTTCAGCTCTGGTTCAAGGCCTGCTGATGCCACTGAAAGTTTTTTATGGAATTCACTGGGCCTTGGGTTGGTCCATAGGAGATTCCTTTTATTAAAGTTCCCCTTTTCTGCAGAAAATAGCACAGGGCACTTCAAATAATGTGTTTTATGACACTTCCTCTACTACAGACAAGTGCAAAAAAGTAAACAAATAGCTTTTATTTAATTGAAAGTGTTTTTTTTTTTAACAGGATACACTGAAGAATATGAGATAAATAATAACCACATCACAAGAGTTTTAAATCACTGCTCCCCTCCGTGGCATCAGCTTGCACAGGTTGACATTCCATTAAAATGCTGCTCCAATAACAACTACTTGGAAAAAATTTGAGACCACCCACGTGTCAATCCCAAATTAGGTTTGGCATCACTCCATTTAATTAATGCATGTTGATTTACCCCTTCATTTCCAAGCCTATTTTTAAAAATTCATGGAATATTGATGCCTAATATTTTCTTAATGACAGACCACTTCCACCTCCCTCCCCCTCCCCAGTGTTGATTTTTCTCAGGAATGTTGGTTATGGTGAAGAGTTAAGATAAAATCTACACTTTTATTTTTAGAAGTCCACAGCAGAGCATTGCTGGAACCAGCAAGGAAAAGGGTTTAGAAGAACAGAACTCAACAGCAGGATCCCAGATGCCAATGTATGGTTTATCCTTTGGGATAATTTCACTGCTCCAGAGCTTAAACCTATAAAAATATAAACAGACAGAGGTAAATCTGTGTCAAAAATTAGTTTTTCTTTGCATTTTAGCTCTACAACGATCTCTGTTCTCTTTTCAAGATGAAACATTATCCACAAATGTTATTTCTATTTATTTGTTTATTAAGCTGTAGTGGCCATTTCATGGAGTAGGGTTTTAGATTAACCTTTCCTGTGAGTATCATTTTCAAGAAGGTTTTGACTATTTTGTTGCAAAACAAACTACGATATATAAATATAAAAATGCTCCCTTTTCCATGAATAATAAGTTATTTGTGAGAGCAGAGGCTGCATGCTGGGCCACCCCACCCCAGCCATGGGACAGGGCTGAGACTTCTGTCCAGGGCTGATTTAGGGCTACATTATGTGTAAGAACTGTGACTTTCCCAAGAAATCTTATTCCTGTGTCCTTCCCTGAGCTCTGCATGCCAGGGCAGTAGAGACCTGCATTAAGAATAAATTGTGGGGCAAAATACTTTCTCCTCCAATGAATGTCAGAGTATCAGAGACAAATTTATAGGAGCCAGCACCAAAAAGCACCAGGAGGGAGGACACCTGTGGCAAGGGACAATCTGGGATTCTGTTGTGCTTAGAGGCACAGATTTCTTCTTATGCAACAGCATTCAGAGGGGAAAAAAAATTCTCTCACTCGATATTTTTGGAATCCTAATTTCCTCACTGCTGCTGCCATCGCCACCGTCACTGACGGTTCTTATCTCGATGAGATAATCTTCTTCAAACGGGACCAGAAGTTCAGCTGAAGTGTTGTTTGTCTCCAGGATATGGGCTTTGCTCTGCCTGTTCTGTCTGTACAGAATCTAAGCAGAAAGGGATTGGAAAACAAGAGTTATTTCATTTCGTTTTAAGTTTTAATGGATTTTTTGGGGGGGACTGAGAGATTTTTCTGTTGTGTCCCAAAGTTTTCTGAGCACTTTCAGCATCCTGCAGGGTGCTAAAAGCAATTGGAAACAGGGGAATAAATTCTGTAGTATTTTGGGGTGGGTAACCACAGCAGGTGGTGTCCTAGAACATGAGGATAATCAAAGAATTCTGCACTGCAATCAAACTGTAAAATAAATTTGTATTTCCTTTAAAAGTGATTTATGGGAGTGCTTTTTGGTTCATTCACATAGATCTTTGTGTGAGTATCTTTCAGTCTCTTTTTTAAAGGTAACATTCATGAACAGAGTGATAATGTTCAAATGTGGTTTATGACTGCTTTTAATGCTTCAAAGACTGTTCTCTATTTCTTATATATTTGTGAAACTCCTTCCTTGGAGATATGAAAGCAAGAAACTTTAGTTAAGATTACAAGGGGACAAGAGAAATACAGGACTGGGGACAGAAAATCCCACTGTTGGGATAAAGAAGTCCTACTGTGAATGAATATCTGTATAAACATCAGCCAACCATCCCAATAAATCCAGAAAAATCAGTGTTCCAGGTAATGACCACTCACTTTCCACCAAATCTCTGTACCTGTATTGTAACCAAAATCTCTGATTAATGAGATAAAGAAATCACTTACTTTGTAGCCCAACACCTCAGACTCATTCTCCATTGTTTTCACATGCTCCCAGTTCAGGCAGATTTTGGAATTTGTCAGCTTCCAGGCGATGTTCGCTGGAGGTTGACTTGGTGCTTTAAAAAAAAATAAAAAGGATTATGATAATAACGAGATAAACTGAGTATTAATTTTCATGGTGTAGCTGAATGAGCTGCTGATATGGGAGTAGCAAATGCTTGAGTGATTCAAACCTAAAAGAGCAAAAAACCATTTTCCAGTCCATCATTGCTCTGGTATTAGTCAGAATAAAGATCTATTCATAGCACAGAACCTCTTACTGTGAGACTTCATTTGCAAAATTAGGCACAGCCTGACAGTGTCTGACAGTTCATGTTATATTTGAGAGATTTTGTGGAAGGAAAATGTTGTTCCTCTCTGTATTTCCATGTCCTAGAGGATGTTTTGCTGTCTGGATCTCAGGAAAAGCTGAAACTGAGAGCAAACTACAGAAGGCAAGATTTCCATCAGCCAGGACAGGTTACAAAGAGCTGCACATGAAAGTCTCCATGTGATCCACCATGAAACATTGTAGGATTTTAGAAATTCTCAGCACAATAGGCTGAGAGCAGCTTTTTCAAAGGCTTTTTATGCCTAAGTGCGAGGACTTTGAAAATTTGCCTACAAGTGACTGGAACCGAATCCCGCGTGAACATGTGAGGGTGGAGCTGTGCCTTTGAACTGGAGCTCGGATTTAGGCCAACACGTTCTCTCCTGCTCCATGGCACGTCCTCCCGGGCCCTGCTGGGTGGTGGCACAGGAAAGAAGGATTGAAGCAGAGGTAAAAATGAGGAGAGATTTGGAGAAACACATTCCAGCCCCGATTCTAAATTGTTTAACTCTGGGATCCTTCTCTTCCCCCCTTGTGTTGGTGATTGATGGATGCCACTTGGAAGGAACGGTTGATTTGGTGACAATTTCTTTCACTTCCCACAGAGATAAAGCAAATGGATGGGTGCTGCTGTTTCATATCCATCTGCCTTGTGGCTTTGGAGAAGTTTAACCCATCCCTCTGGTAGGGAATGAGGCGTTGGTGGAGCTCCCAGGTGAATATCCAGGGGTGTCTTTCCTTCAGCCCCACTGTCAGTGTTGGAAAAGATTCATTTCTTTACGAAGACATTTATCTACTCTCACATGCATCAAACTGCAAGTTTATTTAAATATGGCTTGAAAGCTCTTTGTTGCTTTCAGGAAACATTTCATATATGGAATTGGATAACAAAACAGTCACAAGAGGCAAAGGATGTCAAATACTTCATTGGCTGTGCTCTCTGAAGAGGTTTGAAATCACTCAAAAATGGGTGAATTACAGCCTTGTCCAAAGCTTTTTGCCGTAGAAACTTAAAGCTATCTTAATTCATGATTTTGGGCTGAAAAAACACCACGGGAGGATTTGCAAAACAAAATCATCTGGGTTTTTTTTTCTGCCAGAAACCAGAATAAGTGGTAAGAGCATTTTCCCAAATCCATAGGAATATCTGCTAGCAAAAGCAAGCAGTTCCAGGTCTAAGACTGGCAGATTATTTCCTCAATTAATTTCTTGTAATCAGTGCTCTCAAGAATGATAGAAATCCCAAATATCTGCTTAAGTTTATTGAGGTGCTGATGTTATATTGTCCTGGTTTAGGTAACACTTGGCTTTGTTGCTGTACTGTGCTGAGGTTTGTCAGTGCAAGTATTTCCAGTATCTATATGTAATAGTGATATATTTTGTGTGTATATGTATTTATTTGTAAGGGAAAAAGAAGAGGAAGGTGAAAAAATAAAAGGAAGAGGAAGAGGAGAAGGGGAAGGGGAAGGAAGGAAAAGGAAAAGGAAAAGGAAAAGGAAAAGGAAAAGGAAAAGGAAAAGGAAAAGGAAAAGGAAAAGGAAAAGGAAAAGGAAAAGGAAGTTGAATAGGAAAAGTAAGGGGGAAGGAAAAGGAAAGGAAAGAGGAAAGCGGAATTTCTGCAATCCATGCCATATAATTAAAGAACCATAAGAGAACAGCTCTTTATGGAGCCATGTCCATGGTTTGAGGACCTCAGTTCCACTCCCTAAGTACTTTTAACTTAAACCAGGATGTCACCTTAGACCTGACATCGATCTTAGAGAAGAACACTTCAATCAGAATTGCACCTCTTTGGCAGAAGGATCATTTCAGCTCTGCTGAGTCCCTGCAATAATGGGATGAGCAGAAGGCTGCAGGAATCCTGGATGCTGAGCAGGAAGACAGAGCTATTACTTTGGAGCTCCATCTCCTGCTCCAGATGCACATTGTTTATATTCTCTTGACATATTATCTCTTCTCTTATTGCAAGTGCTTGCATCTTCCACAGACAGAGCTTGAAATTTTAATCTATATATTTAAATATTAAAAAGGTTATTTTGACTTTAATTTTTAAATGAACCATTAGCACAATCCTGAATTTGACAGAAGATAAAGTAGATGTAAAACAAAAGCAAATTTATTCCTTCTGTGTTTTGTCATTTGACTGCCATGTCTTTAACTTGTCTTTCATACAGATGCAGATAGGAATAGAGGGAAGAATTCCCAGAGATGAATCTATTTTCAATTGAAAAATGGGCTGTGATGAAAATAGTGGAATCACAGAATGGCTTGGTTGGAATAGCACTTAAATTTCATTTCATTCAACCCCCTGCCATGGTCACAGATACCTTCCACCATCCCAGGTTTCTCCAAGCCTCATCCAACCTGGTCTTGGACAATTCCAGGGGTGGGTCCTGTTTGAGCCCTTCAGAAATATCTTCTCTGGCTTTATTCTTGATTGTTTTATTTACAATGAATACTGGTTTTGTGGCAATTTAAAAAAAATCAATTAACTCATTCTACAAGTTGTTCCTATCTTGCACTTGGAGTAATGGCATGGAACAGCATATAGAAAAGAGGAAAATTGGTGAAACCCAGGATAAATATTTCCCTTTTATGCTAAAGGGCTGATCAATAATTTAGTGGGAAAATAGATTCCAAGGAAAACAAAACAGCAGAAGGCTTTACTTTTATTATTAATTAAAAAAAATAACAGCTAAATTGTGTTTATATCAATGTATCCCTTATGCTGAGCTCTGCAGTGCAAAGTTCAGAGGTCTCAAAACCCCTCTCTATTTTAAAGGGGGGTTTGGGGATTTTAAAGTTTTATTTAAAACCCCCAAACCAACCCAGCCTCGCCACAGAATCTCTTGTCTGACTGGAGGGACATCCCTCCTTTATTGGCTCTGCATCTCTGAAATCCCCTGAAAGCAAGGGTGTGCTTACCACACAAGGGGGCTGCTCTTCCAAGGCAAACAGAAATCCTTCCTCGTGGGCTCTGATTTAGGACAAGAGGAAGTTTCTCGCTCACAGATTTTGTTGTCTGACTTGTGAAGAAATTTGGGATTTAGTTTTCTTTGCTGTTGAAGTGTTTGGCAGCGATGGGTCACGGTGGGCTGGAATGTGCCTGTCCCAGCTGGGAATTTGGGACCCTTGCTGTACCAAATCCAATACTCACGGGATTTTTTGGTGGTGACATTCACCGGGGTGCTGGAGGGCCCTGTCCCCGCAGTGTTGTAGGCTCGGACTGTTGCAAAGTACACCGTGTTAGCTCTCAGGCCCGTGATGTTTTTGGCTGTCACATTCCCACTGACTCTGACCTTCCCAGCTGTGCTTTCCTTGGGATCATCTATCCAATATAAAACCTAAAAAGTGAGAACAAAGAACAGGCAATTCATTGTGTTCCAGCAATTAGGGGCTTGGCTGGGAAGCAGACATGCTGACAAGGAAGATTTTGAGGAATGCAGGATTTTTTTTTGTACTCCAATCTAGCAGGATGTAAACCCAGGCATGAATATTTATAGAAAAGCAATAACATTTCAGAGACTGAATCCCAATTAAGGAACTAAATGAAATCCTTAAATTTACAGATGTCCAGAAGGAAACCTTTGATAAGGTAAGGAATGATAAAAGCTTTGTTGGTTTTATGGTTGAGCACAATGAAAGAGAACCTTAAGAGATACAAAAGAAGATTTATCTCAATCATCTAAAAGGTTTTTAATTATTTTGTATCCTGGCTCTAGTTTTGATTCAGTGACACCTATTTAGACCTGCTATTTCTTTCAGTGATTAATTGATTTAGGAAGGTTTGTGGACTGTACATGACTCTTATTACCTTCATTTATACATTGCAATGATAGCACAGCATTTAAAGTGGTTTTGACTTGTTTTCCTCTTATCTACAAATTAAAAAAAAAAAATAAAAATTGCTTCACTATGCAAGTAAAATGACCAGGAATGATATCTGACATTACTTAATCCCAAAATCACAGAATCATTTAGGTTGGAAAATATCTTTAAGTCCAACCATTATCTCAGCAATGCCAAGTCCAGCACTAAACCACGTCCCCAAGTGCCACATCCACACAGCTTTTAAATCCCTGCAGGGATGGGGACTCCTCCACTGCCTTCGTCAAATGTTTGAGTTAATGGTTGGAGCTGATGTCTTCAAGGTCTTTTCAGCCTAAATGATTTTATTAAGAGGAGGGAGAAGTTAAAAGCCTTTCAACGCACCACAGCACAAGCTCTGGGTAGCGCTGGAGGACATTTATCCTGTCAGCAGCACCACGTGTGCCTGTCCCCAAACCTGAGCACAGAAAGTCTGGGACAGAGCAGCAGTTCTGGGCTGTGAATCCTCCTGATCATCTCAGGTGGGTTGCTGCTAATGAGAGCCAGGGGAAGAGCTCCACGCTCTGTTGACTTGGAAGCAGCAATTTGTTAACTGGGAGGAGGAACCGGAAGGCCAAAAGGATTCTGGATTGGAAAGGGACAACTTCAAGGTGTCAGAGCCCCTTACCCCGTGACCCAGCCCCTCATCTCGTGGCCCAGCCCTCACCTCGTTAGCCCAGCCCCTCACCTCGTAGCCCAGCACCCTGCCCGTGTGCCGGTTCCAGGGGATGGGCAGCCAGGACACCTCCACCGCCGCCGCCGACACGCTCAGCGCCGAGGCGCCCGCCGGGGCCATCTGTGGCTCTGGGACAGGGAAAACACAGCTGCTGGGACATGGCTGTGACCACAGAGACAGTGCAAGGGGAGGAGATGCTGGGGGGAACAGCAGGAAGAGCCCCTGGTGTCACCATGAGCTTTACTGTGCACTTATGGTGAAATGTCAGCAAAACTTGTTCTCAAAATCATCCATTCCCCATCTGCTGGAGCAGATTTTCAGAGATCAGCCACACTGAGTGGTCTGAGGAGCTGAACCCTCTGAGAGCAACACCTTTGAGTGTCTCTCAGTTTTCCAAACACACTCAGCAGGAGCACCTTGAGAACAAATGACTTGAAACAGGCCCTCTACTGAAAATCATTCTGAAAATTTGCCCCTTGCTATTTTTACTTCAGATTCCCACCTCCTGCCTCACGTCTGTGATAAACATCCAATGAGCAGGTTTGAGCAGGGTCCTTAAAAGCCCTGTGAGATCTGCCTGATCATATCTGTCACCTATTGCTGCTACACACCCATTACTACTAAGAGTAACTCGTGTTACCATCCTCTCCTGAGTAGATGATGGAGACGGAGCTCAGGGTCCCTTCTCCTTCGTTGTTGTAGACACCAACTTTGACCTCGAAAGGAGAGAGGGGTGTGATGCTCTCGTTCCTATAAACGTATTTGCTGGATTCCACCGAGGCCACCACAGCTTTGGTCCAGGTTGTTGAGCCAAGGGGACGGAACATGACGACGTAGCCAAAACCTTCCCCGTTTTGGAGCTCTTCTGACACTGGCTGTGGCGACAAGGCAGTCAGTAAAGGTGTGCATGTAGCCACAGTTTTAATTGAATCTTCATTCCCTGACTGTATTTTAGTGGTATTGATTTAGTTGGCTGTGTCTTGGAGAAGATAATAACGTTTGCCCCATCTGTCAATGTAATATTGAAATAAAAATCAAAATAATAAATCTATCGGGGCAATCAATTTAGAAACAAAAGATCTGATCAGCTCCATTAAAGCTGTCTCTTTCAGGCTTGAAGTTTGCAAAATTAAAAGCGTTTCACTCAGTACAAGTTGTAGCTTGTAGATTTTTTCCCTTTCCCCAAAGGGGCATAGGAATGCTAATTTTAAATAAATTATTTGAAAGGAAAAAAAGAGTTGGGAAGGAACAAATGTATACAAAGAAATGTGTGTCAGTTGTATAATTGCCTGCCTCTGAGTACAGTACTGATGTATTTTTTCAGCAAGCAGAAAGCCTCAAGTGCATGAACATATTCTTATTTAAGTTCTCAGAACAGAAATGTTCCTGCAAGTCAACATGGCAAAATTAATGTTTCTATTAATAAAATTGCATGTCAAGATACGTATGAAAGGCTCTAACTGAAAAGGCAATTACAGCAACACCGTGTCCAGCATGAAGTTTGGTTTTTCATGGGATAAAAATACTTCCACATTCTCAAAGCAAGAGGACATTTATGAAATAAAATCAGGAGTAAATGGAGAAAGGAAGTGTTTCTCAGTAAAACTGCATTTATTTCAGAGGCTTGCATCAAAGGAAGGGGCATGGAAAATCAAGCATGGAAAATGGCGCAAAAAGACAGAAAAAGGGTCAGGACCTGAGTCCTGGCTCCAACCTCTTCTCCTGCAAACTCTTGATAGCACAAACTGTGTGAGATGATAGCATTTCAGAAGACTTCAGGGCACTTATAATAAATTCCTTCTAATTATAATAATAAAAACAATTATAATAGGCCTGCCCTGGCATTTAGAACTGTCTTTCCTTCAGTGTTTTACAAACACCCAATATTCCCCTTTCCATCTCTTTTCGAGTCCTGAGAGAGTTAAATTTGAGGGATGATGCCACCCTGGGGATTTATAGGAGTTCAAGCTACTTTCTAGAGCATTTAATTTATTTTTGAGGCTTCTGTGACCTCAGATTTAATCAAGACATTTAGTGAGTTCATCGCAGAAAGCCACAGAGTTGTGTTCAGTGCTGTTAGCTGGCCATAATTAGGATTTCTTCTGATTGTTTTTCAAGACACACTACGGAGTCCAGTAGGATAATTCGATTGAGATCTCTCAGGTTGTTTTCGATTTTCATGTTCTTCTGCTCCCAAAGAGGAGAAAATGAAACAAAAGAGTGAAAGGTGCAGATGGAGGAAAACCTAGTTCAGGGAAAGTGGGATTTCACTCTGTTTGCAGCAAAACATCAGCGGTGTTATTTATCTAGTGGGGATTTCTTAAAATTTCTTTTGATCTGATTTTTCACATTTTGACCAAACAGCCTCCCCATCACTTCCCAGGTTTTGCCAGAGGCTGCCTGCCTTCATCCCAGTGCCTGTGGGAAGCTGCTGGGAGGCTGGAAATGGAGGCTCCTTCCCACAGCACTCACTTTCTACTCTCTGAAATGACCTGCACTCACCCTTTGCAACTTGTCTGGCATTAACTGCTCTGGAAATGTGTATTCTTTGCTCTCGCTGGAGTGCTGCAGAATTAAAGGGCTCATCTCCTTTAACGCATAATAGGATATGTCTTGTCAGCACAGTGTTCCAGAATGGAAAACATGTAAACAAAAGTAGGAAAAATGTAAATGCAGAAAATGGCCAAGCAGATTAGTATGTTAAGCACCTCCTGTACAATGGAGATAAGAGGGTTATGCAGACTTCTAAACATCTTTACAACATGCCTCTTAAACTGTTTATTTTCACAAATTGTTCCCTATAACACAGGAAACTTGCTGTATATCTTACAGGCTGTTTGCTCTCCACATCCAGGGCGAAATCCAGGCTCGACCAAAGCCGGTGACCAAAAGCCTTTGGATTTCAGCAGGGCTGTGATTTCACCCACAGATTTATCCCCCCTGGACAGCCGAGGTTAACTGAGCTCAGAATTACCTCCCATGTGATGACCAGCTCGGAGCGGCTCCCTCCTCCTCCGCTGATGTTCGTCGGTGCCACCACAGGAACTGCAGGAGAAAAGGGGTTGGTGTTTGCAGCTGGTTCCCCGAGGCTCAGTCCTGGGGCCAGCCCTCTTTAAAGTCTTTATGGCTGATCTGGACCTCGGGAAGTTCACAGCTGGCACTAATTTGGGGGGGAGTGTGGATCTGCTGGAGGGCTCTGCAGAGGGATCCGGGCTGGCTGGATCCATGGGCTGGGGCCAGTGGTGTGAGGCTCAACAAGGTGAAGTGCAGGGTCCTGTTCTTGGGTCTCAACAGCCCCATGGAGCACTCCAAGGTGGGGGAAGAGTGGTTGGAAAGTGGCCCAGAAAAAAAGGACCTGGGGGTGCTGCTGAAGACGAGGCCAGGTGTGCCCAGGTGGGGAGGAAGGCCAAGGTGACCTGGCCTGGATCAGCAATGGTGTGGCCACAGGACCAGGGCAGTGATTGTCCCTCTGCACTGGGCACTGCTGAGGCCACACCCCGAGTGCTGTGTCCAGCTCTGGACAAAGCTGTGATCGGCCACAGGTTGGGCTCAGTGATCCTGGAGGCCTTTCCAAGAGGGTGATCAGAGCATTTCCTACCTCACCTGCAGCCATTCCACCTCTCAACAGTGGAACAGGGATTACATTGCACGGCAGCCCATTTGAAATTAACTGAAATGATGTTGACATGTTTTCTACGGCTGAAGCCATAGATGAATTTGATACATGAGTACCCTGGTTCAAAAAATTAATTAAAGAACTGGGAGCATCAAGTATCTGACATTATTATGCCTCATCAACTAATTGGCAAAATGATGTTCCATTCAGACTGTAGCTGCAACACTACTGATTTACTAATTATGCATTTGTTCAGTAAACATGTTGTTGGAGCAATATATTAATTTTTTAATTGGCTGTATGCTTTTCTTAGCAAATTCAAAACTCACAAGTTGTTTTTCTCCTTCTCCCAAGACTGTAAGTGTCCAAAAGTTGGTTGATTAGAGTTGGATTTCTCCAGCATTCCACAGGTGTGTGGCACCAGAGGTGGAGGACTGAGATCAGGGAACTTTGTTGAGGTTGAAGGGACTCATGGTGGAGAGAAAAGAAAATATCAACATTTCCTGCCTCTTGCTTTATATTTCTTCTTTAAGGTCCCTTCCAACCCAAACCATTCTATGGTTCTATGAGATCATGTTCTTTTTCAGCTGCTAGAGAAGTATAAGAGAAGAGGACATCCCTGGAATGGGCAGAGACAGGAACCCTCTACAGGACATTTGGTGGTGCCATCTCCAAATCCTATCTTCAGAAATTTCAAGATTGTTTTGTCATTGTCTTCATCCAGTTCCCACTGTCTGAAAAGCTGATGTGTAGGGTGAGAAATAGGAGGGATGTTTACATCTCAGAAGCTCTTCTTCAGAGATTTTGGGCAAGTTTTGCCATATCTGCTTGTCCTTCCCCTTGACAAATACTCCAGGGTGTCAATAAAAGCAACAGTGCTTAAAGTTCACAGAAACCGATGCTAACCCATTATCATTTCCAGATCCTAGTCCAAGTATAAATATTTATCTGATTTCATCCTCTAGAAATGGGAGGAATTTCAGAATAATTTTGCTATGCAGCCGTAAGAGTGAGTGCAAGTGCAAACAGCCTGGGCTCTTCTGGAGGGTTTCACAGAGCTGTTCATTTTTGTCACTCACAATCAATGTTTTTGGGCACATCAGACTGACAAGAACTGCATGGAAACAGCAAAACAAACTTTCAAGCCTGGTGTTTCACTGTTTCATGAACCAAGTGATGCTCAATTAGCTCATGTGTTAAATATGTTCAGTACTTGCTACATTTGCACGGGGAGAATTTTGTGCTGCGGCTCAGCAGAGCCTCAACTGGGTCAGAGTTGAGAAACAGATGAAAATTTACAGCTGAGTGCACCAACAGAGGCTCAATTAATTCTCAGCTCCATTTTAATGGAATGAACAGTGGCTCATTTGCATTCACAAATCTACTAATGCTCAGATTTTAGCTGGCAAAATAGTTATTACAATAGCAGAGCAAATTCACCCTTTCCTGGCCAGGTATTTGCTGTCCACACTGCCCTGCTGATTTCAGGTTCCTATTCTGACTGAAAAATTAATAAAAGCTGATATTGTCCCACCGCACTGCAATATTTTGAGACAGGAATTTACATCAGTGAAGGAGTTAAGCAGATAAAACCTGAAATGAGTCTTGCTGTCTCTTTTGTTAAACTTTAGACAGAGCTACAGCGTATGGAAATAATCTTCCTTGTGTTATTGCCATGATAAATAACAATAATTTTATTGTTTCTTTCTCCTCGTTGCCCCAGTCTTGTGAATCCCTCAAATAAATAAATAAAAGCTTTAAAAGATGAAAGCTTTCACTGCCTATCTAGTTTTGAATATCCCACTTCACAAAGCCCCACGGTGGTAACAGCAACAAAAACCTTCTCAAGATTTGGTCTTTGTGATCAATCATGTAATGGAAAATATTCATTTGAGATACTCTGCTGGGAAATTTAAAAAATCTGACCTCCTCTGGAAGGTGTTGCGGTTGGAACTAGATGGTCTTTAAGGTCCCTTCCCATCCAAACCATTCTCAGATTCTATTTCCAGAAACAAATGGGTTCCACATTCTAAAAGAAATGTGTTTTCTTCTGTATAATGTACAATACTGTATTTTGAATTCTGTCCTGAAATGCAGCTTGCCAAACTTCGGAGCTTGGCAAATGAGATAAACAGAGAAGAGAAAGTGGATTGTAAAAGCTGCTTCCACTTTACTGCTTTCCATCCCATAAACACTGATTTTATAGGTGGGAGACAGTTGATAAGCAGGAGGTTGGGAGGAACATAAAACAAACCAAAGGTTTGGACTGCAAATAAATCGTACCAAACTGAGCAGGTCAAAGGACTGACAGTGTTGGTCACCCAAGAATGAGGCAAGGTGAGGTGCCAAGTCCCAGAAGATAAATGAGTAAAGCTCAGACAGACAGACAGAAAGGATTCTACTCTGGAGTCAGCAGAAGCTGTTGGTTTCACTGGGCTTTGGATGCTGTCATTTATTTCCTCCAATATCCAAAGTTAAAATTATCCTGTTCCTCCTGATGCTCAGGTATCAAACACCTCTGCAGCCGAGGGACATTCGGAGAGTGGAGTAATCATTTCATGTGCAAATCCCTGAGCAGGGCAAAAACTTGGATTTAATTGGGAGAACAAAAATTGTTCTCCCCAACTGCTTGAGTCAAAGGTTGGTTGGGACACATCAAAGGGAGGAAGATAGGGTAACTCCAGCTTCTATCATGGATTGCCAGAATGGTTTGGGTTGGAAAGGACCTTAAAGCCCGTGCAGTCCCACGACCTTCCACTATCCTGATGCCTTGTGCAGGCTGCCCTAGAACAGAGGCTAGATGGAGTTACAAGAATAAAGCAGGGATTTATTCAAAGGCCTCAATGGATGCACCTTGGGCAGCACCAGAGCCCAGCCAGGGCTGCACCCAAGATGAACCAAAATGGTCCCAAAATGCACGAGCGCTCCCGGGGGCTCTCACTGGGATCAGCTCTGCTCCATTTGCACCTTGCAGTTCATTGTCCCATTCCAGCTTTAGCCCAGGCACTCCCATCCTGCTTGTTTTTCTCTCTTCAGCCCACGGTGTTTGTGCTCCTGGGGCTGAGATTTGGCTCATTTGTCCTTGGTGCCCAGCTGGAGCAGGAATTGTTTTGTCTCCCTGCTCTGTGCAGAGAGCTCACCATCCCCTGATGTGAAGCCCAGAACTGCACACTAAAGCAGCACAGAATGTGAAACGTATAAAAGCTGAAACCTGAGGCATCAATCCCAGGTTGCTCCAAGTCCCATCCAGTAATGCGTTCTTGTGGAACACATTGGATCCCTGCCCATGGAATTGGGTAAATAACCCTGTAGGAATGAGTGGCTCTGCTGCAGTGAAATTCCCACAGTTGAGAGCTGGAAAAGCCCAGCAGAAAGCAGGGCCTTACCTGCAGCTTTGGTTTTCAGGAGAGCCGATGGCCTGCTGGGCTCCCCAATCCCAACGCTGTTGCTGGCAACCACGCGGAACTCGTACTCAACCCAGGGGCTTAAATCCACCACGGTGGCCTTGTGAGTCCTGCCATTAATGACCTCGGGAGCTGAAGGCAAACGTGACACCACCAATGGGTTTTTGAGGTAATTAATGGTACATACCAAATAAAAATTCCAGGGCAAGTCTCGAATTGCTCACCTGTGGCGACCGCCTGCCATCCCACCGAGAAGGGAGTCCTGGTCTGGACACTGTAGATCTGCACTGGGCTGTTGTTTTCTACTCCAGGCTTCCAGGATAACCCAGCAGTTGTGCTAGAAACATGTTCAACTTTAACATCTTCTGGTGGACCTGGAGGGCCTGACACGATCAGCATTTTAAGAGGAAGGTATTGGGAAGAGAAGATTCACTGCTGGAATGGGTTGGGCAACTCTTACTTTCTCAAGTCAGAGGAATTATTTATGAAGCTGCAGTGTCATAAAAGCTGCACAATCCCTAAATGATGGCTCCATGCCTGGATTACATTTTTATGAGTCAGGAAAATTAATGTCTTGATGTCGCTAACATGAAAACTACAAACAAAAGGATGATTTCTTCTTTGTGTCTGACAAAGAAAGGCACCCAATGTTGTCTTTTGTTGAAGCATTGAACAGTCTGAGAATTCCTACTGAATTCAGTCAAGAAAGAATGCAGGAAGGTGCACTACACAGATTTCTGACTTCTCCTAGGGTTTACAGATCTGCTCCCATGACAGCATTTCCTCACTGCTGGCGGTAAAAAGCTGAGTTAGAAAATGTTATTTCACATTATCTCCAGATAGGGGAAAGGAATGAGGTCTTTTGATTTTCCCAGCCTGCACAGTGACCCAGTGATGCCTGAAGGAAATAACAACACTGCTGAGATTAGAGTATTTCCCTCTCATCTGTGTGGCCCAAAATTTTTGCCAAAGAGACCAGGGCAGAACTGCAGAGGTTCCCCTGGGTTGGCTGAACACCAGGATCATGCTGGCCACAATTTTGGTGCCAAGAGTAAAAGAAAAAGAACATTTCACTATTGAGATTTGGATTTGACATCCTAGGAATCATTTAAACAACAGCTGATGGTAAGAATTCCTAATTCCTCTAGAAGATATGCATCTCCCTTACAGACATACCTCTCACAATTATATCTGCTGCTGCAGATTGACTGTCTAAAGAAGTTTGCACCATGCACACATATTTCCCAGAATGATGCAACTGAATGTTTCTTATCATCAAATCCCCAGCAGATTCCTGAAGAGATACAAAAAAAAAAAGAAAAAAAAAAGTAAACTAATCACTCACAACACGCATTCCATACTGGGCATTTTTATAAATTGCTCAATATTAATACAAAATCCAGCTTTTAAATTAAAATATTCATAGCTATCATCAGTTTCTTTCATGGGGACATTTTTATTATGGCTTCACAAATAACTCTAGCGCCTTTATGAAATTTAGGGAAGAAAAATAAATGTTTGCAGCCCTTGTAAAGAAACAGTGATTTGCCAGGCATATAAACAGCGAGGGAGGAATTTATGATAAACATTCGTGTCGCGTAAAGACTGTGGCAAAGAGTTTCATTAAGGAGTTTGGGAAACTCACCCTTCCAATCCTTTCAAAGTGATGGATTCCTCTGCTCAAATCAATCCTCTGGCCATTGAATGACCACGAGAACAGCACGTCCAGGGAGGGGTCGTGGGACACCTGGCATGGCAGGACAATGCTCTCTCCAACTGTTGCATCTGTGTCAGAGGGGGGAATAGTGATGACAGTCCTTTCTGAGGAGACAAAAAAAAAATAATGTATTTTTAATTAAAATGCTTAGAAAAATAGCAGTTTTTGAAGGAGGTTTGTACCATTCAGGAAATGATTTCAAATTGATCCAAATGTTCTGTAATAAAGGCAATTGTCTCTAATATAGTGATGATTTTAGACCACTCCTATGGCTGCACCAGCCCCGTGACCATGTTGTGTGCCTGAGAGTGAGAGGATGTGAGAGGAACACCCTAAATTAGTTTATATTTATATTAGGAACACCCTAAATTATATTACTTCATAAAGCCCATAATCAATAGTTATGATTTCAGTCCAAAGCTACAGACTTGTCTCAAAAACCTGTCCGTGGCTCTCCAAACTTGAAGAATTCTCCTGGCCAAAAACTGCAGCAAATGCAAAACTGCTGCTCATCTCCACTTACTTTAGACATCAACATCCTTAACCTGTATTAATGTCAGTGGTATTTTACTCCACAGCACTGCTCAAGATACAGCTTCAAAGACATTCCCAGGCAGGAAAATTATTTATTTGATCATTTTTAACCCATTACATGGAGACCCAAGCTTGCAGCTCTTATGAAGGGAAGCATCAGCTCGCTGAAGGGGAAGGAAATGGGTTTATATGGCTTTACTTTTGTTGATATGACTGGCAGACTAGAGATTAGAGATAACAACCACTTTGTTGTAAGCAATTCCCTTGAATAAAGCTTTTGTGCATAGAAGTGTTATAAAGTGGTGAGAATTTAGACATATGTAGAAAATGAGAGCAGAATCACTTCAACAATATTAATATGATCTGAAAAGGATGTGAGAGGAGGAGAAGGAAAATCTGCATGAGCTGGGTTAGTTCAATGCTCATCACAGCTTAACTCCAGAATTTAGGTGTTGCTTAAATCACAGAATTCTGGAAAGGTTTGGGTTGGAAAGGACCTTAAATCTCATCCAGTGCCTCCTCTGCCATGGGCAGGGACACCTTCCACTGCCCCAGGGTGCTCCAAGCCCATCCAACCTGGCCTTGGACACTGCAGTTATCATAAGAAATCTCCTTTATTATTGGCCTGAGACTGTTTACCTCCACCAAATAAATCCTGAAAACTGTCCTTTTGGGAATTACACTGGGTTTGGGCATGAAGTGTCTTTTTTAGTAGTGATAACAAAAAATAAATTAATTTATTATGGCATTCCCATCCTCTTGCACCTCTTGTCGTATCCTCCTCATCCCCACTAATGCAGAATGTTCACTTGGGTGATATTTTTTACTTCTTTTATGGGCTTGTCCTCAAAACTTCCATCTCAAATACTTTTAAAAGCTTCTTAAAAGCTCTTGGTTCTGCCTTATCCATCTCTCTTGCTTAGCAACAGCAAACATGCAGTACATGGCAAGTCCCATTCCAGAGGAGAAAAGAGGGGAGATGTGAGTGCTGGAGGTGTAATAAAGACTTCTCCCACAAAGAATAAACAACTCAATGAGCAGCAATAAACTTAATTTGCACATTAGCTATGCTTTCCCAAGTTCTGACATTTCAGTTGAAAATAATGCTGAAGCAATGAGGCCTATAATTGAACAGCCCAAACTTCTCCAGAGGGGAAACAAAAACAAATGTTCCCTGCAAACAAGATCATTTTTATGCCATGTTGTTACTTGGTGTTTTAATAAACTTCATAAATGCCAAACAAAATAGGGTTTTTTTTTCATGGTTTAATGGCATTTTCCCATATTGCCACAATGTATGGGACATGTGGAAGGGGGAGAGCCTTAATGAAGTCAGAGCTGCAGAAACCCTGAAGTTCTTGGTGCTTTCATTGCTGGCTGTGCTGCAGCCCCATCTCAGGTCACACTTTGAGCTGTATCAGTGCTAATTGCTCTGTCGGAAGGTGAACATTAAAAAGATTTTTGCCAGATGCAGAGTTAAGGAGGAGGTCACACTGCAGGCTACCGCAACCGTTCTGATACTACTGAAAAGAAGGATATTAAAATAAAATAGTTACAAAATCAGAGAACCTTGGGTTGGAATGGTTTTTAAAGCTCATCTCGGTCCACAAAAGAAGGAAATACTGAAATACCTTTCACAATCAGGTTCCCTGAGTTTCTGGCAGTTCCAAACTCGTTTGTGGCTACACAAGTGTAAACCCCAGCATCCACCTTGGAGATGCTGGAGATCCTGAGGCTGCCATCCTCCAGGAACACCACCCTGGGGAAAAACAAACAAAATGGAATCACAGAATCCCAGAATGGCTTGGCTTGGATGGATCTTAAAGCTCATCCCACCCCTGCCATGGACGGGGACAGGGACACCTTTCACCATCCCAGCTTGTCCCAAGCCCCATCCAACCTGGCCTTGGACACTTCCAAGGATGGGCAATCCACAACTTTCCTGGGCAACAGTAGAAAAATAGAAATAAAAAAGACTCCTGGCAAAGGAATAGTAACAGAAATGCAGTGCTACTTTTAATATTTAAATGTTTCCATCATGATTTTTCTCTTCTACAGCAAGCTGAATATGTGTTAACCCATTTTCACCTCTTCTGCTTATTAATTTATATATTAGAAATGTTTTATTGGCAAACTGGGGTTGGTAATTCACTTTTCCAGGTGACTTTCTTACAGCAAAATCTGGTATTTCAGGAAAAAGTCAAAAGACTCAACTCACTACTTACTTGTGTTCTATTTTTACCATGGTTTTGTTGTTTTGTTTTTTTTTTGGTTTTTTTTTTTTTTTTTTTCAGATCCCAGTGCTCCTAAGCCAAGCTAAGGTTGTGTGCAAGCCCAGCTGCCCGTGGAGTTCTGTCAAGATTATTAAAAGATATTATCAGACTGTCTGAGATGCTCAAATGCCACCTCACAAGCCAAGGAGCCAAATCAAATCCATCACTGTCTCATGGGGCCCTCAAACCACCTTGGAGTCACTGAGTTGTTAATGTCAGTTTGCAGAGTATTGGGGAAATTGCATTTAATGCCAATTTCAGGATCACTCCTGGGTTTTATGGACAAAATTAATTTTTAGGCTTGTTCATATCTAATTTTTTCATGTTATTGGGATGCTTTAGGATGTAAGTCAGGACAAGGATTGGATATTATTTCCTTGGATAAGCTGACACTGTGCCTGGCACCCTTCTGCTGTCACATACAAGGGCAGGACTTCAGGATTTTGGGGATTTTCTACAGAATCACACAGAACACACACCTAAAAGTAGAGGATTTTCAAATCATAGCTGAATTAGCAGTGAACATTATCACAGAAAATATTATTCTGTTATATTTAGGGTTTTTTTCCCCTCCAGTTCTTCAACATTGACCTGCTGCACCTGGTAAATGTGGAGCTTGAACAGTTTTTTTCTGAATTTAGAAGAAATTTAGGACATGAAAGTCCTGCAAGTTTCATAAAAATGGGGTCAGGGTCTCTATGTTCATCTCCTCTTGCCACTAAGCTCAGTCCTCAACAGGCATCAGAGAATCTGCACCCAAATGCCACATTTCCTTACACTCAAAAAAATTCAGTGTAAGCCACAACTCCACAGGAAACCAGGCTCCATTCACTCACAGCAGCACTGCATCATTTTTTATATCCCTCATTTAATTGACATTTAACTCTAATACAAGGCTCCTTTCATAAAATAGAAAATACCTAATTCATGCATCACAGCTTGGGTATTTAATATTTATTACTAACAACATAAGATTGGGTGATGTACTGAATTATTAAAGGAAATGAACAATCACAAGAGCAGAAGTTGGAGCTGGCAGTAGCATCAGAACCATTAAACACACAAAAAACCCATCACAGTGTGTTTCTGTTTCCCATTCTGGCATTTATACACTTGTAACTGCAAGTGGAACACACATCAGACCTTGTCCTGCTCCTGTTACACCCTCCCAACAGCTCAGCTGGGAAGGAGGAGCACTAAACTTGGATTTCTGGTGATCTTCTCGCTTATCTCCCCCTAATTTCATGTCTCCCACCCTCATCTGACCTTTCCCTGCACAAAGATCTGCTCCTGAGCAGGGCAGGGTGGATTTAGGAGCAGGACAGGCAGAGATGTCCCTGTGGTGCTGCTGTCCCTGGGCTGTGCAGTTGGGAGGGGAAGGGATTTAGGCTTGAGTGAAAAATCTTTGTTTCCTTGGCAATAATCACCAGGTACTGCAGCAGCTCTGGGTCTGCCACTTGTGCTACAGTGAGGAAATAAGTTCAGGTTTAATAATCCATCATATTGAACAGGAGCAGAGCAAAACAGGAGGAAGCAAAGCCCCCTCCTCAAGACAGACATGTATCAGCTGAAGGGATGTGCCAGGGGGGTTCAGGTTGGATTTTTGGGAAAGGCTCTTCCCCCAGAGGGTGCTGGCACTGCCCAGGCTCACCAGGGAATGGGCACAGAGGCTGCCAGAGCTTCAGGAGGGTTTGGAAAACCCTCCCAGGGATGCCCAGGGTGGGATTGTTGGGGGGACTGTGCAGGGCCAGGAGCTGATTCTTGGCACCTGGGGCAGTGTTTCTGATCCTTGTGGATCCCTTCCAACTCAGGATATTCCATGATTCTGTGATCCCATGAACTGTCTGTGCATCAACACGGAGCCCTGGCTCCTCTCCCTCTGTAGGGACACACCTATGACTGTTCCAAAGGCAGCTTTGAACATGAAGAAACATTTCCAAGTATTCCTCTTCTGCCTCTGCAATATTTTTTGCATTAATGACATGTTTCTTCCCATCAGCTTGCACCAATCACCAGAAAAACTGCTGGTGATAAAATAGGGGATGCAATTGAGTGGCTGGGTAACATATGGTGCTCATCAAACAGTATCCAAAGAGATTCCAGTGTGAATCAGCAAATGTTCATAAATTGGCTACCTGAATAATAATTCATAACAAGCCACCTTGGTGTCTTTCTCTCCATCAAATATTGATGACCTGTTACTTTTACTGCAGTTGCACCTAAAAGCTCTGAGGTGCAAATTAAAATCCAGAAGTGGCATATAGCAAAAAAATAAATTAAAAAAAAAAAAAAAAACCAATCTCCAATCCCAAAAGCTTCAATGTAGGTAAATACACAGGAAAAAAAAAAAAAAACAAAACAGTCTGTAAAATACAGAATAGCAAAGGGGTAAAGCTTTGAAAGCTCTATCTTAGCCCCTGTGGATTCTGGTTACAGCTTTTCCACTGAAGTTTGGTCATGCCTCAGATTTTTCATCCCTGTATTCTTCATGATGAATTGAGACCTTGATAATTCCCATCTCTCTCATTTAGCCACTAAGAGGGGTTTGTACCCACTCAGGAGCTGACAGTGTCACGTTTGATCTGAAGAAATGCTGTTCTGAAACAATATTTCAATGGCTGGGCAGGCTGAGGATGGAATGGCTCTTTTAATGGATCAAAAACGAGCTTAGCAGAGAGAAAATCTGCTAAATAAAAGCTCCTGAGTTGTTTGAAACAGGTCACGCTACCTAACAACAATTACAGCGAGCAGTAAATAAGACACTCAGGCAGAATTTGTGTAAGAGTACAAAGGACTCCAGAGTAATTAGTTTAGTGGGGAAGGGAATGGAAAAAAAGGTTAAAAAAGTGAGAAATTTCCAACTGTCCTGAGGTCTGTGACAGGAGAGGGACGGGAAGACAGAGCACAGCAGAAAATCAAGATGATGCATTTGAAAAGCCAGAAGAAAAACAACAATGCCCTCTGAAATGCTGCCCCAGGTGCCAAGAACAGCAACGTTGCCCTAAACTCCCTCAGAGCCAGGACTTTGTGCCCGGGGTGGGTTCAGAGGGGCTGCACTTCGTCCTCTCCCATTTCTCTCCCAAATCAGGGAGCTGTGATGCAGAAGGCCATGGGAATATTACCTTTAATGGGCTTTGCATCAAGCTCTGACAAATGGTTTAAAAAGAAGCTGTGAAAGGCACGTCTCACCTGCTGAAAGGCTTGCAGGAAACCATTCCTTTTCACAACATTTGAGGCTGTGTGAAGGCTATAGATAATAATTCTTAGCAGCTGCATCACAAGACAAGGTAATTCCAAGTGCTGTGAGGAGACAGAAAAGTTTAACTTGTCCAACACAATGCAAGGAGAATATTTTGTCTGCCAGGAAAACTGGCCTTCTCTCAATAAGTAAATAAGTGCCTGTCAAAGGCCCAAAAGCACGAGATGTGAAGCAGATCTGACAAATGCAGCGCTGTGAAAGAAGGAGGAGAAGGAAGAACTCAGGGCCCAGCTGGGTTCATAAAGCTCTGAGGCAGCAAGGGATTGCTTAAACCCAGGCCTAACTCTAGGCTGGCATCTCTGATTTAAAAATGCTTAAATCTTGATCAGAGTCCTGCTTTCTCCTGTGCTCCTGCCTGGTGCTACCTCTGGGTGAGCAGCTCAGTTAAAGCAAGCTGGTGTGAGCAAAAGAAGAGATGAAAATCCAGTTCTGACTATTCATGCAAAGTTCCTGCACACCAGGACGAATTGGGAATACACAGAAATATTATTCCATTTAGAATTGTGGAATGGTTTGGGTTGGAAGGGACCTTAAAGATCGTGCAGTTCCATGGGCAGGGACACCTTCCACTGTCCCAGGCTGCTCCAAGCCCTGCCCAGCCTGGCCATGGACACATCCAGGGATCCAGGCACAGCCCCAGCTGCTCTGGGCACCCTGTGCCAGCGTTTTGTCACCAGCAGTGTAAAATATTTCTTCCTCATTCCTAATCTAACCTGACCCTCTTTTACTTTTGAAATTGAAATTGAAATTCCCCTCTGAGTGACTCCATCAGCAGATGAGATGAGGTGAGCACCATGTGCAGGGAGGGAAAACAAACAGCTTCCCCGGGATCTGCTGGAGTCAGAGCTCCATGTGATGTTCAAAAAGAAGAGTTTGCAAAGTTTGTGCAGAAGCCAGAGGCTGTGGGGAAGAGGTGAGAGCTCATTAAAATTGTCACACATACTTTTTAAGTAAAGAACTTGAGAAATCAAGCAGGGATGATAGGTACAG
The DNA here is from genome assembly GCF_024509145.1 of Vidua macroura. Taxonomy (NCBI): domain Eukaryota; kingdom Metazoa; phylum Chordata; class Aves; order Passeriformes; family Viduidae; genus Vidua; species Vidua macroura. Next base: position 2,506,707 of record NC_071583.1, read on the forward strand.
CTTTTAATTAACCAGGCCAAACAAACCATCTCCGAAAGTGTTGTCTCATGTGAACAAAAGATTGTTGATGGCTATTTGCTTTGATCTTAAGAGCATGAAAGAATAATATGTATTTAACAAGGCTGATAGAAGAAATAAAATCTGAGAAAAGAAAGAAGTGTCAAGTCATTAGATTTAAAAGTGCAGCAGGGGTAGCTTTGTGCACTGCTGCATTGTTCAGCCAATCTGTTTTTGGGAGAGGGGGGGATGTTAATTCATGGATATGAAATGCATGGATTCAAACAGCAAAGGGCTTTGAAATCCCCATCAAAATCTTGAGCTGGATCCATGTAAAACTGGGGGGATTCTGCAGCTTTCAGCGCTGCCAGAAGGGCAGCTCTCCCTTCAAGGGTGTAACTCTTTTCCAAATAAAGTAACCCTGATACTTTGTGAAGATTCCCTCTCCTTGTCTCCTGTCTGCCTCTAACATCTGACACCTCCCAGCATTATTGAAGCCTCATCACGGCACTGTGCTGATAAAAAGAGAGGAATCTGGATCTGATGAAATCAGAGGCAAAGTAATTTTTATTATCTGAGAAATCCTATTTGAAACCATGTCTGCTCAGCCTCCCTCTGCTGCTCAGGAGCAAACCTCTTCTTTATTTTCCAGGCTGTGCAAAGATATATTGTTTATAAATTTCTCCAGACATGCTGCCAGACACTGAGACAATATCTGACTCCTCTAATTTTACCAAGATTGAGGAGCAGGAGAGGCTGCATTAAAAACTACAAAGGGAAGTGAGTGAGGGGCAGAAAAGATGAGCACAACTCCCAGATGACTCGGAATTAGCAGTGATTTATGCGGATGGAAATGTGAGTAAAGTTTGGCTGAGTGAATGACTTGTCCCTGCTGCTGACAGCCCTGGTATTTTTGAAAAGGTCCCACTGAATCCCATCTGAGATCTGACTGTCTGTATCATATGTTAATGATCTTTGTACCTGTTTATTCTATTCTGAGCATAATTTGTATGCTAATAGTGTTGCCATTTAATAAACTGCGCTTAAAAGATTTTCCTTATCTGCATGTTGATATAAATGAGCTTCAGGGTTGACTGACAATTAACTGGAAATCAAATAAATGTCATTATAATCTTTTAACTATTTGGATCAAAACAAAATTACACAATCCAGCAGAATAGTCTTATTAAAATATTGTAGAGAAGAACATGATTAGAAATTATAAAACGTGACACTAGAACTCTTCCGTCATATTTCTTAAAATTCTCCCCTCTTCCTAAAAATAGAATTTTTGCATCAAATCCCTGCAATTGGGACCACAAATATTTATTTATGTAAATATATACAGCCATCTGAACTGAGCTGTACTCCATCATACAGATTCCAGAGAAAACACAGGATTTTCAGGAGCTGCCTTTAACTTAAAATAGCAAAAATTGTTTTGCCCTGTCTGTAATGTACTCAAGGATTAAATGTGAGGCAGATGTTCCTCTGTGGTGGCCAAAGGAAAAAAGTGACAAAAGCACCCAAATGTGCCCAAATGTCTTGTAGTGATACATCCCAGAACTGGCAGCCAGTACTGGGCAACGGCACCTCTGTGTGTGAGGGAAAGAAAAGCAGAAAAGGAGCAGAACTGCCAAATAAAACAGCTGCCAGTTTCTTTATCTTCCAAGTTCTGCTGGTTTTATGAAATCTTTGTAACTCCACTACATCAGACAAAAGCTCTTCCAGGGCAGGTTGGGGTGTCCACACTGCCACTATTCTGACCCCACCATTAATCATCATTTTTATGATCCAGACACTATCAGGAGCTCTGACTCAGCCCTTCACACAAAAAAAAAAATCACTCCAGATGTAAAACTAAGCCCTTAATATGGGATTTAAGTAGAGTTTAACCAGTACAGAAGGCCCTGGATTGCCCTCTGCGTGGGAGGTTTCATTCACTTGCAGGAAGCTGCTTCCCTCTCTGCTTGTCAGAACACATTTCAGAAGCACAAGGACATAAAACCTGCTGGTAACCTTAAGGAATTCTGTCCAGACAACAAGCAGCTGACACCAGCATGGTCCTGCTTGGATTTCAGAACCCCTGGAATAGAATCAGAGACCAAAAATCCCCAAAACAGAATCACAGAATGCCAGGATGGTTTGGAATGGAAGGGACCTTAAAGCTCATCCCATTCCACCCCTGCCATGGGCAGGGACACCTTCCACTGTCCCAGGGTGCTCCAAACCCCATCCAGCCAGATCAATCACCTCTAATTTCTTGTGCCTGTTGGTTGGGCTCCCTGTGGACCTGCAGGAAACCTGGGACAATCCTCCCTGGGCTGGTGAATTTAAGCCCAGTTTGAGTGACAGCAATGGGGACTGGGTGTGGTTCACTGAAGCCCTGGACCCACATCCTTGCATAGAAAGTTTCTGTCTTTTTGATGTGTTAGTCACATTCTGTCACTTGTGTGTGTCCCTTCAGCTTTTCCTTTCCTTTTCCAGAGCTCCCTTTCACTGAAAATCCAAGATTTTTCCACTCTTGTGGAAAAGGAGCAATGAAAGAGCAACATTCCTTTGTCTCCCAAAATCTTAAACCAGAGCTTCTTGTGGCCTCCTGCAGATCCTTCAGGTTGGCCAAGCATCAGCAGCTTTTCCAAGGTGCTCTCACTCACATGACCCTTCCCACTCCAAATGACCCAGAAATCCCTCCCTGGAAGATTCTTTGTTCATCATTCCTGGAAATTGCCTGGCTGCAGTCCCTGGGGGCATGTTTTCCAAATCTGGTGCATGTTTTCCAAATCTGGTGCATTTTTTCCCAAATTTGGTGCATGATTTCCAAATTTGGGGCAGGTTTTTCAAATCTGGTGCAGGTTTTCCAAATCTGCTGCAGGTTTTCTAAATCTGGTGCATGTTTTCCATCCCACACTGGCATTTTTGTTGCTGCAGCAATACCATCAGCAGCAATTATGTGCATGGCAGCACAACTTGGAGTGGAAGAGAAGCACAGAAGGTAGAATTCTCTCATTACTTTTTTTCCTGCAAACTCCTAATTAGGAACCTTGATTCCCAGCCTGCTCAGTGGAAAAAATCCAATGAGATTATCTGGCTTTGGATGGAGTCCTGAACATCCATCAGAAAATATTCATGGGGCAGGGACAGGACACGACCTGGAAGAGGGAGAGGGCACAGCACTGGCACTCACTGGATGTTGGGTCATTGCAATTCCTCGTGACAGGGAAGAGTGACAGATTTCCTGGGACATCTCAGTCCCTTGGAAAGGCTCCCCTTAACAGTGCTGTCATGACTTGAGTGGGAACAATTTCAAATTGCATTGGAGAGGTGTCCTGCAGAGGGGAGTTGTAATAAATCCTCTTTCTCACGTGAGAACATCTGCTTCATTTACTTCCTCCATGCTCCCATTATCTGGTGTGCTAAACACTGGCACTGAGCACTCAGCAGTGCAGGGTGAAATTAGGTTCATTGGCTTGTTCCGTTGTGAAACTCTCCAAGAAGAGAGAAAAGAAAGGAAAAACCCTTTTCTCCTGTCTTCCCCTGTACCAATATCCTCTGGCTGCTGCCTGGGTCAGGTAGCAATGGGGGTCCCCTCCTGCCTCCTCGTTACTCTGCAGTGCCTTGACTTCAAATGGAAACAGAACAGAGGGAGAAGAAAGGGGAGAAACAAAGGAAAATGAGATAAAGAAGGAAAAATAAAGTTTTTTTTTTTTTTTCTTCTCATCATCTGCGCTCGTTCTTCCTTCTCCTTTTCTCCCTCCTCATCTTTCAGTCAAATTTTCCATTCCCCTGCCTTCACTCTCAGCATGGGGAACAAGAATAAAATAACCAGAAAGATGGAGAAGAGGGAAAGACTGAAGGTACTTCAGGAGAGTTTGGGGTGTTTTCTGACAACCCTTTGCCTGTAAAACTTCTCTTCTGCCAACATCACCAGTTCTGGTGACTCCTGTGGGTGCTGCATTGTGTGAGGTTCCTCCCAGATCCAGTGGCACCGTTCAGGGGGCAGCACTGGAAAATGCCCACAACCAACACCAAAACCAGGCAAACCCCAAAACCAGACAAACTTCCCTGCTGAGAGCAAATAAATCCTCAGCAAATGCATTGGAACTGCCTCTCCCAGTTCTCTGCAATTCCCTTCTCTTTTCTGTCTGAAACCAGGACCACTGTGGTGCCAGCACTGGATATTTTTAGCTAGAAAATACTTCCTGCAGCTCTCAGCATTCCCGGAGGAATGGTGTGATGGTGGGGTTTGTCTGGTTAGCACCAAATGTGCTGTGACACTGGGTTTTCAGAGATAAAAACCACCTCTAAACAGCAACCCCAGGTTTTGTAGGAGTTTTCAAGTCTTAAAGAGTAACTTCAGACCAAACACTGGAGGCAGGCAGGTAAATCTGTGCTTTTGATTCCTGTCAATCTGGCTGTAAGCAAGGAATGGAGCTGAAGTGATGAATCAAATTTAGCAGAGGTGGAATCAATCCCATTGGTTCTCCAGGCAAAAGTGGGATTTCATCAACAGATAAGCTTAATTTGTATTCGTGTTGACTTTCAGCAGTGGTGTCTGAGATAGCTGGAATTGCTCTGATTGCTGATGCCCACACTTCAAGTGCTCTATTTAAATATTAAAATAGGAAATGAACTTCTTTACAAGCACACAGACTCTGATAAGATAGAAGGGTTAAGGCATCTCATCAAAGCTATGCAAAGCTCCTCGTGGTGGAGAAGCAAGGAGGATAAAAACAGAGACACGAGGATAAAAACAGAGACACGTTTAATCCAGACTTCAAAAATCAGATTTAAAAATAAAATAATAGTAAAATTAATATCCCAGTGCTATTCACCCAGCTGCATTGCTGTAGAAAGCTGGGAATAGAACAGTAAATTCTGGAATATCATAAGAAAAATAGATTTTATATGGAACTTGGTACCTGCATGCAAATACCTGGGGAATTTTATGTGCAAGCAGTGGGTGAGGAAAGCAGGGTAGTTTGTGGCACTAAGCAGCCTGACTCCTCTTTGCCTATGCTACTCATCTGCTTTGACTTCAAGGCAGCTGAGGGTTTTTTCAGACACTGTGGATGGGTTTCATTCCCTCAGCTTTGCTCATCTGAGTTTGGTGTCTCATTTGAGAGGGAGGCACCTGCCAAGAACAAGTAAATAACTCCCTTAGGCTGCATATCGACTTCAGCTAAAGAATAGTCAAGTGCCATCAATCTCCTCCTTTGTTAGCAGACTAGTGTAAATTTTAGAATTTTCTATCCATTTGGTTTGATTCCTCCCCAAGCAGATTTTTTTATTTATTTTTAAGGATAATGGATATTCTGAAGCGAAACCAACAGCATTGACATTCTGGTAATTGAAATGTTTCCCTGAAGTTTGCTGAACTGTCCTGACACATTTCTGCTCAAATTGGTTGGAGCTGAAACGTTGTTTCACAGACAATGCATTTTGTGAGCTGTGTTTGATCAGGGCATTGAGTGAGGACCTCTCTTGTTTACCAAATAATCACAGGAGAAGCTGAGCTGGGAGGGACCCACAAGGATCAGAGTGCCACTCCAAAATCCCACCCTGAGCATCCCTGGGAGGGTTTTCCAAACCCTCCTGGAGCTCTGGCAGCCTTGGGACCGTGCCCATTCCCTGGACAGTGCCCAGCACCCTCTGGGGGAAAGAACCTTCCCCAAAAATCCAACCCAAACCTGTCCTTGTCACAGAGATTGGAGCTGCTCCTCAGGAGGAGCTGCAGACTTTTTAAGTCCCTGTTTGTCTAATTCCATCCACAGACACAAAACAATCCTTTTCCCAAATAACAAAAAAAAAAAAAAAAAAAAAATAAAAAAAAAAAAAAAAAAAAAAAAAAAGTTTAAATGTGTTCAAATGCTGCTGGTTTTGGAATCTGGCTGTGAGCAGTGGAGGAGCAGAAGGAAAGCACAAGCAAGGGGTGGCCCTGAGTGCTCAGAGGGTGGTGGGAGAACAGATCCTGAGGAAACCTGCTGGGTCCTGGCTGTTCCCCTGGGAGCAGGAGAGCCCCTCGAGCCTGGGCTCCAAGGGGCAGCTCCAAGAACTCAGCAATTCCCAGATAACTCCCCCACCCATCACAACATCTGCTCCCCTCTCTTCCCACAGTGTTGATGAAATCCAGCTTCCCACCTCATTGTTTTCCCATGTTTCCTCTGAGTACTGGCAATAACCTGAGTGTAAAACACCAAAACCAAGTGTGCCACAGGACTCAGAATTCACCAGCTTTATTTATGGCAGAGGATCCACTCCCATCCTTCACAGAGCTGGGACTGAGCTGTGTCCTACAAGCAAAACTTGGAGCCAACAAGTATTGAGCATATTTTATGATCTCTAAACATACTTCTTGCCCGGGCCCCCAAAAACAATTTAAATTATGAATATTTGCTTATTACTGATTATTAATGCATGGAAAGTGCTGTATATGACTAATGCATTCTTCCAGCCTACCTCATTTCTCAGTTTTCCCTCAGCTCTCCTCATTGAAATTCCGAGTGAAGTGAATCCCATATGTTTCCACGCATGCACTGCAGTGCTTGGGGATCCTCAGCCCAGGCTGGGGGAATAGCACCTCTCTCTGGCAAAGCAAAACCAGGCCCAATTCCCTTTCATTAAAATGCTTCCATCAAGAGGAATTTTTATAAAATAAGTTTTCCATGAGAATCCCAAATCTGAATTCACCGAAGGCACAAAGACAGACGTTTGTGATGAGATCGGTGTCTAGACTTGAAAACTTGTTTTATTTAATATATGAATTGTTCCTTTCTTCTCTTCTGTTTCCTCAGTTGGATACGAGGGGATAGCAGCGAGAAGAGAGATGAAGAAAACTCCTGTTGCATGCACTGAGGATGTGACACTCATGAAAATAGCTGAAATCTGTGTCAGACTCCACGGGAAGGGAGTCTGGAGCAAGAAGCTTGGTTTTTGTTGTGCTTCTTTGCTACACTGAGCTAAAACCCACAGCACACGCCAGGAAAAGTTCTTTATTCCACAAAGGCCAAACAGCTGTCTCTCGCAGAAGTGGCATTGCTCCCCAAACCCCATTTCTCCAGATTTTGACCCAAAGAAGAAGGGTAATTGCCCAAGAGAGCACCTGAAGCTGAACTGGTGGATATCACATGAGGAGGGAGCAGGGAAAACCATCCAGGAGGAGCCAGCTGTGAGATTTCTCTTGGATTCCTGCAGCTGATTACCTGGAATTCCCTCTCTCAGGTGCCAGCACCATGGACCATGGATAATTCCCATTACTCAGGGTCTGAGCCCTGCCAGTAAGGGTGGAATGGAGTTCTTGCTGAAAATTTGGAAGGGAAACATTCAACGGAGAGGGCTGGGAACAACAAACAGATCTGGTACTGGTATGTTCAGGCTTTATTTCACCATCTAACATTAAAAAAATTATTCTTTTGGCATTTTCTGCAGGATTTACATGTGTGCTTCAGGTGCAATAAAGTGTTTTACAGAAATGAGAGCAGACAAACTGCTGAAGAGCTGAGCAATGGGGGTTGGAGCCACAGAAAGGATGGGAAAGACAAATGGGGCTGGAGAAAACTCTGCCCTGAAGAGGGGACTGAGGGCTAAGGACTTTCACTGCTGAAATCTGGCAAGAAATGCAGAAAATTGCCCTTCAAAAAATTCTACTATATTTTTCAGGGAGCAGGGGCCCAAATACTGCAGCTTTGTAAACTTAAAAATTACCTCACTAACTCAGAAGAAATCTAATTTAAAATATTTAATAGGGGAACTATTAATATGGAAAATTTAATAATAAGTGCTCCTATTTAGCACACTTCTCTTTACACACTTACAAACCGAATTTAATATAAAGGAAAGTTCTCCTGTGATATCATGAGTTCAGCTGATCAGGGAGAGTGGTTACCACATATTCAGGACTATCAGGAATAAACTATTATCAGGAGTGAAAAGAAAAAGATGAAAATGAAGGAATATTCTTCCCCCTTTGGGTGGAATAGGTCTGGTTTCACTATTTCTTTAACAAAAGGTTAAATTTTTCTAAATAATTTAAAAGCAGCTGCATAATCTGACTTATTTAAGAATGAGCCCATCACAGTTCAGCTGCCAGAACTGGAAGGGATTGGTTTCTCCTTTTTTTAGCAACTATAACCCTACCAAATATTTTTAAAAAGGCCAATAAAAGAGCCCATAAAGGTTATAATTGCAGCACGATAAAAATGGGAGCAGAAATAGGCTTTGTCAGGGTTTAATCATATCTGTGGAGAAAGGCAGACCATGTTCCCTCTCTTTTTATGTGTAATTCCAGCACTTTAATTAGCCATGTACTTTACAGCCACACAAACCCTTATTTCATTTTGTTTTCATTTTGTCAGGGAGATCTCTGGACTAACACTGTACTGATGATTTATTTCCCATCCTTTTTAAACCACGGCATTAGCCAGTTTGTCATTTAATAATCAAACAGCCTCATAAATTCCACTTTGCACCAGTGGCCACAGTGGCAATAATGTGCATGCAGAGATTTTAAACTCTGTCTCCTTTGTAAATCCTGCTCCTGTTATTTGCTCCTGCCCAGCAGCAGGAGCCTTCTGGGATACTCAGAAATTACAGTGTGCTCGGGATTATTGTTAGTAAATTAATACAGGAGCACAAGTAAATGCTGTACGGAGTGCGTAAATATTTCTTTTATCAGTAAATCAGGTGGGGAATATCAGAGTAGTGGAACCTGAAGATCCAGGCTTAGTTCAGCCTCTGAAATAGGCAATACAATCAAAATACAATCTGAAGACAAATAAAGATTTGATTAAACATTGGTTAAAAAAGTGTTTTCCATCATGAGCGGCTAAAATGAAAATAAAATGGCCACTACTAAAGGGGGGAAAAGCCATTGGAAAGTGCTCTATGGCCATGGGATGGATTGCTCACCCAAATTTCTCTGTTCCATTGGCAGCACCTATGTACAATTCTCAGATTTGCTCCTTCTTTCATAAATACTCCTGTGATTTATCCAACTTGTACATTCCTGCAGCGTGGCACAGGGAAACAATTCTGTGTGCTACAGTTTGGGATAATGTTTTAGAGAATTATCATCATTTTAAGTCTGATGTGACCCAAAGTAACCTCGTTGAGCAAGTGGTCCTGTGTGAAAATCTGGTGTTCCATTGCCAGAGCTTCATGAATTACTGATTATAGATTTCAGAGGCTGACAACAGAATGTGACGAGAGAGGGTTGCTGTTATATTTGTGAACTGAAAGAGATGCTGAGAAGGACTCTCAGACATTCTCAGCACTTCTGAAGACACTGCTGCCCATTTCATCCATCTGTCTCCATTTGTGTATGGAAATATCCTCAGGCCTGTACGTTACATACAATATCCCTCATTTCTGTCAGTAAGACCCTTTGATTTTAATATTCCCCCATTTAATTGCCACTGGCGTGGAATTACAGAATGATAGAAAAGCCTGAGCTGGAAGGACCCAGCGGGATCGTGGAGTCCAACTCCATGGGGATTGTCCACCCCAGCAATGCCACCCTGTGCCTGAGGGCATTGAAACACAACAGTGGAGATGCCTCCTGGCAGCTCAGCAGTGAGGAATTAGCCCTCACACACCCCACCTGACCCAAACCTGTTGGCGAGGGCGTGTCACTGCTGGGCCAGCGGCTCAGTCCTGCCTGAACGGGAGCGACAGGCCAGGGGGGCCGGGGGTTATTGTACAGCCTGTACAGCTGCACAGCAATTCTGCCTCAGCCTGGGGGCACATCCAACCTCCCTGGCTGTCTCACAGAATCACAGAACCATGAGGATGAAAGAGACCTCTAAGATCATCAAGTCCAACCTGTGACCCAACACCTCAACCAGACTATAGCACCAAGTGCCATGTCCAGTCTTTTCTTAAACACATCCAGAGATGGTGATTCCACCACCTCCCTGGGAAGACAATTCCAGTACTTTATCATTCTTTCAGTGAATTTTTTTTCCTAATATCCAACCTTCACCTTCCCTGATGTAGCTTGAGGCTGTGTCCTCTTGTTCTGTCAGTGCTGCCTGGTGGAAGAGACCGACCCCACCTGTCTGCACCTCCCTTCAGGGAGTTGTGGAGAGCAATGAGCTCACCTCTAAGCCTCCTCTTCTCCAGGCTAAACACTCCCTCAAACGTTCCTCACAGGGTTTGTGTTCCAAGCCCCTCACCAGCCTCGTTGCCTCCTCTGGACGTGCTCAAGCATCTCAACGTCCTTCCCAAACTGAGGGGCCAGAACTGGACACAGCACTCAAGGTGCCGTCTCACCAGTGCCGAGTACAGGGGGAGAATGACCTCCCTGCTCCTGCTGGCCACACAATTCCTACTGCAGGCCAGGATGCCATTGGCCTTCTCATGAAGCTGATTCCCTCCAGCCCCGTGGCTGGCCGTGGATGAAGTGATGCTGAGCACAAGCGTAAGGACCGCGCCATCATCGCCCGCGTGGATTCGCTCCGGCCCGGCGCTCACCCCGCTTTGTACCCACAGAGATCCACTGAAAGACAAACAGGCCTCTGGCATTCCCACCAACGAGCTGCCAAAAGCAATCCTGAGCCAGCTGTGCTTCAATCAGCTTTAGATGATGTCAAAACAGGGAAAATTCAGCAGCCCAGTCGCTGGTTGCTGCCCGTACCTTTTGTTCTGGCGCAGAACCTCCGAGCCCTTTCTCCAGGAAACAACAGCTCTGGGAGCAGCACTGGGTTTACAACTGATAGTAACTTCCCCTCCAACTTGAACAACAGACAGCTTCTTCACGGGGTTTTGGGAAAAATCGGGGGCTGCAGCTAAAGAGAGAGAAGGAAGAAGAGATTTACTAAATGAACTTGTTAAATTCTTCTCTTTGAGTTCAGAAGATTCAATGATTGTTTTGGTTTCTATACTTCTGCAAAAGTAAATCTAAATCTAACATTAAAAATGTATCTAAGTACCAGAGAATCTAATTCTGTTTCTAAAGCTGTCTACCTAGAACTGTGTGCTCTGACAAACTTTCCTGAGGAAATCTGGAGACTGGGAGAACTGGTCTGTCCATGATGGAAGACAAGATTCCCGAGCAGGATAAACCTCACACTCCCGATCCAGCCACAAATATTCATCTGCAGAGAGTATTCTGTCACAAGCACAGTTCTACTCCGGCTTTCTTTTCATAGACCTACTCTGTTTTCTGAAAATATGTTTATTTTTCCAGCAGCTTATGTGACAATTCACTCTTGAACAAGGGGAAAACACAAGACATTGGGTGCTCCTGAAGTCTGTGTTTTACCAGCTTCACTGATATTTGGCTGTTGAGCAAAGTTTCAAAGTCTAGAACAGAATACTTTTACAATATATGAGCAAGTTCCATTCATGTTCATCTCTGGTTATCATTAATGAGATTCCTTGTTCCAAGTTACTTGTTTATGTCCATATTTGTCATATGCTCTTTGTTTATAGTTAGAACTATTTCCCCTGCTTTCTGAAATAACTTTTAAATAGAATAACTATTAATAACTCAAACTAAGCAAGGAACAGCATTCATTAAACTGGTGTATATGTGACAATAAAAAAAAGATCACACGTGGATTAGATTCTTCCCCCAACAAGCCATGAAATTAAACTTAAAAAAAACACATTTCTATGTGGGTGAAAAGCAAAGAAATATCAGGTTTGAGCTGCCAGGTTTCATCTCTTCTTTTCTTAAATTTAATTTTTTTTCAACTAGTGTCCTTTTTACTGGTACCTGCACATTTTAGTGACATTTACTCACCGATCACCCTCAGCTCAGCATTGGCATAAATGGTGTCATATTCATTTTCTGCCACACACTGATAGAGGCCTGAGTCTGACAGATTCAGCATGGGGATGAGGAGAGTCCCGTTTTCTATTTGAATTCTTTCCTGATAAGAGAAAAACAAGGAAAAACATTGACAGAGCAGATGAGGGAACAAATAAAATGTTTTTTAGTATCACACTGATGCACTTGATCAGGATTCAGAGGCAGAAATGTTGTTTTCCTGGGAGCAATGAGGATGGGTGCATCAGAAATGGGATGTGCCCCTCTCTGTGTGGTGGTGGTTCTATTTCCAGCCCTCTGAGCTCTTCCAGCTTTTCAGGAAATCCAGGCACATGTTGCAGTAGTGGCTTTGGCCAGGTTTGTCCAGGTTTTCCATGTGTTTCCCTGCACTGCTGAGCTGGGAATCTGTCATTATCATTCTCCATGAAGGTGGCACAGAAGGAGCTACCTGTAGGGATGCTCCACACTGGGAGCCTGCAGCATCTTCCACCTGGATCCTGAGAGGCAGCACCTCATCCCTGGCTGGTGGAACATCAGTCCATCACCCCATCAGATAAATCTGATGGTGATAATCCCAGGTGATCAGAAAAGCTCCACAGGAGACAGAGGTGCTCCAGTAACAGGAACATTTTGAACATCATCACACCCCGAGACACAGAAAAAATGAGCCACTGGAAAAGCTCCACTGAAAACCAACACTTAAATTCCACTTGGAAAGCCCCAGGCAGCTGCTCAGAGCACAGGGAGAGCATTCTCCTCCAGGACTGGATTTCTACACACACCAACTTTCTTCAGCAATTCTGCTGAAATAGAGGAAGCTGCACAGTGGGTATATTTGGACCAGAGCGTGGAAGTTGGTGTATTAAAAGAAGTTTTACTTGCTCTGCTTTGGAAAACAGAAAAAAGCCTGTTTCATGCTGCAATCATAACTTAAAGCTAAATATCTTGTGATTTTACAATTACTACCCTCTGGAGACAATAATAGCTGTACTGCAAAGTGGAGCACTGAGGAGGAGGAGAAAAAAAACATTCCCCCAAACAGATGAGTTTGGAAGATACCCAGGGGGAATATAAATCCCATCACCAAGTGCAAGCTGGAACAGCAGATATCACGGGGGGGATGCTGCTACTCATTTAGCCTGGCCCTCCTGCCTCTGGAGCAGAAATGGGGGAGTTTGGAGTATCCAGGTAGGGGATGCACTCCAGTGTTTGATGAACAGCCACAAATGTCTCAAATGTATTTGTGAAGTGCTAAATATCTCTCACAGAATCCTAGAATGGGTTGGGTTGGAGGGATCTTAAAGCTCATTCCCTTCCATCCCCTGCCATGGCAGGGACACTTCCACTGTCCCAGGCTGCTCCCAGCCTGGCCTTGGGCACTGCCAGGGATCCAGGGGCAGCCCCAGCTGCTCTGGGCACCTGTGCCAGGGTTGCCCATCCTCACAGGGAGAAATTCCTTCCCAACATCCCATCTAAACCTACTCTCTGTTAGTTTGAAGCCATTCCTTGTGTCCTGTCACTCCAGGCCCTTGTAAATACTCTCTCTCCATCTTTCTTTCGTGTCCTGCAAGGCCACCCTGAGCTCAGCCCAGAGCTTCTCCTGTGCAGGTGAACAATGCCAGCTGTGCCAGCCTTTCCTCCCAGCAGAGCTGCTCCAGCCCTCTGATCCCCCTGGAGCCTCCTCTGGGCTCTCTGCAGCAGCTCCAGCTCCTCCCTGTGCTGGGGCAGGGCTGGGGCAGCTCTGCAGGTGGGCTCTCACCTGGGAGGGGCAGAATCCCCCCAGCCCTGCTGGGACCAGCCCAGGGCTCGGGGGGTTCTGGGGTCGGCACACACATCCAGGGCATGTTTTCCAACACCCCCAGCTTTTCCTTGGAGGTCTCCCAACCCTGAACTGACCCAGCCCAAGCCTGCTTAGCTTGGAAATGTGATGAGAGCACAGCCTGGGGCTGCAAGGCTGGTGTGTGGCAAACTAATTAACAACATTACATTACTTAAACTCTGATCATTTTTTCCGAGGCTCTCGCTACAGATATCTTTTGCATACTTAGCTTTACCTCCAGGCTGTTTGCTGCCCTCTCAATGCATTCTGTTTTCACAAACATCCTTTGAATACAAAACCCCTCTCTGAAGCAAGGCTCGTATTCCATCCTTATCCCCAATTCCCCACTGTTCTCTGCCGGCCCTTTTGAGCTGTGCAGACAAAGGGAAGAATAAAGCACACCGTGCAGACGAGCAGGGAGAACGCTGGGGTGACCAGCCAGGTGGTCAGGCAGAGAGGTTTGACAAAGATGACACAATCAGAATCAGCCCCAGGGTGAAAAGCATCTGGATGTTATTCTTCCTGGGAGAATTCCGACACGCAGGGTGCTGCGACAAACTGAATATTTTATTACATCTCCCTTGTACTTTCCCCTCCAAAGTGTCCATTCTGTCCATTGAGCAATAACATCCAGCACTTTGTTGCCTGAAGAATTGCATTTACAGCACTCTGTAAGTACTGTGAAAATGCTGGTTGAAAATGTGTCCGTGAGCGTTTCATTCCTCTTTATTGAAACGGTGCAATTGAAGAGTGACAGACTCTAAATATTGCTGCCTTCAAAGAGGGAGAAACAAGATAATCTTGCTCAGAAAAAGGTGACAATGACTACAATGAGCAGGTTCAGTAAAATTGCAGTCCAGGTAAATTCTGGCTATTTTCCCCAGATGGAGGTTGGGTCTGTTTAGGACTGATCCAGCAGAAAATTATATGGAAGATTGGACCCCACTCCAACTACTTAAAATAAGTACAACCAAATCAAATAACTGCTGGTTCTGCAGCCCAGCAGGTGCTAATTTAGCCCATATGTTTTGGAAATTCTCCTGTATGTGCTCTTGCTAGGCAGGAATTAATCACAGAATTATTTTTTTTTTTTCCATCCAAGTGAAAATGCCTCGCAGATGAGCCATCGTGTGCCCCAGAGATGTTGGATGGATGAGCCATTAAAAAAAAAAACAAAATAAAAAAGGGAAACTTGGCCTCAGCAGAATGCAAAGAGCTTCTTATCACAGAAGTCCTTCTCCATGAGGGTGCCACCAGCTGAAGGCTGGGGATGGATGTGCCAGAGCTTGGCCTCCCCAGGGATTGTGCCTGGAAGCTGGGCTCTCAAAGACCTGGCTGATGAAGGATCTGATCATAGTTCTCAAGTGTTTGAGCTCCAAACTTCCCCTCTCCTGCACTCCTACTTCCCTCTCCACTTGGTCCTTTCAAGTGACATTTGGCACTTATCCATTTTGGACTCTTCCTTTTACCTTTACGTGGCTTTCTTTGGATTATCCTTCTACAAAGCACAGAAAGCATTACCCCCAAAATTAGCTGATTTTCAGAGCTGACTGATTAATTAAGGTAAAGGATTGACTCAGCAGGAGAGCAGCACTCTGCATGAGACCAAAGCTCCCACCCAGCTCCTGATTTGGAGCAGAAACAGAAGAAAAGTGCAATTCAGTGCTGAGCATTTTGCAATTCCAGCTCTGGAATCCTCTTCCAGTCCTTTGGCATCCTACCAGTTCCCCAAACTGCAGATTATGTCTACAAATGTATTTCGTGTTTCTTTCACCAATTATAATTCATATTTTGAAACTTTTCTATACCTACAGCCATCTCTTGTAGCAATTAGATAATTCACATGAAGAAATTGGTGTTTTTTTTCTCTCTAAACTGCAATTTCATACATTTCCAATAAGGATGAAGTCCAAGAATTGAGGTTCTGTGTTGCAAAGAGTTCATGCTATTACATTTATTTTGATTAATCTTATTAATCCTTACCTATTTTTTGAAACTTTATTAATATACTCTAAAATTAATATAATGACTAAATAATGAAAAAAAACCCCACCAAATATATCAACAAAAAGATGAGGAAGAAATCAAAGGAGACAGGAATCTTACCTCTGACATGAGGGGCTGGCCATTTTTTAACCAGCTGTAGGAAGGGCTTGGTTTTCCTCTTGCCTTACATTCCCAAAATAAACTGTCATAGAGAGACAGAAAGGCATTTTGGATTTTTTTATCCCATTCAGGGGGTGCTGAAAAGAATATGCAAAGCATTTTAAGCAGGAGAAAAGTGATTTTGCTTAAGGCATGCTGCTATTAATTAATGAACTGAGCAGGGCTAATTAATATCTGTTCAACACATTTTTATTATACTGCAAGTGAATTCTGCACAATTCCCTGGCATTGAACTTTGGGGCAGGCTTGGGAAAATGTTAGAAATCAAGTGGCTAATGGGTAAAGAGTTTGGTTGAGATTTTATCTATTTTTAAGGCCAAAATGTGCAGAAATTGTGATTTTAGATGCCCGAAATTCAGGAAAGCACCAAGACATCTAATTTCTGCAAAGTCTTCTTCTAAAGAAATTCACTGAAGTGTAAAAGCAGAATTTGCAGGAATCACCCAGGAGCTCTGTGAGCAACTGAGCCTCAAGGGCTGAGCTGAGCAGGAATTCCCCTGGGCAGGCTGACATTTAGAGCTGCTGGCAGGCTAGAGGTGAGACCTGGGGAGAATAAATAACCCCTCATTCCATGGCAGGGACACCTTCCACTGTCCCAGGCTGCTCCAAGCCCTGCCAGCCTGGCCTTGGACATTTCAGGGATCCAGGGGCAGCCCCAGCTGCTCTGGGAATTCCATCCCAGGCCCTCCCCAGCTTCACAGGGAATGATTTCCCCCAAAATCCCATCCATCCCTGCCCTCTGGCAGTGGGAAGCCATTCCCTGTGTCCTGTCCTTCCATCCTTTATCCAAAGTCCCTCTCCAGCTCTCCTGGAGCCCCTTTAGGTGCTCAAAGGTCCTACAAGGACAGAGTTCACCCTGCTTAAAAGCATTCTAATTACATTTCATTTTTACTGCTCTCAGGAGGGATCGCACAAAAAGCAGTGTCCAGGAAAGAATCCCTATTTTTTGGAGACAGTCTTCCTCCAGAGGAAAACCCCCAGAGAACAGAAAAGGAGCAAGAGGAAATCAATTACAGAGATAATTCACCAGCACACTCCTAATATGACAAAAAAACCTCACGCCAAGGCTTCATGAGTGCTGTTTGTACATTGCTCTATGAACAGCTATTAATTAATGTACAAAGCACAGTTAATAAGCACATTGTTTTAGATTGAATTAGCTGATCATAATTTTATAATTGCCTGTGCTGTTATCAATCACGGCCAGGTAATCTACTGAACTTAATTTTAATGGAACTGCTTGATTGACGTGGTGAAAAAAATTAGTGAGCAATGAGAGCAAAAAATCTACCCCCTGAAAGCAAGGCAATAATGAAATATTTAAACCAGCAGCAGACTGTTCTATTCCTGGCATATATCTTGATATTAGCCATGGCTGCAGGAGCCTGGTAGCTTATCAGCAAAGCCTGCATCTCTTCATTAGAAGAGATTTACTTAAAAAAAAAAGGAAAATACTTGCCAGAGTCTTTCAACAGATGTTAACTGGAGGCTCAGTCTCGCTTGCTGTGATTTTTTTTCTCCTTGCTGTTATGTTTCATTTTCTTTTTTTGCTTTCTCCTTTGAAAGATTTATGAGGTAAAGAAAAGATCTCTCCTCTTATTCCTGTCCAAATATGTTGCTTTCCCTGGGTGTTAAGAGTTCCCCTAAAGAGACTTCATTCACCCTGGCTGTGAGGGACCATCCCATGGACTGGGGCTGCAGGGAACCAATGCCCACGGGAAGGAACAGGGACAGGGAGAAGATTCCCAGATTATCCTCCACTTTTAGCCAAGCTGGAAGGAGAGGGAGGAATGGGATGAGCTTCCCCTGCTTTGTCCTCATGTGTTTGTGGGACAGCAGAGGAGGTGAAATCACCTTCAGTGCCACAGAGCAAATCCCAAATCCTTCCCTGCCCTGTGTCTCTGCTGGACACTGATCCCTGCCCGCCTTTAATGTCCACACCCATGCACAGGGATTCCTCCCTGCCTTTTATGAACATTCCCAACTTCCCACACTTCCAATCTGAGCTTTGATGTAAAATACCTCTATTTGCTGAGGCTGTAGCTCAGTGAAGGTCACTGAGAGCCCCCAATCAGTTTTTAATCAGCTTAACCTGACGTGCACTTTCTACCTCCAGGAAGGGGCTGAGAGACTTCATCTGCACAACACAGCAGAACACCATCCTGCTCTTCATTGAAAACCAAAATTCACTTAATCTGCTTACCATAGACAAGTAATTGACCTCTTGCAATGTTTATTCCTCGGGTGTTTCCTGCGATGCACTCGTAGGAACCTTCATCTTCCTGCTCAACGTTGGGGATTTCAAGAACTGCCCCGGCCCTGTTGTGTTGGATTTTCTTTGCCAAGGAGCTTCCATCAGACCTCTTCCAGCTGATACTTGGGACAGGACTAAAGAGTTGTATTTATTGGAGAAAAAGGGACAGCATTGGTTACAGCAGAGGAAAAAGAATGTAAAATCCTTTCCTGAGAGTAGCAATATTTTTTAAAAAGAAAGAATTTCTAAGCATGACATACAGAGATTCATGTAAGACTGAGTTTTTATAGCATGTCCAATTTATTTAGGAGCACAGGTCCAAAGTGGGATGAAATCCTCAGCCAATTCTATGATTTTTCCTTGGGCCAATTTGTGTTTTCCCCTTAGTAACTCTTTCTTGGGGCTCAAACCTGTTTTTAAACCCTGTGACACTGAAGCAATGACTTTGCAAGTCCAAATAAACACCACAGAAGTTCTGAATTATTGACTGGTTCTCCCAGCAAACAAATTCCCTGTAGGTATTTTCATACCCCAAAATAGGAAATATTGGCTGAGATTTCAAAAGTTCTAAAAATACCAATAAATCTAAATATAAGAAATGGGAGCCAAGGTAGAAGAAAGCAGACAGAGAATTGAGTGAGGAGAGGAAAGAACAGAACACTGAGGCTGGAAAGAGATAGAGACAAAAAAGGAATATTTCTTTTTTCATGTTTTTGAAGCTTTCTATCATTTTCATTTATATTTGGATCAATGTATCCCATACAACACAAAACAGTGAAGTGTGAAGGCAGCTATAAATACATCTTGGATTTCTGGTAATATCACAAACCATAGCAGCCTCACTTTCATGATCTATTATGTCACCAAAACACTTTGAAATATTAATAGATTTCACAGTTGTTTGCTGTTTCTGCAAACTGAAGTTGCTTTTTCTAACAAATTCAATTTTGAGCTTTTTACAGGGGCTTTGGCTAAATGCTGACTTCTTTTCCACTGGAAGTAACATCCACAGCAACTGAAAACACAATTTTCATGGAAGTTACAAGTCCTTGTTTCCAGTCTCCAAGGTCCCTGCCCGCAGTGCTGACTTACAAAGGATTTATTCCTTTTTAGCAGAGACTGTAACTGCTCACACCTTAAATTATTTAAGTTCCAGTTCTTGTTTATTGAACAAAGAAATCAAGTCACAAATACAGAATGGATTCATTTCTTAGTAATTCAGGAAGTTTGGGCCTGATTTCTGCATTTTGAGTCTGCGTGTCTGTGATGTTCACAACTTCCCTCTCAGCAAGAAGAACCAGGAGTTGGGAGAAATGTGAATTCTCTGAACAATTTCCTACAAACAGGAGTGACTGGGACATGCCAGATATTATTAACCAGTCCAAGGGCTGCAAAGCAAAACTGAGATTTTATTCTACTTTTCCCCATTTTGGTTCAAAAAATTCTAAAAAATTCCAGATCTTTCTGGACAACAGCCACAGTCACCACCACCTTTGTTAACTGTCCTTTCCATCAATACCAAAAGCTATTTCAGATGTTGTTCAATACCATTCCTTCCTAGGGAATTTATAAGGGTTTGTTTTTCCTGAGGGAGCTGTTAAAAGGTGCTGTCTCCTCCAGAGACCTTGGCACAGAATCACAGGGTCATTCAGGCTGGAAAAAACCTCCAAGACCATCAAGTCCAACCTTCCACCTGCTCACTAAAGCATCTCAGGAGGTGCCACACCTACTCGTGGTGTGAAGCCTTCCAGGGCTGGTGACTCCAGAACTTCAGTGTTTCACTGCTTTTTCAATGAACCAGTTTCTCTTAAAATCCAACCCAAAGCACTCCTGGTGCAGCTGGAGGATGTTGTCATGTCAGAAGAGCCCATCCCCACCTGGCTCCAGCTCCCTTCAGGTGTTTTCAGAGAGCAATGAGATTTCCCTCGAGCCTTCTTTCCTCCACACTAATGCTGCACGCCAGCATTCCTGCAGGATTTCTCTACAGCCAGTTAGTTTCAGTTATTTATTCAGTTATTTATTCAGTTATTTATTCAGTTATTTATTCAGTTATTTATTCAGTGATTATAAAGCAAGGTACTTTTGGCTGTTTAAAAGGAGCACAGCTCTAGTGCAGACCGAGCCTGGCTCATGACTGCCGTGCTCCAGGCAGGAAAAACAGCCAGGGGAGCTTCCCAGCCTGGCTGGGATTGATCCACAGCAAGGAGAGCATGGCTGGCTCTTCAAATCCTCCTGCATATTCAACACTGGAGGAGCAGCAACTGTGCAGCAGCAGCAGCAGCAGCCTGCAGAATGCCAGGAGCATTTAACCACTTGCTTTAAAGGCGTCTCTTCTGGATTTAATTTTATTTCTTTTTTATAACAAAGGGATTAAAGGGAACCAACAGCCATATGGGAGAAAAAAAAAAAAAAAAGCAATAATTAGATGCATTCTGCCACCTGAAAGAGCTTCATCTTCAGATTTCCCATTCTCTCAGCCATTTGTTTGCTCTCAGCTCTGGTTGCTCATGAACGAGGGAATTCTGTGCTGACACCAAGGCCAGAGGCAGTGCTAGGTGGGAAAAGGCTCCTTCTGTCAGCTTGGCCAAGGTTTGAGCAGAAGGCATTCCCCTGATCTCCTTCTCCACACCACAGACCTTTAATCACATCCTTGGGGATGGCTCAAGGCAAGCTCGGCTCATTTTTGGCCAAACGTGAGGGTGTTTGACACTCGCTCCTGGTGCCAGCTGAGCAGGAGGACAGAGAAACCTCATCAGCTTTGCTGTGTTTAAAGACAACAAATAGTTAACTGCACTTTGTTCTCCTGCCAGGGAGCCTGGATTTTATCAGGAGAAGGAATTCCTGTTTCAGGACAGCAGCTCCACCTGAGCTACAGGTAAAGGAGAAGAATCTGGCAGGATCCATAACTCAGCCAATTCCACGGGATGGACCTTCCTAGAGAATATCTGCATTTCTCCATTGATGCCTCATTGCTACAGAATTCCCAGCATCTTCAATCACTGTATTTTGCACAAAATAGGGGTGTTTTTTTTCGGCTGGTTTCACTTTTTTCTGCTGCTAGTTTCCATCTTTATAACCAAATCTCCTAATAGCAGCTCTTACTCAGGCCATGTGAGACCTTTCAAGGTTAAAAAAAAAAAAAATAAAACCAGTTTGATTAAATTGGGTTTTGGGACAAACAATCTATTTAGAAATTGATGCTTTAAGGAGTGAAACTTTCCTTTAGAAGTAGGCAATTGTGTATAAAACCTAATTCAGCCTTGTGAATTTTTGTGGGATTGTTTTGCATGTTCATATTCCTTGGAAGGTCAGCGCCTGTCATTGCTGCACAGAGCAGCTTTGGGGTGGCCCTGACTCTCATGGGCTTTTCTGTCATTCAGTCCCTTCCAATAACCAGATTAAAAATATTAACTGCTTGGGCCTAAAAAGTTTTGGAGTACACGAAGAAACAATGAGTGCACTTCCCAAATTTATTACACTTCATACACAAAGTCTGGCTTCCTCCTGAGTAAATAAGAAAACAGTGCATAAATATGAGAGTGTCTTAGTACATAAATCTGCAGTTTATTTGAAACCTTCAGAGCATCCAGGAGCACTAATTTAATTTATATTCCACCATACAGGCAGCAGAATCACAAAACCATAAGTTACTAACTGGGAAAGAAAAGGAGATGGAAAATATTTTGTGGTTGGTGACAAGTTCTTGTCACAGCGAACGCGAAATTAATTTGTCTGCAGAATTAGAACCCACACCATGAGGGAGGTTTCACCTTTTTTCAGCAGAGATGATGCATTGGGACCATGCCTCATCTTTTGTCCTGTGCATCTGGGGGCCCTTCAGAGGGAAATTCAATCTGCATTTGGGATAATGAAGCCCGTGGTTCGTTAGATAAATGAGCCCGAGCTGAGCTTTGAAAGCTGCATCACTGCTGACACCAGGGAGAATTAGGATCTGAGGAGCACCATAATTAAAGCATTTAATTTTGGATCCTCCTGATGGATTACCTGAAAACAGCAGTTTTCTGCAAGGTGTTGAGGCACAACCTGAGCCGTGTGAGGGGATCTGCTCATCCCTGAAAGGACAAATTCAGGCCTTGCTTTGGTCAGGGATGGAAAAGGGGCGCTGGAGACTTCCCTTGTGGTGCCCAAAGTCATCCCCATATCTGGGATTTCAGAATCCCATAACTGACCCTTTTAAAGCTCCTACATCAACAACTTGAGAATACACCAGAGGTGATGCCTGGGATTTTTATGTAAATTTAGTAAAAATGGTTATTTGGAACCCCCTTGGAGATGTGTGATTATCTCCTTATTCCAAGAGCTGCTAGGAAAAAAAAACCCTTCTGTGAATACATTTAAAGGAATAGGTGGGAGCTTCCCATGAAAAATGAATATTCTGGGGTGAAAGAAATCTTGTTTTATATTATTCACATATGCTTTTTACAACCTCAGCTGGCAACAGCCCATCTGCAGGGACTGTGAACTGATTATTTCCCTTTCTTTGAGAAGGGAATGAAGAAAAATATAAACCACAGACAGAGTTCAATAAATATGTGCACCAGACATGGAAACTACTTTGCTTATTTTCATTCCAGGGGCTATTCTTATTTGTGCAACAGAAAAAAAAAAAAAAAAAAAAAAAAAAAAAAAAAAAAAAAAAAAAAAAAAGTTATTTTGAGAGAAATCCACAGAAAGCAGCACAGTGTAACTCAACTGAACATAATTCTTTCCATGGTGCTCAATCCCCTGAAAGACAGGGAACAATAATTTGGATATATGGCATGATTAATAGAGCTTGATCCAAACCAGGACTTTTAATCCTGGCATAATATTAAACACTGTCATCGTAATGAATATTGGTGCAGAACACAAAGTCTCATCTCTTCTATTAAACCGCCACAGGCTGCAGGATTTGAAATAGTGGAGCCACTATTTCATATTTCAGTTTTCCCTCTTTCAAAGGATTAAGTATAAGGTGCAGTTTTTTGCCTGTTTAGATTCATCAGAGAGCTGCGCTTTATCTTATAATCCCATCAGAGCGAGCACTAATTTGCTTTTCAAAATCTTCTGGTTGTGGTGTCTGCTCTATAAAATAAGATTCAAAGTCAAGGACTGGCCTGAGATCCTTTGTCCGTTTGGGATCCATCCCTCCAAACCCTCTTTCCAGGGAGAAATGCTTATTTAACCCCTTGTCTTCCTCAAAACAAGAAGAATTTCTGGGGCTGGTAGATGATTTGTAAAAGTCCTTAGTGATATTTTAATGTGAAGTGCAAAAAGAGCTTTGCAACAGGTCTATGTGGCATGCACCTACCCCAGGGTGCCTCACAGGAGCACATTTGGGTGACTTTGAGCTCCCCCACGTTAAAAAAAGGCATCTTTAAGACGTTTTAAACCAAGTTTTAAACTCATCCACGAGCCTGGCCTCTCCTAGCTGCATTTGAACTGTGGAAGTGCCTTTTGAGCGAGGCCCAATTGGTGTGATTTGCTGTTCCACACAGAAAAGGGACGCTATTTCTCTAAATACCACAAAACTACTTTCATTTAAGCCTTTTGCAGCCCAAAACCCCAGCAGGTTGCCTATGATCTGCCTTCAGCATGAAAGATTTCTGCTATTCACAGTGCCCAGGCAGCAGCAGCCGCAGCATTGTCGGAGCCAGCGGCCTAACAGTGTGAATATAGAAAATTATGGATAATGGGAAAGCAGTTCTGAAACCTGAGCGAGATAATAACCACCGGTGCTCGTGGCAGATCAGAGGTGCAGCTCAACAAATGCTGGGCTGAATTGATTTTAACATAAACAGACAATAGCAGGGGCCAGGGTTTTAGTGGAGTTTGGGAATCTGAAGGTGCTGCTGCATTTAGATGGTTCTGCCTGCAATTGCAAACAGTTGGAGGCAGGAAACTTCCAGCTTTTCACAATGCCACTAATCACCTGCATACCTCTAGAAATCTGGCCTTATCTAATAAGTTAAGAGTGTTTCACCTGCAATCTGTTTTGCTTGCTTTATTCACATCTAAGTGCCAGCTCTGGAATAAAGCTTTTCCACTGATGGGCATGTTGGTGAAAAGGTGATTTAAGGCTCTGTTTAGAGAGAAAAAAAACCCCACAGACTGAAACCTGTGCGAGATATTGAACTTCTAAAAAAAAATTTAAGAGGAGAAATTGTGAGAAATTCCCCAGTATCACCACCCAAGAGCCTCTGCTCCCAGGCAGCACCTCCAACACGGGGTGCACCAGAGAGTGTGTGCAAAGTGGATTTTGGCCGTGGATCCCTGGTATTTAAGCAGGATAACTCCAGGGAAGTCTGGCTGCACTGCTTTCAGCTGCACATGAAGAAGAAAATCTACATTAAAGCTGCATTAACCCTCTCAGGCATTCCTAAGCACTGCATAGAAGGGTCTCCCTGAGGGATCTCATTATCCATATGTCCTTTCAGTCCCCTTTTTTCTCCTTAAGATGTTCTTAAAATGGCAAAATCTGTTCATTACATTAACATGACCCATCTTTGCCCCTTCACTAAGATGTCAGTGCCTTGTACATCTCATTTCCAGGTTTTTTTCCTCTATCATTGTTCAGTGCTTTCCATGCAACAGATGGAAATAAGAAATGACAACTTGAAATGTAAAGCCTGCACGGACTAACACACAATTAAGGAGGTATTTAAAGAGAAGTAGCTTGACAGTATTTGGGAAAGAAAATCAGTTTTACCAAGAGTGCTAAAGTCTGGTACTGCTTTTGGGCCAAAAAAAAAATGCATATGCCTTTAATAAAAATTAGCTGTATTATTAGTTTGTATAGAAATCTCATCTGAAAGGCAAGGCCATTTCAATCTTATTAACTTTTTATTTGCTTTATTTTTCTACTTGCCAGCCCAGGTTCCAGAGGAACATTTGATTAATTTGTGCTGTCTGCAAGTCAGGCTTTTAACCTCTGGGAAAGCTCTAAACACTTTAAAAGCTTACAGCCTTAAAATGGATTGTCAAAGTGAACTTAAACTAAATAGAGGTCAACAATCTCAGGGTTATTTGGGCTTTTCCAAGGATGCTCAGTGGAAAGACTGGGGTTTGTGGGCTGGTTACAGTGATTCAGTCCCCCAGCTGCTCCCTGAATGCAGAGCAGCTGCCTGAGCCACCACTGCAGCTGGGAACAGGCACAGCAGTGCAAGAAAACACAGGAAAGTGCAAGAAAACACAGGAAAATGCAGGAAAGTGGATTTTTGGAAGGAAGGGCTGCTGCTGGGTCTTCCCAGGGCTCCTCAGCATCGCTTTGGAGACAGGAGGGTCAGGAGATGCATCCCACATACTCTTCAAACATAACCTGAATCCCCACGTTTGCTTTTTAGCAATGAGAGAGCCCAGAGGAGGCTCCAGGGGGATCAGAGGGATGGAGCAGCTCTGCTGGGAGGAAAGGCTGGCACAGCTGGCATTGTTCACCTGCACAGGAGAAGCTTTGGGCTGAGCTCAGTGTGGCCTTGCAGGGCCTGAAGGGGCTACAGGAAACCTGGAGAGAGACAATTGACAAGGGATGGAGGGACAGGACACAGGGAATGGCTTCAAATCGAAGAAGGGTAGGTTTATATGGGATATTAGGAAGGAATTGTTCCCTGTGAGGATGGGCAGCCCTGGCACAGGTGCCCAGAGCAGCTGGGGCTGCCCCTGGATCCCTGGCAGTGCCCAAGGCCAGGCTGGACAGGGCTTGGAGCAGCCTGGGATAGTGGAAGATGTCCCTGCTGATGGCAGGGGGTTGAAACTTGGTGAACTGGATGAGCTTTAAGGTCCCTTCCAACCCAAACCAGTCTGTGATTCTGTAATGTCACACAAGCACAAAAACCATTCTGATTTCGATATCTACCAGGGGTGAGGGTGCAGTTACACCGAGCGCTGTCACCTGGAGTCAGGTCTCATCTCAGAATCAAAACTACTCTCAGGAGAGAAAATCTTTGCTCCTGTTTTCCCTCCTTTTCCCACATTCCCTCCCCCTGCTTCGAGCTGCACCCGCGTGAGCCTCAGTTACAGCCCAGTGCTCTCTCTCATTTCCTTGGGAACACACGGCACAGAAACAATCAAAGCAAGGTTAAAAAAACCCATACGATTCACATATCCCCTTCTGACCAGAATAATTCTAACGTGAAGGGAGCAGTGTTAAATCCCACATTTAATAAAAACAAAGCTCTTACTTTCCCAGGGCAAAGCATTCCAGCCTGACAGAGGAGCCCTTGGCTGCGTAGGTTGTCTCTGGAAAGCGCACCTCAATCTTTGGCTCATACTCCCCCATCACACCTGTGGAACATCAAAACAGCTCACTCCAGCTGAGCCCCAGACCTTCTCATGCAACAGAACTTCAGGGTGAAAGGAAGGGTGGCATGAATCACTTCAGAGCCTCGTGGCGAGTGGCACACGGTGGAGCAGGCTGAACCTCCTGGCTGGAGCTCAACCCTCTGCTGCAAACTCTGTGAAATCTCTCCATTCCCTGCATTTAGGAGTTGAAGAGCGTGACTTTATACAAGTTTTGCATTACAAGTCTGCTGTGCATCAAGGTTTTTGAGATAATTTTGGGTTCACACCCCTCATCAAGCAACAATTTTGCCACTAGTCACTCTCAGGGCACTGTGTTGATCCCATGTGCAAGAAAATCAGGAAATCCCATGTGCAAACTGCTTGCAAAACTCTTAAAATTTCTTTAAAACATCCAAATGTGAGTTGCAGACTTGAGGAAGGCCGATGTAATTAGATGGAATTATCATATTTGAAAATCTGGCTGAACATCTGATAAATCACAAATAATCCAGTATTAATTCAGGGCATTTAATTTTGCAGCAGGTTTGGGATGGATTTAGGAAACTAAACTTTTAACTGAACTTCAATATCTTTTATGTGTCTCACAGTGAAACTCATTCCAGCCGTAGAGATGAACATAAATCAGGTATTTTCCTGCAGTGTCTTTGCCCAGATCCCACACAGAAAATGAACCAATTCTTGTTTTATATTTAACAGGCATCTGGATAATATTGCACATGCAACTTCCACTGTTGCCTCAGAGGCTGCCAGCATTGGAGTCAATCCAGAGGCCAGCAGAGAGAATGGGAGAAGAGAAAGGGACTGATAGAAGGAGTCTGAGAAAAGGAATAGCGTGATGAAAAGAAAAAAAGGAATCAGAAAAGATCTTAAGCATCTGCAATCAGAGTTTGTGCCAAATTATTAACTTTGGAGCTGAGGAAGTGCAGCTTTGCTTTGTGTGATCTGCTGATGTTACTGAACAGCACAGCCTCGCAGTGAAAGCATTACTCCATGCTTTATTTATTTATTATTCCATAATGCACAGCTGAGATTTGATTATCCTCCAAATCCAACTCTGCACAGACTTTTGTCACTGATTGTCACCACTGCTTTGCAAACAGCACGAGTATATTGGAATTTAGGTGGGCAAACTCCCAAAACAAACTTTGTGTGCAGATTTGCAGGTCTGTATTTCTCCCCATGAACATTTAATTACAAATGTTGCCAGAAAGGGCTTTGTACGTGTGCAGGGGAGTTTCTCACCTCAGCAACTTGATTTGAAGCAGCTCTCTGGATTTGATATTTGAGCTATACTTAGATGACAAATTTAGAAAGATTTATTGGATTTAAACCTCAACACGGGCACGAGGTGGGAAATATTAACATGCCACGTGACACTCTCTTGTTGTTCAGGGCCATTGTGAACTTCCCTTGCGTGTTCATCTCCTCATCCCCATCCTTGACAGCTCCAACGTCACTGGTGCCTCAGGATTTCAGCTTTTCTGTTTTCCATTTGTAACCCTGCAGTTCTTCAGTGTGTAACTCCAAACTCCACACACAGTGTGAGCTGCTGCTTCCCCATTTGGGGCAGACACAACAATTCCTCTCCAGGCCTGGCAATCAAGGACACCTCACTGCCTCAGGCCAGAGAGATGGGAACAGAAGTGACTTGGGGGAGCAAACTTGGGCTCAGTGACTTCATTAGCTGAAGCTGTAATTGGGAGATTCACCCCTGATATGCAAATGGACCAAACTTATAAAAATATAAAAACCTGTGACCCATCATCCATTTTTGGGTGTAGCCCCTGGGGGGTTTCATCTGGTACATTACATTTTTCATCTGGTTCCAGTCAGGTACATTTAAACCTAAATATACCTAAGGCCCTTCAATAAATATAACCACTTTTTATTCCCTTAATTCTGTCTGACCTCTGGTTTTAGGTAAGCCCCAAAAGGCATCGTCACCGTGGGGCCGTGCCCTGCTGCACAACCTTCACTGGGGGAGTTTTCCCAACGTGGGGGTGAATTCCCCACATCTGGAGCAGGAGCAGTTGGGGTTTTGAGGCAGCCAAGCCCCGCTGAGCACTCACCATCGCCGCGCAGGGTGAGGGCCGTGGGGGTTCCCCACGCCCGGCGCTGCGCCTCGGCGCTGCTCACGGCACACGTGTAATTCCCAACATCCCACGGCTCCACCTTGGCCAGGTACAGGTTTCCTGTTGCCTGGGACACGAAGCGCCGGCTGTCTTCCTGAAGATCCAAGGTGCTATTGTTGAAGATCCACGTGTAGGACAAGCCTGGAAAACACCAGACACACGTCACGCGTCCCTCGCAGCGGAACCGAGAACGAGGGAAAACCACTGGGGAGGCACAAATTAGCACAGGCCAGGTGTTGCCATTGGACACAAAATGAGTACATAGAAGCTTGGGAAGTTTAAAAGAGAAAAAGAGCCAGTTTTATTCAAACATCTGGTATTTATAGGATTCCAAAGATGACCATGGATTGAAGGATGGAATTACCACCTCTCCAACCACACTGGTCCAAAGATCAAGCAATCATTTCTCTCCACCCACAGAGAAATATCTATTCTATTTATACATGAAATTGTGTGGGAACTCTGACTCTCAGATATGTAAACATTATCAGAAGGCTGAAGAAGTTTTATGAGAACTTTAAAACTTTCAAAAGAACTATAAAAGAAAACGTAACACTTTTAAAAATCAGGGCAACAGCCAGGTAAGTGTTGCTCGAGTTTTCAGCTCATTTCAAGCCACTTCAGGAGGTCACAGCAGTTTCTGTCTCCTGCTACTTCTCATTTTCCTGCCTAGCCTGCTCCCAAGCAGGAATGGTGGTGCTGCAATGGCGTGGGAAAGCTGCTTTAGTAAATAATTCCTGTTTATGGCACTTTCCCTCTGAAAAGCCTGAGGGCAAATTGCTGCCCGGTGCTACAGCTCCTTTCTTCACTCCCAATATGGAAAATTAAACTGGTTAAAAGGAGCTTGAACACTGGATTTTAAAGGAGGGATAAGCTGAGCTGCACAAAAGTTCTTTGGAGACGACTTAAAATTTGATCCTATGGCTCATTTGATAATGGGCATCCCCTTATCTTCCATACTTCCTGCTCCATTCTCACTTCCTGCCCCTTCTCTGCCCCCATTTCCCACATGGTGCTCCACAATGCAAATCTTGATAATGTAAATCTGTAAGACCAGGCAACTTAAAACTGATTTATCTGACCAGCCCACCCTGGAAAAGCAGATATCCTTGTGAGTTTACCACTCCCTGTTTTTGGGAAAGACTTTTGGGCCAAGCCCTGGGCACTGAGGAGCAGGTTCAGAGCTGATCCCCCAGTGTGGGGTCACCCAGGGTGTCCTGCCAGCCCCTCTCTGCAGCTGCTCTGCACCCAACAGCAGGAGCAGGACTCAAACCCTGTCTTTTACAAGCCACAGTAAATCAGAACTTTCCAAATCCACCAGTTTAGCTCCTCTTAATTAAATGCATAATTCATAAGCTAACAGTGTTCTGCCAACAGCTTCATTTTTACACATTTCCCCCATCAACAACCCCATTCCAAAAAGATTATTTACGTTGCTCTCCCCCCCTCAGCTCCGGCTTGGGAGCAGTATGGTAATAAGTCTGCAAACTCCAGTAGTTTTGTGGAGTTTTATGTTATCAGCTTCCAGCATTTTAGGACTCTCATTAGAAATGATGCATCTCCAGGGAGCAATCAATGACACTTTCTATACTTGGCTAAATCCTGCAACGGGCTCCCTTTTACTGCAGATAATGCGAAACTTTCCCGTGCTCTGCAGTAAAACTGGGAGATGCAGCAATTAATTCTCAGGGTTACACAAGGTGTGTGCAGGTCCACGTGCTCACCCACAAGATCCAAACCTTGGCACATTTACCTGCCCTTGGAGTTTGAGGTGCTTAAAGCATCTGTTTACGGAAGGAAAGCTGGAGATGGAGGGCTTTTCCTGCGGGAAGGATGAGAAATAAGGGATGCAGCCATGACGTGATCTGTCTTGCAGAGATACACAGACTGTTTCCCTGTCTCGGGAACAGGTTTTGCTGACTGCAGACTGTCTGGGCAAGCAGACCAAAGTGTGCAAAATTCTGATTTCAACTCGTTTTTTTTGAAGGTCTCTAAGCTGCAAGACGGGGACTCTACAGAAAACGCTGAAGATTTGCAGGTAAATATTTTAATCTGTGTTCAATTAAATGTTGTCCAGATTTCTGTGGAAGAAATACCTTGGATCTCCCCTCTCCCCAGAATTCCCAAAGCACTGAGGGCTGATACCCCAATGTCCTTTTCCTGTTGCTGGAATTCTTGCCTTCCTCCTTACTCCGAGCTGCACTAAGGCACCTCTGGGTAATAAAACCACTCTGGGTGCTTAAATCTGACATTTGGATGCCCAGATTTCCATGCCAGGATAGCGTATCCAAGAGAATCTGGAAATAATTTTAAGAATGAGTAAGAGGGAAAAGCAGTTTGGAATTTCTCTGCCAAATTCTGGTGGTGGCAATTGCAGAGCTGAAGAAAGCCCTGACCCCCTCTAAGGGCATCCCTGTACCTGCCAAGACTCCAAAAGGATTCTCTCCAAAATATTCTTTAAAATATTTTATGGCATGGAACCAAAACCCAGACTCCAGGCGTAGGAGCAGGTGATGCAGCTGAATTCTCTTTGCAAGATGGAATAAAATAAAACTCTATTAAAGCCAACTTTGTGCTACACAGACATTCTTCAGGAGGTCAATCTGTGAATTAATTAATCAATAAAAGAGAACCAGACCTTTTCTGTCCTGATTTCTGTTCTCAGGGGGCTCCAGCTGACTTCATGTTCTGAAGTTTCTCCCTGTCTGCTCCCCACCATTGCTTCAGGGGCTATTGATGAATTTTCCCATTAACTGGGAACAAGCACAGGCCCCTCTTAGTCATATTTAAATCCCTTTCCCCCCCAGTATGAGGGATATAAACACTCCCCTCTCCTAGCTGCAGGTTCATCATCACCCATCTGCAGGCTATCCTTGCCTAGAGCCTAATTCAGCTCCACTAAACTCTGTAGAAATCCTAATTTTAATTGACTTCAGTGGGAGTTGGATGAAATCTCAAGAGGAAGGAGCCAAACTTTGGAGACTGAACTTTTTTTTTTTCAGGCTTTTAAGGCATAATACCAACAACCTACTCCCTCACTCAGTATCTTTTCTTGGAAAGTTACTACAGCAACAGGTAAAAGAGTAAAAAATCCAGAACTGTGTTATAAAATCTTTCATTTTGGGTCACTTGGAATAAATCCGATGAGCAGATCCACTGAATGAGCCAAAAAAAAAGGAGAAAAAGCCCTTTGCTCTCACTTTTATGGCAGAGCAGGAGTTATTTTATAGTACTGCAAAATTAGGGTGTTTTTTTTTTTTTTTTTTTTTTTTTTTTAATTTGTGGTGTCAGTGTCCCTTCTCACCCCAGAGACCCCAAAAGCTGGCTGATCCACCTCACCTTCCAGGTGGGCAATTCCTGAGCTTGGCCAGGCTGGAGAGCATCTCCCACCTCTGCCAGTCCTGAGAGGTTTCCGTCAGAGCTCGGCTGGGAAAGAGCTGATAATCATTCCTGATACACAGATCCGGGGCATTGAACAATTCAGCACTTCCCTCAGCCCGAGCAAACCCAAATCAGTGCTGCTGGATCCAGGCTGGGCTCAGGGATGGGGCTCTCCCTGCCTCTGGAGCTGTGGGAGAGCTGGATTAAAGACTCACAGGAGCAGGGACACTGAGGCACTGAGCTCTATAAAGGGAGAGACACTTTCAGACTGTGCACTTTATCAAGTGCAGCGTTTAATAGAAAATGCAGAAATCAAAGGTCCTTTCTCATCTCCTCCCATCCTCTGCACACACCCAGTCTCACGTTTCACCTCCTTCCCCAGCCTTCTGCAGGCTGAGAATTGGGGATTTTTACCCCCCAAGCAGGTCCATGGGGGGCTCCTACATCCTTAGGAGTGTTTTGGGGTTTATTCAGCCTCACATTTCACCTCCTTCCCCAACCTTCTGCAGGCTGAGAATTGGGGATTTTTAACCCCTAGGCAGGTCCACGGGGGGCTCCTACATCCTTAGGAGTGTTCTGGGGTTTATTCAGCCTCCCTAGAGCAATGCCAGCACACAGGAAAACCCAGAGCCTCCAGTCCCACTCCCAACCCTGGCAGCTCTTCCACACCAATAAATGCAAATGCAGAGTGATCCTGCTGCTCCTAACAAGATTAGCAACTTCCTTAAAGCTCTGCAGGGAGCCAGCTCGCAGGAAACAGGCTTTAGATCAGGCTTCACTTCTAAGGAAATAAATGAACAACAGTCCACCCCATAGTCTTGTGTCAAGTATTACCATTTAGGCAGCAGCTTCTTAAGCACAGGCAGGTCAAGCTCATGTGTATCTGCAGAAATTAAAGCTTCTTCCAGCTTCCTCCCTCCATGCCTTTCCCCACCTCAGAGCTCTCTAAAAACCACTTTTTTTTCACTAGTAAAATATTACTATATATTGATTACACAGGGGGAAAGGGCTGGCCTAAAGAACTTAAAGCAGAGACGGGATGAGGCTGAGGAAAAAATCCAGCTCACCTGTTCCCCCCTGCCCCGCTGAGCCTCGCTAACAAGCAGAGGGATGGCAGAGCTGAACTTTGCAAGGTGTGGAAATGAGCCTCATAAATAACCAGAGACACCAGTGCATAAATTAGTGAGGAGGGGCAGGCTGAGGGAGTAAAGAGTTTGGGGTGGGTCAGGTAACCTGGGGCAGCCCTGCTCTTGCTTTAAAAGCTAATGACAGGCTGTGATTTTTTGGTCTGTTAACTGTAATTTTTAATGTCCAAATTGAGCTAAGCTATAAACTTGGGTGGGTATTTTTTTTTTCTTTCATGCTTCTGTTTGATCAGTCCTGAACGTCCTAATATTAGTTCACAGCAATATGGAATTCTCTTTTTGTTCTCTGAGATGTTTAAAGCTCATGTGACAGCTGCTGGAGCAGCCTTTTTGTACATTTGTTTGTTTGCTTGGTGGGCTTTGTTTGTTTGTTTGTTTTTGGTTTATAGCTGACTAATATATTTTTATCCTCTATTTGAATGAATCACTCATTTCTCTTGTACAAAAATAGGTTAGCAGTGCTCTCAGTTAAGAAACCAGCACACAAAAAAGAAGCAGCACATCTTTCCTTGTCACCTCTATTGGAAAGTTAAGTTTAATTCCAATTGAGCTTTAAATATTTTAAATACTTTTGACCATGGACCAGCACTTTTGGTGTCTGATAAGCAGCTGAGTGTCCTGATGAGCTCTGCAGAGTTTCCCTGTGAGCAGGAGGTGTAACTCCAGTGGTGCAAGACCAGACAAACTTGGCAACGTGAGAAAGAGACGTGAGACACTTCCCTAGAGACCATGGGTGGTAGAAACACTTCTGCAGCTCTCGTTCCATCTTCTTGATGTTATATGGGAGGAACTGAATTAATGAACCCTCCTTGTTTTCCATTCTATTTTTTCTATTCCTCTTCTTCTATTGTTATCCTGTCTTTTAGAGGTTGGCAGGAGGTTTTACCCAGTGCTTCCTATATCAAATTTCCTGTATTAATAGCAGCTGCTTCAAACAACTGCTGTACAGAAGGTTCCTGTCTTCCTTCAAGTCATTACATCACAGCAAAGGCAACTCTTTCCCTGCTGGTAGGGCTTATCTTCCAAATTCCTTGACATCTCTCTAATTCCTGACACATTTAAAGTGCTGCACAGAGCTCTTGTAATGTGAGCTGGAAGCACACTTTGTAATCCTTCCTTCTGTAGGTATTGTGAGGTAGAGGCAAGGGCTGCAATTAAAAAAAAAAACCCTAAATGTACAATCCTTTTCAACAAAAACAACTTCCCAAGCATCTTGAAATAGTCTCTGACTTGTCATGGCTCTCACCATGTACTTTATCCCCATGGTATATAATTTTGGATCCTGAACAGAGTGTTTAGGGATGACAAAAGGACTCAGGCTCTGTTCTCTGGGGACTTGTTATTGCAGGGAATGGATTTCCCAGGCCTGTTGGTCAGCAGCTCCCAGCCCCAGCTGCAGCAACACTCTGGGAAAGGCTTTGCTGGTGGATACCATGTTGTCACTTCAATTAATCTGGGGGGAACTCACCTGGTAACTATTTATTTGTTCTGAATGCTTTCTTCTCCTCCTTCCTATTTGTCAAATCATAATTTTACCCTGCAGCAGGAGGGAAATAGATAGTTCAGTGGCTGCAGGATGGATGTCTTGTCTTTCTGCCTGTCCCACTGATACATCTGAGGAACTCTTTGAAGCCTTTTGTGCCCTTAAGGACCATGTTTCACTTCGTCTCCTTGATTATGTCCTCCTTTCATAGGGCTGTAAACACCCAGTGAGCTGACACTGCCTCTCCATAGCACTGGAGGGGCTCCTGTTGATTGATGGGGATTTTCTCCCTCTCTGAAATATTGCCTCCTCTTTCCACATCACTATTTACCTTCTCCTGGGACTTTGGCTTATAACTCTGCTTCTTTAAGAAGGATTGAGGACTGCTGGGAGCAGGACATGGAAAACTGCAGCTCCTGTGGATGCGTGGTCACTGCTGCCAAAAGCAGAACGTCAGTCATCCAAGAGCTGCTCATTCTTTAAGGGCAGAACAAGACAATTTGGTAACTATGCCATTGATATTTCCCCTCTATTAATAAATATTTGCTCTGCTTGGGTAAAAATTTCGCCTGGATTTACCCCACCCAGAAAGGAAGATCTCCAGGGTCTTATGGTGAGCACCCCCAAATAATTCATCAGAAAACTCCTTCTTATTCCCCATCTGAAGCACTGACAATTACTATGAAACCTGATCTAGGCCCTCCTTCACCTCTCCAGAAGCCCTGTCCAATCTAAATTATTCTCTGATTATCAGGAAGGAATAAAATCAGTGATTCAAGAGCAGAACCCAAGCCTTCAAGACAAATCCACTGTGTCTGATGCAGGATTCAAATGAGGGCACTGCAGCCGCAGGCACTAAAGGGGAAAGGAGCCATTCCATGCAGAGCTGGAGTAGTTTTGGTGTAGGAGGAACTGCTGAGGGCTGCTTTTCTGCCATTCCATGAGGACCAAGGCCCTGGGATAACCAGGAATGTCAGCAGAGGGTCTTCATGCTGTCCTTGCTGTGTCCCAAGGAATGACAGGTTAAATTTGAACCTTGGGTTTTAAGTTTTTCTGTCCTGTTTTGGTGTGCAGCTTTTAGCTTTATGTTAAGTGTTACTAGGATCTTTTCTCAGGGTGGTGAAGACAAAACAATCCTGTTCTAGCTGGAGAGTCAAGGACAATCTCTTCAAACTTCAGGCCCAAAGCATGAACAACATGAAAAGAGAGGGGTGGGCAAGCAAGCAAGGAGGATGGAAACTTCATCATTTGAAGCTATTAATTGGACAGTTGGCTCCTGTATGCAAATGGACTAAAATTTATAAAAATGTGAGATCTCATGACCAAGCCCTTTTTTCTTCCATCTTGGAGCCATCTGGGCAGAGCCACAATTGTGGCTATGGTACTGCCAGGGTGTGGCTTTTGAAGGCACTTCAATAAAAATCCACTTTATTGCTCTTAATTCCATTTAGCCTCTGTTCCAGCTCCTTAAGGCATCACTACTCCCTGACAAAACAGTAAAAAAGGGTCCTAAAAATGCACGAACCCAGTGGTTTTTGAAGAAACAAAACCCAAATTTGTTGCAAACCCCGGTAAATGATGCACGAGGAAATTCCAGTGCTAATCCCACAGGGAATTCTGCTGCTCCTGAGGCAGAGCAGGGGCTGCTCAGGCTGTCCCCCATCATACCTCCGTGGTGGGGGGGAGTTCCACAGAGCAGGACCACTCCTTGTCCCTCTCTCACTGACACCGGGCTTCTCGGTCTCGTCTCGAAGTTTTCCAGATCTTGAGGGAAAAGGAGAAAACAAGGCCTGGTTATTGTCCATCAGAGTTATTCGTAACTGCATCCCAATTTATCCAATTTATTAACTCACGAACAGTCATGTACTGGACAGCAGAATTTGATTTCATTGAGAGATTGTGTGCAAGAATAGCTTGTCCAACCTGTAGCATGGAATTGCAGGATGATTAAGGCTGGAAAAGACCTCCCAGTTCCTCCAGTCCAACCATTACCGAGTCCTTCAGCATTCACAAAATATTTATTCCTACAGCATTTCTACTGCAACTTTGGGAATTTGGGTTTACAATTTCTATTTGCAAAGCCAGTCTATTATTCCACTACTTTTTCCAGCATCATTTTTTTGGAACTTGCAAGACTTAATCTACATGAGTTGGAAAAAAAAAATGCATTTTGTAGTGTTTCCTTTTCTATAGAAATAGAGAACAGCTGTGTTCTATATATACAAGTGATAATTAAAGATCAGCAGGACTCCCACAGAGTGTAGGCTTAAATGATGATAAAAATATGTTGTTTTCTTTAAGATTCTGGGCTGGCCCAAACTGGCTGCAGTGCTTGGATATGTTTTAATTGCCTTGAGCTTTAGCACTGGTTTTGAAGGGGAGGAAGAGAGGACTTTCAGTGGGAAATCTCCTGTCCATACCCATCTCCCACAGGTGATTTTTATGGCTCTTAATGTTTATTTCTCACCACGTCTCAATCTGCTGCTTCCTCATGTTTCACTGAGATATTGAAGAATTATCAGCCTGATTCCCCTTAATTCAATTACAAAACATGACACAATAGATGTGCTTTTAAAAAAAAAAAGATTATTTACTTTTTCATCCGCTTCTCATCCTAATGAGAAGCCTTCCCATTTTCTTAGAGCCATTTGGGAAATGATTGCTCGAAACTCATTCAGAATATGCTTTAATACAATAAATATCAGCTTCCCCTTAAACCTCTTTATACCACAGAGCTGTAAACTGCCTGCCCTAAGCTCATTTTATTTACCTTGCTGCAGATTCTTGTTTCAAACAATTGTTCCATTTTTCATCAGCTGAGCACCAACCTGAGCCAGACTTCAATAGAGAGAACCAGCCCTCGTTGGCCAGAGCAATAACGATTACTACCTGTACAGCCTCAGCTATTTATGTCAATATATCAATTTTCTCCCCCTTAGCTGAACTTTACACAGTTAATTTTTCTTTTCCTCCTCTTCATCTCCTGGATATTGGTCTCCTATGAAGACATTGTCTGCTCAGAGGGGGCTGGATTGAATTAAGCACCTGTAGCACCTCCTCGTGCTGTCATAGCACAATAGATGGGGCCTGTCAATACACGGGGAAAGGGTTTTTAACTCTGATGTTCTTTTAATTGCCTGCTGGCTACAGCTCTGCCTTGGATTATGGGTAGTCCAAGGGGGAAAAAACACAAGAAAGGCCAAGAAAAATAGATAAAAATTCATTTATTTTGTTGTATTCCATCCTGTAATTCTAAATAAAGGACAAAATAGTAGATGGGTGTAATATGATTAATTAGTTTGGCTTCATTAGAGTCCAGTCTCTGAATGTGTGGATTTATTTACTCATTTTGAAAGTTCCATCTGAGAAAATTTACCGTATTTTCTTTCTTTTCTGGCAATTGTTCTCTGAGAAGAAAAAGGCCAACACCAAACACTTGTGTGGGAAAGTGGTCCCTGGAATTCCTGTCAAGATTTGCTTGGGGTGCCTGGTCTGAGACTTTGTGCCCTGGGACAAGGGGGAAAAAGATCCTTAAATTCTCATATTTATTATATTAATTTTTTTTTTAAATACTAGAAAGGTGCAAAAATTCAGATTTTTTTAGGATTCAGGCACTAACAACAAAGATGGTCACAGTTCCCTTTCCTATCTCTTACCCTCAGCTTCTAATATGAAACAAACTGCAATTTCTTATTAAAAATAGAGTTAAACCCCAAAAAAACTCTGGGGCAGTATGGAAAATCTGTGCAGTCTAAGTAATTCCTCCCAATATTTTCACTGTGAGAAATCAGCCCTATTTTTTTTTTTTTTCTGAGAACAAAATTTCAGTTGTTATGAGACATCCGAGAAAGGAGGGAGAAAAAATAAAGGAAGCGCAGTGCAGCAGGAGGAAAAGGTTTTCCTGACAATTGAGAATTAACTGTGTAATACCTCACTCTGAAATGGGAATAGATTTTGGAAAGTAATGAGCTGCTAGTAGCAATTTTTAGTTTAATGACACAATATGTCATGTTATCAGTTTTACTCTCATTTTAGGTGCTGTGTCACCTGTCCGTGTCTCTCCATTAAAACCATGACAAGTGTCCCTGACTTGAATAATTAAAAGCAGGAGGATGAGATCTCTTAGGGATCCACTGTTTTACAGGGAGCAGGTCCATTTTTGATTGTATAATGGAATCATGGAATGCTTTGGGTTGGGAGGGACCTTGAAGCTCATCCAGCCCCACCCCTGAGACACCTTCCACCATCCCAGGCTGCTCCAAGCCCCTTCCAGCCTGGCCTTGGACACTTCCAGGGATCCAGGGGCAGCCACAATTCCTCTGGGCACCCTGTGGCCTGCCCACCCTCCCAGGGAACAATTTTTTCCCAATATCCCATCTAAACCCACTCCCTTTCAGTTGAATCCATGTGGGGAAGAAGTTGGCTGTGCCTTTTCAATCTCCACTTTTCAACCTTGAGGATCAAAATCTCTAGGCAGGAGTTTGGGCTCTTTCATGGCGTGTTTGTAGTTTTGTTACACAAAGCAACTCGGATTTTCCAGTGAGGGAGAGGAGATTTCCATCCCTTTATGCTTATTAATCATAGGTATAAAAAAGCAGCTGTGGAGGCACATAAATCATCATTTAATCTCTTCATCTCACCCATGACAGGGACAAATATGCAATGTCCTTATTTAACCCAATTTTTAAAGGCCTTTAGGAAAAGACATTTTCTTTAAAGAATTCATTGCACTGCTTAACTCCGAGATCTTCATCACTCTGCATCCTTTAGAAACCCTCATGTCCCCAGAATTTCACAGGCCAAACCAGAAATGATCTTTTGCTTTGATTGATTTCGATAGATAATTGTACAAAGTGAATTTATTCAGTGCCTCTTTCTGTAATAAAGAATCATTGAAGAACAAAAGAACCCCAAACCTCTGAAGGAGAAAACCAAGGCAAAATAGATGAAGAGAATTCATTAGTAGAGCCAGTGTTGCTTCTGTTTTCATCTTTGTTGGACTCTTCCTGCAGGCAGGCATCATCTCCCATGGAATATTGTGACACCTCATTCAAATGGGTTCAATAATGAGCTGTAAAATAATCTACTTTTGCTTTGCAGTCCAGGTGGAAGAGAGAGGGAAGAGGTGGACCCTCAGAAATAACGTCTGTCTTTGCCACAAAGATTTCTCCATCTATTTTCCAACCTATGGGGTTGCATTTTCAATGATTTATTGCCATTTGAAATGTGTTAAGTGTATATATAGAGAGGGGAAAAAAATTACCTGAGGATACAAATACAGATATTCTACTTTGTTCTTGTTATTCTGAAATTCTGGCTGCTGTCAAAACCCCTTCTCCTTGCCCTGGGTGTTCATTTCCACCAAGAGAGCACAACCACTGTGTTCTTCCAGCTCCTGTTCCCTAGCACAGCTCTATAACGTAACATGACATAACCTAATAAAGCAGAATGTTGCTTGTCAAAAAGAGTATCAACTAAGAAGGCTAAGATCAGGTGTTTGGCACACATTTAGATTGCTAATATGCACTTAGGAATAAGATGACTATTTAACAGATGGTATATTTGCTAACTTCAGTGTTTCTGCAGAGATCTATAAATAAATTATCACCTAGTTCCTACATAATTCCTTTCATTCTTTGTCTGTATTTATCTCACTTGAAGAACAACGAGTTCTCTCACACTCCATTGCTCTCTCAGCTGCGAGTTTTAACAAAAAAAACACTTTTTTTTCCCCCCCAGATCTGTGCATGTTGGCAGTCTGCTCTTGGTAGAGCACGATTAATCAGTTGGATGTGATAATGAGGTCGTGGAGGCCAAGCAAAATGCTCAGATGCACAAGTGATCCTTCCCGGGGAAGAGTGGCAATGTAAGGACTCAGCTGCGCGTGGCACGGCCTCGTCTCCTGCTGGGAATGTTGCAGGGCTGAGCAAGGAGGGGCTGTGCTCACAGCACCCCAAACGTATGGCATTTTGTGGGGTGGAGCCGGGGAATGGCACGGCTTTCTCCAACGGGAGCAGCAATGCTTGAGGAGGAGGAGGCTGTCAGCTCCTCACCAGGAATGAAGGGAGGAGTGGGCAGAAGGAATGGGTCAGAGCATTTTTCACCTGCTCTAACCCAGCTTTACCCTCTGGGGTCAAGGATGTTATCATGGAATTACAGAAGGTTTGGGTTGGAAGGACCCTACAGCCCATCCCATTCCACTCCTGCCATGGGTAGGGACATCTTCAACTATCCCAGGGTGCTCCAAGCCCCATCCAACCTGCCTTTATCCTGATTTATGGCCTGAAAATCTTCCAGGTAGATTTTAAACAGAATAAAACCAGAGGTTGAGAAGAGTATCTGTGTTGGATGAAGGTGACCATTGGTGTCACTTTGCTGAGCACAAACCTGCCAGTGAGAGAAGCAAACCCAGGCTGGGTGAGGTGTTTGCCTGAAAAAATGGTCTCTGGAGACAGAAACAAAATGGAAGTGGTGGACAGAAAACTTTCCTGCTGAAGCAATTCCATTAATTAATAGGTTAATTAATAGGTTCAGCCATACATTGTTTTTTCCTTAATGTTTTGAAGCTCATAAGAATAGAGATAATCATAAATCCCTGAGTGCTTTGGGGCCTTAAAGCCCATCCTGTTCTACCTCCTGCCATGGGCAGGGACACCTTCCACTAGACCAGGTTGCTCCAAGTTGCTGATTGCTCATTAATATATTAATTCTAATTTCCCCACCACCGCTATTACCCACACATTTGTTTTTCTTGTTTGGTTATTTTAATATAAAACTGCCTTACAGGTGTCGGAGTAGCAGATTTAACTACACAACAGAGTGAAGGTCAGTTTTCCTGGGATTAGGGAAGTGCTTCTTAAATATATTGGATAGGAACAAAAACCAAATCACAAGCAGCAACTCATTCATTTCAACCTCCCAGTCGTGCTTGAAATTCCTGAACCTGCTCAGGGACAATCCACCCAAATCCATCCATTCCAAACCAGTCCATCCTAAGAAGGAGCATAGAACTTCTCCAAGGAAACCAAGGAAACTTGGGTGTTTTAATATATGAAATTGTTACAGACAATTAGAGAAACTCCAATTTATCACCTTGCATAATTACCACGGTTCATCTGAATTAATGTGATTTCATGCTTTCTTGAACTTTTGATATTTTTTTCCCCTCATAAATGTTTTGTCATTACATAATCCCAAGTATAATGGTTGCAATTACTTGGTATTGAAATGTGCAATGAATGTTAAGGCATGAGGAGTAAGAGCTCCTTACAAATTAGCCACGCTCCTGAGGACAAATCAATACAATTCCTCACATTTCCACGTGCCTGTGTCAAATTGTGATGGATCATTTCTATTCCCTTTTTTTTTTTTCTTCTGTGTCTCTTATTGCCTGTGATATATTGCAATGGGAGAGGTGTTCCTGCAGTGATGCAGCACAACAGGAATTTCCTCACAGGGAAATGGGGTACAAAGGACAAGCTCAGC
This sequence comes from Vidua macroura, assembly GCF_024509145.1. Classification (NCBI taxonomy): domain Eukaryota; kingdom Metazoa; phylum Chordata; class Aves; order Passeriformes; family Viduidae; genus Vidua; species Vidua macroura. The sequence goes on from NC_071583.1 coordinate 2,548,637, forward strand.
ACTGTTCCAAGGAAGCTCCTGGTTATGATTTGCTGGGAGTTTTTCCAGCACCTGTGTTATCAGCTGACAATTAGTTACCTTCCTTTGCTCTGGCTGTAATGAGTTAGGGGCCCCATTTGGGTCTGAGTTTGGTGCCTCAACCAGAGAATTTAGGTCTGTTACAACTACAAAGAATAAAAATGAAGCCTATTGAATCTTTTAAATCATCTCAAACTCTGCAAGGCCCCATGCTTCCAGATTTTGAGTTTGCCATTTCTTCTCTCACATAAAGGAAGTCCCAAAAAATTTGGGGTTAAAGCCCTTTTAGCTACAGGTTGTGCCTATCCAAACCACCCCAGACCCCTCCTGGACATGAATCCCTGTTCTTTGCTTCTCCTGAGTACTTTTGTACTGAATTGCCTTGTGATGAGCACCAATCTCTTGCAGCCTGGATACTACAGGGTGTGTTATGGAAATATCCTTCTTTCTCCAAGTATCTCCCAAAGGAATGGCTAATCTTCTCCCTACAACTTCCACTACAAAGTGAACTCTCTTTTTCAGCTTTCCAAACTGCACTAAACTTGCTGAACAAACCCTCTGACAGTTCCTTTTGTCTTGATAATACTGTCAATACATTAATCTTTTCCCGTTAGCATCTAATCTCAATTTTTTAAATGTTCTAATTGATTTTCTATGAATTCAATTCTGAGATTAAGAGCGGTGTTATCTCTAATTAAGGTGTCTGAAAGCTGCTTAGTATTTCCCATTTCCTGCCTTTTAAATACTTGGATTTTCTCCTCAACACCTGAGGAGTTCCCCTGCTCCATTTGAAGCACTCGTGAGCCTTTACCAGCTCAGGTCTGGATGATTTGGAGCTGAGTCAGCCAGGAGCAGCCTGGATAATGCCTGAGTGTCTCCTTTCACCAGGACAGGTTAAAAATCCACTGGAATTCCCACTTTTGTTCTCATTTCCACCTTAGGGGAGCACTGCATCCCAGAGTGGGTAAAGGGAAAGCTGCCCTGTGCCCCAAAACTCCCTGATGGAGTTGCTTGTCAAAAAGAGAGGGAAAACCACAATCACCGGGTCCTGTCCTTCTCCAAAGCTGTGTAATCATCCAAAGACCTTCATCAGTGCTTCCTTATTTAGTTAAATTACTTTGGAGCTTCCAAGGGCAAGGACCTGTAATTTACACTTCAGGATGAACACAGGCCCCAGGTCCTCAGTTCAGCTTAAATGATCTGAATGGCCAATCCAGGCACTAATTTTCAAGGTGGGGAACAATAATTTCTGCCACAGTCTGATTGCCTTATTCAATTAAAGAGTGAAAATGCCCTTTACAAAGTAATATCAAGCCTCTCTAGAGGAAAGAAGTGGAAGGTCACAATTAAATTAAACAGGGAGGGTGAGGTGAGAGGGGGGAAAAACCCTGAGCTGGCTTGATTTTAGTTCGTGCACCAACAAACCCAGAGCACAGAAACATCTGCTGGGAAGCTGTAGAGCTGGTCTACATCTGGCCTTTGTTATTTCCCCCCCTGCTTTTACAGAGTTAGCAGCATAAAATATTAAATTTCTCTTCTGAACTGAGCACAGGACTTGCTCTGAGCAGTAAGTGTTGACACAGCCTTAGGGCTCCTGCTCCAAAGCCCATCTGCAGGCCAGAGGCACAGCTGAGGAGCTGCCCCTCTCCCAGGGAGGGGCACAGAGGGAATATATGTTAAATATTTTATATTCCTCAACAGTTTTCTCACTTGTCACGGCACAGTTCATTTGTCACTTGTCATCACCAGAGTCACTTCGCCGTCTGCAGGAGTTTTCTCCAGACTGGAGAGCTCTTAAAGACAGATTTCTCTCCCTGGGCTGAACCTCCAGGGTCAGATTCATCCCTGCTGCAACTGCACTGATTCTCCTGACTTCCAGGGGAGACAGCCCTGGCTGCTGTGCTGTCCTTTTGGCAGGGGGGTTAATTCTTATCCAAACCCTCTTCTCCTTCATATTCCCACTGCTCCCACAGCAACCTGTTTTTAACTACATGGAGATGGTTCAGGAACTTCTCCCTTCCCTCAGACCTTGACCTTGTTGTTGGGGACATGTATCTGTACCCTTGTCCTGCAGGAAGCACCTCTGGCATCTCTGCCCTGGCTTCTGATGGATACAGTTCCACTTAAGGCCCCTAATTCTTTTTATAATGCTTCTACCAACAAAACAATAATCAAGGCTCATAATACACACAATAAAAAATGGCAAGGAAGAGAGGAGAAGTGGCAAGGAAGAGAGGAAAAGTGGCAAGGAAGAAAGAGCTCTCACACACTGCTGAGAGTGTCTGCGCCTGTTTCAGCCCTTCCCAAATTCCTGCCCAGCCCTTTGAAGATCTTGATCCAGCACAGAATTACTTCTCGTAGAACTACCCTGAGTTACCTCCAGCCCCTTCTTTGCCTCCCTCATTGCAGCTGCAAAGCCCTCAAAGAATTCCTTCCAATGGGAATCTCAAGGTTTACCCGAGCGATCGATGCAGGGGATTTTTGGATGTGAATCTCGTCAGTGGGATTTCAGGTGTAGGTTACGTTATTTGTTCTTGCTGTAGCATTTAGAAATGGATATTTACAGCTCAGTGCATTCTCTGTGCCAGATGTGGTTTTCCTGTTGAGAAAAGCAACGCCTGTGACCTCATTCCTTCACTCCATGAAAAGTCCAAATGTTAAACACTGCTCCTCCTTCTCCAGTATCAGCTACAGAACAGACAAGTTTACTTGCTACCTTAAAACATTACACAGGACCAACCTTCACTGCAAAAATAACTGATCAATTAATTTCATTATTTTTATTAGAAAAAAAAAAAAAAGCCAATCATTTATTCCAAATAATTCAGTATTTTTTTTCCCCTTGCAAACCTCCACCATAACTTCTTTTGTCACGCCAAAAAATGAACAATCTCATGTGAACATCAAGGATATTTCACTCAATAATTTGTTGAAATCTACATCATCTTGTCTGTAATGAAAGGAGAGCAGATAAAATAGCAAATCACCCAGACTGCAAACTGGTTTTATCCTTGCCCAGTATTAAATTTTATCAATCAGAGTCTATCAGCTCCAGGACCTGTGGATGCTTTGTTCCCCACCATATCTCAATCACATATATTGCTTTTCCAATACAACTGGGAATGGGTTGATTTAGGATAAACACTTTTAAAGGACCTAAAGAAGAGTAAATAATATAGAACTAAAAGATAATCTTCAAATACTTCTGTGTTCCCTATTGCTACTTTATCTGCCTGGTTCACTGCCTGTAATGCTCCTTACGACCTCTTTTCAATGTAGATCTCTGTTTCACAGATTAAAAAACTCGTTTTATAATAAAAGTCTAAGGAACTAACCTGGAATAAAGCAGCTTTAACCAAGTGCTGATAGAGCAGAGCCTTGAACACAGTGGTTAAGTACTCTGAGAGAGATGTTTAAACCTTTGGAAAGGCAGAAAAATGGAATTTCTGATGTGCCTGGTCTGTAACAATTTAAAATAAGCAGGACACTTGGTATCAATGGACATCACATGGGCTCTGAGAATGCAGAGGAGACTAAAAAAGGGAATGATGGAGAAAGCAAACCCCCTTCCTTATGGAGATACACCCATATCTCCTGGTTTTAAGATTCCAGGCTGTTCTTTGTGTCTTCAGGAATGTCAGGAGATTTGCATAATCCTATTCTCGTGATATCAGAGGTTTAAAATAGAAGTTCTATTATCACCCTGCCTTGTCCTGTCAGCAGGCAGGTGAAACCCTTCCAGGCTTCCTGCTTCATCACTGCTGAGTGGCAATTCCTGCTTTTCCTGGAGCCTGTGAGAGGCTCTGTGTGCACAGAATTCTGCAAAGAAATAAACACTGGGAAGCTCAACGGGGAGAGGAGATGAGCTGAGCGTGGTGAGGTCGTGCAGCGCTGTTGGTCTTGGAGTGATTCAACTGCATCACTTCAGAGGGTTCTCTGCATGTGCTCTGCTCAAAGTGGCCTTGAAGAATGTCCAGTGCCCCAGTTTGGGGTGGGTAGAGCAGGACAGTGACCCCTTAGAGACCCCTCCCTGTTGGAACCAGCCCAGAGGAGGCCACCAAGTAGATCAGAGGGCTGGAGCACTTCTCCTGTGAAGACAGCTGGGAGAGTTGGGGCTGTTACTCCTGGAAATGTCACATTCCTTACAGCAATGGTTCTCGCCTGGTTTTTCCTGATTTTCTAAAGAAACTCTGTGAAATAAAGGGGTAAAAAGGAAAACAAGCCTGAGGCTGCTGGGTCTGCTCCATGGAGAGCATCCATTAAGCAAAGATCTTGGTATGGTCTCCTGCCATGGGAACTGCTGCAGAGAGAGCTGGAGCATTGGCACAGAGTGTCCATAACAGTCAGAAGTGATAAATGAAAGTTCTCTTTCTTTCCACTCCACGCAGAATTTTGACAAAATACAGGGTTTATTTTCTGTAACTCATTTTACTCAGAACCTGGCTCCCAGCTCCCCACACCAGGGAGGGTGGCTGCTGCTGCTGCTGCAGTGATATTGGATTCTACCTGTGCTTAAAAGTCCAGAAGGCAATTTTGAGCTGTGAGCCTGTTTAGTGACATATGGAAGAGATGACAGCAGCACTTCCATCCTCCAGACAGGATCGATCCACAGCAAACACTCCCGCTGCAGGTTGCATTTGTTCCTCACCCACTGAAGATGCAGCCTGGGAGGTGTTACCAGGATCACCAGGAGAGCTGTTTATGGCTGATTCTCCACAAGTCTGCAGTTCAGATGTGTTTCTGCATCAGAGGAAGTGGGGTTGGAATGAGATGAACTCTAAGGTCCCTCCCAAACCATTCTAGGATTATATAGAAGGCCACCCTTTTAAAACAGAGAGGTGGGGTCAGTGCATTACTCAGCATGTGTAGGGTAGAGAATGGTGCTAGAATGAGGAGAGAGACTGAGAGAATTGGGATTGTTCAGCCTGGAGAAGAGAAGCTTTGGGGTGACCTCATGGTGGCCTTCCAGTGTCTGAAGGGAGCTACAAGGTGGAGAGATACTTTAGAAAGGTCCTGGAAGGACAAGACAAGGGGGAATAGCTTCCAAAGTGACAGAGGGCAGGGTTAGGTGAGATACTGGGAGGAAATTCCTCCCTGTGAGGGTGCTGAGGCCCTGGCACAGGGTGCCCAGAGCAGCTGGGGCTGCCCCAGGATCCCTGGATGTGTCCAATGCCAGGCTGGACAGGGCTTTGAGCAGTCTGGGGAAGTGGAAGGTGGCAGAGGGTGGAAGTGGATGAACTTTGATGTCCCTTCCAACCAGGCCATTCCATAATTCTCTGTAGATAGAGGCAAGTCTATGGCTCTACCTGACATGTCCCTAAAGGGGAAAAGGGAATTTAGAAAGCCAAGTCAACCTTTTGGGGATGTATTTTTGACGATGAACTTTTCCTGGCACTGGCAAGCTGAGATCTTCCTGCTCCTCAGTTATCAGCTGGTCATCCCTGAGTGCCTGTTCAGTGCTGAACTGAGCAGTTTATGCCTCCTTTTGTGAAAGAAAGGCACTGCCAGAGTTCATTGCTGCAATCATCTACCAGGGAGCCTGATCAGTATTCCAGCCCTCGTGTGCTGTGATGAATTAACAATCAGCTTAAAGACCCAGAGAGCTTTACTCCAGGTGGTAGTTACAACAGCTAGCACACCTTTTAATCAAATACAATTGTTACAGAGGGATTTCTGGACACACACAGCACCACAACACAACCCAGCCAGAAGTGTAGGTGCCATTTAGCCTTAAATTCATGCATGTCCAGACTTTGCAAATTCAGCCTATCTGATCCAAGCCTATTGATTTTTCCATTTTCTGTTTCAAAGCATACACTGCCAGTGAAAAGGGTTATGACATCCTGAGGCTGCTGGATTGCTTTGTGATGTTTCTGTAATTTGTGTGCACTCAAAGGTAAATAACATGATGAAGTAATCAGATGAAAAGTGGGCTTTCATGCTGGCTGAGCATCTCCCATCCAGCCCCTCCAACAGGGCTCTGCTAAAGCTCAGCCTGTCACCATCCAGCAAATGCTAAATGGCTTTGATTTGGTTTAATATATTCCTCCCTGAAATGGTTAAATGCTAATGATGGGCCCTTTTTTCGTGTGTTTCGGAATGGCAAAAACTCAGTCCAGGAGGAATTACTGCCTCTAATTGGTTATTTCAGCAAAACTGTGTCTTCTGTCTCTGACAAAAAGCACGTGGAAGCTCTTGGGAGCTGCAGATTTCATTCCAAGCGCTCCAGCACTGCCACTCTGAGCCACACTGCTGTGAGCACATCATCACTGGCCAAGAGCAGGGAGGGTGGCAGTGTCAGGAAAATGCTGTTGAGAATAAGCACCAAGCAAAGCCCTTGAGCACCACTTGGAAAACCAGGAGAATGTGGTTGGAGCCCAAAACCTCCAAGGAGAAATCTTTCCTGGGTCTGTAGCATTGTGGGGAACTTTAAAATACAGAGTCTAATGGCTCCACTGTGTGTTCTCCTGTGGGGTTCAGGGCAAAGTGACTGATTCTAGGCATGAAATTAGATTGTTGTTGTTGTTTCTGAGAATTTCAGTCTGAGAAAGCTGCAATCATCATGACTTTTATCATCAAGGGTAGAATAATTTGACTGAGAATCTAATTTAAGATCCTAAGCAGCAAGATGCTTTCAATTAACACTGAATTTTCTGGGTTTATGCCCTGAATAATTATGAATTAGGTTTGCATTTGATTCTTTTTCATTGTGGAGTCCCTTTTTATTCTAGTTTGTTTAATTGCACTTCTTATTTCTCCTGCATATTCCTTAATGCCTCTGCTATAGATGTGTTTGAGAACTAAAAGAATAAGTAACAGGCCTGGACAGGCTGTTTCATGCAGCCTGTTATAGGCATTTCCCTCAAGACCAGTTGTTTGCACACAGTTATTTTTGCTTAAAACTGAGGAAATAATTAAAGCAAATCCCCTGTGTGCCTTGGGAGAAAGTTCTGGTTAAAGCCATACTGAAGCAGTTTTCCCCAACAGGTTTTTGTTTGTCTCTTTTAAAGGCATGAAATGCCTTAAACAAAAAATGCCTTAGGAAAAATTTCATCACTGAAAGAGTGGCCAAGCTTTGGGACTGGCTGCTCATGGAAGTGATGGAGTTGCCATCCTTGGAAGTGTCCAAAAAATGAGTAGATGTGAAATGTTGTGATGTGGTTTATGAGCAGGGGGAGATTGGGCAAAGGCTGAACTTGATGATATCAAAAGTCTTTTCCAACCCTGTTAATTCTGTGATTTTGTGATTCTGTGACTAAAGATGGAAAATACCTCCAACCTACGACCTAACACGACCTTATGAGCTACACCATGGCACTGAGTGCCTCATCCAGCCTTTTTTTAAACACCTCCAGGGACAGTGACTCCACCACCTCCCTGGGCAGCCCCTTCCAGTGCCCAGCCAACTTATTCTGTGAATAACTTTTTCCTAATATCCAGCCTAAACTTCCTCTGCTGCAGCTTAATCTACTGATTCTGTGACTCTAAGCTGTGTAAAAGCTGAAGGAAAAGCTCTCATGTCCTCATCTCTTCTTCAAGCGGAGTCGGGCCTAGTTCCAAGATGAACTTCCCAAGCCTTTGACTTCATTTTAGGCTGAGCTGAAGTGTTCCAGGTGACCTTGTGCTGGGTGTCACCACTGACCTGGACGGGGAGAAGCCCTGTGGGTGGCAGGCCATGACTCCAGCCTCCAGCCTGTCGATTTCTCTCGGGGTTCCTAAGGGTCAGGGTGACCCCGAGAGAGATTGTGAAGAGTCTTTGCTTCCCCAGCCCGAACAATGGCAAAGAAGGAGCCTGAAATGCTTCCAATTGTGCTTTCAAGGTTGTTTATTTCTTGTTATCTAAATGTTCTTTCTCTGGCCTGCTGAGCTCTGCCTAGCAAGGAGGCCATGGCCATCTGCCCTCGAGCCCTGGGCGGCTCTCACCTTATACACTCAAAACTACGTGTCTGTGTTTCCAATTTATTACCAATTCCTATCATCTGTGTTAGACTGTGAATCTCTACTTTAAACCAACAGAAAAGTGTCACCAGCACAGCAAGACATGGAGGTCAAGAAGAAAGGAAAGAAGGCCAGGACATGCCCAAATCCCTCCATCTTGTACCCCCTTGAACCCTATTCTAAAAATCTCAAAATTCTACTTTCCCACCCTGTGTTAATTCAACTACCACACTGCTCAAACCCTTGTGGCTTGTAATTCCTCACACAGAGTTGGCAGCTTTTTCCATGGGCTAAAATGGAAGCCACAGGTGTTTTTGACTTCGTGCCAAGGTCTCCAAGTCCCCTGCCAGGGTCTCGAGGCAGCCAGGGCAGCCAGAGGGATGTCCTGGACTATGACACCAGCCTGGACAAGGACAAGGACAAGGACAAGGACAAGGACAAGGACAAGGACAAGGACCCTGATCCCGTTTTTGGCTCTGGCTGCACAAGCCGAGGCCTGACACCAAAGCTTTGCAAACTTCCACCTCAACAACTGCAAAAACACACGTGGGCTGCTCCAAATGTAGTGCTGGCAGGGGAGCAGGAGGCGTGCAGGATTCATAGGGAGCTTTCAAGTTTATTTATGACAAAACAAGCCTTGTGCAGGAAGTGGGGATGCCAAGGGCCTGCCATCCTAATGCATTTATGTGCTCCCTCTCCCTGATGCTGTCTCTCATTTTCAGCTTGTAGCTTTAATAATCTATGCCACTGCCTTCTGTACAATATTCCTCCTGCAGCTTTCCTTTGACAGCTCTGGTTTTAATAGAGGATAAGCACCAAACTCCAGCTGAATCTGAAGACATATTTCTAATCTCGTCCCGCATTTATTTTGCTTCTCAGAGAACTTCCTATCTTGAACAGAGGAAAAAAGTATTTTTTATATATTTAGGTGACATGTTGAATAGGTTTCTGGAGGTATCATTAATTCAAACTCCAACTCAGAGTTAGTTACCTTGTAGTAAAGAGACAAATACACGTAAACCCTGGTGCTTGGATAATAGGTTTGATTTGATTCTTTATCAGGGAGTTTGCAATAATGTGCCAGGCATTCCAGTCCAGGGAAGAATCCCATTTTGTGAGGTGTTGAAGGAAAGTGTCATCACAACAACGTGCCTGCCTGCCTGGATTTTAAGATATACCCTGAAGTATTGGTTGAAACAAAGAATTAAATTGGATGGCAACATGAAAATAAGAAACGAGGAAATGTTGACTGTAAAATAAGAGTTTCAAGGTAATTTGTTCCACTGTTCTCATCAGGTCATTATGATATTTTCCATGTGGGTTTTTTTTTTCCTATTGTAAGACAACTTAAAACTCCCAGTTCTGCACTGATGCTGCTAAATTGAAGCATTTTCCTGTAAATTTGTGCTTGTCAGTGTAAATAACAGCCTTTGATTTGTCTGTCCTCTCTCTTCTCCATGGGGAAGGAGGTAAATATCTGTCACCACTACTGGAAAAGTGGTGTAGTGCTTGATTATGGGATAAATTTAGGATTCTGTGGTGCTGCTAGAGCTGGAGGACTGGAGCAGGCTGAGGGCTGGGGGCAAACCAGACCCAGCTCTGGCATCTGCTCCCTGCAGGAACTTTGGGAAGTGTTTGGGTGGGGGTGTAAAGCTTAAATAAAGGAGCTGCTTGATATAAAATGCTGAATAATCACCACAGCCTTCTTTCTCTCACAGATATTCCTGTTTTTCCTTTCTCCCCCTTTTTTTTTTTAATTTTATTTTTTTTTTACACCCCGTTTGTGCCTTCATTTAAGGATATTCCCTTTCCTTAGGTCATTTCCCAGCTCCCTCCCTGGCCTGCCTTGGTTCCTTGGGGATTACAGACTCCATGGACAATTTGGAGGTGGCTGTCTATTCTTGCTCCTTTCTGAAATGGAATTTGTCCCGTCACTAATCAACTTTCACCTACAAATCTCAAAAAGATTTCCCACACAGGAAGTCTGGCTTGAAAAAAAAAATGTTTCAGCAGAAAAAGTGGTAAAATAATGAAACTTTTTTTTTTTTTTTTTTTTTTTTACATTTGACCAGCTCTTGGAAATCAAAGCTGTTTGAGAAATTCAGGGTAAAACATTATTAAATGAGGTACCAGTGATACACCTTTTGATCAGGTCTGCTGAAAGAGACTCTGTGAACCAGCCTGACCTCTGATGTCTCCTTTGTGTAACCCCTGTGACACGAGGTTTGCTATGAGAAATGGAACAAGATTAATAATTAATCCGTTTGCTGGTGTCTGAAATAGTGACACAAGGTTGGCTTTAGTCACATGTTTTATTAATGAGCTTTGAAAACAATTGCCTTCTCCCAGCAACAGACTGCTCTGAGCTTTAGACTGGAAAAAAAAAGGGCTGGAGGGAATATCTGGAGTTTTTTGGTTGTCACTGTTGTTCCCCCCCTCCCCAGGGCGTTCACAGAACTCGGTCACTGCATCCAAACCTTGTGGAAAAGGTTGTGAAGCTGTGAAGGAGTGAAGTGGGGAGCAAAGATGAAATAAACTTTAAATCATCTCAAGACAGACAATGGGCTCGACCTGAGGGAGCTGAAATATGAAATATTTCAGAGAGCAGCTCACACTTTTACACATTGTGTAAGGAAAAGGAGTGTTTCTTTGGTAATGTAAAAAAAAAAACAACAAAAAAAAAAAATCAGTGTGCCAATTAGGGGAACAATGTTTTTGTGTCTCAATTAGACCTCATTAGCTACAGAAAACTCAAAGCCCAACTTTTTGCAACAATTCCACCCCCCAGCTGTAGCTACCTGAGGGATAACAACAAAACCACTGTCCTAAAAAGTGAGAACACCTTTATTAAGTGAAGATAATTGTGCTCATCTTCCTTGACCTTTCAATTTCCTGATTTTTATTCTGGCTCCCGAGGGCAGCAGCCATCAGATGTCTGGTTTTGTTATTAATATTTACCAGGAACATTTTGGTTTTTTTAGGAATAAGCAGTGCAGAAGGAAGTCAAACCTTTTGGACAGAATCCCCAATGATCCTTTAATTACCCAATAAATTACAGTCCATGTGCAGAATTAATAGGAAAATAATGCTCTAATAAATATGATCTTCCCAACTTACATGCAAATTGAAGCTTTGCCTTCCTGCTCAGAATTGTTCCAAATGAATTTGTGGCCAAACACTGGTATGTTCCAATATCCTGATTTTTATGTGGGTTATTGATTGCCAAGCTGCCTCCAACCAACCTGTAGTGATAACTCATGGTAAGATCAATATCTGTGCCATTTTGCTTCCACCTTTGAGGGGAAAAAAATCAAATTATGCTTATAATTTACAGAGCCTATTCATATTTATCTTAAATAGTGTGCTGTAGCATACCTGTAATGATAAAAATGTAGTTAAACATCACAAAATTAGATCATTTTTCACACACGACTGCTTCTTACATCAATCTTAATGATAGCAATAATGGTATTCTTTGGAAAATCTTTACTTGAGTCACCAGTGTTCACCCAAATGTCCACAAAAAGTAATTATAACTTATTCACACGAAGTTATCCATTCAGTCCAGAGGGGGGTTTATACCTTGTCTACAACTACATTATTTTTTACAATATGAATGGTACCTGAATGTGCTTTACAGTCCTTGCAAATGATTAATCATGAATTTGGCAACAAAAATGCTTTGGAGATGTAGATCAGGAGGGATTGCACTTCAGAGGGCAGAACAAGAGCTGAGAGGGAAGTTTTTATCCAGCACGTCTGAGACTGATCATTTAACGATGAGAACACTGCTATTTTAAATCTTCATTTGTCCCCGTTAGTCCACTAAGCAGAAAATGGATTGTGTCTGCAACATTACCCAGCTGTTTACAGATGTCAAAATACAATTTCTCTTTCAAAGAAAATAAATATTATGTGTTTCAGGAAGGGAATTCTTGTGGCTTTGCCATTAGTCACGCTAGGGTTGAATTCTCCTTGCTCACGTGGGGGCCAAAGGAAGGATGAAGGACTCAGCCACTGAGGCCTGCAAGTTTTGGGTTTGTTAATGGCACTTTTCAGGTGGTCAGCAATCCTAAAACTTCACAACCAGGTATTCTCTCCTCCCGATTTTATATCAGAGCCACCTCCTCAGCCTCTATCATTTGTGTTGATCTCTGGGTGTGATTCCAAGCCCTCCATTGGGTGGAAGGGTCATACAAAAATTGCCAGTGGCTCACTTTGGGTTCCTGGCAGTGCCCAAACCAAGGGCAATCATCTCCTTGTTAATCATCTGAAGGATCACAGCATAAAAATGATCCATTTCTGCTCATTTGCAGAGCTCCTGACAGCGAGGGCAGCTCCCCCAGGTAACAAACTGAAGCAAACTCACACTTTATCCCTGGAAATCTGACCTGGATGCACAGCACAGGATTTTGTGAGTCCCCTCCCAGCCCTCTCTCCACAGGAGCTGGTTTTGTGCTGGAGGATTTCCACACCGGGCTCTGCAATGCAATTCTGTGCTCCAAGGGAAATCTCCACGAGTACAGGGAGTGCCCTGACCTTCAAGTGAGCCCTTGTTGTTTTGAAAGATAATGACTGCCTAAATATGAAATCAATGGAATTCTGTGAGCAAGTTCTGATAATGTGAAATCATTTCTTTGGGTTGCTCTCTCCCCTTTCATGGATGCATCCACACTGAAAAATTTGGGTGCAACACTCAACTCTCAGGAATTCTTCCTACGAATTCCAACTGATTTTTGGTGTTTCTGTACCTCTCCTCAATTCCTTTTTGATATTTGCTTTAGTTGGTTTAGGTTTTGCTGTTATTTTAGGGTATTACCGTTAGCATTTTGCCGTATTTCAGGATTTACATATGCTCCAAGTTGTCTAAAGCTTTCCATTTTCTAATCTAAGATATTCTGGTATTTAATTTGCCAGTTCTCTTTAATTTCAGAATCAATCACTAAAATAACTGCTGTCATCATTGCATGGCTCCCAATTAAGATCTATAATTGTTTTTCCAAACAAATGTGAAGACGTTGGCTTAGCTGCTGCAAATGAATTCTTCACAGTATCCACATAATCATTCTAATCACCATGGTACAATGATTATTAAACTTTGCATATAGATCAGGGGTTCAGCTCCTGGTGTGGGCTTTTTCCCTAATTAATATGTTTACATCACTGAGGGAAGCGAATTAATGAATTCATGTGGTAGACAATGATTTAATGACTTTGTGCGTTCTGCAGTGTATTAATACACAGAAATCTGGATAATTATTTTAGGGAATTTTTAACATAAACACGTTAAGGCAGAGATCATCGATGTATTTTTGTGAATTTTTTCATGCAACCATTGGGAAATATTTTTCCTCAATTATGGGAAATGCATTCTGGATCATTTTTTTTTCACCAATTATTTTTTAAACTTTAAAAAATTTCCTATATTCTGATGCTGAATTGATCAGTTCCACAGGAGCCCGAGGACTGCGAGTGGGTATATGCTCACATGATTTAATAAATTCTCTTTTCAGCGTGCTGCTATAATAAAAATATCAATATTTTTATGACTTCATTGTGTTCTATATTTCTCAGATTATTTGCATTCAAATGGAAATGTCCTGCCAAGCCACCTGAGGCTTTCTTGTAATTGAGAAAAGGATTTGCAAAACCTCCCTTCATGTACAGCACTTCCAGTGAGGAAGAAAATAGGAAGTGTAAAAACCCTTGCCCGTGAACAAGGCAGCAGAGGGTGAAGGAGTTTTTAATCCCACCCCACTTTTGAGGCAGAATCTGCACTGAGCCAAGGAACAGCATTCCAGGGAAAAGCACATGAGAGCAGGGCTGCATTTTCTTTGTCCAGGGTGGATTTTTGGGATTACTGGGAATCGTTCTCCAGCTTGATGCAATGATTATGGACATACTTGATGTCATTTGCAATCCTTGCAGACTTTGTGCTCTGTTCCCTCCCTTTCATTTGTGTGCTCCAGTTATCCTCGTGCTGCTTGGATTTGGACTGGATTTGAATCTCTTTATCTCCTTTTAGTGCAGCACTCTGTGTTGGGCTGAAATATTAAAATGTTGTTCTAACCAATGCTGCTTATGCTGCCCTTGGATTTATTTATTGGTTCCATTGACTCCTCCCTGAGAAGATTATGGAGGGGAAAACACCCTTAATTTCCAGCTTGCATGAAAATGCAGGATTGTGGGATTGCTCTGGATATTAAATGGAAGTGCAGGAAAAGACAGCACCTGAAATCAAACAAAAAATGTCAAAATACTGCTGGAAACACTGCAGGGTGTTCATGGATAGGCTGGAAGTAAAAAAAAAAAATATATATAAAATTCATTGAGTTAGTTGGTGATAAACCCTCTGGTGACTATAACCAAAAAAGCTTAAGTGCAAAAAATTATAAATCTAATTTAAAATTTGTGTTTATTTATTACCAACATCACACCAGGAAACACCTGGAATAATGTACATGATAATAGAGGCAATTCTGACGTTATAAAAAAAACATGGAGATAAAACTATGTTTATCAGAACATTTATATAGATTTCTTAATGGTTTCAGAGATGCTCCCATCCATATTTTTGTTTGCAGTGTGATCTGTGTTCTCTGTTACTTCCAAAGGGAAAACTGTGTCTCATTTTTATTACTCAGCTCTTCCACCTACATTTCTACACAATTCTTGCGCTGTGCTTCTCAGACACACAATATTTTGAGGAGGAGTTGCAAAAATTTATCACTATATACAACAAGTCTATAAGAATAAAAGAGTACCTAGTAAAATAAAACTTTTAGGAAAAGCTAAGCATTTTTTATTCCAAGAAAAGGCATTTAACAGCATACTTTTTGATGTAAAATCTGCTAAACAGCAAATTAACTGGTATCTAACTTTCTTCCTGTTGGAGTGGTTCTGTATTTCTGAATCAAAGAGAAACTTCCAGCAGTCCTTGCTGTTCTTTGCCATCACTCAGCAAAGGAGATGATTAAAATTTCATACTGGGCTTGATTTATCTAAAATTGTTGGAACTTTAAATATATGGGCTCAATCCTTATCTGACAAAGGCAGCATTAGCTGTGGTGAAATCAAAGAAAAGTGAAAAGCTCCCTGTTCCCTCCAAATCGTGGTGTAATTGCAGCAGTGATTGTCTGATAACTTTTAATTGACCTCAGGGCTCCAGGATCCATCCCCAGATGTTGATCTCATGTCCCTGGAGCCACTGAGGTTTTGCAAAAAAAAAAAAAAGAAAAAAAAATGGGAATGGTGATAAAAAAACCCCAGGGAATTTAATGAATGGGTGGGTAGAAAAAATTAAAGGTAAAATATGGATATCAAATATGAGATGGGGGAGACTTCCCAGCTCTCCTGCCTGGTGGAAGCTGCTGTCTGCTCTTTGTGGGTGTGAGGAATCCATGGGGGGACACAAGAGTCCAGGAATTTTCTAGGAAGTTGCTTAAGTATGAAACAGAAGGGTGGATGATCTGGAAAGATTTGAAATTCATGGTCTGAACCACTTGATGTTCATGTTGAGAACGGGGAGAACGAATGGGCTGGGAAATACGTGGGGGTTTGTACTCATAGGAGGAGAAGTTGCACTGGGAAAAGGAAATGAAGGGTTCCTTTCATAAAGGAAATTAAAGAAATTAAGGGTTCCTTTCCTAACACAATGTCTAGGGACAAATCAAGCCATGAAGTCCAAAAGCCAAGCTGATAACCAGTGGTGGCACTTTCCAGGGAAGGCTGTGGTGGGAGCAGTTAAAATCTCTTCAATAAATATTCTCTAAGCATTTCATAGGACACAATTTTCTTTCATGCCTCGCATGAATGATTTATTTTTTATATATAATTTTCCTTCACCTCAACCATTACTTTCCCCATTATTCTCTGAAGAAAGACAATGCCTTTTTTTTTTTTTTTTTTCCCTAGACTCCCAGCTTTTCCTCTTATCCAACTTGGATTTCCAGATCCTCGGGGCAACAAGTTATATTTTAAGTGATGAATCCATAGTTACCAAATAAACAAAAAATCCTCTATACCAGGGTTTTATTAAGTGACTCTTGTAAAGTATTGGAGCTGTTTCTCTAAACAAACACCATAAATATGCACATGAAATGCTGGAATTAGAAAAGGGAAGGATGTTGCTCTTCTGCTTTCCAAGCATTTATTAATGTATGGGAAATTTTATGTACAGATGCTCAGTGCTTCCATTCTCCCATTTTTCACAGCAGTTCTGTGGATTCAGAATTAATTCTGTATATTTTTAAATACTTTGGGGAGGATTTTCAATTATTTTGTTTCCCTGTGTTAATTTTCTCTACAGCAAAGCAGCAAAAATATTTTTCCTTCATTCCTCAAATTTACTCTAAACTTTGTATATTCTTGCTGTGAGCACTCAACACATTTTTAGGGGTTATTTCTGGTGGTGCAGTGACTAAAACACAATTCAAAGAGTCACAGTGAGACAGTATTTCCCCAAGGTTGACTTCACCTGTAGTATGGCAGTGGATATCCTTTAGCTGTGCAGTTCAGGAGGATCTCTGGATTTGCTGAGCCCATGGAATAAGTAATATCATATGGCTCTTGGATAAAAATAGGCCCATGAAGGGTTTCTTCCCCTGTGAAAGAAAAACAATAATTTCAGATTAGATGTCTTTAGTATGTCCTTCCACATAAAATTGTCCTTTGGAGTCCTTTGCTTTCAGCTGCGAGTTAAGGTCTGCTGTTACATCCACCAGAGAATCCACCTCCAGACACTGGACTGTTAAGGAGGAAATATTTCAAAGCTGATTGATAATAAAATCGCAGAGCTCAGCTGCTGCTGATTTATTCTGCAGGTGACAGTGAAGCTGCTTTGCATGTTTCCCATGGAAGCTCCCTGGCCAACTCTTACACGTGCCCATGCACCTCATCCTGGTGCTGTGCAGCAGGACTGGCAGCAGGAAAGGATGGAATTGTGGAATTGTGGTTCTGGGTTTGGTCTTCCCTGCTCACAGCACAGTCTCAGGGAATCACTCACCTCCTTCTCCTCTAACCCTTCCCATCCCTTGAGATATTATTTCTGTCTACTTTATGTATGCTTTTTTTATACTGGCCTGGGTTTAGGGTTGTTGATGGGGTTTTTGCTTGCTTGTTTATTGGTGTTTTGGGGTTTTTTCCCTTCTCGTTTTCAATCCTTTTAAAGAAGGAGTAGCATTACATAATCAACCCTCATTTCACATCCAAAATGAAATGATTAATTGCAAGGCAAATCAGAATTATTTCTATATTTCATGGTGATCTTCCTTGTTCTGGGGAGCAGGGGAGATTTGTTCAGCAAACCACGAGGGCAAGGCAGAGCAGCTCTCTTAAATAATCTTTGTTTCTTGTCCTGCCACTCTTCTGGGCTTAGTCCCTTGACAAATTTGAAGGATTCTTTTTTCACTGTTTCTACAATTGACCCTTTGACTTGTCTTTTCTTTGGGAGGAATTTGCTTCCCTTCTGGGTTCATTTCCTCAGTCCTTCTCGTTACCTTCCCAGAACTGCCAGGGAGAAGTTTTTCTGAAGCCACAAAATGACCCAGGGATCATCGTTCTGCATTTTAAATCCCTGTACTCGCCTGGGCCAGTGGTGAACTACCTGATGTACATAAAAACCCCTACTTCACCTCATAAAAATGTAAATATTTTGGTAAACCCGGGATTAATTTCCCATGTTTTTCCCTAAATGGAATTTAGACTCATTTGTCATTTGCAGACTCTTGAATAACTTAATTTTATATCCCCTTGCCATGCCCTTAATGTGTAGAATAAGGACACAATATTTAACAGCTCCTTTCCAGTGGACATGTCACAGTCCCTGTCACAAAAATACCACCCATGAATTTTAGTAAAGGCAGCTTCTTGCTGTTGTTTTGTTCTTTCTTTAATATCCTTTCCTCACTGGCTGATCTGCAGCAGAGAATAACATCAAATTTGTGAGAAATGGTGTGCACTCTCAGAGCCAATGGTGTCCTAGAAGTCCATCTCTTATTTATAGAAAAGGTCAGGCTGGTCATTTCTAATTTCCTGATGCATCCTTTTGTGTTTCCTATAGAGAATGGCCATATATTTGTTCTCCATCCTCCAGGTTCAACACAATCACCATGATTTCTCCAGAGATACACATGACAAATGCATTTTCGTGGGGCTGTTTGCTTTTGTTAAGGTTTAAATAGTTCAGATTTTTTTAAAAAACATTGATTGGAATATGAATATTCGATTAAATGTATCATTTCTATACATAACAATTGTGTGTGAATCCTCATCATAGTGCTTGAAAGTAAATATAAACTCTTGTTATGGAATGTTTGATAAGAACTTAAAATGTATTTCTTTATGATGCCAAATCAGTTTGATCAACATAAAAACCATAATTATGCCAGCCTGAATTCAAAGCTAAAGCAGGAAAATGAATCATCATTCCTTCATTCATTACATGATATTGTCTTCAGCCAATCCAGGCGTTTACACAGTGCTAATGGAAGAGGAGGAACCCTGATTTTTCCATAATTATGGAAGAAGAAAAGGTGTCCCAGTGCTTCCAGTCACTGCTTTATGGGCAAAAAAGGTGGCTATGTCACACCCTGATATTCCTGTCAAGTGAAGTTCAAGAGGTTTTACTCAGCCATGATAAATATTTCTATATTTATGCTCTTCCTCATCCAGACAGGGAGAAAGAACAAATCTGGAGTTCACACTTAATCAACTTAATTTCCAGCCAAATCCTGCTCCCTTTTCTTTCCTGCTTCTGACTCTGGCTGGATTCATATTCAGCTCCTTGTGAGGTCTCTGCCCAGCTGGAAATGCAAAGGAGAACATTCCAAGAGCAGTTTAGGCTGGCCCAGGCCCAGGCTGTAATGTGAGTATGGATAACTCTCTAGGCCAGTACTGTAAATTAGCTGACTCTTATCCCTTTGCTACACAGATCTTCCTTCCCATTAGGATTTTTTGCAATCACTCCAAGCTGCTTGGTGAAAGCAGATAAAATCTGTTTGATGAAATTGAGATTGCCCCAGAAACATCATGATCTATTTGCAGGGAGAGGTTTTTAGGTTTGCCTGGGAGAATCAGCTCCGAGGAGCCAAACTCCAGAGGATTCACTGCTCCAGGACCAGGAATGGGGAATTCTGGTGGACTGGAAGCACAAAGAAACTGTGGCTGCCCCGTCCCTGGAAGTGTCCAAGGCCAGGTTGGACAAGATTTGGAGCAGCCTGGGATAGTGCAAGGTGTCCCTGTGGGGTAAAAGTGAATGAGTTTCAGTGTCCCTTCCAACCCAAACCATTCCATGATTCTGGATGTACCATATCAGCAAATCCTTATGGAAGATCATAAGGAGAAGCTTCTAAATGCAAAACTACCATAATTCACATAAGCAAAGCAGATAAGGAGGAATTTATCCAGGCTATTAAGTTCCAGGAAGGCTGTAAATTCCAGGGGTAGTGAGTTTCTAATGAATCTTTCCTAATGTGCCTTAGATAGAGCTTCATATCTGATCCAAAACATTAATATGACTTTATGGGCCAAAGCTGACACCTGATTAAGAGGCGTCTTTTAAATCAGTGTGATAGTAAAACACCTGTCAGCTCCAGCAAAAAGGATGGGACAGGTGAATTAGACCCTTCCCCCTTCTAAAGACAGCAGAAAAACTATGAAAAATCCAACTTATTCAAAATGTATTTAATTTTTCAGCTGAAGGTATGGGTAATTTGTAAATGGAAGACAGGGAGTTTATGGGGTGCACAGATTTTTAAATGCCATGGAGGGTTTCCCTGCAAAGAGCACTGGGGTTTTTGATTGAATCTTGTCAGAAGCAGAATGAAATTGTTATTTCCCTCCTCAAAGGCCTGGACCAGGGAGCTCAAGGACTTCAAAAGGAGCCTGACAGATGCAAAACGAGGGGTACTGGATGAGACACTGCTTGATACCACCTAAAATAACACACATCTCTTCAAGGAGTCGGATTTTTACACTGGGAGAGAAGATGGGAAAAGATGAAGCAGAAAAATGGCCATGAAAATGTTGTGTGGAAAAAAAAACAACTTGTCAGGAGCACAGGCAGGATTCCCTCTGTCCCTCCCAGTGCCCCCCAGCTCTCTGAGAGTGAAGCAGCGACACACAGAAAGGCAGATTAGATCTTGCAGGTTTGAGCAGGAGGAAGCAACCTAAGACCTGCAGGATTTTCCCCAAGGGCCTTCAACTTTCATGTGTTTTCTCCCTTCAGATATTGATGTACAGAGCTCCAGAGACACAGGGCTCCTTTCAAGTCTCAGCTGCTATTGAAAGAGTCAAATTGGGAGTGTTGGTGGAATTCCACAGTGTCTCTGCTAGCAGACACCAAACCAGGGAGACATTTAGCTCCCTGTGATGCTGGGAGAAGGGGAGGCAGTGAGGAGGCACACGGGGGGAAGTCCTGGCACTGCTGAAGGCAGAACAATTCTCAGTAATGACGGGAAATTTGGCACTCAAGCCCAGGGTTTATAAATGGAACTGTCTTTAAGATGACAGCCAAGAGTGCGAGGCATCTCTTGCACAGAATCATGGATTCACTGCAGCTGGAAAAGACTTCCAAAGCAACAGATCCAGCACCATCACTGTGGCAGGCACATTCTTCTCTCTCTCAGGATTTTTCATAGAGGAGCACAGAGAGACAAAAAAGAAAACAATTTCTATTCCTGCTCCTTGTTTTCCCATGTGAATGTGTTTGGAGAATTGTTTACCTGGGGTGATTGCTTGGTTGGATTCTGGTGAGGATTGTTTGAGCCTGGTGGCCAATCCAACCCAATCCAATCCAATCCAATCCAATCCAATCCAACCCAATCCAATCCAATCCAACCCAATCCAAACCAATCCAATCCAATCCAACCCACCTGTGGCTGGGCTCTCAGAGAGGGTCACGAGTTGCGTGTGGGTTAGATCTGGTTAGAACAATAGGTTTGTAGTTTTAATATCTCCTTTAAATAGTATATTAATGTATGATAACATCGTTATAATAAAGAAATCATTCAGCCTTCTGAGCTGGAGTCAGACATCAGCATTTCCTCCCACTGGCTTCACCTGCATTTACAATACATCACCACTCAACCATGTCCTCAGCTGCCACATCCACGCTTTTTTTGAACACTTCTGGTGGTGGTGATGCCACCACTGCCCTGGGCAGCCTGTTCCAATACTTTAGAACCCTTTCCATAAAGAAATTTCCTCTAATAGCCAATCTAAACCTCCCCTGTCTCAACTTGAGGCCATTTCATCTGGGAGACAGTGGGAAAATTGTGCCCCTGCCCTGAGATTTGAAAAATAACGAGGGCAAGCAGATGAAAGGAGGCACAGCTGGAATCTGGCATTTCCCAGGAGCTGGCACTCCAAGTGCCCCTTCCTTTGTCCCCTCTTCCCATGTGTGATGGATGGAAGTTGCCTGTGGCTCACTCGGAGAACCTCACTCTTGATTTCAGTTTGGAGATAAAAATTTTATTTAATCAGGGCTCCTCCAGCCCTAAATGGCACAAAAATTTGAAATGTTTTCAGTAAGTCGATTCTGCATCCTGTCAATTTTTTCCTTGAGAAATGAGTCAAATATTCCAATATTTTTTTCTGTTATTTAAACAGGATCTCTATGGTGGGGCAGGTAGGGTGAGCTGAGGCCGGTGTAGCAAAAAACATGCTCAGGTTATGGACTGACTGCACATTTTCCTTGGGTGTGAAAACAAACAATCAAGCCATAAGATACAGATTTAATTCCTAATATAACTGTTATTGTCAGAACCTAGCATAGAAAATTAGGGTGTAATATATCACACGTGATAATTAAGGAAGTATTATGCAAAAACTGTCATAGTCATGAGAATTATGAGCCTTTTTCAATGAAATATATATGTAGTGACAAAAGATTTTGTCAAAATGTGATACTCCCAACATTTTTTAAAAGTTCTGTAATAACCAGGATTGCTTCAACACTTTCTAGGAATATATTTGGGTAGCAGCAAATTTATTATCCATCTAACAGATACACACATTCTGATTCCAAAATAATTTAGGATGGATCCCTAAATGCCAAAATATGACATTTTCTCCTGGTATCACCCCGAGCACAACAATCAAACCTCAGATTTACAGGATAGCGTGTTCCATACAAACCCCCAAATATTCCCTAAAGATTCCAGACCAGGAGTTCACGTTGCAGAGAAGGAAAATTGCTCCTAATGGATGGGTTGTGGAGAGCATTCAGTGGAGCTGCACTGATTTAAGCTTTCGACTGGAGATGAGCACAGATTTATGAACAATTCATTGTGGGGATGTGTGGAAAGGTGCTCCAGGAGCGGGGCTATAAATACACAATGTGTCACCTGTATTAATAATGGAATCTTTTACTGAAAAATAAACAAACATGTGAGCAACAGTGCTGAAATTCCTACCTGGGCCTGACTTTTTTTGGCTGCATGAAAAGATCTCCCAGTGACTTTGTGCTATTGTGGGAGATGCAGACAAGTGAAAGAAGAGGTGAAAATCACCTTTTCATTAGTGTGGGTGATTGGTTTCATGTCATGAACTTGGGCATGTCCTTCAGATGGAGAACTCTGGTGGAACAGACATCTAATTATGGAGACAAATATCCCTGATGAAGTTGGAGGGATGTGCCTTTCTGATGGATACTAATCCTGACGTGCCCCCTTCTCAATGAAATTTCATCAGTTTTTTGTGTTACTGGGCAAGATGAATAAATAATAATGAACCTTTTCCAAACGAGTGCGTGAGCATTTTGTTCACTGTAATTTCAGTTCTGAGGGAGCCCCAGATTCAATGACAGATTCTGTTTGCTGCATTGTGCTCCTGTAATATTCATTTGGCACTGTTGCCAAACTGACTGAAGGCTTAATTCAATAATTTATGCTACAGGAGAAGATAACAGCTATATCATTTAATATCCTGCCACTTAAAGAAAGCCAGCACTTTGCTTCTCTCTAACTTTTCTCTGTTTAAAATGTAACTGTGCTTTGCTCTCTTAGAGGATGGGGAGTAATTAAGCTCAGATGATTTTTGTCATTGGAATTCTGTGGGATGACTCCCAAATTCCATTGATAGATGCCCTGTCAATGCCTTATTAATGTGAGTCAAATGTTGACTTGAATAAGCACATAAGAACATGAGAAACTGCAGTTCTGCTTACACAGAAAATGAGGGAAAAAAATAAAGGAGTTTGGAGAAATTTCAGACTCACTTGAGTCTTTGCAGCTCTTCACTCCCACCCAGGGGCTCTGGAGACAGAGAGGGACAAAGGACAATTGCTGCACTCAAAGATCCAGCCAGGAGTGAAATCATGGAAAAGGCTGGTTTGCAAATAGCTTGAATTTACTAAAGCAAGCAGTGATTCATCTTTGTTTCCACAGGCCACCCTTGGTAAATCCCACTTATGCTCAACAGGAAACTTGTTGTAATGTGAAGCTCTATTTTGGTTCTGCAGCACTGAGAGTCTCAGACCTTGTAGAAATCCAGATACAATCTCCATTCTACAGCACTATAATGCAGGTGGGTGTTTAAGCTCCTTGTAAAAGTTATTTAAATTTGGTTTATTTATTTTGAATTACTGGAACAAAATGGCTCCTTCCCAATGCTTGTTTTTCTCACTAGTAAGGGGCATGAATTAAACCAGTCAGGAATTAGCTGTAAAACCATGACATCAGTGATGATTTTATATATAGATCACAAGGTTTATATCCTGGGATAACACTTAGAAATAATTGAGAGCATGAAGATAATAGAAAAACACGTGGAGACCATTTATTTTTGCAGCCCAAATTACTGCCACGGCAAAAATTCCTCAGGACACAGAAAGATCTGATATAGAAATTTCAGGCTGCCACCTACTTCTTGCTTTCAGATGATTGATAACTCAGGAAGAAAATCTTGGGATATAAATCATCTCAAGCAATGATCCAGGCAAGATTTAAAAACTCTTTATTTTCTTACATATAATTGAAGAGGAATGCAAGGGATATTTAAAATGTTTTAAACCTAAGGCAGGGCCTGATTTAAATTAGGTGATTCAGGGAGGATATTATAAAAATATTTATTGTATTGACTGACTGATAAGCATGCATTTGTCATCACAGTACTGGCATCTATTTGAAGGATCAGAGCTAAATTTGGGACTTAAACTTTTAGGAAAAAAATGGTCTTTCTTAACCAAAAATCAGATTAGAAAATTGACAGTTGGCCAGTGAAGATCTACCTGAGATAGATCAGACCTCGTGTGGCTTTTTTGAGGCTGTTTGGGTAAGATGAATTTTCCTGGCCAGCAGCACTTGCAGATGTGCCTCGTCTTGAGAATATTTATGTTTAATTCTTATTTTGGCATCCTGGCAAAAAAAAAAAAAAAAAAATAAAACAAAAACCAAAAAAACATCTCAACTATCATGAGTAGCAGAAGGAAAATAGAGATTTAAATAGCAAAATGTGGTTGGGATTTCACTGGACATGGTTTTCTCCTTTGACTCCTCCTGCATTCCAGAAACCGGCTGAAAACAGGGAGGTGCAATCACTCCCCAGGAAAAGGCAGCATCATCCTCTGTTGTGGAAAATATCAGGCAAGGAAAATATAATTAGCATTGAATATTCTGTTATTGTGTCTAGCACGCTGAAAGCTCCCAGGCACTTTCAAAATAAATAGAATAAACAGAGATGAATGAAACTGAACTCTGCTAAATATCATCAATGAGGATCTGCTTTATTACTGGCAATTAAGAAGGGAAAGTCAAAACACAAGCTCTCATTATCACTCATTGATTAAAACCCAGTTAGAACATTGCAATCCCAACCAGCCCACTGCTCTGCTCATTCTGCATTTCAGCACAGAAAACAGCACAATATTTCAGAAATAATTAGAAACACAGAGTTAGTGATCAGCCTTAATGTTCCCCAATAAAATTGCCAAAGCAAATGATTATGGATTGGCCAAAAGACACTATTTGAAGCCATCATCTTTTGTAGCTGTTTAATACCTTCATGATGATCTTTTTTTTTTTCTTTTTTTTCCTGAGCGAACGCAAATGAAATTAAAATCATTCCAGTAATGGCACCCTGGAATTAGCAGAAGTCACAAGCATAACTTTGCAAATGCTCTCTTTTGGGGAAATGACTGCCAGCCATTGAGTTGCTCAGGCAATTTTTGTCTCTACTCTCTATTTTAGAGGAGCTAATATCAACATTTTTGGCGTAGAGCAAGCTGGGAATGTCTCACTGTCTAAATCACCGTGCTTTTCCATTCAAGGAAAAATGACCTTTATCTGATGTGTTCTCTGAAAAAAAAAAAAAAAAAAAAAGAAAAGAAAAGAAAGAAATGACAGCATAAACAACAAAACAAAACCCAGCTGAAAGGAGGGGGGAAATGCAGGCTGATAGGGCTGCACTGAAATTCTGCCTTGGAGCAGAGCTGGGAAGGGAAGGGTCAGCAGGAAGGGCTGTGAGCCAGGGACACGTGAGGTGGAAATGCTTCTGGCCCTGTCAGCAGGCTGAAAATCCAGGGAAAACTGGAAATTATCCTGTTTAGACACTGCCTGTCCCCTCCTGATGTCTGTATTTGACACCATTTTGAAGCTGCACAGAAACAGCAGCAGCCCAAAACTGGGGTTTGAGGTGTCCCTTCCCAGGGCTCTCACCCTGGAGAGGAGCCTGGAAAACATGGAATGCCAGGCCACGGGAAGGGTTTGCACCATTTGTCCTCCTGTGCCTCCTGTGCAAGTTTCCAGAGGGAAACCAGAACCTGAAATGCTTTTCATGAGCAGATATGAAAAATTCCCTAACTCTGGCCAGTGCCAGTTCAGCTGCTCCATCACCCTCTCCCCTCCTCCCTTTTTTCTCTATTTTCTTTATTTGTTAAAATCCAAACAGGATAGGAAACAGGAATGATTTATTATTTTAAAAAATACTATTTTCATCAACTTTTACAAGTTGTAATTTCCAATCAAGCCTTCACCTACTCTATTTTTCACAAACCCGTTTATTATTTCTGAAACCCGTTTTTTTCCAGCTGGGATTTACATTGATCCCTCTACACTTTGGGTTCTACCCTTGCCCATTATTTCACTTCAACTCACAGGTCTTTAAGAAACTCTAAAAAATTAATTTATGTCCTTTTCCCACCTGGAAACATTCATAAAGAACACAAGTGCAGGAGAAAAACTGAGTCCAGATTTAGGACTTCTCAGTCCATTGAGTTCTCTGTGATTTTGTAGAATTTTGCTGCTTGGGCTGGAAACAGAAATAAAAATCAGACAATCTACAGTAGGAATAGCCTGATGGGAGCTTTAGCACCGGGCCAATAATGAAATGCAGGGAAAACATTTCATATCTATTACTTTGGGGTAATTTTTCTCTAATCCAAAAATCACAAAACTGCTGTAATTCTGCGGAAATCTCGCATACTTGGCTGGCATATTTTCCCCAGCTCTAGTAGGAACTGATAACAGGCTGCTGAATTACTGCTTAATAAACCACTAAATGAGTGCCATCCAAGATAACGGGGCATTAAATGACGGCTATTCAGGGAAAAAGTAAAAGTGCAGAGAGAAATGCAAGAGGATTCTTTGCATAGAGGGAAATTGGATTAGTCATCTCATCTCTGCCAGTGGTGTAATTCAAACTGCAGCAGACTGGGGAGAAAAAAAAATGGAAAGTGTTTTGACGCCAAAGAAAGGAGGACACTCAATGTAGGGGCAGCTTGTCATCGCTTGAGCTGGGACAGAGTGTTAAAATTGTGGGGGTAATGTGAGCAGTGAAACGTAATAAATGCAAAGACAAAATGAAATGAAATGCAAAGATGAAATCCAAAAAGTGAAAATAATATATGGGTGAGATTATAAAACAAAATAAAACAAGAGATATAGAGGTGTTGGAGAATTTCAGGATGTGAAGACAAAAAGGGCAAGTGTTGAATTCGGGCTGGATCACAGAATCATTGAAGTCCACAATGGTTTGGGTTGGAAGGACCTTAAATCCCATCCTGTTCCACCCCTGCCATGGGCAGGGACACCTTCCACTATCCCAGGCTGCTCCAAGCCCAGCCTGGCCTTGGGATGGGCAGCCAGCACTTCCCTTTTCCCCTGATTTCTGTGGGATTCAGAGTGGAAGTCCTTCCCTAAGGATCAAACCCCGATCACACCGCAGAGGTGTGTGAGGAGCTGCCCTGTCCCTGCCATCCATCACAGCCTGGTGCCATCCATCTCCAGCAGAACCTGTCCCACAAGGCTGCTGGGAGCACATTTGCTTGACTTGTGGTGCTTGGGAAATTGTATCCTCCTGACTGATGGTCGCCGTGCCCGCGGTGCAGCATCACCAGCAGAGTTATGACAGACCTGCTCAAGGCCATATTTCTGGGCAGTGACATAATCAATGATGGATTCAGCTCTAATTTCAGGAGATTTAGACTGCAGAGTTTCAAAGCAAAGAGAGGAGGGTGCTCCATGTTCCCTCTCCTCAATAATTGCACCCGACTGAATTTACAACACGTCCTATTTCACCACATTCATTTTCTGTGTGCCTGCGTTTTCACATCCCTAATATCTTGAAAACTATGCAGACATCTGGGTAAAATGCCAGTGCAATACAATAAATGTTTGTTTGATTATTTTGACTTGAGTGGACATCCACCTTTGGGCTGACAACAATTCTCTTGTCTCGATTTCTCCTATAAATTAGTTGTGTATATGCACAAGCATTTTACACATATCCAACTGGGAGAGAAATCTTGATTCAGGTTTGGTTTCCTTAAAGTTTGCATGAATTTCTGTTGAATCACAGGTTTTTATCCAAAACTCTTAACCCAAGTTATTTCAAGGCACAAAATATGAATCAAGCTAGATTCTGTTCATAGGATTTTGTTCTTTTCCATACAAATTCTCAGTGCTCACCTTTCAGGTCACTCTTAATCTGTAAATATTTTTTTTTCATAGAAAACTTGGGCATTTTTCTGGGAAGGAGAGGTTTAATAATACGTAGATATTTCTGCTCTCTAAATCTCACTGTGCACGCTTAGTTTTATGTGATTATTTTTAGATTCTCTGAAGAAAAGACATTGTTGTTCCCTGCCAGTGAGCACTGAAAGTCAGTACCAACACTGGCAATAAAACCACTTTAATTTGCAGTCAGACTGGTGGGATATTAATGAGGTTTACCTTTCTTTAAGGCAAATTTGTGGAGTACATGTGCAGCACCATTTTAATTGCAACACCACACATAATTTTGTGTATCGCCAACTTATCTCCTGGAGAGGCTGGGGGTTAATTGAGTGAATAAAATAAATGTAGACTAATTAGGAAATGACAAGTTATAGCTGATAAGGTCACTTGTCAGGCAAATATGAATTCAATATCTATTGCATAAATTGTTACATTTTGTCTGGCCTAGAGCAAACTATTTGTGTTTTGCAAACTTACAAATGTACAAGGAAGACACAGAGAAAAGTCTTTTATTCCTGCCATATTCAGTGTAAATCAGAATAAATCTAAATAGAAACAGAAGTTGGAGGTATCACGTTATATTCTGATTTAAGCTGCATTATACCATCCGTGATTTTTGTAGCTATAGCCTAATATGACTGAAATATGAATCTGATTAATGCTCAATAAATTAGTGGAGATTAACCCCTACAGTTTTGTTGACATTGTATTGATACCCATTTTTTTTTAAGCTGTAGGAAAAGTAATAAATCATCAAAACCGATTTGGCATAAGTGTATAAAGTGAGACAATGTTAGAGGATGAAGAAATTGCATTCCATAAATCACATTGGGGCTGGGGGGAAAGGCCTTCTGAGCACGTGAGCCAAAGTTTGGATAGATTTTACTCTAAAGCACTCTAAATTTTCCAGGGTGAGCTCAGGGCACTGAGATGGAGACTCTCCCAAGGCTTGGGAGGGAGGGGGGGCAGCCTGGGCACCTGCTGGGCAGGGAAACCAAACAAACCCAGCCTGGCCAAGGGCACCCAGCAGTGCCACAGAGGAGAAGCCAGTCCCGAGCTCTCATTTTCTAACAGGCTGCTCTCTCCCCAGACAGTTCTCCCAAATGATAACGAGCTTTGCATCTGCTTTTAAAGAAATTCTGTGGCAAAAAAACCTACCCAGACTGGAGATCAGCACACAGAAATAACCTCCCATGGAAATAACCTTCCATTGGCTTTGGAATGATGCTGGGCTGGTGCCTGAATCCCTGCTTGCCTCAGAGCTTTCCTCCCTGGGGTGCAGGGATGCTGCTGGTGGGCAGGCCCTGGCACAGGTGCCCAGAGCAGCTCTGGCTGCCCCTGGATCCCTGGCAGTGCCCCAGGCCCCAGGCTGGATGGGGCTGGGAGCAGCCTGGGACAGTGGAAGGTGTCCCTGCCATGGCAGGGAGTGACTCTGGAGGGGCTTTTTGGTCCTTACCAACCAAACCATTCCATCTCTCTGTGATCCCATGACAAAAGAAAGGTGAGGCTGCTGCCTGTGTGCACAGGTTTGTTTGCAGAACAGCTCCAGCACAAATATCTGCACCTTCCTTGCACCTTTTTTTACACTCCCCTAAAATGGCTGCAGAAAGAATTGCACAGAAATAAACCCTTTCTTCCTGCTTTTCCTCAAACTGCTGCAATATTCAGGAGATGTCAGAGGTTCTGTCACTGAGAGAGAGTCCTGCTAATGCCAGGCACACACCAGGAAGCCCCCTGGCCATTAATGTGAGTTTTCACTCATGACTCAAGCATGACCTTTGTGTGTCTTCTGTTTGTTTTGGCAGCCAAAGTGAGCAAAGTTCCCCGGCAAATAACGAAGTGATGCTGCTGCTTCAGAGGAAAGATTGCCCCAGCAAACAGTGTGACAGATCTGATCTCACAGCTGTTTTGTGCAGAGAAGACAATTTAAAGCCACAGCGATTTCCTTGCTGATACCTTGAAGAGTTGGAATTTTTCAGTCATCTTTCACCTTTCCCTCAGAACCCTCCTTCCTTCTATTGTGTTTGGAAGCATTGAGGACAATTATTCTGTTTCTAAGGAGCTCCAGGGCTGCAGTGAAAGGTGCATTTGTCATTACAAATATCTTTGTCCACGAGAACTTTTCATTCCCACCAAGAGCAGCTCCCACCATGGCAAAGCTCGAAGGAGTTTGATTAAAAGACCTGACTTCTGAGTGGAATTGAGTGAGTTACAGGTAATTAGAGCAGGCTGAAAAGCGGGACGATGATGTTTGGAGTGAAACAATGTCACACACAGTGCCTTAATTAGCAGCAAAAGTGATTTAGCAAAGTAATATTCTAATTCCAATCCAATTGCTACAAATTATTAATAACAATAAGCATGGAATAACCGAGATCCACTAACAATGAGATACAATAGCTGTCACAGGAAAACACAGGGCCTCTCTCATAATGAGATTGTAATTAGAATAGAAAATAAAGCAGATATTAATATTGAGCACAGGACAAAATACTGGTTATGCTATAACCAGAAGGGGGAAAAGTGCTACTGCTAAAATTCTGCAAGGGTCTAAAAATCAAATATATCAAAATAAAGTTTATAAATTTTCCTTTTGCTGCAAACCAGGAGGGAATTTAGGCAGTGTCTGACCCATAGGACAAGGACTGGCAGCTCTGGGTGGACTTGGCACACAAGGGGAAGCAGAGACCCAGGGAAATGGGGGCTGCAGGTCCCCTCTGTGCCTGAACTCTGCCTCCACACTCAAAATTTGCCCTCTTGCTCCCCTCTCACCTCCTGCAAGTTATGGAGCTTTATCTGCCTTTGGATGTTAATGGTGATAACTGTGCCAGCAACCACAGCAATTGCTGAGATAAATCCTCACATGGTGCATGTGGGGCTGCTCCTCCAGTGCCTGGAACTGTGCAATTCCATGGCAATGAAACACTGCTTTTAATTTTTAACTCTTTTTAAAGAGTTTAATCCTAAATATGAATGGAGTAATGGAGAAAAGGGGTGTTCTGGAGGGTGAAAAACAAGCGCAAGGTAAATAAAAATAATCCATTCACATTATCACTGGCTGGCTCAGGACTAAAATCCAGCCTCCTGGGAAATGTGTGGTTTTCACTGTTTTGGGAGCTACAACAGGGAAAACGTTGGGATCTGAATATCACAAGAGCAATGGAAGGAGTGCTTTCCACACGGCCCAGCTGTGGCAGCTTCAGCCAGCAGCTCAGAGCTCCCCCAGACATTTCCACCCATCCAGCTGGAATAATCCATCCCTATTTCCCTCCGACTGTCCCAGGCCTGCCACACTCCACAAGCAATTTTTTGTGGCAATCACAAGATTTCTTCCTGCAGACAGGGATGAAAAAACACCTCCCAAGCCCAAGAGGTTTATTTTTGTAATGTAGGCACCATAACCACAGCCTAAATCATCCTGAGGGGTTGGAAATGACTCTGGGAGCTCAAACTCTGTGACAACCACATTTTCTGTCCCAGGCAAGTGCCAACCATAATAATAAGACATTTTTTTAAAGTGCTTTTTAAAATACATTTTTAAAGTTTGCTTTTTTTTTTTTTTTTAACAATACATTAAAAAAAAAGTGCTTTTTTTTTTTTTTTTTTTTTTTTGCTGCCAAGAGGGCAGAGGAGAAAACACCGATTTTTGAAATACCCAGCTGGAGTGGAATTGTGGCAGCAAGATTTCCCTAGGAATGTCAAGTAGGTGCGAATGCAGTGAATTCCAAGAAGTTTTCAATGTTAATTCCTGCTCAACAAAAAAACCACACAAATAAACAGCGATCAATAGGCGCTAAATGAAAAAGAAGTAGCAAATCAATAATCCCAGACGTTTTATTTTCCAGCTTCTGCAAACAATGGGAAGGATGATCAGCCTCTGATTACGTGGAAGTCTCAAATATCAGTCACAGCACTTAAAAGTTTGTGGGCAAGATTTCATCCGTGTCAGGGTGTTGGCCCAGGTTTTCATGTCGAAATAAAGTAGAGTTAATTATTTAGGGTATTTTTGTTTGGTTGGTTTGGGGTTTTTGATTTTTTTTTTTTTTTTTTTAGGTTTTTTTTTTGTTTGGTTGGGTTTTTTTGGGTTTTTTTTTTCCTTTCTTTTTTTTTTTTCTTTTGTTTTTATTTGCATTTCCAAGGTCCGATTTCTATAAAAAAAAATTTCTCATTTCTGCTAGTGGAAAATTAGACTTCAGCTGGGTTTCTCCCTATTTCATATAAGATGTAGATGATCCTTGAGGTCCTTTCTAACCCAAACCCTTCAGTGATTCCATGATTTTGTGGCTATAATAAAATCTAAGCTTTCAAGTATCAGTTCTTTAACTGAAGTATTGGTGTACTGGAGATAAAAAGGGAGCGAATTTGGCTCTCAACTTCCAAAAAATCCATGTTGGTAACTCTAAAATGGGGAATCTCAAAATTCAGCTTCTCTGGGCAACCTGTGCCAGGGCCTCAACCCTGTTTAGGGAACAATTTATCTCTAAAATCTGATCTAAACCTACTCTTTGTTTAAGCAGTACTTAAAACCAGCGATTTTCCTTGAAAATTTTGTGCTTCAATAAAGTGTTTCAGTAATATATTCTTGTGCCTTCTTAAGTTTAATGTCTTTATACTGAAATTTGCCATTGTTGACAATAGAAAATGCTCAAAATATTTGCCATGCTTAATCACCTGCTAATTTCAACTTCTTGGCAGTGATAATAAAGCAAAATTGAATTGTCTTTGAAGCTGTTGCAACAAAAAAAAGTGAAAAAAAAAAAAAAAATCATGGCTTCTAAAGTACCAGGATGTTATTTTAAAAAGTTAATGAGCGTTTTGTGCTGGGAGATAAAATAGTTTGATATGAAACAGGAAGAAATCATGCAAAATTTAAATAAAAGGGAAAAAAATAATGTAAAGCAACTAATTGAAAAGATTGGGAAGCAATAATTATTTAAACCAGCATAAAAATAGACAAGGCCTTTCAGACTAAAGAATTTAGACTCTAGAACCATATAGAAAACACAAAACTCTGGTGAATTCACACCCATGAACTGCAGCATCTCCACCTCACTCCAGGAACCATAAATAACATTTCCCTGACAGTGAAATCAATGCAGGCTCCAATCTCAAAGTGCATCCTCAAAGCAGCACCTGAGCTCTCACCTCTTCTCCACCACATCCACGCACTCAGGGGAATTCCACAGAGGGGTTTTGCTGGGAGATGGAGGACAGTGAGGGAGATTCTAATGTTGGGTGAGTCTAGCCCGTGGTAGGGAATGCTGGACATAATTCCCGGTCTCCAGGTTTGGGGTGGAGTCCTTGGGGAATGTGAGTGGCACTGGTGTCCAGCCAGGACAAAGCTCTGAGGTGGGTTTATGTCTGTCTGGTGGAAAGCTTCAGACCCCCCCACATTCCCTAAATGTAATGGAGAATCTTCAGGGCACGAGGTTCCCTTTTTTCTGGCTCTGCTCCACCAGGGGTGCTTGTTGTTCATTGATGTTGGGGAATGAGCTGAACCTCCTGGCACCCCACAGCATGGAAACAAATTTCTTCAAACATCACTGCTGCCTCTCCTGGGAGTATCAGCCATGTCCTGCCACAGCCTTGCAAGTCCTTTACAGAAATGCAGCTTTTTATTTCCCCAAACCATGAAAACCTCCACGCTGTCTAAGGGACACCCAATTATTATCATTGTCCGACTCATCAGCACATCTCCAAATGCTTCTGGTTGTTCAGGGAAGCCTGAACATTTCCAGGCTGGACTAGTTCATCTCCACATTTTTGCTGTTAGAAATAGCAAAGATGTCACTTGTCCTAAAATATATGGTGTGCTGTTCCATCCCTAAAGGTGCTGTTATGCCAACAATAAATCTGCGAGACGCTGCAGGCAGAGTGTGGGATGTGCTGCATTCAATATTCATCCTGCTGTGACCCAGAGGAGGATCAGGACACTTTGCATCGGGAAATGTCTCTCTCTAATTTAACAGTTTCAAAATGATGGGCCAAAAACCCAGCCCGGGAGGTCGGGGTTGCATCTTGGACTGGTTTGGAGGCAAGGAGCCAAAGGGCCGTGTAAAAATACAGTTGATGCCTCATTTCCAAATTCAGGTCAGACTGGCTTGGGATATTTCTGTTGTCCACAGCCTGATAGAATTCACTGCCATTCTGCTTTTTCCTTGTCTTTAATCCTGGAAATCCTCTTTGCTCCCACCTGGGGCCAAGACCATCAGCAGAACAAAGGACAGTGACAAAGGCCACCTCTCCATGCATGGATTTATTAGAAGAGAAGAAGCCACCAGGAATCAGGTCAAAGAGGAGCCATTTCCCTTTAGGAACAGGAAGGACACAGAAAATTGGGATCAGCTGTCCAGGAGGAAGACAGACCCTTGAAATGATCAGAAGGTAATTCCTTATTGACCCAGGAGAGAATGGAGGGACCAGAGAGAGAGAGGTGAGGAAATTTCCTCCAACCTGTTGGAGAACCTGACCTGGCACCTACACCCACAGAACAGCCTGAGGTGCATCTGATGGATGCTTAGGGCAGAAATATGATATTTAAAATGAAAATAAAATCCTGTCTCATTAAGATATTCTGGGCAACTTGCACAACAACTCCAGAGGAAGCAGCACAATCCAGGAGCAGCCATAGGAGTAAAACCTGAGAGAGTTTTGTTGTGAAGAGACAATTATTTTATTTTATTGAGCACTTTGGACAGGTCTGTTCATTTCAACTTCCCAAAATCCTGCCTACATCTTTAATCCAGAAAGGGAAGGCTCTTTCCTAACATATTCATATCAAGTAAAGTTTAAATCTCAATGATGTCAGGAGATGGTTGTTGTACATCCCTATAGCAAGTACACAGAATTTAAAGTAATGATCTCTGAGTTTATCTTCATCACCCTTCTTGCCTCTGGTGCTCTGCTTAGATCAGATTATCTCATTTAAATAGCAATGGGTTATGAAAAAAAAAAAAAAAAATCTAATCTGTTCCCTCGCTGTGTCACTGTGCATGCATTACCTTATTTTATTTTGTCCCCTAAGGCACTGCAAGAAAACCCTAAAGACCCTCGTGGAGACACATCAAAAAGCTTTGCTGGAAAATAAGAGTTGGAGGGAACATTATTCTTTACACGATTTTTTGCCTATAAAGAGAATATAGAGGGCACTTTGATTTTTTGAGTAATTGAATTGCCATTTTTTGGGGGTAATAATATCCAGTTCTTCTGCACAGCACATTTAATCCTGAGATTTAAAATTAATTTATAGGTCAAAATCATTTTCATTCGACATGTCAGGTAGAATTGAGGTAGAGACAAGGAGGAAATGAGTGACCAATGCCATCCAACACCCTGAATTACCTTTCCATCCCCAGCCCACAAAACTGCTCTGCTCAGCATCAGGGCTGGTTCCTCCCCTTCCCACTCATTTCTATTATTCCTAAATTGATGTGAACCTTCCATGTGATAAATCAGAGAAGTTTTGCCATAAGTGCAGTTTGACTGTTACCATCAGGCATATTTCAGAATGTCATGGAGTGAAAATCAGCGCAGCTCTGCTGAAATCAATGGAGTTAATTTATACCCAGGAATAAATTAATTTATCCCAGTGAAGTCAGTGGGAGCTTTTGCTGTTCCTTTAATTGAGAGCAGGAGCAGGACAAAAGTGCCGTTGTGAGCTACTCTTGGTGCCTGGGAATATGGAAAATTTGCATTTTTAGCTATTTTTAAGTCTTTAAAAGCTGAACATGTTCATCTAAAAGTGAGCTCCCAGTACCTTTTAACTCAGGTTTAAAGCCCAGCACTGGGCTTGTTAAAGATGATCCTCTGGCAAGAATGATGAAGATGACAAAAGGTTTCAAAAATGAAAG
Organism: Vidua macroura; assembly: GCF_024509145.1. NCBI lineage: Eukaryota > Metazoa > Chordata > Aves > Passeriformes > Viduidae > Vidua > Vidua macroura. Next base: position 2,584,395 of record NC_071583.1, read on the forward strand.
CTTGGGGGAAAAATAAAAAAAAAAAAAAAAAGGAAGGAAAAGGTTCTTTTTGGAGATACAAATAATGGGTGTAAGAATATCTTGTCCCTCATGCAGCTGCCCTGCTCCTCTAGCAATTCAGATTCCAGGGCCACCATCAATTTCCTTGAGAAATCAAGGAATTACAGGGGAATCCTGTGCTCTGAAAGACTGGTACAAGTGCTTTACTCAGAGTAGTAAAGGAGGGAAGGATCTGTGAGAGGTACCCAAGAGGGCTGAGTGGGGCAATGAGGAATTAAAGGGAAGATTTAGGTCCTAAACACATGGTTGTTGAGATGAGTTCAGCAAAGCTGGGCTTAATTGAGCGACTGCTCACTTGAAATATTTTATATATCACAATATTTTATATACTCCAAGATTCTTAGTCCTTAATGTGCTGGTTGTTTGTTACTGAAATAGCAACTTGATATTGATTTAACAGACAGTCTGATCCTGAGATTTGCTTTTTTTTTTATCCTGAGGTTTACATTTCACATTTAGATAAAACAGCATCGAGGTTCATTTAAATTGTATTTTAAAATGGTACTGAAGTCTGCCCTCTGCTCTGTTTCTTCACTTCAAACAGCTGCTGACTCATGCACTACATAATTAATTTAAGTATCATTTGAGGTTACTTTAATACAATTTCCTTGTAAGTACATGAGTAATATCCTGGCTATTTAGAGTTCAATACATTAATTGGAGACAAAGTCAGTTGTCATGGTTTCTATCACAGCCAAGTGTGAAGGGTCAGTCCATCCCCAAATTCATTAGAACCACAAAGAGTTCAGTTCCCACTCGGTGCCTGTTTGGAGATGAGGCTGTAATGAGCCACATGAGTTAATCCCATTTTTATGGCTCTGTGAAGCAGGATTGTCAAGTTATATGCTTTTAATTAGAAGAAAGGTTCGGATCAGGAATGAACTCAGAATGCCAAACCTCACTGTGAGCAATGCCCAGCCAGGCAGCAAAGAACATTTTACCTCACAATATGTTACAAACTGTTGATATTTTCAATAAACACAGGGGATATTCAGGAAGGAGAAAGGAGGTGAGGCATTCCTGCTCCCTCCAAGCACTTTTTGTCCTCTGATCCCAGCCTGAGGAGGGTCAGGATGCCCAGGGTGGGCGGATGAGGGTCCATCACCACTCCAGCAGGAGGCAAAGAAGGAATGTTTGCACTTGCTTTGGGCTTTAAGCCAGATTTTCTCTCCTCTTTGTGCATTTATATTGATAGTCCTTATGATTCTCACCCATTGTTGGACTTCATAAATAAACACTTTAATTTGCCTTTCAGTTAACTGTGATTTAAAGACACTTCACTCGCATGGAAGCACTTGAAGGGTGTGATATGAAATGTGGAACCAAAACCATTAATTCAGTGCTCCCAAACTGGTCTGGTTTTCAATCCAGCTTCATTTCCTGATATTGTGGCCAAGAAACGTTTTCATGATGTTGTCACCCAAGTAACAATTGCTTTTCTTTCTCACTGTTACAGCTTAGACTATTTTTTAAAGCTGTTACCCGGATTCCAGCTTTCTTATGATCTTGAAAAGTGTTTTTCTGGTTCAAAGGCAGCACCTGGAGTTGTTTAAAATTAAAGCATGTCCTAATGAAAAGCTCCTTAGTCACTTGTTCCTACAAAAAAGGGCTGTTAATTTTGGTAATTGCTTCTCCTTTCTCCAGGAACTATGACACTGACAGAGATTTATCAATCACAAACACTAATAGTGGAACATTTTACCTGTGCTGCAGCTCATGAATGGCAGCAGACTTATTAGTTTCCATAGCAACACCATCTCCACTTTCCAAGGTCAAAAATTCCTCCCATCCAATCAGTGGAAGAAAGTAAAGTGTGTCTTCCTGTGACTACCTGGATATTCTGCAAAAACAGGAAGAGATATTGGGCAATTAAAGTACAGACTCCAAATAAGGACCCCAAATTTCCCCAGGTAAAATCACGTTCTGCTGCACCGTTTGGAGACTCAGACACCACAAATGCAATAGGATAGGCTCATCCTGGCACAAAAATAATTCCAAAATGAGACAAAGTTGGAATGAAAATCATAGATAATGTTGGGGTTCCTCCCATCCACTCCATGAGGCACAGAGTTCTCTTGGATGGGAGGGAGTTTCTCCAAGTAGGAAAGAAAAATCTGCCTGTGGTCCCTCTGCCAGTCAGTGTTGGGATGGAAGAAAATGAAAGTGTTTGGAAAAATGAGCTTTTCCCAACTCCTAAATGTTCATCAAATATTAAGATATTTCTTGTTCTACCACAGGGAGCCCCTCTCCATGGAGCCAGGCTGGGAGAGCTGGGGGAGCTCACCTGGAGAGGAGAAGCTCCAGGGAGAGCTCAGAGCCCTGCCAGGGGCTCCAGGAGAGCTGCAGAGGGACTGGGGACAAGGCCTGGAGGGACAGGACACAGGGAATGGCTTCACTGCCAGAGGGCAGGGCTGGATGGGAGATTGGGAAGGAATTCCTGGCTGGGATGGAATTCCCAGAGCAGCTGTGGCTGCCCCTGGATCCCTGGCAGTGCCCAAGGCCAGGTTGGACACTTGGAGCAGCCTGGGACAGTGGGAGGTGTCCCTGCCATGGCAGGGGTGGCACTGGGTGGGATTTAGGGTCCCTCCCAACCCAAACCAGTCTGGGATTCCAAGATTCCATCGTGGTTTGGTTCTGATCCCAGCCAGGATCCTTTGGTGAATGTGTTGTATCCTGATACAAAACAACTGATCTCCCAGGAGAGGAGAAGGGATCACAATGTCACACACACCCCAGGTAAAAAGGAAAAAAAAAACACATTTTGTGTGTGAAGTTTGATCCTTCAGAACTGAACCATTCTGTAAGGATTTACAAAACAATTTCCTCTAATTTCCTTTGACATTTCAGTCAACAGACGATGAATTAAGCCAGGAAAAAGTATCTCTTTGGCCTATACTCCCAAAGGGCAAACGAGTGATTTATTGTTGGGCATCAGCTCATAAAGCAGCTGAAACCAGAAATCACTTAATAAAATGAGTTTACAAAATTGTAAAATCATTCCAAACCTTTTAAGTACTGAAAATTTTCCACTGAGAAATTACAATTATGAGGCACACTTATGGATCCATATTCTCTTCTCACTTGTCTCATTTTTCACAGCAGTGTGAAAAGATCTCATCCAGGGTTGCCCTGGAACTTATTGCTGATAGGAGTGACAGAGATATTTTTTTAGAAAATTAAGAAAGCCAAATCTTCTGGAAGCCATCCCACTTCTCTAAGGGACTTCATTTTGTTAATATTTTCTATAAGCTTCACCTAAGAAATGCAGGAGGTCTCAAGGGAGACACTTAGAATCCCAAGGAATGATCAAAACTTGACAAGCTTCTAAATTTTGGAAAAAAAGGATGGAAAAACCCCAGAGTTTCTTTTAGCCTTTCATGATGTCCTACTTCGCACACAGCTGTGATCTATTGAAGAACATTTGCAAAATTTATAAGTGTTTGAAAGGAAAAGGATTAAAAAGTATTAAATTATAATTCTGTCGGAGTAGAAACAGAGAAGGATGAGCTGCGTTGAACCTTTATATATCAACCCTGCTCCAAGCAGCAGCAACTGCCCCTGAACACCCTCAGTCAATATTTCCTTTCTTTTTTAATACTTTTGGGTGCTTTTTTAGAGCACTTGCCTTCAGTTCAGGTTCCACTCCAGCCCCTCCTTTAAACCACCTGGCGATACTGAAGGTAGGCATTGATTATTTCTGCTTCAGTGGAAAACCTGGTGCTTTTCCTTATTGAATCACATCATATTTATTTCACACCCTTTCTCCTGCTTGTCAATATTTGTCTTGAAGCTCATGTACATATCTGTGATATCTGAGACAAAAAAAAAAGCTGCTTTAAATTTGTTTTCCCTTGTCCTTCCTGAACAGAATGTATCCCTTCAGATCAAAAAATGTAAGTTAGGATTTTAATTAATCACTTAAATGTAATCTAATCCCTCCTGTATTAATTTTGTGACTTTACCTGTCCCAGTTTTAGATTGGTTTTTTTTTTCCCTGGAGGAGGGAGAAGATTCCCCAGGCACCCAGGGCCGGTGTGTGCAGCAGCAGCACAGGGTGAGGAGGCTCAAATTGCCCATTGGCTGACAAATCATCCTGGTGGGTGCCAAGTTGGCTGTTAGCAGATAACAACCAGCGTTTGTCTGCAATTTATCCCCTTTTGCTGAAGTTATTGCCACCAATTCTGCACATTCCCACGTGTTTTCCTTGGCATTTCTATTTGGATTCCCCTCCTGTGCTGGGTATTTCTCTGTGGTTGTTTTCTTGGACAGGGAACACGTCCCAGTGTTGGTCCCACCCAACTTCTTTTCCTCAAGATCTATCAAATATATTCAGTTTCTGGTCCTTCCACATTTGGGTGTGTGAGTTATTTAGTGCAGAAATCCCCTCTAAAGGCGCAGGAGTTGCCAAAGAAAATTGTGAATGGACTTAGACCATCCAGACTTACTCACATGCTTCCTGATATTCCAAACAAAAAATAACCAATAAAAGCCAAATAACTGCCCAGACCCTGCCTTTTCCAAGAGGACAGATCCTTTTTTTTTTTTTTTTTTTTTTTTTTTTTTTGCAAGGAAATATCCTTTTGAAACCCTCCCTGCTTTCTATTCTCCTCTTGTTGGGTTCTGGATGAGTCTTTTGGAACCCTGAAACAAGAACCTGCAGCTGCCAATATCCAGAATAAACAACCCAAACTCTTTGTATTCATACAAGGTATTGATCAATCCCCAAAACTGTAATTCTTCTGCTCCTAGGAGTGCAAATTATGGGGCATTATTTTAAATACACACACACACACACATACACACACATTTCCTTGAAGTTACCCAACTGTTTTATTCCCTTCCCTCTGACAAACACAAGGACTGAGCTGGCGAGCAGGCACTTAATATTTTTTACAACATCTTTCCAACAGCTGCTTCCATGGGATTATTTACTGTCAAACTAAATCAAGAATAAATGAAAAAACTGAAATATTTATAGCATAAGAAAAAATCTGGTTCAGACCAGAAATCCCAGACTGGTGTTAGATCAAGAAATGTAACAAGATAAATTCTGCCATCATACCCTTTGTTTTCTGGATGTGCTGCTATCACTTATTCTAATTGTTATGCCATGATTTGAGCAGAGAGATGGATGGAGAACAAAATATGTTAAATATGGTCATGGGGGAAACATTACATTTCCCCCTAAAAATCCTGATTATGTGTCCATTTGTCAGCAGGATGTAATTTATACAAATATGTTTGTTACAGAAGGAGGCAACATCATTTTTTGTTGTTTTCCCATTAGAGAAAACAAGTCCATAGGAAAGAACTCAGACCTCAGATAATTTATACCTGTCATTTTCACTTCTGATCCGTGGGGAAAGGAGAGATGTCTGCTCCTGGGACATCCAAATGTGTGGGACACACAGGGATATACAGGTGAAAAAATAGAAAAAGGTGGATAAAATACCCAGGTCAGCAATGGCTCTGTGTGGATGAGTTGTGCAGCTCCTGCTTCTCCTTGCAGACACTCTGGGTAATAGTGGAAACAAAGTACACAAAACTATTGCTGTCATCAAACATTCCCTCCTGGACTTCTGGGATATTGAAAAATTCAGTCTAAAAGTGGGATTTGAGTGTTGACTTTTCACTTAGCACACGGAGGGAAAGGCTGTCTTGTGGTGTGGCTGGAGGTTGCAGTTGTACAGATATTTTCCTTGCAATTTAGAAGGGAATAGGCTATGGATTCATTTATTAATTAAACTAATTAATAAATGAATCTGACATACATTTAACACATTAACCTAAGTGCCAATGTCTCGTTTTTGCTGAGCCCAAGCTGGTGCCGAGGCTTTGGTTTCCAAGACCCTTAATTCCCTTAATTTCCACAACCACTTATTTTTTGAGTAACAAAACATTTACAAGACCAAATCTGTGACAAAATACAAAACGCTCTTCTGGTGTCATCTGAATTTTCATGGAAATAGGCCCCATTTCCCACTTCTACCACAATTTGCTGTTAAGTTTTCTGCAAGCAAAAGTTGGTTCAGGTGGCGATGTGACATTGAACTGGGGTAAAACCTGTCAGGCCCTGGGAATGATGAGATTTTGCTCTCAGCTAAATTCCAGCAAATTGACATTTTTACCCATGGCAAAATGTAGCTGTGTTTGCAGAAAGAGCAACTTTTTGACCTGGTGGGAAAAAAAAAAAAAAAAAAATAACAACAGGGATTTGGAGCCAAATTCCACAGTGGTGCTGGTGGAGGAGCTTCACCCCAGGTTTATTGGTGCAACCACCTATAGAATGAGATCTGCCTGGCAGAAGTAAGGAATGGAAATGTGGAGAGAAAGGCTCTAATCCAGGCAGTGCATGCACAGCCTTTTTATCCTGCAGCCTCAGCTTTCCCTCCCACCAGCTTCCACACATCTCTATTATCTTTTGAATTTGGCCTTCCACACTTCTGTATTCCTCATGTGCCAGGAAATAAGCTGAGTCTGTCCCAGCCAGGCTTGCATTCCTGGCACACCATTGCTCCTGATCTCTCCATTGTCTCCTGAGCACCTGCTTCCAAGGCATCGAATGTGAATTTTCTCATGAATGCCAATGATATACAGCTACATTTTTCTTTTCAAACTTTTTATCCCTGAGGCGCTTTCTGCACTCACACTATTTTCCAGATATCCATAACAGAGTGAATAGCAAACACTTGCAACTACCAGAGCAGGAGCAGAAGCGACCACTTTTCCAGGCTCCAGCAAGATTTACGTATGCTGTTGGAGTTCTCACTGCTTATTTAGAATTATTGAACCATATTTTGAGGGAGAAAAGCACCCTGTGCTATTTAACAAAGGTTTCCGATACCGATCATTCTTGTTTTTCCTCTTTCACAAAAGGATTTGGATTTTCATTTGGTTTTCACTCCTGACTGCTATTGCTTACTTTTCCTAGGGAAACTGAAAATATTGTGGCTCATTTGCAATTCAAATTCAACGCATAAAGCCTTCGGGGAGGGTTTAAATCTTGTGTTTTCAAAACATTTTCCTAACTCCCAGCAAACAGCTCGTTGGGTTTCAGATGACATTGAGATCCTACATGGTGGGACATTACAGAGGCTTTTGATGTCTTAAACTCCCCAAATTAAGACATCTGAGGAGAAATGGGCCGGACTTTGCTCTCTGATGAGGCCTCACTCACCTCCCCAAATGGATTCACCAGCATTGAAATGGGTCTGGCACAGGGAATTTGTGGATGAACATCCCTGGAAATGTCCAAGGCCAGGTTGGACTTTGGGGCTTGGAGCAGCCTGGGATAATGGAAGTTATGCCTCAGGTTTGAGCTTTTCTATTTTTCACATTCTGTGCTGCTTTAGGGTGTGGGTCTGAGCTTCACATCAGGGCATGGTGAGCTCTGTGCACAGAGCAGGGAGACAAAACATTTCCTGCTCCAGCTGGGCACCAAGGACAAATGATCCAAATCTCAGCCCCAGGAGCACAAACAGCGTGGGCTGGAGAGAGAAAAACAAGCAGGATGGGAGTGCCTGGGCTAAAGCTGGAATGGGACAATGAACTGCAAGGTGCAAATGGAGCAGAGCTGATCCCAGTGAGAGCCCCCGGGAGCGCTCGTGCATTTTGGGACCATTTTGGTTCCTCTTGGCTGCAGCCCTGGCTGGGCTCTGGTGCTGCCCAAGGTGGATCCATGGAGGAGATCCTTTGAATAAATCCCTGCTTTATTCTGTGACTCTGCCCAGCCTCTGCTCCAGGGCAGCCTGCACAAGGCACCAGAAGTGTCCCTGTCCATGGCAGGGGTGGCACTGGAGGAGCTTTATGGTCCCTTCCAACCCAACCCATTCCATGATTCTAAGCATCTTTGTAAGGATTCACACATTCTTTAACAATCAAGTACAAGACAGAGCAAGATTTAAATATCTGTAAAATTATTTTGATTTTTTTCCTGTGTTTTTATCTTCACAGCACCAAATGGGGAGCTTAAAGCAGGATGCTGAAAAAGAGAAACTCCTCTGCCATCAGTGCACTGCAGAACGTGTCCATGTGCTTCAGGATCCTGCTGGAACTGCTGGAAAGGTCCCAGGGAGTTCCACTCTTTCATTCATCCGTTCTTTCAGGAGTATCTGAACAGGTCCAGTGCAGCAGCCAAACACTGTGTGGGCATTCCCAGCTGTAAATAACCCTGTCTCAGCAGGCAAGAGCCAATGAGAGAATTTGCTGTACTTAACCCAAACACAAAGACTGAAAGGTAGAAACCCCAGTGGGCTGTGCTGTTGACAAATCAGCATTAAAATGTCTTTCAACAGCAAAGTGCTTAAGTGATAATGAATATAACAGAGAATATCCCAGCTCCCGTGCTGAACCCAGGTGCAGTTATCTCATACAACCACATTTGGAGCTGTATTTTGACACTCTTTTTAAAAATTTATACACTATGCAGTGCCAGTAATCAGCCTGAAAGGGCTGATTGCTCATTCTTTGGTTAAAAAAGGGCTGCTCTCATTTTAATCCCTAAATATGTGGGAATGCACCCTCAGCACCTGTGTGAAATCTGCCCTGGAAGTGTTGGTGGGATGAAAAGATCACTTCAGCCCTCAGAGAACTGTGGGAACTACAGCAGAGAATGGTTTCCATGTGAAATGGAATTTAGAAGTTTTCATGATAAAGGTAATTTCCAACAATAAGAAGATTCTCTCCCAATCATTTAATACAGTCTGCAACAATTACTGAGCCAACATTGAGATGGAAAAAATCTGATAAAAAGGCTTCCAAGGCCTGGCTGAAATGTAAGTGTGGATCAATTTTCAATACAATACACTAAGAAATACAGTTTTTGAAGAGATCAGAAAGTGTTATATCTACCAAATCTGACAATATCACTTTTGAACCAATTCTCACATTTCTTTTAACATGTTCACAAACACTAAAGCTGCAGATCTTGATGGCACTCAAGCACTGGGAATGAAGAGCACACATTGTTCTTCCCAGGTGAAAAGTTTAATATCTACTTCATATCTGTGAGTAAAAGCTTAAAAAAACCTCCTTCCAAATATTATCAGTGTAATAATGATTAAAAAAATTGATTGCGTTTTGACTGAAGTCAGCAGCAAAATTCCCATTTCTTCAGTAAAAAGAGGATCAAAATGAGAATATCATCAAAAGACAGTGTGCAGGTTTCTTCAGAGATATGGAGGTTAATAAAGGAATTGTTGATAAACTTTTACAATGATATTTTGAAGACTTCATCTCTTTCAAGATCTCGTGCAGCAGTTGTTTCTCTCTGAGCCTGATATCCCAGCAATGCTTTCATTTGTGCCACCCTAAAGGCTCTTATTGGGTGTCTGCAGTTTAATCTTTTGCTTCTTCACATTCAATATCCCAGATCTTTTTATTAAAATCCATATTAAAGGCATTGTGATATCTTTATGGGGCTCTCCTTTCAAATAAACAGCATCTTTATTATTTTTGCTGCTGCACTTCTTACACACCTGGTCCTCCAGCTGGTGGCCTTCACCACACCTTAAAAAAAAAAAAAAAAAAGGCAAGTTCTTTGCCCACTGGACACAGAGAACTCACCAATCCACCAAACTTTCTTCCCAAAGGGAATGTGGAGTTGAGCAAAACATCCCTGGAGTTTTGGAGTTGGAGCAATGCTCTTTTGAACCAGGAGGTTCAAACACCTGCAGAAAGGGGACCAGGGCACCCACCTGCCACTCTTGCCTCAGAAATTTCTGGATTGAGGTTAAGATTTTCCAAAAAAAAAAAAAAAAAAAAAAGAAAAAAAAAAGAAAAAAAGAAGTAAAGAAGTGAAACTGAAGCTAATTTTAGACAAGAAGCTGGAAATCTTCCAGATTATTAACAACTGGCTTTCAGCCTGTCAGGAAGTATTAATAGTACCATGAAAGGAAATTATGGACTGTAGATTTCCCCCGAGAGCTGTCAGGAAATATTTGGAATTTTTAATAGCCTTATACTGCAGTGCAGCAATAAATAAAGTGGCCAGGACTAGTTCTGGCCTGACCTGGGTGGCCACAGATTTAGACCATGATTAGATGGAATTCTCACCAATATAAATAGGAACAAGCAGGGCTGCAACTCCAGGGTGACTTTAAGATTAGCTGAACCATCCATGACCATTATTTTTGCCCAAGATGAAGGCTGTAATCATTTTATTTGCATTTGTGCATGCAGGGGTGTCAGGAGGGAAAGTTAATTTCAAGGCTTATTGTTTAACAAGTAAATGATTCAGTGTGAAATGAGGATCCTTCCCATTCCCTTCCTCCTTGGTGATGCTGTTGCTGTTTATTGCCATCACTTAGAATCACTTGGATAATGAGGAAAAGGAAGAAAATAATCAGTTGGTTTCTGGATGAAATTGGACTTAATTCAGCATAATCTATGTATTTTAAGATAGGGGATACAGCCAAGTGGAATAATCACTGCAGCAAACAGATTGCTTTAATGTCTAGACAGGTTTGAAGATGATCTGGAGATGGGAAGAGGAATACAAATGATTTCCCTCTGCTGCTGGATGAGCTGCTCAAGAGCTGGATGCTGGTGGAATGCAGAAGGAGAGGAGGAAGAGGAGGAAGAGGAGGAAGAGGAGGAAGAGGAGGAAGAGGAGGAAGAGGAGGAAGAGGAGGAAGTCCTTTAAACAACAGCCAAGAAGCAAAGCTGGAGTCTCTAAAGGATCCCCCATGGAAAATCCAGAAGGGTTTGGGTGATCCAAGAGGGAGGAGCAGAGGGATCCCCGAGCACTGGGTGGGTGAAGGGGATGCCCTGAGGGTGCTGCTCCACCCCAGCCAAGCCAGGCAGGAGGAAGGACAAGGACTGGGAATTGGGAAAGTGTGGGAAATGGATTTGTAGAGCTTTGCAAATAAGACCAGGCACTTTGAAGAAATAGAAGTATGAAGGATGCACTGTAGTGGGACCCACGAGGGATAATTTTGGATGATTGGCTTTAAGGCATTTCCAGCATGGTGTGGCTACAGCTGATAGGCCAAAAAACCCTTACAGTGTTTTGTAATTAGGAAAGAGCTGGCTTCTGATTGTGATGGCGTGAATTATAACACCAGTATTGTCTCACCCTTCACATGAGACTGAAAATGGAATAAAAGTTTTTAAAACGCCTCTCAGCTGCCCCATCTCTGGGTCAAAAAAAGACTTAATCCAACAGGAAAACTTCCCTGCCCAAAGTGAACAGAAATTGCACTGTTCTCAATTAAAATTATTGAGTTATTAGGATTTAATAAATATAAATATCCATGTCTTTCTTTAACAACTTTAACATTAACCACTGTTTTGATTTTGAGAAGATGGCTGTGTTTCAGGTCAGGGAGTAACTTATAGACTTTTTTTTTGGTATTTAAATTAGCAATTTGAGAAGAAAACTTGATTATGAGCTGTGCATTTTAGTGTATTGGAGAAGAACATGTCAATGTGAGCTAAATAGAAGTACAACTTCAGAGATTCATTTTATTACAGAGAATGTCTTGGTGCATTTGAAACAAGACTTATCTATTTTTCCCTTTTTCTACATTAAATACATTTTTATTTTTGCTACAAGTTCCATATGAGCATCTAAATTCCCTCAAAGTCACTTCAAAGTCACATGACACAGATCAATTGTATCAAGATGCTTGAAAATCATGATGCAATCCTAGGCCTAAAATGAATTGATTTGTGATTATTTGTTGCTTATTAATTAATTTCTTCTGCAGTTCATGCTCTTTCCTAGAACTCATATATGAGCTGTTTTTACCAGTGGGTAAAAGAAAGAGCTAGAGAGAACCATGAATCCATTTTATGACTTTAATTACTATTAGAGGCCTGCTTTGCACATGGCAGATGATTTGTTAGAAATTGATTTTATTCCTGGATAATTGCCCTGCGCTCCAAACAAGTCACACATGCAGGGATTGATACATTTGCATCTGCTGGATATGCAGCAGACAATTGCTACAAACTCAGAACAGGTTAGAAAAGCAAAATGTTAGCTGCAAGAGTAATCAGGATTTAGGAAAGTTTTCCCTTCCTGGGTACACTAAAGAACTTGAACTTGCTATTCTGGAGGTGTTCTGGGTTTTTAACAGGTCAACAGGGTTGGCTACTCCAGGGTGAGAGTAGGAAAACCTTGACCTTCATGGAAAAATACAAATTTGCACCAGCTGGGAACCAGGACCAAATCTATTTGGAAGAAGAACTCTTTAAATTTATCTGTTTTATGATAAGAATAATAATTTTACTTAGAGTCTCCTAATACACAGAGAGGTATGTTTAGGATGCACTTATTTATGTATGCAGTTATTTAAAAGAAATCAATTCTAAAATTCAAAAACGTGAAGGGCCGTGAAAGGCCAGGACTGGATATAAATATTTAGCAAGCGATTTCTCCTGGCAGTGCATTTTTTTTTTCCCAGAGGCAGAACTTCCTTTTCATTTCTGCTTTGTTTCCTCATCCATTAAACTGGACACTGAAATCTAACAGGATTTTCACCTGTTGCCTTTTAACATCAGCTCTCCAAGGAACCTCTTTTGTCCCCTTCTATTCAGTGCTTTCATTTCCACTCTCTTTATGCACCAAAATGTGTTGTTGGAATGACAGACAATAATTGAGAGGAGACAATGCCAAATAATCTGTTACAACAGAGAAAAGAAAAAGTGAATTAACCACTGCTGCCTCACCCCAGGCCGTTCTGAGGAGCACACACTTGGCAAAGTCCTGATGCAAATGATTTTGCTGCTTAAGTGCCCAAATTACAACGGGGTGCTGGGGAATTATTCCCATTATTCCCTCACCACCAGGGTCCTGAGAACCCAGGAAAAGAGCAGGGAAAACTCAGAGAAATCTCCAGAGGGAAAAATCCTGAGGGTTTGAATGGTGTTTTGTGCCAATTAAAGGGAGCTGGTGAAAATTCCATGTTTAGCTGGTTCTCCCTCCTTTTTCATCCCCCAACTCTGTATTTTCCATTCCACTTTTATATCCTATTTTGGAGTACTTCCCAAGCAGTTCCTGAATCTTTAATCCATTTTGTGTCATTGTGGTGGCACAAAAAGTGAAATTTCTCTGGTTCCATTCCTGCATCAAACTGTTTGTTGTAAACTCTAACCGTTGTTGGTTCAGCAGAATTGAAGAATATCAAAATCTGTCTTTCCACAGTAAAGGACATCTTTCCTCATCTTATCATTCCTTTATCCTTTATCAAAAGCAACTTTTGTCTTTTGGAGTCTCTACTAAGGCACATGATTCCACCAAACCTCTTACAAAGGTTGTCCTTTGTTTTAAGTCAAAACCACCACATTTAGAACAAGAAAAAAAAATGTTCTGTCCCAAGAAATCCATGAGTGCATTCATTATCAAGGAGTCACACTTTCATTTTCCACATCAATAAAACCAAAACAATTCAACATCCCAAATTTCCCCTTCCTTTTTAAAAGTGCCCAAGATAAATTGCCTTCAAAACTGGAGGCTGGCCATTTAACACTGCTAATATTCCAGACAAAAATAAGGATTTGTTCAAGGAAAACATTGAATTTAAAGGGTCTTTGGAATTTAAGCTCCCTGCTTTGGGGTCTGTCTAATGCCAGCTTTGTGGAATGGCTGCTCCATAGCAGAAATTGCTAATTCACATATTTTCAGGTGCATTCTTTGCTGTAGGATCACTCTCGTATCAACTGCAAAAAAAAAAAAGGATTAGGTGTTTTGCTGAATTTGGGCTACATATTAAAAGGAAAAAATAAATCCTTTGAGATAGTTTCATTGGTAAACCTGAACAGTGAAACCCCCATGGTTACATCTTTCCTTCCTCTCTGGTGACTATCTCCACGGGACAAGGATCTAAATATTTAACGATGAAGTTTCCTTTTCCAGTCTTTATTTAAACTCTCAGGAAGCTGTGTGGGTTATGCCCCATTTCAGGGAGGTTCAGACCAGTTTCACACCAGCACCAACACCAGCTCAGAGCCACCTTTGGAGCCTTGGCCAACCTGCTGCTTCCCCAGGACTATCAAATCCATCCCAACAACTGCAGAAAAAAACATTGTAAAAGCCTAATTTTCAGCCTCACATCCCTGCAAAGCTGCTCCATCAGCGAGTTTCTACACATTTCCTTGGAGCTGCAGTGGTAAAATCCCAAAATAGAGTTTAGTCTCTAATGGGCTTAAAAGTGCTTCTGGTTTTGAGGAAGAGACTTTGAGGAGGATCCTGAAGCGAAGTGTCTGCACTTTGTCAAGCTCGTCACACCTTCCCTGGAGTTCTGCTCTTAATAATGCAGATTGTTTCCTGGGATACTGCAGCTCTTCCCCAAGTTCTTGTCATGCCCATGTCTGAGTGTGCTCATAAATTCCTCTAATAACTCCTGCTGGTGTCACTCCGTGTCACTCTGAGCCTTGGCTCGCTCTCCCTCGCAGCCCAGGCTCTGTTACAGGTTCAGCAAGAGTTTAGGAGATTGAATGGAGATGATAAGAGGGAGATGGCCCCGCTTTTCAGTCTTAAAAACATCCATTTACTGGTGCTGATCTAAATAATGGACTATTTCTCTTTTTCCCTTGACACATAAAACAATGTTGTTACCTCATAATGACACAGATCCATTTTTTTCACCAGTTCTATGCTAAGAGCAAAGCACAGATTGTTTCTATTCCTCTCTTGGTCTGCTCCTCTCACAAAAATCTGTCATCCTTCAAGGGAAATAGCAAATTTAGGGGCTGAAGGCATCCACTGCCTTTAGCTTTTCTTTCTTTAACAGGCAAACCAGTCCTCATCAGAGTGCAAGTTCATCACCATGTACTTCAATTCCTCTACCCAGGCAAATCCCACAGCCACAACTGCATTGTGTGGAGGGAAAATCACTCAGGAATTAATGGAGCTAATAAGCAGCATGCAAGGGCTGATCCAGTCCTGGGAAAGAGAAGCACATCCCACTGAATTCAGCAAGATTTAGATCAGCTTCTCAAAGACCTGGAGCTTCACTTAACTTACGAGACAGCCTCAAATTGGCTTTTACTCTGTGTGTATCTCCAGGTCAGTGCACTCATACTTCAAGCAGGACGTACTGAGAAAAAGCTCCTTTTATGTTTGTGTGTTTGGCTCCAAAAAATAAAACATAAAAAAGAAAAGTCACATTTGCTCCCAAGTTTTGCTCCTTTGCTTTGAAATTACACCGGGAAAAATGATGTTGTGTACAGGCCAAAGGATATTGCAGAGAGAAAAGTTGTATTAGAGAAAGAACATCTTAGTCATAAGCACCAGGCATTGCAGTGAATTTCCTCACTAGGGTGGGAATCATTCTTCCTGAGAGGTTTTCCAGCCCTCCTGACCCAAATCACCAAAGCCACGCTGATCTCTATTTGAGCAGCCCCCAGGCTGCTGCTCAGACTTCCTTCCCTTCCCTCCATTACTCACATCCAGCAGGAAATTCCTGCCAGGAAATAAACAGTGTGCAGCTACACCTGAACATCTCTTCTACATTCATTCCCTGTCCCAAGCTTTATACCCTCATCATTTTCTTGGATTATTTTTTATTATATTATTCGGTATTATCAACTGTGACATCCATGTGGCCAACCTGGACAGCTACAGGCTTGATGGAAATAAAAGTTGTCCCTTCAAGAAGATTCCAGGCAGTTTGTTTCTGTTTCCTTTGGTCTCATTAGGCTGCCACCACAAGATTAATGGTTTGGGTTAAGAGTAATTTAGTTTATGGCACAATAGGTATGAAAGGTTATCCCTTCTTATGCCCTCCTCACATAAAACCTCCCTTAAAAAAAGCAAAGTCTTTATGTCTCAATAAACAGAAGCCACAGAGAAATTGTGTAACAAATTACATATTGGATAACCATCTATAAAATTTTATTGGCTTATGAGGTTTGCATTGATTTGAATTTTACCCAAAGCATTATTGCTCCTCCAAAACACTGAAATTAAAGCAAAACAGAAACAGCCATTATGGGGTTTTTAAACAGTGAAGCATCTCTGAAGAATGTAAATTCCTGGGAACAGCCCAGAGATCCCCTCATCCCTTCCCTGTGTGTGGCTCAGAAGAGATCAGCTCTTCCTCCCACTCTCCCAGCTCGTTCCAAGCCCAGCCTGGGCTGGAAGTGCAAAGTTAGGCTGGGCTTCAGAGGAAAGCAGGAGCTTAACCCAAAGCTCTGGGGGCTGACTGGTGCAGTGAGACTTTCCTGGAGGCATCTCTTGCACCTTTTGCTGTCTGTCCATGGCTAGCAAAAGGTACATCAATTGGGGACTTACCCAAATTTGCACCATGACAGGAGAAGCAACCCCCTCAAATGGCCCAAAACTTGAGTGTGGCAGCACTGAAGTGACCTGAGAGTCTCCCTGACACCCTCCTGCATTTATGCAGAGCAAGGTTAATTTTCAGTCTCTCATGCCAGGTCTACAACCACGGCCTAAATAGATTTTAGCTTTATTTCTGATTATTTTTACACATATTTTAGTGCATTTATGCAGAGCGAGGTTAATTTTCAGTCTCTCACACCAGGTCAACAACCATGGCCTAAATAGATTTTAGCTTTATTTCTCATTCTTTTTACACATATTTTAGTGCCCCTTTTCACTTTGCATTTAATAGCTGTATAGCCCATTACAAATGCCTTGTTACCTGTCACACCCTTCATCCCAGCTCATTTATTCTGACCCATCCCCAGCCTGGGCTGTAATTCATCAGAGCCAGGCACTGATTATTGGAGTGGGTAATTGCACGGGCTGTGGCCTGGTGTCTTAGGTTGGAAATGCAAGGTTTAGCTGGGGGTGTTTATTCTATTGCCATCTGCTAAAGCTGGGGCAGTTATCTTCTGTTCATTGGGCAGTTTTCTTCATCTCTTCCACAACCCATCCTCCCTCAAGGAGATATCTGCTGTTAGTGGGCTATTAATTATTAATTATCTTCTGTTCATGGGCCAGTGAGTGCCCCTGCATGGTTGATAAAATTCCATCATCCCACTGGGAGAGGCTCTGCCCAGGGAGCAGGGGTGGCACTGGATCATCCCTAAGGTCCCTCCCACTCTGTGTTCTCTGATTTTATGACCTCACAAACACTTTCTCACCTGCTTTTTGTGTCGCTATTGGACACGAAACGAGTACACAGAAAAAGAGAAAAAAGAGAAAGTTTTATTTCTGACCTCGCAATATCTAGAATTCCAAAAGTGACCATGGATTGGAGGATGAAATTGCCACCTCTCCAACCACACTGGTCAAACCAACAGTCCATCAATTCTCTCCTCCCACAAAGAAGAACGCAAAACAATCATTATTTCCATGAACAGTGCGTGAGAACTCCAGGAGAAATATGTAAACATTATCGTAAGTCTGAAGAAGTTTTATGAGAACCTTAAAACTTTCAAAAGAATTATAAAAGAAAAGTACACACTTCTAAAAATCAGGGCAACACTTTTTGTTCCCCCAAAGTGTTGCTTTTGCCTCTGTGGATTCAAGTGAGAGGTTTTATGATGTACTCATACTTCAGTGAACCCAACAGGGCCCCCTGGTTAGTCAGGCCTGGGGTTTTATTTCTGGGTATTGCTGCTGCTTCCCTGGCTGCTCAACCCACCCCCTCAGCATCTTCCAACAAAGCAGTTTCCCGCTAATTCCTTCCAGGGCTTAGCTGGATTTGGAATCAATCTTGCTGAGAAAGTCAGCCAGACAAAGAGGTAAAATCGTGACAGGCTTAGTCGTTTTTATTTTGCCTGAATCAGTGAGAAAGGTGCTTTTCTCTCAGTTCTTGCACTTCAAACGTAACTCTTATTCTGCTAATTTTTGACAGAAGTTTGATTTTGGGGCTGTCTCAGCTATGTCTTCCAAATCAATCCCCTGAATCCCTAACCCAAAGTTTAATATCATCCATTATTCAACACCTTCAGCAAGAGTAACTTGAAAATGAGTAATCTCTGAGTAAAGCTGTGCAATTAATGCTGAAATACCTCAAGTACAGAGTAATTCCAAATAGCACTCTCCACAGCTTTCCTCACAGCACCCCAAAATACCTCTGAAGTCTCTTATTATCAGGATTTCTCTAAGATTCAGTGGTAGATCCTGGCTCACCTTAGTGGGCATTTTCCATTAAAGTGAAAAAATATTTTTCCTGTAAATTTAATTCCACACCAGCTCTTCTTCCACTGAGTTTTGTCCACCTTGCTCTATCATTTTTATCACTTTTTAATTTGCCATGTCAATTATTCCATGGGTGCTGTTCCCTGTGGTGCCCAGCACCAACCACAGCCTCACCTCACTCTCACTATGGAAGGGCTTTTCACACCCTGGAATTTCCCTTCTCCTTGAGGTATTTTTTGGGCTTCCTTTGGACAAATCTTCCACTTTGGCAGCTTTTTCATTCTTTGTAGCTTCAAGTCTGTGTTTTATTTGCAAACATTGCATTTACTACAATCTAAAGTGGTCATTATTGTTCAGCTGGGCTCACCCCTGTTCTCCTTTCCCTCCCCTCTCTTTCCAGCTGCTTTCCCAACTTATCCAGCGTGTCCAGGCTCACTTATCCCTGCTTGCACTAGATACAGCACAGTCATGCTTCTTCCCCCAAGCTCAGTGTCCTCAGAGGAGTATTTAGGTTAAGAACAGTTTATTCCTGGCTGGAACTGCAGCAATTGTGAGCAGGTTCATAAGGCAGGATTCTCCTTTGCTTCAGGCAGTTGAGTAAAAGCTGAGGTGATGTCTCAGATGGAATCAGACCTGGAGAGGGGCAGCAGAGTGGGATGGAGCAGCCCTGGCACCATGTTTGGGGCATAGCAGCAGCACAGGGGATGGATAATCCTATTAACAGGCAGGAAAAAAAATATGGAGAAGTGGCCAAATGGTGCATTAAACCTCTAGCTCTGTGCTCAGCACACAGGGAACAGGAAGGGAGAGACCTGAGCAGGAGCTGGACTCAGATTCAGGGAGCCCCACCTGAGCAAGGGGCATTTCACAGAAACCCAGGATCTCTGAGCTTGGAAAAGCCCTCTGAGATCATCCAGTCCAGCCTGTGCCTCATCCCCACCTTGTCCCCAGCCCAGAGCACTGAGTGCCACCTCCAGCCCTTCCTTGGACACCTCCAGGGATGGGGGTTCCACCTCCTCACCCTTCCTCACCACACCTCACACCTCCAGCCTGGCACAGGGCATTTTCCTGGGAATTTCTACACAGACTTTAGCCTGACTTTATCCTGCTCAAAATCTGCTTGGTACTTAAACAGCAACAACAAATATTTAGAGCACGTTCAGTGAATTCTCTCTTTTAAAAAAAAGGAGTCTGTTTGTTTCTTTTTACGTAAAGTTTTTCAGAGAATCACAGAACTCTTTGGATAGGAAAAGGCCATAAAGATAATCTTGTCCCAACCCCCTGCCATGGGCAGGGACACCTTTAGCCCAGGCTTTTGTAAAGGAATTCATGAAAAACTGTTCCTATTTTAATGATGTAGGAAACAAAGATTTTCCTTGTAAGTAGAAGATCCCTCTGACAAGTCTGTCCCCTCACAGATAGATGGGAATGCAGCTGCCCAGGCATTAGAGTTTTATACCAAATATTGATATTTATTTGGATTTTGGGGTAGGAAAATTGAGCCAGGACTGAAAATAGAAACCTAACTCATGGATTTGGTGGAATAAAGGAGCCAGAGTGTGTTCAGGGAAGAAAATAGACCTGTACCTCCAGTGGTTGCAGAGTAACACAGGAAAGGAGAGGGTTAAATATAATATTTATGGCTTTTAGCTTTGTGTGATAGCTCCAGAAAGGGCTGGGTGACCTCTGTGGAGAGGCTGCAGCAATGTGTCAGCACTAATGATATCAGTGCTGAGGGAAAGGTGGCAGTTTAAGTGACTTTAACAGGGGTAAAACCTCTAACCCGCTGTGCAGCCCAAGTGCTCCCTCTAAACCAGCAGACAAAACAATTTCTGCGAGAGAAATTCCCTCTCTGGGGCCTGCAGAGCTTCTCTGCTATTATCAACCGAAGGAAAACAAACCCATCTGGGGCTAAGTGGGGAAATTAGGGAAATTAGCAGAATGGATCAGTGTGAGGAGAGCCTGGATGCTGCAGTACCAGGGACAAGTGACAGTGCCATGGGTAAAACAGTTCCCAGCTGTCACCAGCCAGGGTTATCCCCCTCTAAAGCATCAGGAGCAGCTGGAATAGTGGCTGCTTGCTGATAGATCAGAGGAGGGAAAGTGAGGCACGAGGGAGAATCGGCAGCTCTGCTGGAGGTCATGGTGTGGGTGCCCAGTGTGGCTCTGTGGAGAATTTTGGTTTTGTTTTTCTTTCCTTGGCTCAAGGACAAACTCCTTGGAAGCTGCAACACCCTGGGAAAGGCAGGGATTCACGGATCCACAGCACACCAGCCCAAATTCTGTCCTGACTGAGGGTTTTCAGCTGAGGGGTGGGACACTGGGTAGTCCATGTGACACAGCTCTCTCATTTAGCTGATAAAAATCTCCACCTTATCTGGCTTCCTTTACAAATGGAGGGAGTACAATTTCCAGGGAGGTTTGCTCTGGTCCCGCTGCTTTTGTAATTTCATGGTAGGATTATCAGAAACTGCTCGAAGAGATGAAGTTGCAGAAACTTCTGTGCTTTTAATGCCCATTTCTCTCACCAAAGGCACCACTCGTGTTCTGCACACACCAAACTCGCTGAGGGAACGTCTGGCAGAAATGGATTTAAATTGCTGAAGTGCACCAGGGTTTCAGGAACAGTGCCAAGCATTTTGGGATCCAGGCAGGCCCATTCCTGATGTCCTGGCCCTACAACGGACCAGGCAGTGGAAAAGGTGTGTTTGAAGCAGAAATGATCACTAAATGTCCAAAAATTCATTCATTTCAATGAGAAACTTGGTGCAGAACTTCATCCCAGCCTTGTTCTACCTTCCCAGTGTGAATCACAGGGATGGGAATTAAAATCAGGTGCTGCTCAAAGGTACACACTTGATATTTACACTCCTTTTTACAGCAGAGGATCCTCGTTTTCCAGCCAGTCTTCCCCCATTTAATAAGAGATAAGTTTAATAAGAGAATTTTAATAAAAGATTCCTTGCAGGCATCACCACAAAGAGGGATTTGGGATCCTCAGGCTTTGGTTGCAGCCATGGGAGAGCTGAATTCATTACTAAATATAAAGCATTTCTATTTTTTCTGAAGAATCTCATAAAAAAAAAATGGATCTTATTGGTGATCACATCAGGATGTCCTGAGGAGAAGGAAGGATTTATTGTAGGAAAAGTAGGCAGAGTGTTTTTATTTGTTTGAGCTGCCTCTGGTTGGGAGCTGGGATCAGAACCCTGGGGAGGGTCTTTGTGTACCTGGGTCACTTGTGTTTGGAGATAGCCAATAAAACCAGTTACTGGGAAACCAATTCCACTCCTTTCCATATTATTCTGTTGTGTAAAGAGCAAGGACAGAACACAGCTTCTCTCATCTTTCTGATGTTTTCCATCTCTTTTAACAAGAGCATTACAGCAGATGCTGTCGGGAATTTTAATAAAACAAACTGCCTTTCTGCCTTTCTGACTCACTTGGTTCATTCCTTCTGGTCTTCATGGGCTAAAAATACATCTGAGGGTGTGAGGGAAATTCTTCTTCTTCTCCCCAGCTCCTTCCTCCCCATCCCTCTCTCTCAGTGCTCCCCTCAGCACTTTGTGCTCTGGAGTTTGAACTCTTGCAGGAAACCCAGAACACAAAGACGCCCAAAATGAATAAAAAGATGAGATCAAATAATTAAATTTCTTGGGTTGGAAGGGACCTTAAAGCTCATCTCATCCCCATGGGCAGGGACACCTTCCACTGTCCCAGGCTGCTCCAAGCCCCAGTGTCCAACCTGGCCTTGGGCACTGCCAGCAGCCCCAGCTGCTCTGGGAATTCCATCCCAACCCCTCCCCACCCTCCCAGGGAACAACTCCATCCCAATCTCCCATCCATCCCCACCCTCTGGCAGTGGGAAGTCATTCCCTGTGCCCTGTCCCGTTGTCCCCAGTCCCTCTCCAGCTCTCCTGGAGCCCCTTCAGGCACTGGAAGGCTGCATTAAGACAGATCAATCATTTCTCCCCAAAAAAAAATTGGGAAGAAGCCCTTGTGCCCTTGAGAATAAAAGCAGCAGGAAGTGCTGACCAGCTGCTCCTCTCCCACCAGGAAAAGCCACAGCTGGAGGTTCTGCACCAGGAGCTTCTTGGAGGAGAGGAGACAGAGCTGAGAGCAGAAAGGGATGGAAAATTTTTTCCTCACTGCTTCTCCTTCAGCCTCTGAAGTGGAGGAGTTTAAGTCCCCATGAGGGATTTTTGTGCAGAAATATCTTGCTGGCTCTTTGCTCTGGGCTGACCTGGTGTGTTTAGCACTTTCCTAGCTCCAAGTAGGGTTTCCATTCCTCTGATGCTCTGTCTCACACTGGTGTGTGGCTTTTTCCTCCAAAAGGTGGGGAATTGTTAAGCACAGTGCCCGGATCTATTTTGATTTGGGTTGTTCTTGTTTACTGTGATTGGGGCACTTGAAGATGCTTTGTTCCCTTTTTAAGTTGTTTATTTTTTCCTTTCATATTCTGCACTTGCTGAAAGCCTTTGTGTAAATAAGAGACTTGTAGAGCCTGATTGTTTTTGGATGAAAATAAGGTCACCTAATCACCTAAATTCTGATGTGTCTGGGGTTTTTTTGTGTGTCCCAGGGATGGTTTTTGCCACGCAGGGAGTTGTAGCTGTAAAACTGGGCCTGAATTTCTTTGTGTCTCCACTTCTCCTGGAGACAGACGAAGCTACGACCTTGCCCAAGCACAGAGTTATGGCCAGCTCTGAGTGCAGCCCTTGGGAAGAAGGACTAAATGACTTTTTGGGCCAGACTTGCTGGTTTTCCTCCTCTGCAAGGGCCTCCCCTGCTCCAGAGACAGCGTGAGAGGCTGGGCACAAGCAGGGCACCATTTAGATGTTTTTTGTCTCTCCGAGGAAGGTGAGCAGAGGCAATCTGTGGCAATCTTCTGCAATAAACTCAGTTTTTCACAGAAGGAATGCTGTAGTAACATGCAGCTAACACAGTTTTGGGGAGGGAAATAAAAATTTGATGCTGTTTCGTAGAGCTGATCTCTTCCCACATTCTCACAAAATATCTTGTAATGAAAATTCTCAGTTCAAACACAAATAGGGCTTTGAACCAACCAACTTTGTGTTTTAAGGCCTCTTGGGCACACTGGTACCTTGTTCTGTGAGGGAAATACTTGCTCCAATGGCAAGAAATTAATTTTAGGGTAGCTTATTATGCACCACAAACCTTCTTAATAGTGGTCATAAAGCTGGAAGCAAAGGAAAGGAGACATGGCTCCTGCTTGATTTAAAGCACTTAGGTTGTTATGGATTATTTATAATTTCATCCTCAGCATGGAATGTAAAACTTGGAATCCATGGCCAGCAGTACCTCACCAGCATCTGAAACCCACAGCTGCAAACATTGGGGGGTTTTATTTTTCTTTTTTTACATGACAAAATGTGATCTATGGTTGTTGCTAACTTCATAGAGGTACTGATTTGGGACTTTTTAGTGTCGTAAAACCTACGAAGCAGAGACTTGTGGAATGTGAAACACTGACACAGTGCCTCTGGAGCACCACAGGCAAAGCTGGCTGATGGAGATGGGTTATTTGTGGGGATGTGGTGCCTGGAATTACAAACACTGCAGGGTTTAGTGGCACACGCAGAAAAAATCTCTTTCAGGACTTTGTGTGGAAGTCACAAGTCTCCTCTCTTCGGGGGAGAAAAATAAAAGGGGAGGTGCAAATGCTACTTCAGAGGAGTAAATATTTGGATTTTAACTCACAGTATTTATCTGCAATGGGTTGCAGTGCTGGTAAAAGGACAAGTAACTGTTATTTACAGAGTGTTTGCATCTTGCTTGATCATTCAGCTCCATAAGTGCTGCAGGAAATTGTCAGCTTGGAGCATCCTGCTCCTGCAGAAGCTGCTGGAGGAGCCCCTTTCCACATGCAACAACTGTCTGAATCCAAGGACTCACCCCAAAAGCACCATGGGAATATCTGATTTAACAGAAAGCTCTAGTCAGGCTCTTGTTTCTGGAAGCACAGACTTCCCAAACTTTTGATAAAGTATCACACCCTTTAAAGCTGTGTCATGCAGTGTAAATAAATAACAATATCCAAACGAACACTCCTGCAGGTCTTTGGGTGCCGACCCAAAGTTCAGCAAAGGCTGTGAACTTGCTTTATATTTTCCTCTGGTGACTCAAATGAGCAACAGGGAAAAACTTTCTTTTTAGGACTTACCTACATTTTCCTGCAGATTTATGTTTATTGCTTTTCTGCCTTCAGCTGGCAGAAATGAGGTTAGGCTCTCATTACCCACTTCAGCTTTTAATATGCTGCAGAAAGTCATCTGGAAGTGCCAGAATTAGCACTGTCATGCTCTGTGCTGCCCGTTTCACTGCAGCACGGAGCTGTGATAGACTCAATAATGCACCTGTGGTGCCTGTGGCCAGCACAGTCTGGGCTCTGCTTGCCTCAGCCCTCACACGCATACAAATTCATCCTACACCTCCTTTTCTGCCCAGAACGCACACGTTTGGAGCATCAGCCATTTACAGCCACGCAGGAGAAATAAAGCAGCGAGTTTTCCCCCTTCTCTCCCCCTTAAGCAAATGGAAACGAGCGAGGAAGGATAAAATCCCAGCCCGGCAAACGCGGCTCCCCGGCACCATCCACACCGCGGCAGCCAGCACGGTTCTGTACTCACAGCTCCGAGCAGGGAGATGTCTCAGGATCTCTACAATTTTCTGCAGGACTGTTTGGAGCTCTCAGGCAGGCAGGGTGTTCAGCGAGGCAGAACGGAGCCGTGTGGAAGGTCTGTGCAGCTGGGAGATAATGGAACTGTTTTCCCAGCTGGGACCACGAGCCTTTTATCCACTGAGCATTGCGTGTCTCTTCCCCGGTATTAAGCGTGAAATGCGCTGCCTTCCCCACGCTGCTCCAGCCAGAACCCGCACAATTAGTGCCTCAATCAGATAAACAGCTCCTACAGTTTGTGCATATCCCTGTCTGGAAATTCGGGATGTGTAAAAATCAGCCCTGCCTGGCTCATCCTTCAAGAAAGCTGAGCGAGCGAAAGCACAGCTGTCAGAGAGGAGCATGAAAGATTAAATGTGCTCTTGCTGCTCGTCTCGTACAAATATGAGCTCCTGTCAGGTAATCACAGACCTCTCTCCTCAAAAACTGGGTCACTGCATGGGCTTGGGTTTGGAACAGGAGTGGGAATAGTTTTGTTTGGTCCTGGTCCCCACAGCTGTGTCCTGAGCTCTGGGAGGTTCAGCCCGTGGGGTGGGAGCTGCCACTTGACTCACATCCCAGCCCTGAGTGCCCTCTTCACTCAACTGCCCCTTCCTATGTTACATATTAAACAAATTTAAACTAAAAAGGGGAGGGGAGACTTGCTTGTCTAAAGTAGCACAGCCATAAATTGTGATTGAACTTCAAACCTTCTTGGATTTCCATTTTCCCTCTTGGGACTGCTTCAGCAGAGACAAGGCAGAGTCAGGCAGGGGAGTCCCCTTCTCTTAGTGAGAAAAGTAACTTGAATTTATCGCTGAGTTCCAGAATGGTTTGGCTTGGAAGGACCTTAAAGCTCAGCCAGTGAGCATGGGCAGGGACACCTTCCACCAAACCAGGCTGCTCCAAGCCCAACCTGGCCTTGGACACTCCCATGGATCCAGGGGCAGCCACAGCTGCTCTGGGAATTCCATCCCAACCCATCCCCACCCTCCCAGGCAGGAATTCCATCCCAAAATCCCATCCATCCCTGTCCTCTGGCAGTGAAGCCATTCCCTGTGTCCTGTCCCTCCATCCCCTGTCCCCAGTCCCTCTGCAGCTCTCCTGGAACCTTCTCTGATGACGTTGGAAGCACCTCAGCTGTCCTGCTCGGCTCTTGGGGTGGGAAATGGGGACAGCAGGACATGGCAGCCCCTGGAATGTGCCCACAGGAGCCCAGCAACCCCTGCCAGCCCCATTCAGAGCTCTCCTCCTGATTAACATAAACAATTTTGCACTTTCTTCCTGTGAGCTTCTCAAATGAGCTTTACTGACAATTAATTAAGCCTTGCAGCACCTTCTAAAGGAGATAGGCATTATAATTAGCAGCTCCATTTTTAATTAGGAACAAAATTTAAAATGGAATTTTAGGTATTGCCTCATTAAAAAATTTCTTCTAAATAATTACGGGGCTTTTTCTAAGTGGTATCAAGAGTAAATAGACTAAAAGTTGCTTGCAACAGATTAACCCAAGCTTCTTGTAGCCAATTTTAAAAGTTTATTAAAAAATTAGCCTTTTCTATGTCAAAATAAAATAATTTCCTTACTCCTTTCTTATCGAACAAGACTGGGAACAGAGTTTTTCAGTTGCTGAGGAAATTAATGCTGTTAAAATTTTCCAATTTCCAATTGAGAATGTTAAAAAAAAAATTTTAGAACTGTCTCTTCAAAAGGTGAATTGTTCACTTCAAGATTTCTGTGGAGCCAGGCTGGGAGAGCTGGGGGGGCTCACCTGGAGAGGAGAAAGTCCAGGGAGAGCTCAGAGCCCTGCCAGGAGAGCTGGAGAGGGACTGGGGACAAGGCCTGGAGGGACAGGACACAGGGAATGGCTTCACTGCCAGAGGGCAGGGATGGATGGGAGATTGGGAAGGAATTCCTGGCTGGGATGGAATTCCCAGAGCAGCTGTGGCTGCTCCTGGATCCCTGGCAGTGCCCAAGACCAGGCTGGACACTGGGGCTGGAGCACCTGGGACAGTGGGAGGTGTCCCTGCCATGGCAGGGGTGGCACTGGGTGGGATTTAAGGTCCTTTCCAACACAAACCTCTCTATGGTCTCATTTTTTGTCATTCAACAAAGTCTGTAACACTCCTACAGCTGAATTTTGAACTTCTGAATATCTGAATTTTCTTTTCATTAGAACTTGTAAAGTTCTGATTTAGATTTTTCTGAACTATCTTATACCCTATTAAAGATTCTGCCCATATTTTTGAGAAATGACACAGAAGGTGATGATAAATTTGAATATTAAACCAGTCTTTTCCTAGAGGTCAGGGTAATACATTTTCATGTTACCACAATTTTGTGGCTTTGCCCGGTACCCTGTCAAAACAAAAATTCATTGAGATCAACATTTCTTTGTCAAATATTTTGCTTTTGAAGAATTGCGATATTCTACCAGAAAAAAGAAAAAAAAAAAAAAACAAACAAAAAACCCAAAAAAAAAAAAAAAAAAAAAAAACCACGCCACATTTAAAAAAAAAACTAAGAAACAAAACCAAAGGAAATATTGATGATAAAAAAAAAAAAAAAAAAAAAAAAACCACCAAACCAACTGAAAGTCTTTTGTGTTTCCAGCTGTCAGAAACCCCTTAAACAAAACTTGTCCACCCTTAAGGAAGGGCTGCTCCTCTTGGGGTTTCGACAGTGTCAGAGCACAGACAACTCCTGCAAACTGGGGCAACCTCAGCAGCCTGGGCTGGGCCTCCAGTCACCTCAAAAGTTGGCTCTGGAGTGACAAAAGTTTCCTGTCTCAGGATGAAGTGCACAATGTCCTTGTGTAGCTTTCGGGATGCTGTCGTAGGCTAAAAATACCTGGGAGATAGGATCTGGTCTATAAAGCAGACAGGAGAGCATCAGGAGCACAGGCTGGGAGACAGGAGGGAATTAGAAGTTGAGCCAAGGTGTCTCTTGCACAAACTCGGGCTGGAAGCCACTTTCTGCTCTGTTTGCTCCTGGAAATTGGAGATGCCTTGGGGTGATACACGTGGGGTTTTGTCACTGCGCCTTCAGGAGCCGGAGCTCTCCAGCTCCCCGTGGCTCTGTCAGCTTTTCTATCTCTCCTTCAGACAGAGGAGATAAAGCCAGGATGTCTTTATCAACTTTTTAACTGCATTAGATCAAGGACTAACATGATCTCAACTCTCCACTGTGCGCAAGCATCAGCTCGCTCAAGGGCAAATCCCTGCGACCACAAAGGCAAAATGTAAGGCCCGAGATGAGTCTTTTCAAACAAAGGAGTATGATCCCATCCCATGAGGTGCTTTACTCAGTCAGTGCCACCTTCTGCTCCGACATCCTTCCATTAACCCTCCTGAATCGCTGTTTGGTGTTGACCCCATGCAGAGGGTTCTGCTTACTCTAAAATCCCAAATCACAGAATCGCAGAATGGCTTGGGTTGGACGGGACCTAAAGGATCATCTCATTCCAACCTCCTGCCGTGGGCAGGGACACCTCCACACATCCCAAATTGTTCCTCTTTATGAATCCAGGGCACTGCTCAAGATTGAGTTAATTAATTTTACAGTGCTAATCAGTAAACGTTTCCCAAATTATTGGCTTTGTTTCCCCTCAGTCCTGTTAGACACGTTCTAAAGTGAATTTCAACGTAATTTTTCGCTAATGCAACTTTACAATTGTTTTTCAATACGGAGGTGATGTAATTTCAGATTCATGGAGTTACACCACTTTTGTCTTTTGAATATTCCTCCAAGTCTTGTCAGAGACAGATATTGGAGATCTGAGAGCAAAAATCCATCATAATTCACTTGCATTGTAAGAATTAAAATGTACTAGGAAGTAAATTGAGCTGCTGGACAGGCTGGGTAGTTGAACAGTGCAGGCATTGGGGAATGATCAGCTCTTGCATAAAAGAGGCCTTGAAATCCCACAAATATGGATTTTTGCACTCTGAATTCCCCAAAAAGTTTGCTGCTGGAGCAGAGAAACCAAGAAAATACAATGAAACCAAACCAGCCTGAATTCTTGATGACTTCTGGGCAAGTGACCACCACGAGGGAGGGAGGTGGCACAACCACTCCAGCAATGAAGCTCTAGAAAAAGGATCTCTCCTTTTGGATCCTTTTCCAAAATGCAGCCTTCCAGAAAAAGGAAAGGGATTTGCTATGGAAGCAATGTTCACAATTTTTACCTTTTTGTGTTAATATTTTTTAAAATTATTATTATTTTTAAATCCTTATTTTGCTCTCCCCCTGCAACTGCAGAAAGCACTAAGTGCCTTCTCCATGTGTTTTAGCACTGTGGGTGATATTGAAGAACATTAATACAGAAAAAATAATGTCAATTATAGGAAATATGCCTTCATATGCAATAGCTGTTTCTTCTGTGGTTTTTGTAGATTTTATTTTACTTGGGGCACACACACGTGATGGAGACATGACACTGAAAAAAAGAGATCTGCATGTTTGACAGATAAATGTTCAAACAGATTTTCTGCTGAGTGCAAAAAGACACAATTCTAAGTATAAAGTGTATTGGTCTTCTTTTTCACACTAGATCCATCAAGAACCAGAATTAGGCTACTTTATCCATTGTTTGTATTCCACAAAGCTCTTTCCTCTGCCTGAACCTCAGGCTTTGTCTCCATGTGGTTTGTTCAGGGCTCCACTTTAGAGTTATGGACAACCCCAGTCAGAGGCTCTGCTTTGATAACAAGGGGATTAATTAGTTCCCAGCTCCACAAATAAACCAGAAAACAAACCCTCTGAACTGCTGCCTATGCACCCCCTCCCAAAGATGATTAAAGAGGGAAAGAAGCAGCTCAGGGATGTTGTTAGTCCTGTGCTGAAGTGTCCCATTGATCTCAGTCTCTGGAATAAATGCCAAGGTTTAGTGGGTGTTAATCCTTGCAAAATGTGCGGCTTATTAATGATCCCCCCAGCAAAGGTGACCTCTGGAGCCTGGAGTGATGGTTTGAGAGGAGCCTGAATAGTTCCTCTGCTCCCAGCTGCTCTGCTGCCACAGGAAAACAGGTTTCAAATCTGTGTCCTGGTTCTTGGGGTGGGAAATGCTCTGATCAATAGCTGGAGGT
The DNA here is from genome assembly GCF_024509145.1 of Vidua macroura. Taxonomy (NCBI): domain Eukaryota; kingdom Metazoa; phylum Chordata; class Aves; order Passeriformes; family Viduidae; genus Vidua; species Vidua macroura. The sequence goes on from NC_071583.1 coordinate 2,614,276, forward strand.
TTATCTGTGATGGAACTGGAAGCTCTTTAACACCAGGACAGCCCCGACTGGAAATGGCTGGACAAGGAAATTTTAAAAGTATAAGCAAAAAGAAGTATGAAGGCTTTCACTGGAGTTATTTTTGCTACAGCTGCTAGTGGTGTTACTGGATGTAGTTTGTGTTTTGAAGCACAATCACCGTTGAACAACTTTTGCTCTCCAGACAATCACTGTGACCTTAGCGAGACTTTCTAATGGCTTTGTGGCTAATCCTGCCATGATCTTCTACTCATAAAATGTGGGGAGCTTGCTTATCTCTTGGTTTCTTCAGGGTCTTTGTGTGAGATGTGGTTTTTTTGCTTTTATTTTTATACCTGTGTTTCTTTTCCTATTCTTTTAAATTTATTTTTTTAAAGAAAAAATAAAAAAAAGCCATCTGAGAAAAACACCAGCTGTGCGTTTCCAGATTTCCAGGGCTGTGCTCGTGCTTGTACCTTCCTGGATGTGAAATATCTGATAAGTGACTCACATTTTGCATTGATTTTCCTCGAGGGAGAGAAAACTTGGAGCAGGGAGCCTGGGAATTGCAGTGTCCTTTCATTACTTCCCCTCCCAGTTGTGCTAAATGGTCACTGGATCAATGTCCACCATCTGTGCCCTGTGGAGGAGGAGACCACAGAGGCATCACTGCCTGCAAGTCCAGGGCACCAGATGTCACCTAATGGGTGTCAGCTGCCAGGAGCCACTCAGCTGTGACAGGGAGGGCTCACAAACCCAGGCTGGAACAGAAAAATGCACAAACCCTCTCTGTTTGCAGAGAGGTGCAGCCACAAACCGAGTTACTCCTTTCAAACGTGGCTCTCTTTTGTCTGATGCTTGGCAGGCTCTCCAGAGGGGACAGGAGGAGAGGGAACGGCCTCAGGCTGGGCCAGGGCAGGCTCAGGGTGGGCACCAGCAGGAATTTCCCCATGGAAAGGCTGCTCAGGCACTGGAACTGCCCAGGAAGGTTTGGAGTGCCCATCCCTGCAGGTGTCACCTGGAGGTGGCACTCAGAGCTCTGGGGACAGGGTGGGGATGGGGCACAGCTGGTGATCTCAGGGGGCTTTTCCAAGCTCAGTGTTCCTGGGATTCTGGAGCTACACTTGACCAGGTAAATGTCTAATATTTTACTTAATGATAAAGCAGTAGGAATTGCAATCTATAAGTGCTGCATCATAGGCACAGTTCTCACAGACATAGATAAAAAGTGGATTAATACCAGCAAATATGTTCAATTTTCTCTATGGTTTTTGCATCCTTTAAAGACTAGTGTCTCATTGCTCAGTACATTTCAGCCCTGCAAGAAAATGCTGGGTGTAAACTTTAAAAAAATCTGTCTTGATCTAAAAGAAGAAAAAATATGGGTATTTCACAGGAACTGTAGGGACAGGACAAGGAGAATGACTTCAAACTGAGAGAGGGTAGGTTTAGATGGGATATTGGGAAGGAATTGCTCCCCATGAGGGTGATGAAATCCTGAAATGCATTTCCCAGAAAAGCTGGATCCCTGGAAGTGTCTCAGGCCAGGCTGGATACTGGGGCTTGGAGCAGCCTGGGACAGTGGAAGGTGTCCCTGCCCATGGCAGGGGTGGCACTGGGTGGGATTTAAGCTCCCTTCCAACCCCCACTAGTCTGGAATTTTGTGATAATTGTATTAGAAAATTATACAAAAACCCTTCAAGTGCTGCTGCTCCCTCCTGGCTCCTTCATTTCCAGCCAGGTGTTGATGTCAGTGGGATCAGATCCATGGCAGAGGGAATTTCACCAGCTTTTTTTCCAGCCACTGCCCCCAGGGCTCACCAGGATGATCCTGGAGCATCTCTGCCTTCATCACAATTTGTTCTAATTGAGAACATGCACAGTGCAGTGTCCGTGGTCGAATGCAATTTCAGTCCTTCTTTTAGGGAACCAGTATATAAAATCCACTTATTAAAAATGTATACCTGAGAAGAGTGAGTGGAATTTTATAGGTCTGGTTTTACTGCAGAAAATGTAGTGATTTGGGGTTCACAAAAGCTGTAAAGCTGCACCTAGGATTTTACAGCACTGAGTGAGCTTAGATGAATTAAAATATAACATTTTCCTGCATCCTTCTTTGGATTATGTTTGAGGACGTTTTTCATTCAGGTTATTATTATTTTTTTTTAATTTCCAATGGCAAACAGAAAATATTCCTCTTTGCAGCTGTAGATAGATTTAATGAGGAATATAATATTCAGACAGGGATCGTCTGTATGAAGTCACTTGCTGGATGCTTTGTACAGAAATATCCTCGTGTTTTGACACACTGATTTCTTGTTCTCTGACAGGGCTATAATTTGCTTTAAGAATTGTTTCAGTCGTTTCCCAAATATTTTTCATGCTGTGTTGGGAAGAAATAATTGAATTTGGTAAAGTTATACCAACTTTCATTACGCTGAAAAAGAGCTCTCTTTATGTAATCCCATCAACTTCCTCCTCAAAGATCAGCTTAATTAAAACTCCACTCTCTTAAAACAGACCATTGCTTGTGATTATAATGAAGTTGAATGAAAACTAATGAAAATTAACTAATGCAGATCAGTTTGTGTATCTCACAGGATGATTTTTTTTATTGCTGTTGCCTTGTAGAACTGTAATAAGAGGGGCTGTACTCAGGGATCAGCCTGGCTTTGTGTTTTAATACCCAATATATTTCAGGGGTGCATAAAAACCTACAAGGATAAACCTTGCAAAGGAGGCAGCTCAGTTAGAGGCAAAGCTCAGCTCAGGAAGGGTTTTATTTGCTCAGAATCTTCCCAAAATATTGGGGAAACCTACAGGAGGTTTGCTCTGGGTGCTCCCTCGTCCTGTTTGGAGATGTTTACGGGGCTGATATCGATAAGTAACAAACCTGACACAGAACAGCTTTACTGGAGTCAGATATTTTCATTTTTTTTCACAGAATCACAGGACCATTAGGGCTGGAAAAGACCTCTGAGATCACCAAGTCCAACCTTTGCCCAAACACCACCGTCCCCACTAAACCATATCGCCAAGAGTATTTTTAGAATGTACTTTTACACAGCTTTAGAACCCACTTTTAGAGTGAATATTTCAGAATCTGGTTTTCATGACCTCCTTAAAATGAGAGAGAATTTAGCCCATTCTATTTAGCTCTTAGTCAAACAGTTCCCAGCAGTTTAACACCCCATCTCTCTTCCCATAACACAGGCATCCTATAAATCTTTCAAGGGAGAGTCCTCTCCACTACCCAAATCTTTGTGCATCTTTCACCCATGCAAGGGATTTTATCAGACTATTAAAAATAATTTATGCAGGCTTTGTGCCACACAATCAAATCTCTGCTTGTTAAGCATTTAGTGCCAGTGATCAAACCCCCTAAATGTCAGCGAGGTCAGAGCTTGGTTGTGCTTCCTGAATAAAAGAAAAGCTTTGCTGATGTGCATTTTCCTGTATGGAATGTACTGGATAAAACAATTATGTGAAACGTTCCCTTGGAAATTGTGGGGCTTCTTCCATAAATTTGCAGTTTCAACTCTTGGGCAAAATGTGTGAGGAGGGGTTGGCTTAATGATCTTGATCTTTTCAGACCTTAATGGTTCTATTAAATGAGGGATGTTTTATAGGATATTTTTTATTCCTGAGACCAAGTCTAGACCTTTCCCTTTGCTTCCAGCATTGAGCACTGAAACCCAAAGGAATCCATGTCCTCCAATAATCTGCCTTGAGCCTGTGCCACTGCTATTCTGAAAGGTTGATCCCCACATTTCTGCTGGATTTAATGAAATTTTACATTTTGGGGAGGTCAGCCCTGCATCTGGTCTATGCAAAAAAAAAAAAAAATTGCAACTTCCACCTGACATGTTGAAGAGCCCCTTGCTGGGGTTTGGAGCACTCTGGGATAGTGGGAGATGTCCCTGCCCATGTGGAGGGTTAGAACTGGGGGGGTCTTTAAGGTCCCTTCCAACCCAAACCATTCCATCACTGTGAAATGGCACAAGGAGTTATTACCCACACTTAAATCCCAAAAACATTGATTTGCATTAATCCTGGAGGAAATCTCCCAGCTCCTCAGCCTACTTCTGCAAGAGAAGGCAGGAATGATTTACCAGATCCTTTCCCACACAGAGATCTCCCTGTTATCTCCTGAACACCAGTTATTTCGACTTGCTTATGAAAATTGTTCCACCAGTTTTTCTCCTCGTGGTGCATAAAGTGTAGTGAAAAAATAAACATCTCAAATTAACTCCACAGTAGCTCATTTTAATTTTGTCTTGTGCTATGAGAGAGCTGATAACCTAAATCAGCCTGATTGTTGTTTCAGCTGGTAAACAGCATATTTTATCCTCTGTGTATTTCTGGTAATAGCTGGTGCTCAATCCTTAGGATCTGTGTATTCATCTAATTATTAATTTGTTATGATCACCCTCGTTGAAATTGCAGGAATGGTTTGGGTTGGAAAAGACCTTAAAGTCCATCTTGTTCCACACTTTCCACTATCCCAGGGTGCTCCAAGCCACGTCCAGCCTGGCCTTGGACACGTCCAGGGATGGAGGTACCAAGTGGAGGTAGATAGAGCAAAGGAGTCACTTTACATCCCCTGTGTCAAAATCCCTCATTAAGAACACCCCAGAGGACTGCAATGAGCTCAGGGGAAATGATCACTCAGGCTATCATTGGGTACAACCCCTTACTTAACCCCTTTATTTGCACTTTGTCTTAGAGCGAAATTAAGTAATGTAAGAGCAGAATTATCTCAGGAAAGAGAGATTTTATTGTGACCTTTCAGCAGCAAAACACTCTTGAAACATGGAGCCCAATAGCGTGGTTTGGGGTGTAGTGTGGGAAGGGCAAAGAAAAGTCAGCAGTTGAAGGAGAACCAAAGAATTCCAAATATGTTGGTAAGAAAAGCCCTTGGGGGTCACAGATCCCAGCAGTGACTCCCTCATCTGGCTTCCCGTGCTCTGCCCTGCTCCAGCAGCACTCCTGGAAGTCACTGGTGAAGGATTTTCTGGATTCCCTTACAGAGACTCATGTGCATAAAAGATAAACTGTCCATTATTACCCCCAGTCATGGATTTACTCCTTCATCTCCAGTAATAAATGTCTGTAATTTGGACCTGTGGTTGAAACCTCATTTGGAAAAAAGGTCGATGTTATGGAGGTCGTAACTGTCACCACAAAGTGTGACTGTCCTGGTGTGGAGCCTTTAGCTGATATTGAGCACTAGGTTCTCTACCTTCTTGATAAATAGAAGAGATTTCCCCCAGATTTTTACCAAAGCACCTCATCCTTTCATTCACTGGAAGGAGAACATCTCTTGGCTGCTCAAACTTCCTCTTCCACTTGTAGAAAATTAGAATTAAATATTTAAAGTGGAATTAAATCCATTGTTCTCAGTGCTGCTGAGGAGGGGAAAAAATGGTGTTTGTGCTGTTTTGTTTTGGGTGGAATAAAGACAAAGTTAAAACCCCAGTTTGACTGACAGTAATGGTGGGATGGAGAGCAATTAGGACTGGTGATTCTGGTATGGAAGATTTTGGATTATCCAGTCCAGCCTGGAACATGAAGGGACAGGAGGGAGGAAATGTGTGGCTGAGTCATTGCTGTATTCATGGAATTAAATTCATTATCCACCACTGGTTTCTGAGGAATAAATCTGTTTAAACATCAGACCTGAGCCCAGGTCAGCCATCAACACCAGGCAGGACTAAATCCTGGGAAATATCCCAGAAAGGATGGGAGATGGAGCCTTTTGTGAGGGCTGTGTGTGACAGCCCTGCAGCTGCAGCTGCACAAGGAGGCTGTTCCCATATGCAGCCACATTGTCCCTCAAGTGCTTGCCATGAATAGGTTTCATCACTCCCAATCCCACAGGAGAATAAAACCCCAATGTGTCTATTGAAAAGCTGTTGTTTGACATCCAGTTCGTCTGGCTGGAGCTCCAAGCAGCTGAGGGATGGCTGCCACAGGACTCACAGGGATGGCTTTTCCCTTTTCCTGGGCTCCACATCTCCAGTTCTCACCGGGATCATCCCCAGGGTAGAATGCCCCACTTGGGAGCAGCTTCCTCTAGGTGCAGCTGTGGGCTCTGTGCTGTAATCCAGATGTGGGGCCAAATTCACAGGCAGCAGCGCTGGCTCTGTCCTGCCAGGGGTGTTGGGTGGTGCTGTCAGCCCTGGAAAACCCCTTGGCCCTCAGGGATCATCCCTTGGGATCATCCCACTGCTGGAGAGCTGCTAGCTCTGCCCCTTGGTGACTTCTGAGCGTGAAACAAGTCTGCCACAGGATCCCCCAGCGGCCAGGGCTCGATCTTACTTTTGTCACTGACAAATCTGATGAATTCAGAGGTTTCAAGGTCAAAATACTGAATAAAAATCCGAACTCTGAGCCTCATACAGTGCCCAGGATTTCCCAATCTCGGAGCAGTGCCTTTCAGGATCGTTGATAAAGCTGTGGTCTTAGGGAGGTCAAGACTACTTGTGAAATGTTGATTAAAAAGTTGATTAGTTGGCTGATTAGATGTGAGGTTTAGATGTGGATTATAGTTAAAGATCAGCAGCAGTTAAGAGAAATTTATAGCACGTCCTAAGCACCTCAGTCATAGCAGCTAATGATATTTTAGCCATAAAACCTTCCTTTCAGGTCCTCACCATTAGAACAAAAGTAGAATCAAAGGATTTAAGACTCTTTCTTCTTGGTTTACAATCTTCAATTCTTTTTTCCCCTCTGGAAGCCTTAAAAAGAACTGCAAGAAATATAAATTTTAGGAAAAGAAATCAAGTTTGAATCCCAATGAAATTACTGAGAGCAACCCACAGACTTCATCCATGCGTACATCAAAACACCTTGTTAAGTGTTATTTATCTTCACAACACACCCATGGAACAGGAATCTTCCAATTTTACAGGGAAACCCAGGTGAAAAGACTTGGCATCTGGAGTTGTTTTTTTTTGTTTTTTTTTTTCCCCAAAAGAACCAGGGCAAATGAAGCACCAACATCCATGGAATGATTTCCCATGGTGGTTTGGCAGAGCCACAATCACAACGTGTAGCTCACGTGTCTGCTCTGAGCCCACTGATTATTTCCTCCTCCAGAGACCAGGAGATGTTTAAAATACCCCAAAATATTGACCAGAACACACAGTGAAAGTTAAAGGATGTTACCAGTAAACAAAATCCTATTATTTGATTTAGGTAAATCCACTTTTTACTCTAGCAAAGCATCACTTCCCCTCTCAATAATGTCAAATAAGGTACCAGCACATCAAAATGTCTGCTGCCTCATGGAATAACCATTCGCTAGTGCAAATGGTGCACAGTGCTGATTTGGAGGGCCCTGGTAGGCAAAACCCATTTCAATTCTTTTATTGCAAATCTAAATTTCCCTTTTTAGTGTTGCAGGATTGTATAACTTTGTCACTTGCAGCCGAGAGCTGTGGGATGCACCAGGGGCCGAATTCTTCTGTATCTGACCTTATAAATGCCACCTGTATTTGTTCCTTTTTTTTACTATTATTTTATTTCTGCTATAGGTCTTTTTCTACCTGCATAATTCATGGCTCTAAATAGAGTTACATGAACATTTTTGCAATAGCACTTAATCCCCTCTATACCTTAAAGGAGATATTTGATCTTGAGAAGGATTTGTTTCTTGAGACAACTACAGCAGTATTTAATTATTTCTGTTTAAAATCAAGAAAACTTCATAGACAACATTCTTTAGTGTTAACCTCGGTGGATTTGCTTTTAATAGCATAAAAGAAGTGTGGCTAATGATAAGACTCTTAAATTCTTCTATTTTAATCCTTTTCCGACCTTCTTGTCTTCTGTAATCTTTGGTAACTGCACCCAAAAGAAAAATTTCCTCTGTTTCTTCTTCAGTAATGCAGTAAAATCTGCAAATTACAGTGATTTTGATCCATAATCTCCCAGGTACTCCTGTTTCTGATTCTGCTCATGCTGGAAATACTGGAACAGCCTGGTTTGTGTTGGATTACAGGCAAGACTTTGTGTAGACCACAGTCCACCCATCACTTCCCATGTGCAGTTATTATTAAAAAATACCCAAATTCATTGGACAACTTTAGGCATGAATTAGGTCTGAGAGAAGCTGATTTCTGCCCTGACACCTGAACACCCACCTTGGAAAATGAGGAGCTCACTGAGTGCTCAGTGAAATCCCAGCTCTGGTGACACTCTAGGCAAAGTCTCTCGCTGTGCATATTTAAGTTGAAGTTTCTCTTTGTGGTGGGAAAAAATCCTCCTCACTTATTAATGGTTGTGGGATCATAATGGCATGAAATGCTTTAAAAATTTTGCCTCCTGCCTTTTAAAATAAGTAATAAATGCCAGTGTAGTGATCCCAGGCACCACGACTTGTTTAAGTACATGTGGGAACAAAGCCAGTATAAAATGATTTAGGATTGATTCACTATAAAACTTGATTTGTAAAAAAAAAATGATGAATTCATTTTTATGTCACTCACAGTGATTAGAACATAAACAAGCATAATACACTCCAAAAATCCAATTCTTGAGGACCTCAAAAGCAGCTTCTTTCTCTCTATTTACTCATTTTTATTCAGAAAACCTGCCAAAAAAAGTATTCGGAGAGACCAAAAAAAGTATTCAAAGACATCAAAAAAAGTATTCATTCAAAGACACCGAAAAAACTATTCAAAGACACCCAAAAAAAAGTATTCAAAGACACCAAAAACATCAGTAACATTTTATTTCAAACAAAGGCAGAAAACGAACCCAAGCTGCTGTTTCCACCCCTCGTTTGTTTTGCTTCAGCTCTTTAAACACACCCTTTCCCAAGGGGGGAGAAAAATCCATATTGTCCAATTGTCTTTCCATTAAAATCTGCAACAAACTCCTACAGCTTTACAGAGCAGGGAGATCAAGGCAGGAATATTTGTCCAGGTATTGATCACTCCTGCAGGATGTGGTGCCTCCTCCCCACGTTGAGAATCTCCCATCCTTTCTCCATTCCCGCTCCCCCGAGCAGGAGGAGATTGCTGCTTTTTGTCTGTGTAATTGCTTTGAAGATTTAGGTCTAGATTTTAATCTCAGAAGGGCAATATATCTGGGAGAATCTCAGGAGAAGGAGGGAAAAAAGTGTGGCTAATGGATATGCAGGGAGCATCACAGCGTGGAACAAACAAGGCGTGACATAGACCTGAGATTAGGATCTGGCAGTTGTGAAATTTAGATGGAGAACCCTATAAAGAGCTCTTAATTCCATTGCCAGTGGTCAAAATCTGTCACATAATAATCTCAATAATACTGTAAATATATTTATTTGAAGATCTTTAAGCATTTTCGCATGCAAGTCCAGCTTTTGCCTTTATTCATTCCCCACAAAATGTGAAATTATTTCCCTTTCCTGAAACAGCAACATTTTAATCACAAAGCCCCTATCTGGAGTTATAATTGCATTATTCTTATTTTTATTTTATTTACCATTTCCTTAGATTTAGCCATGGTCTGGTGGTGTAGTGGATGGTGTCTCTGCCCATGGAAGGGATTTGGGATAAGATGGGCTTTAAGTTCCTTCCAGCCCTTCATATGAGTCTCTGAAATAACAAAGGTAGAAAAAAAAGTCCTTAAGATGATAATTGTGACTCCTCAAAAACAGGATATCTGCTCTGCCCACACCTACAGTTTGGAAATTTTAAAAACTTTGAAGTCACCAGAGGGATTTGTGAGCCTCCAGTTGAATTTTCGCTTTCAGGCCAGGTTTTCTTCTATTTCTGCTCTTACAGTCATTCCTCAGAAACAAGAAAACTCCACTGCTTTTCTTGCCATGATTGCTATGATCTATTCTCTAAATTCCTTGTCTTTTCCATTGATCATCGATTCAATCCATGGGTAATTCACTCCTAAAATGCCCTGCCTGGGCTGGGGTGAAATCCCTTGGGGACTATCAAGGTTGTGGTTCTCCACTGCAATGGAGCAGTGAATAATTGAATAATTTATATTTTTCCCCTCTAAACATTTGTGTTGCCTGTAGGGAGTTGTTATTTCAGCTGGAATTTCAGTTCTAGCTTTGGAATTAGTAAGATGACACTGCTTTCCTCATGTTTTGGTGTCTTCTATATTGTATTATTTGGCTTGAAGCCTCTCTGTATCCATATCTGTAATATAATTATCATTAATATGGCTAAAGCAGAAAATGCAGCTGGAGTTGAGGCCCTTTTTGGCAACTTTTAGTGTTCCCCATAATGCCACCAAATATTCCACCTTGAGGGATCCACCAACAGCATCACCAATATCCCGGAATCCCAGAATGGTTTGGGTTGGAAAGGATACTAAAGATCATCTAATCCAACCCCCTGCCATGGGCAGGGACAACTTCCACTGTCCCAGGCTGCTCCAAGCCCTGTCCAGCCTGGCCTTGGGCACTGCCAGGGATCCAGGGGCAGCCCCAGCTGCTCTGGGAGTTCCATCCCAACCCATCCCCACCCTCACAGGAGAGAATTTCTTGCATATATTCAGTCTGGCCCCATTCCCCCTTGTGCTGCCTCTCCAGTTCCTGATGCAGAGTCCCTCTCTGGCTTCCTTGTGCTACCTTCAGGCACTGCCAGGTTCCCATGAGGTCTCCACAGAACCTTCCCTTCCCCAGGCTGAACACCCCCAGTTTTCTCAGCCTTTCTCCATAGGGGAGGTGCTCCTGGAGTTCAGGTTGTGTTTGGTCCTGTGCCAGATTCCCCCATGACATCGTATTGCACCTAAACCTTGGAACCCAAGGAAGAATCCTAGATTTTCTGCGGCCCATATCGTTAACAAGCCTGGAGAAATTTGATAAAATACTTTGGATGTTTTGTACTGCAGCTTTTTCTTCCCCCCAATTGTTGCTACTGAAGTCGGAGCGCGTTTGAAGATCTGAAACTTTTCTTTTGAGGCAAAAGTCGCCTCCTTGTTCTTTCCCTCATGCTGTGTTGACATGTTTTCATCAGCTACATCGTGTTACCTCTTCTGCATTACAGCCTAATCACAGCCTTGGAGTTTGCAGTTACCAGCTACAAACAGAAAGATTTCTCCCTGTGAGACCAGAGCATTCCTCAAGCAATTTTCCACCTTTATGCCGGGTTTTGTTTCATCAGGGTTGATTTTTTTCCGTGTTGTTTCTTACCATCTGCCTTGCAATTAAGCTGTTTAAGAGCACCCACATCAAAGGAGGGCTCTGGTTCTCTACAAATAGACCTCTCTGCTGCACTGCAGAAGTGTCAAAAATAATCCACTCAGTTCCATTGTTTATAATGATGAAATAAATATTTTTCCTTGTTTTTATTTTTATTGATTTACCAAAAAAAAAAATCATAAAAAAGGGCATGTTAAATATGTCTAAATTAAGCAATTCTTTGCTAGAGAAAAATCTAACCAGCAACATCTTTATTCTTTATAAGTTTTTCTATACAAACACAAATGATACAAAATTATTGGTAATTTTTTGTGTTTTTTCAATTTTTTAAAATTCATTACCTCTATTAAAACCACAATAATAACATCCCATCTCTATATTACATTTTAAATTATTTTTTTTCTGGAAAAAGCTAATTGTGGTCTGCACGTTATTTCTAGTGTTCAGGGTTTATGGAGTGTGGAGAACAGGAAGCTTTGAAGGCAGAGGTGAGAGATAAGGATTGGAGAGCAAACTTAATGCTGAGTCAGCCAGTGCTTCACTTTAATTGTTGTTTAAGAGTGTTGTAGGGATGATTTCCTCCCTAGATACAACATTTAAACAAAGATACAATATTTAAACAAAAATGTAATAATGAGTGTAAAGAAAAAAAGAAATGGATTAGAGAAGCTGTTTAAAATAAATGACATTTTATTTTTGGGGGGTTTTTTCCCACTTTATAGAATGAATGCTTTGGCTTGGAAGGGACCTTAAAGTTCACCTTGCTCCAACCTTCTTCCATGGGCAGGGACACCTTCCAAGGTGGCCTTGGGCACTTCCAGAAATGGGGAAACCACAGCTTCACAACATAATTTATTACAATTATAATGGAACAAAAGCTTATGGAGGAAAAAGAAAAAAAAGAAAATCCAGTGTCTGAGGAAAAAGATTTCCAAAGGCGAAAGCGTGCCGACGGTTTCCATGATGTGACACCAAACCAGCAGGATAAAAAGTGGCCAGGACTTGCAGGTAATTTGAGGTAACGTTTCAGTGCCCAGGTGGGTGATTGCTCGCAGTGACCTCCCTAAACAACCTGAAACCAAGCTGAGAAAATGGGATTTTCTGTTGTCTTCCTTGCTGACCTCTGCTGTCAACTCAGAAAGAAAGTAAATTAATCAGAGCGTGTTTGCTTTGTTCAGGGAGTAATGTTTTCTTTTTCACGTCTTGTGTTTTATTTCGGCAGCTAATGGTCCAATTTATTCAGAAAAAGCCAGGAATTTTGCAAATGCCTTTCTCTCATTAGAGCCTGATGAGGAGCCTGAAGTGGGCTGCCCCAGCTCCCCCAGCACAAGGCACAGCCCAGCAGGTTTTTAACCTGATATTCCATTGTCAGGTGGTCCCTTAGGATTTCACATCAGGTCTGTCTGCAGGCTGTTCCTAAGCTGGGAATGAGCTGAGCCTAGAGAGGCAAACCTCAAATTCTTTGCTGTCCCATGCACTGCAGCTTGCCTAGGAGTGAGTGATAACACCATTTCCTCCCACTTGGAGATTTGTTTTGGAGCTTTAACCTCCCTTATTGCTTCTAATTTCAATTCCCCTGGCTGTATTCACACACAGCTCTCCAGAATTTGCCCTGATTTATCTAAAAAAGGCAAGGAATTATTTTCCCATGATGGCTTTCTTTTTCTAGCCAGCAATTAAAATTTCTGCCATCCTTCTGCAAGGCAAGCACAGGGGCCTTTTGACCCTGAGAGCAAATCTTCAGCCTTAGAAGTAATTTAAAATCCTTTCACCTCCTAGACGTTTATTTCTTCTCCACATTTCAAAAACTTTAGCTGTCTTCTGTACCCCCAGGTGTGGAATCAGTGCTCAGCAAAGCCCCATCCCTCTCCCTGCTCCTGGGATTGATCCAACCAGGCTCTCCTTTATGGAAATCACATTTTTCTCCCTTTGCAGTGATCAGTGTATGGAAATTCAGCACGTGGTGTTGGGAGGGGTTTATCCAGCTTTTTCCAACTTCTGGGGATGATCCCTTACTGCCTCAGCCAGCTGGAATCACCATTCCTGGGGTTTGACTCAGGTGGGGATTTCTCTATTTCCATGGACATTTGACTCCTAGGTGCCACCAAAAGCTCATCAACTCTGAAGCAATTAAAACAGAGGAGCTGCAATTTACCACCAGCTTTGCCTTGTTACACTTGTCCCTTTTTGCTTTCATTCCAGTGATTGCAAGTAACCAAATTTCAATTAATTGTCAAATTTTGAGAGAATTAGGCTGAGTGTTTTCAAAGTGATGTCAGGGCTGTGGCAATCACTTTGTTGCTGCCTGGTGTTGTCTTAGAAGCTTCTCTGAGATGCAACTTTCATGCAAATGCAGGAGCTGGTGTTTGAAGAGCTCTGGGAAGGCTCAGATCAGAGGTGCTGTCTCTGGGCTCTTCTCATCTCATGTCACCTCACAATAAATTTGTTTGCACACATTATTTACCTTTGGATTCCTCCTTTTCACTCCAGGGCTGATCCAAAGCTTTTGTCAGGCAGTAGAAAAAATTGTGTCAGGTAAAAAGAAAAAAATGTCTGTTGATTTCAGAGGAACTTCTCTCCGTGTGAAGGGAAAGGAGTCAGAGTCATTCCTGGAAATGTTGGTGCTTGTTTCCTGTCCCATCAACCTGCCATGGTGAGTTATCCTCCCTCCTCTGCTGAGTTTTCTTCTTCTTATGAAACCCTCCTACCCCCTAGAGGAGGCTTATAAAGAGAGGTGTGTTGATTGGAGGGGTTTAATTAGCAAAAAGAAAGCCATTGCAGCCTTTGTACTAATAATATTAATAATATTCTCATTTAAAATCAGTGGGGCTGAAATCTGTGGAGCTGAAAGGGTGGAAGGAAGAGCAGATTTCCACCACTGCTGCCTGTGATACATTGAGTGTATCAGGTGAATTTTCATCTCTCCTTCAGCCAAGTTTTACAAAATTAGAAATAAAGGTCCTCAGGATGAGGACCATCAAGTTTAGCAGTTCTGAATAACGCAAATGAATACATATTTTTAAATAACATTATGGCTAAAAATCACGTAGCACCACTATGGCTCAATGCTGGACTCATCAAATTCTTGTCAAGAGGGAAGGAATGAAGTTACTCTTCACAGGAGTCCTCCAGGGCTGCATGTGTTACAGGACAGCAGGATGGAGCTGAAAGCATAAAACTCTAAGCAAACCTTGAAATTCGCCCCCAAAAAAACTTCTTAGAGGAAATATTCAGAGTGAACTCTGTGGTGCCTCTGTGTTACTGTCTGAAATTTACACTTTAATGGGCAGGTGTTAATGAGCAACAGCTAAAGCCTGATCTGTTCTCTCAAGAGCTGCTTCAGAAATAAAGTCTTTCCACCTAAACAGAGTAAAAAAACCTTAAATTTTGACTGTAGTGGAACTGCAGCCTGTGTAGGGAAGGATAAACCCAGTACAGAAAGCTGAACAGATTTAAACACTGTGGAATCCAGGAGGGATGAGGAGTGCAGGATGTCACAATTCTGCTGAATTTGTTAATGCAGTGAGTGATTCACTTTTTGTGAGGGAAACTCAGAACAGGATCTGAAGGAGCCAGCAGGGGAGAGACTGGAGTGACAGGACACAGGGAATGGCTTCTACTGCCCGAGGGCAGGGTGAGATGGGATATTGGGAAGGAATTCTCCCCTGTGAGGGTGGGCAGGCCCTGGAATGGAATTCCCAGAGCAGCTGTGGCTACCCCTGGATCCCTGGCAGTGCCCAAGGCCAGGCTGGACGGGGTTTGGAGCACCCTGGGACAGTGGAAGCTGTCCCTGCCATGGCACGGGTGGAATGGGATAAACTTCAGGGTCCTTCCAACCCATTCCATGATTTATCCTATGATTTATGAATGAACCCATC
Source organism: Vidua macroura (assembly GCF_024509145.1). Taxonomy (NCBI): domain Eukaryota; kingdom Metazoa; phylum Chordata; class Aves; order Passeriformes; family Viduidae; genus Vidua; species Vidua macroura. The sequence continues at coordinate 2,629,303 of NC_071583.1, forward strand.
CTATGATTTATGACTTATCAGAGCTATGCACATTGTGTTGTTTTGACTTTTCTTTCAAGGTTAATTTTGACTCCAAACACATAAAGATCATTTTCACACAACTCTTTTAAAAATGAACCACTGCAAATCCCAAATACATGTGGCTCCAGCAGAGCTTGAGGAGGCAGAGCAACAGCCACAATTCATCATGAAAAGCAGGTGTGAAAGGTAGGGAAAAACTATAATCAAAATGAAAAATGACCAGGGTTTGTTAGGGAAATTGTTATCACTAATTTGATCAAAATATTATACTTTTATGCACATTTTTAGGTGGTTTCTTCTTATTCCCTCTTAAGTAATCTCAATTTTCAGGATGCCCCAGTCTGTAGTAATAACAGACATTATATATCTTCCATCTATGTAGTCTCTGTAAAGATTCTCAAGAGATTCATCAACTTTACAAGGCATATAGAAATGAATCCTATACAAATTACACATCCCTGGGGTATCACCGATGACATCCTGGAAAAAAAATAAATCCTTGCCTTTCCATTAAAAAGCAGAAATTTCTGAAAGTAAAAGCCCTGCAGGAGTGAAGGGTTAATACATTCCATCGTGCTGTAGAAAACAAGATTGCAAGCAGAGCTGTGAGTGCAGAGCTGTCTTCCATCCCTGATAAAGGAACAAACAAGGTGATTTCAGCACAACTAATTGTCAGAGATAAGCAGCAAATGTCAGGCAGGGAGGGGAACCCAGCTGTGACACTCAGAACATGTTAAACACCTTTACCTGCCTGAGCTCAGCCAGATCAGAGCACAGAGATTAAGCCTCATTTGCTTAGGCAAGCACTGTGGATATGGTTTGTTTCTAAAGCACTCCCAGTCAGGAATGTGCTTCAATAACTGCCCAAAAAAGGCCGGTTCAATCCCCATTTCCCCAGGGTTTGTCTGTTTGGGAAGGAGTCTTTTCCCAACTCCAGAATAAATCAGAGTGCTGTGTAAATAAAGCCTTCACAAAAGGATGTTTGCTGTCATTAGCCAAACCACTCGTTGCTGCAAGTATTCCTAAGTATTCCTTGGAGAGCAATTTCATCCCAGCCTCAGCAACGTGCTTGTGCTCCACGAGTCTTCCACGAGCACTTATTAAAGTCAACTATCCAAGGAGTTAAGTGGAGTCCATTTATAAATAGAATCTGGGAGTTAAATGCCATTTTGAAAGTATGGATAGAGCCTCTTATCAGAATGATTAGAGATGTTCCTTCTCCAGGCATAACTTATCCATGGGATTGAGGGATGGAGCAGGATTCGTGCTGCTCTGCTCAGGGAAGCATTTGCAGTTCCACAGGATTTGTCTGCAAGCAGTTTTAGATTTAATATATTCCAAGGTGTTTAATGCATGCAGAGTAACCCCAGGTGTGGCTGCTGCATTTGGGACATTCAGGAATCCCAGGATCGTTGAGGTTGGAGAAAATCTCAAAGACCATCAAGTCCAAGCTGCCCCCACCCTGTCCCCAGCCCAGAGCACTGAGTGCCACATCCAGGAATTCCTTGGACAGCTCCAGGGATGGGCACTCCAAACCTCCCTGGGCAGCCCTTGACAAGGCCTGACCACCTTCTCCATGAAAAAATTCTTCCTGAATTTCTCCATGGAAATGCAGGAGAAGCCCTGCGTTTGCCTTCACCCTATTTACACAAAGTAACGTTGAAACATTATAAATGTTCAATGGGACAACTGAAAATCAGTCCAAGTTTTAATGATGTTTCTGACTATTCTAAAGCCAACTGCTGTCAGGCAGGGAGGAAGGGAGCATTTTCCCAGGCAGAATTCTTCCTCAAATGCAATTAAAAGCAGTAGAAGGTTAAAATAAAAGTTATGAGAGAGCACAGCACAGCAGGACCGGGAGGAGCAGGGCAGCAAGCAGCAATCCCCTCTGGACTATGAAATGAAAAAGGCTTACTAATTCATAAACTAAAGGTGTCTGAGCTTTAAAAGAGAGAACTGGTGGGACCACAGCTTCGATTTTTCCATTTTATTAACCATATGATGTGCTGTAGGCATGTAATTTCGTGAGTTTGGAATTCACTCACTTGCTCAACTCTGTCTTACAATCCCTGCCAGCACCTTGAAATAAGAGCATTCCACAGCAGCAATATCCACTGGCAGAGGCTCCCAGCTGCGGGGGGAAATCCATTTCATGTTCTGCAGGGCTGGCAGGGAGGAGAAGAATGAGGGAGCAGGGGAAGGGAAAGGGAACAGTGATGAAAAGGGAGGAAAAACACGTTTTTCAAAACTCTATTGATTTTTTTTTCTTTCTTTTTAAAGAGGTATCCTTATTAAACTTTTTGTTGTTGTTGTTATTACTGCTATTGTTTCACGGTGTTGTTACAAGGGCAGCATCCTGCCACGATGTTCAGGTAGCTGAGTGAGGTGCTCTCCATTCATGTGCACCTTCTGTATCCTGGGAATAGGATTTGGAAGTAAAGAAAGTCCCACATGGAATATAGGAAGTGTCGTTATCACCTTTCTCCAGGCAGAGCCACAGAAATGAGTGCAGAGAGAAGAGAGGAAAAGGTGGGAGCAGCACGGATCAACTCCACTCTCCTGGGCCAGAGTCTGGATTCTTTCCTTACGACAGCTCCAAATGGACAAAATTTGCCAGGGATGATTTCCAAGAGGGGGAAGGATTATTTTTACCTGCCAGATGATTAAACCTTTCCATAATCATCAGTGCCACAGAGCAGGATCTTGCTAAATACATCCTTAGCCTGGCCAGCCGTGCTGTTCTCATGTTCTTTATATTCCTTGAGAGTGGCAGCACCAGAAACAAGATATTTCCCTTCTGCTTGAACCCTGGTTAATTTTTAACCCTGGCTTTTAAACAGGCCACGGGATGAGCTTATAAACTGCTTTAATTGTTTGAATTCAGCTCTCTGATTTGTACCTGAGCCATCACTGTGGAATGATGTGTTAAGGAGCTGTTGCACGGGGTATGACTGGAAGAGCTACAGGTGAGACCTGGGTTCTTCAGCAGGTGATTTATGGAGCCTTCTGGCCAAAGTAGTGTTAGCAGTAAAAAGCAGCTCTCTGGGGAAGAGTAAAGCCAGAGCAGGGAGTGGGGAATTGAAAGACACAGTAAAGAAAGATTATTTCACTTAATTATCCTCAGTGTGAGGCCTGGCTCCCTCCACTGATGGTGAGTGCAGGGAGATGGACACACACAGAGCAGCTGCTGGTCCCTGGGGATGTGCCTTTAAAAAACCTGCAGACACAGCTCATCCCAGGACCTGTGAGAATTCCCAGATTCCTCATTTATCTCTGTATGCAGATGGCTGCCTAAAGGCACGGGAAATTCCCGAGGTGCAGGCAGATCTGCAGCAGGATCTGCTGCCCATGAGGCAGGGAATGGTCCCAGAGCGAGCACTGCTTGGCATTTACCACGGAATGGGGACAGATTTGGGGAAAATGTGTTTGGGAAGTTGATTCTCCAAGGCTGGTGCCTTTGGGAAAGTGTCCTGTGGTCTGGCTGATGTGGGAATTGTCAAGGCTCAAGCAATCCACAGAGGAGAGGGATGAGTTCTGCACTTGGAGCTGCCCCAAGTGCACCTCCTTAGCCAGAGCAGGACTTCTGGGTTTAAACTCTGTCCCAAAAGTTGTAAGACCCTCATATTCAGCCCTTCATTCCTCATTATCCGCACTAGTGGGGTTAGTTCTGGCTTAAGGATTTGCTCCATAACAAAGGAGTTGCCTTGGGGATATTGCCTGGCTGATTACAGAACCCCAGAATGGTCTGGATTTAAGGGACCTTAAAGCCCCTCTCATTCCACCCTCAGGCAGGGACACCTTCCACCATTCCAGGTTGCTCCAAACCCTTTCCAACCTGGCCTTGGGCTTACAGTTTTCTTGGATTTACAGTTTTCTTGAATTCACAGTTTTCATCTTGGAAAGTCTCAACTGAAAGCCTTGGACAAAGTGTCCAAAGGCACCGCAGTTCAGACAATAAGTTAAATAATTGCATTGCCAATTAGAAATATTTTTAAAGCCTTTTCATGCATTGTCTTGCCTGATTAAACTTTGCTGTGACATTTCAAACTGCTAATGTGTGCTGCTTGTAGAAGTTTGCCAGTTAAATGGAAATTGAGACCTTCAGGCTGAATTGTAACTAATTATTCCAAATATTGCTATTAGTAGGCGAGAGCAAATGATATGAAAATGAAAATGTGGCTCAGATGTCTAAATTTTGTGTTCTACAAGTGGAGCTCTCTGATATTTCCATGCACATGAATTCATAGTACTCGATATTGCTGGATAAACTGTAATTCCATCCAGGAGATTTTGCAGGAATAACGTTCCTCCTGCTGATAGCAGAGCAGTAATAAACCCCACGCATTCCAGGTGCTCAGATTTGACACATAACATCCACTTGGTCAATAAAGGGTGAATTTTATGAGTTCTGCTGGAGTGGAGAGAGGAGGAAAAAGTCTTCATCCTGATTTGATGGGACTGGATCAGTCTTTAAGCACCAGCAAAGCTCCTTGCAAGGGTGACCCTAAAAACTTCAGATCAAGGTATGGAAAAAGCATTTTCACTACGAGGAGCAGCTGCAACTTTAATGTAACTTTAAAGCAGCTCTATAGAGATGGATTTATACTATTTCAGACTTGACCTTGAGAGTGTACATAATCTTCAGCCCTTATTTTCACTCTGTGAACCACAGTCACCTTTCCAGTGGCCAACAAATTCATGGCCCAGTGGCTTTGAAAAGAGAAAGCAGCAGAAATTGGTCTGAAATCACCAAACATCAAACCTGGTGAGATTTAACTGAGTTTAGTAAAAAAGGAAACAAAAAAAAAAAAAAAAAATTGAAGAAGTAACAATCCCAAAGATCTTAACATTTCTAATTCCACTCTATAAAGACAATCCCTGAAACCATTTTGAAATGCCCAGAAAATATTTAATGAACTGTGAACTCTTCTGTTACAGAGTTTAGAAATTCATCCCTTTTTAGCTTTCCTTAGCTCACATGGGTTTTATTCTGTGTATGTCTAAAAGGGAACAGGGATTTCTGCACGAAGACACAACCCAATATTTATGTGCCAACAGCAAAGGCAGGCTAAGTCTAATTACAAGAGAAATTTGAGTGATTTCCATACCCCAATGGCAAATCCTTGCTTTTTGCAGTGTTGCAAAGCTGATGGAGAAAATGAACTGCCATAATCCAATTACATCTCAGAAGCTGTCTGGTGATTTCAGAAAAACAACATTTACTAATCTGTTGAGTAAGTCACTGATACGATAAAAATTATGCTTAATATGATAAGACTTCATTTTGCATTAAATCAGGATCACATCTGGGAATCCCAGTCCCAGTAACACTCTCCAGGAGCTTTGTGATTTAAATGACTTTAGGTTAAGGAAAACAAGAGATGCTCAATGATTTCACAGCCATTTCAGTGCAGCAGCATTAAGGGTTCCAGTCCAAACTCAGTAAAAAGTGACTGCTCGGGTAAGGAGCAGGATGGGAGCTGATCCAGTCCAGGATGATGAGGATGGGAAGGTGGCACTCAGAGCTGGGAGCCCCTCTCTGGACAGCCCTCGACCTTCAGCTCACCTTCCCCTGCGAGCTGGGATGAATCCCTTAAAAAGATAAATTTCCCCATGTGGTTTGAACAGAACAGATCTGAGTTTTCCTTGAAATGTGGAAACTTTTTACAGCCAGGAGGCAGTGCAATAATTTTAGGATATTAAGAGGCGGCTTCTGCTGGTGTTTTCCACACCTGACAAATGTCCTGTGTTATGGGCCACGAATTTGCTGTGGGGACAAATTTTCTCCCTGAGTAGATGCAGGAATTCATTCCCTTCACATCCACGGGCTTTTACTTCCATGTTTGCTCTTTGACAAGGAGCTGGCAGAGGATGCTTTGGAAAGAAGTAGATGTCTGGAACATGCCAATTTGAGCTGTTAGGCACTCCATCTTCATTCATAATCATTAACGAGGTGGCTCTAAACCCAGATGTACGAAGCTTCATGTCTCTTTTAAAATTTCAAGCTAAATATGCTCTAAATATATGCACGTCTTTCTATCAAAGCACAAAAAGATAAAATGGTATCATTAGAGACTGGCTGCTTCTAGCAATGACCAGCTTTTAGAATCCATCTCCACTTTTTGCATCAATTAACTTCTCTAACTAATCAGGCACTCCGTGAAAACAGCTCCTTTTTATCCACTTGGGTTAAAGTGGATAATGTTCAATGATCCCTCATTTGCACGATCTGAGGTGGTGAGAACCTCTCTCACCATTCAATATTTGATATAATGCCCCTACTTTTTCTGTATCCAAAGTGAACAGCTTTGCTTTTGCAAATTCCTAATCTTGATCATCATGCCAAAGTTGTTTCCATAACTAAACCAGAAATACCAGCAAGTGCTCAGCAGAGCTTTATTCCACACAGTTGCTGGATTAGTTTTCCAACCAATTTGTGATATATTGAAAATATCCTTATCTCTTCTCATATATGATTTCCTTTTCCTGTTGGAAAGACAGGGAGGGCTAAGACAATAAAAAAAATAAATAATAATAATGAGACCTCAGGCAGATTAAAGGAGAATTTTGCTTTGAACTCTGCCATGAGAGGACCACCCCAACCCTGAGTGTGAGCAGCCGGAGCTGTCAAATCCTTGGGAGTTTTTCCCAGAGTTGGGATCCTGCTGCACCAACCCAGAGCACCAAAGCAAAGTGAAGTTTATCCAAACTCCAGGCTGGGAAAGGCAGATGGCACACAGCTGTGCCTGTGACACATTCCTTGTCCAACAAAGCTGAGGAGAACTGTGAAGGTTATGTTGGATTACGAAGATGAGGTGGGAGATGGTCGTCACTCTGTCAGATAAATAAGTCATAATTCCTCCAAGAGAAGGGAGTCTAAGAATAACTCAACCTAGGGCTGAGACAGGGAAATGCTAATGAGTTTAAATCATAGCTCATTTGCATGTGAAAAGGCAGAGTCTTCAGGGAGCAGCTCTGTAAGGTGTGCAATGCCCCGTGCTGTGTTTGGGGTCAGCCAGCCCCACAGCCCCAAGGTTCTGCTCAGAGTGGAGACAAATCATGGAACCACCGAGGCTGGAAAAGCCCTCCAAGATCACCAAGCCTGACTTTCCTCCACATCCCCCCATTCCCACTGTCCCAGGCTGTGCAGGGCCACATCTGCTTGTGGTTTGAGAGCTCCCAGTGATGCCTTTTGGGGCTACCTAAAAACAGAGGCCAGACAGAATGAAGGAAATAAAAAGCTGTTCTATTTATTGAAGGGCCTTAGGTACATTTTATGGCAAACAAAGCCCCCCAGGAGCTACACCCGAAAATGGACGATGGGTCACAGGTTTTCACACTTTGATAAGTTTGGTCCATTTGCATATTGGGGGTGAATCTCCCAATTACAGCTTCAGCTAATGAAGTCACTGAGCCCAAGTTTGCTCCCCCAACTCACTTCTGTTCCCATCTCTCTGGCCTGAGGCAGTGAGGTGTCCTTGACTGCCAGGCCTGGAGAGGAATTGTTGTGTCTGCCCCAAATGGGGAAGCAGCAGCTCACACTGAGTGTGGAGTTTGGAGTTACACACTGAAGAACTGCAGGGTTACAAATAGATGGGAAATAGAAACGCTGAAATCCTAAGGCATCATCAGGGATGGTGCATTCTGATCCCACTGCATCCTGGGACTGGGCACCCCGAGTCACCTCATCCCTCCTTCTGCATCTACTGCAGACAAATCTGCTTTCTGCCATTTGTTTACCCTTGGCCTGTGCCTCCCTGCCCCGGCATGCATTTTTAATTAGGTGCACTCCAGTTCCTTCCCTGCCTGCTCGCGCTTTAATTTGGGAAGCGCAGTTTTCATTAGCTCTGCAAATATCCACTGCTCTTTGCAAAGTCAAATCTATTACTCGCAAAATAACCTTGCTTAGCCCTGGTTATCAGTTATCCCAATAATACTGGCCTCTCTAATTAGTCCAGCTGTTAACTGTTCAAATTCCCAGGGCTTAGCTGCATCAGGCAGCTCGGCATCCACACGATCACTGCTGTCACTTGGCAGGTAATTTCTTGCAGGCAAAAGTGGCTTTTCCAAGCTCCTGGGAAAAGGACAGGTTTGGGTTTTTTTTCTTTGTGTGGTTTTTTTTGGTTTTTTTTTTTTTCTTTTTGTGTTTGGTTTTTTTTTTTTTTAATTTCAGAATGATCTGCTGGTGCAGTTTGCACTTTGTAATCCCTCTTTGATGCACAGCCTGTTCCTAATGCCACTAAACCTGCCACCCACACCTGGGGATTTCCCTGGCTCCGGGATCTCTTCTGAACACCTCAATTCCAATGAAAAACACGAGTGCTGTAATCTTCCCTTCCAGTCCTGGGCCACGTTCAACTCCTGCTTCAGAAATTCTGCTGGCTTCACCTCCTGCCAGGAGTTTCCTTGCTCCCAACTCTCCATAATGACCAGAAGTTCCTGGGGATTTTGGGGGGATCAGGGGATTTAGGATTTCTGGCCCCAGGCAGTAGAACAGGACCCAATTTCACTGGAAACCTGGGATATCACTGATGAAGGACTCAATGCAGGTCTTCCACAATTACCATTTTTTATCAGTTTGTATTTTTAAGAGCATTCTCAAAAATCAGTATTTTGTGTTAACTTCTCTACCCTGAGCATCAAAGACCAGTGTAACTTTTCTCGTGGGCCATTGCAGAAAATCTTAGAATCTGAAACTTTTATTGAACTACTCATTTTTGCCAGGTTTATTCAGTCAAAAGAAACTGTGGGGAAAGAACCCCCCAAACCTCGAACCTCAGGTATGTCCAAACTTCCTGCCATAAATCAACATAATTTTTAATTCAATGTTTACTTCCTAGATGTATTTTCATCTTGTTTGTAGATGTTTAAGCAAGCTTTCAAGTATAAGAGGATGTTTAATTTTGGATTTGAAAGGAACATTCTGTTCAACTCCAAGAGAAAGCTTAATTACTATTTTTAAGTCTGCCAAAAGCTCAGACAAATTTTCGTGTCATGTTGATGGAGTTTGGGGTGGTTTTTTTTTTAATAAATTGACAATAAGCTACAAAATCTTTTCTCAGGCTGTACCTCTAATTCTTCTTTGTGGTTGGAAATGAGACGCAGTGTAAGAGGGGTTAATTGTCATCCCTTTTTCATCCTCGAGTGGGGTCACAGGCTGAGAAGTGGACTGAGCAGAACCTGTTTGCAAAATCAAGTGACAGGGAGAGCTCCACTCTCCAGAGCTCCCTGTGTGAATTAACTGGGGAAAAGTAACAGAAAACAAATGCACTGATGCAAGGAGAAGTTTAAACTTCTTTGAAACAAGCCAGGAGCATAAAGGGATAATTTTGCACATTTGCCCACTGCGGTTTTTTCAGCTGATGTTCAGCAGCTCTGAAGATAAAGGTTTGCCTTGCCTTTGATGTAGCCAGGGAGTCTGATAGAGCTCCCAGGTGATTTGAAAAATGGATCTGATTTGAATTTAAAGGTGAGTCCAGCCCATCCCCTGTGGATGGAGGTTTCACCCAGACTCGTGGTGGTGACCAAGGCACCTTTCCCTGTCAGGTCCCCTCCAAAGCCCACGGGTCCACCAGGACAATTCAGGGCACATTATTAAACATAATAATTTTTTAAGATTAATTTTTTAAGCTTATCATTTCTCCATTGCAATATCTCCCTCTTGTAACTTTGATTTACTGTGACCAGCAAGAAAGGATGAAAGTTACTGCAGTAACTTAAATAAATACCCAAAAGTTCAAACACTCAGCAGAGATTCTGCAGGTCAGGGGGAATTCCTGCATTCTGGGAGAAGACGGGGAAAAGCTGTTTTCCAGGTCTTTCAAGTGAAAACAGAGGGATTTTTGTGGCAGAACAGAGGCTTCTCCTCACCACTCTTTCCTTTTTCCACAGTGTGGAACATCTCATGAAGGCTGGAGCAGCATCACCCAAGTGGGTGCCTTTATTTGGGACAACCCAGGTCTCCTGTGTTCCTCTTCCCTAAAGTCATCACTGTACATGATTTGGACAGATCCACATTAGAATTTGGGCCAGATCAAGCTCTGCATGAGTAGAAATATTTCAAATTTTCAGGAAGAAGATGCAGAAGTGTCTGGAGAGAGTCAGATGGAAAATGTCACTTAAGAAAGCAAATCATCATAATTCATCTGAGCTACAGCCAGGTGAAAAATAAAAGGTTTGGAGATGAAGAATTTGAGAGAAATGTGTAGGTGGAAATATGGAGAACTTAGGCAAAAGCAATCCCTGCCCAGAGAAAGCAGTGAGTGTATAAATGAGTGCTGGACAGGAAAAAAAACATCCTAATAGTCCAGATCATTTATTTATACCAAAATAGTTCAGGCAGCACAAAAAAAAATGTGCTATTCTTTCCTCAGTCTGGAGAAATATCTTCAAAAAGCTTCATTATACAATATTAAATCTTCTGAATAATGCTGGCCAGTGGTTTCACCCCCTTCTTAGCCCACAAAGAGACTTTGGTAGTCCACAGAGACGCCTCAAATTTATTCTGGACAAGGTCGGTCTCCAGCCCAAAGTGTATCAATAATTAGTGTCTACAACCACTAATTGTCCTTCAGGCATTGCTGGAACAACTCCCTGCTCAGGATCTAATCCAGCTCTGACAAATCTTCCTGAGGGATCTCTGCAGAGGGCAGGGAAATCAGGGAATGTCAGTGACAGCTCCAAGGAAACACAAAAATGAGAGCTTGGGCAATTTTAGAACCCCAGTGATCAGCTCAGCTTCAGTATCAAATTAGCAAATGTAAATATCTTTATCTCTTTCTTTGTTAAGTTAACCCTTGGATAATAAATAATGCATGGCATTTACATTCCAGTCTCTCTTTTTGCATCAGCCCAGGTAGGGAGTAAAGAAATATTTGCTGCAACGTTTTCCTGGAGCTTCCAGAAAGTTGTCCTTGCAATAAATAAATAAATAAGGCAATGAATAAATACATATTAATTGGGAAGGCTGATTTTCAGCAGGGACACACTGGCTTGGCAAACAGACATTGTACTCAATCTCAGGGACCATTTAAATCCAGGTTTAGAATTCATTCTTGATTCACTTCATGGAACAAAAAAACCAGAAGGAATGAAAACATAATTTTCCAAGCTGCAACTTCCATTACCTTGCAAGAACTGTGACCCAGTTAGAGTTCAGATGGATAACTCCTTACCTAAAACTACAGAAATGTTTTTAAATCTTCTGATACTTCCACCTTAGGTTGGATTCTTAAGGAAAAATCTCACTGGAGAACATCTCAAGATCCCAAAGAATGTCTCCTCTCCAACAATTTCAGTTTCATTCCCACTTTTTCCATGAGTCAAAGTGCTTTATTCCCGTTTATTTGACACTGCAAAGGCCTCTGGTGTCATCTCCTGGTATTTCCCACTGGACCAAGGAAAGATATAAGAACTTGTGCTCCCTTCCTTGTTGTCCTTCAGGATCAGGAGTTTTCCTGGCTGTGGTTTGGACAGCGATTTATGAAATAGGATTGCAATTCTTTGTAGGTTGTATATAGATTTCTTTTTATGAGTGATCCTAATAAGACCTTTTTAGCAGTGGACAGGCAGAAGTGTGGGTGTTTCTAGCAAGGAAATCACTGGGGGAAAGGAAGGGACTTTGATTACACCTGGTGGGAGGCAGGTGGCTCATGGACACAGAAAGGACAAGACAGGTACAAAATGCAGGTGCTAAATGGCACATTCTGTTATTCCTCCCTTCTCTGCCTTGGAGGAGAAGCAGAACCACTGCTCTCCCTGGAATCTTGGAATGCTTAAGGTTGGAAAAGCCCTGTAAGATTATCAAGTCCAATCATTAACCCAGAATTCTTACAGCACAAGAAGAAAAGAGCACCTGAAGGTCGGGGATTCAGTGCAGCAATAACACAAGTGCACGTGCTTGTAGCTCAGAGGCTCCTGCACCTGACTGCAGAGCAGGAAAATTCCCAAAAACCCAGGCTCAGCAGATGCACAGAGAAATCTGAGTGCACAGGCAAAGTTTGAACTCCAAGCTCTGAGACAGCTCCTTCAGGGCTGCAGCAAAGAGGTGCTTAAAGGTGGCCTTAAAGGTCTTTTCCATCCCAAATGATGCTGTGGAAGCACCTCTTTGGAAACTTGATTCTCTGTTTTAAGCACCAGTTGGTGGGAGGACAAACTTTTTAGCAGGACGTGTTGTAGGCCAATAGTTATAGGATTTAAACTGAAAGAGGGTTGATTTAGATCAGCTATAAGGAATAAGTGTTTGGCCACAAGGGTGGGGAGGCCCTGGCAGGGGTTGCTCAGAGAAGCTGTGGCTGTCCCTGGATCCCTGGGAGTGTCCAGAGCCAGGCTGGACAGGGCTTGGAGCCACCTGGGATGGGGGAAGCCATACCCAGGACTCCTGAAACCTGGAATTTCAGGGGTGAGGTTTGAACTTCACCCTCAGGGGTGTCTGTAACAGCCCCAAAGCTCTTCCCTCCAATGCTGAATGTTCAAGGGAAAACATTTCCTTGCTGAAATCAGGCTCCAGGCTGGAGAAAACACTTGGACACTTTCCAAAACTGGTATCTAGGGCTGGAGAGAGGAAGACACCTCCCAGTAGGATTTGGGGCAGCAGATTTTGGGACTGGTGTTGGACCCAGCCCACCATTAGGTAGAGCAAGGAGCTGTGCACAAGTAAGGAGCAGCTCCAAGGAGTGAGGGCAGAGATTTTTGTATTTTCAGGATGTGTTTTTGCTCTGCATATCCACCCACACAGAAGCAAAATGCCAGCAGGGACAGGTTGTATTTCTCTTTTATGTAAGATAGATGTTCCTGTGGTCCTGTTACCAAAACATCTCAGCACCTCCTAAATCTGTCATTTCCTTCTCAGCACCATATTAAATGGATATTATGGACTGTGCATGTACCAAGGGACTGAGCAGCACAAACAAGTCTGCCCAGGGGGTCTGGAGTCCACGGAGCAGGGAATTGGTCCTTCATTTTCTTCATTTCCTAACCATCCAAAACCACTTTTCTCTGTGTTTTCATCCTTTGCCCAAGATCAGACTAGCTTCTGCAAAAGCACAAATGCTTCCATTTCTCTCTGCTGTTTTCTCTGAAAATTTCACATTTTATCCATGAGCTTCACAAATTTGAAGTTTATTTGCTCTAGAGGGGCAAGATCAAAGGCTTCTTTTTTTTTACGTGCCTCATGATGTGAAAACAAAGCATTTTGCTTTGCCATTAATTGATCACATTGTTACCCAGAAATACATCAGTGAAAGGGAAACTTGGGAAAAGGTAAATTCCCAAATATCTTTGCAGACTCCAAGTGACAACGTGCCCAGGGAATAAATCACATTTACACCACACAATGATGCCCATGATTTGGTACTGCAGGGGATGTGGTGTGGAAATTGACCTTTCTCCTCGGAAGACAGGAACTTTATGAGGTTCTTTGTGTGAGGAAATAGTGGGGGCAGTTTTTCCATGCTGCCCTGGGAAGAGATGTCAGAAGGCTTTGGGAAAACCTCTCCAGCCAGGCCTGGTGACAGATTTGTTTCACCAGTGAGCTCATTGGTGAAACAAAGGAATCATTTCCACAGGTGTTAGAAGTAGCCAGTATTTATAAATACTGCACAAAGCTCTCCCTCCACTCCAGCCTTGGTGTCCTGGCTCTTTGTCAGTCACCCAAACCCTTCAGTGATTTGCTATGGGAATAAATCACACAGATTCTGTTTTCTTCATGGTGGAAAAGGCCATTCTTTATTCACATAACTCCTTTTTATACGGTTTTACAGACGTCGTGTGGGACTCCAATTGGTCAGGAGCTTCCTTGCCAATTACTTTATTGGTTATAACAAATTGTTATTCTGTATTGATTGGTCACTCAAACTCTTAGCGTGTACCTGCAGGGAAAGTTGTTTGTGAGAGATAGTTTTCATTTTTCTATCTAAGGTGCAAAAACAGTTTATACAGGTGCTGGTTGTTTTTTATCCAGGAATAGATTGTTATGTTAATGAACTGCTCACACCAGGATTGCTTTCACATGGGAATTTGCAAAGTGCTAGCTTGACACGGCCAGCCACTGATTCCAGGAGAGCAGGCTTGATTTTTATGAAGCCTTTCTTCATTATCTTTCTACCTTATGGCAACAATTGTATGATTTTATTGCTTTCATTCCCTCCAGAATAAAATCTATGGTTTCACATGTCGGTTCTTTAATTAGGCTATTGGTTGTGAAGATAAAAGGGGAGTGGATTTGGCTCTTAAACTCCGAGAGAATCCATGCTGGCAACCCTGGAATGGGGGATCACAAAATCCAGCTCTCAGAATAAACCTGGGAGCATCATCAGGTGGGAGCTTAGGAAAAGCTGGGTTTTCTCCAGCCAACTCACCTAATATCTAATGCAATCCTGCTCTGATGAGAACACAAACCCCTGCACCCAGCTTCACACACAGAGAGGAGCAGTGGCAATGAACAGATGTGTTACAGAGGTGCCCCTCAAGGTGCACCTCTCTGGGGAGGTGGGGAAATAAAAAGAAGGATGCAGGAGATGGATGCAGGAGCAGAGGGGCCCTGAGCATCCTGGGCACAGCTTTATTGCTGGGCCACTGTTGGGTAGACTCTGCCTCTAAAAGATGGGGCACGGAGCTGATCTGACAAGCCTTTATGGAAATACTTCAGAAAATATTTCAGGGCAAAAGCCACTTCCATCTGTGGAGTCCATAAGCCCGAGAGGAACTTGCCATAAGGCTTGTTCTTGTCTGGGTGATTCTGTTTCCACTCCCCTAAAGGCTATTAACCAGCCATGAGATCTTTATTGTTTTTGTGTCAGTGCTGGAGGAAAGGATCCTGCACAAAATGCTTGTTAAGAGGGAGGCTGTTCTTGTGCTGCCGTGTAAGGGTTTCTATATTTTTCTTGTTGTTGTTGTTTCGTTTTTATTGAGTTGTTTGTTGTTTATTTTTAATGTAGACTTTGCACAACATGTTTCTGCAGCTACAGATCTACTTTTCTCTTGTGTAATTGAATTATGAAGCTGCTCCAGGGTCAGCAGAATGGCTGATTTCTGTAGCAGTGCAGAGCAAATCCTGGTGTCATTACTCACCCTGAGCAGCACCAAACCCAGCATGAGGCCTCACTGAAGGATCTACCTGCAAAGTCTGCTGCTGCTGGGAATTAAATTGGTGCTCCCTAATAAATGGAATCACAGCACAGGCTGCAGGAAATCCAAAGGGGTAAAGGAGGTCTGGGTGGATGGAAAAAATCCAAGTGCCCTTGGCTGCAAATGACCTCGAGCTTTGCTCATTCCAGAAGAGCAAAGCAAAAAGAAAATACCAAAAATCAGCAGTAAACTTTAGGAAAACCTCTAACGGATGAGCTGAATTCCTGTGCATTAATAGAATCCCTTTTTGTTTTCAAGTAGCTGCTGCAAAACTTTTGCCAGAATGAAACTGTTCACGTCCTAAAACTGATTTTTTTCAGTTTTCACCGCTGAAATCTCTTGAAACTTTGTGTGTGCTATAATAAAAGAAGATTCCCTGCAACACATCAGTATTATATCTTGATTCTTTATATAACCTGGATCTTCTCTATGCTCTGTTCTGCACTGCTTGCCTTAGGAAAAAAAAAGAAAATTTCAAGTCTGGTCTCTGCAGCCTTTTCTCCACAAACAAAAAAAGAGATAATGATGAGGTAAATCACAGATGTCAGATCATGTCATTGTGGTACTTTGAGAAAGGAAATGTGGTGTTAACCAGAGAGTTTACAAGTCATACAAGCTAGAGGGCAATTAAGCATGAGGATTGCTAATCAGGCATTGAGTAATAAAGCAATGAATGAACTAAAGGAAATGTGGGAATCCAAAGCACGTTGTGTACACTCATCTGGAGCTCCCTGAGAACAGGAATCTGGCACTGACATCATTTTGTCCCGCGTAAAGCAAACATCTGCATTGCTGGAATTAAAAAGTAGCACTGCATGCACTTATTCTAGGGAATGGTATCCAGAAAAAGTAGTGGAATTTGTCCTCCTGACTGGATTGCTCCAGTTTCCCTGGTAGGCCTTGGAAGCAGACAGATCCTCCAAGGATGCAGTGAAACATCCCTCTCCACCTGAGTGTCTGCATTTCGGGAAGGAAAACCTTTGGAGGCTTTTATATCTTCCCTCTAACTCTAACTTTGGCATAAATGATACTCAGAGCTAGGGAGGCTGGTCCTTACTCCCACTTTACACCCTGGAATGGGAACTACACTCTGTGTTTCAGGGTGCCTAGTGCACCTCTGAGGGCGTTCAGCCCCTGTCAGGAGACTGGTGCTGAACTTCCAGCTGGTTGGATTTTCCTGACAAACCTCTCAGGTGCAGGGAAATGTTGATATGTCACAAATACTCTCAAAATTACCTTTTTTTTTAATTAGCATTAGTAATATTAATTGTGCTTGCTGCTGGTGGTTTGCTCCCTATCCGAAGGAGAAAGACTGACTTTAATTTTTTTTTTTTTTTAATTTAAAAATGTCTTCTGGATGTAAAAACTCCTCTCTGCTGTGGTCTCTGGGACTTGGAGCAGATGGTGGAGGGATATTTCCTGCCCAAGGAGGAATATTTTGGGATGGGTGTCACCCACAGTACCTGTGAAGTGAGGGGTGTGGCAGTGAGTTTTTAAAGAGCTCCATCATTTAATTCAATATCCAAGCATAAAAGTGTTCTGAAATTCTTTTTGATCTCCTCAGAAGGAATTTCGTTATATGAATGGAATTCCCAAACAAAAAAAAAAACCTCCCCAGCAACTTCCATGGCGTTTTCTGATTTCGGAATCTTGCTCTACCTTAAAAATAATTACAGCTTTTTCGTGTCTCCTGCTGAATTTCCTCCCCATTCAGCTGAGGTACAGCCATGGAAGGAGCAATTAAAGCAAGCTGAGAGGAAGAGCAACGTGGGCTCTGTGTGTGGGATGGTTTCCAGGTGGGATGGCTTTCATAAGTGCCTTAAAAAACATTCTGCCACATGGTTCTTTAGAGGCCTCCCCACAGAAGCAGCTCAATTATTCATTCAGAGCAGAAACTGTTTTATTACATGTCTTGTAGTTCCAATGGTTCCACTGAAATGTGGGACACTCTGCTCTCAACAAGGTTCTGGTATTTGCATTTGTACTTGCACTTGTCCTGTGGAGCAGTAAAAGAGTTGCCAACACCAGCTGGGAGAGAGGAATATCATTAGCACATATTTTGTTTTGTATCTTCAAGGTTAGTACAAATCACAAAATCTCTGCAGCTGAAAGAGAGGAAAAAAAAAAAAAAAAGGCACAGCTCTGGAATGAAACTTATTTTTCAAATCAGTCAGAAAAATTTGAAGATTAGACAGAACATTTGCCTGTGGCCCAGGGGAAGATCACTGTAGTATGGCACAGTCTCACTCAGAGTTTGTTTTCATCCTTCCTTCAAAATGGCTTTTTCTGCCCCAAAATCTGTATTTTCCACTCTCAGGCTGTTGGAAGGGCTGATGAAAACCTGAGGAATGCACAGCCCATCCCTGGTGTCCCTCTGCCACCTCTCCCCACCCAGGGGGACGCTGAGGACCCACACCCAGGGTCCTGGCTTCCCTTCCCTGTGCTACCAGGGTTCTATCCAGCTTTTATGTGGATATCCAGCTGAAAGCTGGGGATTTATACCTGATTTGGGTTTTAAAAAAAATATTTTAAAAATTGGGTGAAGAAAAATGAAGTTTCCCCATTCATATCAAGCAGGAAGTTGTGTAAATCCAAATGAATTTTGTGCCATGAAGGTCCAGGGTTGGATGTGGGGCTGTGATGTCCCACAGTCTGGCACTGCATGAGCAGTGAATGATTTCCAAAGGTTTTCCTTGAGCTAACATTGACTTAATTGTGTAACACATCCCATATTACCATATGTACACATTACCGAGGCTCTTGATTATTTCCTAATTTGAATTTCTCCAGCGGTTCTCCAAAGGGCACTAATTCAGGATCACTGGGAAGATGGAAGTTACTGAGCACCACGACTGCCTGGCTATCTCCCCATTTATCCATAACTGTGAAGAATGCCCTGTTAATTGTGGTCAGTGTTTACAGAGGCAATGAGTGTGATTTCAAATTGCTCTGTTCTATTTTCAAATGGGATTAATTAGGTTATGATTCCTCACAAAGCCACTGAGTTTGGCCGAGCTCGTTTCTCGACAAACGAGCAAATGAATCATCTCATCAAACACATCAATTAATTTTGCCAGGCCACGTCCTGCGGGGAGGCTGAACCCTTCATCTCAAGGGCAAGGCTGAGCTAGGAGTTCTTCCAGGGGGATGTGGTGGTCTCCAGTTGGGATAACACCCTGGAGGGAGCAGGGATGGGTTTGCTGCTGTGCTACACCTCATTTTATATCCCTGGGAAAAGTCATCCCAGCTCTGAACCAGCACAACATCTCCCTTCTCCCATGTTTAAGAGGAAATGCATAATCCTGGTGGTGACAGTAGCTGTCACACTGTTCCATTCCCTTCATGCCATCCCAGACCAGAGGGATCCCTGAGATCTGGGAGGCTGTGCCTATTCTGCTCCATTATCCTGGTTTCTTCTCCAGTGTTTGCCACGAGGACCAAAAGTTTCAGGAGCTCTTCATGCACCCAGAAATGCACAAGCAGAGCAGAAGGCCCAGCTGAAGGAGTTCTGCTCAGACCTGGGCACGCAGCGCTGCCTGCAGCTCGGCAGCTGCGGCTCTCCCTGGCTTGGGAGTCCCATTTTCCAGCCTGATCATCCCAAAACCACCTTCCACTCCCTGATGTGCCGCTGAGGAGATCAGCAGGATGCCCCTGTCTGGGATTCAGGCTGCAGGTTTATCGGAAAAAGAGAGGTCCCACGTTCTGCACATCAACTCCGGGGCCATGGGATCTCGGGCACAGCCACAACACAAAATAACAGCAAATCACCTCAGAGAGAGTTGGACCTCTGAGAATTTTTCCAAGAGTGGCCCGAGGATTTAATTTACAGTCTAATCCAAGCTCAGCTGAGCTGCAGCTCCCCGATTTCTTGCCCAGCATGGGAGCACTGCAGTCAGCACCTCACGGTTAATGAATATGCTAATGAGGGATTTGGGGGAGGAAAGGAAGATGGGAAACCTCTGGCTAAAAGCAGCTCAGAATTGAGATGCCTTCTCCTCTGCCTGTGCTGACACAGCTTTCCTGCCACTCTTTCCATCCCTAGTCTGGAGCAATCTCCTCGGAGAGGGAAATCATCATAATGAAATAAAATAAGTGTGAATTTCAATATGGATCAAGAGCTGAGCAACTTCAAGAGAGTCCAGATCCCAGTTCAGATTAAAGACACGAGAGTTCCT
Organism: Vidua macroura; assembly: GCF_024509145.1. Classification (NCBI taxonomy): domain Eukaryota; kingdom Metazoa; phylum Chordata; class Aves; order Passeriformes; family Viduidae; genus Vidua; species Vidua macroura. The sequence goes on from NC_071583.1 coordinate 2,648,625, forward strand.
CACCCGGGGCAGGTTTCAGCTCCATCCTCCTGGTCCTGACTGAACTCCAGCCCTGCACGGTCCCTGCTCCTGCCTGGAGCTGCTGAGAGCTGCAAAATAGTGAAGGGTCAGAGAATGCATTTTAAATGCAGACAGAAATGCATGTACAACTGGGAACAGGATTATTTGGGGATGGCAGGCCTGACCTGACCTGATCTCATGAAATGCACAGAGGGAGAATGGCCCGTGGGTGAAATTCCAGGTGCTGCTCTCTTTTGAGGAAGAGAACACAATTAACACAGAGCAACACCTGGATTTTTGCATGACCCAGACATTCCTTGGATCCAAACACACTTGTAGATGTACGTGCATTGGCATTTTTTGTGCTTTATCACTTTCTACCTGTCTTATTTTACTCAATTTCTAATGTATTGTGTATTGGAATGTTCTCCTGTCACTAAAACATAACTAGACAGGACTCTCTCAGAAATGCATTTAATTTTTAACCACTTTCCTTGCCTTCAGACAAGTGTTTTTAGACCCTGGTGAATATGAGTTTAAATAATCCAAGTGAAACATGAATGTTTGGTCTGTAGCACATTCATAGCCCTCAGTGTCTGGAGTCATTTTATCCAGAGGATTCTGTTCATACATGAGGAATTGTTCTGATAAATCACCACGTACCCAGGGATCAGAAAACCACTGCATTTCATTTTAACCCTTCAGTGAAAGCAAAGGGACATTACAAGGGAGCTGCAGGATATTCTGCAAGGAGTCTGCAACTCATTTTATATATTCCCTCCCTTTTACATCCCCCAATTCCCTCAAAATTATATAAAAACATCATGTTTGACTTACTGTTTCCTTCCCATTAAGAATTCCTGTCTAAGGAATCAATCTGGGTGGTTTTTTTTTGTTTTGTTTTGTTTTTATTTTTAATTTCATGAGTCTGTATTTTTAGCAGTTTTGTTTAAAATCACATGGCAGGGACAAGTGTATTCAGCCCCCCTGTCCATGGGTGTGTGTCCCTATAAATGTGTCCTGGGGACAGTGTGGGTGACATAAAGGCAGTGCTGGGGAGCAGAAGGCAGAGACAAACCCAGCTCTGCTTTGAACCCACTGGGACAATTTAGGGAACTCAATTAATGCTGTGACTGTGAGGCAGAAGAAGCTCAGCCACATCCCCAGAGTGTGGGCACTGCACCGCTCCAAAATTAAAATATTTTTAATTTGCAGCTCTGGAGGCCAAAAGGGAGGTTGTAAGTAAACCCAAATGCCTCATTTTACCTGATCCTTTTTGTCACAACAGCATCCAGCACCTCAGTCCACCACAGAGAGATGCTCTTGCTACTACTCTGAGCTCAAAACCTGATTTTACTCCAGAGAAACACATTCCAAAGAATGACTACAAGGACACAGAGTGAGGATCCTGCTTTTTTTTTTTTTTTTTTTGTAAATTATTTCATTTTCCCATGTAGCAGGCAGCAATTCTCATGGAGGCCATAAAGTGGACAAGAAGAAATCAAGAGAGGGGAATTCTTTGCCACACTTATTTAGAGCTTCCTCCCATGGAGGGGAAGGAGGGAAATCCTGACATTGTATCACTCCTTGGGCAGTGCTGATATGGAAATGAAGACATTTCCCAGCAGAGGGATATAGGATTAATAAGGGGAGTGCTGGAATTGTCTGGGAGAGGCCTCAGGAGGGGAAAGGCTGTAGGATTAACTGCTTTCTATTAGGGCTCTCTTTCTTAGGGTGATGGAATTGTGGCCATAAGAGGGGATGGTTTGTGCAGATTAATTTGGTGTCCCAGGCTGGGTAAGAGTGCTTGGGACCAAGGAAATGGATGAACTGTCAGCTCCCCAAAAGCTCATTTCTGCCCTCTCCAGTGTGGGGTAATTAATCAGGTAATTAATCAGGATGGGGACCCTGAGATCCCCTTGCCATGAGTACAGGATTTGCTGATACCTTGGAAACATGGCTAATGGAATTCCTGGTACAAAAATCCCAGCTCCTGTGGTAGGAATTGTGCCTTGGAAAAACTGCTGGCACAATTCCTCTTACAGGAGCTGGGATTTTTGTACCAAGGATTCTGTTAGCAATGTTTCCAAGGTATCAGCTTGGCTTGGAGCTCTGACTCCCTGTGCACAAATCCACCACCTTTAACCTATGGAATTCAGAGTTCCCATTCATTCAGGATTTTTCTACCTGTTCCTTGAATTGCAGATTCTCACTGTGGGATGTTTTTAAGTTCTGATCTGCCAAGGCAGTCTGTGACTGAGATCTGGGGCTCCCTGATCTGCTCGGCCCTTCCTGGAAAAGCAGCTCCAGACACAGCAGAGCACATCCAGGTGGAGTTGCTGCTCCTGTCCTCTCACTCACCACTCCAGGGACTGAGAAAGTCAAAAATTTAATCACAGACTGAAATATATTTGTAAAGACTCCATTTGTTTTATGCATCCCTGCTTTGCCTCCTCCAGTGAAGTATTTAGAGGACACTCAGATCCAAATTGAGGCTTTCCAAGAGCCAGTGGCCCTGGCCAAGCCATTCCCAACCTTCCACTGGTGCCCAAATTTGCAGCAGACTCAGAGCCTGACTACTTTGTGGTGCTCATAAATGATTCATGTAGTACAGCTAAACAAGCCAGCTTTTACAAGAAAGAAAACCACAACAAACAAAACCCCAAATCCAAATTAACCCCAAAGTGAGCTTTGTGATGTTGCTGGTTGTGTTTTCCAGCCCCCATCCTCTGGTGCTGTGGTGCAGGGGGTGGAGTACACACAGACCTGGATTTGCCAACCCCTGAGATGAAAAAAAACAGGGATTTGCTGAGCAGAGCAGCAGGAGCCATCTGGGTCCTGCCTCCTGAGCCAGTTCTGTGCCTCCTGCCCATTCCCAGTGTCACTCCAGAGCTGGGGAGCAGTTGGATAATCTGAATTTCTGGCTGTGGCAGCAAGAGCTCTGTCCAAGGCTGTGATTACCCTGCCATGGACTCCCCACTCCTCTGCAGCCCTTTCCAAAGCTGGAAGCTGCATTCCCACGGCTCATAAAACCCCACAGCCCTCCAAGAGCTGTCACTGCAGGCTGAGCATCACCCCAAGATGCTCAGCCAGAGGGCCAGGAGCTGTCACCAAGGCTTTAGTGGCACACGAGGCTGGGAGCTGGAGGGAAAACCTCGGGGAAATTTGAGTTTCGCAGGTTTAATTCACCTGTCTCACAACTCAGGCTCTTCAAAGGGGAAAAGCTCACCGCAAGTCTTAATTAATATGCCATGAGCTTGCTAAATGAAGCACTCAAGGATATTACCTGAACCTGAGCACTTAATGGAGCTCCAGGTGAGGAACAGGGAGCTTTTGGAAGGGAAATTCAGGCTCCTCCTTCCCAGAGGTGCTGGTGGCAGCAAGGTCAGGGTTCTTTAGCAATTTGCTGGCTCCCAGCGAGATGCTGCATCACTAAACCTTCCTTTGTGGAAATCATCTGTAGGAATGAGCCCCGATGCCGTTGGTGCTACAAAAATGAACTTTTTATACAGTCATAGCTCAGAATTTTCATAGTTTCATACTTTTATTGGTCTTTATACTCATTGTTTTTGCTGTTAACATTCATGATTTTTATGTATACAAACCCCTTCTCTGCTGCACAATTCCACTTTTCCTTTACACCGAATGGTTTTCACACATATCCCTTCACTTAAAACCCCAAAAAAATCACTGTTTGAGTGTGTGTTCTCCTTCTTCCCCACCCTGCCCTCCAGCTGGGACATCTCTGCTGCATTTCAAGGTCCTGCCCAGGAATGTCCCTGGCTGCTGCACAAACAGAGATAAAGAGAAGCTCCTGCTCCGGGGAGATAAAAGCCACCCTCGGGCAGGATTGTGCCCTCCGGCTGAGCCTGCAGAGGTGAAACCCCCACTGCAGAGCCACCTGGATTTGGGAGGTGACAGTCCGGCCTCAGGAGACATCCTGGGCACCAGCAGCTGTAGAGTCTTAATTTCTTTAATTAAAAATGGATCTATCTTGTTTTATATATATTACTATATCATCATCATCATCATCATCATCATCATCATAATCACTATTATTATTATTATTATTATTATTATTATTATTATTACAAATATAGTAATAATATTATACATATACATATACATATACATATACATATACATATGATAGTATTATATTACATTACACACATACACATATTTGTTATTATAATTACTATTAAATATATAGAAGAGAGATAACTTTATTTTTAATAGAATAAATTAAAAATGGATCTATCTTTTTAATATATATATTACTATATTAATATTATTATATATAGTAATAATATAATAAAGATACATATACATATAATAGTATTATATTATTATTACATACAGACATATAGTATTATAATTACTATTACATATATAGGAGAGAGATGATTTTATTTTTAATAGAATAAATTAAAAATGGATATATCTTGTTTTATATATATTACTATATTATTATATATATAGTAATGATATAACAAAGATACATATACATATAATAGTATTATATTATTATTACATACAGACATATATTATTATAATTACTATTACATATATAGGAGATAGATGATTTTATTTTTAATAGAATAAATTAAAAATGGATCAATCTTTTTTATATATTATTATATTATATTATATTATATTATATTATATTATATTATATTATATTATTACAATTACTATATTATTATTATTCCATGTTTAGTAATAATAATATAATAAATATACATATAATAGTATTATATTATTATTACATGCATACATATATATTATTATTGCTATTACATATATAGGAGAGATTTGCTTCTATTTTTAATTTATTAGAGTGAAGTGCTGTAGAACTCACAGTTTGTGAGACTGTAATATAAATAAGAATTAATAAATATCTGAGTCTAAACAAGAAATACTGTCTCACACATTTAGTTTTAACAAAAGAGAAATTAAGACTCAACAAGCAGCCACAGTTTTACCTCATTTATTTTCCTCGTGTTCCAGGTTAACATCAGGCTCTGTTTACAGGTGGAAGGACACTTAAACTTTACACCACCTATTTGTACTAAACTAAGTAAAAAAACCCCAAATAAAACCAGCAAAAACCCCCCAAACAATTAAAATAGTTTGTATTTAAGCAACAAAAGCAATGCAAAAGTAAAGAATAAAGTAAAAAGGAGGGAGATGGACTTATTGTGTGGGCAGATAGTGAAAGGACAAGGGCAATGGTTTTAAGGTGATAGAGGGAAGATTTAAATCAGATTTTGGGAAGAAAATCTTTACTTGGAGGGGGAGAGGCCCTGGCACAGGGTGGCCCTGGATCCCTGGCAGTGCCCAGGGCCAGGTTGGACACCGGGGCTGGAGCAGCCTGGGACAGTGGGAGGTGTCCCTGCCCTGGCACTGGGTGGGATTTAAGGTCTCTCCCAACCCAAACCCTTCTGGGATTCTATTAAAAACAATGAAGTTTGGGCGTTGGGAGGGGTCAGAACTGAAACTCAGTGACTGAACGATTTCTGAGGAGTTCAGAGAATTAAAAAGCACATCTGCTAATAAAATTCATGGCTATTATAATAGCAATAATAAAAAATAAATAGTTCTTTTGTTCAGAGGAAATACCTACACTCCACAATACCGACAGCTCAGTGTTTTACTGCGGGCAACAAGTCCCGCAGAGATTTTGGATAAACCCATCTCTGCTAGCAGCTCGAGAGGTTTGTGTTTGTGCCAGGCACCCAGCGCAGGGATTAGAGCCTGAACTGCTCGTTCCCTGAAGGGCAGCACTCCAGAGGTGTTTGTTTAACAAGCATCGCCTGCAAAGCATCCTTAGCAAGGTTTCACGAGGGATCCACACCCGCCTGCTGCTCCTTCTCTCGGGGTGGGGACAGCTGCTCCCTCCTGTCCCCGTCCGGGACAGGAGGCTGAACTTTGTTGCCCTGATTTTTAAAAGTGTGAAATTTTCTTTTATAGCTCTATTGGAAGTTTTAAAGTTCTCATAAAACTTCTTCAGCCTTCTGATAATGTTTACATATTTCTCCTGGAGTTCTCACGCACTGTTCATGTAAATAATGATTGTTTTGCATTCTTCTTTGTGAGAGGAGAGAATTGATGGACTGTTGGTTTGACCAGTGTGGTTGGAGAGGTGGCAATTCCGTCCTCCAATCCACGGTCACCTCTGGAGTTCTATAAATACCAGATGTTCCAATAAAACTCTCTCTTTTTTCTCTTTTAAATTTACAAGCTTCTGTGTACTCATTTCGTGTCCAATAGTGACAGAACTTCTCACTCCGGGGGCAATTTTGTCGGTAATCACAATTAGAGCTTTAATTCTCATTAATTGCTCGCATCCTGGTGGGAAAAAAACAAGTTCTCAGTGTAAGTCTCGGCTATAGGAGTCCTGGATGCCCATCGACTGCTGACAACCCCTAACCCATCCCCGATTTTAATGATCGATAATCATAAAATCCCTCAAGGAAAACTTTCGCCTTCGTTATCAGTTTTATTTCAGATATCGATTAAAAAGGGGCAAACATTAACTAACACTATTAGGTTGATACTCCCATAACTGAGAGGATTGGCCTAAAGCTGCCCAGGGAACTTTAAGGGTTTGGTTTTTTTTCCTCTCTCCCTCATTTGCCCCTGGGGATGCCCATCCTGACGATGCAGTGATGGATGTGCTCCTCTTCCAGTTCCTTTCCCACTGAGGAGTTTAAATGTTCCAAGTTTGGGGTTTTTTTGTTTTTTTGTTTTTTTGTTTTTTTTTTTTTTTTTTTTTTTTTTTGTTTTTTTTTTTTTTTTTGGTTTGTTTTGCTTTGGTTTTTTTATTTTTGTTTTTTGTTTTTTGGGTGTTTGTTTGTTTGTTTTGTGGGGGTTTATTTATGTTTTGGTTTGGTTTTGGTTTTTTTTTTCCTTTTCTTTTCCTCGGAAAGTTGCAGCGCTGGTATCATGCGGTGGATGCTGGAGAACTTTATTTAAAGAAAAATGACCCAAGGAAGATCAGCGTGGAAACTCATGAGCAGCCGGGCGTGGAAAAAAAAGGTAATACACGCTCAAAAATGCATCTAAGCCCTTTGGTCTGCACTTTGAATTTGGTTTAAAGCAAAGTTTCCAGCTGGAGCTGTCTCATTTCCCATCCTGGACCCGTCCTGCTCAAAGGCATCGCCCCCAAGAGTCAGGCCGGGTTTGCTGCTGGGATTTCGCAGCTAATTCAGCTTTTCCTTAAATGAAGCATCCCTAAGGAACATTTGGTATTCCACAGGCTGTAATTGCTGCGCCAGGTTCGATGGAAGTGACCTTTGCTTGTGCCAAATGTGTTTCTATCCCGAGATGCCGAACTGCAGCCGAATATTGCAGTATAAAATCCTAATGGAGCGAGATACGAGGCGCTTTTATTCTCGTGGCTGTGATTAAATCAATAATGCATCTGCCCCCTCTAATCTATTCAGCTGAGGAGGTTAAAAACAAATAGCGTTTTGTTTCACAAGAATTTTATATTAAAATGTACTTAAAGACACGGCGAGGCTCCCAAATCACCTGGAGGAGCTTGGGCTCCACTCGTGCCGATCCCCCTGGGTTTATTTGTGTGGAAATCTGTTGGAGAAGCGGGCTGTGAATTTTTGGGTTGCTTTTCTGGCTCCATTTCACCTGCGATAGGGGGTGTTTAAGTGGCTGATGAAGTGCGAATCTTTTGGGGACGGGGAAGGTGCTGTACAGCCAGAGCCACGCGGAATCTGCATTACAACAGAGTTAAACGCTGGGGGAAAGGAGTTGGAAATCTGGGTTTGAGTGTGTTCTGTAGAATAGTTCAGTATTTTGATAATTGAGGGGTTTAATTAGAAAAGATGAGACTAGATAGCACCATGTGCCTTTTTATCTTTGTGGGTTTTTTGGTTGGTTTTTTTTTTTGTTGTTGTTTTTTTTTTTTTGGTTTTTTTTTTTTTTTTATTTTGACGTTGCTCTTGGTGTGTTGTGATTACTGAAGTTTTGTGACGTTGGTGATGACAGCGGTGTGTGCAGAGCTTGTTGCCAGAGGGATGCTCTAAAAGGTTTTAATAGATGAAAATCGTTGTAGTTGTCCCTAAAAGCTCTTCTGGAGAGGGAATGAATCAGGGACGAGCCCGACATGGTGTCCTTTCCTCCCAAATTCCATTCCATCTCCAGCACAGGTACGGGTGAGGCAGCAAAGTCCTGCTTAATTCAGCACTTAGTTCTCAGTTCAGACTTAAGTTCCCATCATTTTTAAAGTGAATGGCTCTGAAAGGTTCATCTGAGGTGGAGGGATCAGGACAGAGCTTCCCTGGTCTCTTTGACATCCCAAATTCCGCTCCACACCTCCTGGTGTCAGGAAAAGTAATCCTCGAACATCAGAGGTTTATGTCCGAAAAGGAGACAGAGGAGGTTTTTTTTCTTTATTCGAATAAAGGGAGAGGCCATGGGGCATTCCCCTGGGGTCTCTCCAATTTTTGGAGGACGCAGCCTCCTCTTTTATCCCAATTTCCCAACCACGTTTCCCTTCTCTCTTTCCCCGTTGCCTGAGATACTTGAGAGGTTCAGATTTCCTGATACCGAAGATTTCCCTCTAATGTATAACCCTGCCTTTAATTTTTAATTCTTACAGAATTTAGGGTTTTTCCCCATTGTTTCTTTAATCTTTCGAAGTCCACTTTAATTTATCAGCAAACCTAAAGCTTATTTGTAAAAGCGAATATCTTTTTCCATTCATCAACCAGTGGAATCCATCCCATTGTTTCTTTTATCTCTCAGTGCTGGTTTTATCTACCAGCAGACCCACAGCTCGTTTGGAAAGGCAAATCCCTCATTCCTCTCACTGGGATGGCACCTGGCCCCAAACTTGGCCGTGCAGAACTCCCTCCGCTGCTCTCTCCCCGTATTTTTAGCTGTATATTGAAGCGCTGGCTGCATAAATCCTGCTTAAAATTATTTTAGCAAATTAAAACGTCATCTGTGTGTAAGCCTGTTAGGCTGGGCTGTCACTTGTGAGATTAATTATTGCATAAACAGGGGCTGGGCCGGGGGGTTCGCCTCGGGTGACCTCGGGCGAGTCAAACCTGAATCGTTAAGAAGGACAATGACTCACAGCATTAATCTAAAGTAAATAACCCTCGTTTTAATCTCACTAAAAGGGAATCTGCACCTTCTCCCCAGCTCTGATGGCACTGCTGGAATCCTAAAGCAAAGATGCTTTTGCCAAAACCTCGCAGAAGTTGAGAGGGTTGGGGACAATTCATCATGCTCGTTTTTTAATTTGGAATTTTTGCTTTTTCAGCTAAGTGCTTTGATTGGAATTCACTGAGATGGAACAAGTTTTACTACAGACAACTGTGTTATTCTTTTATAGCATGAGCTATTACAAGAGATCTTACAACAGAGGGAATGTTGCAGTATTTTAATCAGCATTTCCTTCCTTTGGAAAAGTAGCCAAGGAAAGACTCATTCCAGCAGCCCAAAACACTGTGCTGGTGGAGATGGCAAAGGGACTGAACCCCAGGGATGTTCCTGTTCTGTTGATTTCAAAGAATATATACATATATCTGTATATTTATTTATTTATTTATTTAAACACATATTTTTGCAGCAAGGACACAGAAAAATCACGACTTTGATCACTCCAAATTAAAAACAAACAAACCATTAGACAATGAGTTGTTTTAAGGGTTTCTCCTCTGAAGCACAGATGCTGTAGCAATAGAGAAGGACCAGAAGTACAATCTTTGTCTTCAAAGGCATTAAACAAAAGATGTTGAATAGCCTCGTTTGTGCTCTCTCCCCATAATTACAGGAAATAATTAAAATTATATCACACCTGCATATCCTTCTACTCAGCTGCTCTGAAATATATTTGCAAACATGAGAAGGGGAGCACAATTTTCCATTTTAATCTCGAGCCCAATCAAGTCCAGCTCTCTGCGGCCTGAGTTTAGTTGGGGATTTTATCTGCAGACCGTAGGAGGCACAAAATGGGAAGTGGGGATCCCACAGGGCATTTTTATTTAGGATACACTCCCCAGCCTGGCTGGAGGTGCCTGTGGCACGTTCCAGATGAGTCCAGGATTGATTCCTTGTGCCTCATCCCATTGGGAAGAGGGAGGGAGGCTCCATCCAACACCAGCAGCACCAAGAGCCAATCTCAGGTTGGGAACTGTGTGTAGAATTCCCAGAATTCAGAAAGGCAACGTCCACGGAGGAGCTCGGGTGGGAACTGGGTGAATTTATAATGAGGCTCTCCAGGGCCTTGTTTCTTAGGATGTGCTTGATGCTGGAATAACTCAGGGAGGCTGTAGCTGATCACGTCATATTCAAACATTATTCCCCACTAATAAAATCACTGAGTTCAGCTCCCTGCTTTAGGCACAGCTGGTAAAATCAGTCGCTGGCTTTTAGCTCAAACATGCCTTATTTTGATATTTCTTGTGGTAAATAGTTAATTTATTAAAGGAGGTAAAACCCCTCCTAGTGCAGTAGTCAGAGCTTTTCTTGAGCAACACTTTGGGGATCCTGAAAAGCTGTTCAGAAATAGGTATTTTTGGAGCTAAGTGAATAATCTAATGGTTACAAAATCCAGTTTAGCTCTTGGCAGCTGTGTTCAGTCGTTATCCTGCCTTCCTTTGTCACACACCCTGAGATCCTGGGGAAGCTCTGATGGGCTGCTTTATTTATTAAGCATTTATTAAAATGAAGCAGCTTGAAATTTCTGAAGTTCTGTCTAAAAGGAAAATGAGCAGCCTGTGTTTGCAGGAAGGGATGGGATAAAGATGAGCAACAAAGAAGGAATAATGTAATGGAAAGATTTTGGACAGAATTTATTCTCTAATTACTGCACTGAGTGTTTACTGCTTCTTTTTTCAAATTATTGTGCCCAACTCTTTCATTGCAATAATACAGCTGAGAAGTGCAGACTTGGAAAGAGAAATATTTCCAGAAAGTAGGAGCTGCCCCTTATTGACTTTTGTATTCAAATAAAAGTACTCCCACTAATCTGTGGCAAAAAAAAAAACAAGCAAACAAATAAACACCAAACCAAGCAAAAAAAAACCAAACATGTTTTCAAACAATTTTTCTGTCAAGTAAGAAAACATGATTGTGTCTAGCTCAAGTGAACTCTTCCTGCTGCTACTTTGCTGGCTGAGGCAAAATCTGCTTTACAAATAATGCATTTCCCACGAAAAGTTTACATTTTTGTAAATAATGCCATTATTTTTATGGTGGAGAAAACCCCCAGTAAGAGAGAAGCAACAGAGCCCGGCAGGAGGGACAGGCAGGGGGGAGGTAATGGGTTCTTTAACTGAAAGAAAACTTCCAGCCTGTGATTCAAGGAATAAAAATAAATAGGCTTTATTTTATCTCACACAGTTGTGGAGAATTGAGTGTTTTGATGGCTTTAAAGCAATGTCTGTCCTTATGCTAATACAGAATAATTCCTTTCCTGTACTGTGCCCCTGTGGAATTGTTCTCCAGGGAAGTAACAGAAGGTTTTAACCAGGGAAAGAAAGTCTTTCTGTGCAGTCCCAGCACTGAATAAAGGAGTTTTTACAATGGTATTTGCTTTTTTTTTTCCTCAGGACAGAGTAGTGGAGGCACTGACAGATCTGAATCCTGACAAAATTACAGGAAAACAGAGCTGGGAGACCTTGGGTTGGTGCTGGTGGGAACCACTGCCTCAGGGCTTTACTGCTGGCTCTTGGTAACTTTTCCAGAATCAACATTGATGTGATAAGAGTTACACAAAACTTCTAATTCCTAAAACTTCCAGAGCTCGGGGTGAGGAGAAGGAATGAAAACAACCAAGAAATCACTTATTTTTTTTTAAAGAAAGAAAAAGAAGAAAGAATGTCTTTGGTGTTTGTGGCTGAGCCTGTGAGATGCCAACATCCAACATATCCTAAAGGGATGTCATCAGCAGGGATTGCAGAGCAGGAATTCCACAGGTTCTTTATTTTTTTTGACTTGCAATGATGCCTGGAATAGTGGAAGGAGCCACTTTTCCTACATAAACAAGATCTGTTGTTGCAGTAGAGAAATTTCCAGGGAAAGAGATTCCATTGACATATTTTCAGACTTCCTTAATCACTTTTTGTAACATCAGGCACTGCCCTTATTGTGATAATTCCAAAAGCTGCCAAATATTCATGGGTAGAATCTTGATCCAAGATTCCAAGTGACTCCAGTGCTGTCAATATTTCATCCCTGGAGTCTTGCACTCATTTTTAATCCCTGGATTTTGCAAATCAGCTCCTTGGGAGCTGTATCCAATTTCATGTCCCAGTGTTATAAACAGCTCCAAACTCCAGCCCAGCATCCTGGAGAAACAAGTGGGAAAATTAAACACTTTCTGACATGCTTTGCTCCAGGGGGGTTAATTTACCATTTTCTCCATCACAGGATCACATTATGTCATCAAAATCCTGAAAAGGAATTACCACTGGAGCTGGGAGTTGCAGCAAATATAGAAAATATCACTCTACAGTATTTCAGACAGGGAGAGTGCAGCTGGAAGAGGAAAATATTCACCTTGGCTTTACTATGGCAATTTGTTTTATTTTCTATTTTGTATTTGTTATTTTCTAGTGGTTGTTCAGACAAATATCTGTCCAAATGTTGAAGCTGATGTGAGCAGAGTAGCTCAAAGTAAAATTCAAGTTAGGACTTCAGTTTTGTGCTCAAGATATTTGTATTAAATAAAATTTGTTTAGATTATCCAAAATCTTCATTGTCCACCTAGAACATTGTGTTCTAGAAGTTGTCCTTATCTACTGGTGCCAGAATTCGTCATTCATCTCCTTTTTATAAAAATTGGTGTGCTGGAAACCATAGATTGATAAAATAAGGCACGAGCATCTCTCCATCAGGGCTTCAAATTGTCCTGTGAGGGCTCTGCGGCAAGCACATTTCTCTCTCTCTCAGGATTTTTTATTGAGGTGCACAGAGAGAAATGAAAGAGAAAACAATTTCTATTTCTGCTCCTTGTTTTTCTCTTGTGGAATGTGTTTGGAGAATTGTTTACCCAGAGTGAGCAGTTGGTTGGACCATGGTGGATTGTTTGGGCCTGACAGCCAGTCGGATCCACCCGTGTCTGGGCTCTGGAGAACAGGGTCACGAGTTGTGAGGAGTGAGATATGATAGTTAGAGAAAGTAGCATGTAGTATTTAGTATCCTCTTTTATATAGCATATTAATGTATTATAACATAATTATAATAAAGAAATCATTCAGCCTTCTGAAATGGAGTTAGACATCATCATTCTTCCCATTGGGTTCGCCGACATCTACAACAGGGCCCAACCCCAATTCCTCCCAGGTGTGGGTCCCTTCTCTGTCAAGATTCCAGAAAGTTTTTCAGTCCTCTTTTGTTAGAAAGCTCTTTCTGGTGGTTTTGTTTCTGTGTGAGCTTTGAAGAACCTGGAGAGGCTTTGGTGTCTGTTCTGGAGCTGCCATTCCAGGAGGCCGTGGAATATTTGTGAAAGCTCTGCCTGAACCCTCCTCTGCTGGTCTGGAGGGACTTCACACGAGGAAATTCTGGAGTAGGATTGAGGCAAAGACATTCCCGAGGTTCTGGCAGTGACAGAGGAAACCACGGAATTGTTTGGGTTGGAAAAGCCCTCTAAGATTGAGTCCAGTTGTTCCCCCAGCACTCCCAAGACCGCCGGGAAGCCACATTCCCAAGTGCCACACCCGCAAGGCTTTCAGTCCCTCCAGGAAGGAAGGAGGACAGGGAATTTTGCTCTGAACAAAGGTTTTGGCCACTTTTAGAAGTTTCTGAATCCCTTGGATATCTTTGGGTAGTCTCTGGTTACACCAGTTCAAAAGCTGCTTTAGCAGGATCCTTGATCTTGAGCTTTGATTTCCTCTCAACTCCATTTACCCTCATATATATATTTTTTTGTAACATACCAATATTCCCTCCTCTAATTTAAAGACCCACTGGCAAATGCTTGTGAACCTTTTAATCTACAAGGAACAACCCTGTTATCAAGTGTTATCTGAAGGTCTGGAAACTCACCATGATAAAAGTGCTCCTGTCTGACTGGAATCTGAATCCATAATTTAAAAGATGCTGGATTTATAATTTCAGTAAATGAAAAATAATAGAATACACTAATTAACAATTCCTCATGGCCTTTCACCGTAAGAAATGACATTGACTCTGAAAGCTTCCTCGTATTTGAATTTATTTCCTGACAGAACACTGGCAGCATTTAAAAGGTCTGGGGTGCTTTGAATTTCTGATTGGTTTGACAGCTTGACAGGGATCTGTAAACCGAAGGTGTTGGCACAGCTTGTGCTGCTGGCAGAGCAGGGACAAAGTTCAGGCTCCAGACCAGTCCCTGCTGGAGCACAGAGATGAAAAATTGCTCTGATAAACGTTTGCACTGCAGGAGGATAAAAGGTCCTGCTCCCAAAAATAAGATCTGGTCCAAAAAGGATTCAAACCAACGGACAGGTTTCTCTTAATTCTGGTGGCTGTTGAATCAATCACTTTTTTCACATGTATCCCATTTTATGGCATATTGGGCTCGTGTTTGAGGTTTATCCAGAGCTAAAACCCCATGATCTACATCAAAAGGAGAGATTTCACCAACATTAAAGAGGCAGAAATGCTTAACAAGATGAAGCAGGTAGATAGAGTGATTTATATTCTGTAATCATATAAAATGGGCTGAACATCAAGTCTGAGTGTTCTTTTCCCCTCTTTCTCAATCTCACAAATTCATATTTTCTATTCACACCAAAATCTCAAAGCAAAATATTTTAATTTTACTGGGACTTCTCTTTCACACAGCTGAAGCACAACTCTACCTGCAACAGGGCCACTTCAGCTGGCCATATTTGCAATTTCAAAGCAAAGAACCTAATTTTCAAAGTTGGTTGGTTTCACCATCTTCTGCTGGGATCTCCACGAACCTAGAAATCATTAAACAGGGCAGCTGAGCTTGAAACACCACACCTGCAAAGTTTGTTAGCCATGAAAATTTCCGGTTGTTTCCCTTGCAGAGCTGTATTTTACCCATTAAACCGAACCCACATTCCATTACGAAACCATAAATTTTCATGGCTTGCAAACTTCGTGGGGCTGGAGTTCAGCGCTCAATTGCGCCGGTTAATTATTCCCGGGATTTTTTTCCCCCCAGCCTTGCAGGACACTTGGAAGTTGCACACGTGGGCAGTAAAAGCCCTTTTACAGGAAAAAGGTGAAAATATTCTGGTTAAAAATCACAGGTTTGTTTTTTGTCTTTTTTTTTTTTTTTTTTTTTTTTTTTTTACAATGCTCTATTTTTAGCTAAACTCCGGGAATGTTGGCAAGGCAGCGAAGCTCCGCGGGGTGTAGAGGAATCCTTTCCGAGGGTAAGCACTGGAATGAAGAGGTGTTAAGAGCCACTCCACCAACTGAACTGTCTGCTTGGCTTCTGACTCCTGAGAGGTGGCAGAACCATTCTCAGCAGCTTCGGGCACCTCTTGCTCTCCGTGTTCTCCTCCTGAAGTGTTTTCTCAGCTTCTCCCTTTCCCGGGGCTGTCCCTGAGAGCTCCCCAGCAGGGAAAGCTGAGTTGGGATGTGCTCCTGGAAGCTGCTGCCCAGCCCAAGCACTTCTCAAGAGCACAATCTTAAGATTTTGGCTCGTGATCAACTGAATATCCAGGGGAAAACATAGAATAATGGCCCAAAATCACCTGGTGAGATCCCTCCCAGCCTCATTAATTCTCTGTCTCAGAGAGACAGAGAATAAATATTTTTAGTGTGTGACCCATCTGACACAGTCAAATGCTGACTCCTGTATTTGCTGCGATTGCCAAAGCCTCAGCAACTTCATATAGAACTTCATCGTTTTTCCTGTCTTTTTTAAAGCTAATAAAGTTTAATTTGCTCTATTTTAGCAGCCTGGGAAGCAGATGCAAACAGAGATCCATACATGTTCTCTCAGCATTAGCTGTGACTCCTCAGTTTGTGTCAGTCATGTCCCATTTGATGTGATTTACCCACAAAAAAAAGCCACTGGTGCAACTAAAAATAGGAGCAGCGTCCTAAATCCCAGCCCTGTCCCTACCCCAGAAGATTCAGACTCGGGGACAGGGATGCTCAGCATTTAAGGACGTGGGAAAATCTCATCTGCAGCCCTGAAAAATGGGGATTTTATGGTGAGGAAAATGGAGGTGGTCACTGGAAATGTGCCATATGGAAAATGCTGTTTGTGTGCTGGGTTCTGCTGCCTCACGCAGCCCTCAGCCTTCCATTAGGCTAATGCAGAACAATATTAATGAGGGAATCAAGGTGTAATGTTCTTGCAAGGATGCTGACAGGAGGGAGGCCGAGTTTTAAGCAGGGATTGCTTGCTTTAGCATTATCTCCATTGCTGTTAAACATGCTCTACATTTTCTGGGCAAATATCATTTGGAATTAATTGAATGGAAAAGAGGATGTTCAGAAAATGCATCTTCAGAGCTGTTGAAGTATGACTTTCTAATCAAACTGAGTGATTGTAAACATAAATTAGTTCTTGTTCTTCCTGCTGACTTGGAAAGAGAGAAATGTGAACGCTTTGAGGTTAAAATCTTTTTCTCCTGAGCTTGCAGTTTCAAACCTTGTAGATGTTTTGCTGGTCTGGTTGAACCATTATGTAATGATTATTACTGGAATGTTACTTGAAGCACAGACTCTCTGTATACAAATTGATTTTTTTTTTAAGCTTTTGCTATATTCCATCATTCTCCATGTTCCCAAAATGTCATCTCGTGGCAAAATTCTTCTTGTCCTTCTATCTCCTTCCTCTGGGAGGACATTTCAGGGTGACCATAACAACAACTGCTGATATATTTTCTTCATAATGAGTGATCTTCTTTAGGACAGCAGTGAGCAAAACCACCAAGTGTACAGTTTCTCCATGCACTTTTTATAGGAAGTGAATAAAGCTTTGGAGTCTTGCAGGTCTTCAGCCTCTGTGGAGTTCTGAGAGAGGAAAAGAACACGATGTGGATGTTCTGAGGAGCCAGTAGTCTAATTAGGTCTAAGCTGTAAAGCTGAATGATCTCATTTAATATCTACTGGATGGTCTGATTAGAGTTTGGGCTGGAGCTTGATGGGAGCAGAGGGAAATCTCAGCATCGATGCCTGGAAGGAAGGAAGGAACAGCATCCCAGGCATATTCAGGGATTTACACTGAAGTGCAATTCCTTTCATTTGCACGGTCCCAGTTATAGAAAGGGGAATTAAAAGAGCTTAAATAAGTAACTGCTGCATTCATAGAACACCATACACCTCTGCAAGGTGTTTAAACCCCTCAGCCTGCAACACACAGGAGCAACCTGTGAAATGTTAGTAAAATAATGGGAAAATCAGACACCATCTTTGGGCAGTTTCAAACATTTCCCCTGATGTGTCCCGAGTGCCTCTGCATGTGGTGAACACACAGAAATGGCAGTTCAAAGGGACCAGCAGCACAATTTGATTTAACAGAAAATACTTTAACTGGAAGTTCAGAAGACCACTCACTCTGAATTTTGATGTAGATGTCTGTCTGAAGTCTAAAGGTTTCTTTAAACGTGTAGTTTAGCAATAATTGTTATTCCCAACATAAAAAGACTGTAAAAACATGGTTGAATAAAAGAGAATGACTTTAAAGAACTGAGAGGGCTGTTTTCCATTTTGTTCTTTAAAAGGGAAAAAACAGATCCTCTTTCCACCCTTCCTAATGGACGAGTCAAATGAGAATGAGGTGGGCAGCAGCTGTAATCCGCAGAATTCTCTGTTCACTGCTGAAAAACAAATTAATGCTCTGCTGTCCTGTGCTTGCCATTTCTGTTTCTGTGCTTGGCAAGAGCTGGGGCACAGACTGGGGACCATATTTCCATTCCATCTCTGTAAAGTGTTTCTCAGTACTCATTAGCAGCCTCCAGATGTGTTTCACTTTGTTGCTGCTTTTTATTCAGAGTCTTAATAGATGTGGTCTTCTTTTTGTTCTGGTTTTTCAGCCAATCTTACAGTCATGTCTTTTTCTGGAGTTTAAGAGGGTTCTGAAGGTGCTTCTGACTCATGATTTTATTGCATAGGGGCTCCTAGAGATATTTTTAAAAAGCTCAGGCTGTGGCAAGGGTTCATGTCAAAAACTGCCCAACAAATCCCAGCAGGAGAAAACAGGAGAAGGTCTCACTCTCCTTTAGGAATTTAGCAAGAACTGGTGTGGCTATTACAGTACATAATGTCCTGGCTCTAATAATTCACTCCAGGGCCTTACCTCTGCCCAGACAGGATCTGTGGGATGCTCTTGGCCATCCTACTGTTTAAAGTGCTAGAAAATTCTGTCAAAAAACCCTAATTTTCTTCTCGTTTGAGCAATGTACTTAAAATGTGACTCTCTGGTAATTTGTGTTTGTTTAAAATCATTGAAATCTGTTTGTGCTTCAGCTTAGTCTTCTTTCTCCTGTTTTAGGAAGATCTGATTATGAAGTAACTGTGCCATTAAATGGCAGTGGTGGCACTGCAGCACAGAGTTTTATTTATTTATTTTCATTATCTCGACATTGGGCAACATCAGAGTTACCAGGGGCACGATGTGTTCATTGCTTTTCTGAGCCTGGGTGAGAATTTGTGTCATTGTTGGGTTTGGCAGCGCTGGGAGAACAGCAGGACTTGAGGATCTCGGGGGGCTTTTCCAATCTAAATGATCCCGTGATTCTGTAATTGCCAAGTTGCACCAGAAAGTGGAAAATTTGAAATAACAGAACTGTCTGAGAGCAAAATCTGCCAGCGTCCTTTCCCTTTCAGTCCCCCACCGTGGTGATTCTCCCCTTTCAAACCATTTTCTCACCAACTGGCAATTCCCCAAAGATCAACCCAGGCCTTTCTGTCCCCCAGACCCAGTGCAGGTCACCTTTCTGGAGCCTCTGGTGAGTCCTGGGTGGTGTTTGAAACACAAGCTGGCTTCTCTTTATCTCATTATCTTTATTCTCATGCAGCAACAAGGATATCACTCCCATCTTTGGGACAGCCATCAAGTGGAGGCATTGTCTCTATCTCTTTGTGTCAGGGCAGAGTGAAACAAAACAGCAGAATTTGCTGTTTACTAACAAGTCAAAACTCCTCATTTTGTCTACAACAAAATCAATGTCATCTCTTGGGCCCTGTTCCCGATAAGAGAATGTAAATGGGACAGAAACTCAAGCACTGCTTACCACAGATATCTTTGATGGATGCAGTTTAGAAACTTTTCAGCTGAAAGCTGCTTTACCCTTTGTAAAGGACGGGTGGGGTTTGCCTGGTTTAGGACAGTCGGTATCGTGGGTCCCCAACAAAACCCCTTTTACCCTTAATTCTCCTCCTCCCACCTTCCCTCCACACTACAGATGCTGAGATGTGGCAAATAGTAAAGGAAAAAAGCTTTGCCTTTCCAAAAGAAATACCTGTCTCTGCTAATTAATGGATTTAAATGCCCGGGTAAGTGGTGTTGTTTGACCCTCCTTAGAGGAACTAAAATCCCATTAACTCTAACAAGAGCTGCAAGGCTAAAGGGCCCATCTAAAGCCCAGGTGATATTGTTAATTCCTTTTCCCCCCTCATTTTAATGGACATGAACATAAAAGAAAATGAAGCAGAGCTGGAAACTTAAGAGAGGGTCTGTCCACAGCAGAAATTGGTGTAAGAGGGTGAGAGAGCTGAGGGTGTGGAGTACCCGAGGGGAGAGGGACAGAACAGCTCTCACAGGGGGGAGGCATCTCTTAAAAATACCAAAGAGTTTGGATATTTTGTGGTTGATAGCAGTACAAGAACACCCTTAAAAATTGAGAGGATTCACCATTGTCCTGCATCAAAATGAACAGGAATTGGAGCAATTTAGGAGTAAGAGGAGTAAAACAGATTCAGAGAGACTGAGCCAGCTTCAGTTTGAGAACATGGAGACAAACTAAAGAAAATTCACCTGATAGTACAGAACCAATCAACTCCCCTCATTCTTGCTTTCATTATTCCCAATAAATAATTCAGATTGTTTCAAATTCAGGTCATGAGTTTACTCCGCAATTCCCAGCTTTCCTTTGGTAGGGGAGATCATAAATTATCCCCTGGACTGTTAATGTCACACAGAACTAACCAGACATAGAAGCATGTACGAGATATTAAAGTTCCCCTGTACTGAAATAATGTTAATTATGAGGATTTCATTTGTTATTAGCGTGGCAATACGTAGTTCTACTGTATAACTGAAATTAATGGACTGTAAATTCTGACAGGTTGCTAACATCATCTTCAGTGGTTCTTAATTAGTCACGTGTTGTTTCTTTTTTGGCTGCTGTGTTTGTGTTGCAGACTCTTTATTGCCATAAATCAGAGCTAGAAGGTCCAACCCAAAGATTTAGGGACAGAATTAATTCTTTTGTGGAGATCATCTTTCAAAGGCAAGAATTTCTCTTACTTCCCCAGGGACTGAAGCTAACAAAAGTAAGAACAAATACATTACAATTTGTTTTTAAAAAAGCAATAATGTGATTATTGGTATTGAATGAAAAAATAGTATTTGGAAAGTTAAAAACATTATTATATTCTTTTCAATTCCATGAGTGACTGCTTCAAAGGAAAACTGGAAAACACAGAGAATATGAAAAAGTTATTTCCAAACAGCCATAGTACAAAGCAAAATAAACCTGTCTGATTTAATTCCTGTTTGAAACACACTCTGATCTTCCATTTCTACAGGCAATAACGAGAAAATAATTTAAAATTATATGTATTATTAGTTCACTAAGGAATGTGGTGCTTTCAAACCCTGATGGCTGTGTTTATAACTGGAGTTGCTGAATTCTCTAGGACTTGGCTTTGGTAGGGAACTCCTAACCCTGGAAGAGCAAACAACACTTTCTCTGCTGTGCTGGTTTTCCAGGGTTATTTTGATTTCTTAGAGGAAAAAAAAAAAAAAAAACCCAAAACCCATCCAACTTAGAAAAACCCAACTTTGCTCTGCTTGGGAGCTGAAAGCTCTTTACTCCTGGAACCTTTGGTCATTGAGGACACCTATGCCTGGAGATTGCTTTGGGGTGAAAATGAGAGAGATGAAAATTCCTTCTGTCAAATGTCCCCCCGTGCAATTATAGAAAGAAATCAGTCAGGGGAGAAATGCATCAAAAACTTTTGTGCAAAAGAATTGAGAGTGACAGATGGTCTGAGCTGGGAACATATGGATTTTGTCAGACAACAGGAAAAAAATACGTAAGATCATGTTGTGGAAAAGTAGGTGTAACCTCTGTGTGTGTCACCTCAGAGGGAAAGGAGGCGGCAGAGTGTTTCAAAACTTATCATTTTTTCTTTGACAACGATTCAGAGAAAAGTGGAGGAGAAAATACTTGGTCCTCCACCTTTTGTAACTTCCCAAGGAACGCTGGTGCCAGGAAAAACAGATGGCACTCGGGCCTCTCCTGAAATGATAGTTATTCCTCTCCTGCCAGATCACCGTGGTGTGCAAAATATATGGTGTAAGTCAGCACCAGAAAACAAGCCATTAATTAATCACATCTCAGTGCTCAAGGAGCAGGCAGGTGAGGCTGCCAGGCAGCTGCCTCCAAGAAAGCTGGCTGGCAGAGCAGGAGAACGGGCACGGGGAGAGATCACTGCCCATCCCTGCCTGCAATGCACGCATCCATCGTTACAAGTAATCAAGCCTAAAAGTATTTGTCATGCCCAGGGCATGGAGCTGTTTGAGGTTCAGAGTATAAAGAGAACAGCAGCGCAACAAAAAAAAACGATCAGTCAAGTGGAAAAAGGAAAAAAAAAAAAAAAAAAAAAAAGGTGGAAAAAACAGATAGTAGAATAACAGAAACATTCTAATTAAATCCTTACTGTAATTAAATTCGGTGTGACGAGACAAACAGCACTTGCAGAGTGATTTTTGCTGTTGATGCTTTTGCTGTACAACAGTCACGTGTTCTTTCTTCATGGCTGTCACTCTTTTGGTGAGGTTGAAGCAGGAGCACCAACGCCACCTTCATTTTGCTCCAGGATTTCCAGTGGGTGCAGCTCTACAGGTGGTTTCAAACCAGGGCTTTCCAGGGAAGCCAGGACATGCCCTTCACCAAAGCAGAGACCAAGACACTTCTCATCTTCCCCACTCTTCCATTGCCACTCATCACTACAAGCAGAGCACAGCAGGCTTGGCTGCAAATCAGGAATTTACTAATAGCAGCATAATTGAAATGAGAATTCCTTGAAGATCACTTTAAAGGTACCTTTGGCAGTAACTGTTCCTAATTAAATGGAACAAGTCTATTGAAAAAGAGTATGTTTAGAAGGGATATTAGGAGAAAATCGTTCCCTGTGAGGGTGGGCAGCCCTGGCACAGGTGCCCAGAGCAGCAGGGGCTGCCCCTGGATCCCTGGCAATGCCCAAGGCCAGGCTGGAAACTGGGGCTGGAGCAGCCTGGGACAGTGGAAGGTGTCCCTGCCCATGGCAGAAGTGGCACTGGATGATCTTTAATGTCCCTCCAACCCAAACTTATTGTGGTGTTATGAACCTCAGAGTGGCTGTGGCAGGCAGAATGGGGTTAGAAGAATATCTGTCTCACGGGGAAACAATTTCATGAGTGAGCAGAAATTAGTTTCCCTTCATTTTGTTCAGACTTAACCAGAAATTAAAACGACGGCGAGCACTCAAGAAATATAAGCTCGTTATAATGAACAGATGGCAGCTCAGTGAAGATTGGTGTGAAGAAGATCACCAGTCCTTTTGTTTACAACACATACATGTCCTGTTTTGTTTTAATTATAGTGTTGTTTTTCCACCCAGGCTATTCACTTAACCAAACAGCAAAAAACACCCCCTCTCCACCACTGTGTTTATGTCAGCAAAGCTAATAAGCAATCTACAGGCTGGAACGGGGGGGAAGCAAATGCTCATGAATACTGAGAACTCTCTGAGATGTGGTGTCTGCCTGTGTTGTCTGGATCCATCTTGATGTCCTCTGTGAAGTCAAAGGAAGCAAGAAAGAAAATCATCTTCAATCGCTGTCTGGCCAGGAGCTCAGGGCTTTGCTACCTGGTTTTATGTTAGGCTTTCTTAAATCCATTTAAGAGTCTTATGTTCATGAGACTGAAATATATAAGGGAGGAAAACCCAAATGCTTTCCCTTTTGTCAGAGGCTGGAGGTTTAAGAGAGGATTTAAGCACTTTCTAACTCTTTTATTGTCTTGTATACTTTGCGCTGTAAATGGCAACGTTTAATTACAGGTAATAAACACAGAAGCCCTTAATAGGATTATCAAGAGCAGCTTTCAGTGCCTGGTGCTGCCTGGTGGAACAGGGAAAGGTGCAATATCTCACTGGAGCCTCAGCAGAGGGTCCCAGAACGTGGAAAAATCGCCACGGCTGGGTCTGAAGGGTGTGAGCTTGGCAAGAAAAAAACTATTTCAGCTGTTCATCGAGCTTGGTTTGAGCCTGGTTTGTGAGAACTTTGTGCTGCTTCCCATGGCTGTGACACCCTCTAGTGACACAGAGCCTGTGATTCAAGGATTTGTCATTCTGTGCCAGCAGCTGCTGGGACACGGGCTGGGGACACGGGGGTGTGCCACTGCCCAGCCCAATGCCCACCCTCCAAGTGCCACCAGCACCTGGGGCTGAGCGCAGTTTGACAGCTGAGAAATTAACCTACAAAAACACAATCAGCAGGCTAAAACTTGCAGTAAATTCGGGAATAAATCAGGTGAAAGCCATTCCTTTCCAGAACCTTGGTTTTCTTTTTTTTAATTATTTTCTTAATACAATGCCCAGTTAAAAAAAAAGAAAGAAAGAAAGAAAAAGAAAAAATAAACCTGTCAATCTTCTACTTAATTTCTAACTTTTTGCAGTGTTTTATAATAAACCCCTGAGCTGTTGCAGTCTAGAAATACCCAAATTTTAATAGCCCTGCACCTCAGCTGTCAGCTGCTAATACTCTTCAGTCAGTCAGTATTAAGCAAGGTTTAACAACGTTCTCTCCCATAAAAAAAGCCCAAGTAAATTACTGGTTATGTTTGACTTAAACCACCATCCTTGCTGAAACAAAAATGTGGAGTCACCGGAGTTCTTACGATGATAAACTTCTGGTGGTACATTATATATTACTGAAATTAAAATAATTTAATGCTTCAGAGAAGCCCTGGGAGCCTGCAGAGTTGCAGGACTCGTTTCTGTCAGCATTGCTGTCAGCTCTGTGCTCACAGCACCCTGTGCCTGCCCCGTATTTCACGCTGGGCTTCTGCTCCCCTCACTGAACTGAGGGACAGAGCCCATAAAATTAACACATACTTACTCTAATCTCTGCCTCCAGACCTTGTGGAGGTTGTAATCGAAGCCTAAGTGCAAAATGGTTTGGTTTTCATCACTTTGGGGGAGCACAAATGCCAGCCTTGTTGGGGAAAGGTGCAGTGGGTGCTGATTCAGAAACTGAGGCACGGGATTTTGACACTGCTCTAATTCCAACTGCCGCTGTGGAATGATTGTTCTCAGAGTATTTAGCATTTCCCAGGGCTGTGGGAATAAGTTTAGTGTGCTTCAGCTGCTCTGTTCTTCTGAAATACGACCTCAGATGTGAAGCTGGGAACATGTAAAATACAGGCTACATACTCAGAGCCATCTTTCAAAACTTGGTTCCAGTGATTTATTTGTCATCTCACAGTTAATCTGAGCTCCTTCAGCTGACTCCCTCACAGAGGCAACCTTCCTCCTCCAAAAATCCCCTGCTTTTGGGATGTTTCTTAGGCCTCACGGCCAAGCTCGTGCATTTCTATGATTGGGTTTGGTCAAACACAGCTCCCTGTTTTTGACACTGATTTAAATTTCTCTGGGGTACATCAGACCAGCTGTATATCCACAGCTGTAGGGGAAAAGTGCTTTTACCTCTACACCTTCTGAACTCTCAGGTGTCTCAGGTGTAGGAGCATGGTGATGTGGTGAACTGGTGAAGCTGAAGGCAAAGATTCTCTATTGTTCATTTTGCAAACAGATTCTTGCTGTAAGAAGCCTTCAAGATTAATTCACTTGTTGATTAGTCCCAAAAAGAAGAAATGGATCACTTATAGTGATCACTGACTTGTGGTCAATGTTGAGGAAGAAAACCCAGCCAGGCTGTTCTTTATGTTGCAATATTCCTTAAAATTCTTATTAATTTGTGGGGAAAAAAAAAAAAAAAAGTTTGGTTGTGAATATTGGGGACATAAAACTGGATCTTTCTGTCAGTGACTTTCAGTAGATAATGAGGGATGTGCAGGTTTTTTTCAGGGAGCCAACAGCAAACATTCCTCATCAAAAGCTCTGTTTGCCACCAGAGCTCAGCCAGTTACTCGATTCAATCACCCCTTTGGCACTTCCCACAGAGAAGACTTGAAATGACCCTTCAGCTTTGTCCCCGTGGCTCTCAAAGCCTTTCCACACTTCCAGGCTGCTGTTTGCAGCGTCAGATGAGGAAAACAAGCTTTGGTGAGGTCGTGTCTCACTGAAGTGCTGGTTTTAGAACACTTGACCTGCTTTATTCTCTCACTTGCTGCCCTCCCTGCCCTGCTTTGGTGAGCTGGTGTGAGGCCATCACGTGAGGCTTTACAAGAGCCAGCCAGCCTGGCAGACCTTTATCAAAAAATCCCAGTAACTCCTATTAAAAGCTTGCTTAGCTCTCTTGCTCCTCAACAGCATCACAGTCCAAGCCTGCTGCTGTTCTGTATTGATTTCTGCCTCAGAGTGTGAAAGCTGTGATTTGTCCTTGCCCACCTGCCTTTGTGGGCACTCACACTCGTGTCTGACCCTGCACAGTGACACCCCGGCTGTCACCTGAGACTTTTAATGAACTTTTCTGCTTGCTTAGCCACACGCAATAAATAACTTCAGGTTTCACGCCCTGAAAATCCAAAAATCCAGACCAAAGTGGCCTTTGAGATTTCACTGAGGTCTTGCAACGCTCCTGTGAGCGTTGCAGCTGTTGGGAGCAGGAGAAATGCTATTCTAAATGGAACAAATGAGGAAAATGTTGATGATATATCCCTGTTTCCACCTCAGCAGCTTAAAATAACTGGATGAAGCATGAATTAGCAAATAAAGAAGATAAAATATTCAGTATTATTAAAGCTTTCATTAAAAAAGAAGAAAAAAGATCACTGTTTTCCAATGTGGCATGACAGCCATAGGATTAAGTGTGATTTTTGACTTTTTTTTGGTATTTGCATAAAACCAGCTGAACAGTTGGCTGGGTTAAGCCATGTAACTGTGGCAGTATTGCTGGAGACAACAATAATCACTATGGAGATTAAACCATTTTGTTAGATGAGTGTTTAACCTGCTACAGCCCATTCTGAACTGGTGAATTGAAACAGACTTTATGAGGAGTCATTAGAAAATGAATAAATAGGTACGGGGAGGCCTAAGGTGATGCTGCTGCATTGATCCCTGCTGCTGCTGGCATAATAATGTCACTAAAGCATCCAGTGTAGATCAGGCCTAAAAAATATTGCTAAATTGGAAAATTGATGTGGTAAAATGGTGCTAAATGTTCATTACAGAGCCAGAAAGTGCTGGGACCAGAACCCCCCATGCCCTGGGCTGGTCCCAGCAGGGCTGGGGGGATTCTGCCCCTCCCAGGTGAGAGCCCACCTGCAGAGCTGCCCCAGCCCTGCCCCAGCACAGGAAGGAGCTGGAGCTGCTGCAGAGAGCCCAGAGGAGGCTCCAGGGGGATCAGAGGGATGGAGCAGCTCTGCTGGGAGGAAAGGCTGGCACAGCTGGCATTGTTCACCTGCACAGGAGAAGCTCTGGGCTGAGCTCAGGGTGGCCTTGCAGGGCCTGAAGGAGCTGCAAGAAACACGGAGAGAGACAATTGACAAGGGATGGAGGGATAGGACACAGGGAATGGCTTCAAACTGCCAGAGAGCAGGGCTGGATGGGATATTGGGATTAATCCTTCCCTGTGAGGATGGGCAGCCCTGGCACAGGTGCCCAGAGCAGCTGGGGCTGCCCCTGGATCCCTGGCAGTGCCCAAGGCCAGGCTGGACACTGGGACTGGAGCAGCCTGGGACAGTGGGAGGTGTCCCTGCCATGGCAGGGGTGGCACTGGGTGGGATTTAAGGTCCCTTCCAACCCAAACCATTCTGGGATCCTGTGGTATCTTGTGAATCACTACCAGGCAGTGGAGCATCCTCACAGCTTGAGGGATTTCAACTCAGGTTTTTTTTTTTATCTTCTTACATTCTGGTGAGATTTTGAGCCCCAACAGTGGTGATGCTAAAGAGAGATTTTTTTTTTGACTTAATAAAAATTGGATCAGCACAGCATTTTGGTTTAAGCTGCACCAACACAATTTTCCTGGCACTTCTGGAAAAAATCAGTTACAATAATGATGGGTTTTACTCAGTGTAGTTATCTGCTTGTGTAGCCCCTCCCACATGAATAACTTCTCATTCCTACCCATCTAGACGACATTAAAAGCATATTAATGCATTGTTTTTACCCTGTGAAAAACAGAGAATGTCAAAGGAGACCCAAACTATTTATTTTCATAAATGCACTTTCCTTGCTCTCGGAATGTAGCATTTCACAAACCTCAATTTTCTCCCCAGTCACAAGTAGTAAATAACTTAACTGTATCACATTATAGCCATTTAACAAATATTCCCAGACCAGCAGCAACATTTAGCTCTGTGAAATAGATTTGTTCTGGATATAAAGCGGGGAGAGCAGGATGCACATTCCTTGGCCCTCGTGGACTGACGTGATGGAGCCATGTGAGATGACTTGAATTAAGATGGAGCGTGTGCAGAACGCGTATCCCCCGGACAGGGATGTTTATACACATTTCCTCCCAACCTCCCCTTTTCCCTCCCTCCCAAATGCAGCTTATTATGCCTGTTTTCCCCCCCTGATAAGTGGATTTTAAAGTTATGTCGCCGTTTTCTCACTCCCAGATAAATGTGTGTAATATATCTCTCATAAAATGTTACTACACAGATGGGACTGAGAAAAGTTTTTTTTTTTTTTCCTTCCCCCAGTTTATGGAGCCACCATTGGTAATATCTACCACTTATGAATAATAAAAGAAAAGGGCCTTTGGCGAGTTTTGGAGTTTTGTTTTGCTTTCTGTGGGAATCCTGGAAGGAAAGGAAAGCTCCAAAATCAAAGGATCAAAGGCTGTGCTACACAATTTCCTCAGGTGCAGTCGCAGCCAGCCCTGATTCACATGGGTGATATCTCTGGCATGTGCAGCAAATCCTTTTCTTGTCTCTTTTCTTTTTGCTACCACTCTTTTACCAACAGCAAATCTCAGCTGCAGTCAGCTCTCAATCTGTATTTTTAATGAGTAAACAGAGATAAGCTTGGGTACTACTTTTATTTGGTGTGATGGATGTGCCATAAATCCTTGCTTCTCTTTGGGGTGGCAAGTGAAAGAAGGTATTGCTAAGAAATGGGAATCAACACAATCTGGAGTAAAGACTGACCAGAGGAAGAGATGATAAAAAGATAAAAGTTTCATTTTATTAGGAAATAAATGGTGGTGAAGGGTAATTGTTTCCCATATAACTGGAGCTGTAAAAAATGGGAAAATCTGACTGTTCTGGGCTATCAGTGCCTCAGGGAGCTGCCAGGGGCTGTTCTGAGTGTCCTGTCCTGTTCAAACAGAATCATACAATCTCCTGAGTGGGAAGGGACCCACAGGGATCATCAAATCCAGCTCCTGGCCCTGCACAGACACCCCAAATCCCACCCTGGGCATCCCTGGGAGGGTTTTCCAAACACTCCTGGAGCTCTGGCAGCCTCTGTGCCCATTCCCTGGGGAGCCTGGGCAGTGCCAGCACCCTCTGGGGGAAGAACCTTGGGATGTGTAAAGGCTGAAAACATCCTTGGATATCTCACTCTGAGCATTAATGCTTCAGCAGGAAGGAGAATGCTAAAGGGACTGGGATTTGCATCATAATTCTCAAGAACTGGTAATTTTTAATACCAGATCAAATGGAACTCTGGTGTCCCTGCCCATGGCAGAGTGGAACTGGAGGAACCCCAAGGTCAATTCCAACCCAAATCATTTCATCTTTCTGTGGTTCTCGGAACTGGAAAACGATGAATGGGAATTTTACAAAGTGTGCAAAAACACAGGAGCTAGACAGGAATTTCCTGTGGGCTCAGGAGACTTAAGGAAGTTTGAGATTTGGCCCAAAGTCTTTAGTTTCTAAAAGAAAAATGAAATATTTGCCTCATTGTGTCTTTGGCAGTGCTCAAAGTTGCTTTTGTTCATGGTTTGATTTACGGATTGAGTCTCTATCAAGCATCTGCTGCTGGATGGATTAACAACACACAGTATTTATTTCTCAGCATGTGATGCAAACTTCTCAGCAAAAGGAGAGAGAATAACAGCGACTATAAATTGATGCAGTATTTCAAGTGAGAAAAAACCTAAGTTCACTAATCAAACAGTAAATTATTAAAACATTCCTTTCACTTATCATAACAACAAAGGACAAGAGGCAAAATGACATATATTCCTGAAAAAAGAAAGATATTTATGTCTATATTTATATTGGCATGTTCTGGCCCTAATTTACTGAGCATTGTCATGGAACCTGTGAGCAAATCCAAGTCATAACTCTGCAGAGACAGGATCTGTACCTGATTTTAAGCATATGAGTAACATGATTGACTCAAGTGGGCTTACCTGGAGGTTGAAAATTATCTTGCAATTTCTTGTCATAGCTGGAGCCTTATTTTCTTGCTAATCCACAAGTAGATCAAATATCAAGTCTTCGTCTAATTTGATTTAATTAGTAAGTGGTGAAATGAATGGTGTCAAAATGTGAGGTAAGAGGAGGGAGAGTTAAAAATATGGCACTTGAGACAGAAACCCGAGTGCTCTGACTGAGAATTCAGAGGGATTTGAAAAAGTGCAGCATGATGCTGTTGACTCCTGATTTATGTCTTGTTGGGACTTGTCTGAAATGGACTTTTAGGACCAGGATTTACTCATTTCTGTCCAAACAGTAAGGAAATCTTAAGCTCCCATTAATTGAATGCAAACAGAAAAAATAAATACCACAGATGAAATGACTTTTGCAAAGCTGGATGCTTGCTGCTGAGAG
Source organism: Vidua macroura (assembly GCF_024509145.1). Taxonomy (NCBI): domain Eukaryota; kingdom Metazoa; phylum Chordata; class Aves; order Passeriformes; family Viduidae; genus Vidua; species Vidua macroura. The sequence continues at coordinate 2,678,696 of NC_071583.1, forward strand.
CTGTCTGATCAGGTAAAGACAATACAAGCCACTTGTTTATGTCATTTTTCTTCCAATAAAAGGAAATGAAACCTGGTAACATCTATAAAATGACTGATGATGCAAAAATTCGGGTATATTTGTATATACACAGGTGGGTGCAGGCAAACCTCAGCTCTTCATTCCGAGCTGGTTAAACTCTGACAGTTCCAGTCTGAAAACCATGTAATAATGGAAATGGAATGAATTACATCCTCGTCAGCCCAAGGACATTTGAACAAAAGATTTTCACAGGAGGCTCAGAGAGCCCCTTATCCCTGAAAGGAGGTTGTGGCTCTTCTCCCAGGTAACAAGAGACAGGACAAGGGGAAACAGCCTCAGCACCACGGGAGGTTCAGGTTGGATATCAGGAAATAATCATCACCAGGAGTGTGGGTAAACATTGGAACAGGGAAGTGGTGGAATAATCATCCCTGGAAATGTTAAAATACCCCAAAGAAATGTGGTACTTCCTGGTATGGTTTGGTGGCCATGGGGGTATTTGGTCAAAGGTTGGACTTGATGATTTTGGGGGTCTTTTCCAGCCTTTATGATTCTGTGATTTTCCGAAGGGAGTTGGGATGCTGGGCCACCTGTATCAATCATCCTGAAAATTTCTAACCATAAATGATACAAAAATGGGGTTAAACTTCCTGTTCTGAGCTTTTGTGTGTTGTAACACTGAAGACCTTGAATGACAGCAGATGGCTTCATGGTGGAGGCAGAGTTTGGCTCCTGAAAGGGCAATGGACATTTTTTTTTTTCTTGCTTGAACTTTCAGTTGTCTGCTCTGTCTTAAAAATCTTGATATGAAATGGGTGAAGTACAACCTCCCCTCTTCTTTACTAGCAAAGCTTTGAAACAAATCCCTGCCAGTGACTCAGTAAATTGAAATAAGTTTATATTGAAGCTTCAGAACTGCAACTTGCTTTGTTGCTGCTTTACATATTTATAAATATCAACCCCAGCCCTGTGTGTTGGCCCTTTTTGAGCCCTTCTCTGGCACCTAGGGCATGAAGCTGATGCAGAATCATACTGGGCATGCTTGGAACTATTGATCCATCAGGAATCCAAGGAAGATTCCATCATCAGCTGAATCAAGGAGTTCAGGCACTCACAATTGCGCTGCTTGATCTGAATTCTCTGTGTACAGAGCAGGGTGAAGAGCAGGGTAACTTTTCAGGATTTCTCGTAATCCACCTTCTCCATTCTGCTGCAAATCATTTGTAGCAGTACAAAATTATTTTCAAGAAAGGCTCCCTACATTGTTTCTAGTCAGTCTTTAATCACCTTTAGGTTTCCTGGACGTCTCGATATAAATTTTCAGTCCTGAGAAGATTTATCTACTAAAGGTTCAGAGTTACTTGTATAATGAATTCCCATGTTCTTTAAAACTCCTAATCAATGAAGATACATTTCCAAAATGACTTCCCATAACACATCTTGTGTGCTGCTGGCTCCTGAGAGATCCTGGAGATTTATGGCAAACATCATTTTCAGACTTCACAAACTTCCAAAGTTACAGATTGCCTTTGGAGGGAGCTTCTGCTACCCTGTTGTGCTGCAGTCTTGTTTCTTTCTTGTGGATAAACATAAGCAGAAGCCAGAGAATATTGCACCTGGCTTTGATTAATTCCATTCAAATTGAGCAGTAGCGAAAAGAACACAAAATTATTGCTTATTTTATTAATTCCAAGTCCAGCTAAGAAGAAACAAATCTTCCTACAACCTGCATTGTTTTGTTACCACAGTAGTGTTTTAGCAGCATTTCTCTAAAATGTTAACCAGAAATTGAACACTCAAATGACACATTAGGTTTTAATTCTAGACTAATTTTAAATTTCAAACCACAGGGATTATTTTTTGAGCCAAATCTGTTCCTCTCGGTGGGTACAAGTGATTGTGAGAGTGACAGGAAAAGAGGACATGCTTCTCACATCCCATAAAGGAGCTGACTTTTACTATGGAACCTTTTCCTTGACCTTGTAGGTCAGCAGTCTTTGTTTTAATGGAATTCATCATTACGGGTGCCCCATTTTGCTGTTTCTAATTCAATTGAAAAGGCAATTTTCTTTGATGATGCATGTTATTTATTCACTGTAGGAAAGAAAGCAAACAACTATTTTGGGAAGCAGGTAGATTTCCAAGAAACTGGGCACGAGGGATTCATTTGCATGAGGAAAACAAATCTGCATCTGAAAGAGAAGAGAAACTTTCCATAATTTTCTCAAAGCAATGCTGCTAAATTTAGTCCTGAAGTCTTTCAAGTTTCTGGAACTTTCAAAGCCAGGACTTTCATTTTATCATGAAGGGTCTTCAAGATCTATTCAAAGCAGAGTTAATTGCGTCCTGCTTTTGTTTGTCACGGTGGAGAAGAGCGTTTTTACAGGACATTTAGGGGACATTTAAGGTACTTATTCTCTACCAGAGAGCAGAGATCAGTGCAAATTAGAGTGAGTTAAAGATCTTTTTGTTCATCAAAGTGCAAATGTTTTATCCGGACACATTTTTATTAAAGCTCCTCTAAACGATATTAAAGTCCTGCAGGTTTCTGGCTCCTCTGCAGTTGGAATTCTTACCTCTTGTGGTCTCAGGACCAACACAGCCGGAGTTTCCAAGGATTTCCAAGGATCCAAGGAGCCAGTGCAGCTCCTTTTGGTGAGGGCCAGGGTTTGCTTTTCCCTGCAGTGTGCCAGTGTGGATCACCCGGCTCCAATGGGAGCAGAGCACGATGGAATCGCTCTCCTGGAATAACAAAAGATATTTAATGGGGAGAATGAGCCTGCGGGAGGGACTAATTCTCAGTCGCTGCTTCAGTGCCTGTTTCTGTTCCTCACTCTTCCCGTGTGGTTGGACAGCTCCTGCTCCATGTGCTGGAGATAACGCAGGGAACAACTTGGGGCCGTGTAAAACCAGCAGGTTTTTAATCTTAGCTCACAAACTACAACTTCAATGTGCAAAGCAAATGAGCTTGGACTGCACAGAACTGAAATGCTGACATCAGCGTGTGCTGCTTTGAAAGGCCTCTCATGATTTCACAGAATCTCAAAATCGCTTAGGTTAGGAGGAAACTTAAAAGCTCATCCCATCCCACCCCCTGCCATGGCAGGGACACTTCCACTGTCCCAGGCTGCTCCAAGCCCTGTCCAACCTGGCCTTGGGCACTGCCAGGGATCCAGGGGCAGCCACAGCTGTGCCAGGGCCTCCCCACCCTCACAGGAAGGTTTTTTTCCCCTAATATCTCATCTAAACCTACTCTCTTTCAGTTTTAAGCGAATTTCAGAGAATCCTGCATTCAAGGAGTTGGCAACACTGGAGATCCATTAAGCTTCCTTCATCCCTCCTCCCTCTGGCCTCCATCCAGGTCTAGCAATGGAAGTAAAGGTCAAACAACGCTTTTCTTCCCGTCCTGGAAGGTACCTGCCTAGGCAAAGTTCCTGTCTTTTACCCTCCTGCATTACCTCAAAGATCCGCTTACATCCAACCTCGTAATACCAATAATAAAAGATCCAATTTGAGCTCACAGGAGCTCCTTGCAGAGGAATTATCCGTGAATCCAGGTGGTGGAATTGGGCCCGGAGGAAAGGCTGTGATCAAACCCTTCTCATGTCTCCATAAGCACTTTTAAGTCCCACCACTGGTAACAACAGGTGGAAGCTTTGCTCCAAAATTCCCTCTCCCACCCCACACGTTCGACTGACAGCTCTGAAGCACAACAAGCCTTGCAAGGGTGAGTTGGGACACGCAGGTGGAAGCAAGTAGGTCATGTTTCATTGAGAAAAACACAACTCTGAATAGTGTGAGAATATATTAGCAGTCAGGTCAGGCCAGGAGCTAAAGCCCAGGAAGTGAGATGGAAGTGTGGTGCTGAGAGCAGCAACAAACGCTCTTTCTCTGCTTGCTGCGAGCATAATGAATGTGCCAGCAGAAAATACGTGGAATTTTCAGCATGGAGAAACTGGTGCAGGAAGAATATTCCTGGGAAAAGTACTTCTAGAAATACACCAGATGATGTAATGGTACAGAGAAATTTGCAGGTTATGGGGATTTTTGAAGGAATTTTGGATGAATTAGAGACGGGACCTCTGAGTTTTTTAGATGATGCAGTTTATTGTTCTTATCTTCAACATAGACAGGAAGGGTGAGTTCTGCTCACATCTCACAGCATGGCTCAGAAGGCCACAAGACTCTTAATTACACAACCTTCTAAGGATTTATTGACCAATAAAACCCTGCTAACAAGGATATTTATGCTTTTGACTCAATCCTTAAATATTTCGTCTTATGGACCCGTGCTACACTGTCAGCTTTCTTAGCCCATCCTGCTGTGACACACAAACCTCCAGTGCTGCATTCTAAACTTCCTGTTTACCTTTTTAACTGGCTTTATTTTTCTATATCTTAAGCTCTAAAACTCTAAACTTTCCTCCACTTAACGTGTCTCTGCTTTAAAGTACAAATCCACATTCTCGCTTCTAGCACCTCAGTTTAGAAGCCTTTTTTAAGGTTTCAGATCAAATCTTGTGTTTAATTCTAAGCTTAGGCTTAGGAGCCCAAAGTTCTGAGAACTCCCTGCATTTCAGATTCCAGCAGCAGGTTAATCCTGTGTGTCATCACTGGCGTTCTGTGTCCAGTTTTGTAGACTTAGGCACAGACTCACTTATGGATTCTCCCTATTATCATTGTCTAAATACCTTTAAAATTCTATTTATTATTTCTCTGTGAAATTTGTACTTTAAAAAGTTTTCTTGGAATTTTGTCAATCCTTTATGTTGTTCATTTTGCTGGAAGTGTTCAATCCCAGGCTGGACAGACTTGGAGTGGAAGGTGTCCCTGACAGCTTTGGAGAGGGGTTCACTGAGTTTTAAAATTATTTATTGGTATCATTTTTCATCATCCCAGTTATTTCACATTTAGCCAGCCAAAACCTGGTATTTTTAATTAAAACTGTTAATTAAATTTTTAATAAAAATGTAGCATATGTGGAAATATGCTGATGCTTCAGCAGTTTGTACTGGAATGTTAAAAAATATTAGCATTTCATAATTCCCTTCAGAACGGAAATTCTGATTTTCAGCTCTAATCAATACTTGCATGTTTTCAAAATCCTTCTTAAATTTATCTGAAAGAGCTGTGGAGGGATTTCTTTCCAGGTAAAATGGTTAAATATTCAAGATATAAAATTTTCAGCTTTCTTGTGTTGGATTTGGTGCCTTTTGAGGTATTTTCCTTTTGAAAAAAAAAAAAATCTATTCACTACAAAAATGTACTCAATTTTAGAAATTGGTTTTATGTCAAGGATTTAAATGGGTTTAATTGAGATTTATGTCAATGAAGGTGAAAGAAGAACCAGGAGAATCTTTGTAGAAGGATGTAAAAGGCTGAATTCTCCAGATGGAGAGTTACACTCCAAGCCCTGCCCTGTTCAGCAGAGAGTGAAGCATTGAACAGAACGGATCATCTTAGGGTGGAACAAAGCACTCTGGAGGCTTTACTCATGTCTTCACCCAGAACAAAAGACTTTCACACTGTGGAGGAAACACATGAGGAGTTTAAGCTCAGTGAGTGAAGTCAGGTGAAATGAATCCAAGTCATCATCTTTAGCCCAAAATCTGCTATTGTCTTGTTTCAGCAATAGACTCTTGGAGTTTCAAAGGATCAGAGGATCACTGAGGCTGGAAAAGAGCTCGAAGATGATTGAATCCAGGCTGTGACCATCCCCTTTGGAGTTTCAAAGGATTACAGGATTGTTGAGGCTGGAAAAGAGCTCGAAGATCATTGAATCCAAGCTGTGACCATCCCCTTTGGAGTTTCAAAGGCTCACAGAATGATTGAGGTTGGGAAAGCCCTCCCAGCCCATCCAGCCCAAGCTGTGACCCATCCCCACCTTGTCCCCAGCCCAGAGCACTGAGTGCCACATCCAGGAATTCCCTGGACACCTCCAGGGATGGGCACTCCCAGTAGGAAACTGCTGTTACTCCCTTGATTTCAGGGGTTTACTCCTTGCCTACATCCAGACCCACCAGGAATCCAATTCCACTTTTCCAGCAGACCTTTCATCTGCTCAATCTGACCTTTAGCTTCAGTTTTTCCAGCTCCTCTTATCTCTGTGTTGAATTACAGGTTTATGATTAGAGGACAACAGAAATGTTCAGGGAAATAGAAGTGCTGGCTCTAACCTTTGATGCTCTGGTACCAAGAGGTTTTTAGACCTCCAGATGTTCTGTGACCTGTTTTAGAGGAAAAGTCCTACCTAAAAATTCTTAATAAAGTTTGAATAAGCAGTGAGTTTGCAAAAAAATCTTCAAAAAGCCTGGACCCTGGGAAATCTTCCCATCCCTAATTGGGATTCAGCGGCTCCTTCACTGTCAAACATGTGATAAATGCCAAAGCAGCAAGAGCACGTTCTGCTCAGTGTGAAGTTAAAGGCATGTTTGCCTTTAGACCTCGGAATTTAATATACAAGTTTCTAAGCCAGCCCTATTCTTTCTGCCTTGGTCTGAGAGAAAAATCTCAAGATTTTCTTTTTTTCCCTTTTTCCCCCCACATACTATTAGCTTGTCTGCTGGGTAACAAAAGCACAGTTTGTATACAATGATTAAAAAAAAAAAAATCTTTTTTTGCTCCCCTAAAGTGTTGGTTTTTAATAACACAGTATTGAAAGTTCAATGTCAGCAGCATTTCCTCTCCAGATGATCGAGAATTCAAACAATACACTGCACCTATTTGCGTATGAACTGACAAAATGTCATATCATCTGTCCCAACAAAGGAAATGAAAGATTTGAACATTAATTTGTATTTTTTGAAATGAAAAATCTTCTGTGCTGCTCCCATTAATACGCAGAAAATGAAGAACTGAAGTTTTCCAGTGTTTTATTCAGCTTTTAGCTTCTTTTTTCTTTTAGTCAAAGAATATTGTGAAAATAAAATGAGAACATTAGAAGCTGATCTCCAGGTATTTAAACTTTTGTTATCCCTTATTCACCTTGTTAGAGGCAGCAAGAAGAAAAAAGAAAGACACGGATTCTCTTGTGTGAACGCCCTTTCTGAAGGCAGAGGACCCTTCCTGCATCTATTTTTTTGGGCATTTATGCTCCTGTAGGAGAACCTCTGGTCAAAGAGAGAGAGTCCTCCCCACATCCTCAGGAACAAAAGGTTACAAGGGAACCAGGTTTAAATCCAGGCTTTGTTAGTGGTGGAAGAGGTTTGACCTCGAATATTCTCCATCTCGGGTAAGAAAAACATGAAGTTTTCAGAGTCCCCTGGGTATCCAGAGAGAAAGAGAAAAAAACAAACAACTCAACTGCTGGTATAAAATTCCCTATTCCCCTTCTCCATCTTTGCCCCGTATTTTAAGAACGTGTGCAAAAGAACTTCTCATTTTGTTGGAAAAAGGAGTGCACTTCAAAGCTACCAACACTTTACGACTACAATCAATAACTCTTGCTTAGCTTGAAATGTCTGGTTTGAGAAACTCTGGGAAAAATGCTATTTTGAGTCTGAAAAGTCTCACAGGAGCAGCGTCCTTAGGTGTTCTGTGGTTCTTGTGTTTAGTTGATCAGTCACTGCCAGCACTGCTGAGCAATTTGGGCCACACTGGGCTGGGAAGCCTCAGCCAAGGTGTTCCCTCAGTGCAGCGTACCCCAACCCCCCCATTTTAATGCAAATTAAGAATGAAGACTGATTTCTATGGACTTGTAGCAATTAAAAACTTAATTGAGGTCTTGACTGGCCTAAGCCACGGGAGTTGTGAGTTGTTAACCCTGGCCATAAAATTATAGAATTGTTTGGGTAGAAGATCATCCCGTTCCACCCCTGCCATGGGCAGGGACATTTTCCACTGTCCCAGGCTGCTCCAAGCCCTGTCCAACCTGGCCTTGGACACTTCCAGGGATCCAGGGACAGCCTCACCACCTCCACGTCATCCACCCCTTTCCCTTTTTTCGTCCTTGTTCCACCTCTACTTTACCAGAGGAAGCTGTTTTCACCTTGAATTGCGGTGTGATGTGGCTGGCAAATGGCAGCTGTTATCTCTGCCTGGATTTCACCCTTAAAACCCTCAGTGATTAGAGAAGTTAAACGTTACAGACAGGTTTGGAGAGTGGTTTGGAGATAAGAATGAGATAAGCTGCTAACTACCCAGCAGATTAATAGCCTGAGCTCTTGGAAAAACGGAAATTCTACAAAGTGCCAGCAGATTTGCAGGCAATCTTAGTACCATTCTCTGTTTTAAGGTATTTAGGAAATTTACTGCTTAAGTGAGAGTTAAGCTGCTCTGGATTTTCTAGCGGGGAAAGTTCTTATTGTTTCTTGATAGATTTCGTGAAGATCTAGGGGGAAAAGTAGTTTTATGTTTGTTTTGTTGGGCTTTTTTCTCTCATTTTGGGGTGCACTAGACATGTGGGGACCGAGGGCGATCAGCGGACTTGTCCTCAGGAAGCTCCAGCTGCAGAGATCAGCCCCAGGGCGACCTGTGAGTCCACCCCCGAGGCTTCCCTCTGGGAATTCTCTCCTTCTTCCCTTCCGAAGAAGTTTTCTTGCCTGTCTCAGCTGACTCCTGAAAGCTGAACTCCGCTGCAGACCAAAATCAATTCCGAGATTCAATAACACAACACAGACCACTCAGCAAACAGGCTGACACGCGAACGTGTACTTAGATGAGCCCAAATCCCGATTTTCCTGTATTTTTTTTTACCCCTGTGACAACAGTTAGAGTATAAAAGCCTAAGAAGGCAGATCAGGCGAGGGAGAGGATGCTGAAAGTGAAGAGCTCAATAGGAAAAGAAATGCAAGATGCTAAGGGAGGGACAGGGCTGGTGCCAGCCTCCCCCGAAGGTGTCACCTCGGGCCCCGCTGGCTCTCCGCGGGCTGAGCTGACTGGTAAAAGCAGACACATGCTCTGCTCCTGCTGAAGGAAAAGCAAAGAAAAGTTTGTTTCCTCTGATTCCCCGAGAAACTCTACAGAGCAATGCTCATTTCCAGCGCAGACTGTCAGGCTCGAGTTCAGAAATAATCCACAGAGAGGTGAAGCATCCTGGCTGTGGGCAATGGGCGTTTTCCTCGCCCGATCCTCTGCCATTTCTGCTCTTTTCCACAAAGCAGTTTCAAGAACAGAGAAATAAAAATACAACCAGCAGCACCTCCATAAACCTGGTAAATTGTTTATTAGAGTCATTGAATCATAGAATGGTTTGGGTTGGAAGGGACTTTAAAGATCATCCAGTGCCACTCCGTATCGCGGGCAGGGACACCTTCCACTGTCCCAGGCTGCTCCAAGCCCTGTCCAGCCTGGCCTTGGACTCTTCCAGGGATCCAGGGGCAGCCACAGATTCTCTGGGAAATTTGTGCCACTCCACTATCCCGGCTCTGCCCAAGGAACCAGTGCTGGGCAATTCTAGCAATTCCCTGCAGCTCAGCCCTCAGTGTTATCACCTTCCTTCCCTGCAGCTCAAGGAATCTGCCTCAGATGGCCCCAATTAACGAATGAAAATACGAGATCGTTTTATTGTAGTTATGAACAGGAAAGAAACGTCCAAAACCACCTCAGCTTGCTCTCTTACAGACAAAACTTCCTCAAGCAGTGTGGAAAGAGGAGAGAGGAAGGGTCCTTGACCCTTTTCCTTTGGCTCCAGCAGATAACGACGGCGGTGGGAATTGCACCGCTGTAATTGCACCGGGGGTGGTTTGTGACCACGTGCAGGTTGGGATTTCTGTGGGGAAAAGCAGGATTAACCAACACCCTGGGCAGAGCCCCCTGCTCCACCCCACAGGCTCACTGTGGCTGCCATTGAGGGCAGAGAGAAATTTGGCCCCATGAGAGTTGGGAAGGAGGTGGGTGCTGGGGCCGGGCTCCTCCGGGGTGTCACTGCCGGCGTTTGCGGCTTCAAGTGTCCCAGGAGGGGCTCCCCTGCGGGAACAGCGGTGCTGAGGGGTGAGTAACCTGACTGAGGGTCTGGGGGCCTGTTGTAAGAATTTTCAGTTTTGGACTCGTAGACCTGGTTGCTGTTCAACTGGGGGCTGTGCGATGCGTTGTGTTCCCGTGTGCGTTTCCTCCGCTGCTCTCGAAGCGATTGGGTAACAATTCTGATTCCCTGGAGGATGAAAACTCAGCCGATTCTGTTTTATAAGGTAACGAGAGATGATGTAGCCACAGGAAGCAGAATCCTGGTTATTTTCCTTTGGGATTAATGACCCCGGTGACAATAACTGGAAAGGCACGGCACGCAGAAATAAGAACTGTAGAAGCAATGAAGCCTTAGGTTACCTTTACCTCTGAATTCCTGAACTGCCTCCTTCTATATAATCTCTAAAATTTCCATTATCTACTCCAAGTTTTGTCAGCAGCACTTTGACAAACACAAAATGCCACCATTATGTGGATTCTGCACTGCCTTTACCCTTTGCATGTTTAAGGAGAATGCAGCAAGTTGTTTAAGCAGCCACAGAAATCAGAGATAATATCACTTGACCCAGCTGGCACAGGCATAAAAGACTATGGGAAGCATGTACTGAAAAAAAATGTGGTGCTTGCTAAAGAGAGTTCGCTTTGAATCCCAAAAGCCTGAAAATAATTTTGTGTGTGTGGCTGTCTCAAAGCACTGCAAATCTCGGGGATTTGTTTGCGTTCAGCTCAGCGCAGGCAGGGCAGCTGTGGTGCTTTAGGGCTGTTGATTTTGCCATGAGAACTTGCACTTCTTGCTTTCTGCTGTGGTATTGTTTCCTTCCCCGTGGTGCCTGCGAAGCAGGGATGGTCAGAAGGGGTTTTGTTTCACCCTTAGGTGTAGGAGAGCTCAGGGGCTCTGTGGTGAGGAAATGATGATGCGGGAGGACAGGTCCGTGCTGCTCTGAAATGGTGGAACCTCTGCTGGGTGAAAGGGCTGGCAAAGGAGCTGATCCTGCAGCAGCTCACCCACAGCACTGGGTTAGAAGGTTTTTGTCGTGATGGGTCGCTGGGATAAATCCTAAATCACCTCTGAGCTCTCCGGAGCTGCCCCAAGTGCGGGGTTTGCAGGAGGGACTGAGCCCTGCTGCCTCCCACAGTCCCCTGCTCTAAACGGGATCCAGATCTGCTCAAAACTCAGTGAAAAAACTCCGTCCTCTTCATGGCACTAAATCAAGTTTCAATTTGCAAAGAGACCTGACAGCAGCTGAATTTTATCTTGTTTTATATTTGATTTCATCTTAACTTCAGGATTCTGCTTGCTGCACTATTCAGTTTTGAAAGAACCATCAAACACCTCTTGCAAATAATTCAATAGAGCAGAGCCACATGCGAAAAGATCTCAGCAGACATATTTAACCTTGTGAATCAGATTCATTTCCTACATGTTTAGCGCTTTATGAAAATTCATGTTTTTATCTGCATCTCGCAAATTCTTCATTGTATCGAGGCTTTTTCATTGAAAAAAGTTCAAAAAGCTTGACTGATATTCTAATGAGCTCTTCTGCTGAATGCTGATCAGCATTAATGGGCAGACATTCCTTGTAGCTGCTGTTTGACTTGAATGCTGTCAAAATAATCGAGGTTGTTACTCCTGCACCTCCAATTTACTCTCTAATGGCGTTTTAGTTGTTTCTGAAGTCATCCTTCAAAGATGATTTTAAGTGACATCTGTGTAGGCCTAAAGACCTGAATTGCCTTCTAAATCATATCCACTTGTGCCCAGGGATTCAATTAAAATATTTTGAAATACAGAAAGAGGGGGAAAAAAGCTTTGGAAGTGCTGGAAATAAGATTTTCCCCTACCCCCAGTCGGCAGCCGTGCTTGGAGAGACAGGGGACTGCTCATAAATATGCTCTAATTGCCTTAATGAAGAACATAATCACATGATATTGGAAAAATAGGATGGAGGTGATGTTTAATGGGATGAAAGAGTCTTTGCTAGTTCTAATTACAAGCTACAATTTCCAGGCTCTCATATCTGTCTTGAAACTTGTGAATTCTGGGTGTAGGACTGACATTTTGTACCTCTGGGTTTTACTATTTAATAAAACACACAAGCGACTCAGCAGGGTTTTACCCCTTTTAAATAATCCCCAACTCCATTGCCAAAGCAGATGATTTAGATTTAGGGGAGAAATAAGAGACAATTAAACAAGTGCTGGCGTGGGTTAGGAATTTAAAATAGCTCTGAACTCTACTGTCTTATAAACTCAGGTAAAGCATTGACCCGAATGTGTCTTTTTTGTTATTTAAAGGCTATTTAAAAGCTATTTCAAGGCTGTTTAAAGGGAGGACGATGCTGTTTAGTGGGAATGGTGGCATTCCTGGAAGGTTGGACTTGGTGATCTTGGAGCTCTTTTCAAACCTTAATGATGCTGTGAAAATAAAAGGGAGATGCAGGACTGGGTTCTTAGTTAACCCTTGCTGGGTTAAGGACAACAAACACTGAATTCCTGTGGCTGTGGAAGCTCTGCACTTGAAGTGATCAAGCTCAGAGTGGAACCCTCCTATTGCGGTTGCCCCAAATTGCCGAGAATTTGCATGATTAAGGAGGGAAAAGTCCTTAAGCGAATGTTGCCAGGGGAACCGGCAGCTTCCCATTCCCCTGGTGAGAACGAATGTGTCCCTTTTATTCCAAGCAAAGGGATGTGCTGAATCAATCGAAGCTCGAGTTCCCCTTGGAATATTGCATTTTCCTTGCCGTGCTCCATGGCAGGAAATAATGGGAGTGTCCTCGCTGTGTTTTTAGAAGCAAGAGAAGATAAATTCGAGGTAAACAACAAAGCAAAAAATATTTCTGTATTTACATGACATTCTTGGGAGTTATTGTTCATCCTTCATCCCAGATGAAATATCTTTAGAAGTTTCCAAGGAAAACCTTGATGTTGTGCACTGAGCTGGATCCAAAGGGTGGATTCTCCTTCTCCTTCTTCTCCTTCTTCTCTGGGAAGGACCTGTCTGCTCCAGCACCTCATTTCATGTTCTTTGCTTTAAACTCCAGTGAGTTGAGAAATTGCAGCTGAGCTCTCTGGAAGTTCTTAAATTTTGAGTTGTTCCTTAAAATTCTCTATAACCTCAGTTAAGTTTTCTTCTTATCCCTTTACTTGGTTTTGCTTTGGTTTTTGTGGGTTTTTTTTGAGGTTGAAGAACTTTTCATCGGGTTCTTCCTGGTCACAGTAGATGCAATGGATAGATCACAACCAGGAGCAGCTGGACAATGTCTAAGTGAAACTCACCAGGATGATGGACAATGTCTAAGTGAAACTTGTCAGGAAGTGACAAAAATCTTCAACTGCATGGAGGAAATAAAAAACAAACAAAAATTACAAACAAGGAAACCCAAATTAACAACAAGCAAACCTCCCACAGCCCCTTCCTTCATCCTTTCCTTAAGGAGACCTCTCATGGATATCCTTCTCTGTGTCACAGCATCCACTGGTGGTTGTAGCCTGTAAAAGCTCTTTTCTCTACTGTTTCACAAAGAAATGAGAAGGGAAAATGCAAACCACTCTCATCACATTTCCAAGATTACATCTGCCCCTTTTCTTTTTTCTTCTCTAATGGTCTTGAGCACTAAAACTTCTATGATTGTGCTTTTCAGGCACTAACTATTGGTTTAACAGAAGTCTTCACAAGGTATTATATTTCTGAAATATATATTTTAATCCATACCCATATGACAACATTAATTTTTAAAAAGTTGGGATGTTCATCTTATCAGAGAAATTCTTGAAATAAAATAAAAAAAAGAATAAAAGATTCAAGCTTGAGATACAGAACACTTTTTGTAGAATATGGGACAAAGAAGGATATTAATGTTTGAAGTGATTTTAGCTTTCCTGCACTCTTTGTGTGTCTTTAGCATTCTCTGCTCTCTCTAATCTCCACTGCATCACTCAGTTCTTTTAATCCTTTGTGCTGCACTTTCTGGGTATCGAATGTGCTTTTTGATGCTCAAAACCCTTCACTCTCAGACATTTGCTCTTCAACAGAACAGTTTTGATACACGGATAGGGAACAAGAATAAAGAAGTGCAAACAGTGTAAGGAAAGTCAGGAGTGAAGACAGAAGAAAGGGGCTCTAATGAGAAAGATGGTGAAGGTACAGTGCCAGCATTGAGAGAAGATAAAAGTCCCTGCAAAGCTGAAATAACAAAGTATTTGTTATTCTAAGGAGCTCAGCATCTAACAGCAAGCAGTGGTCTTGGAGCCCTCCAAGGCCCACCCCCAGCATTTCAACTCCTTCTCATCTCCTTAAGGAAGGCAATGATTTGCTCAGGCCTGAGCAAAGCTGTGGAAGTGTAATCGTGTCCCACCACGATCTGAGGGGGCCAGGGCAAACTCTGCATTAAACGTGGCCATGGCCCTGGTCTTCATCAGGGTTTTGCTCTGGGATGATGGGTGCTCACCTCAGTTACCTGGGAGCTCCCTTGGTCTCTCCATGGAAGCACAGAAGTGGTTTGGGTGGAAGGGACCTTCAAGACACCTCCTTGCACCCCTTGCCATGGGCAGGGACATCTTCCACTACCCCAGGGTGCTCAACATCCCACCCGAGCTGGCCTTGCACACTGACCCTCCAGCTCCCTGGTACTCTCTTAACAAAGCAGTTTTACACCCCTTGTCTTACATCCCTCCCTTAACAGAGGGAGTCTCATTATTAGGGGAGCAGCTGGTTTTACCCTGATTCCTTCTCTTGTAGTTTCTCAGATGATCTGTGCTGCTCTACTCCAGGGATTCTTCCTTCAAATAATGTCCTAAAATAGGTTTGTTATCTTTGGAGACTTAACATCTCAATAACTGAATAACTTTTCAATAACTTTCCAAAAACTTTTCACTGCACAGTCCAGCAGTGCAGAGGTGTCTGACTGCAAGCCCCACGTGAGGTGTGAAGCACTTGGAACCTCCAGACTGGGATAAAAGTGTGAATCCCAGAATATCCTGACCTGGAAGGGACTCATGAGGATTAGGAGTCAACCCATGTCCCTGCACAGACACCCCAAATCCCACCCTGGGCATCCCTGGGAGGGTTTTCCAAACCCTCCTGAAGCTCTGGCAGCCTCGGGGCCGTGCCCATTCCCTGGGGAGCCTGGGCAGTGCCCAGCACCCTCTGGGGGAAGAACCTTTCCCAAAAATCCAACCAAAACCTCCCTGACACAGCTCCAGCCATCCCTGAGCATTACCTCACAACATAAGCATTTTTGCTGATTTAATCACTGAAACACTCTTGTCTCTGTCAGTATTTCTACCTTGAAAAGCTGACATCGCTCCTGCAAATAATTTTTTATAGAAGATGGACCTGAAATTAAGATCTTAGTGAACTTTTAGGGACCTAATTATGGGCCCCAGAAAAGGTGTATCAGCTGGATTGTAAAGCTGATCGTTCTAGTGGCACAAGGAGAAAATCTGAATTAACTGAGGGAGCTACAGTTTTTAATTGTACTTTTTATCACTCAGAAGACTCATTAAAGAAGTCATAAAGACTGTAAAAACCATTCCAGGAGATTTCACTTTTTAAAATTGAAAAAGGAGCAAGACGTGGGGAACAAAAAAAAAAAAGCTAATGAAGCTCTCTTTTTGTCTGAGCTTGTTATCTACAGGTAAATTTTTTACTGGGTTCATTTCACTTTTAATTCTTAATCTATATTCAAGCCTAAGTGTAATAGCAAGTGGAAAAGAGGGGAATCATGGAAGATATATCTTTGGAAAAAAAAAAAAAACACCAGTTGGTGGATTTTTTCCCCCCTCATCTGGAGTGAGAATTTGTGCATAAACCGAAGGAGTTTCTAAACCGTTGGATTAAGTTTAATGCCAGATTTTATAATATATATAAAATAAAACAATGATACAGGGAAGGTGTTGTAATAACGCTCAGTTACAGAAAGCAAGAGGAGTTTTTCCTCTTCCAGGAACAAAGAATGATCCTAAATGGAGCAACTACTGGGAGAAGAGGCAGTTGGTGGATTCCCAGAGTCAGGGTGTTCCCCTGGGAGGGATTTCTTGGAGCAGGAAGGTTGGAGGAGCAGCTGCAGAAGGCGAGGGAGTCACAGCAGGAGAGACAAACGTTCTGCAGGAGGGGACTGAGGGAGTGCCTGCAGCTCCTGGTGAGTCCAGTGGCAGCTGGAGGCACTTGGCAAGGCTTTCTAAAACTACTGAGCATCCTTCAAGGCGAGCAGAGCTCTTTAAATAGGCTTTGGATCAGGCTGAGAGCATGAGGTGAGCTGCAAAGAGCCTTTCCCGTGAAAAGGTCATTCGTGGAGCTGGGTTTTAATGTGAGACACTCCTGGTGAGTGCACCTTTGAGCACCTTCATGCCAGCCCCAAACAACACAACTGATTCTTCCCAAAAGTAGGAAATGGATTGTTCTTGGTCGTGTATCATCCTTCTCTTCCGTCCATGGACCTGTGGGAAGTGCAGGATATGTGATTTGGGATGAAATTATGCCCAGCAACCTCCTCGGAGTGTTGAGTACAGGAATATTATAGAGGGAATTTATTCTCTAAAGTCAGCCAGGAGTTGATTCTTTTCCAAGCATTCTGCTGTAATTTCAAAGGAGTTTTGTAGACGAGGATTTAGTTAACCAGAGAGTCTTTCAAAACTCAGCAAGGTTTGAAGTCAACCCAAATCAAAGTTCTTGGACTTGGGGTGTTTTTATTTGGCTCTGCTCAGTGTGGCTGGAAACAGAGAGGCTTGGGGGTGGTGAGGGAGCTTTGAGCTGTGAGCTGTGATGGTGAGGATTTTGTGCAAATACGTCACCCAGTGTAAATAAATGTCAGAAAATTATCTAGCACAGGACAAACGTGGGGATATTCTTATTTGTGGTGTCATCATGGAATCCTGGAATGATTTGGGTTGGAGAGGACCTTAAAGAACATCTCATTCCAGTCCCCCACCATGGGAAGGGACACCTCCCACTAGACCGGGTTGCTCAGAAAAGCCAAAAGAGAAAGACTGTGTTGTTTCCTCAAGGGGAATATCAAATTGAGTATTAAGCCAGTAAAAATCTCTAGGTATTGTCAGATATTAACAAAACTTTCTGGAAAACAGGGTACTGATTTTATATTAATAAAAGCAAGGGATAATTGGAAATTCCTTTGATGTTCTACTTGCTGATCATTAAAATAAGACACTTCAGGAAAGACTATCCTGCTGAAACTTCAACCTGTTGCATAAACAAGAATGCTCCTGCTGTTTTCCAGACTTTGACATTCTCCATTCCTTCACATTTCTGCTTTTGTTCATAGAACAAAAGGAAAATTGCAAGCTGATTCACAAAGGGCTGGGTTTTCTACCCATGAGCAGCTGTGTGTTAATTGACTGCCCTGGGATTCCTCTTGGTGCCAGAGAAGACTTTGTGTGTGCAAAGGAAATTGTTCAAGGAGAAAGTTATTCTTGACATATTTGCCTATTCATTGTGTTACAGTAGTTTGTCGACAGCTGGTCAAAAATACTTTAGGAACAAATATTTTAAATGAATAAAATTGGTACCCTTTCAGTGTGTTAGCTCTAGTGGAGGTAGATAGAAAGATGCTGGGAGAGTATGGTTGAGGTTTTCACTTGCTTTAGGAGCTTCCAGATCATAATGTTCAGCATTAAAATGTATGAGAAATAAAAAGATAGAGTGCTTTAATTCTGATTTAAATCATTATTGCTTAATTTCTAATTTACACCAATAATTGAATCGTGGCAATGTTTTTGTCTTTTTATTTATTAGTGGTAGAAAGAGACAATACAGGATTTTCTAGAAATAGTTGTGAAGACTGATTCTCTGTAACCAGTATCAGCTGCTGAGAGATGATCCCAAATGTATATTACACCTATTTTTTGGATATTGCTTTTGCTATTCAGAGTCCTCCTTCCTCTCTCTGTTCATTATTCCAGTGTGCCTGAAACCAAAGCAGCAAACAGTACCCAAAGTTTGTTCTTTCTGCATAAAGAAAAAGGCAAAGGGCTGCAGATTTCAAAGGAAGCTTCTCTACTTAGCAATCTGGGAATATGTAGAAAGGTATTTGAAACTATAGCTCAAGGCAAGGAGGAACAGGATTTCAGTCTGCTCACAATCCCTTCTGAGTGTCAGGCTGGGCTTGAGATGTGTTTTCATCCTGGGCTCTCAAATATGCAAAATCACCACCTTGTGGAGCAAAATAATGATGAATAAACAGAAATTAATGTGCTGGAACTGAAAGTCTTGTAGCTGGCTAAGCTGCCTATGGTGAAATGTTGGTTTCCATACCTATAGGATAGCAATATTTGAGTCTTAAAAAATAAAATTCAAAGCAGGGACATACCCAGAAACTCCAGTGCAGAGGGTAAATTAAGAATATGTTACAAGTTGGACATCTGAAGGGTAAATCAAGAATCAAAACCTACTTGTGGCCCACCAGATGATAATTAATTCTATTTTTCCCAGTATTCATTGATCCCTCCAAGCAGATATTTTGTGTCTCCAAGTCTGTCTTGGGGCAGTATTTGAGAGGAGAGTCCAAACCTTGCCCTGTGGGGCTGGGTGTGATTTGCAGTGCTTTTGTGTGTTGCTAACAAAGGACTCTTCCTCCTTCTGCTGTGGAATAGAACAAGTATTATGTTGATGGGAATTGTACCTAGTGCACTCCTGAATGTGTTATTGTGCACCTGAAGCTGCTGGAAAAATGGGTATTTTTAAATTAATGTGTGGCCTTCTGCTCTGCACCGTGGCCTTTACACTGTGGCTTTTGTGCCTTAAGAAGGCAGGGCCCTAATGCTGAAAATTTCCCAGCATATAAGGGACTGTGTTACCACCTTAATTTCTGCTTCCGATTAAACAGAAGTAAAACTGCACAACTGGTGAGTTTGAGATGTTTTAGAACCATGTAAATATTTGCTGCTTGTTGACAGTCTGTGTTATCAGGCTGGGTTTGAGGGTGGTTCTCACTGTTCTAAAGAAGTGTTACATTTCTCCAGGATAGGCTTAAATATTTGAATGAATTTTTCGATTATGGAATCATTAAGGTTGGAAAAGACCTTTAAGACTGAATGAAATCACAATTAAACCATGGCCATAAGAACCCTATTCACATTTTGAACACTTCCAGGGATGTGACTCCACCACTGTCCTGGGCAGTTCCAATGCCTGGCCACCCCTTCAGTGAAGAAATTTCCCCTAATATCCAACCTAAACCTGCCCTGGCTCAACTTGAGACCATTCCCTCTTGTCCTGTTCCTTATTGAGTGGGATGTTTTATTGGGGTTGTGGAAGGCTTTCTCTGCACTTTTAAGAATCAGCAGATCCAGACCAAGACCCTAAATTCAGATGCTCCCATTTCTTAGGGAACGTGTTAAAAGAGCCAGTGGCTTTTTCACTCACTGCACCAGATGCCCTGTGCTCATGGGAAGTGTGTTTTCCACATCTCTGATTCTGCTGAAGTGGTTAAATTTAGCTGATGGTAGACTGTTTGTTGTTAAGGATTTTTCTTTCTTTCCACCCCCCTCGTTGTGTAGGCTCGTGGTACAAAATTGAACACGACTGTTTTATAGTGGTTTAACAAGTTCCTGCTCGCCAGCTGAGCTTCTCTGCCTGATTCTGCAAGTGCTGGGAGCTCCACTTCACTGAGCAATAAATGCACTCCCCTAAGCCCTCTCTGGCCATGCCACAGTGAATGTATTTCACCTCCCAGTTGCACTGGGGGAGTACTGGCCAAGGGATGAGTAAAGGCAGCTCAGCAGGCAGACAATTGTGTGGAATCCTTTTGCCTCCACTTTCATGGACTGGAGTATCTTGATTTTTTTTTTTTTTTTTTTTTTTTTTTTTTTTTTTTTTTTTTTTTGGTGGGGGAAAAAAGTGTTTTCTTTTTGGAAATTAGCATTTTTGCTTTTAATCCTGAATCTGGAGTGCTGAGAAATCCAGATGCAGTTGCTAGAAGAATGTAGGCAGCTGGCATCTGAGCTCTGACACCAACAGCTCTGCTCCATATGGCCCAGCTTCAGCACCAGAGAATTTTAACAAGTGAGGAGAACAAACAATCCATCAAGCCTAAGTACTGTTCATTTCTTATTTTTTAAGGGAAGCAATTTGTACAGCATCAAGACACATTGTTGTTCCCAGTGACTTCTCTTCAGGAGCATTTTTTCCAGCCTGTCTTGCAGCAGAAGCACTGCTATGATTTTCTTTGCAAAACATTCAGAGTTCTGCTGGAACAACAAATTCTTGAAAATGTCTTCATTTTGGACAGAATGCATGAATTAACCCCATGGTTGAGTAAGCAGTGGGGGCTGCCTGGGGCTGCTGCAGCTTCAGCACAGCAGCTCAGGTGCTCAAAGGTGAAATGTCCTGGCAAGGGGCTCAAGCTGTGCCAGGGAAGGTTCAGGCTGGATATCAGGAGGAATTTCTTCATGGAAAGCATTGGAAGGGGCTGCCCAGGCATGGGGTGGAGTCCCCATCCCTGGAGGTGTCCAAGGAAGGGCTGGACGTGGCACTCAGTGCTCTGGGCTGGGGACAAGGTGAGGATCAGGCACAGATCGAGAGGACACAGTCTCAAGCTGCACCAAGGGAAATTGAGGTTGGATATCAGGAAAAAGTTTTTTACAGAAAGGGTGATAAAGTTCTGGAGTGGCTGCCCGGGGAGGTGGTGGAGTCCCCATCCCTGGGTGTGTTTAACAAAGCCTGGATGTGGCACTGGGTGCCAGGGCTTGGTTGAGGTGTCAGGGCTGGGTTGGATTCGATGATCTCATTGAAGATCTTTTCCAACCCGGTGATTCTGTGAATTATCATTTCTCTATCCCATCATCATAAAACCAGCCAGTGTGAAGTGAAACGCCCAGTAAAGCTGTTGAGAGTCTGGAATTTGCTACAGATAAAACGTGACAAGTAATTTTTGTTCCCCATGCCCCAATGTGGGGGCATTAAAAAACAAACAAACAAAAATATAAAATACCCAACCAACAACAAAAAAAAGCATCAACAAAAGCAAAAATCTCACAACTAAACCTGTGAATATTCCTTGGTTTTTTGAACCTTTGTTAAGCCAAAAGCACAAATTCTTTACAAAGTTGAGATTAATTATTAAATCCAAGAGTCCTGTCGTGATTTGTGTGTGGGAGCTGTCATTGCTTGGCTGATCTCTCTTCTGACTGGTTTTTGAAAGACACAGGTGCTGTTTTGGGCATTTCCTTTATTCTTCTAAAACTCTGCTTGAAAGTTATCTTAACTGCTAAGGAGACAAACACTACAATGCAAATTTGTCCTAAATCGACAGATGGAAAGCAGAGTTTGAAGTTCCCAAATTAAGCAGCATCTCTTCAACAGCAGTAGCACAAAGAAAGTGTTATTGTGTGAGAGAATCTATGTTCTGTAATTTACAATAACTGAGTAATGATGTGGTAAGGATGCAATTAGATCTCATTTGCTTATGTAAGTGAGCTGAATAAAAAAGATCAATATTCAGTCTACACCTAGTGTGAAAAACAATTAGTTTAATTGACAAAAAACCTTCTGCTTCAGCTAATTACATAAAAATGACCTAATGCTCATGCAAATTAAGATTATTAATAGTACATGAGTATTTTTAATTACATAAATCATCTTACCTGTGATGTGGTATTTTCTCTGTAAACTTAAGGATTTTAATTTTAGGAAAATTACATTTATCCTTGTTTTCAAAAAGTTCTATATTGCCTCTAAATTAGAAACAAAGCCATTTCTCTCACTGAAGTGCTGTGGAAACAGTGGAGTATCAAAATTTACTGTTCTGACCATCCAACTAATAATTAATCCAGAAACAAAGGGGACAAGCAAATGTGATGTCCTGAGGTGCTTGATGTGGATGACATGGGTAATTTCCATTACTGCCAGACTGATGGGAAGGGGGACAGGGCTCCTTCACAGAAAATTCAGAGCACAAAAATTAGATTTCTGTTCTGAATTATCTCTGAAGGAAGCTCTTCAGTCAATGAGAGGCGACACCTTAATTTGTGATTTTTATCTATAATGAGGCTGTGCTGGCCTCTCCATAGCAGATGGAGTGTCAGGACTGCAGCTTTAAATTATTTTCTAATTTAAAGATAACTGCCACACACTGCCTGGCCGTGTTTGGTGTCCACGACACGGAGATACAACCTTGCACCTCCTGGTGACAGGAGGACAAGGAGGGAGGCAGTGGAATCTTTAGTCTGTCAGGGCAGTAGGGAACAAGCTCCTGGCCCAGCTCTTCCTTCCCACTGAGGGTGGTGTGTGGAAGAGAGAAATGTGTGGAATACAGAAATACGTCCTGCCAGGGCCTCCTCCCATCTCTGCTCACTGCAGGGAAGGATTCTCCTCATGGAATCCTTGGGTTGGGAGGGACCTTCAGGATTTCCATCCTCTGCCACCTTCCACCACCCCAGGCTGCTCCAAGCCCTGCCCAGCCTGTCCTTGGGCACTGCCAGGGATGCAGGGACAGCCCCAGCTGCTCTGGGCACCCTGTGCCAGTCCTGCCCAGCTTCTGGCCATGAGGAATAGACCTCTGGAGACCCCTGTGGGTATTTGGGTCCCCATCATCAGCTGAGAGATGAATTAATTGGTGATGGCACCCATCCAGTGCCATGAGTGAGGGTCTGGGCAAAGCTGAGAGGCAGTGTGGGACTGTCCCACCCCTGTCCCACCCCTGTCCCACCCCTGTCCCATCCTCACTCCTGAGGAGAGAGCCCCAGGCTCAAGGCAGAGGGAATTCAAGGTGGTTGGACTTTGGGGAGCGTCCCTTTGCCATGAGGGAAGAGCTGTTGCTGCTCACACCCTTCTCCCCTGAGTGCTCAGGGCACAGTTTGGATTGGTGTTGCAACAGAAATAGATGGGATTTAAATTTTTTTTTAATGTAGAAAAGCTGAATTTTTATTGTATAGTTTATATATTTATAGGAATATTAGAAGGTACTCTGTTAAATTGAATTGGGTAATTGGCACGCAGTTTATTGGTTAGTAAATGGCTAGGGTGTTTGTTTATTTAAACTTTTTTTTTTTTTTGTTAGTTTACATATTTTATGGGGTTTTATGGGATAAACTTCTGTTTTTGTAGGTGCATCTTATTTTTTTTTTAATAAGAATAGATTGTTATGTAACCTAATTTTTATTTTTACAGTTTTTTCTTATGGGAATTCGTAAGTTAGCTACTAGTTGCACTTAACTGAAGTAACAGGCTTAAGCTATGATTTTATAAAGTTTTTTAAATAAGGTTTTCATTTGTATGCAACAGATTGGGAAATGCTGCGGCTCTGAGAGGCAGGAAAAGTGAGGATTTAACATTTTACAGAAGCCATTCATCAGTCCAGTGAGAATTGAAAAAAGGAGTGCTGCTCTGAGCCCTTCCCAGTCCCTGCTAAATGTCACTGGTGTGAGCAGTGGGTGCTGAGGTTGGGAGGGGACTGATTAAATCTCTGCAGAAACGGGGCTCTGGGTGACCCTTGGAGGTCAGACCTTGCTTGGGATATAAAAAGGCTTGGAGTAAGTCCCAGTCTCTTCATTCCCACCTTATCATCCTCTCTCATGGGCAGAGCTTATACATCTCAGGAAGTGATGGTAATAGGGAACAGTGCAGTATTTCTGATCATTATACAGATCTGCACACATTTCCAGGAGTGCTCAGACCTTTGCACCAAGAAATACAGGAAACCAGGAATGTATCTTAAATTTTGTTACCTTTTTCCATCCCCTTCTCAGCCCAGTTCCTGAATAAGGCCACCTATCCCTGGAATAGGGGACTTCATAAAACCCCTTTAACCCTTCCAAATCCATCATTCATTGATCCATATTGTGCAGCTCCACACAGAGTTGAGCCTCCAAGCTCTCCCAATCCTGCAATCCACCAGTGTATTTTTTTTTTTATAATACATATACAGGTCTGAATGCAGTTAATAGATTTTTTACCCTGCAGAGAACAAAATCCTCTGCAGAACAGTTGGTATTTTCTGGCTTTCAGCACTGTATGGTAATGTAAATGTCAGGACAGCATAAGGTAATAATTATGAAATCATATTTTGCTGCTTTAAGGAACTAAAAGGTTTCTAAAAAGTAAATAAAACTTGTCTTTTCCACTGCAAGCTCTCTCAGGCAGTGACTCTATTTTCATGTGTTTGTGGACATTATTTAGTGCTGTCTGAATGCAAATGGTATTTATTGGAATAATAAAAGCTGTTTCCTAGTTATCCTCTCATAAAAGCTCAGTGTTCACTACCTACAGCATTCCAGCTTCCCAGCAGGACAAAAGATGATTTGCATGCAATGTCTGTCTCATAAAATCATCACAGAGTGGTTTGGGCTGGCAGAACCTTAAATCCCATCCCATTCCAAGGGCAAGGGCACCTCCCACTAACCCAGGCTGCTCCAAGCCCTGTCCAACCTTGCCAGGGCCTCCCCACTTTCACAGGGAAGGATTTCTTCTTCATATCTCTCTGCCTAATACCTCAATATTAAATATATATATTAAATAGCTCAATATTCCAGCTTAGTTAACTCACTGTTTCTTTCAGGAGAGCTGAGCCAGGCAGTTAAGTTCTTCTCTGTCTTGCAGTGGTGTGAGTGATGTTTACAGCATTTTCACCTTTTATTAAAGGCCAGCAGCAGTATTTTACAGCTTAATATCTCCCCTGAAAAAAAAGAGACAAAATGCTAAATTTCTTCCAATATTGTTTCTTTGTCATATTAGATTAGACCAAGAAATACAGGTAGAAAGGTTAGGTGGAATGTAAGAGGCAAGAAATCTGGTAAATCTGGTCCTTAAGTCCTATTTGTTGTATTTTATATGCTGGGCACATTGCCCATCATTGTCATCCCCATACAAATGTGAAAACCTTGAAATTAGAGGCATCCCTACAGAGTTACATGGGGTGTGTATTGGTGCAGAAACTGCTGTTACCATGCACCAACATTTTTGTGATCACAGATGAGAGGATCTTTCCTTACATTTCTGCTCCTTATTTTTCCTCTTGATCATCCAAAAATATTTCACTCAGTGCCATCCATCTCTTCTGCATGTAACACATCATTGGTATGCAGGGGAGCTGGGGAGCACATCCCACAAATTACAGGAAGGCACCAAGCATGAATCCTCACAATGCCCAAGTGCCTTCCCAGCAGCTCCAGTGCCAACGTGAGCTGTGTCAGGTTCTTCTGGAGGACTGTTCCTGGGAGAGGAGGGAAAAAGGGATGGGCTGCCAAAAAGCTTTGATGTGTTCCTGGCCAGAAATTTCACACTTGGAAAAACAGAGCGAGGAGTTTGCTGGGAATGCCCTGACCTTGGACTGGGATAAAGGAGGAGTGACCTGATGGCAAAAGCCTTGGGTTCTGTAGTGATGCCTTTTGGGGCTACCTAAAAACAGAGGCCAGACAGAATGAAGGGAATAAAAAACTGTTCTATTTATTGAAGGGCTTCAGGTACATTTAGGGCAGACAAAGCCCCTCAGGGGCTACACCCAAAAATGGACAATGGGTCACAGGTTTTTATACTTTGATAAGTTTGGTCCATTTGCATATTGGGGGTGAATCTCCCAATTCCAGCTTCAGCTAATGAAGTCACTGAGCCCAAGTTTGCTCCCCCAAGTCACTTTTGTTCCCATCTCTCTGGCCTGAGGCAGTGAGGTGTCCTTGATTGCCAGGCCTGGAGAGGAATTGTTGTGTCTGCCCCAACTGGGGAAGCAGCAGCTCACACTGAGTGTGGAGTTTGGAGTTACACACTGAAGAACTGCAGGGTTACAAATAGATGGGAAATAGAAACGCTGAAATCCTGAGGCTCCTGGTGCCCTCTGCACATGCCCCAGTCCCAGCTGGCATCATTCCCTCTGCAGGGAAAACTCATCATCCACATGATGTTGGGTCTAACTATTGCTGTGACACCCCAACAATAATTTCAGTGTCTCAGATTCTCTTAGAGCATGAGAGATGCAGTTGTAAGGCCAGAATCTTCCACAGTATAAATCCTAAGCTGAAATCCTGAGGAATCAGTAGAACCTTAAGGAGATGAGCAGAGCAGTGCTGCAGAGGTGTCTCACCAGCATTAAACACCTTCTCTCCAGCTCAGCAAGCTGTGGTACCATTCTGGGCACACTGTTTAATTCCTCCTCCTGTTTAGGTAAATATTTTTCCTATACCTGCCAGTCTCCCAAATATTTCCATACTTTGAAGTGCATTTGAGTTGTTCCCTTGTCAGTCCCATGGGGAGCTGTGACCTGGTGCATTCCCATGCTGGGCTCTCTCTGGGGAGGCTGTGTTTGTCTCACAAATCCAAGCACTCCTTCAGCTCCTTTGCAGGCTCCAGGCTCTGAATATTCCCAGCTTCTCTTCCCATTGGGATTGATCTTTGCTTCCCCTTGATGTGGAGCTGTGCAGGAGTGTGGGGGTTAAAGCTGGCACTCAGATACCCGTGTCCTGCCTTTCCCAACATGTGGAGCATAGATACCAGCAGCACCTTCTCTGTCACCATCACTAATTGTGTTTGATTTTTCAGTGTCTGCATCTCTAAAACACTTTTAACTGCCACTGACAGGAGGTTGGAGTGAGGTGGCAGTCAGTGCCTTGTCCCAAGTGACAGGACAGGGGAAAACTGCCTCCAATTATCCCAAGAGAGGTTCAGATTGGATACTAGGAAAAAAAATTCTTCATGAAAAGTGTTGCCAAGCTCTGGAACAGGCTGCCCAGGGAAGTGGTGGAGTCCCCACCCCTGGAAGCGTTCAGACGATGTCTGATTGTGCCACTTGAGGACAGGGTTTAGTGGTGAACATCCTGGTGGCGTTGGGTTGACAGTTTATAATCTTAGAGGTCTTTTCCAGCCTTGCTGACTGTTGATTGTCCTGTTTCACCTTTTCCATCTGTGTAGGGTTGTGCTGGGCCAGTCAGGAATGGGCAGCAGGGACTGTGGCTGGCCCTTGGAGCAAAGCAGTCACTGATCGTTGGTGATTATCAAAAATACCAAAAAGCTCTTCACAAGCCACAGCTCATTCGAATTCTCAGCCAGGGATATCCTGATTTTCTCCCAAGCGTGAAAATAAATTCCCTCAGATGTTTAAAAAGACAAAGTATTCACATGTTTCATACCCAGAGGGACTTTCTGGCACTTGGCACTTGGATTCAAGGCTGGAGATGAACCTGTGCAAATGTTCTGGGCAGTGAAATCTGCTTTGCTCTTCTGTGAATGCTTTCAAGTTGCACAAGGCTGTAACATAATTGGAGGAGCCAATAATCTGTGGTTTGAACCCCCTCAATTAATTGTGTACACAAAAAAAAAACCAACCAAACAAACAAACAAAAAAAAACCCCACACCAAAAAAAAAAAAAAAAAAAACCACTAAAAAAAAACCCCACTTTAAAATGCAAACCACACTGAATTTGAAGGCATAAACAATATCTTTACTTATTGAGGTGAAAATATCTGCAAGAAGATTTTGGCCAAGGTATTTCTCCATCCAGAGATGTTTTTTTGAAACAATGTGGGGGGAGAGTTTGTGTGAATGGGGAGGGGGTGGCCTGTAAAACCCTTCTAGAGCCTGCAAAGAGTAAATCAGAATGAATGACTCTGCTTGTTGATGGGGAGCTGCATCTTTTTATGTTTCTAAATAAGAACAGATGTGTTGTTGCTTGGAACAGTTTTGATGAGGGATTTCCCAAACATAATCTATGTTTGTGGGTTTGTTGGTCTTGAGAAAACAGTATTTTCTGTCAAATCAAGAATTGTCAGATCTGTGTACTGCCTTGCTCATGACTAAAATGGAAAATGCATATTTCATGTGCATTTAAAAAGAAAACTAAATTGTTAATACAATACTTAAAAAATGGCAGAGCAGGTCAGAGTAACACTTAATTGCTCTTATTCATTAAAAAGATGTTTAGTCAATGGAAATGTTTGATTGAACTATCTCCTTATCTTCCAGAGCTACTATTCTTCCTTTATGGTTTCATTCATCAGGGCTCTGTTCTGACAAATAACTGTTCTCTGTAGAGAAATACTCAAAACTCAGACTTGCTTACTGCAAACTTTAAATTGTGGCCAAATTCCCAGTCAGCATAAAGCATGAGCTGCTGTGTGCCTGGTTTTCCTGACTTAACCTCTGTAGTCACATTTGGACCTTTGGGATTTGTGGAGTCTTTTGAGAATGGCTGGTAAATAATTAGATATTAATATACTGAGTATTAGTGAGATTAGTAATAGTGGATATTAAGAAAAAATACCTCCAAATTTCCTTTGTCTTGCTGAAAGTTTTGCCTGGAAAAGGCAAATTTTAGGCCAGATGGAAGTGGGAACTGCAGGATGCTGTTCCCATGTTTCTGAGTCCATCCCAATGCTCTCTGCAGCTCGTGTATCCCACTTCTCCTTCCCTTGCTCCTTAGAGCTTCTTGAAATGCTCTTCCCTCTCTTTCCACAAAGGTTTGGGCTTGTGAAGAACACGCTGACTCTCGTGAAAATTTAAAAAGTTTAATAAGGGACAATAGGAGACAAAGACCACAGAGCAAAGGTTATTACAGCCTGGTGCATCTTGGCACTCACTCAAGAGCACACCTGCTACTTTGGAAACACCCTTTATTTACCATTTCTGATGCATCAGCCTGTTACATATTCATAAGCAATTATGCATAGCAAACTTTTCCCCAAACTAGTTTACATATTTTAAGAACTGTTTAGCATGGCTCCTCCTCAGTTCCACCTTTTTAGAGCATGAGTATTCTTTGGTTGTTGTTTTAGTCCTTTTTTATCATTGCCTTCAGTTTAGGCCCTGGCCCACACTGCCTTCAGACAGTGAGTGCTGATGGTTGGCACATCTGTACAGGTGTCCTCATGTGGATATTCTCAGCTCAGTCAGAGAGAAAAGAAAAAGGTTTTCTAACCAGGCGAGAGCCTGGAAAGCAGTTGGGAAAGAATGTAAATAATTCTCTAATCTATCTTGGTTTTCACATTGTTTATAGATATGTTCTGCCACTGTGCATCATTCACTGCCCACCAATGGTATAGGATATTTTTACTCTAAGACCAATGAAAGTAGTCTTCTCGATGTTCTCTATATATAGAGAACATTTGAAATAAATCAGAGCTCATTTTCTTTGCCTTCTGATCTGGAGTTCTCTGTTCCCGTCCTGCTCAACAACAACCTGTGTCCATTGGGTGTTACCCCATCCCAGCAGGCATTTTAACACAAGCACACCCATATCAGCTATTTCACAAAGCTCAATTAACAACAGAAATAAAAACTGTATCTTTGAGTTACTTTACCACCACACACACAGAGTCCATTTTAATATCTGCAAAAAGCCAATATTGTGCTATGTGTCTATAACAGGCTGAATTTCAGTGCTGCAGCCTGCAGCGAGCTCTCCCCGTGTGGATCAGCATGCTGCTCACATCAGCCTTTCCACACGGAGGTGCAGGGAAGGCAGCCCTTAATGAGAATTGTCAAAGTAAGAAAAGAGAACGTTGTTGAGAGCAGATTCCAGGGCGAGCTGATTAGAAAGGACTCTGCTCCTGCAGATGTTCTTGCAGGCTGCTAAGTGCTGAATACAAGCTTGTAAACTCGCTGCACAGATTATTGCTTTGCAGTCAGCCTTTTTTTGCTGGGGATAAATTGGACAAACTGTGGATTTGGATTGTTCCACCACCCCAAGCTGGGTGTTTAGATGTGGGGATGTGGCATTTGGGGATGTGGTTTAATGGGGGGCTTGGCTTGGTTGGACTCAATGATCTTAAAGGTCTTTTTCACCCTGAATGGTTTTGTGATTCCACGTGTGTGTTCAGGCTGGGAGCTGGCACATCTTGGAGGGGATGGTGAGGGGTTTTTTATGTGGACTGATCCCTCCTTGAGGTCATTTTCCATCCCCACTGCTCCTGGGAAGGCACCTGAGCTCGAGCTGTGTCACAGAAAACATTGGGAGCGTTCCAATAAGTGGAAAATTCAGGTTTGTTTGGCCACAAGGAGTTCAGTGCAAACCTCTCCCCAAAAAGCTTTGGGTTTTCATGGCCTGGGTACCGCGTTTGTCTCTGATCTGGTGGAAACTTTGGAAAACTGTGCACAGGCTAAAATCGAATCTGTGGAGATGTGCATTCCTTAATGATGGACATGATGGGTAGATTTAGATGGGATATTAGGAAGAAATTCTTCCCTGTGACGATGGTGAGGCCTTGGAACTCTTTCCATTCCCTTTCATAATAATCACCCTTAAAAATACCAAGGAAACATTTCTTAATCCTTTTTAAAAGTAAAATATATGGTTTATTTTAGGGATATCTGTTTAGTAGAAATCACAAAAAATAATTTGTAAGACTCACAATTTGGATTTTCGTCAGAATGTTTCTATTCCATGGTAATTTTTAAAGTTTGCAATTATTATTTTTTAACAAAACCCCCCAAATGTTTTCTTTTCAATTAGTTTTATATGCAAATTGGTCAAGCTCAGTGGCTGTCTTAGGGCACAAACCTTTTGGCAGCAGTCTCAAATAAAAGGCTTAAATTCCTTTAAAATGGATACCTTTCCATGAAAATAGATGTGTTCATTTGAAATCTGCTGGCTGATGAGGCATGGGAACGTACAATGACAATTCCCTTTATCCACAGGGAATTCTGCTCATCCATTACAGTGTATTTCCAGAGGATTTATGGGTTTGTCTTAATTTTTATTACTGAACTGATCTGCATGAGAAAAGGGCCTTTGTTCCGTGGGGATTCATTGGATCCAGATGTTTGTCATAATTTCATTTGGGACATGGCGTTGGGTTGTGGCAAAACAGTGCTGGTGACAAAGCCAGGATTATCACCTCTGCAAGGGATGAACAGCAGCCACTGAGAGATTCCAGTAAAACAGTGGCCTTGATTCCCTGCAAATTCATTCTCTAAGAGGAAATTTTGCATAGTGGGTGAGAGAAACCAGAACTAAGAGCTTGTGTAGAGACAGCAGAGCTGAGCAGGGCCTGCAGAAACCTCTCTGCTGCTTGGGTAGGTCCTTGCCACCCACTCAGCTTTTCCAGACTTCCTCATTCCAAGCCCATCCTGCACTGGGAAGTTTGTCCCCAGAGCTGTGGGCTTTCCCAGTACCTTCCAGTGGCTCCTTTCCAATGTCCAGCTCAGCCCTTCTGCTTCCCATCCACATCTGGGCAGATTTTCTGACTCAGTCCTTTTCCTGTTACTCCAGGTCTGTATTTTCACTTCTGTTTCAGAGGAATTGATGCATGGAGTGTTCTGGGAGGCACACAGGTTGAGTTTTGAGGGATCTTTGCCTGCTGCCTCAGGAGTTTTATCAGCAAGACCTTTCATTATTCCCTGGATTCCTTCCAGACATCTCTGGGAATGCTGAACCAGAATTAAAGGTTTGTTTTCCCTTTCCTTGAGGTATTGCCTGGCTCATCTGGGACAAACCTTTTTCCCCTAATAAAACAAACAAACAAGCTCCCCATTAATTTTAGCAGGAAGTGGGAATTCTCCATATCTCCAAATATCCATGTGGCCCTATATAACAGAAATCTGTTTCTTCATGGATTCCTTTCGGGGTTTTTGAGACACAGGATCTTAGTAAAAAAAAGTAAGACTCTGGATTCTTGTATGATTCCAACTTATTTTGTTTTTCAATGCTGCAGCATTCCAGAATCAGTAAAAATAGGAGTTCATGCAATTTTACCTAATTTTTAGCCTTTAAATGTGTTTGCAGTAGCTGTTAGTTTGGACACGAGTTAGAGTTGATAAATGCAGCTTAGTTCAGTACCATTATGTTGAAAATAAATCTTGGGGTGCATCATTTATAATCCTGGATATTTAATCTTTATAAGGTTTAATCATACCAGATATTCTGTTTGTTTTAACAAGTTTGGTCAAATGTCAAATCTAGTTAGCATCAGTTATCAATAAATTTGATTTTTTTTGCCTCCAGCTTTGGACTGGCAATTTTCCGTGTGCTCATGTCTGTGTATAACTTAGAGAGATTCATTGGGAGCTGTAGGAGAACAGAGATTGAGGTTTTTACATGTAAAATAAGAAATCACACTCTACAGAAGGCTCGAGGGAATGTTAGAAACAAGGAGCATTTGTCACTTACAAGCTGAAGCAAAGTGGTTATAAATACACGGCTCACATTAACGTCCCACCTCCTTTTGGGTGCACTGCAGGAAGGCTTGGGAACAATTGAAATGGAGAAACCAAACGACCAAGAACAGCAGAATTGCTGATCACAGGAGGAAGGGAGTTTTTAGGGAGTAGCAGACTTTGGGTGATTGTCACTGCAGAAATATAAAGTCCTACCCAAAGAGGGGGCTGAGAGATTACATTCCATAAACAAGGCAAATAATGAAGTGAATGAAAACATCACTTTAACTGCGTATTTTTATAAATGGAACAGACCAGGAGGATGATATTTTTTTTAGTGCTCAGCCACTTGCTGCTTCATAAAACTTTGGGATAATTATGGCAGGAAAAGGAAGCAGTATGAATGGATTCTAATGAATGGAATCTAATGTTTGAAGGGTATTAAATCACCCCCACCTCATATTTCTCCTACACTATTGTTGTCCCTGAAAAAGCTCATAATATGTCTTAAAGAGAGCTTTCTAGTGCTGAATGATCCAAAAGATAAATCTGTAAATGGAGCTGAAGTGTCACCCATGATGCTGGAATGTGCAAAACTGAGGAATGTGTTTAGGAAGGGTTTAGGAATGGTTGGAATCTCAGTTTCTTGGAGCAGTGCAGCTGTTGAGTGAATCCTGCCTCAAACCCCAGCACCCACTTGGCTCCTGCACAGATCAATGTCAGGGCAGCCTCAGCCTTCCCCAACTTCAAACACAAAAGTAAGTCTGACTCTTTTAATCCTCCATCAGGTCCAGAATGATTAACATTTATTATGGAGCCAGTTAATAGCCAGTGGCCATCCAGTCAGAGGAGATTTATATCTCCTCACAACAGCTTAATGTGGACTTATGCTCCCCCAGGGTCCCTTGTCCAGCTGAGTGGCCAAAATGAACATGTTCAGAAGTCTCTTACTCTCAGCAAACTCCAGACCCAGTGGCTACTTGCACATTTAAATCTGATTTATCTTGTCAAGGATAATGCCAATGCCAAACTGAGCTGCACCAGCAGATCTTGTGCAGGGTCCTGCCTGCCAGAAACTCTGTGTGCAGAGGCTGCCCTGAGCTGTCAGAGCTGGGGGCTCTGCTGTGCACAGCTTTGTCTGACACTGGGTTAACATTTGGCCACAAATGAAGCAGAGCTCTGTCAGACTTTGGCTTTGAGGCATTACTGAGCAGCACTCGCTGCTCTCATTTAGGGTTAGGAAATATTTAATATAAAACCTTCAGGTGTCCTTGTGTGAAGCCCAGATTCAGAGCCCTGAGTGTTTGAGCTGAAGAATAATGTTGGTATTGGGTGTACAGGACATGTAGCTGTTGTTATTTTAGGCTAAGTATAAATTCACAGTGTTTTGAGTCTAAGTCCAGGGGTAACAGCTGAGCATCACAGCTACATAGCACGGCAAATAATGCAGCTAAAATGAGTGTGCTTCAAGAAATCAGCCAGAGACAACATTTTCTTCAAGCCCTACTCTGAAAGTCTCTGTATTTGCTTATTTTTACACTCTTTACAATGAGGGAGTCATCCTTATTTATGACGGAAACGTTCTTCAGTCAAAGCCTCTAATTTTTTATGGGTATGCAGCTACTCCATCCTGGAAAAAGAGCCACTAAAACATATTTTAAATTTCTTTTTCTGGATCTGATGTTTGACAAAAGCAGCTGACTAATGTTTTCTCTTTTGCTCAGAAGACAGGGAAGCAATCTCTACTTCCATGGGCAAGCAAGTGGATGAAAGCTTCCTTCTTTCTGTTTTTGGCTTGTGCTTCTCCAGCAGTGATTTCTCAATCATTCCCTTTCCCTGATTCACCTGTCTCAGATGAGGTGACTGCTCTTGCATTTAGATTGTTATCCAGAAATGCTTATCATGCTCTGCATGCAGCTGCAGAGGAGAATGTCTTGAAATCCTTGCAGAAGTTCCAACAGATCTTGTCTGCAGTCAAGTTTCATGTAGAATCACTTGATTCCCAAACCTTTCTAATTAGTGCAGCCTAATCAGCACGGCTCTGGGAGCTCCCTGGCCCCCTCATTTTGCTTCTCTCTTGTCCCACAAAGTGCCAGGGGAAGCTGTGGCAGTTCCACCTGAGGTGGTTTTTCCTGGGAAATAGGCAGGCTTCCCATAGCACCTACTGTGCACCGCCCGGAGCGGAGCTCTTTGGGTGTGAAGCAGAAAAGAAATCAGGTTGTACTGGAAAAGGCAGGAACTGTCCTGCTTCCCCACGTGAGTGAATGTGTCGAGCCTCAGTGCTCAGAAGGAAAACAGAGTGTACTTTGTGCCCATAATCAGCATGTTCCCAGCAGCCTGGCAAATGCCTTATGATATTATTCACAACCGTTGCACCATCAGGAGCAGTCCTGCATTTCAGCTTAATTGAGCCACTGCTATGACACAGCCAAGCTTTTCAAGTGGTAAAATTGTAATTACAGAGAGTGCTTCTCTGGCATTTTCCATTGGGTAGCTGCTTGCAAAATATGAAGCCCTTGGAATACATCTGTGAGGAAGATTTTCCTGGGGAAAATCTGCGTTTGTGTTTGCTGTGCCAAGCCCCTGACTCCTTAGGAGGGATGGTTGGGGGTTGGACTTGATGATCTTGGGGTTCTTTTCCTACTTCAGTGATTCTCTGTGCCTTGAACTGGAGCATTCTTATCCCCATTTCCTCCCATCCCTACCACAAGGCCATCCTTCCCTTCAAGGGATGGGTTGTGCCAGGAGCTCAGAGCTGAGGTGACACCCCCTGTATTCCACACCCAGGCACGGGGAAAAATTGAAAAGCTTGTGGAAAATTTGTCATGAGCTCACTTTTCTCTGATATAATAGACCCTTGAGCAGCCAGTGTGGCATTTTCTGAACCCTGGTGATGCACATACCACTGAGAGAGGACAGCATGGAGCTGGCAGTGGGGCTGGAGCTGCAGTTAATTATAGATTTGTCCCAGGAAAGGTGTATTCAACCAAAGGTCACAATTTGAGACTATCATGGGTTGATTCTGCAGAATCTATCCATCAGGTGTAGCTTCTAGGGGGAGGCAGAGTGGCTCAAGTGCCTGTTTGCATCAGGAAATATGGAATAAAAATGAAAATGAATGGCTTTTGTCCCTTTCTGCTGCACTGAGCCAGGAGTAGAGCTGGGGTAGCCATGCAGGCTGGGAGAGAGCAGAGGTAAAATGATGAGGACAGGGAGAAGGGGCAGCCTCTGTGCCCAGGGATCTCCTTCCTTGCTTCACTGGCTCGTGGTGGAGAACAGAACCATTGGGCAAAGTTGGATTCCCAGGGTGCTGTGGAAACAGCTGGATTTCCTGAGCTCCTCGAGCACAGGCACCTTGGAGGCTGATCCCCAAATCAGCTGCCTCCCCTCTGCCCCCCATGACAAACCCACTCTCTCCTGCTTTCAGGTACACTCCAGCTTTTGCTCTTTGGGTGTGGATTCTGATGCTGGTTGCTTTTTTTCCCTCTTTACCTTCTGCTGTTGTGAGCTCTGCTGCTCCATTGCTGTGAAAAGCTCTGGGATATCACCTGACACTCCACTCCTGGTGCTGCATCGATGCAAATCACTGCTGGCTCTGCTTGCCTTTCATCCCAGACTGTCTGGCACTATAATTGCTTGGTTCTAATATTTCCTCTCCCAAGGCTATCAATTTGTTTTCAATTTCTCCACCTGTTGGGTTGGCTCAGGTATCCCACAGGGTTTTGTCCTAGGCATCCCCTCCTTCATTTATTATGCTCCCAGCTCTGGAACATGGGCACCCTGAAGCATTTTTACAAGCAGGATTCTATTACGGGGTTGTTTTGTTTGCCAGAGATTTTGGCAGGAACGGAGGAGAGTTTTTGTCTTTATTTGCTCCACGCAGATCTTGCTGTGAAGCTGGTTATTATTGCACTGCATAAATCGGAATTCTTTGACCAATTTTCTGGTCAGGAGTGTGCTGTGAGTGTCCAGTGCCACAGCACACACTGATCAAATGGCCAGAGCAGGGGAGAGCACCTGAAAAAAGGGCTTTACAGGTGATGGTTTCCACATAATTCACCTGCCCTCCCTGTGGTTAACCTTGAAAATTACTTTGGGAGATGATGGGAAGAGGCTAGATTTTGCTTTCTGCAGTGTGGATTTCAAAAAGCAGAATTTCACTCAGGGGCAGGCACTGGGAAATAAGCTGGAATGACATGGATAAAGAGAGTAGGAGGAAAAAAGTCTGTCCCCTTAGCCAGGGCTCAGGGGCTGCTGCTGTACTGTCCCAGTGGAGACTGGGATGAGAACAGTAGGAAAAGTAGCATTGAATCACTTCTGTGCTTGGCATTTGAGGCTTTTTAGGCAGGCATTTGAAATGTATATCTAAAATACCATATAAATTAGTGTTCTAAAGGCTGGTATAGCTGGTGGAAAAGCCCTGAAAACTAGAAGTGGATAAAATCCAGAGGCATGAAAGCCACACAGCTGTTTCCCAGCCCTGTTCCACGTGCTAAGTGAGAGATTTTCCCTTTCCATGGGATGTAACATGTGCTTTGCATGAGGGTTGTCTCTCCAGGAGTGTTCTCCAGGAGAGGCAGAAGGAGGTGGTGTCATCCTTGAGCAGTTTAAAACATCCATAACAGAGTTCCAGACTTTCTTCTGAGCTCTGTGTGGGTATTTCATTGTTTGGATGAGCCATCTAAGGAGAAATTTTACTCCTTATGGGTTTAATAAGGACTGAGAAGGGGTTTTAGAGCAGCCTTTAATCCCGTAGTTATGAGTATGGGAAAGCACAGCAGAGGTGGATAAGCAGCAAAAATTGTGTTTGTATGAAAAACAGTGAAAAAAAAACCCAAATCCCCACTCTTTTCAGGGTCTGCTCCTTTGTCTCTTGATAAAAATGTTAAGAAAATAACTTCTGTGTAAGACAAATCTCAGTCACCTTGGTGACAGAGTGGCCGCTGCTAAATTGCACTCTGCATAACCTACAATTTTTTTACTCTTTCTACTCTGATATATTAATACTAAAATATTGATGAACGCTTTGTCTTATCTATCTTTCCTTTCTTCTAGCAGACAGAGAAAGTAAAAATAGCTGGAGCAGTGGGTTTTCTGGTTCTGCTGTGGCTCAGGCAATTCAGGCTTTGATTTGTGTGACCCAGCAATGTTTGGGGCAGGAGGGCTTGAGTAAGAGAGGGAGTGAAAGCAAACCTTAAATCTCTTAGTAAAATGCTTGTTCTGCTCTTTCTGCTGAGGGGGATAAAGGGGAAAAAAAAAGATAAACAGCAGAGCCATTACAAGTTGGCCTGAGTCCAATCCCTTAGTTACATCTATGCCTTTAACTCTGCCTGAGAAAGTAATTTTAAAGAAATACAGTTATTACATGCATTAGTCCTCGCATCCTGGGAGGTACATCTGTACTCTTCAATCTTTCTGGATTACCTCAAATGTTTCCTGAAGGCTTTTAAATCCAGGGAAGACCAATCTGAGAGAAGTCTCGCTGCAATCCTTTTCTTTTTCTGGCTCTGCAGGCAGAAAAAATCTGCAAGAGGCTCACAAAGTATGTTTTAAAAAACAGGAAAACTGAGACAGAAAATTCAAAATGGTCTGTAAAAGCACTGCACAGACAGGGAATTTGAGAGGAGCAGAGCTTCCCCCTAGAACAAAGTGTGATTAACCTCTCAGACTCTGGTCTCTAATCAGTGTTTTCTGAGCATGCAGGCCATGGGCTCAGCTGGGCAGAATTATTGTGGCTTCCCTGATTTCAGTGGATATGTCCCAGTTTACTGCTGCTGAAAATGGGACTGAGCAGGATCAGTGTGCACAGCCTTCAAAATACACCCTGAATCAGCCACTTGATTCTGAGAATGCCACATTAGCCCTTCACTGGTGAAACTCAGTGCTGCCGGTCCCACTTCACATCAATGAGAGCTGAGACAGAAGCAAGTCCAGCACCACTAATCACTTGGATTCTGGTTTTGGGCATAGGGCTGCAATGTGAGCAGAGATAATTGCCCAGTGTTTGGTGTTCTGAGCTTCAAAATAAGCTAAAATTGAACTCTTTGTCCTAAAGCATTTCTCAGTAATTCCTCTCTGTTTGCTTGGACTCGTAACAAGACCCCAATTATGTTTTGTGAGGTGATTAATACAAAAGCCACTCATCAGCTGATGCTGCTGGTCCTGCTGATGCCTCTTGGAGTATCTCTGGACCTGCTCCATGTCTCTTCCCCTGCTCCTGGTGTTGGAATTCCAGCTCTGGGCCATGGTGAATGTGCCATCTGTCTGTCCTCTGCTCTGGCTCCTGTCTTCTCCAGGAAGAGGCAGATGATGAGCAGGGCTGCTGATGGCCAGTGGGGCCCCTGGAGGAGGTGGTCAGGCCACCAGCTTCCTCCCATGGCCAGAGAGCTGTGCCCTCATCCAAGGCACACTTCCAGGCAGATGGTTTGCCTCAGTTAGTGGAGAAATTAAAACCCAGCCCTTGGTGCATTATAAATGGAAAGAACGAGGAGATCCATAGAATTGCTTCTTGTGGTAAATATTGTGTTTGCTTTTTCTGTGCAATATTCCCCCAAAAGAGCTGTGAGGGACTGCAGTCATAGAATTGATATGGTTGGAAAAGGACTTGAAGATCATCAAATTCAGCACTAAAAAGTTCACCAGGAAGAAGTTCACCTGCAGGATAAGAACTTTTCAGGAGTTCATTCCTGACTCTTCTTTCTTTAATTAACACTAAATATTCATTGTAGTAAACAAAATTCATGTGTCACAGATAGTGTTTTCTTTTGGAGGATTCCTTCAAACCAGCATTGACTATTCCATGAGAAAAATCCTGTGGCATTGACATGTTTATCCTGTGAGTCCTGGGAACTCAGTGAGAGCTGCAGTGTGTTCATGTGTGAAAATTGTTCCAGCACCAGGATCAGTTCATCTCTATGGGGTACACAGAAATTAAAATCTCAAACAACAAAAGAATGATAGAATTTGTTTTTATTTTGTGTGTGACTTCCCTGCTATTAATCTGAACTTTTAGCTTTACAGACAAATTCCCTTATGATGTCAGCATGGAGCTTTCCCCCTTTTAGCTTATGGGCCAGGCAAAAAAATCCTGTTTTTTTCTGTTATGAATTGTCCAATTCAAAGGTCAATAGTGGTATCATGTATCACAAGTCACTTGCCATGTCACCCAGAGCTTAAGGGCAAATGTTTTAATGTGATCTGTCAGCCCTTCTGAACAGATTTAGGACGTACTTGTAATATATTGGTGCTTTCCTTTTTAGACTCAGCAGGAAATTGATTGCCAGCT
Organism: Vidua macroura; assembly: GCF_024509145.1. Lineage (NCBI taxonomy): Eukaryota > Metazoa > Chordata > Aves > Passeriformes > Viduidae > Vidua > Vidua macroura. Next base: position 2,717,936 of record NC_071583.1, read on the forward strand.
CCGTGGCTCCTGAACAGAACCAGCTTGCTGGGCACGAGTTATAGCCACAAAAATCACAGCCAGGCCCTGGATGGGGCATGATGAACAGGAGATATCTGTCCGTGCCATACCTGCTCTCATTAGGGTCGAGGCTGCATTCCCAGGCTGAAGAAAAGCTCAGCTGGGCAGCCAGAACTGTGCTCATTTGCAGTGCAGAGCCGGGCACTGTTTGCTTCCCTTTGTGCTGCCAGGCAAAGAGCTCTGGACACAGAGGCATGGATCTGCAGCGTGCTGGAAGCCAGGATCAAAACTCCCTTCACTTTCCAGAGGCCAGAACATCCCTGCCTGCGCTGGCTTTAATAATTGGTGAAATTGAGAGGAATGGCAGAGATCTTTGCCGTGACCTCGGTGTCTCTGCTCACATTTGGGTGTGAAAGGATGGGTTATTTACTAATTGCTGTCGTGGGATCTTAGTTAAAAGGGGAAACTTACTCTGCTGGGCTAACTGCTGTTGGAACTTGGTCGTAAAATCACCCCGTGGGGTAAATAAGTGCTGAACTCACCCACAGCTCTACCTGGGATGTGAGTTCTCTGTTGTGAATTCTGTCGGAGTCCGTGAGTCAATCATATCCCAATGACACTGAAATGAGATGGTCAAATTCTTCAGTGGTTCATCATTATATTCAGCTCTTCCTGCTTCTCTCAGGAAGAACTATTTTTTAGTTCTGACAGATCCCATTTGCCCCCTAAGTCACAGCTCAGGTATTCAGCAGCAGCACAGGAGCAGGAATGTTTCTAGCAGACATTGTTATATCTGCAGGAGTTACCTGACACAACCAAAACAGAGTCACTGTAAACTAACAGTGGCATTTATTTCTCCTAAAATTGTCTCAAAATAGCAATCATTTTATGGAGTATAAATATCTTCAGATTATCTCACCCTTTCTGGTGGCAGCTGATGTCACCCTGCACAGAGTTTTGTGCAGATGTCTGCCTTAACTTACTATTTTTAAATGTTCCCTCACTATTAAATGCCTCTTTATGTCCTTTCCCAATCGTTATTTGCTATTCATATTTAGTTTTCCACCACTTCATCATCTGAATTTTGCTGCACAAAGGAACTGTTAAAAATAAACATCCTAAATTAATCCTGTTTATGGAACTCGTAAAATGATCTAAAAGGTATTTGCAGGAATCGTTTTAGATTCTTGAGAGAACTTATTTCTTTTATAATCTTTTGGGTTTTAACCCACTCCAAAGCTTCTACTTTTGAGATTATTTCAATAACAGCTCTTATCTGTTTTCCTCACGAAGTGCTGACTGATTTGGTTGTTAACATTCTCTTAGAAGAAGATAGGGTTTATTTTTTGGGTGGATCTTTCTTGTTACACAAGACACAATTATAAATCCAAATGTAATTCTGTCTTGCCTACAGCCTTCCCACGGGAATGCTGCACAGATCTAAGAAACCCTCCCAGAATTAAGGATTTCAAATGTGTTATTTAGCTCAGGTTATCAGGTGGGATAACATGGCCCAGCCCTGTTTGCTTTGGCTTTTTCCTGGAATATTTGCAATGTTCAGACAGAACAGGGTAGAAGGTCTATGAAAGTGAATAAACTTTTTCCCTACTACAGCACTTCCATCAGAGAAGCTGTGGCCTCCCCTGGATCCCTGGAAGTGCCCAAGGCCAGGCTGGACAGGGCTTGGAGCAGCCTGGGACAGTGGAAGGTGTCCCTGCTCTGGCAGGGATGGCACTGGGTGGGATTTAAGGTTTCTTCCAACCCAAACCATTCTGGGGTTCTGTGATTCCAAGATTCTCCAATGTGGCAGCGAGGAATCCAACTTCTCTGCAGTGGGAACACGTTTCCCTGGTGGGCAGAAGTATCCATTTCAAGAGCTCAAATGTTCTGTTCCCTGACCAAACACAGTTTTAGGTCTTGGGAGTCTGAGAAAAACCCTTTATCTTCTCTGTGTGGAGTTGAGATCAGAGGGAGTTCCTCCACTGAGAATATTTGTCTTGGGATTTTCTTTGGGTCTCTTGTGTCTGTAAAGCTCCCACAAAACCCCAGTGTGGATCTCTTTTAAACCTCAGAATTCCTAATTTTCTTGTAGCATGACAAATCCTCCCATTTACAAAACAAAGTTATGTTTGTGGAACCAGTTAAACTGTAAGGAGAGATTTTTTTGTTGTTATTGGTTTGAGAAGCAAAACGATCACATCAGAGAGGAGAAAATAGAGATGTTAGAGATGGGCCCATCTTGCTGAAATGAAAAGGCTCTTGGCTAAGTTTACACAGAAGAATGTTCCCTCACGGAGGAGATGCTTGTGCCAAAGCCATCCACTGCTTCAAGCTCTGTTTTATCATTTATGCTCTGTTCTCTGCTGCTGCTGCTCTGCCTTTGTGCTGTCAGCTCAGCCTCTTCCAGGAGCTGACTGGAGGGCTTGGAAATCTTGTTAGGAACATAAAACCCTGTATAAATTGTCAGCAAGGAAATATTATTTGTTTATTTAAGCATGAAAGTCCTCTCAGACAGCCAGTCCAGCAGAACCACACTGCAGCAGTTTTTCAAGCCCTTTACCCTCTGTCAGTTGTCGTGGCTGGACCTTTTTGGCTTTGCTTTGACTGCATCTCTGACAAGTTTGGAAATGAAAGATGAACAGAAATACCTTCTTGACTGCAGGTGGTCACATTGAGTTTCTAATTATTCTGGGGGTTTTGCTGCTCTGGCTTTGTTCTAAAAACACTTTTTCACTTCTGACTTTGCTGGTGAAACTGATGTGGGGCAGTTCAGCTGGAGCTGGTATGGATGAAGGCCAGCTTTGCTCTGAGTTAGCAATCAGAGCCGAGCACCAAAAACTCTCTCTGCTGAGTGGACTTGCTTCACAGTCTCTTCAGTGAGTGACTCAGACTCTGTGTTTTTAGAACCCTCGCCAATAGCTCATGTTTGTTTTGCTTCTGGCTAAAGCACAACCTTTCAAATCCCAGGGCTCTGCAAGGAAATTGGAGAAAACTGGTTTTTCTTGAGTGCCATAGGTCGTTTACTCTCCCCAGACAGGTCTATTCAGCAACTTGTAGTCCTTAACTATCAATTACTTAAGGGCTGATGTACCAAAACCATTCTCTGGTGTCCTTAGCATAAGAACCGTGAGGCCCAATACAATAAAAGGGAGTCGTAAGACAGTAGAGAGAGTCACAAGATACAAGAGTATAGGTAGTTCATAAAAGCACAATGGAATTCATAAATCACATTTAGACAAGTCCCCCCAACTCGTCACACAGCCAAACACTGCTAAATGAGATTTTTATATTGGCTTGGGGGACTGAAGTTTGGAGCTTCAAAGGAGGTGGTGTTTTCTGCTGTCACTGCTGACCTGAATACTTATTAATAATGAATACTGCATGAGGGCCTTGATGGCTCTGAAGTTGTTGTTGCTTTCCTCAGAAATAAACATGGATTTCAACCAAATGGGGTTTTTTTCCTATGACAGGAGACAGGGAACAGCCTGAATTTGGGGACACCATGCTTCTTTGTCTTGGAATTAACTCAGTATTACCCCCGATGCAAAATGAGAGAAGCAGGAATAGAATATCTGTTCCAGGAATGAACTTGTCCAAAAATATTTATATCTCTCTCTAGAGTGGTAGCCAAGCAGTTTGATGTTCAGGAGAGAAGGTTATCCCAAAACACCAATAACTTCTTTAGAGTGGAGCCTCCCAAGAGAGCAAGAACTTGCAAAACACAAGTGCCTTGCCCAGGATTTTGCACACAGAGCAGCCAGGCATTGCTGGAGGCACTGGGGGTGGTGGTACAACCTTCCTGTGGGACTGGGAAAGGAAACAGGACTGCTGAAAGGCTGCTAAAGAAAAGCCTCAAAACCAGCTAGCTAAATTGTGTCTCAAAATGGGAGTGAGCCTGCATCATAATTTGAGTTTGTTATCCCTTGACACCTACAGCCAGAGCTCAGTGCAAGGCAGAATGAGCTAAAATATGTAGAAAACGCAGCAGTGCCCTCAGCATCCTTTTGGCCAAAGAGCTGGAGCTGCTGCTTTAGGATGAGGCAGAAGAGGGAGAGCCTGTGCAGAGGAATGGGGAAAATGCAGCTTCTCAGAGCTCTGTGTTAGAAGGAAATAAAGATAAGGCTTGGTCACCTTTAGATATTCACCCCCTTTACCTGGAGTTACCTTCCTGCAGACCAATTCCTTCAATAATCTCAGAAACCAAAAAAATCTTATTAAATGTGTTCTGAGATGTGTTTGGAACAGGGAAGGAAGCTTTTTCTTCTTGGAAAAAAAAAGAAAAGGAGAGATTTTTTTTTTCCTTGGAAAGTGGCAGTTCCTCTCCACCAGCATGGAATTGGTACCCCAGGAGAGACTGGGCCACGAGGAGTGTGTGTGATTGCAAATTTCCTTCTCTTTTAGCAGCACTTATCTCTTATTCAATACTGTCTCCAGATCCAGTCAGTTTTATTGGCACTTGGCTGTGGAATTGCTTTGGTTTCTTCCTTTTATTGTCATGTGTCTGCCATAGGGAGCAGCAGCGGGGCGTGAGGCCATTCCCGAGCTTGAAGACCTTGCAAAATTCACTTGACTTTGCATTGCATGGTGTGGTCTCAGAATTAAGAAATAAAATCCATCAGATTCCCTAGAGGAGTGTGCAGAGAAAGGGGAGAATGGCAGATTAAATCTGGGGGGAGCATAGGTCTCACCTCAGGGGCCACTTCCATTGCTAAGCCTGGGATTTAGAATGTGCCATGTATGTGGTGTCAGGTGCTATCTGTAAGTATTGCTACTAAAAAAATCCCTGAAATAATTTAAAAAAAGAGACATAGCATGGCCAAAAGCCTTCTCTGTCATTTGTTTTGTGAGCATGTAAACCTGCAATGTGCATTTACAGTATTTCCCTCGACTTCCTTCATCCTGAGCCAAACCTCTGAGCTGAAAGCCAAGATTTCAACCTCATGCAGATGGACAAAAGTCAATTTCCCTGAGGTGGCTACTGAAATTGGGAATTGGGTGGGATTTTCTTCCAGTCATCCCTGGCTTCAGCATGTGCCACCAGCCTTGTGACAGCAAAGGTGGTGCTGCTCTTCTGTTGTGTCTGCCTTGCACAGGAAGGTTTGCAGGGGGATTTGGGAGGAGGGAAAAACACTGAATTTGGGGAAAACATCCTGCATTTGGTGAAAACACCCTGAATTTGGGGCAAGCCCAAAATTTGAAGGGTTTTGGGGGATCCTGAGAGTATTTAGGGGAAATTTTGAGGGATTTTTGGGAGATTTGGGGATTTCAGAGGGGAAGGATGGAACAGGTTCTCGTTGCCTGGTTTGTGTCAGGTTTGGTTTCCCGTGGTTTTGCTGTACCAGGGCTGTCCTGTCCCTGTGACTGTGGTAAAAGTGATGCTGCTGCTGACCTGGGCAGGGTAATCCACCCTCAGGTCTGATCTCCTCTTCTAAATAATAACCTGCTTCATAATCATCAAGAGTTTTCCTCAAGGAAACCTGAAAGAGGGAGGGAAATGAAAATCCTGGCTTTAAGTTATGATTCCTTAAAGAGCAGTGGGTGCAGAATGTGCAGTTAAGCTGAAGATGTGATATAGGGGTAATGCTGCCTTTTTTTTTTTTTTTCCAAGCAGCAAAATTAACTACCGAGTGCCATCATTTTAAGACTATAAACCAGTGTAACCTATAAAAGATTTACTGGGAATCTAACTCTTCTTTTCGATATCCTAGTGAAAGAAATAAACATAAAACTGAAATCAGATGCTTTAGGATTTATGAGGCTGATTCAATTTTTTTTTTCCTAGTGACTGTTTTAACAGCCTATTAACATCTTCCCCACAGCAAATATATAACAAAATTGATATTACAGAATCAAGTTGGGATGGGTCCCATGAGTGTACTTAAATATACCGTAAACATCTAGAGCTATTCATCTGGATTATGGACTGGGTGTATAAAGTACATCTCTATAAATTCTCCTCAAGCAAATTCTTCCGAGTTCCTTTTGCGGAATAAAAAATTAAAGCTCTGATTCTGCGGAGGGTTGAGTGCTCCTGCTAAATTCCCAGCTCCCTTGTAAAAGGATGGTTCTCTCTCAGTGCTCTCAGGGCTGCTCACAAAAGACTAATTTTCTCCCTTGCAAGCTGAAATCAGTTGTCACCGTGTTAAAAAGTCTTTTTACAGATGATTTGTGTCGAGCTAATTTCTTAAGTGTCAGACATGAGCGCCTCTAATTCATGGCAGAAAGTGGCAAGGCCATTAAATGTTGCTAATAAAAGGAACATGAAGGGTGTTGTGCCCAGCCTGGCTTTGCCATTGATCTGCATCCTGCCAGCTCTGGTGTGTGACAGCGTGGGCTCACCAGGGTGGGTCAGGTTTCAAATCGTGCCTGTTGGTTTTGTGCCTCATCTCTCAAAAAGGCAGGAGCAAACTTTTTAATTAGATAACCCAGGACCTGGAAAACTGATTTTTTTAAAAATTTTTTTGCTGGAATTTGAAGAGGTTAAGCTTAGGGACAGCGTGTTAAAATCATGCCAAAATGTTGTTTGCATCAGTGGATGATTCAGCGCCCGCCTCGCTGCTCTCCTTTACCTCGTGTTTGTTCTGGTACCTTTTACTGAGCTAAAGAGAAAACAGTCAGAGAGTACCAGAGCTGTTTGGAATAGAAATAGCTATGCTGCATCCAAAGTGGCCCAGTCAAGTGTTTGGAGTAGAGGATTTGTACAAAGGATTTAGCTTTGGCTTAGCTAATTCTGGCATTTCCAAACAGTATCTTGATTTCTGTACAATTAAGGCAGGATAGCTTCTGAATCGTTTGTATTATGATGTCTCAGTTCTGTTTCATAATTAAAGTTAAACTACATGACTGGAGGTTTCTAAACTTGGGGTGTTTGTGTAGTAAAGCTGAAAAACACCATGCCTTTCTCTGAAAGTAAATGCTGAATGGAAATCTTTCCCTGTAGCCAAAGTAATTCCATTAATTTCTTCAAGTGTTTTTCTGTAATACGCTGTTTAATCTGAGCATGGCCTTCCAATGAATTCCTTGCAGTTCATCTCTGATCCGTTGACCATAACAGAGTGAATTTTGAGTCAAGATCAACTTGATTTGACAGAGTAAATTAGTGACTCAGTTGGCACCAAAGTCTATAAAGTACCCAATGAGGTGATTTTTTTCTGTGTAGAATAAGTGTAACTATCCTTGCAGCTTCAAACAGCGAGAGAAAGACACTACAACTTAAATAGAAATTGATTTATTCACTTAGGGCAAAAAATTGGAGCCTAAAAGCTCCATACTCAGAATAAATTGAGATTTATTCTGGGTTTTGAAGTGAAAACACATGGTATTTAAAACCTGGGGACTTCAGGGAAGTGTTTATAATGAATAGGGTAGAGTGAAGTGTATTGACAGCAAAGAATGCATCCAGTGGGGAAAGGCTGCAGGCCATGGATCTTTCATCAGTTGTATCCTCATGCCTGATCCCGTGTGGAGTTTCCTCCTGATGTTCAGCCAGCTATGAAAAGGTCAAGCAAACCAGAGGAAAAAAACAAACAAACAAGCAAAAAAGCTGAAAAGCTCCAGCTGTTTGTTGCCTCATTCTTTTTGGGTTTTAAGAGGAGTTGTAGAGAGAGCTGAGTAGTGGGACTTGAGTTCCTCCCATCCTTCTGGCGAGGCAAGGGGGCCTTTGCACCATGAATACTCAGGTATAGTTTGGCAAAATTATCATGGGAGATTTTGTGAATTTAGTTTAAACCACAGGATTTACCCTCAGTAAGGTTTGGATTAAGCACAGTACCTCGGAAAATGACTTTTGTGAGAGTACTCAACAAGGAAAAGTTACAATGAGCCAGGTCTAGCAAAATACTTTACAGTAATTCTCCAGGTATTGATGCCACAATTTTTTCTGCCTGCAGCTGATGCTTTAGCTGCACCTGTCCTATTTTCCAAATGCAAATGTTCATGCCATTGCCTCAGAGTGATGTTATTTTGCAGAGTCTAAAAATATTGTGATGTCTCAGTATTCACTGCAGCACAAAACACCCCAAATTAAAATAGCAGCAAAATGGAGATAATAGCTCAGATTTGACTATTCCTAATGCTTGAGATGCCAGAGTAAATGAAAATTCCGGTAACAGACACAACCTGTGATTGGATTGAATTTCCCCTATTCAGAATGTTCAGGTGTTTTTTATTTGGCAGTGATCACATTCACACATTGCTGTGCTCTGGTTATGACAAGATGCTTAAGTTTCAGAGCATTTCCATGGAATCTCAGAGCCATTAAAGTTGGAAAAGACCCCAAAGATCATCGAGTCCAGCCATGAACCAGCCTTAATTGGCCTGTTCCAGTGCCTGACCACCCTTGCAGTGAGAAAATCTTTCCTAATATCTGATCTAGGAAAAAAAAAAAACAAACATTCTTCACTGTAAGAGTGGTCAGGATTTTGAGACTTGGAGATCCACCTGGGATTTGATGGCAGCTGGACTTTGGCAGGAAGGGTGGGGAATCCCAGGCCATACACACGAGGTTTTGAGAGATGCAGAAGCTCTAGAGAGACCTGATAAATTCCTGTCCACTGCTCCTGCTCTGCAGCAAAGGTGGCATCACTCCCAAAGCACTTCAGTTTGCCCTTGACTCCTTCCCACGGATCATTTCTCAGAAGCCTGGGAGATCCCTCACTGTGTAAAAATCTGGGACCAGGGTGACATTAATGTCACACTCGAGCTGCCTGCACTGGCCAATTCCACTCCCCTCCAACAACAGAGGGTTTGTAATTTGGGATTACAGGCTGGGACCCAAAAATAGATTGCTCCCAGGCAAACTAATCTATGTGCAACATGTACTGCAATCAGTGTGGCAGGGAAGGCCGAGATGAATCGCAGCAGATGGCTCTGAGCGTGGTCCTGGATTCACCCTGGATTGCAAAACCAGGTTGTGTAACCACTTCAAGGTCACCAAATCAGTTCTTCCCAAAAGGTAATGAAGGATTTGCCTCTTCCACCCTACAACACTTATTTACAGGAACCAGCCCTCAGTGATTTGAGGCTGCAGGGGGAGGCAGAGGGGGATTTAAGCTTCGGGAAGGCAAAAGTCCAGAGGGATTAATCCTTCATAACCATCATTTCTGTTATCCCTAATCTCTCACTTGCTCTCTCTCAAAAGCAAGGTCTGGGGGAGATCTGGGGGGTTCCAAGGTGTGCTACTGGTTTGCCCTTGTTCCAAAGGCTTTGACATCTTCAGTCCATGCTCTTGTGGCCAACAGGACAACTTGGGAAAGTCTTTACTGTCTCACATGGAAAATACAAGGGAGCAAAGCTGCTCCAGCAGCTGGAGCTGTGTCAGCAGTGTAGTGGAGGAAGGACAAAAGTGGTCAAAAGAATGATTTTACTGATATTAGGAGAAGAAAGGGCCTGACTGAAATCCATTCTATTAAAAACATAAAGTCTTCTTTAGATTTAAATATTTTACTTTGCAATATGCCAGATTTGGCAGTGAAATGAAACTATTCTCTTCCCATTCAGAAGAAACTTCCAGTTCCTCCCAGTTTTCTGAAGCCTGTGATGTATCAATTCTTAATTTCCTAGGAATACATAAACCCTAACGTGGTAAAAGTTTTCATTTCTGACGTCTTGTTTCTGCTCTTTTCAGAACACACCTTTTACTCTGCTGTCTGAGCGTGGCTCAGTCTTTAAATGTATTAATTTTTACAACAGTCAGGGATTATCTTTATTTCATAGAGAAGTCCATGAAAACACCTAAGAGTTACATTTTCAAAATAATCATCGAGCTGAACATAAAGAGCTGTCACCTGGAAATTTCAAAGGAGCTCTGGTGCTTGACACCTGTCTAGAGCCCTGCAATGACATTTATTTGCATACGTGGTTGCCTTTGTATCTTTAATTATTTAAGTTTTATTACTTAAATAAAAGCCCTGATGCTAAAATGAGTTACTCAGGGAGCTCCTTTGAAAGTCCTTTTTTGCATTTCTAGTGCCAGGATTCTTTGGAAGATTAGGCTCAGATGATTACTTTGAATAGAGGTGACAGAATCCAGCTTGTTGTAATACGTGGAAGGAATTAAACTCCCATGCAGAGCTGCATTTGAATGTTTGATGTGCTTTATGCTAAAATTAAGGCTTAGATTTTTTTTTTTCCTCCAAGATTTCTAAATGAATTCAGACAAAAGGAAATAGCTAATAGAAAATGGAAAGTCTCAGTGATATTACCAGGAGTGTTTTTGCGCTGTGGATTAAGGGGTTATTTGTTGTTTATCTCATGGAATTGTAGAATCCCAGGATGGTTTGGGTTGGAAGGACCCTAAAGCTCATCCAGTACCACCCTGCCATGGGCAGGGACACCATCCACTGTCCCAAGCTCCATCCAACCTGGCCTTGAGGCCATCTCCTACAAACATCATTGTTTTAGCAGCACATTGATTGATAAAGCACACTCCAAAGACACTTTGGCAAATTCCAGTTAAATTCATGGTGGTTCTTGTTAGGTTTTTTTGAAGAAACAAACCCAAAAACTTTTCATTATTTCTCATTAGGTTTACCATTGACTGAATTGAAAAAAAATAAAATCTGCTGCTCTTAATAAGCTTCAGTACATTCTTTGAAATGATATCACCATCAAATGGGCTTTATTTCTTCCAAGTAAATGAGAATGATTTCTGTGAGGAATTATAAATCCCACAGGCACATTCCTGGTTTCCAGAATGGCTGTATTGTGAGTCCAGCACAACATGTTAAATCTTTAATCATTGACTGCTTTATATGGCTGTAACTGCCTCACTTTATTGTGAATGCTTCCTGAAATTGTTGTTTTGCAGTGTCATAAACTGCTTCATCCTAATTTCAATTATTAAATCCAGGGAGTTCTGTTCTCTTTGGATATTTATCATGGCACTACCTGAATGGAGCCTTGGAACAGCACAAAACTCCAGTTTAGATCACTTTGAAGCACATACTGAGATAATTTCTGAAGGAAAAGCTGTGCATCTTAGTTGGAAATCAGGAAAAATCTCTTCACAGAAAGGGTGGTCATGCATTGGAACAGGGTGAAGTGATGGAGTCACGATCCCTGGAAGTGTTCAAAAACTGAACAGATGCAATACTTTGTGGTAAGGTTTGGTGGGTGTGTGTTGGAGTCCAGCACACCCCTCAGGCTGCCCTGGCTGGCTCCAGACCCTGGCAGGGGGCTCGGAGACCTTGGCACAAAGTCAAAAACACCTGTGGCTTCCATTTTAGCCCGTGGGAAAAGCTGCCAACTTTGTGTGAGGAATTACAAACCACAAGGGTTTGAGCAGTGTGGTAGTTGAATTAACACAGGGTGGAAAAGTAGAATTTTGGGGTTTTTAGAATGGGGTTCAGGGGGTATAAGATGGAGGAATTTGGACGTGTCCTGACCTTCTTCTCCTTCTCCTTGCCCTCCATGTCTCGCTGTGCTGGTGACACTTTTCTGTTGGTTTAAGGCACAGACACACTGTCCAACATCAATGACAGACATTGGCACGTTATTGTAACCATGGCACATGGAGTTTTTGGTATAAAATGTGAACACTGCCCTGAGGGCAGACAGAATGCCATGGCCGAGCTGCTGGGCAGAGCTCAGCAGGGCAGAGAGAGAATGTTCTAGAGAAGGGAAAATAAACTACCTTGAGAAGCCGACCCTGCCCATTCAGAGTCCTCCTTTGGCTGCACAGGCTGGGAAATGAGGACTTTTACACTCTTGGGGTGATCCCAACACCGTAGACCCTGAGAGGTGTGGGGGTGTTGGGTCCAAGGTTGGGCTTGATGATCTTGGAGATTTTTCCCAACCTTAACAATTCTAAGAACTTGTGTGTAAAAGCTTTTAGTCAAGGTTAAACTGAGCAGCCCCAAGGGCAGAAGCAGATCTTTAATTTCTTGTTTATTTTCCGTGAAGGTAGCAAACGTGATTTTATCCCTGCAAACAGCGATGCCCCAAGCTCTCCTTCCCTGAGGTTGTTCCATAGCCTCTCCCAGCTCTTTGGGTTGCTGCCCCTGCTTTGTGATGGAAGTTTATCATACAATCAGGGCACACTGTTGTTGTGGTAGCAGCGAGATGGACTTGACAAAACGTTCCTTGGTGTTGGGGGTTGTTTTGAGGAGAGACTTAAAGGTGGCGATTGCATGAGCAAAGTGCAAGCTTTGATCAGCTCAGCTGAAGACCAAGGGGAAAGTTTTGGGGAAGATTTGCAGCAATATTGAAAGATTAGCCAGGTGAAACTTGTAATCATTTTTAAGGCTGTTTTCTCTTACAAAAATAGACCCTGTAAATGCAGCATGTGAGGAGAGCTGTGATTCATCTGCTTAAAACACGATAAAGAATTTTGCTGCTGTGGTGAGCGGGCTGTGCTTCATTAACCTGCCATGATCCTCGTGTCAGGTATCTCCGTGCCCATCACTTTGTCAGCCATCAGATTTTTCTGAGGAAATAACTGCCCATCATCTTCCAATCTATCTGACAAGTTACCCTTGGGAATGACAAAGATTGTTTCATGTCCAGTTTTTCATAAGACTCCAATTCATGACGGACTTGGGGCAAATTCCACAACTAATCCAGTCCTTGGAGCAGCTCTTCCCTGTTTTGTCAGCTGCTGTGACGCTCCCTGTCTGCTGCTAGGGAGGGCTCCCACTGCAAATAATCAATGCAAAAGCAAATAATTAATTACCATATGCATCATTTCCCAGGAAGCTGTGGCTGCACCATCCCTAGAAGTGTCCAAGGCCAGGTTGGACAGGGTTTGGAGCAACCTGGGACAGTGGAAGGTGTCCCATGACAAGGATTTGGGACTGTAAGGTCCCTTCCAACCCCCAAAATTCTCTGACTCTGTGGAAAATGCATGGGTAGCAATGAGGAGTTTGGTGTTTCCCCCCGGAACAAAGCAATCAGCCAAAGCTCCTGGCAGCAAAAATTATTCTAGTTCAGCTTGTAAAATCAGAGCTATTGCAGTTTATGTGAGCTGAGGATGTGGTACATAAAGAATGGAAATTGGGAAACTGAAGGCAATTATAAAATATCTTCCTTTCTAGTGCAAGGTGTCCCTGCCCATGGCAAGGGGATTGAAACTCGGTGATCTTTAAGGTTCCTTCCAACCCAAACCATTCTGTGATTCCTTTGGAAAAGGACAGGAAAAAAGGCCCGAAACATTTTGATATAAAACCTGTAACAGCCACTGCAGTCACAGCTCATTTATAAAGAATTGCAACACTGAGCACACCCTCTAACATATAAACCATTTAATTTTATTTATGAATTAAGCTTTTGATCTATAAAACAGCCATGTTCAAACCACATTTTATGTGACTGAAATACAGAAATACAGGCACTGCTGTTTGGAATGTACTTGCCTTTATCTGAATAAAGAACAGGATTGCTGACAAATCCCCATGTAGTTAGGGTAGTAATTAGCAAAAATACATGTAATTTAGTTACCTTTATTTACCCAACTGATTGGTGTGAGTGCTTCTAACATACTTTGCTTTTTAATCTGCAGCCAATTAGATGGAAAACAACGTATAAACCACAGCTAAACATGAGAGAAAGGTTTTAAGTTATCTTTTCCTTTCCAATCTCCCATCTCTCCTGCAGAATGTGTAAGAATTTGGGATTTTGCCCAGCTTTTTGAACTTGTTTGTGCCAGATTCTTACAAACCTTTCTGAAATTCATTGTAAAGTTGAAATTACAGAATCATAGAATGATTTGGGGTGGAAGGGATGTTAAATCCCACCCAGTGCCACCCCTGCCAGGGCAGGGACACCTCCCACTGTCCCAGGCTGCTCCAGCCCCAGTGTCCAACCTGGCCTTGGGCACTGCCAGGGATCCAGGGGCAGCCACAACTAAATCTGCTGCCATTGTGGAGTAACAAAAAACATGTCATTTTTGGGCCAGGCAACAGATCCAGGATAAAACCAGTTTCAAAATTAAGATGTGGACACCAGGGTCTGGATCAATAGAATAACTCTCTTTGTTATGTGGGAATAGTCACAGGCCATGGGCTTTATACAGGAGGAATATCACTGGAATATCACTTTTATCACTGGAGGAATTAGTCAGGTTTTCTTCCAGATCAGACCCATCTTCTAAGCATAGAAATCAACACTTTTAAATTTGGGGAAAATCTTCTCTCTTTCCTGAACATTTTAAACAAAACACCTTAGAAAATGTCATGGAAAATCACAAACCTACTATTTCCCTTCCAAATTATAAATACCTTACTTCATTAAGTGGCAGGGGTTCAGGGCAGAATTCTTTGCCAGTTGCTACTTCTGCTTGCTTGTTTTTCTTAAATTACCAAATTTTGTTTTGATTTGTTGTTTTGGTGGTTTATTTGTTTATTTTTTTTCATAGCAAAGTCAATGAGGAGGAGTTTAACAAGTAAAATGAAAAAAATTTTATCATCTCATGTGTGGCTTGGATCTAGACAGTTACATTTCTCCTTGATGAGCACAACTTTCTAATTTATGTTGTTAAAAAAGTACTCCAGCTGTTTAGGGCGAAATGCTCCTGGAGGAAACAAGTCCCCTTTTTCCAAGGACAAGGAGAACAGAGAGCAGTAATCTGTAAAAGCACACGCTGTGGGAAAATTGGCCAAAGAACCAGGTGGAAAAACTAATTTCCTCAAATATTTTTTTGGAAATGGGGGCGGCTCTCTGAGTATCCATAAAGAAAGGCGACAAGTCTTGCTCCTGGAGTGGGTCCAAGGCTCCTGGATTGTTTTATTTACACCTGATATTAGAAGAGCTCTCAGCTCTGCTGAAATCTCTGTAATTAATTCCTTCCACCTTAGCACACGGATGGCAAGTTCAAGCAGCAGGATGAAAAGACATTTAGAGGTGTCCTGATCTCGTGGGAAAGGCAGGACTCTCCTCTAGGGACAAAGGGTGGCCAAACACACAAATTTTCAAATTATTTATGACCCATGATTCTGAACTGGAGACTCTCTCTTTTAAGGCAGCCAAACCCCTGCCCAGTGAAGCTTCCCAAATTTTAAGGCACCTTGTTTCCTCATCATAGAATTATACATCATGTTTTTCTCCCTTGGGTGTTACAGCTCTGGGAATTTTATCAAAATAAGATAGAGCTAAATATGGTTATTTAGAAAGTCACAGAATATCCTGAGTTGGAAGTGACCCACAAGGGTCATGGAGCCCAACTCCTGGCCCTGTTTATTGCTCTGCATTTCATGAGGTAATGCCTTTAATTTAAAAGCTCTTAAACTGATGTGGGGTTGTTTTTTTTTTTTCCCTTCAGTGCTGAGCAGTAGAAAAGTGAGGTAGGAGCCAGTGTGGGCCTGGAACAGGAGGTAAATGTGGATCCCAGTGGAAGATGCAGGTGGCTGAGACCACACCTGTGATGGCACTGAGTCAGCTCTGGGACCAAACCCTCTTTGTCCAATCCTTTCTGCAGAGGAACTGGGATATGATCTAAAATATTAATTACAACAATATCTCTGACATGGAGCTCCAGCACTCACACCAGAGCATAACTCTGTGTTGTGTCCATCCCATTTAACAGAATCACCGGGTGTGTGTCAGGAGCTTTATCCTCCCAAAAAGTTGGGAGTGAGAAGGAGCCTCTCGAGATGGTGACCTTGTCATTTTTGGGGTGGCTGTGACCCACAGCTGTGAGCTCCTGTGACCTGCACCAGCCCTTTGTGGGTCACTTTGTAGATTTTCAGTCGTTGTGCTGCTAAATCTGAGATCTGTGATCAGTCCCTACACATCCAGCACAGCTGCAGGTCCCACTGGATATCCTGAGTATTTAGACCGACAAAATGTTTTGTTACAACACTCATTAAAGATAATCCTGATCTTTCTTTTGCCCATTACATGGAGTGGCCGAGTCATAATAATGCTTTCAGGCTCAGAAACATAATTTATAAAACCTTTTGTGAAGCTTGCAGAGTGCTGCAGGGTAACTGCATGATCAGCATCATATAAATGTTGGTCATTAAGCAAAAGAATCGTAATAATGATCAGCAGTAAAATAACAATTAACTGTTCCCTGGCTGCCTGGATGCTGTGGTACCTGCACACCACTCATCCTCAATAAGCTGGGGAGGGGACAATGGCTGAGGCTTTGTCTGAGCACCACAACTGATCAATAATGGGAGCAAAGCAATCGCCTGCATTGACTCCAGCAGGTAATTTGTGTTCATCGGGCAGTGCTGCTGCATCTGAGCAGCAAACAGAGAAAAGTGGCAGCACATCAATTCCTGCTGCTGGCTGGGGCCAATTACTGGAATTAAAATAACCCCTTTCAGACTGCAGCAAGATGAGCTGTTGACCCTGCTGGCCTAATGCAGTTACTATTATACTTATTATTATCATCCGTCCCTTTCCTGCCTGAGCTGGTGAGTCTCTGTCATTGAAGGCATGAGCTCTTGTGTTTATTATTTGTGCTGCAGCCACATTCCAGGGATTTGAGAAGTGCCAGGAACTCCTTGTTAACAGAGCTGGAGGACGTTAGTGCACAAAACAAAGACAGCAGCTCAGGATTTAGTGGATGGAGGAGGAAGGCCACTCTAAGGCTGCACTCATTGGGCAACTTCAGTGAGTCCAGGGAGTACAAAATCTGAATAATCTCTGTGTTATCTGAGGCTTAATTAATCTCTTTTAGTACATATAATTTTCCTCAGAGAAGTGGAAAATTCTCTTCCTGCTCCATGCCTGATGATGTGCATGTAACTGCTGAAATTTAGCACAAACCATTTGAAACTCTGCAGAATCAATGTTGATCCATGTTCCATCCATGGGGAAATCCATGTTAATGAGGCCCCTCAGAGACTTCCTGGCTCAGCCAGCCCTGTTCAGAGCCCTGCCTTGCACCTACAGATTGATATTCTAGAATGAACTCAACCTCCTAGGAATACCTTTCTCTTGAAGCTTTTACTGTGCTATCCATTCATTATTGTTCTTAATTTGCAGGGAAATTTTGGCCAAGGTGTGCATCAGCCCTGGCACAGGCTCACCGTGTGATTGTCATTGCCATGGCAGGCACAGCCAGAGCAATGCTAATCCCCAAAAACCTCTGAGTTCCCACAGTTCACTGACCTAGTGACATGTTTATTGTATGGTTTCAGCGAGTATGAGCCCCCTCAATTGCCTTCATGTAGAAAATCAAATGTGTATTCTCATTTCTGCAACATGCTTTGGAGTCAAACTTACGAGGCTGAGGTCTTTAAATAAGATTTCCACAACCACTCCACAGATCCTGTTAGGACTGTGGGGCTTGTCACTTGGAAACAGAGCTCATCCCACGAGGATTTAAGAGGGTGAAGAGCAAATGTGACCACCACAAACATTCTGTGTGCTTTGGCTCCCATCCCCAAACCAAAGGGTGTCGGTTTTAAGCACATATTTGTAACTAGAAGGTCAACTGGCAGTTTTCATGTCTAGGGGAGATTTCATAATAATCTGTTTTCCTTTTTCCAAAGATGTGGGGAAAATAAATCCCTGGAGGATCAAAAGGGTGCTTTGGAATATTTCTCATCAGTTCATCTCTCTGCCTTTCAAAAGGAGATGAGTAATCCCTTTCCCTTCTATACTGAGGAAGATTCTGGCCTTACAACTGCATCTCTCATGCTCTAAGAGAATCTGAGACACTGAAATTATTGTTGGGGTGTCACAGCAATAGTTAGACCCAACATCATGTGGATAATGAGTTTTCCCTGCAGAGGGAATGATGCCAGCTGGGACTGGAGCATGTGCAGAGGGCACCAGGAGCCTTAGGATTTCAGCTTTGATATTTTCCATCTATTTGTAGCCCTGCAGTTCTTCAGTGTGTAACTCCAAACTCCACACACAGTGTGAGCTGCTGCTTCCCCATTTGGGGCAGACACAACAATTCCTCTTCAGGCCTGGCAATCAAGGACACCTCACTGCCTCAGGCCAGAGAGATGGGAACAAAAGTGACTTGGGGGAGCAAACTTGGGGTCAGTGACTTCATTAGCTGAAGCTGGAATTGGGAGATTCACCCCCAATATGCAAATGGACCAAACTTATCAAAGTCTGAAAACCCTGACCCATTGTCCATTTTGGGTGTAGCCCCTGGGGGCTTTGTCTGCCCTAAACGTACCTGAAGCTCTTCAATAAATAGAACAGCTTTTTATTCCCTTCATTCTGTCTGGCCTCTGTTTTTAGGTAGCCCCAAAAGGCATCACCAGGAGCCAGGCTCTGCCTGTGACCTGAGGCACCTCTGGGAAATGAGTGAGTACAAGTGCCAGAGGGGCTGGGAGCACCAGCAGGGGCTGGAAACTCTTCCCCAAAGGGAGCTGCAGCACGACACAATCCTGTAAGAGGAATAAATTCACTGTGCAAAGCACCCAGCTGTAGGGAACAGCCAGCTCCTGTGCCATTAGGCTTGAATGGAATGTCTGCTTTGCTCTTGGGGATTGGAAGTGGAATGTCACTGAATGAAATGTTGGGTTTTGGGGTTTTTTTCCCTTTCCTCTGCAAGAATGGATTTCTGCAGAGATGTTTTCCCAGCAGGACTGTAAAAGCCTTTTAGAAAAAAAAAAATCATAGCAAATAATGGTTTGGTTTTTTTTTTTGTGACTCTCATAATTCATGCTGCTTCCAACCTCTTAAAAAATTGCATTTAGTTGAAAATGGAAGTTGTAATTAATTCTAGCACAGAGTTAGCAATGTGATTTGTAAAAGAGGGTCATGCACTTCTAGCAAATTTATCCTGGAGTATTATTTCTTGAGCCAGATTCCCTGAAAAGATGAAATGGAGCTGTTGGGGCTACAGAAATGTAAATTCACCCTGAGTGGGGGCTGGCACTGCAGCCTGAGATGTTGTGGTTACGTGGAGTGTTTGACAGAACAGCTACTGAGGAAAATAAAGAAGATGAACTATGCAGAACAAGCAGATGAGATTAAGAATACAAGGTCAAATTTCATGAAATAACTCAAGTCAGGCATAATAAAAAGGAAAGACAGAGAGCATAAAATGCTTTGGAGGGACAGGATGTTGGAGAGGACTGGATGTGTGCTAAGCAGAAACCCAATAAACCCAATTACTCTGGTTATTACTGCCTTCACTACTGCTACAGAGGCAGCTCAGTGCCTCATTAGTCATTCCTTGCAGAATTATCATCTATCATGGCCTCATCTTTTCCTTTCTCCCTTGGGAATGCAGAAAGGAAAACAAATCCATATGTTGTCCCCTCCCTGTGTCCCCCAACGAGCTTTGGAAAAGCTTCCTCATCCTTCAGAAGAACAATCAATATTAAGCATCTTTTACTTTGCCAGCGATTGATTCTGTCTCTTTCCCATTACTCATAAAAAAAGGGACGTTTGGGCTCAATTTTATTTGTATTTAAGAGATGACAGAGATGCAGGTAGCTGAAAAATTCATGGAAACTTTCCTGATGTTTCCTGTAGAACTTTGGCAGCAACCTCGAGGGACAGGACTGCCCCAAGAATGAAAACTTCTCTCCCAGATCATCCTCTACAGCCCATGAACACAAATAAATATGGCAAGAGCTTAAAACTCTTAGGAAAATGCTTCTTTTACAGAATTTTGCAGTTATTCTACTTGTAGAATTTGTGTGTTGAAATCTTAAAAGTATTGCTTAGAAAAAACACAACCCTTTGGTTAAAAATATGTAAGGAGTCTTGTCTTTTTATTCAGAATTTTTATTTTAATCAACACTGGAGCAGATCTAAGCTGCCTCCCAAAATGAGTGGGATTTTCAGATGGTTGTTGTGTCAGCATCACCCCACAAACACAGGCTAAAGAAAGTCCCTCGATTCTAATTAATCTGATTTTGAAATTCTTACCCCCTGGGAAGGCCAGGACCACAGAGCTGAACAGACCACCTGTGTGCAGCTCCTGGATAATTCCAGGAGTTTGACAAAGGATGTTTAGTTCAGAACATGCCCAGAGTCAGCAGAATCCACCTCAACATTGTTGAGTATTGTCAAAACCTTTAGTAAATGCTGACAAATGCCACCATAATTTGTCACAGGAACAAGAGAACTAAACAATATGAAAATTCCCTGTAGAGGCAAGAAAAAAAAATCCTGTAAATTCTAAGGAGAAAACTGTACCTTGCTATTGAAAGGAAGACAAAGAGCTTTGAGACAAACTCTGCTTTTCTGTCTTGAGAGGAAATTCTCTTTTCATCTTCGAGCGGCAATAATAAAGATAATAAAGCAGGATAAGCAGCCTGCTTTTATTGAACTGCTTCAGAACAGAGTCCTTAACAACATGTTTCCTTCTATCCTGTGATTTCTTCTGACTCCAATAAAGTTAAATCAGAGAGTCTGGAATGTTGTGCTGGGGCTGTTCAATTAGTTCCACAGTGTCCGTGTGAGTTAATGCCATTTGAGGGAAGCAGCACATGAGCGCTCGCAGAAGATTTGTGTTCAGTTCTGTTAATTCAGACACATCCTAGCAGATGTCTGATTAGACTAATTTGAAATTAAATGGCAGGGAAGGAAAAAAAAAAAGTTTGCATTCATTGAAAATGATTGAACAAAAGATGAAAACTGTGTATCTCTTCGTTTGCTGAGCGTGGAGTGTGTCTGGAATTGCTGAGCTCGGCTTCCTCCCATCCCCTGCTCTCCATTCAGCAGAACCCACCCAGACACCAGGCTGCACATTTCCATTGCAGAGATTTATTTTAAATAAGCAAACACTCCGAGTTAAACAAACATTTGGTGAACGCAGCACTCTGGGATAATCAGAGGAATTGAAAATAAGGAGGCAAAGATACTTTGCTCATCCTCCACAGGCTGGAATTCCAGCTGCCATCGTGGGCTCAGCTTCTTTAGCAACATCAGAACTCCTGGGTCAGGACTTCCATGTGTTTTGAAGGAAATGAGGAGCTGTATTTCCCGATGTTGTACCTAATCCTTTTCTGGAAGGTGTTTCCATGACTTGGAATTGTTTGGGCATTACTTGGGGTTTTATTCTTCTTTAGTGTTGAACAGGGCTGGGTTTGGACAAGGTCTGTCCTACAGAGAGTGTCAGAATGAGGCGTGGAAGATGCTCGGAGTGCTTCTCTCTAGATTTGCCTCTTCGAAGATGAAGGAAAAGCACAGGAAGTAACATTCTAATCAGGGTAGGTATTCTGCATAATTTAAAAATACCTCAGAGCTGAAGGTGGGTTGGATGATTGATGATGATGATGATGATGATACCTTAGAGTTGAAGTTGGGTTGGATGATGATGATGGTGATGATGATTATTATTGTTATTTCTTTAAAGGGATTCATGTTTATATTTAAAAAAGAGCATTTTTTCAAAAGCTCCTAAGCAATTTAGCAAATTAATTGTGTCATTAAGCACTAAGTTCAGGAGTTGGTTTTAGGAGGGTTATTCTCACTGGAAGTCAAACACTGCTGGTACTGGGTGATGTGGTGAGGGTGGAAAGATGAAATTCTTTGTGGCAAGGCCCAGATCATTGATGCGGCACTTGAGCAGCAGTTGGTGTGAACTGGGGCTGGAGAAATGCCACCGGCCATTCTGTGTGCAGCAAACCTCTGTGTGTGTCAGGGGCAGGGAGGAGTGGTTTGGATTTTCCAGCAGTTTCCTTGACTGCTCATTTTCCCACCTCAGCTCTCTGCCCCCCCCATTGTGCCCTGGGAATGGATTAGGATGGGTACAAAGGTGTTCCCCTGCTTGAGTGAGACCCAAAAATGCATTTACAGGGGGAGCCAAGGTGACCAGAGTCCCCAGACTGAAACTGAGGAACGTGACAGGATTTCTGATTACAGGGAACACACTTCTGGCTTTACACGGTTCCTTAGGCACTGGGGAATTTTGGTCTCTTGAAACCCTGATTTTGAATACCTTGGTGTTTGCAGAAAGGAAGGTGCACAGGAGACTAAGGGGAGTCATTATTCCCCACCGAATTTCCAGCTCTTTTGGCACAGGACTGGAATTCTGATAATTTTTAGCTGAATTTTACAATTTTTCTGCTTAATCCTGCCAAAGGATGGAAGTGCTCACACAACCGACCTCCTCCACCATGTGAGATAGAGAGGAAGTGCTGTCCCATTTAAATGTTTGGACACATTTGATTTTTTTTTTTTAATACTTTTGAAGGAAAATATCTGATATTTTTCCAAGCACCCATATTGCAGCTTGAAAATCCTTCTATTTTTAATCTGGTGTCTGTCAAGGGTGGACTCAACAATGTTTTCATGACAGCCCATATGCTTCCAATGTACTTCCTACAGCTAAAGCTTTGGAAATTCCCTGTCAAGAGGCCCAAATCCATTGGAGTTTCACTCAACAGCCAAAAGTTTGGAGTTTTCTAATCTGCTTTTCCATAGTTACTTCTGGAAGTTTCTTGGAGCAGAAGTAAATGGCTGCTCCATGCTCTCAGTATATTGCAGGGAATATTAAAGATCTACCTGCAGTACCTAAGGCTACAAACATAATGTATGCAATTAAACCCTAGATAATAACTTTTTAAACTTGCCTTTAATATCCAATGAGTTTCAAATTAAAATGGAATTTTAGGCAATATAGCCTAATTTAATATATTAAAAAGTTCTGCTGTATTCTTTTTTTTTTTACTGTAACAGATGCACATCTCAGCTCTTACTTTATACAAAAGGTGCTGTGATTCTGTGAGAAAGGGTTTTTTAGGAAAAGCAGATGTTTCCTTTGAGTGCTTCATGGGCTGCTGGAGGAATTAGGGATGATCCAGCAGCTCCAGTTCTTGTGTCAGCAGTTTCCTGTGTGGATGCAGAGGGGTGAACTATTCTTTGCATTTTCCTTCATTTGCTACCTGTTTTATCCAAAAAAAAAAAAAGGGATTGCAGAGTCCTTATTCCCAGCTCTGATGGTGAACTGGGGTCATTCTACATGAGGGATTTGAGGAAAAATGGGAACGTTGTCATCAGAAGCACAAATCAAGGAGAGGGAGACTTGGAGAGGTGAAGCTCTATTTGGAGGTGACTTCCAAGAGATGTGGAGGGGGCAGGATTTGTGTTTTAAATAGGTTCATTTAATTCAGGTTAATTCTGGGCTGTGATTCTCCCATGTGCCAGCTCTAATGGCAGGGTTTAACAGGGGGAGCACGTTTTCCCTGAAGGAGAATAATGGGACAGCTAAAATCCACGAATCCATGTGTTCCTTCATCAAGCAGAGCAGATCCTGCTCCATGTGTATTTTAGCAGGTAACCTTGGTTAATTTTAGCAGGTAACCCAGATGGCATTTTCTTGGGGAGACAGAGCTCATGGATCAACCCTGCAAACTCCTCACCCTATTCCATGAGGTTTGTGGGGCCTGGAGGAGAGGAGCTGCTGGATTGGGAACAGCTGGCACAGGCTGGATTTGGGGAAGATGGGAATGATGATGCTGAGGGAGGAAAAGTGCTTTGGGTACTCAGCCAAACAGCAGAGCCCAGGCTCTGCTCCTCGAGTGCTGGGAGGGATTCTGGAGAATTAAGTGGCACCAGGTTGGATAAATGCACTCCAGGAAAGTTTTACCTCTTCTTTCAGGTGGGATCCCTGCACAACCACCCATGAATTCATCATCTTCAGCCTTCACCCAGCACTTTGGGACCACCAGGTATGATTTGCTCCTGGTTTCTGCAAGCCCAGCTCCACACACACAGGGTCCCCACACAGGTGCCTGAGGAGAACTGAGCTTTTCAATCAGGCTTTCCATGAAGCTCTGGGGTAATTCTGTGTGACACAGTTTGGAAATCCCTCCCTGGGCACATTGGAGCAACAGCAGAGTAACAAACTGGACAGGAACATAAAGAGTGAAATAGAGCTGGTTGCACAGCAGTTTGAGAGGAAGCAAGAGCACTGCTCCACTCTGTCCTGGGAGAATCTGTATTTATGTCTTTGAGGGCTCCTGCTAAGCCAGGAATGGGATTTTAAGCTTGAATGGCTAAATGCAAATAGGGGGTAGATGTTCCTCCAGCTGCTTTCCTTCTGCTCCCCTCTCCTGTAAAAACAAGGAATCAAAGCTGAAATGATCCCCCAGGCCCCCAGGTTTTAATGCTGTAGGACAACTGGTGCCTAGAGAAGACAGATCTGTATGGCAGCAATAGTAATGATTTTTAATTTGCATTTCAGTACTCAGGTTACTGCATATATAAAACTTCAATTATAACTTTAAAAGGCTGTTTGGATGTGATCCAGTGTGTGCTGCAGAAGAGGGAACAGCCCTTGCCCCAAACCTGTTCGTGCTGCAGGTGCTGCTTTCCCTCAGGAACCAGCAGGAGGCAAATCTTGGTGTTACTGGGATTTTGGGATCAGATGTTGATATCTTGTATGTTTTACAGAAGAAGGAAATGTTGCTACCCAAAGGAGGAGGAGGAGATTTCCACTTTACAGTTAAATGCAGGATATGCCTTTCCAAGGTGGCCTCAGCAGAGATAAAGTAGTTTTTCTCTTCTTTATTCCCCAATGTCATTTGTTACCACGTGCTCTAGTTTTGATATTATAAATGCCTCTATCTCCCCTTTCCCTTTGCTGGGATTGGATTCTAATTTGAGATAAGTGGATAACAGTGAGACCTTCTTCTTCTTAAAGGCTTAGTGAATCCATACGTGGGTATCTCAGCTTTCCAGCACATCCTCCAGCATATCTGATGGACAGCAGAGTGTGCAAAGCTATTTTCCAGCAAAACAGGGAGCAGGGAAAAACATCTCCCAGGTGTGGTTGTGGCACTGAACACCGATATTCACTAAAATAATGCTGTTTGCAATTGAAATATTTTTATTAAATGGAGGAACATCACAAGGTTTATGGGGTTTTGAAAGCTAAAATGTTTTGTTAAAAGGGTTTTTATTTTGTATCCATTCTGCCACGTGTGTCTCAGATTTCACAGATTTTATGCAGCAGTAAAATCATAACAAAATGCCATTGCGAGTTCACATTTTTGCAAACACCACCCTAAATAAATAACTCATAGGCTAATTCATATAATTAGGATTTTTCATAAGGCAAAGCAAGACTAAAGCTTGATGCTAAAGAAGGTGAAGAAATTTTTATTTAGGCTAGAACTGCAGAACTGTCAAACTCCCAAAATTCAGGAAAAGAAACTACTAAAATTTAAGAATATTTAAAAAAAAAGACTGTGGGGGGGGGAATTAGGATGGTAATTTCATTTTTATGTTTGATTAGCAGGAAGACCTGGAGGGATTTATATCCTGATTAAAACTCATTTTGTGAGTTGCCCATCAGAAGTTCATGGAGTTGTTTTTATTATTATCATCACTAAACTTTGACTGTCCTTCAGAACCTGAGGCAGGATTGAGTTGGGATTTTCCTCCTTTTATATAGAATATGGCATTTTATTTGTTACTTAAAAATCAAATTAAGTAGAGCTGAGATGACCAAAAAATCATGAGCAGACGCAAGTTGCACTTAAAATTTAATATTTCAATTGTATCTACTACATCCATTACATTCCTGAGTTCATCTCTTTGAGCACGGAGGGTGTAAAATACCTTATTTTTGTGCTAAAAATAATTATTGGCTTGAAATTTCAACATAACTATCCAATACACACTTCATGTTGTGTAATTAGTACTCCAAAGAAGCAGGGTGGAGATGTGCTAAGCAGGAGTGAGCTTAAAACACATTTTTCATTAAGAAAAAAAAATCCAGACTATTCCTTATGTAACTAGAACCAAAAAAGAAGCTATTTCTTATTTTTTTCAATTTTTATACTGAGCTAATTAGTGAAGAAGTTTATTAATTTAACATTATTATGAAAGAAAGGAAAGGCTGAAAATACTGGGATTCAGAGCAGTGAAACACAGTGGCCTATTTTTAAAATATCTTTTTAAAATAATTTCTGGTTAATAATGGCATATTCCCCTCTCAGAAGCTGTTTGTATACTGCAAGTCTGTGACACACAAATGGAGGTTGATGTGTCAATACGATTCATTAATAAAAATTATCTTGTCTGTGGGTACAAATTGAGGCTTTTTGCAGGCATCTCTAAACAATCCCCCATCTGCCCAAATGCCTGCAAATGTGGCTGTGAACAGATCTTAAACCTTCACCACCCAAATCACAGGCTGGAAAATTCCACATTTTCGCATTTAATGGACTTGTAGCAGATGGGAAACTTTTCTAAGTAGTGCTGTTCAAGACATCCCTGTGGAATGCACTTTTTCTGGATATTTTTTCCTACAGATAAATGGCAAAACTGGCTTTTGAGAAGCCCAAGTCAGCAACAGTTCTGTTTATCAATATAACAGCAAGCCTGAAAGTGAACACCATTGGAGTTCTCACAGATGTTTTTCCTGAAGGGCAATAATAATAATGGTAGACTTTGAGCAGCTTCCATACCTGGGAGCTTCAAACATCCTTCCAGAAAATCTCCTCAGCTGTGCCACAAGTACTGTGGCATCTCTGCCAAAAGATAAGTATAAAAAGAAAAGATAGGAACACAAATCAGAGACTTTTTGAGTGAATTCTGGGGCAAATTCAACATTTGAAGCTTATTCCGTCTCCTGCCCAGCTGGCTCCCTAACCTTTGGTTTGTGTAGGGGCTGTGCTGATGGAAAACAGGGAATCTGGTCATTTATTTTACCTTTTCCCAGTCTTTTTTTTTTTCCCAGTGCTTCCCAGATTACCACCCTCTGCTCTGTTTAATTAAAACCAGGTGAGGTTTTTTTGAGGGTGAGTGAGATAAGGGTTTGTTCCGTGCCTCCTCTGCAGATCACACGTGGCCTGATCTTTGGAGCAGCGTGGTGCTTGAGTTACTGAAATTATTTTTGCAAATAGTTTTGCTTACCTGTGTGTTTGGGGAGGGGATTTCTGGTTGCTTCTTTGTATTTTAGGTGTTTAAACTGATGCCTCAGGTTTGAGCTTTTATATTTTTCACATTCTGCTTTAGTGTGCAGTTCTGGGCTTCACATCAGGGCATGGTGAGCTCTCTGCACAGAGCAGGGAGACAAAACAATTCCTGCTCCAGCTGGGCACCAAGGACAAATGATCCAAATCTCAGGCCCAGGAGCACAAACAGCGTGGGCTGGAGAGAGAAAAACAAGCAGGATGGGAGTGCCTGGGCTAAAGCTGGAATGGGACAATGAACTGCAAGGTGCAAATGGAGCAGAGCTGATCCCAGTGAGAGCCCCCGGGAGCGCTCGTGCATTTTGGGACCATTTTGGTTCCTCTTGGGTGCAGCCCTGGCTGGGCTCTGGTGCTGCCCAAGGTGGATCCATGGAGGAGATCCTTTGAATGAATCCCTGCTTTATTCTGTGACTCTGCCCAGCCTCTGCTCCAGGGCAGCCTGCTCAAGGCATCAAAACCATCTGTGGACAATGACCGCAACTTCCCAAAGGATGCTCCTTCTCCAAGCAGCCACAACAGAGAACAAACATCTCACAGAGAGCCCTGAAGGTGCAGGAGGTGGGCACGAGGCATTTGGCACCTGCAATAATTCCCTTCATTTGCTGGAAAGGAGCAAGCCAGCAATATCCAGGGTTTTTTCTAGATTATCACCGCTGCAGTAATTTCTGAGGCAATGCAATTCCTAATAAATTTCACAGAGCTGAGCAGTTTGGGGCTGCAGTGGCTGTTCTCACCCAGCCCCAGGCTGAGCCACTGTGCTCTTCATTCTTCCAAAAGTGAGGGCTCTGGCACAGGAGTTGTTTTGCTGGAATTAGACAAATGCAGGTGGCAAGGAGAGTTAATTAGGTAACAGTGGGAATGCGAGAGCTCCTAAAGGATTTGAGCATTTTCCAGTGATCCTAATCTGCTTGGGAGCAAGTAGCATCTGTGAGGGAACATTTCACAGGAAAATGAGACTTTGGAGATGCATGTGGCCTTGTCCCAGAATTCTTTTTTTTTGTGCTGAATTTGAGCATAAAAAGGGGGAGAAAACAGCTGGACAAGGACTACAAAAAGTGATAGCACAGAGAAAAGCACAGAAGCCTTTATGTCTACAGAAAAACAATCTAAAATATATCCCTGGCAGTGTCCAAGGCCAGTCTGGACAGGGCTTGGAGCAGCCTGGGACAGTGGAAGGTGTCCCTGCCCATGGCAGGGGTGGCACTGGATGGGCATTAAGGTCCCTTCCAATCCAAACCATTCTGGGATTCACCTCAGCAGCTACAGAATCAGGGCTCCAAGAGCTGCTATGAAAAAAATCACATTCAAGCAGTAAAAAAATAATTTTCATGTGTGTAACCTTGGTAAGCAAGAGCCAAAGGTGATGAGAAAACAGGAGCTGGCTTTTGGTACAGGTGACAGAAGGGTGGTTCCACCTCTGGAAATGGAAAACACTTGGAAGTTTGTGACACTGACGGAAAAAAACTCTTGTGCCAGTGCTGGCTGTCCCTGTCCTGTGGTGTTCAGGGTCACTGGAGTGTCCTCACCTCCAGCATTCACTTCCTAAATCTTGTGCTGTGCAGCACCCAGTGTTTTATGGCCAGCAGCTCTGCCCTGGCAGTGGCTGTATATATTTGAAGTATATTTAGAGCCCTGGGCAGTCTGTTTTAGCAGCTGATAAATGGGTGCCAGCAGGACCCTCTGCAGGCTCGGGGTCAGCCCTGCTTGAAGGCAGTCCCTGAATTAACCTGGATTTCAGCAGCTTTAGGACATCTTGCTGCAGTCCTGCTTATTCCATCTGCTTGCAGATCTCAAACCTTCCATTCTTGCTGCTGCTTCGGACAGAATTTTAGGATATAAAAATGCAGGGAGAGGAGTGCAGTGGCACCCTGGATGCTGGACAGAGATGTCCCCATGAGCTGTAGTGTCACAGTGGGCTCAGGATTTCTGTCACCTGCCAGTGTAAGGCTGCCCCCATTTGGGGGAAGGTGCTGATATTTCTCTCAGGATAATTGGCTGATTTCTGCTTTGCCAGTACATAATATTGAGAGAAAAGTTACTTTTTTGGATTATTTTTTGTTCTGGGAAGTGGGTAAAGCATCGCTTCTGTTGCCTCAGTCTGTAAATGACAGTGTGCCATATAAATCAGTTTTTGACTTTCAGAAAAGGAGCAACTTGGGATGCAGAGATAGAAATTCAGAATTAGACCTTTTTAACCCTTTTATCATAAAAATGCATTTCAGTGCTTTTCTTTTTTTTTTTTTTTACAAAATTCATCCTCCTTTTGTCAGCTGGTTTTCATGCTGGAAGGAGGAGTGGTGCCAGCTGAAAGGGAGTGTAAAGTCACAGCTAAAAAATTATTCTGCCTCCTGTTCAAAGGATCCTGATTATCAAAATTCTTCCCAAGAACTCTCCCTGTTTTTAAAACACTTTTTGGAAAAGCTTTTGAAATCTACAGTGTTTTTTGCTTAGACCCACTGGGGAGATGGACCCTTAATGGTGTTAATTTCATTACTAGGACACAAAATGCATTAAAATCACAGAATCAATAAGGTTGGAAAAGTTCTCCAAGATCACGAAGCCCAACCTTCACCACCATTCCCACGCAGAGATTGGGAGCACAGGGACTCCAGGGTGAGTTCTGCCAGCAGATTTGTTGTTACCTCTTCTGAATTGTCATTTTTGAGGTGCAGAGAATAAGGACAGAGGTGACCAGCACTTACAAACCACTACCTGTGATCAGCCTTCTCCTACAGCTACCTCACGCTCTGTTAGGTTTTTTAAATATTCACATTTTCCTCAAAACTTGAGCTTACTTTTTGATCAAAATGAGTAATTTGCTTTTCCTGGAAGCTCTTGGAAAGCTCTTGATGACTGCAGCCTCTGCAGAGGCAATTCCAGCACCTCTCTGCCCTCACTCATGAGATTTCTTCCATTGGATCATTCTCCCATTTTCACTGTGAAAGAATATCCTTCAACTGGTTTCCCAGTCTTCCCCATTGTCTTACAATGAAAGAAAAAGAACCTTTTGTTGGTGTTTCTAAAAGTCTGAGAGTGGGAAACATCCAAACTGATGTAGTTCTAAATGGGGTAAAATAACTTTTGCTCCAGCAGCCTTTAGTGATGGCACATTGTGAGGTCAGGACCCCAAAAGGTCACAGATAAGAAGTGGGGGACACCCTCCCTGAATCCACAGAGCCAAGTGTGCATTAATAAATATTAAATGATGTTTCTGGCTAGGAGATGATTTGTATTCCACAGCTGCATTTCTTGTATTCGAGACAGAGAAGTGAATTTGTATCCCATGGAGATGTTTTATTTATGCTTTCTTATTTCCAAACTTGATAAACACACACACCAAACTCAGAAACATAGAACTCCTCTTAGTTCATCCAGCTTTTAATGTAATTTTGCTGGAATTAATAGTTTGAGATGAAAATAGAAAAAAATCCCCAACTCCTTGAACTTGCCATGGTTTGGGACTGGAAATGTGTGGGGTTTTTTAACATCCACTAAAGACCAGACAACTGGAAAGGCCAGGAGAATTTTTAAAATTCCATATTGCAGAGAAATGGGGAAAACCTTCATTAGAAATGAGTCTCCTCACAGATTTTGGGTTCATTGCAGCCCAACCAAAAATCTCAGTGGGCTCAACCCTGTTTTACCATATTGCAATTAAGAGCAAAACACATAAAAACTGGGGCTGGCATCCATCACTGGAGGTGCTATTGTTTTAAGGGACACCTCTGTCTATAATATGTTCATGTGGACATGATGCTCATCCCTGGTCTTCAGGGAAATCCTGGGGAATATTATTCCCAGTCCAGCCTAACCTCAACATCTGGCCTGATCTTTGGAGCATTGTGGTTCTCGAGTTACTCTGAGTATTTTTGCAATTAATTTTGCTCACCTGGGTGTTTGGGGAGGGGATTTCTGTTTGCTTGTTTGTGTTTGAGGTGTTTAAACCATCTGTGGGCAATGAGCACAGCAGGGCAGGGATGCCACTGGTCCCAGTTTAACCTGCTTCACTGGTTCTGTAAAATGGGAGAAGTGTTCAAGATTGGACCTGGAGTAGTGGAAGGTGTTCCTGTCCCTGGGTGGGGGATGGAATTAGGTGTTTTTTAAGGTCCCTTCCCACACAGAGCATTCTGTAATTCTGTGATACGGAGAGTATTTAAGGGATTTCTTGCTGTTATAAAGCTTTTCCTGGTGTTTGGGGTGAATAATGTCAAATAACCTCACTGGAGAAGAGGCTGGGAAGGGATGGTAGCAGAGGCTGCAGCAGGAAAACCTGATGTGGTTTTGGTTTTTTTTTTTATCTTTTTAGGACTTCAGATTGGAGATCTGGCACCCATCAGCTGCTGGAGACCCACAGAACCACCTCTTCCACATTGCAGTTCTCCTGCAAAGTGCACCAAGCATGTCCTGTGTGCCTCCAGGTTCCGTGGGCTGGCTCTGAGAGTTCCCTTGGCTGCAGGGAGAAGTCATGGCTGGGACTCAGCTGGCCTCTGATTGCCTGCAGGTGGCTTGTTTTCCAAAATATCCTTGGAACTGGAGCCTGCACACATCTGCCTGATGCTTCCCCAAAACAACTTCCCAGTTCCAGTGATGCTCTGTGGATTCACATCCAAGGTGAGGATGGAGACAAGTTGTTGGGAGGCTGGCCCAGCACAGAGTGGAGGTTACTTGGAAAATGTTGAACCACTGGTCATCTGCAATCCATTCCATTCCTAGCAGGGAAAGGCAGAACAGAGAGCTCCAATTAGCTGCTGCTCATTTGCAACCATGTCAGTTAATTAGCTGAAGACTGACCAGATGGGGAAGGATTTCTCACAGAGCTTTCAGAGGCACTTCTTGTTGCCCAGTTTTGAGCACTTGGGATTTTAATTTTTCCCATTTTTCTAGGAGGCTGAACACAGGAAGGGAAATTGGGCTCCCAGTCCTTTGTTGCTTTTTGAGAAAGGTTGGGTTCTCCTCAGGCTTCAGTTTTCAGGTCCCTGATGGAACCCAGGTGACCTTGTGTCAGCAAAGATCCAACTCTGCTCTCTGTCATCATGGATGGGAGCTGGGAGTGGATGGGAGTGAAGTCAGGCCATGGGTGGGAACTGGGAATGAAATCAGACCATGGATGGGAACTGGGAATGGATAGGAATGAAGTCAGGCCATGGATGGGAACTGGGAATGAATTCAGTCCTTCAGGTCAGCCTCTGCCCACTGCCCTGGTGACCCCAGAGCCAGAGGGGACAGACACAAGCAGACAGATTCTTTCTCCCAAGCTGACCAGGGGGTCCATTGTGCGTTCCAGGGCACCTCTGTGATACAGGTGGGCATGGAGCTGACCAGCAGCACTGGGGCAGGATTTGGGGACTGTAGAAGGAGCTGGGAATTTGTCTCCTCTTTCGGATTCCAGCACAGCTACAAGGATCTTGGAGGAATGGTTATCTTGGACTGTGGATGCACCCAGGTGAGTCCATGTCCTAAATTATGATATGTGAATCAAATGTCCCATTTGGCAGTGACACCCATTCTGATATGAGCACCAAGAGCACTGATCAGGCCTTGGCCCCAGGGCAGAGACCCATCTGCACCTTCCTTCCCCCATCTTCACATTTTTAGAGAGCTCTGTTCCACAGGCTGTGCCCTGCTTCCCCAGACTCATGTTTGTGCCTCCCTCAGTTCAGGCTCCTCCACGATTCCTCACTTCCTTTGACATTTCTTTTATTGCTCTCCCGTGCACCAGCTCACATTAACACATGTTAGAACAGCAGCATCTTTTTGTAGCACTGGTTTTAATTAGTCTGCACCTTCCCCTGGGATGGCTGTTTGCTCCAAAGCTTTCTGCAGGTGCTGTGCTGTGCTCTGTGACTGCATTTCCTGTAGGTGATACAATACAGGAGGTGGTTGTGTTTTAGGTGACTCCAAAATCCCTCCTCAGCGCGCAGAATTCTCTGATCTTGGCTGATGAAAATCATTGGCAATGTGGAAGAATATTTTTAATGCTGAGGGAAGGGAAGGATGAAGGTGGGCAAAGCCACTTCTGTGGGTTTGATGTTCAGAGCCCACTTGTTTGAAGGGGAACCAGTGTCTGAGTGCCATCGATGTCTTTCAAGGATTCTTTGTTTCAAAATGTGTTAAGAGCAGGACTGGAGGAGCAGTTGAGAGCATCAATAAAGCAGGTGCTGATACAGTGCAAATAGGCTGCTTTATCCACGTTTTGCTGTGCTTACAATGACTAATCCCAGGAGTAACTGCAATGAAGTTGTATTAGTTGTGCTACGAGGGCCTGCACTTCTCCCTCTGAATGTGCCACGCCACATTTTCCTATTATCATACCCTGCACAGAGCCTTTGATAACTCCACAGTTCCCTGTGTTTTGCTGGTGGGCTCCATAAACCCTGACTAATTATTTTTACATCCTGCATCTCCTCGTTACGACGTTTGCCTGACTCTGTGCCGTGCTGCTCACAGCGAGTTCTGTGAAACACATCACAGCATCAGGAGTTCTGCTTCTCCAAGCCATGGAAAATCTAAAACTGGCACCTCTTTCTCAGTTTGCTTTCTAGCACCTGGGATCTTGACTTTGCTTCTGCGAGCTGCATCTTGGCCCATTTAATTACTCTTCTGTTTGTATGGAGCTGATGATCAGCTGTACTCAGAGTATTTATTACAAGTGACCATTTACCCCAGTTCTGTGCAGGATCCCAGAATGGTTTGGGGTTGGGAGGGACCTTAAAGCCCATCCAGTCCCATCCCTGCCATGGCAAGGACACCTCCCACTATCCCAGGCTGCTCCCAGCCCTGTCCAGCCTGGCCTTGGGCACTGCCAGGGATCCAGGGGCAGCCCCAGCTGCTCTGGGCACCTGTGCCAGGGCTGCCCACCCTCACAGGGAAGAGTTTCTTCCTAATATCCAATCCAAACACGATGATGTGAGATGCTGTAATATTTCCTTATGCCAAATTCCTGTTGATTTTAGCAGGATTTTCCAGTAGTTTAGATGAGGATACACTTCCTGCAGTATGTGGGGAGGGTGCAGCTGAGTTGTCTCTAACAGAGCTTGAGTTGTTTCTAAGACAAAGCCACAATGGCCAATATTTCCACTGAATTATTGCCTTCATGAAGATTAATGGTGGTTTGAGGCAAGGGTGCAATCCTGGCTTATTTCTGGTTTAATTCATAATTTACTGTTCCTTTCTTGCCTGGTGGTGCCTGCTCTGTTCTCTTGTTGCTTCCATGAAAAACAGATGTGAAAACCAAAACCTGAGATTGGAATTTGAGTCTTCACTGCTGCTCCTCTCAGCATTATTGATCACTTCCATTAATGCTCTTCCAGGAATGAGGCCTGGAAAGGCTCAGAGCAGCAGCAGGGAAGGGGCAGAAATGCCTGTCCCCAGTCCAGGAGCAGGGCTTTTGTCCTGCCCTCCTCCAGGAGAAGGAAACAACCTCACATGTGAAGCATCCCTCAAAAAAGCATTTTGTTCTCGGGTGTCTTCACATTTCCTTGGCATTCACTGCACTCTGTCTGTGCCACACATCACCTGGGGAATGTGGATTGAGCTCTTGCCTGCACAGGTGCACCTTGGAGATGCTCAAACACTCAGGAAAATCTGCATTTTTAGACACTGATTTCTGAACCTACAGATTATTCACTTTGGATGTATCAATTACCTTTTTAAACTGTTGATAAACCACCAGAGGAAGGAATGTGCTTTGGGCTGGACTGGGGTGCAGGAAGGTCATGAGATTTGTTATGAAATACAAGCACCACCAATTCTCCTACACATCCTGCTGTGTGCAAGTGCATTCTGGCAGAGCTCCCGTGCCTGATTTCAGCAGGCTGGCTCTCCTGGCTCTCCTAAGGTGGCTTAGCTAAAGCTGCATTGTGTGTCCCCTTCACAGAGCTGAAAAGGGAAAAGGCTGCGAGGAGACAAAGAATGAAACAAAGAATTAAACGTTTGTGTCATTAAGCCTTCAGCATTTGCAGACAGGGCTTTGGCACAGCTTGACTTGCCAGTGCTAAGCACTTCTTCTGCTTTTGGTCATTGAGTGACTTATTAAAGCCCTCAAAGCTTTTTCAGGATTTCTTCTTTTGTTAACTTCTGTCACACAAAGTGTTTTAATGCTTTTCTCTCTTTTCCCGTATTATAGCCCTGCAATACTCAGATTAGGTGAGTGGAAAAAGCAGTGATTTAATTATGGATGTGGAAGAAGAGTTTGCAGGAGTTCCCTGTGACACGCAGACAGCAATTTTCCTGACGTGCGTGGAACATTAGTGAATCTGCTGTTACATTTAGAGGTAACCAAACCTTTTCAGCTCAGGGAACCTTCCCAGCTCAGCTCCACAGTTGTTTTTGTGGGTGCTAATCTACCATTTGAAAACCTTGCAAGTGGAAATTAGTCCACAATAACCCACCCACAGTCCAAAGCAGCTCTGTGGCTTTTAAAAATAGCAGTTTAGCTCCTTCTGTGGTGGGAATTGATGGGGTTTTGTCTTTGGGACAGCGTCCACCCACATTATTTTTTGTCATTCAGACAGTTAAACACCAGCTTGCTGGGGCAGAGGTGTAGCTAAAAGACTTAGCTGGTGCCTCAGTGATTCTTTATTAATAAATGCAGCTGGGATGGGCCTGTGAGGGAGGTGAGAAGCTGAGAGGAACTTTGCCTTTCCAAGTTCACTGGGAGCAAAGACACATCATAGGAGGGCTGCAGATAATGGAGAAACTCTCTCTTCCTGTGAGATTTCCACCAAAAAAGGCTTTGCTCCAGCAGCTTTGCTGCTCTCCAGGTGAGGAGGGGTGATCCCAGACCAGGTGACATCTTTGGAGCATCACCCTGCTGGTTTAATAAGGATATTCTACAGATCTTAATCTGTGGTCTACAGCAAGCAGAAAAAAAAAAAAACACATAATAAGTCCAGAAATATTATATACTAGGTGTTTTAATTAAAAATTTTATTTATTGTATTTTAGTCCATTTGAAATGTTAAGAGTAGCTCTGGGTTTAATACAGGAAGGATTTTTTTTTTTAAATCTGCATATTAAAAGAAAAAGGAAAAGGAGTATGGTTGTTCTAACATTTTAAGTGCATTTATACCAAGTATAAACTAGAATCCTGGATTTTATTTTTTAATGAAACTTAATTCAGCCTAGTTAGGAAACCAATAACCATATCTCCTAATTCAGTTTATTAAAGTAATAAACACAGCTATTGCAGGAAATGAAAACATTTCAGGGAATGAAATACAGAGTTCTCTGAAGAAGATACTCAAGTGGGGGTACCAGGCATTTCACAGCTATTTTGGTACTAATCAGAGTTCTCTGTGTGTAAAGATTCTGGGTATCACCTGGTCTCACTGGGGCTGTAGATGTTAGAGATTCTCAGCATTTTGAGAACTCCTCTGGCTTATTTGGGTGTGTAAGGTGGATTTAGATGTCTGATTTTCAGCAATGAGACATTCAGGTGCTTGTCTTGGGCCCTGACTTTCAAAGGCAGCATCAGCTGCATTAAGCCTGACAAGACAGAGCTGGAATTTTGTTTAATAATGGACTAAACTCTTCCCAGGCTACAGAGCAGGAACAGCAAATACAGCAGGTTGGGTAGGAGAGGCCATCAGTCACTGCAGCAGTGTTTGCTCTTCATCCTCATCACTGGATTCCTGGAGATGGAAGAAAGAGCAAAGCTGAAAACACAGAAATTGGTCTTTTGCCATCAAACTGGAATGGGAATGTCTGGCTACTCTCTCAGCTCATTAACTTGAAACCATCAAGAATGGTTTGGGTTGGAAGGACCTTAAAAATCATCCAGTTCCTTCTGTGGGCAGGAACACCTTCCTGCTCCAAGCCCCATCCAGCGTGGCCTTGGACACTGCCAGGGATTCAGGGGCAGCCACAGCTGCTCTGGACAGGTCCTGTTCCAGATTTTGCTTCTTTATCTCCCAGGTTACAACGGTGTTTTACTCAGTCTGGGATCTTGGAGCTCAGAAGGAAAGGGGGAGAGAAGTCCAGGGCTAAGGATGAAAATGTTTCTTTAGGAGCACAGGAAGTTTTAACCTGCTTTCTTATAAATCAACACACTGAAAATGGAGATAAATCATACAGCTATGGAGATATCAAGACAGCATTTATGGACTCATATTGATTTTTGAGTACTGATCCCAAATCAGCCAATTCTTGATATTTCCTGCCTTCCTTTCTCTTTCTCTCGTTCCAGCAATCCAATCATCCTAGATGGTGATGCTGCCATTTCTTCTTTATCAGGCACTTTACACAGCTATTAGAAAATATGAAATTACAATTAAAAGTGAGCTATGGAGAGGGGGATTCCATGGTTACTGAAGAAGTTTGTGTTCAGCAGAGGTCACTTTCACTTGCCTTTTCATATTTTGAGGGAACTGCAGCTGAGAGAGACGTGAGGTTTCCCAGGGAAGCCGCGTTGGTGGCTCCGGAGCCTTCCCGGTGGTGCCGTTCCAGGTGGCTGATCCTTCACTTCTTGTCTCAGGAACTGGGCTGGGCTTGACAACCTCCCATTCCCCAGGACCTGCAGGAGCTGTGGTTAATTAATCCTCTCTTCTTTCAGAGGTAATTACTCTGATTTGCAATGAAGGATGTTTGGAATTTTTTTCCCCAAAGAGGCACCGTTTGATTCTGGGGTCCCTAGCATGGCAAGGACAAGGGCATGGCTTCCACGTGACAAAGGGTAGGGCTGGATGGGATTTTGGGAAGGAATTGTTCCCTGGGAGGGTGGGGAGGCCCTGGCACAGGGTGCCCAGAGCAGCTGTAGCTGCCCCTGGATCTCTGGAAGTGTCCAAGGCCGGGTTGGGCAGGGCTTGGAGCAGCCTGGGACAGTGGAAGGTGTCCCTGCCGTGGCAGGGGGGGCACTGAGTGATTTTTTAGGCCCCTTCCAAACCAATCCCATTCTGGCATTCTCTGGAGTTCCGAGCTCCCCATTCTTTCCTCACTCACTATTGTTTCATCTTCTGCCTCTCTAAGATTGATTGGTTTCCTTTAAAAAAAGAGAAAAGGGAAAGGGAATGATCAGCTCTTGCCACGAGGCAGCAAAACCTGTCCTGGCAATGCAGCATGGCACAAGAAACCTTTTCCAGCTGCAGTGAGCAGAAGTATTCAGCAGAGCTATGGATTTGGATCATCCAAGGAGACTTCCAGAGTCAGTTACCAGTGTGTTTTTATGGCAATATTTTGGAATTCAGTTTTCTCTCCTCCTCCAGGCAGAGCAGATCACTTGAGTGTGCT
Organism: Vidua macroura; assembly: GCF_024509145.1. Lineage (NCBI taxonomy): Eukaryota > Metazoa > Chordata > Aves > Passeriformes > Viduidae > Vidua > Vidua macroura. Next base: position 2,755,951 of record NC_071583.1, read on the forward strand.
GGAGAGGAGCACTCAGAGGGAAATGGGAGCAGAGGCAGTCACGAGGAGCAGGCACTTGGAGAAAGGCTTTGGAGAGAGCTCCCAGGAAAAATTATCCCTTCTCAGCAGCTGCTGGATGACACAGCCCTGCTGCCAGGCCTGCAGCACCTGCTCTGCTCAGGGCTGTGCTCAGCAGTGTCACTCCTGTCCCTGCAGCTCCTGCAGCAGTTCCCTGTGCAGGGAAGGGATGCTCTGCTCCCAGGAGCAGCACTTTGAGTGCATTAGGAATTTCATCTGGATCTGGTTTTCCCTAACCTGAGCTGTCTGTGAGCTGAGCTTTGGCTTTTTACCCCAGAACTTTCTAAAGCCCCACGCTGAGGTCACTCCCTGTTTGTATTTGGGTGTTTCCGGCAGTTTATGTTCTAACAAACAGCATTAATGTGCTGTAATACATTGGAATAAAAGTGCTTTATTTCCTACTGGAATTCCATGCTGCTTGTGGATTTATGAATTGGATTTCCAAGGGATAGTGCTAAGCTCAGAGCCATTTTCAAAGGGGCAGGCAGAAAGTCATTAGCAACACTTGGATAATAAATTCTTCCTGTTCTGCATCAGTGAGATTTGTGATCCCCTTTACATATATTTTATTATGATCATTCATTGGTTATCTTTCTGGCACTATTAAAGTAATCTGGAAAAGTATATTGCATATTATGACCACTACTTTTATTATAGCAGGCTCCTAAGTAGGAGCACAGGAACACTGGAGGGGAAATAGAAGAGGGAAAGGATCTCCTGGGTTGGCATATCCTGTCTCCTGCTGGCACATCACATCACATAATTCCTGTCATAAATACAAGTAATCTAAACCTCTACATTTTGTTCAGTTTGAAAAGAAAATGTTTTCCTAGTGTGTCTAAAGAAGATTAAAATAAGCCAATCATAAATGTAATTATTGTGAGTTATAAAAGATAACAAGATTTTAGCCCTGTGGTTGCTTTCTTTTGGGGTTTAGGGAGGAAGAGTTGGTTTTATGCTGTTTGGGTTTATTTCTTTCCCTGGGAGGGTTTTGTTCAGGAAGCTGCAATAACTTGGATCATTTTCTCTTGCACAGCCTCACACACAGCCAGGCTGACTCTGGGTGCAGTCAGGCTCCTGCAGGTGCAGCCTGGGGATGTTGGACCTCCAGCCCAGCTCTGTCCCATGAAAAACAGAGTTTCTTAGGGAAGAATTCTTCCCTGTGGCTGCCCTTGGATCCCTGGAAGTGTCCAAGGCCAGGCTGGACAGGGCTTGGAGCAGCCTGGGACAGTGGAAGGGGTCCCTGCCCATGGCAGGGAGTTGGAATAGGTTGGGCTTTAAGGTCTCTTCCAACCCAAACCATTTGGGGATTCTATTGTTCTCTTTCTTTCCTGTTTTCTGAGTTTATTTTTTTTAATCCAGATGCACAAGTGATGTTATTTATTACTAAACAGGCGTTTTTTTGCTGTGACACATTAAGAGATGTTAATAACATTATAATTTTACTTTGGTGTGCCCCAACACCTCGTTTTCATTTAAAGACAACTTTTTTTCATTCTCTAAACAAAATTCAGGTGCTGCCTGCTAAGCAGCCTCCCATCATGAAGCTGAAATATTCTGTACCATTCTGCACAAGCCTGAATGGCACCAGGCAGGCTGAATTCATTCTGTCACCACACAATGCACAACACCATCTTTTAGCTTTTCACAAACCTGATAAATCCTTCACGAACCAGCCCAAAATAGAAGCAGCCATAGAATTCTCTGAAGCTGTCAGCAAGATTTCTTGAATGAATTTTAACACATCTCTCTTCCAGGAAAAGGTTTCTACAGCAAAGGTTTCTGCAGCAAATTCCAACTTTCCACTGCTTATTAAAAACAGTTTGCAAAATATGTATATTTCTATATGTACACAATCATACATTTACATGTCATTGTTGAGTAATCCACTTTTTGTCTTTTTTATTAGAGTAGCTTCCACTTAAAAAGCCAAGTCTGGATGGTCCCAATCCAAATGCAGAAATTCAGGAGGTGAAGAGTTACTGAAAATATCAGTTGAATTAATATTTTTCACATAACATTAACTCCAGCTGTCGGTTAGCATTTTAAAAATAAGTTTCTGAACAGCCAAATGCTCAGACACACAGATAAGCACATGAATAATTCTGGTGGTTTTAATAAGGAAACTAATTAAGGATGCCCAAATCCAGAATGCAACAAGCTGGAGCAGGAGTGATCATTATTAAATTAGCGTTGCTTGATGGGGTTACAAATAACAGAATGGTCACCCTCCACAGAACATGGAGAGACAGAAAATTCAAGAGGAGATTAACCCAAAATGAGGGTTTTTTTTCCTAGATTGCTCCTAGAAGCAAGATTTGGTAAATCTGAGCTCTTAGGCACTCGAGGCCCTGAGCAGCTGAAAAAAAAATCCAAATAAACCAATGCTGAAGTTGCAGCTCCACAGAATTTAGAGGGAAGTCAAATTTCTGTCTTTTCCATGATGATGGGGTGCTCCATGCCAGAATTACCTTTCTTGGCAGGTGAAATGTTCCCCACACTCCAGGTGGGTCCAGCACAGGAATTAAATTTACCTCAAGGCTCAGTTCTGCACGAGGATTGTTCCTCCAGCTCTTCCCCGTGTGCTGGCAAAATTAAATCAAAAAGCCATGGGATGTGTATGGAATGTTTAGGGACTTTGTACTCCCTGGTTTCAGGGCTTTTCAGGATCAAAGCAGCTGCTGATTGCTCAGAGCAAAGGCAGAGGAAAAGTTGTTCTTGATTTGTCACTTCCCTTTGGAAGCACATTCAGCCTCCAAACCTAAAGGAACTCAGGTAAATCAAATTAATGGAGGATTTTAAATACATTTAAATGAAATGAAAGCTCAATTTCTTTAGTGCAAAGGAGAATCAACCAACATTCTTTTCATAGCATTAGGAACAATATTTGAAGTTCCTTTTCCATCAGCTGCCTTTTAATTAGCAACACTTCAACCCAGTTCTGACGTGCAAAACCCACCTGGGATTGTTCTTGAGCTCACAGAATGGGTGCTGTGTTTTTCCTGCTGCAGCTGGAACTTTGGCTGCTTTAATCACTTGATGAGTAACCTCAGTATTGGGGGTGACAGAGGACTGGAATGGTTTAATAACTCAGGAGCCCTGGCTTTTGAGTGAAGTTCAGAAAAGTGCTGTAGAGTTAGAGAAATTATCTCCAGATGAATATAGGCCATAGCCTTGAAGGATAAGGAAAAGCAGCTTAAACAGGGAGATGCTCTGGAGAAATAAAATTTTGCTTGGGATTGTTTATGTTATCACAGCCCCAGATGCATTGCTGCTCACAACAGATCTGTTCCAACCTGATGCTGAATTATTTTGGCTTTTCATGCTGTCAGAGGAGACAGAAAACTCCTACCATCAGAAAAAAATGCTTTTCTATCCCCATGTGTGAACATCTCTGTGTAAAACTCTGAGTAAGGATGAAAGGGCGTTTTCTGAGTCTGCATTTCTAGCCATTATATATTATTTAATTTATAAATTATGCAGCCTCTGGGTATTTTGAGGATGTTGCTGCTGCTGGTGCCACGGCACAGGGAGAATGTTCATGGCACATTATTGGGGTTGGGAGGGACCTTAAAATTCATCTCATTCCACCCCTGCCATGGCAGGGACACCTCCCACTGTGCCAGGCTGCCCCAAACCCTGTCCAACCTTCCAGGATCCAGCTGCTCTGGGAATTCCATCTCAGCCCCTCACATGGAAGGATTTTTCCTCAATTTCCCATCCAAACCTGTTCTTTCAATTTATAGCATTCTGGGCTGGTTTTCATTGCCCTTGTGCTCATCTTCTCTCAGCTTCATGTTTAAGTTCTTTTTAAATCTCATCTTTCCAAGCTGCTTCTGGTGTCCAGACAATTGATGATCGTGTTTAAATAATAAATGCAATTTCTCAGTTCAAATAAAACCCTTCACCTCTATTTTTCCATGTTACTGTTGCTTTTTCTTGTAAGTCTCATCTTACTCAGCCTAACGGTCTTGATCTTGATAATTTTGTCAACAAATAGAACGGTCAAACAACCTCTCTCCATGATGTGTTTCTGCTCTGAGGAGAGCTGTGCTTTGTGGGGTTTGCTGAGTCCATCTTTTTTCAGTGTCAGTACTACAAGTTGTTCTGCTTCCTCCTTATTTTTAAAATAATTTTTAATATTTTAAAATATTTGTAATATTTTAAATATATTTTAATATTATAATGACATATAAGAAACCAGATCACAGTGGTTATACTTAGTGATGCTTTATTTGCTTTTTAACAGGAGTTTTTCTATTTCATTGACAACCTGATCTCTTTAACCTTCATTTGCTGAAAGCTTCTGGTCTCTTTTAAAATACACTGGGTTTGGTTCAATGTGTATGTGCAAGCTCAACCTGCATATACATGTATTTATATAAATTCATATCCAGTGACCTGTACATATGTTCATATATAAATGTTTGTGTGCAATTTCACAGCACAGTTCTGGGGAAGGCCAAGAGCAGAGCAGCAGAGCTGAGCAAGGTGAGAAAATCAGATCCTTGGAGGCAGCTCTGCCAAGCTGAGATGGGATTGGACCTTTGCATGAGGGGATGGCTTTGGAGGAGACTCAGGAAGAGCTGAGGGGATCAGCTGGGGCTCACCCTCTGATTTTGTGGCTTTCCCTCCCAAATGAAGAGGGATAATTCCCCAAATCCCAAGTTTTTCTGTGTCTGATACACATCTTCTGTTAGGTTATGCACACCCTGTGTTTTACACACCCTGTGTTTTACACACCCTACTTTTACACACCGTGTATTTTACACACCCTACATTTTACACACCCCTTTTTTACACACCTTACATTTTACACACCCTTTATTTTACAAACGCTGTATTTTACACCCCCTGTACTTTACATACCCTGTATTTTACACCCCCTGTATTTTACACACCCTTTATTTTACACATACTGTATTTTACACCCTCTGTACTTTATACCCCCTGTATTTTACATACTCTGTACTTTACACACCCTGTACTTTATACACCCTACACTTCACACACCTACATTCTACACCCCTTGTATTTTACACACCGTGTGTTTTGCATCCCCTACATTTTACACCCCCCGTATTTTACACACCCTGTACTTTACACACCCTTTATTTTACACACACTGTATTTTACACCCCCTGTACTTTACACACCCTGTACTTTATACACCCTACACTTCACAAACCCTACATTCTACACTCCCTGTATTTTACACACCCTTTTATTTTACACCTTCTGTATTTTACACCCTCTGTATTTTACACACCCTGTATTTTACACACCCTGTGTTTTAAACACCCTGTGTTTTACACTCCCTGTATTTTACACACCCTTTATTTTACACTCTGTATTTTACGCCCTCTGTGTTTTACACCCTCTATATTTTACACCCTTTGTGTTTTACACACCCTCCATTTTACACACCCCTACATTTTACACCCCCTGTATTTCCCACATCCTCTCTGCTCAGGGAGGTCCCTGCCACACACACCAGACAATTTTCTGTCCCTTCCAGCTCCTCTCCACAGACTGGGACCCTGCAGCCTCTCCCTCCATCACTGGCCACGTCACTTTGCTTTTGGATTTGCATCAGGTGAGTAAAGAAATATCAGCTGATATTTCTCTGAAATTATCCTTTCCTCTCATTCCAGGTTTTATTGTTAGGAAAATTGTCAGTTTATTGCTTGTAGGGCTGTGATGCTGCCTAAGGGATTGTCCATAGGAAAATCTGAGGTAGCCATGGGAATTTTGGAGCCTAAGGACAGTTGGTTGTTTTCCATGCTCAAGAAAAAACAAATTTATAATTATATGGTGTGTAAAGATTGATAAATGCCAGTACTCCACTTTTCCCCTCTCTCTGAAGTGTTCAGGAAAAGATCTGTGGAAGTCAAAGGATGTTTTGTCACTGCTTCCATGACTGGGCCCCCAATGATTCATGGAGCCACTTAATTGGAAATGTGAAAATTAAAAATGATCTCTCCATTAACTTCCTCATCACTCCAGCCCTTCTCCAAGGCAAATAAAGGGCTGGATGGGGGCAGATGTTGTTGTCATTGGGGTCTTTTTTTTATTATTTGAAGGGCCCAGTTTCTACAGGTCATTGACAGGAAATCATCCTTTAAAGAGTGAATATTGATGGGTGAGTAAAGTGAGTCTGCAGATGGATGATGCTGCAAAAAAAACCCCATAAATTAAAAAAAAAAAGAAACAAATGATGGGTCAAATTCTTGTCTCACTCAAGACACTTTAAATCTGAAGTCAACTGGAGAAGTCATTGACTCCAGGGTAAATGAGGGCACAGCCCTGACTGCAATGAGCTCCAGGGTTTTATCCTCACAGAGGAGAACAGAGCAAACCAAAATTAACCATGATTTTGCCACGGTCCTGATGGAAGCAGTGAGAAAAGATCAGATCTGCCTTGAGAAATCCCTTTAGCACCTCCCTGCTTCACCCAGAGTGAGAGGTTGTGGTAGGGAGTGTTTTAAGGTACTTTTGGAAGTTTAGTGTTGTAGGGATTATTTTAAGGCGTTTCTGGAAGTTTAGAGAAAGGGACAGAGGTGAGCTTTTTATTTTTTAGTTTTGAGAACCAGTTAGATCTAAATATATAATAAATACATATTATATCTAATTTTATAATTTTATTATATCTATTTTATAATTTTAGTACTTTAAGTACATTGAAAAAATACATATCCCCAAATAGGCCTGGCTGTTTGATATTCAAATATCATTTTTACATGAGAACAATCCCCCCACAAAAGTAAAAACAATCTGTACTCTCATTTATTATGTGCTTCTGTTATTTCTGTGAGACATTTGTGCTTCTGTGGTTTCTATTAGGCCTTGAGAATATAGAAATATATTTTATTTGCACATTATTAATAGGTATTTATATAGATATCGTCCAGATTTATAGGTGTAATATCCTCAACAAAATCTTACACAGATTTTTAAAGCAAATGTTTATGGCTACTGGAAACTTGTGAAGGATGTAGTTTGTAATATTTTTGTGACACAGCCTCAGCTGTCAGAGCACAAGCAGTGCTACTAAAAATCACCTCCTTTGGACAGTGATACCTGGCAGAGAGAAAAAAATCAAGGAGAACAACCAGGGATACAGGAGTGAGATAAAAAAAGAAAACACGACAAGTGACAGTTAAAATAAAACTTATCCAAAATAAAAAATTTAGCCAAAAAAAAAAAAAGAGTAGGTCAAATAAGTTAATCCTAATAATTTATAGCCCCAATACCCAGCTCCTCTTCAGGCAGAAAAAGGAGATAAATTTGCCAACATGCTGGAAAAAAAGTGTGGATCAGTGATGGGGGATTGCAGTGGCAGAGGGATGGAGGGCAGGGCTTGGAGCAGGACAATCAGGGAGAAGCTGGCAGGAGCAGGGATTGTCACCCTGAGTGAGTGGTGACAGCTGGGAGAGTCTGAGAAACGCTGAGCCAGGATCCACCAGGCACAGACAGCCCCAAAAGAGCAAGGAAAGGGAGCTTGGCAGGGACTGAGCAGATTATTCAGCCAGCAAAATGAATGCAGATGGAGTTAAACCAGAGCTAAAATCCAAACCTGTGCTTCCCCAGGCTCCTCCTTCCCAGGTCAGGCTTGGAGCAACATTCCTAAGGCAGGGAAACAAGAATTATTTTAATCAATCTTTCACCAATTTGTGGCCAGAGATAAAATCTAAACCTGCACTTCCCCAGGCACCTCATTCCCAGGTCAGGCTTGGAACAACTGGGCTTGGTAAGGCAGGAAAACACAAATTATCTTCATGAATTGCCTTCCACCAGTTTGTGGGAACTCCTCAAAACAAGCAGGTGATGCTTTCAGGGGTATTTATTACAGAACACTTTGGTTTGATTCTTAGGGCAACAGATTGTGCCAATCTTCCAAATAGTTGTGAGAAAAAAACTCCCAAGCCTTTATAGAATGCTCCAGTTTTATCGGCACTCCAGTGTTCCCCTCTCAGTAAAACTACAATTTCTTATTAATATTGAGCAAAAACCTACACAAAACTCACAGTTCTGTTGGGTTTTTGCAAGTTAAAACTTAGGCTTAAAAATGCTTCCCATGTAACATTAGCTTTGCAGAAATTCACTTCTCAGAAACAGAAATGCTGTTTCAAATGTAAATATTTTTTGTAGTAAGAGGAAAGGATAAATATTGATTGACTGTTTTTCATAAATGTCTCCCTTTTACTACAGGGATCAAATTTTCCCACAGAATCTGGTCAAAGAGCACCCTTAAAATCCCTGCACCTTTGTTGTTCCTAGGAAATTTGATTTTGGTTACAAAAAGGATCTTTTGCCCATTATTGTGCAGAAATTCTTCTATTTTGTAGCTGCTGATGCAGTTTTTGAGCTTGTCTGACAAATAGGGGAGAGTCAAAATGTAACAGGGAACTAAACTCAAGAGTAGGATTAACAGCATTGTAATTTTAATTTGATTGAGATTTCAGACTTGCCATTGTTTAAAAAAAAATAAGTAATATTTGATTTGATCTTTCTGCCCAGAGGAGATCCCTTTTGGTCATGATTTTGGTGCAGAGTCACCTAAATTTGAGCTGAATTCACTCATCACACACTTAACACGTAAGAGACAAGCAAGGAGCCTGCAAGCTCCAGTTCATTTACAACGTGACTAAATCTGCTTTTCAGGCACCTGTAAATACTGGCAATCTGATTTTGCCACAATTTTGAATATTTCTGTTTGAATTAAGAGAGCTGAGCCCACACACAGGACTTGGGGTGGCAGTGGCTGTGATCTCACTCGAGTGAGAGCTGCAGCTCAAACAGATTTTGCCTCCCCGAAGCCTGTCTGGAATGACTCGATACTGATTATTATTTTTATTATTCTTAGGCTGTATTGCTGGCCTTTTTCCACTGACACATTGCTGTGAGTACAAATAGAAACATGCAAAATGTTTAACCTCCTCTCCAAGCAAAATTCCACAGAGCTGCCTCCCATTCCATCCCCAGCTCTCCCAGCCTGTCCTTCACACCTAAACCATCTGTTTGTCATCTCTTGGCTCTGCCACAAACCAACCATCTGCTGGGAGCCTTTCAACTTCTATTTACAACCCAGGCTCTTTTATCTATCTTACAACTCCTTGCATATGTCAAAATTTTAATTACACAGCCACACATTAGGATGTCGTGGGCTCAGGGGGCTTTTTCTAACAGTGATGGGCTGGAAGGCTTTGAAAATGTGGTTTATGGCTCGTTGATGGATGGTGTTCCTGAAGAGTGCAACTGGTTTGGAAGGGAGGGAATAGCTGATGCATGAAGTCAATAATTGTTCCAAGATACCTCCAAGTAATTGATGTCTGCATAATTCCATAAATGCCGTGGCTTTATTAAAATACAATAACAATATTAATTTATATGAAAATTCGCCCTGGCTAACGGCTAATGCATTTAAATTTCAGATAATTTAATGCAGCCCTTTCTCCTGTTGGGGTGGGGGGGAAAAAAAGATGATTCTCAGTAGAAATTCTTTACATGCCTCAGATCTCATAAAATACAAGGTTTGAATGACTTTTATAAATGCTATAAATATGATTAAGATATCTCCCTCCCAAGGCAGAAGGGTGAAACGGATCTCACTGAACAAAAACCAGCCAAGAACATTAAAAATTACCATTTCAATTATGAATACTGTACATAATATACAGATAAAAACAAAGCCTTGCCTCTCTCCTGCCAGCTGGAAGGACAGAGGATGAATCCCCAATTTTTATCCACAATTTTGATGCAAATTGCTGAGGAGTGTTCCCTGTTCTTTCAGGATGAGTTTGCTGAGTTGATACCATTTTAGGACACAACCTATTTAGCATGGAGATGGAGGATGAAGGGAATTTTAATAACACGAGGTGATAGAGGAGAAAAGAGCAGCAGGGCTTTTGCCACATGGTCCACAAAACAAAATAAGGGAATTATTGAGGGTTAGCAGAATCAGATCCACTTTCTCTGGAGCTCCAGGGCTTTGCCTGTGTCTCTCTATTCTGCCTTTTCTGGTCAACTTCTCAGTAAAAAACAAGGAATTTTCCACACTGAAGTCCAAGAACACATGGAAAACAGATAGGTGGGGAAGTGTTGCAATCTCTGGCTTTGAAAAAAACAAATTAAACAATTTTGAGAGAGCCCAAAGAGGTTCAGCACCACCACTGCAGCACTGGTGATGAGTCTGGTGAACCAGAGCTGGTGCTGGTTTGAAGGGGTGATTTGATTGATAGGAAATCATCCTTTAAAGAGTGAATATTGATGGGTGAGCAAAGTGAGTCTGCAGATGGATGATGCTGCAAAAAACCTCCCATAAATTAAAAAAAAAAAAAAAGAAACAACAAATGATGGGTCAAATTCTTGTCTCACTCAGGACACTTTAAATCTGAAGTCATCTGGAGAAGTCATTGACTCCAGGGTAAATGAGGGCACAGCCCTGACTGCAATGAGCTCCAGGGTTTTATCCTCACAGAGGAGAACAGAGCAAACCAAAATTAACCATGATTTTGCCACGGTCCTGATGGGAGCAGAGAGAAAAGATCAGATCTGCCTTGAGAAATCCCTTTAGCACCTCCCTGCTTCACCCAGAGTGAGGGGTTGCGGTAGGGAGTGTTTTAAGGTATTTTTGGAGGTGGCCCAGCTGTGCCAGCTGCACCCAGCTTTTCCCAGAGCCAGGCTGTGCTCCAGACTCCTCTGAGCCCCTCCTGCCTCGGGGAGCAGATCCCAATCCTTTCCTGGTTTTACACCTGGAATTTCTGAGAGCAGAGGGAGCTTTGCTCAAGGCACGGAGAGAAATTAAGCATTTTGATGCTTTTTTTGCCTTCCTCCAGCTCTGCACACAATGGGATGCTTTCTTTTTCTGTGAAATTTTATTGTCTTGATTAGAATGAAGAGCTGTCCTAAGTCCAAAGTTACACAGAGTATTGGAACAATTCCACAAGATCTGTTGGAGGAGACAATTCCACCTTTTTTCTTTTTTTTTTAATGGATTAAGGTAAGCAGCCAAAGCCTGGAACAACTTGAAAGGAGCCCCTTCCCTTTTAATTAAACCTCTTTTTAGCAATGTAGGTTTTTGAAATCACTGCTAGGAAGTTTGCTGTGTGCACCTGATGCTGCTGTGGAACATACCTGCACTGACAGCTTCTTTACAGAAATCAAGGTACCTGAGAATATTTCTAAAAATCTTTTAAAAGATTAGCCATCATGACCCCTCAATTTACCAACTGATCTTCTGCCACCAAACCCGGGCTGCACAAATGAAGAACAGCTTTAAGTCATCTCCAGGCACTGAGATTGCTCCTCTGCACCTCTTCCAGCAGTGGGGATTATGCTCATAATGCAGATCAATACTGGCTGCTTTAATGCTCTGTGTTCACTTGCTTTCAAATCCTCCAATTTAATCATGCAGCCTGAACGAGCAGCTTCATTGTTTTGGAGAAATGTCAATGTTTTTAAAAAGACATTGGCTTTGGAAACAGGCTTGAGGAACAAGGCAGCACATTCTTCACATAGAAGTTCTTGTAAATTTTCAGCTGAAGGGTTTTACTGTGACTGTGGTTTAAATGATTGAGCTGGAACTGCTTTTCTGGTTTTCACTTGTTGATAAAGAAGAAGAGATGACAAATTTCATTTCATTCAAGGTGGAATTGTACGTTACAAATCCAAATGGAGACAACTCATTAGACAATAGCTCTTCCTGTGGTCAACATCAGTTACCCAGTGCTTTTTATGCTGTTCCAGTCCCAGAAAACAGTTTGGAATCAATTGATCTATATTTTCTCACCAAAGACGACACAAAAAAATGATCTGCTGTGATATATTTGTTCTCCTTTTGCTGTGTGTATACAGTGAATTCATACATATTTTATTGAAACCTTTCACCAAAAGCTCCTGAAATCCTATAAAAATGCCAGCTTCTGGGGGATGCTGAGGTGCAGGAAGATTAATATTTGGGAAAATGACTGACTTCAAAAATAACTTTGGGTTCTCTGAGCTGCTTCTTTAATTCAGGGAGGGGGGAAATTCCAAGGAAGGGAAGGTGGAGGAATGATCATGGAATGAGCAGGACCTGCTAACTCTGGTGAGAGAACACATCAGCCCCAGCTGCCTTAAACAAACAAATCTCTGCTTTTAAAGCCTCTGTCTCCTGTTTTCTGACTATTCCCATCATAATTTAATCATTTTCCTGCTTTCCAGCACTCTGTGATCAGAGAATCATTTGTTATTAATGTTTTTTTTCCCAGACATTCAGGTTGCCACAATAGCTCCATCATCACCAGGCTTGAAGGAGGAGCAATTAGATCATGATTTTCTTTAAGCCTGTCCCAGCCATCACAAAAATCCAGCTGTGTGAACAAAATACAGAATCCTCTTGGAGAGCAAATGCTGTTTGCAGTCTCACAATTTGCAGAGTAAAAATTAAATGACTATTTTTGTCCTCCCTTTTCCACCAGACATTAACTAAATTTGTCAATGTTAGCATGCTTAGGATTAAAGTTTTATTGACTTTTTTTTTTTATTTTACTTTAAGGCAAACTTAAGATACAGCACATAAAGTTTTCAAAGCTGCATTAGAAGACTTCCTGGCCCAGATTCCAACTTCCAATTCTGCTGCCAGGATCTGATCCCAATCCTGGTGACAGCTTCAATCTGCTGCTACCTGGCTCACAGCTTGGACACAGCACCCAAATTTGGGCTCAGAAAAAAGGGGAAGTGAGAGAGATGGAGCACGAGAGAAATTTCTCTCATGGAAAAAGGAAGATCCAGTGGTGGGAATCATCCACAGGTTGATGGGAATGGTCCCCTGGAATCATTACTACAGCACAGGGAACAGGTTGTAATGGTGAAGGAAAATTGGTTTATTCACCATTCACTCTGAAAGGCTCCTGTCAGGTTATTTTATGCTGCAGTCCTGCATTTATTCCTGGGTTTGAGGCACGAATTAAGGCCTTTCTCTGTGTTTCCATTCCCCTGGTTCTCATTGCTGTGAGTTGTTGTCCACCCCTCCTTAGCACTTGCCACATGCAAATCTGCAGCTTTGAGGTTTGAGGAAAAGCAGAATTATTTTAGGAATTGCTGTTTTAACAAGTTCCCTTGCTAAACTGCTTTCTAAGGTCATTACCACCCATGTCTTTGAGCTTTTAATCATATTTTCTTTTATTCAAGAGAGTCCCCTGGTCTTCAGTTATCCAGACTGACCAGGCACAAATTTTTAACTGGTTTCCTAAGTAGTTCATTGATGTTTCACTACCTGAAATATTCCAGTAAAGGCTTAGATACCTATTTTGGTCATGTAAAATTAATAGATTTTCTCATCTTTTCATTTATTTATAATTAAAATGATAGAATTGGGTTGGAAGGGACCTTTAAAGACCACAAACAGGGATATGTTCCACTAGACCAGGCTTCTCAGAACCCTGTCCAATTCCGTAGTGAAGGGGTAGAATTTAAATTACAACTTTTTACCTGTGTTCCAGGAGATGAAAGAAGAGTCCAGGACTCTTTTATCATGCATTTCACTGAACACAGCTGAATTCCTGAAAATTTCTGGGAATTTAGTTGTGTGGGATCTGTAGCCGTAGCTGCTAAGAGGTGAAGGGGAAAACAATCAGTTTATGGTGTTATTTGGAAAAGATAGGAGCAATTCTTGGGGCTGGCCTGTGCAGGGCCAGGGATGCTCCCTGTGGGGCTCAGATTATTTTAAATGCAGGTGAACCCAGTGGGAAGAAGTGATGATGTGTGACTCCAGCTCAGAAGGCTGAATGATTTCTTTATTATAACTATGCTATAATACATTCATATATTATTTAAAGGAGATACTAAAACTACAAACCTACTTTTTCTAACTACATATCTAACTAACAAGTCCTGGCCCTCTCTGGCCCAGCCACAGGTGGGTTGGATTGGCCACCAGGCTCAAACAATCCTCACCAGAATCCATCCAAGCAATCACCCCAGGTAAACAATTCTCCAAGCACATTCCACATGGGAAAAACAAGGAGCAGAAACAGAAATTGTTTTCTCTTTCTTTCCTCTGTGCTCCTCTATGAAAAATCCTGAGAGAGAGAAGAATGTGCCTGCCACACTCAGATTATTGGGAATACTCTGATTTTGTGGCTTTTGGTGCAATCCAGAGAGAGGCACCAATGTGCAGCATCTGCTGAGCTGCCAGCTCCACCTGCAGCAAAGGCTGTTTATGGCTCTTGCACAAACAGCTGGAGCAGACACCCAAAATATCAGCCTGGCTGTGGATGCTGGAGTTCAGAGCCATTCCACTCCTGCAAGGAGCTACAAACAAGCAGCAGATTAAAGGGGACTGCAGGGAATTACCCAGGCCTCCGTGGAGATGAATTTTAACAGCAGGAGCAAATCACTCCCAGGAGCTACCTGATTATGTGGAGCAGGAGAACACCATTTACAGGTCTCCTTCCTGAAGCAATCAGCACTGTTGCTATTTCTGTTACTAATTGAAAATAACATAAACCAAACCCCACAGTCTGCCCACAGCAGAGCCCCAAATCATTCCATTTCACGAGCACTGAGGATAACCTGAGGTGCCAGTTTTGTTGAGCTGGGAAAGGAACTTCCCATGAAACGATCCCAAATCTCCATTTCCAGTGCTGCATTTACCTCCTGGTGCAGCTGGGAGTGGAGCAGGCAGCTCTGTCCTGCAGTCACAACGTGTCATGAGCACATCCTCACACACAAAGCCCATCGTGGAGTGTGTTTGATTTCCTGGCTGCCTTATTTGTTTACAACAATGCTCTTAAAATTGTCTCTCCCATCTGTGTAGTTCCTACTTGTCTGAATGAGAATGAGATATTAAAATGCCATCCAGATGTCTGGATGCATATCAGCATTAACATATTATGCAAATTGTCACCAGGATGGGGTTTTTTTCCTCCTTAAACAAAACAATATTTGGAGGTGGAATGTAAAGAAGGGAAGCTGTGAAGGATGACAAGTGGAAAAAAACGCACTGAGCATATTCAGCTGAACTTTTCAATCACTTTGGATGAAAGGGTTATGTACAAAGTGTCCTCAGTTGTTTTCACTGTAAATCTAGAGAAGGACAATTGGATGAAAACAATCTTGAAAAGCAAAACACACAATAAGCAATGAAACAACACCAAGCCTGAAGAGCTCATAAAATTAATTTAACAAAGGAAAATATAAAAGTTGCTTCTGATCTCATGAGAACAAGACTTCATAAAGAACAGCAACAAATATTTGTTGGCTACTGGGCATTTAATTTAAAGAAACCTTTGGCTCTGCCTCTGCAGAATGAGTTACATCCATGGAATTAACAGTGCAAGATCATACCTTCATTACTCTAAAAGTAAGAAAATTAAGATCAATATCTTTCACTGAGGTTGGGTTTGAGGGGGTCCTTGAGTTTTCCCTAACAAAATACAAGCCACCAAAAATTTTAGATTTATTATTTGGCTTCAAATATTTTAATTACTCCAAGCTTAAGCTGGATGTCAGGGAAAAAATGAAAATGGAAATGTACAAAGCAGGGATAATGGAAAAATGTTTTTTAATGAAGTCACCCACATTATATTTATCTCAAGATAACATAAACCAGACTTAAATTGTGCCTGGTAGGAGTCTGCCTAACCTGTCCTTCCACAGATCCTACACTATTTATTCCAGTACACATCTGGCCTTTAGGCTGGACATTTTCCTGGTGTTTATTCTAAATTTCCATTGCAATTTCATCATGGAAATCCCTCTATTCCCTCACTGATGGCAGGACACTTCCCAGCCTTCCTCCCACAGAGGACAGAGCTGGAACTGATGCCATGGAGGTTCTGAAAGATCTTTCCACATGTGAAAATATTTCCCCTCCCTCACCATCCCCCCGTAGATTAACCCAGCTCCATCCTGCCAGGCTTTCCTTTCCTGCAGTTTTGGCCACGTTCCCCCCAGAATTCCCTTCAGTCCAAGACAAGGCAGATATTCCAGCTGTAGAGTTAAGTAGCTCACATTGCCTCACGTTGAAAATGTGCTGTTCCTGCTGATTTATCCTGCTTTTCTCTCTGTTTCTCTGTGTTGCTAACCCACCAGCACAGCTCCTGTACACATCTTCCCTTCTTCCCCACCCACCTTATCTGCAGAAAGTAGCTGGATATGATTTGTTCTCAGGAGATCCATGCTGGTTCTTCTCTTATCATCCTTTATCTTCTGAGCGCTTAAAGAGATTGGCTGACTGTTTATCCTGGTATCTTCCTGGGCACAGAGCAGGAAATGATCAGGCTGTTATTCTTCACCATTTTTAACAACATATTCCTTCATTACTGTCATTTTTATTGTCTAATACCAGAGGCACGTTATCTTCCCAGGGAGTGTCTATTATGTGTGTCCCAGGGTTTAATCCACAGAGGGATGGAGAAGAAAGGATTGAATTTCAGCTGCTCCTGAGTGAGGATGACAATCCCAGTGTGCAGGGGATCAATGATATCACAAAAATTGATCTTTAATAAATAGACTGAGAGCTTGAGTGTATCCTGTAGCAGACAGTGCAAGCAGAGGCACTGTTATGTTATGTACATTATGGCAGAGGATATGCACAATCCCATCCTGAAAATAGATTTTATATCTTTCACTTCCCTGCAGTTCCTGGGATTCAGCTCCAGAGACTTCTAATGATAATTCTCAAATGCCATTTGAAACTGGCATTTGAGTAAAAAGAGAAGTAAAAGAGAGGAGAGAGTAAAGAAGGAAATCTTCTTTAGAAGAAGAAGAGAGAGTAAAAGAAGGAAAGTAAAGTAAAAGAGAGAGTAAAAAGAAGGAAATCTATTTCTGTAGTTTAGTTTCTTCAGTCATTAAACCAGGAAAAAAATTGCTGATTCGAGGATTGCTAAGTAGTCAGAGAATAAATCTGTTTGTGGATTATTAATTGTGAAGTAAAAGCTAATTTTGCAATGGGTGAACAAGATCTGCTTTTTGTGTTGGTGTTCTTAGAGTGGCTGAAGCCAGAGCTACAAACATTTGTAAACCATCCCTGCATCCTGCCTTACTTTGAATTCCTGAGAGTTATGAACTAACACCAAGAGGATAATAAATAGACCACCAGATCATTTTCTAAATCTGATTCTTGCATGGAATTAATGGAGTTTTAGTCACACTTCTTTAACCAACAGGGTCAACATTAACTGCAAAACAAAGTTCCTTTTGGTGACACCTTCCAGATGCTAAAAGCAGAATCCCAGTTCCAATAGACTGGAGCAGGGGCCTAAACTCAACACATCCCAAACTTCTGCAACCCAAACTTTCGCAAAGAACCTGTCAGGGAAAATTCTGGTTTAGGAAAGAACCAATGGCAAAAGCTTGTTTGGATCACATCCCTACAGTCTGTAAGGAAGGTAAGATAAAGCAAGCCCTGCTGGGTGGCAGCCTGTTCTTATTTACAGGACAATATTGTCCTAAATCTTATTTACAGGATAATATTATCCTGTAAAACTCCAATTCAGTGTAAGCTCGTTCAGCTGCAGTGGGGATGAGATTTTTGATGTGTGGTTACAGCAGGACAGGTTTCTGAAGGACATTTCCCACCCCAAAGGCCAGGCCAGCTGCTTTGCAGCCCCTCACATGAAATTTTGGATTCATCCTCTCCCATGGAGCGTGAATGGCTGATACAATAAATCAGTGTTTTGGTTGTGATTCTCGTGGGGTTGGTGGTGGCCCTTGGTGGCCAGCCTGTGTTTCAGGGGCTGCAATCTGCACTCCCATGCCTTTCACACCCACAGGAGAGCTTTGCTCTGAGCTGCTGGGACACTTCCAAGACTGGCTAATTACGCACATTTAAAAGTCTCTTTGAAGGCCTTACCCAAAATTTACTGATCTCCCTTGACTCTCATTGCCCTTCGTAGACTGGGGCAGCCGGATTTGATCTCTGCTGCTTGCCAGAAATGCAATTTCTTCTCCAAAACAGAGATCTGGACACGCTTTGCATCTTTGGTGTTCCTGCATTACCTCAGGAGATGTTTTCCCTGCTATTTGAACCTCCTGCACAGTGACCTTCGAAAGAAAAAATGGAATTGCATCAAGGGAAATGAAAGATTTGCTGTAATCTGGAGACAAGTGTAGCTAAAGATGGACAGCTGGTGTTGGAGCAGAGCAATATCTGGATATTTTCTACACCTGAGGTGATATTGTCTATCTCACAAAGCTGTGACTCTGCCAATTTAAGCAGATCTAGTGATAGCAATAATTTTACTGGCATATTAAGAAATATTTAATTTTTACTTGGCCCCGAGTCCTTCACAATGACTCTCCTCAAGCAAATCAGTGAGCTTCAGGTGCACAAAATGATCCCAACACACTGATTTTAGCTATAAATATTTTCTCTGAAGCTATTTCCTAAATATTTCTCAAAAACTACCTGGAGAGGTAGTATTAGACTTTCTCAATTTACAGCAGTACCTGTTTGGCTGGAGTTATCATGAGCAGATAAAGTATCTGCTGATTTGCTTCCAGGTACCAGTGCTTTCCACAAAGGAATAGTTATAAATCTAGTCAGGAACATTTCACAGAGTAAAAGTGATGAAATTAGGTTAATACATTATTTATAATGAGTGATTTGCTCAGCTCTACGCAAAATAGAGGAACATTTTTAACCAGTTAAATCAGATGAGGAGAGGTGAAAGACATTGTTTCCCTCATTTTTCTCGTTTTTGTGGCAGACTGTCTTAATTACTCATTAAGCTTTAACTTTGCCACTTGTTGTGTGGCAGCTGACAATAAAGAGCTGTGCCTGAACAGATGAGCAAACATCTGGCCAGCCCTGGGAGCAGTGGCATTGCTGCTTGCTCTCATCCCCTTTTTTCAGCCACAAATTCCTTTCCTTGAGGTTTTCCAGTCTCCTCTCCTCTTTCATTCCCTTTGTACACGGTTCCAACAAAGAAATTGCAACTGGAGGAGCACTGGAGTGCAGAGTGGGGAATGGATTCTCATTAATCATGCAGGTACAGCTCACTGGATAATTCATAGCACATCTCCCTGCCACATGTAGGACTTCAGAAGTGATTAACCAGCAGCTCTCTCTGCTGTCCCACCACATAAGAAAGCGTGGCAATAAAAGAGGATTCAGCTTCACAGCACCACAGAAGCTTAAATTTCCCTGATAATAACAACGTGAACACGGAAATGGGAGAGATGGGGAAAATATCTCAGGGAAGGGGAAAAAAAAAAGAAAATAAAAAAGATAACAGTTCTTCAAACCTGAAAATAAAAATGCAGGAGAACATCGTACCAGGAAATGTAACGAATTTCCAAAGAGAGGCTGCAAGAGAAAACACTCCAATCCCACAAGAAGCAATTAGAAGATCCTGTGGAAATGGTGCATTAAACAGATGAGTCTCCAAAGGAATGAGCTGCTTTTTCCTCATCTCTTTTTTTTATTGTTGTTCCAATGGAATTCATCTGCCTGCACGCTCTCTCCGCAGCGTTGGAACGGTGCTTTCCCCTTCCAGAGGATTATCTGGCCTCTGTTGTCAGGGGCTGTGAATAAGCAAAAGCTTTCAAGGCTGCTGAAAAGGATGAAGCACGTTTTTATTTCTCTTTGTAGAACACAAAGCCTGTAGGAGGGAAATTGCAAAATATTGTTCTTCTCTAGCAGGCTTTAGAAGCACTTGGTTTATTTACTCGTCTCCCACCTGAACCAACCTCCAGCTTCATTTCAATAAATGAGCTCCCACTTTATGTGAGGAGTGGGGCAAAGAGAGGAAGGGAAATGAAGGGAAATTGTTTTGTGGAATGGATTGTACCTCTCCCTCTTTCTCCCCCTCCTTCCTGGCTGTTTCTCTTGCCTTATAGAGGGGCTTTGACCTGAAAGAATTTGGGTGTCTCATAAACCAGGGCACTCAGCCCTTGGGTTCAGACATCCATCACCTTCTAGATCAGTTCATGTCTGGTTTAAAATGCAATTCTTCAGTTCCACTCACCTGGAATCTGAAAAGGCCTTTACAGAGTCTGCTCCCTGCAATCCTCAGTGATTCCTGCTCCTCCTTGGAGGGAACTGAAGGCAGCACAAATCTGAGTTAACGGGGTTTATGATCAATCAGCTCATACCTGTCCTATTAATAATGTAAATGGGACAGGATTATTGAGTTATGAGGAGCTTATACACAAATATTAAGCACTAATACATTCATTAAGCTGACTAAAGTATTAATTAGCTTTGATGCTGCTGGATTGCAGACTACCAGATAGTTTTACCAAGGCCTGCTCAAATTGATTAGAGTGATCCCATGCTGTGCACTGTTTCCACAACAGAATTGATCTTTCTCCTGGATGAAGACAAACAACATTCTGAACCACATCTGGGGATGTTTGTGACTAAGCTTGGTTAGGGAAATTAGGAATGGAAATATCCTGCTGGGGTGGTTTATCCTGGATGGGATCTTATTCTGAAGGTAAGCACTTTAAATTTGATGTGATTGGGCTTAGATCCAAAAGAAAAGCAGAATAAAAGATTCTCCCATTTCACTGGGTGCTGTAGAGATTTAGGCCCATGACTAAATGAGCTTTAAGGTCCCTTCCAACCCAAACCATTCTGGGATTTTTGCTCTCACCCTGGAGAAATAAAGGCAAAAATCCTACAAGGAAAATCACCATCCTAATGAGATGGACACTGTGGATTTCTCTGCAGGTGAAAATCAGAATAAATTGGTGTTCCCAGCACGCTCACCACAACTTCAATGCAGGCACTCAGCGAGAAGGGTGTAAATATTGATACTTTACATTACAGGGGTTTAATAATCATGATTGATTTTTTCGTGTATCTTTGAAAGGGTCCAAGACAAGCTTGTGAAAGATATTTTAAAAATATCACTGGCCTAAACTGCCATGGGGTTATTTCACTGCATGTCTGGAGGGTTAGGAAAGTTCTTCAGGGCTTGATGTAAGATGAATATTCTCAAAAGGGTCTCGATCAAGGAAAATTTCAGTTTCCTCACAGTTTTCCCCCCAGCTCTGGATACTGATTGTCTCTGTAACATTTTCTCATTTCTCTGATTTCTGAAAGTGCCTTTTCCTTCGCAGCACTTCACTGACAGTGAGTGGCAGTTGTTCATTAACCATTATCTCTTCTAATTTTCTGTGAACTAATTGCAAGAAGCATAGAAAAGCTATTAGAATAGCAAAGCTCTGAGGGATAAGAGGAGAAAAAGAGCAGGTCAAGATCACTGCAATTTACAGCAATATTTCTTTCAAGAAATGTGGGGGTCTGAAAGTCAATTGTTAAAAAGAAAGCAGAAAGAGACCTGCAAATATCAATTCAAAAATCAATAGAAATGTCCAGTTTGATACAAAGTTTTACAACAATTTCTAGGGAAAATACTTACCTTATGACATGACAAGCATCTTTATTGCATCGGGTAAATGAGCCAGTAAAAGCAAAAATATTGGGAGCATATTGGAGCAGAGCAGTAGGACTGAACAACAGGAATACTCAGGCACAAAGATAACAGGGAAAAAAAAACAACCAAAACCAGCCCAGAAAAGAAACCCCATTTGAGGTGATTCTTGCAGACCAAAGCTGTTTTCTGAAAGAGGGAACAAGCTTGGTAATCAAAAGGCATCATTATCTGGCTAATGTTTCCCAGAATTCGGAAAGAAATAGAAATAAAATTATTAAAACTACCACAGGTTATGAGCAAAGCAATTTTGCTCCTGTCTGTGTTGATGTGTAACCCCAGCAGGAGATTCCTTATAACCTGAGCTGCTGATGATTACAAATCATCAGGTTCATTTCTGCATCACTCGTGGTTAAAATTCACTTTGGGTAGCAGTGAAGGAGGGCGGTGAAAATTGTAAATTAAAATATCTACCCGAGCTGTTGTGTCAATGCAACTTCAATAGCTCATGATAAAAAAGGTAGAAAAACTTCAATGAATGTTGTGGAAAGAAAAATTTCCATATTTTTCTCTCTTAAAATTGTGACTGATAGGTGGATGTAGCATGAAAAAAAACAAGAATGATGAAAAAATAGCTGCATTGGTCACATGTAGGCAACAAGTAAGATCCAGGAACCTTCATAAATCACATGTACAGCCCGAGCACAGACGGATTAACAGGTGGTGAAACAACAGCTGACATATCCAACGTGATGGGCAAGAAATATGACCAGGGTGAGGAGTCTGGACAAGCTTTAATTCAGCACAGCACACGTCAGAAAATTGATGGCTTTTCAAATAACTTGAGAACATTTCTGCCCTCCTCATGGTGCCTGACGGTGCCTGGGGCTGGGAATGAATCCAGCACCATTGCTGGGACAAGAAAGAGTGAAGCTGAGCAGGTGCTGGTGACCACTGGTACCACTCTGAGATGATTCCCATGACCAATTATTCAATTACTCAATTAGAGCTGTTCTGACAGCACCACCAGCTCAGGAGTTAAAATAACATAAGAGAAAGGATTTATTAGCATGCAAAAATCCTCCTGCTTGGGTGGGGGATAGCAGGAAGGGTATTCCTGAATTCCTTGTGGATGAGAACAAAAAAAAACCACCTTTGGTAGCCTTGGAGCAGATGAAGGGCAGGTAAACAGAGCATCAGAGAGATCCGTCATCGGAAGGACACGGCTCTGCCAGCTTGGTAACCTTCAGCAAAGAAATGCAGGATGAGATCATTTGAACACAGATTGGAAGAATTATGAGATGAAAAATTAGTTAAATAAATCAGCAGGCGTGCCAGGTGATCCTCTGCAGCAGAGATGGATGTTTCTTTTTTAATTTACTGGAAAGACACAGTCCCTTGGCTTGAACTCGAGGCTCTTGAAGGTCTTTTCAACCTCAAATTTTCTGATGCTCACAGGGACTGCAGGTTCAAGCAGCCACCTTGGGAAAGAATAAAATCTTCTTTCGCCCCTACTCCAATGAGTTTATGAAGATTTTGTAGCAGTTGTATTTATGGAAGATGAATAACTTTGAAAGATCCCTGAGAAGCTGATGGTGACCTGGTCCATGGAGGATATCCAGAGGATGGAATTCCACCCTCCCATGAAGTCCATGGGTTGGATCCTTCAGGAATCACAGCTGGGGGATTTTTGCTCTGGTTCAGGCTCATCTACATGGCCATGTAGCAGGCAGTGACTCCAGGGCTGGTGGCATCTGAGCCGAGGCTTTGAGGGCTTTAATTGAAATATTTAGTCAAAACCCACAGTTAAAATTACTGAAATCCTCCAGTGGGTCTAGCAGGTGGCACTTAAACTGTATAAAAGTTACTCTTTTGGTGATGCAAGTAATACAGATAAAAACTAATCCAGGAGAAAGGGGTAGGAAATCTGCCTGGGTTATTACAATTATTTTCTAAGTCTTTCTGCAAGCTGTAGACAACTCCACATTTTTACGGAGTTCATTTTATTTTCCACAATCCATTCATTGTCAATGAAAATCCAGGCGAGCAAATGAAAATAAACCCATGTTATCACTCAGATTTAATGATTTCCTGCTGGCCCTCTTTAATGTTCAGGACTGACCTTTTTTTTTTTTTAAATACTTACCAGCAAATTTACTGTCAGTCTTTGGTTTCTTCTCCCCTGGAATGGTCACCTTTTCCTGCCAGGTGTTGCTGTGTGAGGCTCAGCATTGCCAGCATGAGCAACTTTTGCTTCTCCTTGAGCTTGGAGTTTGTAAACATTGTCAGCCCTGAAGTCCTGGAACAAGGGGAATATTCAGCTCCAGAAATTTCCACTCCAGGTGATGTCAACTTGCTGATTAACTCTGTGAATGAAAATGAGTGCTTTAGTGGAGTGCTGAGATGACAGCAAATGAAAATCTGTCCTAAAATACAGCAAAACCTGCAGGAAATTCCAGGTACCTGATGAGGAAGCAGCGTTTTCTTGAGCTGAAATGTTTAAATTAGTCTTTTTGACTCTTGCCTAGCTCTTCTGGGGTGGAGGAACATGGCCATGGCACCAAAGTGCCCCTATTAATCTGGATTTTCTGCTCCCTGGCTGCTGGCAGTAAGGACAGTTAACATTCCAATATCACTTCCCTTTCAAGGATACTGAAGAGCATTGGAAGCATTAAGCTCTGAGGTCGGTAATTCACTAATGAGAAAACTGATTCAAAGAGAAATTAGGAGCTGATTCTCTCCTCCACTGAAGCCAGTGGAAATCACTTTGTGGTTTCCCTGGGCAGACCGTGTGTGGCTTGTGAAAGGTCACGCAAGAAATCACAGAAAAATTGGACTTAAAGTCCAGCACCTTTTTGCTTGTTCAGCACAAGAATAATTGTTCCTTATCCAGAGCCTGAATCCTTTGTATCTGAATCCCTTTTCCTTAATGCAGCTTAGAAATATTTCAATAAATTCAGATTTTCTAAGCCTACATTTCCAAGTTCTTGGAAGTAGTTGAACTTCATTAAAAAGCTGCTGCTCAGTATTGCTGAGACCTTTCTGAGGTGTTCAGTTTTCATCAGGACACTGAAGAAGGCACAATTTAATTCTTCAAACCTGTTACTTTAGAGGTTGTGCTCTCCAAGGGGCTGATCCAAAGTGTTCTGTACTCAGCAGCCTTGAGGCTCCCTGGGATGTTTTTTAAGACCCTTCTCCCTGGCAATACTTCAAGCAGTTGCTTTTGTATTTTCATGCATTACTTGTGTGGCTGGAAACATTTTTATACCAAGAGTCCAGATAAATGCCAGTTCTGCCGTCATAATACACCTCAACACAGGTAAGAAACACAATGTTGTGTTTATAAATCTGATTTATGCAGGGTCTGGAGCTGCAGTAACTCAGATAGAGAAGAGTTTATGCACAGAATCACCAGAGCATACACAGAATTATTTATCAGCATGGCCTGTGGAGAGAGGCTGGTGTGGGGCATCAGCACCCACCTGACAGAGCAGGAATAAACATTTCCTGAAAGGACTCTGGGAAGGTTTATCACAAACACAGCTCTGTAATGAACCCATGGAATATTTATGCTGTACATTCCATGTGAAATATGTGAGAGCTGGCCAAGTAAAGCCCTCCCAAAACAAGGCAAGCAGGACACTTTTATAATGGTGATAAAACTGCAGCAGCATTTCTGGACTTTTATGAACCTTATGCTTCCTATCAGTGCTCCTTCAAATTATTTATCACTTAAACATCATTCCAGCACAATTGAAATGAATGGATTTCCATGGCAGACAGAACAGACTGGAGTTTTTGCTCTACTCTGGGCTTAACAAATTCCAGTGTGCAGTGAGTGGCAAAAGTATTATTCTACTGTGTCATATAAAGGATTATTTCAGATGTTTGAAGTAATGCATACAGTTAAAGGTTATGGGAGAATAATGTTAAAGAAATTCATTGTTTCAGGCTTGGCTGGTAATCTGAATGATAAAAAGGTGATGACTGTTACAGCCTTGAAGCATTACAGTCATTTGGCTATGATAATAGTTCTCAGATTTGGTTATGGCCCTAATATGTTACCTGAAAGTTAAAATCAGATTCTCAGCTCTGTTGGCACATAATGATCACTTATTGTCTAGAATGTAATTTCTGAAAGAGAATGAGAGTTGATCTTGAGGATAAATCCTGGTTTATTTTATGGTTTTCTTTTATTTTTTTTTTTTTTTTTTCCTTTTTCAGAAGAGCTAAACATGGAGTTTGTATTTCAGAGAAGGAATCAATTCAGGATCATCATTTCTGGAAATACACTGAGATAAATCTGTCTCCTGCTCCCTGCTTTTATAGCTCTTTGTTCCAAGCTGTTATGGACCATGGGCAGGCAATGTTTCTGCTGCTAGAAGCAATCCCCCAGAGCTGTGAGGTGACAGAGCTTCAAACCAGACCCTACAGATGGTTTGGGCTTTGCTTTTGGAGTACTTTAAACACACAAGTGCAAAGGAGCAGCTCACAGAAACCTGCCCTGGCTTTTGGGCTTGCCTGGGGCTCAGTGGGAAGGACACTGCTCCAAGGTGACTTTGCTCTGAGTGAAAGAATCCCAGACTGGTCTGGGTTGGAAGGGACCCTAAATCCCACCCAGTGCCACCCCTGCCAGGGCAGGGACACCTTCCACTGTCCCAGGCTGCTCCAGCCCCAGTGTCCAACCTGGCCTTGGGCACTGCCAGGGATCCAGGGGCAGCCCCAGCTGCTCTGGCAATTCCATCCCAGCCCCTCCCCACTTTCACAGGGAAGGATTTATTCCCAGTATCTCATCTGAATCTCCTCTCTGGCAGTTTGAAGCCATTCCCTGTGCCCTGGCTCTCCATCCTTTTTTAAACAGTTTCTCTCCAGGTTTCATGCAGCCCCTTCAGGCTCTGCAAGGCCACACTGAGCTCACCCAGAGCTTCTCCTGTGCAGGTGAACAATGCCAGCTGTGCCAGCCTTTCCTCCCAGCAGAGCTGCTCCATCCCTCTGATCACCTCGGAGAAGTTTCCTGAAGTTCATAAACTTTGGTCCTGATCTTTACATCCCAGAGAAAAACAGCTGCCAGCCCCAATGTCCAACCTGGCCTTGGGCACTGCCAGGGATCCAGGGGCAGCCCCAGCTGCTCTGGGAATTCCAGCCCCACCCCACCCTCACAGGGAGCAATTCCTTATTTATATCCCAGCTAACCCTGCCCTCTGGCAGTGGAAAGCCATTCCCTGTGTCCTGTCCCTCCATTTCCTGCACTCTCAGCATTCCCAGAAGTCCAAACCTTCCCCTTCCCTACAGGAACACAGCAGGAAGGAGTCAGAGTCACAATTTGCACTCCTTTCCCACCACACTGGGCCTTTGTCCCAGCTCTGTTACAAACAATTCCCACTCTTGTCATAATGCCAGCACTTCACAATCCTTATTTCATCATTTTTAGGATTCTCAAATGACAAACTTGCTGCCCACGGTCACAACTACAGGTGGAACAGCTAAGATTGAGATTTTAGCCACAGCAAGGTCACACAATAAAGGCCAGGTCAGAAAAGAGATCAATAATTATTTGCATTGTGTGTTGTAAGTAAAGAATAAAGTTTAGCAGTAGAAGAGCTGTGAAAGTCAAAGCATTTTTCTGTTTGATTCTCCCTCTGTAGAAAAAAGACCCATTCCCAAAAAAACCCCAGCAACAAACAGCCCAAAAAAATCCCCTCAAAACTCAAGAACCCCCCCAAAATCAAGCCAAAAAAACTCCAGAAAAACCAAAAAAAATCAAACAAAAAACCCAAACAAAACCAAAAAAGTAAACACACAAAAAAGCCCACCAAAAACAAACAAGCCCAAAAAAACCCAACCAGACAAAAAACAACCAGAAAAACAAAAAACAAACAAACAAAAAAAAAAAGGCAAAAAACCCAACCAACATCACCAAAGAAAAATCCACAAAACCCAAAACCAAACCCCCAAAACAACCTAAGAAATTCAAGGAAAAAGACATAAAATAATGGGAATATTATTCCAGCAAAAGCTGCTTCCAGACAAGCTGAAAAATAAGCAAAATTGTGTCACAATTATTCCAATCCAGACTAGAAATCCAATATTTATTTGCCATTTGTTCTCTGTTTTGTTTTATGGGGCTGGGAAATGTTTGATTAAAAAGGGGGCCATGTTTGCAGGGCGTATTATTCTTTCCAGATTTCCCTTTTATAACTCAGGGTAGTCCAATAAATTTCTTACCCTAGAATCTTTCTTGTGTCCCTGCATTTCTGGAGCTTCACAGGGATGATGATTGGAAATCAAACATTCTGGGGAGATACTGCAGTTAAGTATTAAACCTGACAGCTTTTATATGGTGAGTACAATAATTGATTTCACGTTGTGCTAACCTGCTCGGCAGGTTAAAGCAGCCAGGAGAGTTCCATTTCATAGAGTAGGCACTGAATTATTATTTTTTTTAAGGTTTTAAAAGCACTGAGTCAATTTACATTTCAATTTTCCTTTCTAAACACTTACATAGATGAAGAATACAGCGAGCGCTTGTGCGGGCAGGAGGACAAATTCAACCCTGAAATTTCCTCTGAGGAAAAAAAAAAAAAACCACTGAAGTAGTAAACAAATCAGGAAAATATTGAAAATAAGTCAAATTCTTGAAGGGAGTGGTTATATCTTTATTTGCTGTCTCTGTTCTGGCCTATTTAGCACCTGCTGGTGGCATCTTGGAGTGGGGAGTGCTTGGGAGTGGAAGAAGTCTGAGGGATTCCTGAGTGTTCAGAGTTAAAAAAAACTTGACTCTTCTGAGGAACATGGTACCAAAATCCACTGGCATAATGTCAGTGCTGAAAAATTTTGGAGTCACTAACTCTCTTTTTGCTCAGAAAGGGTCCAGGGAAAAACTGATACTTCCAACATGCTTGGTAATCCTCAGACTGGAGTGAACAATTTGTTGCCGTGCCCCCAAAATGGAAAATAATCTGTGTTCTACACCAGTGCTTTTTTGAGCACATTTATTAATATAAAGAAATAAAGGTGGGATCCACAGAGTGCTGGTGGACATGAAATTTGCCCAACTTTCCCTTTTCCTCTGCTTCAGATCATCTCAAGCAGTCAGCAGAGGGATTTAATGGGTCTCGTATTTTTCAGGAAGTCCCTAAACTGGAAATAAAGAGCTCTGGGATGAACTGCCTGTGACTTTCTCTGCTGTTTCACTTCACTTAGACATTTTACCCCTGGGATAAGGAGGTTCCTCCTTTGGGCAGCTGCTCCAGGATTCACATCCTGGTCCCACTCCACAGCCAGGTTATACCAAATGGAAAGTTTCAACTTCGTGCTGAATTGGTGAGAAACCACTTTTTTTACCCACCCTTACGGCTTATTGCCATGCCCCAGTGCCTGCTGAGGTAACAGAATTTTCAGTAAGGACCTCTACGTGGTCAGACACTTCTTTTTCCAGGCAGTTTTTGCTGTATTTATGGTGAGAAATGAGGGTCACTTCCTTTCTGCACATTAGGGCTGCTGAGCTGAAGAAAATGGGTATAACTTTTCTCTTAATTCTATAATCTTATTATCCCAGCTCCAATAAAAACTGATAATGAAATCTGAGGATATTGAGAACTTGGATTTTTTCCATCAAGTCTAACTTGGTATTTTTTTCGAGCGCTCTGGTACTTACCATAGTCCAACTCTTTTTAAGACCATCCAGGGAAACATAAACCCTTGCAGCGAGCCATTTTCTGTCAAAATTATATCTGACCTGCATATTTTTGCAATTCTCTGATGCATTATACAGTCAGATCAGGTTGTTCCTTGACCACTTGTTCACCCCCATCAATTGCATTAGCATTTAACGTGTCAGTTTAAATTACAAAGGTAACAAAGGTTTAGGAAGGTTACAATAGATCCAATCTCATGCAGAAGTGAGGAAAAATAATCTTAAATCATCCTTGCATGGGAGTGTTATTTTTCCTCCTGACATGCATTTACTCACCTTCTAGAGCATCACTGGGCAGCTTTTTATGGTGAGGACTCCATGGGATCAGCACAGCCTGTCAAATGGGAGAAGCAGCAGCCCTGAGACAAGCAGGGATATTTTATTTGAACTTAGATTGCATCTCCTGTGTCTTTACTAATTTTCCCTTCTATTCTCCATTCTTTTTCAGGGCTAAATTCCCTCTTTTTCTCTCTCTGGAGAATCTGTTCCTCTTTGTGTCTGATCAGTAAATTAGGGCCTATTCTACAGGCACATAAGAACATCATCAAGGATTGGAGTCTTTAAAGTTCTTAATCCTTTAGCTTTGAACAGAATCAGAGAATCATTAAGGGTGGAAAAGACCTCTAAGCTCATCAAGGCCAACCATCAACCCTAATCCCTGTCCTCAGCTGCCACATCCACATGTTTTTGGAACACTCCAGGGATGGGGACTCCACCACTGCCCTGGGTGGTCTGCTCCAATCCCTGACAGCTTTTACATGAGGAAATTTTTTCCTGGGATCTCATCTAAATCTCCCCAACGTGAAGATAGCTGCAAGAGGGACAGCAGTGCTCCTCCTGAAAGCACCCATCATCCTGTGCTGTGGATTTACCACTCTGCCACGTCAGGGTTTGGGGCTGTATTAATAAAATACCAACCTGGAATTGCAGTAAACTTAGGAAAACCTGTTCTCTCTAAAGCAATTTCATACGTTTGGGAAAACCTGGAGGTCATGTTAATTTTCCCTGGGATTTTTTTCTATTTCTGCAATGACTTAATAACACATGGGCAGTGATGTCAGAATTCCAGCTGTGGGTTGCCTGAATACACAATAATGGCATAATTCCTCCCACATCTACTCATTCCAACCTTTCTGTGCCCTCCCAGCACCAAGGCAGGCAGCTGAGCAACATAAACACACTGCATGGCCTTCTGGAAAAATAAATCAGCACATGATGGGCCAGAAATGCCCCTGAGTGAAGAGTTGGCAAAAACACAATCACAAGAGCAAAATTCGGATAATTTATAAATTTAGGTATTCATTGATTTATGTATTTATACATAAATATATGTATTTATAATACACTATGCAGATGTATTTATACATCATGAAGTGCATTACAAATACAGGTATTTCTTTTTTAATAAAGGTGGAACAAAGAGCTTCTGCCAACAATATTCACATGCACAAAGCTGCCATCAAATCTGCCTGCATGGCAACTGCAGCTGTAAGGTGTTAAAGCAGCAAAATTAAAAGTAAAGGCAGATTGTGGCTGTTACTGAGCTCAGGAAGCAGAGTTATAAATTTAAAATAAGCAGGTATTTTTAAATTCTTGATTTCAATGCGGCCAGAACATGTTAAAAAGGCCCTAAACCAACAGTGCCTGCATCTTAAGTTTGAGCAATAGCTAAAGGCTAAAAATAACATTGGAAAAGTAGTTTAAGGAGATATCTTTGCTACACAAACGCCAGCATTTCCACATGCAGCTGTGGCCCGTGAAGTGTGCTGTGATGAATGGGGTTTAATAAGCAGGAGAGCAGAGCCTCCATTTGGCTGGAGTGGCTCCTCTGCTGGGATTGGGATGTGCCACTTGCATGTCCCCAGACGTGGAGCAGCTGGGCTGCCTTGCTGCAGGAGAGGGCTGGAGGCAGGGTGTGTGTGGGGGCTCTGGGCAGGACAGCTGCTTGCTGCAATCAGCTAGACAGAATGAGCCAGATATGCAGATAGATCTACATGGGTGACTGAGAGAAGTGTAGGCTGAGAAGGGACCTCAAAGCCCCTCCAGTGCCACCCCTGCCATGGCAGGGACACCTCCCACTGTCCCAGGCTGCTCCAGCCCCAGTGTCCAACCTGGCCTTGGGCACTGCCAGGGATCCAGGGGCAGCCCCAGCTGCTCTGGGAATTCCATCCCAGCCCCTCCCCACTTTCACAGGGAAGGATTTATTCCCAATATCTCATCTGAATCTCCTCTCTGGCAGTTTGAAGCCATTCCCTGTGTCCTATCCCTCCATCCCATGTCAATTGTCTCTCTCCGTGTTTCTTGCAGCTCCTTCAGGCTCTGCAAGGCCACCCTGAGCTCAGCCCAAAGCTTCTCCTGTGCAGGTGAACAATGCCAGCTGTGCCAGCCTTTCCTCCCAGCAGAGCTGCTCCATCCCCTTGGAGAAGTTTCCTGAGGTTCATAAACTTTGGTCCTGATCTTTACATCCCAGAGAAAAACAAGACACTAACTAACAAAAGCCAAATACAAGCACATTCAAAAGTTGTGTTACCATATTTTGACTATGCAGATGTTATTTTGAAGCAACAAGAACTGTTCTCCCCAGATCAGAGAACTCTTCTAAGAAAGGATGAAGTACTTCTCCTATTTCAGATAATATCCTGGGATATTTCAAAGGAAAACGAGAATTTAATTAAAGAACAGGCCTTGTAAAATAATCTCATCAAGACCTGCACCTGTATGCTGTAAAACTTCAGGACTTTGTGCTCACTAGTGAGCCCCAATCTGTGTCCAGCTTCTTTAAATATCTTCAGCAAACTCAGGTGGAAAGAATCCTATACCCCCATATGAAACTCTAATTTAAACTACTCCTTCTAATATTCTATTTTCATAAATAAAATCCCCAGTTGTTTTGTTTCTTGTGACATAAACCCAAACACAGCGCCCAAAAATAACCCTCAATACCATTTGGTCTGTTTTCCCATGAATATTTATAGCAGCTCAGGTGTCAGAGACTCCTTTCAGCTGAAAAAAAAAAAAAAAAGACCTTATTCAGATTTTATTGATGTAGCTCACGATATTCCTGCTCTTGTACAACACAAGGTCACGCTGAATTTCGATGTCACACTTCATTAAAGTGTGCACTGGGCACCCTTGGCTCGAGGTGCTCCCTGACCCCAGCACCCTGCAGTCCATGAACATCAGCAAGGCTTTCTCCTGCCACATTTGCAGCATTTTTGCAGAGTCAGCCAATCAATATTGGTGAAAAAAAAACGACCCAAAAGTTGCCTGCCTGTGATTATCCTTGCAACATTCCCAACCTGATGGTGCTGTCAGCTCTGGGTGCAGCCTGCAGCTGCACGTGATGGGTTTGAGTCTTTCTTTGGCTTGATTCACAGCAAGAGGTTGTAAATAGATCTTTCCTGCCTTATCCAGGAAAACAATCCCATTTGGAGGATGCTATCTTTTAAGCAGAACCCATGAAATCATGAATGAGAGAGCTGGGCTTTGAAACTTCCAGCAAAGCTGAGAAATTTGCACAAAATGAAACGGTTTTATTTCAACGACGTCCTCTCTCTTCCCCACGAAATAAATAAAAGGGAAAAAGGTCCTGAGTTTCCTGTGTTTCCCATTGCTGCTGTATTCTCAATCCCCATGGAATGAGGTGGTGGATTTGATTTGGCACAATTTATGGTCTGCAATCAAGCTGCAAGCTCAGGAGTTCAGTGCCCCTGTCTGTCATCGAGTCAAACTGAGGCTAAAGATCTTCACATCCTGAAATTTGGTACCCTCCAATTGCTGCTTTGGAGAGCAACGCCCCAGCTGAAGGCTGCAGTGTCATTTGTGAGCAGTGCTGACCTTCCTTTGAGGCATTGCTGGGATTTGTCACTGCTCTGTTCATCACTGCAGAATTTTTTGCAAGTCCTAAAATCATCAAGCCCAACCTTCAGTCAGATCCCACCTCACCCGCTAAATCCTATCCCAAAGGGCCACATCCAAAAACCAAGTGGTTTTTGAGCTCTCCAGGGGTGGTGACTCCAGCACCGCCCTGGGGAGGCTCCTGCAGGGCCTGGCCACTCTTGCAGTGAGGGATCCTGGTTTGAGGCACAGGAATTTTTCTGAACGCGGGGCAGCGAAGCCATTTATGGGGCCACATCCTGGCAGAGCCGCACAAACAGGTGTGCAGGGCTGCAGAGCTGCAGAAGGAAGCAGCAGCAGTGGCTGAGCTGCTGGCAAGCCCTGCGGGGTGGCAGGTGACACTGCAGGGACGAGCAGGTTCCCACGGGCCACCACCGGCAGGGCTCTCGTCACCTCGGCCCTGTTTGCACCGAGTTCAGGATCTGAGTGTCCCCAGCAAACAACTTCCCTCTCCCTGGTGGCCTCAGCAGGACCTGGGTCACGTCCTCAGCCCTCCTTGCCGGTGCCACCGGCCCCGTGGCCGTGGTGGCAGCAGAAGGCCTCTGGCTGGCGTCACCCAGCACGGCCGGCGCGCCTGGGGCGAAGAGACTGAAAACAAGGCAGAGCTGCTGCCGAGAACGTGACCCTGCCTGTGCAAGCTGGCATTTCCAGCTGCAGCATTAGCATTTGCTATTTCCCACGTTCTTTGGTGGGATGCCCCAAGTCGTGGTATTTCACACCATTCTACTAAAAACAAGCATTGTAGGATAATCTTCTAAGCCCCTTTCCTTGACCAGACCATGGAGTAAGAACAACATGCAAAAAACTAAACCCCTGCTCCAAGGGGACAAATGAAAATCAAGGTGCAGAGCAGCCCTTCCCCCAAGCAGACAACAAGGGTTTGTCTCATCCGTAAGACAAATGTATTTATCAGAACAAAGAGCCAGCGCAGAAAGGCTCAAGCCCAGCTTAACGGCAGGAGCAGCACACTTGGGATTGTTGGGCTGAACAAAAGCAGCTCCCCAGGAGCCAACGCAGCTCTGCCAGGCTGGGGAGAGGCTGCAATTCCTGCACAGGGAGCTGGGGAGAGGCTGCAATTCCTGCACAGGGAGCCTGGGGAGAGGCTGCAATTCCTGCACAGGGAGCCGGGGGAGAGGCTGCAATTCCTGCACAGGGAACCTGGGGAGAGGCTGCAATTCCTGCACAGGGAGCCAGGGGAGAGGCTGCAATTCCTGCACAGGGAGCCTGGGGATAGGCTGCAATTCCTGCACAGGGAGCCAGGGGAGAGGCTGCAATTCCTGCACAGGGAACCTGGGGAGAGGCTGCAATTCCTGCACAGGGAGCCTGGGGAGAGGCTGCAATTCCTGCACAGGGAACCTGGGGAGAGGCTGCAATTCCTGCAGCTCTGTCCGGCTGGGGAGAGGCTGCAATTCCTGCACAGGGAGCCTGGGGAGAGGCTGCAATTCCTGCACAGGGAGCCTGGGGAGAGGCTGCAATTCCTGCACAGGGAACCTGGGGAGAGGCTGCAATTCCTGCACAGGGAGCCTGGGGAGAGGCTGCAATTCCTGCACAGGGAGCCGGGGGAGAGGCTGCAATTCCTGCACAGGGAGCCAGGGGAGAGGCTGCAATTCCTGCAGCTCTGCCCGGCTGGGGAGAGGCCACGGGTGAGCCCGGAATGCAGCGTGGGGAACAGGGAACCCGGAGCGGAGTCCGGAATGGAGTCGGCAAAAGGGAAAACCCGGACCGGATTTTTGCCGGAGTCCGGAATGGAGTCGGCAAAAGGGAAAACCCGGACCGGATTTTTGCCGGAGTCCGGAATGGAGTCGGCAAAAGGGAAAACCCGGACCGGATTTTTGATTGAGTCCGGAATGGAGTCGGCAAAAGGGAAAACCCGGACCGGATTCTTGCCGGAGTCCGGAATGGAGTCGGCAAAAGGGAAAACCCGGACCGGATTTTTGATTGAGTCCGGAATGGAGTCGGCAAAAGGGAAAACCCGGACCGGATTTTTGCCGGAGTCCGGAATGGAGTCGGCAAAAGGGAAAACCCGGACCGGATTCTTGCCGGAGTCCGGAATGGAGTCGGCAAAAGGGAAAACGCGGACCGGATTTCGGCCGGAGTCCGGAATGGAGTCGGCAAAAGGGAAAACCCGGACCGGATTTTTGCCGGAGTCCGGAATGGAGTCGGCAAAAGGGAAAACCCGGACCGGATTCTTGCCGGAGTCCGGAATGGAGTCGGCAAAAGGGAAAACCCGGACCGGATTTTGGCCGGAGTCCGGAATGGAGTCGGCGAAAGGGAAAACCCAGACTGGATTGCGGCTGGCATCCGGAATGGAGTCGGCAAAAGGGAAAACCCGGACCGGATGTCAGGTGGCATCCTAAATGGACTTGGCAATAAGGAAAACCCAGACCGGATTTCTGCCAGAGTCTGGAATGGATCCAAAAGTCAATGAAATTTTATTTTTTTTTTAATCTGAAATTCCTGTAGGCTTTATAGGAGCTCCTCAAGCTGAAATTCAGCAGAGCTGGTAAGCTGATTTCTGGAGATGCCTGAGGAGTCTAGCTGTAATATTAGACAACAAATTTAAATATTTTAAGTTATTTGGGATGTCTCAATTGACAGGTGTGTATCAAATCATCCAAAAACCTTTTTCTCAAAAAGACCCCTGTGGGTAAAGAAGATTTTGCTTAAAAAAACATGGAGATTATGGTTCACAATTTTAACAATTCTTCATGTTTCAGGAAACCACAATTCCCTTAACAGAGATCCATTTCTGGTTGAATACATAAACTGACATACCTTGCATAGAATTAATTAAATTAGGTGGATTTTATACCTTCTTAATGAACCAATACAAAACATGGTGTGAATCCCCTTAATTCAATTCCAAGCTGGGTTTATTTGCTTTGGGAGATGCACAACTAGAAACTCAATCAAGTAAAAACACCCCTGGTCCTCCACTCTGTCTCCAGCTGATATCTTTATATTAATTTAAATAATTGGGGAAGGAGATTCAAATAAATAAAACTCTGAGAAAGGCATAATTTTTCTATTAAAATGTCTTAGAGAAAAAGAATATTATTGAGGACAGAACTGATAAATATTCCTCTCAAACAGGACTGGTGAAGTGCACTAATAAAGCTTCAATAGCAAAGCAGAAATTTTGGCTTCACTCACCTGCCAAGGTGGGGTATTTCTGGGTAACCTTAGGGTTATCCAGAAATTAGGTGCTTTATCCAGAAATTAGATGCTTTATTCCCTTGGGAATGGTAAAATACAAAGGAAAAAATAGGAAAGTAAGGAAAAAATAGGAAAACTTGTGGAAAAGAGGCAGAGAAAGTAAAGCAATAATTTCTGCAAAGGGGGAAACCAAACAGTTCTTAGGCAGAACTGAAACAGATAAAACACATGGTGGCATCTTAATGCTTAAATTTTTCTTTCTTCCTTTTTCTTTATCATCAAAGGAAGGAAAACACTTCTTCTCCTATCTTAGATCAATCCATCAAAGAGCAGAGCAGGAAAACTGTGTCAAAAAAGAAAATTATTTCCACAGCAATGGAAATTCTTGAAGAAATACCTATATTTTTGCTTGATAAATTATTTCTTCATTTCTATATTCATACAAAGCACATGTATTTTCCTGCTCTGTTGAACAGAGAAATCCTGTGAGCTCCCAGAGAAAGCTGCTATTAGGTTATTTTTCTCTGACTGAAGAAGTTATTTGCTGTAGCTTTCAAATCCTGGTGAAAAGCTTTGCTGTTCTTCCTGTGCCCTATTGAGCACAGGTGCAAATTATTAATTTAAAATGTTATTTTAAATGGCAGATGGTTTCAAACTTTAAATTCAAGTGTTTTCTGTGAACCAGATTGATTTCAAACTAACTTGATAGGATCCTGATGTTGCAGCAATGCCAATTTCAAGCAAAGTCGTGATTAGAAATGGCTCAGTACTGTTTAGCACACAAATTTGGTGTTCAATAGGATTGAGGCAAAAAAGGAGACTCTCAGGAAGGTCCCAGAAAAGCTAAACAGGATTGGGGATGGGCTGGAATTTGCTAAGAAGAAATGAGAGACAAGCAGGACCCCAAACTCGACTCTGGTGATGGAGACAAGCTGCTGTCAGGAAAGCAGAAGACACCAAAAAGAGAAAAACCAGGCTGTTAGTGCTGATTTTCCCTTTAAATTCCCAAGTTTTCTCTAAGTTTGGAGGATATCAGCAATGCTGCAAGGAAGTTCCCCACCGAGTGTGGATTGAGCTTGGTTCTCCCACAGGTTTTCAGCACTTTGCAGGGAAGTTCTGTAAGAGACAGGGTGTAAAGCTGT
The DNA here is from genome assembly GCF_024509145.1 of Vidua macroura. Taxonomy (NCBI): domain Eukaryota; kingdom Metazoa; phylum Chordata; class Aves; order Passeriformes; family Viduidae; genus Vidua; species Vidua macroura. The sequence goes on from NC_071583.1 coordinate 2,793,267, forward strand.
GATCTCACATTGCCACCCTCCAACACTCCTCCTGTTTTGTTTTGGGTTTTTTTGGGTTTTTTTGGTTTGTATTTTTTTTTTTTGTCAGGTCACTCAAATTAATTGGTTTCAACTTCCTTTTTTTTTTTCAAGTGGAAGTTCATTAAAATGTTGAAAAAATTGCCATCACAAGGAAAAGCACAATCTCCTGTTAACAGTGTCAACCTGCAACTGCTCTGGCTTCTTTTTCTTCTTAATTGGATCTGTTGAATCTCCCATTCTGCTTAGCAAACAGCTTGGATTTGGGCAAATCAGCAGTTTTTTCCAGTGGGGGGGACAAAAAAAAAAAGATCAAGAAATTCCCAACCATCCCAAATAACTTCCCAGATGTGGCGTTACCTTAATAAAGTCGTAGACTATTTAAAACTTGTTTCTTGTATGTTGAAGTTCTTGCTGAAGTGTCAGGGGACAATCAGTCACCACTTGTACTCAATAAACTGGGAGATGATACTTCAGGAATCGATGCAGCTCTGCAGAGATTTGAAAGATGTGCATTTATTGGAGGAAGCAGTAAATAAAAATAAAGCCTCGCTGGGATTTAATTTCAGTACCCAATGGGTGAGTTTGTACTTGTGTGCATGTATAAATAACTTAATTATAAATAAAGACACCAAAGGAAAGGGAAAATTGTAAACTTAGCAACTATTGACTAATATGCAAAAAATAAGACCAATGTCATCAAGTTGAACTTTGCTATTCTAATTCTGCATTCATTTGCATAAAATCCTTGCTGCTTTGATGCAGATAATTCCTGACTCTCCACTCCATCAAGAAAAATCGATTTGTGGCTATTATAGACTAAATATTTTCCTGACTTTTCCCCTCCCGAAGCTCCACTGCTCTCACAGGTGAGTTCCAGAGGTGAGAGGAGCAATGCCTGGCACTGTGAGTACACAGAAAGTACAAGGAATAATCTTATCTCAATATTGAGTTAATACTATTAAAGCTATTAAAGCATTTTAAAGACTTCTTGGCCAACTCACAATTAACACTTCTTCAATCTTCTTAAATTATCAAGCACTATGAAAGTAGACAAGGTCATTGTTTTATCTGCAATAAAGTCAAAGGAATTGCCAGAGAGTCTTACACGTATAATTAACAGTGTGCAATTTATTCAATAAAGCTCTCATTTAATTACAGGAACCTATTACACTGAGTGATGCGTTAGGGGTGATTTATATCTCAGATGTAAATATTCAGAAAGAGGCCTCCCATAATGAAAGCAGCTGCTCCCTGCTCTCCATCCATGTTCAACTTCAGTGTGTTGGTACAATATATTAAATATTGAGAAGAAATTTTTCCCTGTGAGGGGGGGCAGGCCCTGGCACAGGGTGCCCAGAGCACGCTGGATCCCTGGCAGTGCCCAAGGCCAGGCTGGACACTGGGGCTTGGAGCAGCCTGGGACAGTGGAAGGTGTCCCTGCCATGGCAAGGGTGGAATGGGATAGGCTTTAAGGTCCCTCCTAACAATCCCTCCTGGGACTCTGGGATTCTATATTGATACCAGGCCCTTACGAGCTGGCAGGGATTATTTTGGGAAGACTTAGTGTCACCTGTTGGAATTATGGCTCCTTGGTCTTCTTCAGGAGTGTGGCCTGGACCAGCAGTCACAGGCACAAGCTGGTGCTGAGCTGTGGCAGATGTTACATCTGGTTTTGTTGGTGTTCCTTTCACCAACAGCGAAGTGTACCAGCAAACCTGTGCTCCTTCTGCATCCATAAGCTGTGAATCCACACCAGTTTGCACTGTTAGAAATACAAAAGTCAGTTTGGTTTTCTTAACATGGAAAAATAAATATTCCTGATTCTTGCTAATAAAACGTTCCTTGTGGGGATGGGATTATGCACTTGTAGCTTCCCTGTGCTCCCACGGCCTGTCTGCCTTTGGGTTATCCAAAATCCAAAAGAGATTCTGCACAAAGCTTTAAACCCCAGAGCTTTTAAACTGAGAGGCATTCAGAGCTGCAATAAGTCACTGCCTCTGTGAGAGCTACACCTGTGCTGTTTTAGCACCAAAAGCACTGCAAATCACTCTATTACTTAAGTATTTTCCTCCACAGATCTCAGAGCTTTCACAAAAAAGCAGCTGAATGAAGCCGTTTATATGTGAACAGAACACATTTTTCAACACCCATTCCTCAAAAAGCGCTCACTCATGTTATCACAAATTTAAACAACAACAAAAACTTCAAACCCAGTCAAACCCAGCGGTGTCAGGCTGACAGGAGTTGATGACACTCATAAAAGGAACAGCTTTCTAAAGAGACATCTCTCTCGTGGAAAGTGTTAGCCAATTGATAACACAGGTAATATTCAGCACTCCAGATCTATGCTGATGTATAAAACTGCTGTCAAAACCACCGCCTTTATTGACATCAGCATGAATACTTTGCTCCCAAGGTAAAGACATTATTGTCAGGAGGAGCTGAAAACATTAGAGGAGCTATTTCTCAGTTTATCTATGTAAAAGTCTGTTGTTAAAAATCTTTACGAGTCTTTAACATCAGAAAAATTGTGGAAGAATCCTGTTCACAATAGAACGCCTCACTTAAAACCTTGAAAGGGTATTTTAAAGTGGAAAAAACACTGGATTGGTGGCACTGGTCACTGGCAAATCCAGCTGTGCCTGCCCATGCCACATCTCACACTCACTGCAAAGCCCTGCCTGGGGCTCTGGCAGGTTTAGAGAATGCAGTGGAAGGAAATTTCCTCAACTCATGAGGAAACTACTCAAGAAGTGATTTCAAGAGGCTGTAGTAAAAAGTCAATCCAGCTGCTGGAATATTGCATCACATCCAGTGTCTGAGAGCAACAGGGAACTGTGGAGGGGCAAAACAAAATCTGCCGTGCCCCATCCGAAAATCGATTCATTTTCACAATCATGCATTCATTAAATGTCCTGAACTAGAAGGGACCCACAAGGAGCATCAAAATCCAACTCCTGGCCCTGCACAGGCCACCCCAGGAATCCCAGCACGTACCTGTACAAAAAACAAACAAACAAAAAACCCCCATTGCCTCCCTCTTTAACCTTGCTATGATTTGGCAGGAAAAAAACGAGTCACTGAAGACCAAATCGACAAAAACGTTTCAATTTGTCACTGAGTGGCATCAAAACCCTGAGGCACAGGGATGAGCTCATGTCCCTCTCCTGTTGCCCTGAGGTCTCTGTGCCCCATCCAGAGCTCAGGGCCAGCATGTGCTGCCCTGTTTGGCCCCATCACTGTCCCCACGACATCTCACCCCACTCAGCTCTTCCCCCTAATGCAATGTGACTGAGATGAAGAAACCTCCTGCCCTCCAGAGATCGATTCTCCTCAAGCACAGCACATAAATGAATATTTTACAAGCCATATAAATGCAGCCCTTTCCATTTTTCCTTTCCAGTTCTGCTGTTTGAAGATAGATGCTGGTGCCAATTTACAAAGTTCCCATCTCAGGAGCAGGCAGAGATTCCAGCCCCTCACCAACCTCGCCCTTGGAGGTTTCCCTCACCAGCTCCAAAAATAACACACCACTGTGTGGTGGATAATTTTGACAGAATTCCAATTCCTGCTTAGCTGTAACAGCTGATTTTTAAAAATGTGAGATATTCTAGAAAACGCCTTCCTGAGGACCTTTTTGTTGTGAAAACTCAAACTGCACCAACACTGCTGAGTGTGAAAACTTCTTTAAGAAGAAAATCCTCTCTATTATGGTTACATTCTTTAGCATCCAGTGGTCAATAGCTAATATGCTGTCCCTTAAACATGGCTATAGGGAATTAACTTTTGGCACCTCCAGATCCCACTGCAATGGCCCTTTGCTTTGGACTTCAAAGGCAATAAAAAAGTAATATTGAGATCAAAGCCTCCCAGCACAATCACACTTTCTGAAGTTTGCAAACCATAGAAATTTGAGGCGTTTTAGTTCGCTGTCTCTTGTCATTTTTTTGAACTCTGAGCACTTTCAGCCACTGTTCAAACTTTTGATATAAGCTCGTGTTTTGATGCACAAGGATCTGAAGATGCCAGGGAAATCCAGATTAATCCATGCTGACAGCAAGGACCCTCGTTACCTTTCTATTGATTTTGCAAGGTCTGGAAAAAAAAATAAGCAGAGACTGTTTGAAGGCTTTCCTGTGGCACTGGCTGCACCACATATCCAGTTCTTGCTCAATTACCATGACATGTCCATGCTTAATACTCCAAACTATAAAACTTCAGCAGCAAACAGTTTGACCAGACCTTGAAATCTGTATTATTTAGAGATTCAAAATCATATCAGACAGTGCTGTAAGACTTGAGTCAAATTCCTCTTAAAAAGCAAAATATGGGCAAAGCAGAGAGCCAGGCCCTGAAGTGTGTGGAGACTGTGGAACAAAAGCTGTCAGCATTCCTTGTTCAGAATTCCTGAAAGTCACGTTCCACCCCATGCTGGTGTTCAGCTTGGAACCTAAATTGCTTTTCCTTTAGGAGGGATAATCTTGGGATGTGGCAGATCACATTGTTAACTCTGTGCAGACAACTGGTCTGGGCAGGTCAAATGATTTCAAGTCTTAGCAATACTCTGAATATCCAGGGTGCTGAAGGAAGGCAACACCCTCTTCCTACACTGCAGGGCCCTTGTAAAACAGGCTCTGTACAGCAATAAATCTGTTTATGTTTATTATGGTTCTCTCCTCGCTCTCTGGCTGCTTCTGTTTTCTCTTCAAAAGCACTTGATTGTAGCATTCTCTGTCTGTTTGCAGCATCATAAAGTGAAATTCACTTCATTGATCAGAAGATGACCTCTATCCAGTGCCTCTTAGATTAGAGATAACAGCAGGCTGCTGTCTCACTGAGAAATAATTTCTTTGACTCCTTTGGCTCCTCTTTATTATGATTGCTTCCTAACATATCACTTAAAAACTGGAGTGGAAAACAAATGAGGATATCTTCTCCACTGTTTGTATTTTGACTTCCCAACAAACACAGATGCACACACACTGCAGCACTTGGTGCACTAGAATAATTCATATTTTCCTGTGGAAGATGAAGAAAATATTTAACTGTAGACAAACGAGCTGAGGAAAAGGGTAAAAATGGATTGACATAAAACCTACATTTTGCCTGAGAGACTTTATGCTTTAAAGCAGGAAAAATGGGAGATGTACACTCATGTGAAATTTAAACTGTGCATATTCAGGAACAGGTTTTTTAAATATCAGCAATAAAGATCATGTTGGAATACATTATCACATTCTGCACTGGAGCATGTGTTACATATTTATAACAAGGAAAGCGTGCAAGACTAATCATACACTATGAATAATGCCATGTTTTTCCAGGCAGATTTGCAAAGTGTTATCCCAGACATTCCCTTCTGCTGGGGGCAGGAGGAAGCAGAGGCTGCTCCAGCACTCCCCACTCGGCTGCTCAGCATCCTCTGCAGGAGGATCCCACTGCCAAGCAGGGGGTGTGTAGTGACATTTAGAAAATAGGCAGAAATATCTGTATTATTTCAGCTATTTCAGGCCTACTGCTCAGCTCAGGAGAGCTGCAGCTGGCAGCAGTTTGTTCCCAGGGCCCTGGATGGTGCTGCCTTGGCAAAGTGCTGGGATTTCTGGAGGGCTTGTCAGCCTCAGGAAAGCCCCTGAGCTTCAGTCTCACCATCCTCCACTTCCCCAGACTCTTCAGGAATAAAATAAACTGCTCTTTTCATCCCCCCACAATAAAACTTTGAGTGCCTCAGACACTGGAATTGGATTTTGACAGCTGGCCTTATTATATCAAGTAATTTATAATTAAAGCTCCACAAATCCAATCGTGTCTGACACTAATACAGCTGAAACACTACATGAATCTATCATCCAAACCATGCCACTTTTACGAGTTGTTTGCCATAACATGAGCTACTCAGCACCAGCTCTGCCCAGTGTACTGAGCTTTTCCTCCTTTATGTAAGCACAAGGAGCTTTCAAAAGAGGGAGAGTGGAGAGAAAATGTGTTTATTCCTGCTGTGGTGTGTGCCAGGGCTGCTTTCACGGGGTGCAACAACCTGCTCCATTCTCAGGCATCTTCATGGAGATTTCTCTGCAAGAAATCTCAGTCTGCGATTAAAATCCTGGTTCTAGTTGGGATTAGAATCCCAGTCTCAGACTGGGATTAAAAAAAATGAGCAGGAAAACAAATGCTGGTGGTAGTTCTGGCCCTGGGCTAGTGGAAGGTGTCCTTCCTTGCCCAAGGCAGGGCCTTGGCATGAGATGACCTTTAAGGTGTCTTCCAATCCAACCCATTCTGTGATCCCATGATGAATTCTTCAGGGAGGGGATGTGCTCAGTGGGATTAAGGATCAGATACCACAAAGGTTGCCCATAAATATCCTCAGTTTTTATCAATATTATGCACCAGTAGACAAAAAAGCTTTTGAAAACAGTGATAGCACCTAACATGAGCCTTTTGCACTTGGCTGGGCAGCTGTGACTTGGTTCATGCTTCAGTTTTGTAAACAAAATTTAACTTACCCAGGCCTCAAAACTCAGCACGTTTCCAAGAGAAAAGAGCAACTTTTACCAAAGGTCGGTCTCAACCATAGACTGGGATGGAATAAAGAAAGTCTGAGCATCCTCCATCTAGGAAAACATCATCTGGGAATCATCTCTCTTTTATCAAGAAGAAAGTCCTTGGGAAAGGCCTCTCCTCTGCTCTGGGGTTGAGGCTCTGCTGTAGATTTTTTCCCTGACATCCTATGGAATAACACCAAGGTTAATTCAGAAAACGTGTTCAGCACAAGCCTTTCTGTGCACTCAAAGGTGGCACTAAGCTCCCTTGTGCTCCCTGTCCAAAAAGAGATGGATTAGTGCCACCTTTGGGTGCGAGGAACCCAAATTCTCCCATGGCCAGAGGTGTTTAGAGCTGGCCGATGCACAGGGCTGGTGGCAGACACGTCCCAGTGCAGCTCTGCTGTAGTTTCAGACAATTTTACCCCATCTGTGATTTTCAGAACTCCCAAAAACACCCAGCTAAATTGACAGACACATTTGCTGTGTGACAGTGGCTCTGCGATGCTAATATTGGCTGTCGCCTGACATTTTATATAACAACATTTATATAACAATTTCCAAGGTCTGTGATGCACCACACAATTCAAACCCAGCCCTTCCATTTGCTCCCCTTATCAACGTAAAGCTGGTGGTGTATCAAGTAATATCAGAGAAGTTATGCCACTGTTTATTTACAGTTTACATCCCTGCAGTCAATGTACCTCATGCAGGAATTGACCTGTGGAAGAACTATAGCAGCACATTATTTGTGCAGCAGTAAAATTGATAGAAATTGATGATGCCTGAAAAACACACAATGATAGTGTCTTGATTAAAAATGGAGCACATTTCAATGAACTTTTTCCCTTCTCATGATTATGATACACAAGTACTAACATTAATGGTATTTTTTTATATAATGAACCATAAAATTACAGTTGGCAGTCAAGAGCACTCTAGCAGATAAGTAAGGCAATTTTCCTCATCATTTTTCCCTTTGTTGTCAATCTTGTTGCATAGCCCATTGCCTTTTCAATGAGCTGTAATGTGAATATTCAAGATCTTGCTTTTCCCCAGTGTATACATTCCAGTTGAAATAATTCAGTTTCATGGTGCCCATTTTAATATGTTTTATTAAGCAAACTTCATATTTTTAAGGTTTTCCAATTCTACCAGAACTTGCCTGGGCATTGAAAAAGAGAATAATGCCATTTAAATTGTCCAGGTTTCAGGCAGATCAGCAAAAGTGTTCCTTGAGCTTGCTGTGCAAACAGGCTTAAAAGTTTGGGGTTGATTTTGCTCTGACACTGCCTGTCTCTCTTTTTAAAACCTCTCAGGAGGTTTTATGAAGTTTAGACATGTTTGAATACTTACCCATGTAAGTATGACAATCCAATTAACTCTCAGTTTAGACCAAACCAAGGTACAAGACACACACATTAGAAGTATTAGCTCTCCTATTAAAGCATTTTAGGAAATATTTATTTCATGCTATTTCCTGTGGTCTGGCAGCTTACAGCTCTTGACATAAATGACTGTTGTTATAGGATGAGAAATAAGTGAAATGTTGTATAGCCTCATCTGTGTCTTACTTGACATAAAAAGGCAATAAAAATTAATATATTATATAGTCTTGAGTTAGGAAAAAGATGTGAAGTGCTCTTGAGAGGAATTATCATTCTCACTTCTCACATGTAAAAAAGTTACTGTTGGTCCCTGCCCATTAGTGCTGGGACTAAATAATCTTTAAAGTCCACTCCAACCCTTCAACTCTCCATGATTCTATGAGATACTCACAGCTTCCTCTGGGTCCAGCAAGGAGGATGAAATCCAGGCTCCACTGAAGACAAAATTTGGTGGGTGTGCCTTCTCCAAAGCATGCAGTGCTGAGTGAGATGGATCTTTCCCAAAACAAGTTGGAAAATATAATTTTTTTGTGCCTTTGCTGCAGGATTTGTTCAGAAAGCTCAGCAGTCAGGGAAAGAGATTATGAAGATAGCTCAGACATGATAAAATCAACATTTTATCCTCACAGTACGGGCACAGTCATGAGAAACTCCACTTCTGGACATGCCCATACTTTGTGCCCTTGACAGGCACCCTGAATTTAGGCTCCTGCAAACTGCCAGCTGTTCCCTGATTCCCACTCAGATCTCTCCTGATCAGCTTGCTAACCTTCCTCTGTTATTTGGGATTCACCAAGGGCAGATATTTTTGGTTCTTTATCCATTTGTGGTAAATAATCTGTGGAACAAGAATCCAAATTTAGGAGGGGAGCCTTTTTTGCATTTTGGGCGTCTGTCACCATGTGGAACACAGCATTTATCCTGGGGAGAGAAAAAGCCCTCCAGGGCTTCCTACATGGCTGATTTAAATTTCTTACAGTTTTGAACTTGATTGATTTATGGCTAAATTCTGTAATATTTAAAGATACTCAAATATCTTTGACTTCAACAGTTTTAAGCTTTACTTGAATAACCACACAGAATTCTATGGCTCACAAAGATCTCTAACAACACAGGACAAAACAAAAAGAAAGAACCAGCTCAAAAAAAAAAAAAAGAGAGAGACCTGAAAATAATCTGCAGGGTGAAAATGAGACATCAGGACTGAACAGCAGAGATTGGAGAGTGAAGTGCTGCGTTTTCAGGGCTGCAGCTGTGATTCACCCATTAAAACCAGAGCATCTGGCAGCCAAACAGCTGCGTGTGGGCTCAGGGAAGAGCTGAGGCTGCCACAGACCTCCCTCTCCTCCACGAGCTGCTCTTCATCCCGGAGCTGAGCCACGGATAAATCTCCCTACTGGGATGAGCTTCACCTGCTTTCTCCCAGTACACACAATCAACATTTTTGTTTTCATGTTCCCTCAGCAGCTGATTCCCAAATGCTTTGGGTCTGCACAATTTACCTTTTTCAGGCCAAGATGTTTTTTAAGGTTTGTGAGTTACAATAGAAAATGAGCCAGTCTGGGACTCCCTGTGAGCAGGGTTGTTGTGAATTTGGTTTATTTGTTTGTTTCTTGAATAATGTGGCTTGTTTCCCCCCCCCCCCCCATGATTCCTACCTGCAAGAAAACCAGACAGGCAACTTTTGGTGAGTCACAGCATCATTCTTCTGAAGGGACAACTGCTGTTAGAACTTCCTGGTGCTATTAATTCCCATTAGGAGCAAAGATGAGCCGCAGCCTTTGAACGTGCAAAGTTTGCAAGAAATTGTTGTGAAGAAGTGAGGCCACCTTCCTGGTGAAAAGAAACAGATGAAACCTTGCTGGCTGCCTCTCCAGGAGGCTTTGGAACAGGGGTTAGTTTTATCCAATTTAAAGTGAACATAAACTCCAAGCACTCATGGAAATACTTATACAGTTGCATCAGCTTTAAGTCACACATATTCCTCAGTTTTCTGCTCCAAAGCTGCTTCCTTTCCTAAAATGAAGCCTATAGATTAAGTTGACCAAAGCCAATTTTTAGAAGAAACCACCAGGATGTCTTCACAGATAACTTCTAATCACTGAGTAGCAGGAATTCACTGCTAATTTCAACGGCCCAAATTTCAAGTGTAAAACTTGGTTGAAAGACAGACCAAGTCTGTAAGAGAAATCAGAGTGAAGACAAATAGCAACTAAATTTTGTTATGAGGTGTGAATGGTGAGATTTTTGTTTCTGATCAAGAATACAATCTGGTGAAAACAAGGAGTGTGATAAAGAAAACCCTGTATGATGGCTTTTGATACCTGCCCATAGAAATTTCACAAGCACTTGTGGCTAATCCTGGCTCAGAGAGCTTGGAACAAACTGTGGGGTTGAAAAATGAAGTGTCAGCTTTGCAAGGAGCTAATGTGGCACAAGGTCAAGGTTGACAAACCAGCCCCAGCCTAATGCCTCAAATATGTCCAGGGCTGCGTTAGCCAAGAAAGATAAATGAAGAAACTGACAGCCAGCTCCAGTCTAAACAACAGAACAATTTAAACTGGAGGGAATCATAATCTGAAGCAATTTGTTTCATACTGTACCATCATGATAAAGAAAATCTCAATTTTTCTCCATCAATTTGGGGTGTAAATGGGAGTCTCAACCAAAAAAAAAAACTTTCATCAAAGTCACATTTCAAGGTATCCTTAAGGACAAGAGCCACGTTTTAAGTGCAGTGGAACAACAAATATGAGAAAACAATTTTGGTTTGTGAGACTAAATAAAATACTGCCAGTTCTGCTGTTTGGAGGGAGACAGGAACATGAAATAAATGATGTGGTGCTCTGTAACAAGTCAGAACATTCTGGAAAACAAATTCATGCATATTCCCTGATGAGGAAAATTGCATTTGAAATCTGTTTCTAGAAGGAGGGGAGGGACTTTGAACTTGTAAGGGATCCCTAATCAGAATCTCTCCTCTTTTGGCCAACCAGGTAATGAAAGGAGAGCTCAAAAATCATTATTTCTCATAGATTCACTAGCACTGGTTCTTGTCTTCTCTCAAAGACCCAAAGGGAACTTCACCTTGTGCTACACAAGTAGAATGAGAACACACCCAAAGAGAAGACCCTGCAAAAATAAATTGGAATAAATAGGTTGTAACATGTACCTTCTGCTCCATAAAAGTGGTGAAGTAACAGTGTGTGATAAAGCCACAAAGTGAAAGAAATTGAAACTTAAAATTCTCACTGATCCACTCTCATTTCACACTTCAGTTAGAGATTTTTATTTCCGCTCGTTCGGGAGTCTCATATCTTGAGATTTTTCTCTCCCGTTTTCCAGATTTTAATGAGTCTATCAAGACATTTGTATAACTCTGAGGAGAAGGTTATGCAAAGTTTGAAGTAAATTCAAATTGATTTTGAGTACAAGGCACTTTAACTTAATATCCATCTCCTGCTCCTAAAATACTGTTTTACCTCTTCACACTTCCCATCTCACACGGCTATATTTAAATAAAACAAGTTCAGACCTTGTTATGTTATAGAATGGACTTGGTTGAAGGGATTTTAAAGCTCATCCAGTCCCTCCCACCTCCCACTGTCCCAAGCTGCTCCAAGCCTTGTCCAGCCTGGCCTTGGGCACTGCCAGGGATCCAGGGGCAGCCCCAGCTGCTCTGGGCACCCTGTGCCAGGGCTGCCCACCCTCACAGGAACAATTCCTTCTTAATATCTAATCCTTTTATCAAATCTAATATTCCTCATAGGATAAATAATCCTGGTGATGCTGAAATGCCAGGCTCTTGGGGTCATGAGTGGTGATACTCATGTGCAATGTTCCTGTTGCTTCTTTTGCACTATGGAAAAAAATCGTAATAGAATATTTTTTAATTCATATTTTATCTTTTCACTGCTCATGTACTCACAGTACTGAAGCAATATCACAATAGGTACAAATATTTTGGGATCTGGTATCATAAAAAAAATCAGAAGTAACAATTTCTTATATTATTTTCAACATTTGTTTCATTTCAGCTTCAAGCATAGGTTGGAAAATGACAGAAAAAAAATCCTTGACAAACCTGTACACGATCATCAATGTTTATGGTAAAGTTCTAGCTAGTACTAATGAAATCTATGAAATTACTCACATGTTTAATGAGATGTATGAAATTAAGCAGTTTTTTGGACTGGGGGAGCCCAGATGTGATGGAGAAAAACACCACAGGCGACTTCAAAACACTTGAGATGCTAAAATTAAATTTCCTATCCCCAGCTGACAAAGCTCACTCATCCTTGGGCTCTGACCTGACATTTCCAGGTGCAATATCCATGCAGATTTTATAATTAATTCTATTTTCCTACGATTCTTCAAGGAAATTGCACAAAGGGCAAAAAATCACTGACACAACCTGAAACAACAGAAGAAAAAAAAGAGGTAAAAAAGAAAAAAAAGAGGAAGACAGAGGAGTCTGCTGTGCTCTAAGCCATGTCTCACATAATGATTTGGAGGCTGTGGTGGTGTAAACCAAGCACCACTATTGACAGAACAATGAGAGATGATCAACTCGGGCAGGGAAGGATCCAACCCTTGCACTTCACATCCCTCTAAGGTTACAGAGAGTGGAGTCTATAAAACCCAACCTAAAAAGCTTATTATTTCTCAGAGGACACAAATGTAACAAGCTTCTCCTGATGGCAAAAATCCAATTATTGTAGTAAAGGTTGTGCTCAGTTATTTCTCACTTCATGTCAAAGCAAATTGTAAAATGAGGTGCCTGGGAACTCTGCTGCTCTACCTTTACTGGTTGCACTCTCCCTTTTTTGTTGTAGTTAGTAAGAAAACAGAAGGAAAAACTGAAGGGGAATGTCATCAAATACTGGCCAAGAATGTGATATATAGATTTTTTTTTTTCATTTTTATTTCTCAAGAACTGCAAAGAAAAGTTTAGTGTAGATTGGATCAAATATATATTTTTCTTTGCTGACAGAAATAAAGTTATCTTCATCTCTATTGGATTTTTTTTCTTAGATAGGAGTATATGTTAAACCAGTCCAACTGCTTTTTCTATTTGTTTGGCAGAGGAAAAGAAAAAATTCCACTCAAAACTAAAGGCTAAAGCAATTATTCCTGGCTATATCTTTGTTTTCTGGGAAATGGCAGTAGGGCTGGCGAGGAAAAATAAGTTATTTCTTTAGGAAATCACATACAGTAAGAATTGCTGAATTTTCTGCACTGACCATTGAAAATGATGGATGCCACAATTCTCCCCTTCAATCATAGAATCAGTGGAGTTGGAAAAGATCTCAAAGATCAAGCAAAGAGTCCAAACTGTGCCAGATCCCCACTTTGTCCCCAGCCCTGAGTGCCACCTCCAACCTTTCCTTGGACACATCCAGGGATGGGGACCCCAGACCTCCCTGGGGAGCCCATTGGCCTCTTTGGACACCTCCCTCACATTCCTAACTTAGTGACATTCCTACATTTGCTTTAAAATGCCTTTTCCCCTTCTTTTTCTCCTTTTTCACTTTCCTTTCAGATGTTAGGAGGGTATTTCCCATCTGGTGCTTCCAGGATGGGCTCCCATACCTGAAACACCAAGTCCTTTTCTCCTTTTTGGATCATAATAAAGAATTGTTCTTGCTTTTGGATTCTGACATACAGAATGTTGTTTCTCTTTCTGCATGAGCTGATATTTCAAGGTTGGATGAGGCTTGGAGCAACCTGGGCTGGTGGAAGATGTCCCTGCCCAAGGCAGGGGTGAATGAGATGGGCTTTAAGGTTCCTTCCCACCCCAAACCATCCCAGGATTCTGTGGTATCTGATAAACCCCTCCCATGCATCTCTGTTCTTCAGGCTTTCATGCAGCATCTACATTAAATCTTCTGCTCAGGCATTCTAAAGCTGGGCTCCCTGCTTCACTCACACTAATCAAATATGGAAATCCATCTCAGGAGGTATCTCACACACATTTTGGGCAAGTCCAGCCCAGATGCTGCAGTGGGACCTGAGCTGGGAAGCAATTCATGGACACCATCAGCACCCAAGAGCAGCTGTAGCAGCAGAAAGTCCTGGGCTGCCTCCCTTTGCCAGGAATAAACTAAAACACAGCTTAAAATTAGGGACTTTTCTGGGCAGCCCACTCTGACTGACCTCGCTTGAGATGACCTAACTCAGTGGAGGAAATTCTTTTTTGGCATTTGCTAAACAAGACTCAATCAAACAAACAAACCAGAAAGCCACCATGCATTAAAGTCTGACCTGCTGCCTCTCAGACTGAACCAAAGCCAGATTCTGCTTCACATCCAGAGTCATGAATAAGTTCTCTGTCAAATGGGCACATTTAAAATGTAATTAAGCATAAAATTCAGTTGTCTTCATATTGAGGGGATAAAACAGCACCCAGTGGAGGAAAAGACAGAAAAAATGAGCCCAAAACTTACCTTTAAAGCCATTTACATAAAAGTTATTTAAAGAAATGACCATGTAATGTGAATATTCTATTTTGAAAAGTAGTTAGGGCTCACAAAGCTTCACTACCCATCAGCTGGGAAGGTGCTACATCCATATTTGAAAAGAATATGTTGGAACATATGAAGTGGGCATCTGTCTTCAGCTGGAGAGCACTAATTCTGTTGAAGCTGTCAGTTGTTTGCTGCCTGCTAACAGTATGACCTGTATTCAGACAGGAATTCCCCAAAACAAGCACTAAACATGTTGCTTTTAGCATGTTTTGGGAGGTGGGGTTACCCTTCCCCAGCGATTCAAGATGTTTTCCCACTTTAACTGTGATTAGGAAACAGCAACAAGGGCTGTCACTAGCAGTCCCACTTAAGTGTCCTCATTTGGATTTAGTTTTGGGGTTTAATCCCAAATAGCTCAAAGGGAGATCCTTTTCCTGGTTTGAGCCTCGATAATCTGTAACAACCAAAGTGCACCTTCAGTAATAGGATTTTTCCACTGAAAACTCTTCCAAAACCACAGAAGCAGCCAAATCTCAGCAAGCTCTGCAGGGTACAGTTATACCTGCCATAATGCTCTCAGTAAGACTAACACAGCACAGACAATAAACCACCATTTGCAGGCAGCCAGACCTCAAGGCTACCTCTACACAAGTGTCCTTTGCTCACCCTGAAAGGCTTTTAATAACACTGTGACACTGCAGACGTGCTTACAGCAGCTGATATTTATTTACTGACCCCAATTTCGTGACACAGGTCGGGCCTCTTTGTCAGACACAAGACAGGGCCTTGCCCATCGGCTGCTGTCAGAGTCCTTAAGTCTATTTTCATTTATCTTCGCAAAAATCTTGCCCAAGTCACGAGCTGCAGGGCTTGACTCGCAAAGTTTAGAGCAGGTTCATTCCTCAAATTAAAATTTTATAGGGCCCTGGCTGTCAGAGCAATTTGCAGGCACGCCAAGCTCCATCAGTGCTGCTGACACCCTCTGCCTCCAGCCCTGTCTGCAGCCGCCGGGGTCCCTCAGCTCTGCTCTGCCCCGGGCTGGGCAGCACCAGCAGGAGCTTCTGCCCCTCTTTGCCTCCTCCTTCACCCCAGCACATCCATGCCGGCCTTTTCCTTTGGATTTCACGCCATGTATTTTATGCAGCCAGGTTTATGGTGGCTATTTATGCCAAGTCTCCGTGGTGGGTGCATTTATCAGCTCAGCTGACAACAGGTATAAACCATTTCTTAAATACACCTGTGAGTGCAGAGCCAATAAAAATACTGTAATCCTGAGAAGAAAGCATCTTTTTGGAGGCAAACAAACGCAAAGGAAAGAGACAAGTTGATTTGAAAGTAAACTCTGAAAAATAAAATTATTCCCGTGGAAAACTCCAATAATCTGGTTTTAATATTTAGACTGCTTTAAACAGCATGCAGATTAAATTTGAAATAGATGGAACTGCAGCCTCTATTTATTTGTATTCATACATACAAGAGCAACATAAAAAACCCTCAGGAGTTTGTGGAGGAGTCTGTAGCGAATTTGCAAATAACCATATCTGCAGCAGCAGAGTATAATGGACCAGTATAATATACTGGGGAAAGTTGTCACTTGTTTGGCAATTAACACTGATATAGGAGGGAAAGGAATGAGAGGATATTAACAGATTAATCTTGGGGCCGTTTAGACTGCGCTGAAGCGAAATGACGATTTTTCTCCCACTCCTGTTAGATCAGTGCCCTCTGCTGCTCAGTGCCTGGCTCTGGCAGCTCCACTCTGCAGCACGCAGCTCAAACCCACAGAAATACAGGCTGGGATTTACACTCAGCGAGGAGCCTTGCAGGGATTTGTGCCCCCAACACCATCTTTCCAGGGAAATAGAGACAACAGGGATATTTAGCAACAACCTCTCCTGACAATATCGCCTGGAAATATAAGCATCTCTCCATATCATAAAATCATTTAATTGGTTCATATCAGAAATCAAACCCCCTCTGGTTGCTGCTAAACTTCATCTTTTTCTCCTTTTTGATCAAGTGGAACGTTTTTAATGCATTATGAAAAAGTGATGTTCATATTGTACATTGAGCTGTACATTGAGATACACGGTCTCACTTTGAGCAAACAGCTCCTGCCATGAGACTTGGCTGCTCCAAGAGTGAGGAAATTCTTCAGGAGAGTAAAACCAGCCCAGGGATTCCTAAAGAAATGAGAAATGGTCCCTAACTTGCTGTCAGCACTTTTTACTCACAAGTCAGGATCTTACTTGCAATTGAGTGATGCCATGACTGGAAAAAGTCACAGAAAATGATGAAGAGTCTATTAGCTTAAAAGTACCCCAAAACCTAAAAAAAAACCCAAACAAACAAAAAAAAAAAAAACCCCAAACAAAACAAAACAAAACAAACAAAAAAACAACAAAACAAAACAAAACAAAAAAAACCCAAAAAAACCCAAAACCAAACTACAAAAAAGCATAATGTTTACAAAAAGAGAAAAAAAAAATAATTAGGAAATTTGACAGCACCCTGAGTTTAAACACTGACTGGGAGAAGGAACATTACTCCATAAAGAATACAAATGCACATAGGAATTACTGGAGTCTATTAATAAACTTTATATTTAATTCCTTCATTTTAGATTGAATTTTCACCTTATAAGCTCTCTACAACTCCCTGAAAGGAGCTTGTAGCCAGGTGGAGGTCAGGCTCTTCTCCCATGTAACAGGTGATGGGATGAGAAGGAACTGCCTTGAGTTGTGCCAGGGGAGGTTTAGATGGGATACTTGGGAAAATTTCTTCACCAAAAAGGTTTTTAAATGCTGGCAGAGGCTGCCTTGAGGATTTTAAAGGATGTGCACATGTGGCACATGGGGACATGGGTTAGTGGTGGGATTGGCAGTGCTGAAGGAACAGTTGTGTTCAATGACCTTGAGAGGGTTTTTGAACCTCAACAATTCTATAATTCCCTGCCAAAACATATCTAGAAAATAGAGAGGGTCTTCATAATTGTTTTTCCCAAGCTTTGCTACTTCTCAACTCCTCCTGCGCAGGATCCTGAGCACTTTGTCACTGTTTTCCCTTCTGTGGTGTGAGAACGCCTTGTGCTTGTTCCAGTGGGGTGCTGATATTGCTCTGGAAGCAATCAGGAAAAGAATCACTGACCATTAAAGTGAGAGCTGGAAATGAAGAGCTGACAGCTTCTTTACCTGGCAGGAATTCTTTCAAATAGAGTGAACACACGTGGCAAGGACATTGGGATGCAGGGACAAGTCTCAGTACCTGGTTGGACATCACAAAGAGCAGGCCCTGATCCACCTGGAGCATCCCAGCATCAGGGAAAACTCACCAAAACACAGCTGGAGGGACAAAGGGAACAGATCTTACACTTCTGGGAATAAATGGGACACCCACACCGGGCTCTGAGTGTCCTGGATGTCACCAGCAGGCAGGAACCTCAGTGCAGGGCCACAGCCTGGAGCCGAGCCAGCGGCTCCAAAATAACACATCCACAGCAGCTGTGGGGAAACCTCAGGAAAAACACAGGAAATAACCTCTCGCCGTGCTCTTTTGTACAACGTGCCACTTTTTTTCTGCACTTCCATGCTAATTAAGCTCCTGGCTGTGCCTCTTCCTCCCTGATCCTTCCCCTTCCCTGAGTGAAATGTCAGGATTAGCGCTGATTCAGTGGTGCCCGCGAGCCGCGCTTTCGGGAGCTAACATTTAAACACAACCGTGCTGCTGGCAAGGCCCTCCCTGGCACAAAGAGAGCCAGAAGTTTGGCAACTCCAGGCCAACATGGGCAGCAGATGTTTTTAATGCCAGCTTCCCTCTAATCGTAAAGCAGCAGCAGCGCAGCGGGAAGGGAGAATACAATAAATCTCCAGCGCTGGAGTAGCCCACGAGCACATCAATTCTGCCACTTGTTAACAGAATCTGCTGACAATCCCTGTGCCCT
Source organism: Vidua macroura (assembly GCF_024509145.1). NCBI lineage: Eukaryota > Metazoa > Chordata > Aves > Passeriformes > Viduidae > Vidua > Vidua macroura. The sequence goes on from NC_071583.1 coordinate 2,811,619, forward strand.
GTTGAGGAGTGCAGGGTGGGTGTGCAGCCCCATTTGGCTGCCTGAGGGCAGGCACAGCCAGCTCAGGCTGGGCTGGCAGGCCCAGGCTGCCATGGGAGGGTTCCTGCCCCACGGAAAATGGCAAGGGCTGGTTTGGAGCACGCGGGTGAATCTTACAGAGAGCAGGGTCTTGGTGCCAGGCATCTCTGCTCAACAGCACAGGGTTGGCACAGGTGATCCAAGTTATGAGCATGCAGCAGCCCCAACAGCTGTTCCTTCACCGGCAAATAAAGCCCCCTGTGCTTCTACAGCTGTGAGGATTGAGTCGATGGAAAAGTGTTCATCCTACAAACATAAGTACATAATTCTGGCTTTGTGTCCTCACTTCCTCCATGCAGCCATCCACCACCTACTTTCCTCCATCCCACTGTGCAAACAGAGGCTTTCCTGGGTGGACAGAGGTGTGGATCCCACAGAAGGCTGGTGTGGCTCCTGTAGGACCAGCCACCTCTGCTCTTGCCCCAGGGTGCAGAACCTGCTATTGATGTATTTTCACAGGGGTGGGAAACCATTTCCTCAGATTTTTCCACAAAGTAAATCCATGTGATGATAATTCCTCATTCTCAAGATTTTGGTATCAGTCTTGCATATTGTTTTTCCTGGCTGGAGGCATTAATGCCACAACTACTCCCAGGAGCACCTGGGAGGTGTCCAGGAACATCCCCTGCTCCTTGTGCTGCATTCTCTAAACATTAAGGGTTAAACCACCAACATAAAATCATGGCTTGGAGCTGACCTGGAAAGCAAAGTTTATGAAACATTTATTTGCTGCTCTGACATCTGGAGGGAGATGCATCATTTAGGTCATGAATTTTTCTGTTTGGATCCAAGCTGATTGCTCACCCTGCCATACTCCACCCTCTGCTCCCCTGCACCTCGCAGCACACTACTAATTCTAAAAAGAGGAGAGGCTGGCCCTTGGAAAGTAAAGTGTTTCCTTTTGTTTTTCAAGCAGCAGGAAACAAGACTGTTGACTAGCAGAGAAAAGGTAAGGAATGAACATTTGAAGAGTGAGGAGTCAATAGGAAGGAAATAAAATACTGTAAATTTATGAGTAAAACAACAATGTGTCCTTTTAAACCTTGCAGGCAGAGGAATCTGAACTGAGTTAATCAATCACCAGACTATTGATAGGTTAAAAATAAAAGTCTTATCAGTAAGCAGATGGCAAAGGAGGCAGAGGGAGAGTGAGACACACCAGTCCACCTTGTCCAAACCACCCAGGACACAACCAGCTGATTTAAATCCACATAGCAACATCCTGCTCAATACAGCTCAACTGAATTCTTCAAGCTAAAGATATTGTTTGTCCAACTTTTATTATCCTTGTTTATAAAATTGAAGGATAAGAACTTGACTTGCTGTGGTCAATGTCACTGCGAGACGTTCTCTCTTTGGCAGCAATGCGCTCTCAGCCCCCATAAATGTTATGGGAAAACTGCAAGGGTGTTTGCAAAGGAAAGGGTGAAAACTGCCAAGAAAAGTCAAATCCCATCCACTTCTGCCTATTACAGTGCTTCCCAAGACAGAATCCCCTCAAGGAAGATACTGTGTGAAAACAGGAGCTGCTTCTCTCTCTGACAGAGAGCGGATTGACAGATTCTGTATTTATTTTTAAAAAAATGCCTAACTAAGCATCATTAGTCACCCATCATCCATATTTCTCTCCCTAAATGAGAGTGCACAAAGTTACAGAGTCTCCAGAGCAAGCAATTACAATATTAATTTCAACTAAATGACAACTAGGAGAAAGAAAAAAGGAATCAACTGGTTTAAGGAGTTCTCTTAGATCCTGATGAAGAAAAAAACTTCAGCACTAAAAACCATCAATCACCAATATAATCTTTAAATGTTTAAATGAGCTCCCTGGAAGGCACTGCGAGGTGCAAAATCCTTCTAGGAATACATTTCAGTCGGAATGAAAGTGCAGGTTTTTGAGTCTGAGTCACAGGGTTGGAGCAGAAAATAGGCTGGATCCTGGAGGTGGGGACCAGGCACATGTGCACAGTCAGGCTGGTGATCCAGGGAGTTCTGCTGGAATCCTGCCACTGAAATCCACGGAGATTTAATTTCTACCCTACTCCTGGGTCTGTGATCCTGTCCATGCAAAGTCTCACTGAAATCCTAAATGACTCTTGCCATTAAAATCCCATAGACTCACAGAAATAATGGTTGGAAGGGACTTCAGGAGGTCACAATTTCCCCATTTAAAGTAAAGCTCCTCCTGCTGGGTTAAGTAATGTGCAGCTTTTTTTCTAATTAAACTGTGAAAATCTCCAAGGATGGAGGTTCTGCAGCTCCCTGGGCAGCTGGCTGCACAGCTCTGGAGAAAATTTGGAGAAAGGGCTCCCCATCCTTTCCTAAACTGGAGATCTCAATAATGAGAACCAATTCTATACCACCAATATTTCCCTTGTGAGTTTTCCTTCTCAAACATTTCCATGGCGTCCCATCCTCAGAACAACACCAGATATTTATCCCAATTTTTTAGCTGCAAAATTCGCCCTGAAATATTTTCCTACAAACACCAAGACTGATGTGATGTTGTATTTTAATTACACTGACTGGTTCTTAGGCTTTGCTGTTATTTTTTTTCTCCTGGCAAAGTAGCACCCACCAAAAACTGGAATAATTCTAAAACAGCCTGGGGGAAAAAAGGAAAAAAAAAATATTTTGAAATATTCTAAGGGATTTCCCATTTCAGACCAGCCTCTTAGATCACCAAGGCCTGCTTAAAAGTTGTCTTCAAAAGGAAATACCAACAACCAAAACAACCCTCAGCCTCAGGAAGGTCCAGATATCCATAATTTGTTGTGGAACTCACCCTTCTTTCCAAAGACTGCAAATGCCTCAATTCCTCTGTCTGCTGGGTTAAATGACACCTGGTTGAACACAATTTCTGGGACACAGTGCAGCTGGGAGAATTCCAGTATTTTTGCAGGAGCTGTGTGATATTTGCAGTTGGCTTGGAAAAAATAAGTGTAAAATCTGTTTCATACCCCATCGTTGTCATATAATAGCGCCCAAATGAAGATGTCAATAGAAGGAGCCAAATAAGAGCTGTATCCTACTTCTTAAAACTTCTCTTTGTGCCTTCAGACGTGGCAAATTCAAGCTTCTGACTCCAATTAAGCAGCTTCATCTCCATGCTTCAACCCAGGAAACAAAGAGGTAGAAGGGGCTACCATATGTTTGGGGTTTCAGTTCATTAAATCCTTGATTGTGCAAAACTTTTTGAGAGCTACTACCCTATAAAATTCATACAAAGCCATAGTTTGTGTTGTTTGGAAGAATCTTATTAAACATTTTCTCCAAAGAAATATTCCAGCCTTTTGAGAATCAGCATGACACTGCCATGAATTATTCACGCAAGGCTCTGCAAGATGGGCAAGTTTCCTGCCAAGACGTGCACAGTGAGGGGTGGCATAAAACTGAAATTGGAATGCGGAGAGAACTGATGGGAAAGATTTCAAAGATCATCTCTTTTGAAAAAAAAAAGCCAAAACACAACTTCAGACCTTTAACCTTGCTCCTTCACAGAGCTTCTTAAATGTCGTGCTTCACACCCACTCCCAAATTCCTCAATTTTTCCCCAATTTTAGGCTGTACTCATAAACAGACAGTTGCTGTTAAATGAAGCCACAGAGTGATTGAGATCTGATTTCTGAGAACCACTGGCAAAATTTATTCCAGGGATTCTTAATGAGGCTGAACCTCAGGAAACTCTGGTGAGGTTTCTTTTGTCAACTTCATGTCCCAGCTGTGTGTGCTGACCCCAGAACCCCCCATGCCCTGGGCTGGTCCCAGCAGGGCTGGGGGGATTCTGCCCCTCCCAGGTGAGAGCCCACCTGCAGAGCTGCCCCAGCCCTGCCCCAGCACAGGGAGGAGCTGGAGCTGCTGCAGAGAGCCCAGAGGAGGCTCCAGGGGGATCAGAGGGATGGAGCAGCTCTGCTGGGAGGAAAGGCTGGCACAGCTGGCATTGTTCACCTGCACAGGAGAAGCTTTGGGCTGAGCTCAGGGTGGCCTTGCAGGGCCTGAAGGAGCTACAGGAAACCTGGAGAGAGACAATTGGCAAGGGATGGAGGGACAGGACACAGGGAATGGCTTCAAACTGCCAGAGAGCAGGGTTGGATGGGATATTGGGAATTAGGAATTGTTCCTGTGAGGGTGGGCAGCCCTGGCACAGGTGCCCAGAGCAGCTGGGGCTGCCCCTGGATCCCTGGCAGTGCCCAAGGCCAGGCTGGACACTGGGGCTGGAGCAGCCTGGAACAGTGGAAGTGTCCCTGCCATGGCAGGGCTGGCACTGGGTGGGATTTAAGTTCCCTTCCATCCCAAACCATTCCATGACTCACAGAGGCACTCCCTGATGACTCCACAGGGCTCTTCCTAAGTCACCCCAGCCATACAGATGGAGAACCAGAAACCCAATCAGGCCTAAACCCAAAATCCAATCACATTAGCTGAGCCTAATGCAGAAACTGACAACTAGAAAGAACCAAATGAAAACTGTACTCCAAAACTATTATTTTTTTAGACTGATATGTCCAGGTTTAGATGCTGATGCAAACAAATCAGGGTTTACTTTGTCCCCCCAAATGCACTTCACTGAATAACTGATGAAAGGCACATCTTAAATAATACAAGAGGCAGGAGGAGGTTTGGCCATCACTAATGCAGAGCAACCCAGCACCACCTCTCTTTGTTTTGGTGGTATTTGCACAAGGGGAGAAACAGCCCTGTAAGCACAGGGAGTTGATGTGAGTGATTGCTGAGCACATTTTAATAATTAATTCCACAAATAAGTGAAGTCTATTTTAATTTCACCTTAGACAGCATTGCTGTCTCAGTGAAGGAAACTGCAAACTCTTCTGTTACTGTACCCAGCACTGACACTTTGGAAACATTACAGGAACAGCAGGAAAGTAATGAAATATATATATAGTGCTGAAACTTCTGAGCTATCCAAAGTGCTCCTGAAGATCCTGCAGATAACCTTTAGGGAATAATCCAAACAGCTTTGTTGTATAAAGTTACGTTAAATGATTGAACATCATGCTGTGATTGAAAAGTCATGCCCAAAAACGCTGATCAGTTTGATTGGACATGGATTCTGTTCCAGTGCCTCAAAAGGCCTGTAAAGAACAGCTTAGTAAAGAAAAATAGAATGGCTAAAGTCACCAAAGTGATCATGCTTGCATGTTCCAAACAGCAATGTAATGGAATTATTTATCTGTGAAGGAACTGCTAAGAGGATCGGGGGAAAAAAAGAGTTTGGAAACCTCTGTTTTCCTTCAACTCGGATAAAGCTCGTTTGTCCTGTACTTTGATTTCTCAGAAGTTTCTATAAAGGCCTTTAGCATCATGGCTAAAACCACAACAGTGCTTTGCAAAGCCCTAACGTGTCCACATTTTGGTCAAGAAGGATTTCGCGCCCACAGAGTAGCTGAGGTGCACACTTCTGAAAAGGGAATGTTTCTACATTTTCCCAGCTTCTTCCCAAAAAATGAGAGTTTGGAAAACATGGGCCCTTTTCTTATTTGGAGAGGTATGATTTTTTTTTTCCCCCTCCTTTCTCCCACAGGAAGTGGAGTTCATGTTGGGAAATTTCATATTTGGGGGAAAAGCTTCTTCACCAGAGCAAGTCCTGCTTCCAGAGGGAAGGGAATCCACTTTTGGAAGAAATTAAAGTATTTTCACCAATTGCACTTTTCAATTCAAGTATTTAAAGTATGAGGTCACTAATGAGATCACTCTGATACCTGAGAATTCATGGTAATATTGCAGTTTCAAAAGAAGAGTATCTGTGGACACACCACCCATGAGCTTTTCTTATCAGAGAAAAGCTGCATTTTCTTACAAGATCTTTGCATTTGGAGCCAAAAGGACTAAGAAACTGTTTTATTATTATCGTGTCAGGTAAAGATTTTATTCCTGCCACTCTGAAATGTTGCACTTTAAATACTCAGATTGTACTGGGGACCCTTGTCCTTTTTCTGAGCTAAGACCTTTGGCATTTCTCTGAGAACAATCCACACAAGCAAAGGATGTTATAAAGGTGTTACTGAGCACTCCCAGCCTAAAATACATTCTGCAGATACATCTCCTGGTTCTGTAAATAAGGTTACTACACATAATCCCACAGGTTCCAGTATTATGTGTACATAATAAAGCCGCAGATCTTATTCAATTTCCAGGTATTTTGTGAGGAGAGCTACTGGCATATCCTCAAGGGCCAAATATTTCATTCAAAGGGAAGGAGATATTATCATACTCTGAATAGATACAGTAGTTAGTTTGTACAGCATCTCATAAAAGGGTAATTTGCAGACTTGAAGAAAAAAAAAAAGCTGCTTTAAGGAACACAGGGAATATTTATGTAGCTACACAAATTACTTGGTTGAGTATTATTCCAGAGACTTATTTTAGAAACTGAAATTACTCCTTACTATGTAACTTTTGCCATTATTATTATCTCTTGCACTTAAAGATATTAAATCCTTGCCTTGAAGTTTGGCTCTTGAACAGGCAATTATGATTAAAGCACTTCATCTTCTTGGCCCCTTAATTCATCACAGCAACTAGCCAAAATCCTCATGAAGTCTGGAATAAATGGAGCTGGCCCAGGCAGCCTCAGTGCAGCACAGCAAATCCAACCACAAGGTGAGCACATCCTTGATTTTCTTCCAGTGACAACATCCCTGCTGCTTAAATGTTCATTTTTGGATCTCAAGCAGCACCTTGCAAATAGCAGATGAATCAGGTTATCTGGAAAATGAATGTTTTTCCCATTTTTTAAACCAATGGTGAAAATCAAGTTAATTGTTAATGTGAAGGAAACATGTTTTCCTCATGCTTAGTCCAAATTGCTCGGGGTGGTGTTTTCATTCCTCCTCTGTTTCCCTGTCACTCAGAAGAGCTTGGAAAATGTTATCCCAAAGGTTGTATCATTGGAAAACTGGAATTAGAGCTCAGTGAATACAAGATGGAAATGCTGCTGCTCACACAGGGAGGCAGAGGGGCTGCAGGACTCGGTGTTAATATGTTCACTTTAATAATCAACTTAATGAAGGCCATTGCTTCAGACAAGATGTGCCTATCACAGTTATATCTTATCTATCTTTCATACATTTAGTCAATATACAATGATGCTGAACATATCTGGGCAAACATAGCTAATTTTTTACCCTGAAAGCTAATCAATAATATTTCCTTTCAAGTTCTCAGTTAACTCTTGGAAACAAGGGGTTGGCAACACATAACTGGTACTTCCTCCCTGCCTGGGGGTTTTAAATCCATATTAAGATTATTGCTGAGCCTCGTGGTGACACCTCTGCATCATGCAAAGACCCAAGAGTTGTTCTGAAGATATTATTGGAAAGATATTTTCTCTTCATGAGGCATTTTAGAAAGTTGGGATGACCCAAACTGGTTTTTGATCAGCTTCCAGTGTCTCACGATCCCGGAGACAGCAGGATCAGTCCAACCACACACAGGCAGAAGAAAAAAAACCCAAAATCTTCAGCCTCCAGGGCAAGCAGGAAAAAGCTCTCCAAAAATACCCCTAATCTGCATAGCAGCATGGATTGGGAATCTGTGTCCTGGGCTGCAAATCCTCTCAGACCACAGAGGTGAAACATCCCAAAATTCAGGTGGTGTCATTATTTTATCTGTGCCACAGCATCCGTGGGATGCTGGAGAACACAACTTGGGGAAGTGACTGGACTGAAACCTGACAAACTAAAGCTGCCTTCACACCTTCCCCCTCGCTGCTGTTGTGTTGGCCACAAACAGGAATTGCAGGACAGAGATCCTACTGGAATTCTTCTGTGAAGAGCATGAAACGATACCATCAATTGGTAATGACTGGAGCAGGACCATGAAATAATGAAATAATGACCACCATTAAATAATGACCATGTCCTAGGGAAAACAGACAGCAGAAACAATAACTAGTAGAGAAGGAAACAGAAGGAATATATTCATGGATAAATGAGAGCTGTGGCTGGAGCCTTTGAGCTGAGCTCATGTCCCTGGGTGTGCTTTGATCAGCAACGTCCCAGCCCTGGGAGTCTTTGCTCTGTCTCTTTTTAATGCCACATTTCTTTCTCTGCTTTTTCCTGGCTGAAGTAGATCATGAGTTTGATCATTCCAGCTCAGCAGAGACCCCCAGCCCATCCCAGCAAGCAGCAGAGGACCCATGGTGGGACATGCTGCTGATGGCCAGGACACAGACAATCCTCCACTCCTGTTCTCCATTTTCTAGCTCTAAAATGTCACAGTTCCACAGGCAACACCACAGAGATGCTGCAGGACTGACATTCCTTAGAAATCCCTTCCTGATGATCAATGCACCCTGTGAAATAATTATATTTTATTTATTTCTCCAGGTTGTAATTCTCCATAAGGATGAAAGAACCCCAAGCAAACAAATAAACAAAACTAAAACAGGTTGCATGATCAAAGTTCCATATTTAAGTTTCTGATAATTTCCTCCTGAGTCACTCAAGTGGAATTCTTAAAGAAAATTACATCTCCTTGGAATTCACAGCCATTTGCCAGCTAATGTATTATAGCACAAACACCAACAAAACAACCTGACAACACTCAAAATATGGACACATTACAATAACAAAGACTTCATTAGAAACCCTATAAAAAGTGCTTTCTTTATGTTTCACAGAAAGCAGGATGTGTGCTCACTGATCCCATGTTTGCCCAGTTGTAGAAATCACATTTGGAAAGATTAAGAGTTAAAGAGTACATTTTCTCTTTTTTAGGACTTGGAAACTGAGGACAATCTGTTAGCTTATCAGTGAATATTTTTTTTTTGTCCACAGTAACCCAAAGTGACCATTATTTGACAAAATTCTCTCCAAAAATAACCCTGAACGTTGCTGGTCTCGTTGGGAAATGCTGCAGTTGCAAAGGAGCTGACTTTTGGCAGAGGTTTCTTTAATGTTAAGAACAAAGAAACACTCATTAAAAAACGAAGCCAACAAACCAACCACTGTTAGATAATTAAAAGAATGCTTGTTTTCTTAATTTTAACACTAAAGAGCTACAGAGCACACTAAGAAAAACATTAAAATAAGATTTGTAGGGTGGTGAGAACACAGAAAAAGAACAAAGGTGTTTGCTAATGGCTTTGGATTAAAAAGTGATATTATCCTGCCAGTGGTATCCCATTGAGTTGGATCCTGTGGATTAAAAGTTAACTTAGAAATCTGACTTGGCTCCACCCAAGTCAATAGAATTCCATTTACTTGCTGGTGAAATATTGATAATCAGGCTCATTAACTTGAAATGAGAAAAAATTGATTTACCAGGCAGGAGGAGGAGCCAAACCAGACTCCCAGTCTTTTGCACCTTCCTAAGAGAATTTTCCCGCATGAAGGATCCCAACAAATATTTTAATAACCTTACTATGAATAAAGTGAGGAAGCTTCAAAAGATAATTTCCCTGGAGAAGGAGAAAAATGGATTTTGGAAGGAAGGGAAAGAAAGAGTCAAAGGAGAGTCTGACAAAGTGAATTTTTGGAAGCCAACATATTCTAGAGGCTGCAGCAGATGCGAGCCCAGCACAGCAGGGGAGAGAGGAGAGGGTTTGGCAAAGCCTTTAGGAGCCATTCCCTCATCCAGAGATCCACATTCCAACCTGACTGTCTGCTGCTCCCAGGCACCTCCACCTCACAGAGTGGTTTTTACTCCTAGCTAGGTCTAGAAAATAAATATTGGCCTAGTTTGTGAAAAATATCGATATCAACTTTCAGCTGCCGAGGAATGAAATGAAAGGTTAAAATCTTAACCTGGGGGAAAATGGAATGGGAAAGTTGTACTGCAAACATTGCAGCCTGGAGTTTTCCCCCAGTGAATGATTTGATGGACTTCATTTAGGCTCCTTTTTCCAAAAAATGGATTTAAATGCCAAACAGAAGTTGTCATTTAAACCCTGAAAAATCAGATCTTAAATACAAAGTCAAACTATAATTTAAAAATATAGGGTTTTAACAGGGAAATTTGTCAAAAGAAGCTTTATTCCCACCACACCATGTATTTCCACATTTCCTTAACTCCTGGTGGGAAATCAGGGTGGGAGTACCCAAGAAGGTCCAGCTGCTCTGCAGTCTCCAGAAGCCCTTCCACACTCAGTTCCTACTGGACTATAGGATTTTAATGTCTTTTTTTTTTTTTCCCTAAAGGCATTGGCAGTTTCTTTGAAACACAAACAATTTACAAACCCAACATTAAGGTGTGAAGTGTATTGGTAATGCACAATCCAAGGCCTCAAAATCCAACAATTTTTCAGAAGATCCAATTAAAGGGGAAGAACAGGGGAGATATTGTTGTCACTAATTTTGTCAATTAAATAAGGAATTAATCTGGAAAAATATAGAAACAGCGCAAGGCTTTGATGGTTGCTTTAGAACCATGAAGCTCATGAGTTTTTGAAGAGAAAATAAAATGAATAAAACCTTTCCTCCGTGGCTTGAGCATACTCCAGTTTTTATGGTGGACTGCAAAACCTTTCATCATTCTGGTGATTTTCCCCTGAATTTCCACGTGTCCTTGTGAACTGCAGACACAAAACCAGGGCAGCAGCATCCCCTCAAGGAGATCCCCGTGGCAGAGTGAGGGATTCTCCCCAGCCCTGCTCAGCATTCTCCTGTTGCTCTGTGCTGCTCCTAGGGATAAGATCTCCTCTCCTGCCTGCACCAGCTCCATTCTTTATTCCTGGATAGATGGCCTTACATTGGTGCTATCAAACACATATTGATTGCACGCTCATCTGACAGCCTTGTAATTACTCAGGTCAGCCCATTTACCCTCTTTAAATAATGGCAGAGCACCAGCTTTCTTCCAGCCTTTTGGAACTTCCCCTGTGAGCCAGGACTTATTAAAAATAAACATTAACGATCCAAAGAGTAGCTCAGATGGCTCTTAAAAATTTTAGGTGCCAGTTAGGCAGACTTACTGATTTAACAGAGTCTGGTGAGAGGAGCTGCTGTTTAACTGCCTCCTAATCACTGCTGGGAGATAAATTATTCCATCTTGTGAGGCAGCAGCATCACCCTCCTCCCTCCCAGGGACAGGACAGAGGCACCAGCAGCCCTGGGTCCACCTGAAAATGGGCTGGTGCACTTCTGTTCACTCCTATCACACTTAAAGAACATTATTAAATAAGTTTAAACTCGCTGCTCGAACATTTTTTTCATGTTTTCTCTTCTCAGTCTTACCCAACTCCTCACTTCCATTCCCTGCCATGGGCTCCTGATCACTCCACTTGCCATTTACAGAGTATTCTGCCAGGGACAGAAGGGTGGAGGAATCAGGAGAGTTGGATTGTTTTCCTCAATGTGAAATTGGATATTTTGGAGAACAGTAAATAGAGATTTTTTTTTTTATCTGTTAGCATAAACCAGACACAATCAAAGCGAGCAGCCACTAATTTTCCATGCATTGATCAATTACTCTCTTGCTGTGGAGATGGGATCTAATCTAGAGCTCCATCCTGCTGGATGGGATGCACCCTAAATCAGGGAAATATCAGCCACAGATTTTAGGAAACACCCTGGGCAATCTCCCACCAGCTGCTCCAGACCTTCTGTGTTGGCTTCCCAAAAATTCCCCCAAGGACCAGCTCCTTCCACCCTGCAAAACCCAAGTGAAGAACATCCTGTGGGGTTTATTTCCTAGCAGCCATGGCCAAGTGCCCCACCCTGGATTCCAGCTAGCAGGAAGCTGACCTGGAATGCTGATGGCTCACTTGTATTAATTGCCTGGGACTGCAGACTGTGCCATTTCCCTGGGCCAGCTTCCTGCTTGCTGCTCCCAAAAGGGCACAAAGCGCCGCTAATTGTTATATTCAATACTCTCCTGCAAGCAATACCAATTTAATTAAATTTACGTGGTTTTAAGTGACCAAATACAACTCCTTTCATGTGTTTATACAGGTCACTAGAATTGATAAATCTCCATTTCATTGCTGACATCTTCTTTTAAGTGCTCCCTTATTCCCCTCCTGACCTTTTAAAGCTGTTTTCTACCCTTCCTGCCCAGCTGAGACAGGTCGAAATAGAGGTTCTCTCCTTCCCTAGGAGGCAGGACAGCAATCCATAAACCCCCAATCTCACTGTATGCCAGGGGATTTTCCTTAACACTGAGTATGAAGTGTCTTTGAAGAGTAAATTTGAATATTTCTCTTTTTTTTACCCATTTAAATCCCCTAGAGCCATTCACAGCTGAAACCAGAGCCTGCATTGCCAATACCCTCTACAGAATCCATCATCATTGTCACCTGGCACTGCTGGTGACGCCAGCATGGCAAAAGCTGAAATAACAGCAGAGAAATCTATTACTTTGAGCCCCAAACCAGACAGGATGGAGCCGTGGGCAGCTGTGCCTTCCTGGGCCACCAAGAGCCCTCTGGTTCCACTCCTCCAGCTCTGATCCTCCACCCACACTCCAGCACCCAGCTGAAAGCTGATCCCACTCCCTCTGCTTTTCCCAGGGCAGCCAGGACCACACTTGCACAATTCAGACGCCCAAAAATCAGAGTAAAGGAGCTGAAAAGCTGCTCCAGTTCTGTGCCCTCCCAGCAGCTGGATCTGGTGTTAGCTCGACTCTCTGCTCAAACCCAGAGGCAGTGCCCAACCTCTCAGTCCTTGTCCCATCCCTCCAGAACCTGAATTCACAGAATCACTGGGTTGGAAGAAACCTTCAAGACCATCGAATCCAACCCAGCCCCAGCACCTCAACTCAACCCTGGCACCCAGTGCCACATCCAGGCTTTGTTAAACACACCCAGGGATGGTGACTCCACCACCTCCCCGGGCAGCCATTCCAGAACTTTATCACCTTTCTGTAAAAAACTTTTTCCCAGTATCCAACCTCAATTTCCCTTGGTGCAGCTGAGGCTGTGTGCTCTGGTTCTGTCAGTTCCTGGAGAAGGAGCCCAGCCCCACCTGAGCACAGCCACCTTTCAGGAGTTGTGGAGAGTGATGAGGGCACCCCTGAGCCTCCTTTTCTCCAGGCTGAGCACCCCCAGCTCCCTCAGTCGTTCCTCAAACCTGCCTTTCCTCTGGGTCTGGGAGCAGAGTTCCTGCATCCCTCCCACCCTGCAGTCAGTCAGGGCGTGGGGTCACACCAGGGAGGGCTCTGCTCCCAGCACCAGCCAACAGCAGGTTGGCTTCCAAGGCTGGAAGGAATAAAAATGAAATAATCTTCAGCTGCAGCAGCCTGAAGGAGGTAGAAGCTGAGCAGCATAAATCCATCCTCACAGCCTGAGCTCAGGGAGCAGCTGGTGCTGCTCTGCTGCCAAAGGCTCCAGAGTTGGACCATGAGGGAATGGCTGGGCTGGAAGTGGAGATTGGCCTTGAGGGTTCCACACACTGAGGAGGCTCCTTGAGCTGTCGAGGCTGCCCCTGGATCCCTGGAAGTGTCCAAGGCCAGTCTGGATGAGGCTTGGAGCAGCCTGGGACAGTGGAAAGTGTCCCTGCCCATGGCCGGGTGGGAATGAGATGATCTTTAAGGTCCTTTCCAACCCAAACCATTCTGGGATTGCACTGCCACCACCTGAGACCTCAATGACTCTTTCTCTCTTGCAGTTAACAGGAACAACATTTTCTTGGGCTGTTTTGACATTTTTCATAAGATTATATGCTTGGGTTTTTGTTTTTTTTCGGGCATGAGGGAGAAAACATCAGCAACACTTATAAATCGCTTTTATCTTAAGGTTTTAAATCATTTTTGCAAAGGGTCTCTGGCCCCTTTTTCCTCACCTGTACAGGGAGATTATCTTCAGAGCGCCCCATCAGCTCTGGAGATGTGTTTGATATGGAGCAGACTGATTATCCCACTGCTCCATATGTGCTCAGTCAGGGACACAACTCAAAGCAGCCAAAAGGCAAATCTGGCCCAGTTTCTCCTCTTTCCCTCTGGGGAGAATTCAATCAAGAATTGATTAATGCTTGAATTCTCATCAAGAATTAATAAGTTCCTGATGTGGTGAAAATGAATAGTCTCAGGGAAGCAGCTAAGCTTGTTGTTTTGTATGGGGGAAAAGAAAAAAATTCCATGTATTTGGTAACTGATGCAGTGGTGAAGTTAGAGAGGGGGAATTCTGAATTCCCTGACTCCTTATGACATTTTAATAATCTAATGAATGGATTGACTGAAGGTTGACTCTCAGAGGTGACTTGGGCTGCTCCTACCACTTCCCTCAAGCTTAGGTGCAATTCTCAAACTCCACATCAGGTGGGGAGCATTGGGGGTAGCAGCTCAACACCACCACCACAGAAAAGCCATTTCCTCATCCCCAAAAAGATGTCCCTAAAGGCTAAAAGCAAGAAAAGCACAAAGTCAATCCTTTCTCATCAAAACCCTCCTCAATGTATTTGTACAGACAATAAAATGAGACTCAGCAGGCACTAAGAGTGATAAAGGTAGGAAATATTTAGTGACATTTTTTATACTTCCTTTGACGGGCTGGAGAGCTAAAATACCTTAAAAAAAAAAAAAAAGAAGAAAGAAAAACCCATGATGCTCTAAGACTAATTGAACCAATAATCAAAGGCTGTCTCTAATTCCTGGACCAGGAGGTCAATTACAGAAATAAATCTGACAGCAGATAGATGGGAACAGAGTGCAATTACCAGTTAAAGACTTGATAATTATGGCAAGAATTAGTCTGCATTTTCAATGGCAGCAAAACCCATCCGTTCTTTGCAGTTATTATCTGGATTGGAAGAAGAAATGGGTTCAGCTCTGTCTCAGGCTGACACAAAGCTCCAGGTACAACAGGAACTGAGAAGTGGCTGATGAGCCCATGGAGTTGGAAGTTTCCTTAACTGCAAACTTCAATGGCAGATGTGAGAGAAAATTAATTATTCGGCAAGGAGAGATGTGGGGAAATTTTAACTCTGATAGAATAGGACTGAGAAGCATGTATTTTTATGAGGTTTGTCAAAATGAGCCCAAACATGGGCTTTTCAAAAACCCAATCTTGAAAGGCAGTCAATGAGAGAGTAACCATCCTGAATATTTAAAGAATTAGCACATTGTTCTTCCATTCCCTCATGGCATTATGTAGTCAAAAGGAAGAGGTTTTGTAACTATTTCTTTTTAAGAAGTGTGATCTGCAAAATCTGTAAAAATCTCAATAAATTACCCTAAACTTGATGACCTTTATTCCCTGAGGTAGGTTGAACTTATATTTCTTCCTTATTGAAATAATCTGAAAGCACAACACTTGAATTCTTCCTCTTATTCTTAATTCTGTCATTCTGGGACTCCAGGAGCTGGGAAGTTCAGAAAAGTTGGATCCAGGTAAAGCCAAGGAGATGCTGCTGCCCTGGGAAAGTAAAAACCTTGGCAAGAGAGCGATTGAGCCCAGCAGAGGAAAACAACACCCTCAGAAAAATGACTAAAACCTGGCAGCTAAGAGGCCTCGGGACAGGAAATAATTTGCAGCCTTGGAGTCATAAAAAATGCACTAAAAAAGTGAAGAGTTTTTGGGTTTTCAGTAAATATTTTCCAAGAAACCAATCAGTAAATTTTAAGTTCTCAGCAACTAATGGTTGTGGGAAATAAAGCAAAGAAAATATTTCCAGGAGATAATTTCCTCCTCAACTCATCCTGATGAGGTAACAATGAAAATGAGTGGCTTTAGCAGCTTCCATGGTGTTCCCCCACCTCTCAGTATTCCAGAGCTATTCCCACTCCATTTGTCACTGCCACTTCCACATCCCTCTGCTGACACTCCTCTCTGCAGCAACTCTTTTTCCTCGAGTTTTTTTTTTTAAGTTAGGTGAATTACTGTGTCAAATGATCTGATTTCACTGCATATTATGTAAATTTATTTACTTAGTGGCCTCTGGGCTCCATGCTGAGCTTGGAAAATGTACTTTTCAAAATAATAAATAATTAACCAGAGCTCCTGCACCACTGGAAGTTGTTACTCTGCTCTCATTTTAAATAGTCCAGGAATATTTTTTTAATGCATGTTTCATATAAATTGCCACTTAGAGGAAAATAAATGCTCGGAATGTTGACTGCCTGAAGTCATAAAGGCTTACACATAGCAAGGTGATTTTTATTAGAAACTGCATTTATGCTTTTCATTATTTAATAAATAATCATATAAAGAACTCATTTCCAAATAGCAGCAGCCTCACGTGTCCAACCCCCTGCAGAGATGCACAGGAGGGAGCAGCACCAGCAATTCCCAGGTTAAACCCCAGCCCAGGACCAGGCTCAGGCAGGTCCCACACCAGAAACACTGGGGAGGGCCTGAACTCCTGCTCAGATCTTCTCTTTATCACCCAGAGGAGGAAATGTGAATTTATTTAGACAAACTATTGTGTTCTTTAAAAAAAAAAAAAATAATATTTTTTTTTTTTTTTTTTTTTTTTTTAAGTACCAAAAAGGCTGGAAGCTCAGACACCTCGATCCATGCTAAATTCAAAATCCCAGGTGCAGCTGTCAATGAAATACAACTTCCCCAAAGAGATGAGGAGGTTGCAGGTGATGAGAAATATGCATGGGGAAGAAGCAGCCTCAACACAGCACAGACACAAAACAGGCTGGAACTTTTCCAAGCCCAGGAATGGAGGAGTTGAGGGACCAACACAGATAAATCCTGATAGAGTCAGGAGGGGGAAGAAAACAACCAAGCTTGTGCAGGAGAGGCAGCCACATCATCCAGCCAGGGGAAAAATGGGAAAAACCAGCCCTGGGACAGCAAACTCCCCTGGGAGGGATCACAGCCCCCCAGATCTCCTCAGCAGGGTCTTCTGACATTTGTGGGGGACAGACTTTAGGAATCAGCAGCTACTACTCCAACACCTGCATCTTTAATTGGTGCCCAACGTGGGGCCTGACCTTGAGGCTTTATTTAGCCTTTTGAAAGCATCTCCATAGGACCTCCTCTGGGTTTTAAGTCACAGTCACTGCTCCAGTTCCCTGAGAGAAAAAAACCCAATTTTCTGGGGGATTTCTCTGGAGGTGGCTGACAGCCCTCGAGACTTCGAGGATCAGCCTCATCAGCAAAACCTCCTCTGAGAGTTTTTTTTTTTTCTGACACACCGAGGTGGTGAGTATAGCCTGGTGACTGTCACCTTTTTGTACATATTTTTTTTACAGACATCCCCTTCCAGGTAAAGCAGCACCAAACCCCTGTTCCCACTGCTGGTTATTCTCACCTGCTGCATCTTTCCATGGGGTTCCAGCAGCTCCAGTTCCATCCCAGCCACAGCCTCTGCTCCTGTTCCCACACGAGGAGCTGCAACACCAGTGCAGTTTCCCCACTCCAGAGCTGGGGGAAAGTCACTTCTTGGCCACAAAGGCAATTCCATCCCAAACTGGAAGGAAAAGCTGATTTGCCACCAGGGTAATTAGCAAAGAGGTTCCTCTTGTACCTCATTTCCTGCAGGAGGAGCAATTGGAAATGACCCAGTTCTGCTCCTGTGCCAGCCAGAGCTGCCCCTTGCTCTCACTCCTCCTCACATCCCTGCTTCTCACCCCATCCCAGGTGAAGCACATACACCAAAACCATCCATTTTTAGAGTTTTAAGTCAATAAAACTACTGCAAACAAGTTTTGGGGCTCCCAAACAAAACCAGGTGGTAAAAGCAAAAAAAACTCCACCCAAACTCAGGGTACTGCTGCCTGTTTTCTGGTTTGAGATATTCCTGCCCCATTGTTCCAAACAAATGCTGCAACCCCAGGCTGGGAGGGATATGAAGCACAGAAGTACAAACTCTACAGAAAAAAATAAAAGCTGAAATGCAAAGAGTGGTGGTTTTTGTACAGAAATGCCCATTTCTACATCCAGGGCGTGGGGTGGGGCAGCTCTCCTGGGTGGGTTTAGCCACGTCATGTGGGCTTCAAGCACAGTAAAAACAACACCCAGGACTTGTTAAATGAGGCTTGGAAATGTGCAGAGCTCAGACATTTCAGCAGAGTGAAATGCTGGTGTTTCCCTGGGGGACTCCTCTGCGTTCCCAGCTGATGAACAGATGCTGAAGTGGAAAAGTGATGACATTTCCTTGTGAGATTGAGGAACAGGGTGAAATGTTTGAGCATTAGGAGGAATGCTCTGCCCCCAAACCAGGTCTAATAATGACAACTTTGTCCCAAAAGCAAAACATCAAATCTTTTCAAAATGATACATAATTAACCAGAGCTCCTGCACCCATGGAAGCTGTTACTTCACTCTCATTTTAAATAGCCCAGGAATATTTTTTAAATGCATGTTTCATATAAATTGAATTTTATCCCATATTTCATCCTTAAACTTCTGTGACATCTGCTCCCACACACCTGCTGGTGGCAGCAGCACCTTTATTCTCACTCCAGTGAAGCACATGATTGTAGGACATTCTCCTCCCCGTTTTGCTGTTGAGAAAAGTGTAAATCTCATTATTCCAGGATATGAATTATAATAAAACCTTCTTGGGATGCCCTTGATGCCTCCCTGAAAGGTGAATGCCTGTTAGCACAGGCATTCCCACTGAGGGCATTCAGTTCTTGCAGGTGAAGAATGCATTAAAAAAGTCCTGAAGCCTTCCTGCTGAAGTGAAGCAGCTAAAAACATGTGGCACAAAAAAAAACAAACAAAAACAAAACAAAACAAAACAAAACAAAACAAAGATAATTTCTTTCACTGAAATACAGTGAAAACACTCAGAATAGTACAGAATATTTCAATGAAATACACTCAGAACAGCACAGAAGCCACACCATCATCAAGGGTGATGTTCAACAACTTGAGCATCAACAAGATCTTTCAGATTCCTGTTAAATGCATTAAAAAAATGATTTTCCACCAATATCAGCTGCCACAGATTTGTCTGCTGTCTTTTATTGAGTCCTCAGTTTGGCTGTTCCAGGTATCAGGAGGGTGAATTTGTGTTCACCTGCAGAACCTTCCCATGGGCAGACAGAGTAGAATTAATCCTAGAACAGAGTATTGGTGATAGGGAGAGGGGAGGGAGTAATGAAAGAACCAAGGTATTTGCCTTGGCAAACAAAGCCCATTTGCTAAATTCCTATAAAATAAATCAATACAGATTTCAGACTTGAAGCACAAGTGCAATCTTCCCTAAAAAAAAAGGTATTATTGGGTTTGTGTGAGCCTGGATATTGATAAGATGACCAATATTCTGGTGATCTTTAATGAAGAGGAGTAGAAACTCTGTGTGCTGGGAGGCTTTGTGCTGCTAATAGGGTGAGTAAAGCCTGTGAGAGATGCTAACAATATACAGGGTGATAGTTTGGTCCAGGAGAGGATCTCATGGAATCAATGAGGAATTAAATTCAGGCAGTTTGCAGGTCAGGTTCCTCCTGCTTTGGTGTCATATCTACAGGGCTGATGATCCATGGTGTCCAAAAATCCCAGTGAAAACCAAGGGCAGCTCAACCTTGGTGTGGAACAAATTAAAAAAAAAAACACTCACATGTCACAGCCTAGAGAGGGCTGTGAGTCACAATTACATCAGATTCCCAGCAAATAAACAGTGTCAAGTGAAAGAAGAATCAAACAAAACCCCCAAATCAAACAAAAGAAACTTGCTGATTTCAGCCAAGGCTTTTGAAGATTACAACAAGTCAAACTTTTATTAGCAAAGTTGTATTTCATGTAAAATGAAAATATCTTTTCAAACCATACGTGCACATCTGCGTGGTACAAACAGCAACTACAGTACAACACGTTTCTCTAAACTTTAATCAATGCACACTAACATTTAGCTCCCAAAAAAGTAACATTGTGATGGTGACACCACATTTGCTTTGATCTTTTTCTCATGAAATTACAAAGTCTCTTGTTTAAAGTCAGAACCATAAGAATAAAAAATGAACAGACAGAATGCTTTGGCTCAAACCCCCCGAGGGGCTCCTGCCTGAAAACAGAACAAATCAGTGCATATCACTTGAGATTTGACATGAGAGATCCAGAGCTGCAATGTAAACATGTCCTGCTACTCCAGCGTGGTTTGTACCTTTATTTTTTGTCATAAACACTGACAGAGATGCAGCTGAGGGTGTGATCCATTGGCAAACAAAGGGAATTCTCCATGAAGAATTTCCTTTCTGTCTATCTGTTCTTACAGGTAAGCAAAATAATCTAAATACACTTCTCATCTGCAAAATCATGGCTGTGAAAAACAATGTTGAGGTTTCCTCTCGAAAGCTCAAGGAGCAGTGAATTTTATTCTAACTTTGCTTTACAAAATGTGGAATCACTGTTTAAAAATCTCACCTTTTTTTTTTTTTCTGAATATATATATAGAAAGATTGTGCTACTATTTGTTTTCATGTCAAAAATAATATTGGCCTGAAAACTTTGATGAAAACCTCTCGTGCACTGGATTGAAGCCATTCAGCCAATGGAAGCAGTTCCCAGGAAAAGAGCTACTCACTGGAATTTGTGTAACATCAGCACAGCAGAACAAATATCAATCATTAAATGATTTGCTTATCAGATCCATTTCAGATGAGAGTTACAACGAAGGTTTTTAAAATTTTTTATACATGAACACACAATTTTATCCAGAGGGGAGAAGTAATTTTCTGATTTGATTCCTAATTCTGCACTTCCTAAAGATCCAGCCCCAGCAGGGCTTTGATGCCCAGTGCTGTACTTTTATCCTGCTGGAGTGCAGAGCCATGAGGGTTTCTGGAGATTGGATCCCCTAATTTTGACAGAGAGGGAAGCTGGGGTTGTTCCTGCAAGTTCTTGATAATGTTATTAATTTATATATATATATATAAATTAGAGAAAAATTATCAATATTATGCTGCTCTGGGAATCCAAACAGCTCCCTTGGGAGAAAGGACAGAGGGTTTTTCCCCATTATTTAGGAAGAGCTGATTTTATTTGTTTCATGTTATGCACAGTCAAGACTGCACAACTTTTTCAGCAAGACCCCTCCCTCTATTCTTCCAGAGGCTGCTTAAATCCCCAAATCTGGATCTGTGGGGCCAGGGAAATGTCTCCTCCCTGATGGGTGGAATTACATCCTGGCTTGACCCAAAGGGACCAAGCACAGCCTGGAATGGGATAATGAATAATTCCCTGTTCTGCTCCCATGGCTGGACTCCCTCCTCCCAGCAGGCAGGCTGGAATTCCCTGCTAGGTGTTAATTAATGGAATCCCCACAGATTTCCAGCAGCTAATTTTAATAAACACCCCTGGACAGAGGAAAAAAAAAAATCTAAAAAAGTCCCAAACAAACCAACGCAAAGATTTAATGCTCAATGCACTATTTCAGAATAGGGGGTGATTTTTGGGGCTGTCCTGTGCAGGGACAGAAGATGGACTTTGATGATCTTGTGGATTCCTTCCAACTCAGGAAGTTCTACAGCTGCAGAGCAGTTGGTGACACTTTTACTGAGCTACATGGTCACACTTCATCTCACCTGGCACAGACCAAGACAAAAACACAGCCCAGCTCCCTGCAATGACAAAAAAAACTCCTCAGGAAAACCTCAGCTTGCTCTGTTAATTTACTTTTGAAAAAAAATCTCCAAAAAACCATCACTAACTTGCACTTTCCAGGGTACCTTTACAGCAGAAAAAATTCCAATGCAGGACAAAAAGGAAAATAAATGACTGGGGAAGAGAAAACTGCTCAGGTGGGTGAGATTTCCTGGGAGTTTGAGTCACTTGTTAAATATTCACTGGGCATCTTCCTCAAAACCCGTGTTCAAAAATCCAGGTTCCATTGCACATTTTTTCCTCCCTGTTTGACTTTTAGGTCCTGAGGCATCGTGGAACACCAACATTAAGATTTAAGGCTGTGAATTAAAATCTGAGTGGAAAAAGCAGCACATCACAAACACCTCTTAGCAGCAACCGAGCAGGAGCTGCACGGGGGATTTATATCCATTATTGGATCATTTGACACTCACTAATATGGTCTGAAACTGAACAGAGGAATTTAATATTGTTTAACAGAAGCATTTTCTGGGATGAGGGGTCTGGTTTATCAGCAGTGCTCCACAGGAAAATTTGATGGGTGTGTTCAGACACAGCCCCTCCAGCCCAAAGTGAGGATTTGGGGGAGCCCACCCCCATTTTATTGCCTAATTTTCAAAGAGCCTTGATCACTGCAGATGATTCCCAAAGGAAACACATTAAAACCAGCCCAAAGCAAGCAGTAGGTTGTCACAAGCCTAATCAGTTCTTAGATTTTATCTGGTTTGGGCTGCAGCAGACAGGAGTCAGCAGATAAAGATGCTGCTGGGAAATGTCTCTGTTGATGAGATGCCAATTTTCACATTTCTCTAATTCTAATTCTCTAACTACCTTCTTTGGAAAATTCCTTTTTTTCCCCCCAAAAAACCTAAAAGGCTTTTGGACCTCTTCAGTGTTTGGATTGAGTGAAATACAGAAAATAGAACTTTATAAGTAATAAAAAGTGAACAATGTGGGTCACTGATATGGGATGGGATAATTTTTGATTGAGGGCAGATTTTCACTCACCGTTTTATACTCATAGCCTGAATGGGGCTTTTGGGGTGGCTGTTTGGGGTTTGCTTTTCTCAAATAGGGGTTACATAAAAAGCCCTTAAAAGCTCCAGTTAAAACCCCAAAAAGAGGCACAGATAAGCAGAAGCTTGAGCACCAAAGGCTTCCAGAAACTGCCAAGCTCTGAGGAGCAGCAGCCCCAGCCTGGGGGGAGCTGTGTGGGATCCACAGCCCTTCCACTGGGAAAAAATCTGCATTTCCCTGGGCTTAATTGTAGCCCTTGCTGGAAACTCAGAACCACGTGAGTAATTCTTGCTTCCTCTCTTTCTTCCACTGAAATCATGGAGGAGCCATTTGGGGATATTTGCCTAATTGCTATATGCCAAACAGCTTTTAGGATCTATTCCTCGTGCAGGAACTACTGAAAAACTTTTATAATGGGAGTGACAGAAGAAATGAAGCCACGTTGATGCTCTACTCAAACAAGCAGATTCAAAAATACAAATGCTGTTAAAAAGAGATTCAGGAGATTCCAATACAAAAAGACCAAAAAAATGTGCTGTACAGCTCGGCTGAGTTAGTGTTGGAGAGGCAAAGAACCAGATTTAAACCAGCACTCAGTCAACAAAATAGGAAAAGAAACTCTACCATAATATTTTCTCTTTGCTTTTGTTTTTTTTTTTTTGTTTATTTAACAGTGATTAGGCTGAAAAGAAACGAACTCTTGAAATTCAGGTAGGTCTAGTTTAGGTGCTGCTTGAATGGTGAGAGGTTTGGATGATTCCTATACACACAACTCCTGAAAACTAATTTTGCTGGTCCAAATCCATATTGAGAAGCAAATCTACTCATTCCTACACAGCTATACAGACCCATGCTAGCAACATGTCTCAGTTCAAAATAAAACCAGGCTGCTCTGGACTTGTGTCAATATTAATATCATATGTACAACGTCTCCATGAAATGTTGGCTAGCTCACAAATATACAGATATGAGACAGACACCAAGGAGTTTGCTTAGAAATGCAGCTTGCCACTGGGAAAAATTAAAAATCTTTCGAGTGATGGTGGATGGGAACCCTGTTTTGCCTTGCCACAGGAAAGAGCTGCAGCTTTACTTATTTAAGGAAATAGTGCCAGCTACTGGGCAGCAGCTTCACCCACACTCTCCTGTGGGTAAAGCTGCATTTCTGAGTATTGGTAATGGAAGTCAGCTGTAACCACTAAAACAGTTTTTTTGAATATCATACACAAAGGGGTTCAATTCTTTAGGAAAAAAAATATACAATATATAGAATATATTTCTCTGGTATTTTAAATTCTAATTTTCCTCGTTGTGTCACTTTGCAGAGTAACCTGGTTCTGTTGGTGCCATTATCTTGGGCATGAGGGAATTTTACACACACACCTGTGACAACAGCCATACAGGGCAAAAATACTACACAGAGAAACATATTCCAAGCCTAAGAAACAGCTGGAGCAGCAGGTAAGGACACAGATGTACCACCAGAGCAAACTCTGGTTTGCTCAGACTAACACATCGTGTAGAAAAAAAAAAAAAAATACTCTGTTTTATTGAGAAGAAAACACATAGGAAGGAAAAATCATCTTTTAGTGGCAGTGACTCGTTTTTGTATTACCTGGACGTCAGGATTTTCCTGACTGGCTCAACTGGCACCCTGCTCCCCAGCACACGAGGTAACTGTGGGAGCTAACCAGGATAGACACCACAATTAAACACCAATCGTTTTAGGCGTGCAGAGGAAAAGTCGCCGTAGAACTCCCAGTGCTTTCCACTGATCCTTTTTCCTTAGATCCAGAATAAGCTCCAATAAATGAACCATCTTCATTGAACATGCCATGCTCCCCTTCTCCATAATCTACCAGACTATCAGCACTTCCAGTGGCTTTAATGTCCCCGTTAAGTGACTGGAGGCTGCCTTTCAGCGGCTTTTCATCGCTGTCACTACAAAATAAAGAGATGCCTTTCCAAAAATCTGCCTTGCACTGGCAAGGAGGGACACTGCCCTTGGCTTGGGAAGGGGAGAGTGAGGGACCCGTGGGTGGTACAGCGAGGATGATCTGACCCTCTGAGTCCTGCCCTGCTCCTCGCACACCTGAGCTCCCCCACACGGGATTTTGTCATGATTCCAACAAATTAATTGGTAAATGGGCATTATCAATACCCATCTATTTGGGGTTTTTTGCCTTTTTGTCTTGGGCAGACAGAATGGACAGAAAGGGAGGGGGAAGGAAAAGGGAATGCTGGAAAGGATGGGAGGGCTCTGTTCCAGCCACCAGGGCTGATGTCAAATCTTTGGAACCCCACAGAGAGACACTTCTCATTTTACAAAACACTGGACAACATTCAGGGCCTATTTATTTCATTTTCCTTTTGAGGTGGGTGAATGAAGTGGTATCACTTCAGTGGGTCACATCTCACTGCTTTGGGGGCATCCCTTTGAGTTTAAATGACTAATAAGGGTGCTTTTCCCCTTTTTTTCTGCTGCCATTTTATTTTACCAGAGTAAAACTGGAGTTTGCCTCTGCTAAGGGGGAAGAACTGGGAAAAAAACAAAGTAGAATCAATGTCTGCATCTGCAGTCTCTGTCCAGTGAAAATTTCATGAAAAAGGACAGGCCCACCACAAAAATTCTGGGAAAAAAAGGGGAATTTCGCTGGCCATTCCTCCTAATGGCTCTACAGAAGAGGAACAAGAAGAGGACATTTGGGGGGATTGGGAAAATATTAAAATATTGTATAAAAAAACTTCATAAAAAATAAAAAATTAGGTGTCTGGATTAGGGACATAATTACTCAAGTACAGCCCTTGCTGCTAATGCCAGCTCAGTTTCAAATCTTTGGCAATTTTATCTAAGCAGGGACAGAGAAATGAACCCGAGCTTCATTTCTTCAGGATGGACTCAATATGTGCATAAGCAACACAGAAAAAAAAAATCACTACTTTTCTGAACAGAGCATTTGTCCTCAGAAAAAAAGACAAGTTTGGATTTCAGGGGGAAAGGAGGGGGTCAAAGTTATTAACCTCAGGGCTTTCTTACCTTTCTAAATATTTGTCCCATTAGAAAGCATTAAAAATTAAATAAAGATGAAATTATGCAGAAAAAAAAAGCCCTACTCCAGTACAAATAATGTAGTATATATAGGTGGGATTTCAACAGCAATTTTATGCCCTTAAGGGCAGCAACACCAGTTTTCCAGTATGGTTCTTATAATTATGTATTTTCCTTCACATCACAATTACATATTGCTTGAAGTTTTAGTTATTTTAAAGCAGCCAAAGTGGTTATTTCAATTCTCCTACAGGGATTTCTGTAGAGAGATGTTTGGTTTTTTAATATTTTTTTACCATATTCCAAACTTTTCTTTGTTTTCTTCCCCAAAATTCCCCATATTATGTGATTTGGGTCTGAGTTTCAAAAACCCACTGAAGACATAGAATTCAACCCATTGACTTCAGTGGGCTTTTCAGCAGCACCCCAGATTATCATATATATTTACATTATTCATACAATGCTAATTAAAAAAAAAACAACAAAAAAGTGAAAAATAACCACCAATACATCAACATTTCCTTATATCCCAGCTTGGATGGATTGAAAAATACTGGATATACCTTTATATTCCTACTCTTATCCACTCCTATGAGGTTTGCTTTGAAAATGAAAAACAGCATTAATTGCATGCCATAAAAATGTCCCGAATAATGATGGCATTTGGAAACAAACAAAACCCCAAGAAACACAAAGGCTCGTGAAAGCAGGTCCTATTTACCTATATTCCCCAAAGATTTCATCTTTTATTGATTGAGCTTCGGGATCTGGATGCAAATCTTCTTTTTCTTTCACTGTACAAATAAAATAAAGGACAGATCTCTGTGTTGTGTTCTGCCATGGATTCTTCTTTTCCCAGGGGCAATGGGAAAACCATCTGCTCTCACCTCCAGCCTGGCCTGGAGCTGGCTGGACACAACCTGTGAGCTTCCAAGAGTTTGGGACCATTCCCTAATTGATTATAAGCAAGTATTTATAGAATCATGGAATGGTTTGGGTTGGAAGGGACCTTAAATCCCATCCAGTGCCACCAGGGACACCCTCCACTATCCCAGGCAGCTCCAAGCCCCATCCAACCTGGCACGGGATGTTTTCAGAGATGGAGCATCCATCACCTCTTTGGGCAGCCAGTACATTTACCTAAATCCTTACTCACTGCTTGGATAGTGACAGAGGTAATTTTTAGCAAAATATTCCACTGTTAACCTGCCTGTGGAAGCTCTGTCCACGTGTCCAGCAGCAGTTCCCAGGTGGAAGGCGGGCAGGGACTCCTGTCAGCAAGGATCTTGCTGGATTAAATGCTGGAATATTCCAGGAGTGCTGGGAAAGGCCTTTGCAGGCTCTGTGGCCAGCACACAGCACAGCTCCACTTACATTCATTAAAATCCCTTCTGTGGATATTTATCAAAAGCTACAAATCCTAATTGGATGTTTGCGCTCGCGGCCTTGCGGCCCCCAGAGAGAAACCTCTGAAGGATGTTAGTTATTAACGTGTGAACATGGGGAAAGGACAATAAATCCATTTACCTGAATATTTGCCTCCTTTATTTCTTCTGACAAAGCAAATTGTCAGCAGCAGCAGGGTGAGCAAGGCGATGGCGCACATCAGCCCGATGAACCAGCCCTGGGTGGAAATCCCCTCGTAAATGCCAGCGTAGGCTTGGGGAGATGGCAGAGGAGCAAAAAGGGAGGAAATTAATCAGAGGGAAAGAGCAGCACCCCACGATAACACGAACACATCACGTCCCTCTCTGGACCTTAATGGACTCAGTCTATCGCTACTGATGGTGCTCAACTTCAGCGCGAGGCCGGAATGTGTCCAGAGTGTGACATTTGGGACTGGAGGGGAGCGTGCAGGTGACAAGGGACAACACAGACACTTGGCAAGGCGGCTCTGAGAGAGCAGTTGACTCACAGGATTAGCACCACACAGGAAAGCTGAGCACAGAGCTGTTAAGCCTCTCATGCAAAAGCAGTTTTGCGAAAGAGAGAGAGGTAAAAGTGCCCCCAGTACAAGCAAATCACCAAACTGGCCACTTAAGGGGCTTTATCCCAGCTGCCCTCTCACGTTGCACAGGTTTGTGAAGGTTTGGGACTGTCCCAGGCTGTTGTATAGCACAGGGTTCAGCCAAGAACCTGGGATGTGTTTGTGCTGCCATGGGATTCAACTGCAAGGGCCAAACTCAACGCCACAGCACGGAACGATGAGTTTGGGACACTCACACGGCACAGGAACCTCAGCATCGATTCACATGGAAAAAACAAACGTTCAGCACCTCGAAGGGCTTCGTGTCTCACCTCTCCCCCTGGTCTCAATTACATCTTCAAAAATGCTATTGTTATCCACCCAGTTCTTAGTCACTAGGCGGATTGTGTACTCAGTGCCAGGCTCAAGGGCCTCGCTGGGCTGAAACTTTGGGGTGGGCTTTACTGCGTCTGAAATCCTGCCGCTGCCTTTACCTACGGAATGCACACATTCAAGGCATAGGGATTAATGGCATTCATGGACAAGAAGCCTAGGAAATGCACAGTTACAAACAACAGACAAATACAACACGTCATTTTAAACATTTGGCATCAGGCAATCTGATTTTCCAAAGGAAAAAAAAAAAAAAAAATACCCCCAAACATTCCCTCTGATTTTTAGTGTTCCATCAGATGAAATCAACAGCAGTCCAGAGTAATCCTGATGTTTAGGAAGGGGTTTGTACATCTCCCAGGATGAAAGTTAATATTGATGGGGGATTATGGATCTCCTTTAACTAATGCCTGCTTAAAAAATTACAACTTGCAAACGGGCTTGCTTTGTGTGGATAATCTGGGGTTTGATGCTTCTCCCATTGAACTGAACTCAGCAGGGAAGCACAGACAGCTTGTTAGCTGGATATGGATCCTTATATGTCTCCCAGAAAAAATTAACAGTGGGATTTGTGCTTGCTTCTCTCCTGACAGTGATTTTCTGTGTCCTTTTAAATTCCACAACGCCTGCACAAAGCACTGGTTTAGAAACAACTCAACAATTTGCCTGTAAATGGACATTTAGGCATTTTAAGTGTTGCTGATGAGTTTAATATTTGATTAGGAGAAGGCAAATTCCACTAGTTCTGGTTATGGAACCTTGTTATTTGCAAAACACCTCTGTAGCCCCGTCTGCATTCAGATTGTGGGCATTAAATAAGGTTTTTCAGAACAGCTTTTGTGGAAAGCAGGAGAAAGGATGTTACAGGAGCTGACAATCACTGCCTGGACATGAACAGCCTGCTCAGCAAATTCAGAACTGTGTGTGACATGGAGGGATCTCTTACAACATGGAAGTGTCCCTGTCCTCGATGACAGGGGAGAAATTTGGGGGGGCTGCACTTAATAAAAATAATTCTTGATTTGTTCTTAGGTGCCTGATTTGCCTGTTTTGTCCAAAGCCATCTAAAAGCACAAAGTATAATCTGAAAACTACTCGGCCAATTAGCACTGACAGGAGAACAATGCTCATTAATACTCTAACTAGTAAATAAGCAAAGCAAGAAGCTGCTGGAGATTAAGGCTGAGTTGACAGCTGAAGGGAAAAAAAGAAAAAAGATTAAGATAAATCCAAGCACAGTCAAAGCAGCAGTTCAGGATAAGTTTTTAAAGGCAACTCTCCATGTATTACAATAAGCAGTTAAATGAGCAGACCACTGGGACCAGAGAGAACACATCCAGCTGAAACGCTGCTGATACTGAAGCACAGCTCATTAGTATAAATTAATCCATCTATGGGTAATTTTTGCTAAATGAAGTATATGAAACCCAGCTATAGTTTTTAATCAAACCGAAAATTAGGCAAAGGGATACCACAGGTACATTTTAATTACATGCTCTAAAATCAAGGCATCAGAAAAAAGGGAATATTATCCATAAAGGAACTGGAATGAGCACAAACCTTCAACCCAATATCTGTTAAATACCACTAACACTTGTGCATGACTTGGAAACTACATGACCCAAAATGTTCATACCAACAGCCTCCTAAGGAAGAATTTCTCCTGAATTCCTGGGAAGTAAATCCTAAACCTTGAGCTCCAGGCAGGTGGTTTGTGGTTCATATTCTTAAACCAGCTTTACCAGTCCCTCTCTGCCCCTTATTTATTCCAGTCTCTCTCTGAACCATCAGCTCTTCAGAGAAGCAGAAAGAGGGAAGTGAGATGGCTGAAAAAAAAACCCCTTTTTCTGTCTGCTTATTGCTCATCTCTGTCTGATGCTGCAGCTGCCCTGGCACACGGAGCAGCTTAGGACTGGGATGGACCTTTTGGGATGAGGATGAGCCCAGCCTAACCTGGCACTGGGAATTTAGCAACAACTCTCCATTTAGCATCTCCTATCCCAAAATACTCTTTTTTTTTCCTTTAAAACTCAGAACAGGTGTCAATGCTGGGTGATTACAAGTTGTTGTTTTTTTTTTTCCATGCCATTTCTCCCTGGTCTGTGTGACACAGCCAACAGGCGCCCTACAGAGCAGAAAGCTTTGCTAATGGGGGCAGGGTTGGTGGCTGGAATAGAAAAAACAGTGTGGCCTCCTGAAAAATAAAAGCAAAGATACACAGATAAGGCAAAGCTCCACATTCTCGAAGGCCAGGAACATCCTGAAAGCTGCAGGAATTAGCTGCAGAAAATTGAAAGCAGTTGGGTTGGGTTTTTAATCTCCAATAAGGGAGAAGGAGCATTAGTAATAAAGGCATATCACCAGCATTTCTCATCTTCCCCCACTATTTATCAGCCACACCATGGGACTTGCATGAACATTAAACACTGAACTGCAATGTTACAATATTCCTACCAGGCTCCAAGATTTATGAGGAGAACAGAACACACATTTTTTATAGAAGCTTATGGTATAAAGGGAAAAACAATAGAAACCACCCCTGAAGATTTTCCAGAGTGTTCTCCAAAAGTTAGCACATCTGTTATAAAATATACTTACATAAAAAAAACCTGTCAGTCTGAGAGCTAAATACTAATTGTGGGCAGCATCTTAATTTATAACCATACCTGTCTAAATACATCTGCTGCAATAAATGCAAAGCTGAACTTCCATTAATTTTCCCCTGCTGCCTGGCTGTTAAAAATGCATAAATATGCAGCACAAATATCCTTCATTTTCAGGGCTTTTCAATGCAGGAGGTAATTCATGTTAAATTTGGATTATTTTATACTACAGAGATTAGCCAACCTGTTGTACGCAAAATTTATTGAGAAAAATTGATAGGTGAGGTGGTGATCAAGAAATTTGCACCGATTTCTTTAGATTGTCTTGATTGTGAGCGAAAAAATAGGGTTTGCTGCTAACAGCACCAGTAGTTATATACAGGAAAGGTTTTTTATTATTCCTTTTCTGCTGTGCCCATGGCAAAAGAGAGCTGAACCCACATGTCTTGTTCCACATGGTTACTCTGGTCCTGAAGGACAGGAGCCTCTCCCTAAAATTTTGCAAAAGCCTTTGGGAATTACATGCCAACAGCCACTGGAATATAATGAAATTGGTGAACTTTTATTTCCTGGCTTCTCTGGAGAATAAACCTACAACTGTGTGGCTTCATGTGGATGAATTTCTCATTAATGCTTGGATTTCTGGACGCAC
The DNA here is from genome assembly GCF_024509145.1 of Vidua macroura. Classification (NCBI taxonomy): domain Eukaryota; kingdom Metazoa; phylum Chordata; class Aves; order Passeriformes; family Viduidae; genus Vidua; species Vidua macroura. The sequence continues at coordinate 2,842,813 of NC_071583.1, forward strand.
AATGATAATTCTCAACATGTAATATGTGTTTGGTAATCCCTGAGCAACACTGGTGGCAAGATGAAAAGGAGCTTTGTGTTAAAGAAGGGCTGCTACATTAAATTAATCTTTTCACTTCTGGAAGAACATTATTTTGTGTTCTGTTTCTGAGGGCTAATGATCTTGGGGAAATTGACATTTTCAAGGGGAAAATTAATTAGTTTGGAGGTCATTTAAGACATACTGCCTGAAAATATGAAGACAGAGATTATAGTAATTTTCTAAGGACAACATATCTTCTTCTGTGGAATGAAACCAAGATAAAATCACAGAAATTAAGCTATTATTTATTTTGCAGTACAATCTAAGTCCCCTTTTGCTCAGGTTCAAGAATCATTTTATCAAGAAATGATAAAGATCTTAGGTTGCCTATAAGGATTTCATTTCTGAGTTATTTTTCCTGTACAGATTTGTTTTCAGTGGTGCTACACAAATCCTCACACATATTAAATAAGGAAATTCCTTTTTCTTCCTAATTCCAGACAACAGTAACAGTGATAACTGCAAATAAAGCAACAGCAGTGATGGACATCAAGTTAAAAAAAAAAAAGTGAATGAATGTTGATGGAGATGTTGAGCTGCCACCTCAACATTTCCACTTTCCTGGCAGATTGCATTGTGAAATTCTGAAATACCCATGGCAAAGGCTGAATTGCAGCAGTGGAAGTTTCCAAAGCCTTAAAATGAACAACGAGAGCTTTATGGGTTTATTATTAAACTGGAACAGAGTGGTTATAGAATCACTGAATCAACCCCCAAAGAAACGTGGAGTGCTCCATCATGGAGTTTCATTTCAGAGGGCACCACATTTTATATCTGCCATTTACGTGGGTCATTTGAAATGATAAACTTTGACTTCTGAAATCACTCCCCTCCTTCAAAAAGAGAGATTGTTTTAATTTTGAGCAATTGCCTCGCTCCCCAAACCACAGCTTAAAACCCCAAGGAGGTCACTGAAAAGAGTGATTTTAAAATTTTTTTTCAGCCTATCATGTTTAGGTGAAAAATACCTGAACAATTTAGCCAGCAAATAATGACACAGAACTCTAATGGCATCTCAGTGACAGATGCAGTGCCCTAATTTAGGGTGGCTTGAGAAGCAGCAAGGAGCACACATAAATCATAGAACTGAACCCTTGCAGCTTTCATTAATTATACTGCTCTAGTCTAAGAATATTTCACAAGAATCAGGTGTTGCCACCACTGAAACAGAGTTTAGGAAAGTAGAGAATGAGAACAAAATGAATGTCAACATCTCTAAACCGTGACAAGGTTATTTCCAGGAGTCAAAACACATTATTCTGGTTGCCCAATGAAGGCCAGAAAAGGCAGCTAATGAGGGGAAATGGGGTATTTTTATCTTGGAGAAAAAAGAAGTATTTTTCTTTTCTTAATGAGGAATAAATCATGGTGATTAATAGTTGCTACCAAGTGAGTACCTGTATCCTACAGTGAGACTGGAGGCCAAAAGAGAGTTGAGAAGGAGTTTTACTACTTGGGAAAACAAATGGCAGTTCCTGACTGCATGTGGAACTGGGACATTAAGGTTTAAAACACATTTTTCCTGTTTTACCAGTAACTGAAAATAATTCTGCAACTTAGAAGTCCAACAGCACATGGGCCATTTTTCTATTTTCCATCAACATTGCTGCACACTGTTATCTTTGCTAAAATGATGCAGTCAGGACTCTTTTGCTTATCACATTCTCTTTCTCCTTCCCCGGGGTAAGTGCACAGCAATGGTTTCTGATTAATAGCAAGGAGCTGCTCCTCAGTACTGTGGAGTTCTCAGACTTGCTGAGCACAGTACATTTTATTTCATTTTATTTCATTTCAGCTGAAAGTGAAAGATGAGCTATCATAGAGTGCCTGGGATTTTCCTTCAAATCACTGAACATCAGTGCTTCAGCACAGGGTGTAAGTGGCACACAAACACTCACTCCTGGTCTCTGATAAAATAATCATAAATAATGGAGCAAATGCAGTCAACTTGATGTTTATCAGGATTTTCCATGTCAAACAGCTGACCCTAATGTTGCTGGCAGTCCCCCATCTTCATGCATGGGCAGAATTTGTTTTTATAATATTACTGAGAACAGATTATCTGCATCTTCAATTTTCTGTTCATGCCTGAATGCAATTCACTTATTCCAGCATGGCTTAAGGAGTTGATGGGTGGGAACAGAAACAGGACTGCACAGCAAAATGAAACAGATGAGCTCTGCTTCCCTGAAGAACACCATGGCCACATTAAAAAGTCCATTGACTGCTCTCACGGCAAAGAAAACAAACTTACTTCCCCTAATTACAAAGGAAATGTCAAGCCTGGATTATTCTCGATGGATTTTTCTATTACAGAAAAGCAGAGTAATGCAGAGTCCCCAGGCAGGTGCAAAGGAGAGCTCCTTATTGCACAAACCAGACCTTTTAAAGCAGTTAGGCTGTTATCAGCTGCGTTCCATTTAAGCACAACGAATGTAATTCACCCAACCGCCATAAACCACGATGTGAGCACGTCGTGGCTCTATAACTCGTTTTCCTACCTCCAATTCAGCTGAGTCACTTTCCCACAGTCCTTTTCTACTTAGCTGAAGCAGCAGGCCCCAGCCATGATTTTGCAAGGGTAACAAGGCCCCAATTTTGTAAGGTTTTACCTACACGCAGTATTTTCCCGCTATTCTCAGAGCTCCTCCACACCGAACCGGATTTTGTGAACTTACTGCCTTGGGCCAGCGTCAGCCCCTCCTCAGTGGCCGCCTTCCCGCAGCCCTTGGCCGTGCAGGCCTTGATGTAGAACTTGTACTTGGTGCTGGGGCTGAGCCCCGCCAGGCGCCAGCTCAGCGCCGAGCGGTTGGCGACGCTCACGTTGCTCACGGCGCCCACCTCGTGCGTCTCGTTGACTGCAAGGGAAGAGCACCTCGGTCAGAGCCACGGAAACGTGTCCTGAGCACCCCCAGGAGGGAGCAGTCGGCAGGGAGAGGGGAGGAGGGAGGCTGGGTGAGTGTAGGCGCCCTTCCCGTCCGTGTTAAATGGGGTTTATGTCCTCCGTGCCCATCTCCCAGCGGTTCGGTGAGCTATCACTGCTCTTGAAAAGCTCTCTGATTGCACATATGCACAGCCTGAGAGGGAGGTAAGAAGGACTGTCTCCTAGATCATTAAATATCCACGAATTGCTCCTTGCTTTGCTTCCAAACATCTGCAAACTTTTACCGGCAGCTCAGAGGGCGGTTGGTGTGCTGAGAGCTGCTCTGGCTCCTCAGAGCTGGCAGCTGAAGGAGGGGTTGTGAGAAAATGGAGAGAGGATCTTATAAATACACAGAAATAGCTGAAGGGAGGCGTCAGAAGATGGACCAGGCTGTGCTTGGTGGTGCCCAGCAATGGGCAGGAACTGATGCCCAGGAAGTTCCACCTGAACACTTGTGGAAGAACTTCCCTGTGCAGTGGCGGAGGACTGGAACAGAGACCAGAGAAGGTGTGCGGTCTCCCTCACTGGGGATATTCCAGAGCTATCTGGACACATTCCTGTGCTGTGGGATGACCGAGATGACTCTGTGTTCCCTTCCAAACTGAGCCAGTCTAGAGTCCTGTAAATAAATCCATTCTCTGCCCATAATCAGCAAAACCAAAGGGAAGATCCAGATGCAAAGGCATCGGATCAGTTCTGCTACCAGTAGAGAGAAGTGTAAAGTACATGGGTGATTTTTTTTTTTTTTAATATATATAAATAGGGCACAGACTCATCCTTTTCCAGCCTCAAAGAACATGTAAAATACACTGAATTATCACCAAACCACACAACTGGTGTTGTGGCAGTCTGGGCTAAGTACTGGGTCTTGCTTGAGGTTGTCTTTGTTTCTCATTTCTTTCCTCAGCAGAAAGAAAGAACTCCCCTGGTATTTGGTTGTTTTCAGTTGATTACTCAACACCATGACTCAGGTGATCCTTTGTGTTTCTGCTGAGGCACCTTAGGGGGGAAGAAACCCCCTGATATAACGTGCAGATCTACATTAATGTGGCTTCATAGAGTGCTCTCATCACAATTCCCTTCGTATTAAATGAGTTTCACTCCAGTAAAATGCACCTACAATTTATGGGCCTTTTTAGCCACTACATTAGGTGTAATTTGCCAATATGAAATAATTGAATCAGCCCATAAATGTGGGACAGGGAATGGCAGCAATGGGGGTTTCCACAGGAAAAAAAAAAAAAAAAATAGGCACGGAAAACTGCGTGGAAAACTGCAGGCTGCCCTCTGGCAGCCTCTGTGCACATCACAGCTGGGAATTTTCCTTAACTGATCCTGCTTCAATTCTGAACTCAAAGCAAACGAGGCACATACTTATCTGGTACTGCAGAATGTAGCCAGTGAGGTGGCCATTGGCTTTCTTGGGAAGTCCCCAGGACAGAGTGACTGAGTCCTTGTCAAAGTTCAGGATCCTGAGAAAACGTGGCTGTTCAGGGACTGGAAGACACAGGGATGAGCTTTCAGAGGAGAATGAACGGGTCTGTCCCTACAAATTCTTGTTAAATGAGGATATAATGTAGCTCAACACCTACAGGTCCCCTTTTGAGTGAAGGGTTCTACAAATAGTGGAGTTTTTACTATCACTTTAAATAAGGGAATCAACTCACCTTGTCCCAAGGACAATTTCAATTTATGACCCTCCATCCCATATTTTCCTCTTGTCTTACCTCCTTCTGGAGTTTCAAACACCACGGGGGAGCTCTCAGGGCCATCTCCTCTGGAGTTGAAAGCCAAAACTGTCAAGCGGAATTCACTGAACGGCTCCAGGCCAGGAATCATCCCAGAGTTCCTGTCTCCTACAAACGTCAGGAAGTGTTTCTCTGGGTGATGCCTCTTTCCATCCAGCATGCTTCTTGTTTTCCACCAGCTGACCTGCGAGGAGATTGGGATTTCTATAACAAATTATGTCGTATGGGGATGAGCATGATCATGATCTCTCCCACCTTCCCAAAAACGAGAGATTGCAATCTGCAATTATTTAATAATTTATTCAGCTATATACAAATACTTATAGAGAGATTTGTAACCTTGTAGCCTCTTAAGTGCCCACGAACTCTGTCCCTTGGTATCCCAAACCAGAAGACTTTGACCAGGGTGCTGTTCACAACCTCCACTGACACGCCTGAAGGAGCAGCATCTGGAACTGCAAAAACAAAAGTCCCAGGTGTTAAAAACACTTCCAAAAGCCCAGATTCACACTGTTCACAGCTCCAGGGCTTGGCTTTCCAGCTTCAGCTGTGCCACTTCATGCAGTCTCACTGTGGGCAAGCAAAAAGCCATTACACCTGCATCCAGTGGGTGGAATGGGCCAATAAACATTATTTTTCTGTATTTTTCTGCTGAGGGTTGAGATACATGTGTACTGGGACACATGAATTTCTGCACCAGTATTTATGATTTCCTGTTTCAAGCAATGCTTACAGCAGTGAGAAGAATAAAAAAAATGATTAACATGGCACTCAAGAAGGCAATCATAAAGGTTTTTTTATAATCAATTTCATTTTACAACTCAGCTCATTAAACAGTAGGATTTTAATCACTGCATAACACAGAGAGCTATTACAGTGCCTGAAAAAAAGGAGGCCTTGATCCATTGACAACTGAATTGCGAGGAAGATTTTCCACTGGTAGATGCAAAATTAGATTCATCACAGAGAGACAAAGAAAATAAACATGCTGTGCAGTTTCTTTCTCCTCATTCTCACTATTCACCACCTCTTCTGCACCACCAGATGTTCCTGTTCCCACCTCTGGCTGGGCAGTGGGGATTCTCCTGTCTGACCACTACCAAGTCCATTTCCAGCACTGAAACTCCATTTGGGAGCCATGGAAAACCAAGAGGCAGAAACCCAGGCTGGAGAAGATGACACATTCTTCATTAACTCATGGTGTTTAGCAGGAAACACCAGCACATGTGGGAATGTGGCTTTGTCTGCAAATTCACTCAAACACTCAGTGCCTGCAAGTTTGTCCCTAATTGTCCAAGTATTTAACTTCTGACAGCATTAAACTGTTGGGTCAAGCCTCAGAGAGCCCAAAGATTTTTTTCCCTACCAAGTACAACCCGACTGCTACACTTCAGAGACTTCTCATGGACTGTGGCCTTCAAACAAGTACCCAGACTCAGCCAACAACTGAGATTAATGAGAGCACAAGTGACCTTTCCAAAAAAACCCCTCACACTCCAGCAGGCTGGCGTCCAGGCACCCAGCACGGGTCACGTCCATGCCTCATGGACCCATCAGGCTGAGCACTGGCACTCCAGAAACTTTGGGCTGCCCAATCCATCACTCCACGCCCGAGCGTTCTGCAGCACAAGAAACCCCCATTTTTACAGGCAAGCTCCTGCCACTCACCGTCCTCTCCTGAATATCCAATGGTGATGTTTGGTTCCGGGCCAGATCCTAAATTATTCACGGCCTGGACTTTGATCTCGTAGGGCACGAAGGTGGGCACGTTCCGCACGCTCAGGGAGTGCTTCTTCACCAGCTCCTCGTTCCAGTCGGTCTCCACGCCCCGCTGCCTCCAGCTGACCTTGTACTCCAGCCCCGGCCCGTTCCTTTCCGTGGGCTTCAGTGGCTGGGGAAAAGTTAAAAGAGGTCTTGTCTGCCTTTGCTGTAGTCACAAACCAGCAGCTGAGGGGAGTGGGATGGTTTTGGAATGTGTGTTACAACACTGGGACAGAAAAGGGGCAAAACCCCCAAGCTTTGAGTTTTTGCTGTCATTTTAATTTGAGGATGATTGGAACAACAACAACATGACTTCAAGAGAAAGGAGGGTGAAAGGCTTGGATTAAAATCCAGATTAATTGCTAGGAGCTGTGTTTCTGCCTCCTACACACATCAGGGTTTGTTTTGCCACAGGTTTTCCTGTGTGAGGTAAAACCACATGCCTTCAGCACTACTGAATTGCATAGTTTGGCATAAGGCTGTGTGTGCCTTTTAGCAGAGATAAAATTTGCATTTTATCCTAGAATTTTATGTAGCACAGCAAGTTGGGTCATTAAAATTTAGATTTGTTCTAACTACACACCAAATGGTTGAAATTATGCCTGGACATTTAATGTGCAACTGCTGGGCCACTCTGCTTTTACCAATCAACTGGAGAATTCATCCCAGCAGGGTTTCCATCTAATTAACATGAATTTATAAAATATTAGGAGATGTATACCAATAGCTTGTCATGACACATCCTCAAGTTGAGTTTATTTCTCTGAAAATGCACTACTTTAATTAAGAAAGTTAAATAATCACCTACCCTACCAAAAAAGCTAAACACTGGAACAGCTGTGGGCGTTTCCCACCACATAGGCTGCCTTTAATAATATTTAAATATAGGCAAATATGAAATACATAATAGCTGGTTTGTATCTAAGAGGTCTGACAGGAAATAGCATCAAATACCAGTAGAAAGTTATTCCCCTTTGATGTTCCTCATGCACGGGGAGACCTAAATTTGGGGGATCTGCAAAAATTCCCATTGCTCTGCTCTGCTGTGAAGACCTTTGGGATGTCTGAGGCAAAGGAATTGGGAGATTGGGAGATTTCTCACAGGCACCATCTCCATAGCAGACTGGGATTTGCAAGAGAAGCTGGAGAAGTAAAAATTTCCTCCTAAAAAACCTGATTTCTTGTATAGAGTTAAATTGCAGCACTGCTTGACTTTTATTTTGATCTCCCTTAAAGCTGCAAATCCTTGGCTGAAAATCCCAGTCGCTAAAGCTCAGCTGGTCTCTTAATCCAAAATAGGCAGATTGACATCATTCTGCAGCCTTTGTCTGTCAGAAATAGCCTGTGCAGTGCCCAGCAGTTCCTCTGAAAAGCACACAGGAAATGCCATAAATAAATGAATATCCTGTGTGACAACATTTTAATGATTCAACAAGATTTAGCCAAGCCTTTCCATCCCATTCTCTCCTTTCAGGCTCAGCTTTCACTTCCACTTTTGCCCTGTCTGAGCAGTGATTATGAAGCTCCTGGTTCTCAAAGATGTGTTGGCCATCCCAGTATTTCCCAAGAAACATACTGGGTACTAAAACTCTGCATTTCATGGATTCATTAAAATGGGAAAAGACCTCCAAGATCAAATCCAACCTTTTCTGAGAGGCAGAATTTTTCTCTCCTGACCCTGGACTAAAAATCCCATTCAAATCCAAGCCCATGGATCTTGAGGGCCATCTCCTTTTGGATGCAATTCTACCCCAAACCATGATTTCCCACTGGGGAAACATTTGTTGTTCTTTGCTGGGAGCAGCAGATTGAGGAGTAAATCTCATGCAAGTTGTGTGTAATTCCAGCCTCAACAAAAACCTGCTTCCCTCCACAGTTGTGGATATTTGCGCTAAATGAAGGAACACATAACTCAACTGCTGGCACAGAAGCTCGAGGCTTAAAACTCAGGAAATTTGAAGTCTGGAAACCATCCTCAAGACTTTTACATAATTCCTTTGATGCACATCACAGGCTTTGGAGGTTTATCCACATTTCTTTAGTTCATGGTGTAAAAATTCAAGCTCACATTCTCTTGGGCAAGGGATCTGTGGTGTTTTTAAACTTCCAGGCTGGAAGGGTAGAAGCCATGAGCCACCCATCCCCTCCCTGGGCCTGGCTGGTAATTTTAATTGCAGAGCAGGGTCAGACCACAATTATTTGAAGCATTTTCTTGCATAAAATAAGCAAATAAGAGCAAATTTTGGTGAATTCTCACTATGATTTACTGGAATTCCATTTTTTTTTTAATATCTTCTGAAGTCAGACATAAAAAACAGTCTTTTGAAATAAAAATGATACTGGGGTTGAAAATGCAGAATACGTTTAAGTCAGATTCACCTTTCAGAAGAATAAAGGATCACTCCTATAGGATTTGCTAATCTTGCCTTACCTCCCATTTCATCACCATTTCATTGGGTTCAGAAGCTTCAACTCGGATGTTCTCTGGGTTTTTATCTGGAGCTGAAACCACACAGGTGGCAAGGTTAGTTTGCACATCCCATTTATGCGCATTTAGCATTTAAATGCCAGAAAGGATGGGAAATTCCCCTATTCGTGACAGACTCTTAGACAAAAAACGTTCATGAGATGAATGACTTGGATCAGCCAAGCTGACGGGACACAAGCACGTCGTTTATGCAGTTTGGACTCCTAAGTGCCCCTGTTGGTTGGAGCCACCAGCTAACATGGAACTGTGACTTTTAGATTTGAAAGCACCAGATGCGGGGGGATTATGAGGAAGAGATTTTTCTCCCTGTGGGGATAGCAAACAGAAGGTGCATCATTAGAGGTGCACACACAGCTGGAAAGCTGAAGAGGGACCTGAAATTGGTGCAAATGAGGAAAAAAAGAGAGAAAATGCCAAGGAATGCAAATGCTGTGCTGAACAGTTGGCCTCTAAAATGACTTTCAGGGAGACAACATTTTCTGCCCCAGTGAATGCTCTGTAAATGGAGATTTTTGACAAGCTTAGTGCTCCTAAAAGGCTCCCTGTAAACCCAGCCCTTCTCCAGGAACTGTTTGTCCATGAAGGTCTGCAAAGGGTGGGAAATCAGCAGAGTGAGGTGCTGGAGGTGTAGGAAAATTCAGCAGCGTGGACCCCTCCCTTTGGCATCCTTGGGAATTTTATGCAGCACAGCAAGTTGGGTCATTAAAATTTAGATTTGTTCTAACTGCACATCAAATGCTCAAAACAACACCTGGACATTTGATGTGCAACTGCTGGGCTGCTCTTTTTTACCAATCACTGAAGAATTCACCCCAGAAGGGTTCCCATCTCATTAATATCAACAATATCAGAATACGGCTTGTCACGAGACATCCTCCAGCTGATTTTACCTCTCTGAAAATGCACTGCTTTAATTAATACAGTCCATTTAAATGGTCCCCTACCCCACCAAAATTACTGAGGGTTATTCCAGTCCACCAAACCAGCTGGGGGTAATTCCCACCACAGGACCTACTTTTAATAATCCCTGAGGCTGCCACTGAGCAGTGAAAGCTACCCTGATCCCTTCACACCCTCTGGAGCATGGGAGGGCACAGATATTCCAAAAAAAAAAAAAAAGCACTGAAAACACTAATATTTAGGAAAGCAGAGCCAGGTTTACCAGCTGGAGGGGTCGCATAGCGCAGGGATGGTGTGCTGGGCTGGCTCCTGCCCACGGCGTTGACGGACACCACGCGGAACTGGTAATTCACATAGGGGGCCAGGGACAGCAGGGCTGTGGTGTCATTCCCTGGCACTCTGCTGAGCTCCTGCCACCTCTCCGGCTCCCAGCGGTTCTCTTCAAACTCTATAATTGACTCTGGGCGGGAAAAAGGACAAAGAACAAAGGAAAAAAAGATAAAAAAATAACTTAGCGTGAACAGCGCGGGTGGAAATGAACTATCCTAGAAAAAGTGATTAAATCTGGCCGTCAGCAGGGTTTGTGTCCTGTGACAACGAGGATGTGCCAGAATTCTGAACAACCCCAAAAAGTTATGCTGGAAACCCCTTCCTACCATTAACAGGGCTGTTATGGCTGGCCCCAGCTTTCCAGGAGAGTCGAACGCTCCGGTTTTGGTGTTCCGAGAGCTGGAGGTCTTCTGGTGGGTCAGGAACATCTGAGAAATAAAGAAGTGTCAGGAGCACAGCAAGGCATTTCTGTTTGTCCTGGCATTTTCCAGAGGGTTGGAACAGCACAGTCAGTGAAGATGGTGGTGAAACACCTCCTGATTTCAAGATGGACAGGTTGTAGGAATTGCTTCAAAAGATCCCAAATCTTCTGGCGCTGATTTTTCCCTCATAAACACAAAATCCTTCTCGAATCCATCTCTCTCTACCTGCATTATTGTGCTTGATTTTTCTTTCCAAATCAACCCCAGGATCTGCTGAATCATTAGTGGGTGCTGACCCTGCTCTGGGCAGGACGTTGTGCCAGCATCACGTGGATTTACCCTGTGACAAATCAGAATGGGAGAAGGAGACTCAGCTCTGGCCTCTGAGGGTGTGAGGGAAAGGAGAACGTTCATCATCCCCGCCATGGGGATCTACGTTAATGGGGAACTGGAAATTCACTACCTGCCAGCTCAACTAATGCTGTCCCAACTAAACTTTTGACTGAAAATGTCATTTCTTACAGAAAAACCAGAGCACCCAACTGTCTTTGTCATTGTGAAAAAAATCCACTGCGTGCGTACTGATTTTTTAAAAATTAAAATACTGAGTTTTTATCTAAGGGTACATCAAGGAGTTAAAAAGTTTATATTTGGATTATTTTTTATTTTCTTTTTATTTCTTTCCCTATTTCTCTTGTATCTGGGAAAATATCAGGAAAGCACAGTTTAATCTGCAGGCTTATTTCTGCTCTATCCTCAGAGCACAGCTGGTTAAAATTCAATATATTAATTTAAAGATGGTGATGGTGCATCTTAAATATTCTCACCCCTCTACCCGTTCATTAAACACACAACAAATACTTAGAATTATTATAATTGAATATTTATTTTACTCTTAATTGCCCCTAATCTGATGTCTCTATTTAGTTCTTCAGTCAGCCCACCAGTCCTTGATTGCAAAATCCTGAATTTTTCACTTGGAAAATAAGATGTTAATTCACCAAGACCTTTCTCATATGCAATAAACAAGGGTAAAGAGCACAAAACTGTTTTTCTTCTCCTGCAAAACATCTTTTTAAAAAGGAATAAAATGCTTTATGAAATTTTCATAAGTGAAGTAACGAATAATCTACAAACATTTTGAATTATACAGCACTGAAGGACACAGCACCATAAATAATGTGCACAGCATCTTCCTAATTTACTATTTACTGAAAAATATTACCCCTTTAAAGTGGAAAAACATCTTGAAGGGCAGATTGACTTATTTCTTGCTGCAATCACTGCCAGCAATAAAAAAAAAAAGTCAAATGAAGCAAAAATAAATGTAATTAAAATGATGCAAAGGTGTCAGAGAATCATAAAATCACAAAATGGTTCAGGTTGGAAAGAACCTTAAAGATTATCTAATTCCAGCCCCTTGCCATGGGCAGGGACACTTTCACCTAGACCAGGCTGGCCAAAACTGTGACCACAAAGCAGAATTTTGGCTGCTGCCCTTGGACACAGCGCTCCACAAGTTCATCCTCTTAATTCCAAGGGGTCCTTCAGGGAGGGATGCAGGTGGTGAGGATGCTCTCAGAAGGCCAAGCTTCAGACCCAGGGGGTCAAGGCTCTTCTCTGCTCTTTGCCCCCAGGCAATCATTCATGCTCAGGTTCACAGATAGAATTAATTCCTTTTAGCTGCTTAACTCACACTGATCTTCTGAGGAGCTGCACATCCAAATATTGGCCTGATGGCCTTCAAAAACCAGTCCAAGTCTTGTGAAGGACTGGCCAAGGACTTCAAAGCAGCAGCAGAACCATTCTTAGTTTGCTCTCACACCTTCCAGCCTGGGCAATTCCTGCAGCCACTGAACTGAGGCAAAAATGCTGCCTCACCTTACTGCACCAAAGACGAAAATAAATCGAGTTTGTGTCAGCACCACCATTCCCAGAGATAAGGGACAGCCCAGCTGAGCTTAAGGAGTGAGAGGCTCTGTGAAATTGGGTTATTGAGGCTCTGTGAAAAGAAGCAAGGAAGTGTTGCAGTGGCAACTCCTGCTGCAAGGAGTTGCAGTAGGAAAATCAACCTTACCCAGAACAATCAGCTGCGTCTCGGCCTCAGCGGAGTCCAGGGCAGTGCTGGCCACACACCTGTAAACCCCCTGATCCTCCAGGAGCACACTGGATATGAACAGGGTATCCCTGTCCAGAATTATCCTGCAGGGCAAAAAAAAAAGTTAATAAGGATGAGAAAAATATGTAAGATGAGTGTGACACACAGACAATGTTCTCTGAAAAATTGTTCTCAATAGAACTTGGCACGGGGCACTTTCATTAAACAGCTGCACACTGGGCCTGCTGCATTAAAATGTAATTGTGGCTCTGCTCTCCACTGTGCTGAGGAGTATTATTTGTATTTTGTGGCAATTTAGCCTCTGTGGTTGGAGGTTGGCCTGTCAGTCCTGCTCTGAAAAGAAGCACATTGAGATGCGCTGGATGAGCGTCTGGGCCATAGGATTTTGGCACGTCATTAATGAGACAAATATATGGGGTTTATGATGGAATTTTTGAAAGGCTGAGGGAAACTGGGCATTCCCAAGGCATTTGTGTGATGTCCAAAGCACCAGGGAAGCTGCCAAGAATCCAAGGCCATGGGCTCCGTGGCAGACACGGAGTTTCCATGGCACAGCCTCACCATCCTACGAGGGCTCAGCGGGATTTTCAGCCTCTCCAGTATTTAGGAAATCATCTCTCTCCTGTGGTAATTTATAAAGACATCTGATTTCTCCCCGTGGGACCCCTCTGTGGAATAAAGGCTGAGCTCCAGCCCCCTGAGGTCAATGAAAACCCAAAAATAGGGCAAAATTCAGCCTCCAAATCCTAAACTCATATGTAGGAAAGATTCACGGCAGAATCCCCGAAAGCTGTTTGCCATCACTTCAACATTGCAAAGACTTTGCTTTGGCCAAATAAAGGCAAACTATAAGAAAATACTGGTTCCACTGAAGTGGAGAAACAACCTGCACTGGGGTCAGGGTTGTGTTCTTGGGTTAGGCCAACATTTGTATTATACATAAAAATAGATATATGTTTAATGTATATATTAATATATAACTTTATATTCTGCTACGATGGTAACAGAGTTAATAAACCCAAACCCATTTGGCTCGAAACTCACACTGCTGCATTTATATTTAGATGTGTATAAAATGCAGATCTACTCAGGTATCGCATGAAGAATTCTTTGCAGACACAAATTTGCATTTCAAGCTGTTAAGGCTCATGTTTAATGGAGCTCCAGCACCACACCAGATTATCCAGCTGAGATCAAGAACAGCCTTGCTCCTTCCCCACTCACCTGCCACCTTCCGTGCTGTTGACTGGCAGCTCATCTCCATCCTTCCTCCAGGATAATTTAAAACTGTGTTTCAAGTGAGAATCGTACTCAGCCTGGCATTTCAATAAAATGGAATGTGATTTCAGCACTCGGGGGTTCTTCGGAGTAACAACAAGTTTTGTAGCATCTGATTGATCACAGAAAAACACTTTGATTAGTTGAGAGAGAGGCTATTATAACAAATTTTCACCAAGCACTTCATCTACACAAATCAACTTCAGGAGCAAAAATCATGTCTTTTTTTTGTCATATATACAAACATTTCAAGTGAGCGATGGTGGGGTTTGAAATAGATATTTGCCAGGATTTCATTTTTTTTTATCTTGAAACATTTTTTTTTATCTTCAAACATTTTTTATCTTGAAACATTTTTTATCTTGAAACATTTTTTATCTTGAAACATTTTTTTAGTTCGCTCCAAACCAAAGAGCTCCAGAAAAAGAAAAATCCACAAAAAAAAAAAGTACAGGTGAAAATCCTTGTTAGCAGCTTGTCATGAAATGGATGATAAAAAAAAAAAAAAAGGCTTGAATATGATTTTTATGTCTAATTGCCATTTGAAATAAGCTTTGGCAATGATCCAAGAAAAATTACAAGCATATTAAAGTCAAGTGAGAAAAAATTATTGCAATCAAGTTTGTTCTTTTAATTGACTATAATCTGAATGCAGAAACAGATGAATAAGTAAGAAGAAAGCACTAAGCTTGAATTTATTTCTGCACTGAAATGTTGCTCTGTGAGAATTTCATTGTACATTTTCATGTTTATTATCACTGTAAAATTCCCAAAGCCGAGGCAGTGGGTGGAAACGGAACACAAAGAATGGGCTTTTTCCTCAAGTCTGTCATAGCAAACCTACATCAGAGAGCTTTGCTAATTGAGTATTTAAGTGTTTGTTTTGTTTTGTTTTGTTTTTAATTGGCAAGCCCTAAATCCTAAGCAGATTTGTACAAAACTCACTAAATGCCACCTGTGTGCCCAACAGGAGCTGCCCACTGCCCTCCAGGGAAAACCCCTCGTGCCAACCAACCACACAAATCCCTTAAAGCAGAGCTGCAGCACAAGGGATGGATCTCAAATTTAAAAGTAAACAAATCTGAGGATTTTTATTTGCTCTGTTTAAAAATATTTATCAACAAACAGGCAAAGGCCCAGTGCAAAGTCCTTCAACCAGCAGCACCCTGCATCGTGTTTGGTGCCCACTGTGGGATTTAGTCCAGTTTGGGATGTACCTTCTGACAGGAAGGAATTTTAGGGAAAGGAATCCCACAGCTAAGGGAGAAGCAGGAACACATCTGGATCAACAAGGGCCCCACCAAGCCCAGGAGCACAGGGAAGGCTCCCAAGGGTCAGCCAAGAGCCTGCCCTGAGTGTAACAGGGCAGTGACAAAAAGGAGACAAAATCATTTCGAGATAATGTGTAAATGCAAATTTTTGGTGGCTTGTGCAGCTTCTGCAAGAAAATGAGCACCATGGGAGAGCATATGAGAAATCCAGCTGAAAAGCTGGGTTTGTTTTAAAGGCTCATATATATATATATATGAGACCTGTGACAATTTCAGGTTGTAATATCCAGAGAATTCCTAAAGTCACAGAACAAATCTGTACCCTGGACTGAATAGTCACTCCTTCCTGAAAAACATAAAATCTTAGCATAAAAGACATAAAAATGGACATAAAATCTTAGCAGCTGTGAGAGTTTTTTTTTCTTTTCTCACCCCTTATATCCAGATTAGCAGTGATTGCTCTTTTCCCCACAGAATTTGCAGCCCAGCAGGCGTAGGACCCCGAATCCTCCTTCTTCGTGTCCCTGATCTCCAGGGTGCCGTTCTTGTTTAACTCGTAGCGAAACGTTGACAGGGGCTCTATGCTGTCATCCTTAGTCCTAAAGGTGATAAAAACAGGCCTGGGTCACTGCAGGAAGTGTTAGTTCATGGTTAGGGGTTAGCGCAGGGGAATTTTGGGACTCAGCTTTGCCACTGAGCAATTAAAGTCAGGATTAGTGAGATAATTTATGCACGTGCAGCAAATCATAAAGGGACTTAAGAGTCCTGCACACCAAAGCCACAGGGACAGAGCCTCAAAAGTTCTTTAAAATATTCTGTCTTTAATCTACAGCTGCCACCTGCAATTTTATTGCACCTGTCACCTGCTGTGACAATCCTGTGATTTCCAAGCCTATAGAAGCATGTCCAGGTAAATGTGTTCTGTAAGTCACTGCATTTCCACCTCAATAGTGTGCTCAAACTTGAAGGGTTGCCAGCATTAAACTGATGAAGCTGCAGCAGGATTTGGCTATCAACAGCATGGTCTTGCTCAATGTGTAGCCTGGCATTTGCCTCAAACAAGTAATGGGGACTTCCAGGAACTCTTTTTTTCCAAACCAGTTCTTCAGAATTCTTAAAAGCGCATTTAAACACAGAGAATTTACATTATATACAGTTTTGTTATAAATTTCTACTCTTAACTCCATAGAAATAGTAACTAGCAGACTTTTCAAATTTGGAAGGAACTTGTTTCATATGAAAAAAAAACAATTCCCAGTATCTTACCATCTGACATCTGCTGCAGGTGAGGCAAAGATGTCACAGTGCAGGAAGGCGCTGTAACCCACGACTGTGGCGTAGTTTTCCCCATCTGGGGTCAATATCAGGGGGGCAATATCTGCAGGAGAGAATTCAGGGTGAGCAGCACTGCATTTCAGAACTAGGAACATACATATTGGCCCTGCATCCTGTCCTTTTCCAGCAAGGGTGAGAGGCTGGGGTGTTTAATGGGAATTTCACAGCTGTTTGGAAGAGTTGCTTGGAGAGCAGCTGAGCTCTCAGAAGCGTCACTGACAGAGATAGCAGGGGTTTACTGCTGGACATGTCAGAAATTGAAACATCCAGGAGAGAAAATAGACCCAGTTCTGCTGCCTCCAGAGGTGTTTTTTATTAAATAAATTCCCTCACTCCCTTTCTTCAAGGAACAGACAGAGCATCACAACTAAAATCAAAGACTAAAAGCACACTTAATAATTCAAAACCAGAGTTGTGGTCACAATTCAGTCCCCAGTGGTTTCACTGTGTTTGAATTCATGTTTTTGAGGCCAACCACAACCACGTTTCTAAAATATATCAGAGCTCAGGAGTGCCTGTGCTAAGCACATAACACTGCCCATGACAAAACCTGTGGCATCAATCTGGACAACATTTCTTAAAATCTGGGGCCAAAGGAACCATGAGGTGCTCATGACAAGCCAAAGAAACCATGGAACCCAAAGGAACCCTGAGGAACCATGAGATGGTGACAAGCCCCAGGCTGCTCTGAGGATTCAGCTTGGGCTGTTGGATGTGGGAGGGGACACTCTGGGAGGGGACAGCCCGGGGGTCTCACTGAGGACGTTGACGTTGGCGCTGGCCAGGATGGTGCCGTGCTTGTTGGTGGCCTCGCACTGGAACACGGCGCTGTCCTGCAGCTGCAGGTTGGTCAGGCTGATCTCCCTGGTGGAGATTCTCCCTCGGAAGGTCCTGCCTGGAAAACACCAGATTGTGTCAGGAGCTGGAGGAACACCGTGACTGGGGAGCTCCCAGGCTCTCCTCACTGCTTGGAAGCCAAAGGAAAGAGCATCTTGAGGATCCAACCGAGATTGTGCCCAAGAGCTGGTGAGTTCCAGGGCTCTGCCTTGGCCAGCAGTGCCATGGCCTGAGGAAAGAGCCCCAGAGCACCAAATTCCAGTAAATTCACCTCAGAGATAATAATAATAGAGCCACCTGGGCTTACTCAGAAGCACAAAGGAGCCCTCGAGCTGTCCCAGATCCCCAAAAGATGGGAGAGCTACAGGGCAGCACCTCAAAGGTACCACAGCTCCACGTGTGCAATGTTCACCACCACCCTCTTCAAGAATCCTATTTAAATATTCAGTTTTTTAAAGTAAATAAACAATTCATATCTAAAGAGGTGCCAAACCAGACATCACTCAGCGTGTTGTGGGTCCCCTCAAACTGGGTGATCCAGAGGCACACCCCACCTGGGCAGGGCCTGGAGGAGCACCCTGGCCCCTGCACGTACCATCGATGGGCATCCCGTTGAGCTTCCACTGGATGCTGGGCTCGGGGTTCCCGATGGCCTCGCACAGCAGCACCAGGTTTGTCCCCACGCTGTAGACCCCACCTTCGGGCTTCTTCAGCCACTGGGGAGGCTCTGGGGAAAGAGACACAACAGGAATCAGTTGTTGCCTTTTTGGGACTACCTAAGAACAGAGGCAAGAGTGAATTAAGGGAATAAAAGAATAAAAGCTGTTCTATTTATTGAAGGGCCTTCAGGTACATTTAGGGCAGACCCAGAGGCTACACCCAAAATGGACAATGGGTCAGGGTTTTCACACTTTTCTAAGTTCTAATTACAGCTTCAGCTAATGAAGTCACTGACCCCAAGTTTGCTCCCCCAAGTCACTTTTGTTCCCATCTCTCTGGCCTGAGGCAGTGAGGTGTCCTTGATTGCCAGGCCTGGAGAGGAATTGTTGTGTCTGCCCCAAATGGGGAAGCAGCAGCTCACACTGAGTGTGGAGTTTGGAGTTACACACTAAAGAACTGCAGGGTTACAAATAGATGGGAAATAGAAAAGCTGAAATCCAAAGGCACCACGGCCACAGCCCAACGTGTGCCTCTGCTGTTGCTGGGGCTCTCCAGGAGATGGCAAACGCCACCAACACTTCCCAGCCGCTGCTCACAGCCCATCCATCCCGCGGCTGAGCTGGATTCCTCGTATTTCCCATGTAAAGGAAAGGTAAAATTAGCATCAGCACACGCCAGTCCTGTCCCGCAGGCTCGGTGGGTGTCAGGCAGGGTGGGGGAACGGGCAGCGTTCATCCAGGTGGGAAACGAATGCACAGGGGAGGGAGAGGCTGGGAAGGAGGGAATGGGTCGGCATTTCCACAAGGACCCTCAGATGTGAGTGTGATCTATGAATTCAGGTAAGGCTATTGCAGCAAGACAAACAAGGTGGGAATATCCATCCAGCTCGAATTCCCCTCTCCAGGCACGAGCAAGTGGCTCCCATCACCTTCCCTGTGAGCTGACAGAGCTCCAGGACAGCACTGAACCACCTTTGATCCACCTGCCTCTCTCCCTGTGCTGAGGAAATGCACCATCACCTTGATTTCCTGTTTCTCCATGGTGTACTCAGACCAGAGACTGATCCAGAACACATTTAGGAATGGTAAAACATTCTCTCATGGCTGGGGATGAGCGGTGTGGCTGCCACAGGGTGGTGGTAGAGGAGCAGCCAAGTGCTGCTGCATCCCCCGTGCTCTCCTTTCCCAGCTGTTCCGGGGAAGCTTTGGGAAAACTCTGCTCTGCAGAGCAGCCCCTGAGCATCGGGTACCCAAACCTCATGTGGAATAGACATCCATAATGAGGGAAGGGAAATGAAGGGGAGAAAAAGGGACTTTATCTCATAAACGCTTAATTCTGACTGAACGCAGGTCCCTGAGCCCTCAGTGGGCAGCCTCAACCCAAAACACAGCCTTGAATTCATCATTTCCCCTTGAAAGGCACCAAACTTAAGAGATTTTAACACCAGACCTGACACTGCCTCTTCTACAAGTGCTGGGAAGATCATGGGGCCTCTTTCCCTATCAAAGAGGTGAGCTAATGTAGGGAAAACGTGAGGATTCATTAGTTAATGCTCAGAAAATGCTTTGAAGATTAACGGAGCTGCTGCCTGGTAATACAGCAACAGATGCTATCAGTGAGATATGCTAAAGCAAAACACCACTGCTTATATTCACACAGATATTAAAAAAAAAAAAAACACCCCTAAAGTGGGGTGCATTTCCACACCCAGACCAGCATTCCCACAGGAGAGCACCAGGAATGGTTTAATTAACATATAAAGACTAAAGTCAAATTCAAACCACTCAAGCTTATTTAAAACGATAAAATCATCCCACTTCCTTCACACAGCAGGGATTTTTCTACCAACATCCTCACTCAGTGCTTCTTCCCATCCCACAGTGACATGACCACATCTGTTAAGCTTCCTGGTATTTGGCTCCAGGGGAAAAACTCTGCAAACACCAGAATATTTTGGTTTTGCAGATCTTTTTCCTTCTCTCTCATATACACCATGGTTTCATCAGGAAAAGACGAGTCAAAGGCACAGAGGTGAAAAGGTTTGTAGCAGTCCTGATTAAATTGCTGGTTTGGAATTTTTCCTCTAAATCTTCCACAAACTAAAGTAGGATATATCCTTGGTTTGGAGACACCAGGCATAGGCTGAATAAAAACCACCTGAAGGATCCCTTCCTATCTCTACCTGTGCCCACACTCTGGAGCTGTGAGCTGATATTTGATGTCACTGCTCTCCTTTCTCAGCACTGGAATTGTTGTGGGTGCTCCAAGGAAGTGAAGAGGCTGTGAAGTCAGAGGCAATAAGATTTTGCCAGGTGTGAAATGCAATTTCACAGAAAGGCTGAAGAACCTCTTTTCCACGTGGCAGATGTGCTACACTGCCTAAAGTATACAAAATATAACAAAATATTCACATATTTTAGCAACTACAAAATCCAGGGGTTGGATAATCAAATACTTAATCTGGAATGGCAAATATTTCACTGTATCATTTATTCTTCCTGGTAAGAGTTATCAATTTGCTCCTCCTGATTGATTTATGTCTTTATGGGAAATACTGACAGATCCAGAAATGAAAGGGCTCTAAAATGGGCATCCCCTGCAGAGCAGGATCATCTGCATCTAAAATACCCATAAAGGATCCAAACCTTCCCCTCAGCCTCTCCCACTGTGTTTTCCCCATGAGTAGAACAATTTTGGGGCATCTAACCAGCTTCTGCCTTGCTGCAGTTTAACTCTCCCCTGTCTTCCATCACCCCCAGGGAACTTGCTGGAGAATCTTGCATTCCTCTGAAGGCTGCTGTGCATTCCCCAGGTGTAATTTCTCCTAAATTGAAGATATCTATATTTTTTAATCCCATATGCCACGATTTTGAGCCCTGTGACCACCTCTGCTGCCTTCTCCTGACCTTTTCTGAAGAAGGTGAAGTTGTAAATCTGCTTACTTGAGGTGAGGCCTTCTCAGTTCTCAGCAGTGTCTTACAACAACACTTTTCCTTCTGTTTTCCAGGATGATTTTTGCCTTTTCTGCCAGACTAACACTTCCCAGAGGTGCTCCTCTTGCCATCCAGTGGATTCTCCCAATAAACCCAAGCAGGCATTTCCCAGCCTGTGCTGATGAGGCCAATCAGTGCTGCCTGGTGAGAATTGCTCTGTGCTTGTTCTTCCTGAAGCCATCCTTTTTATCCCACACCACTTTCCCAATTTGTCAAGTTCTCTCCAAATTCTCCTCCCAAAGGCTGGGAATCCATCCCACCCCAGGGCCAGCAGCAGCTGCTGTTGCCACCTTGGGCTCTGCATCCCTCTTGGAGCAATTTTCCAGTGAAACAGAAAGATTGAGCCTGATTAAAACACCCAGTTCTGCTTCTGCTTCCCATTAATTTAATCTCTTTTCTTTTGCTCTGGCTGAGTAATGAAAGTATTACGAGACATAACTGCAAAGGCCCTTAGCTATTACATTATTACTATAATTAATCATTATATTGTAACAATTATTTCTGTTAAACCCCACCTAGGAGCCTCAGTCGAGACCAAAGTAACTTTAGATCATTATGATCCTGTAAGATTTGGAGGTTATATTTGGGTTTGGTGAACTACAGACAGCAACCAAATAAACACTTGAAGTCAAAACAATTTGTGGGCTTGCATTGCTATTTTTTGAAAAAAAATAATTCTCTCTCATTTTAATAACAACAGTGGGGTTTTTGTGTCTGCTCAGGTATTCCAGGCTACATCTTCCCTTTGCAAAGAGAGATTAAAATGCTCAAACAGTCAAGCAATTTGCTTGCTGAATATTTTCATATGCTTGGTAATGATTGCCTGAATCTTTCCCCTCAGACTTGGCAGGATTAGGAAGTGGGCTGCATGCAAATAACATTAAAACTGGTATTTAGAAGGATGGGGTGCTGGTTTGAGGTCCTCAAAAACCAGAAAGTAGAACAGGAAACGTGGCACAGTGACAGAAAAATCCTGATTTATACCCCAGCACTCCTCTGAGGATGGCTGGAGGTTAATAACAGATAATTTTTCTTCCATTTTTAATTTTCTTCTCCCTGCATGCATCCTGTGAGAGGAACCTGTCAGGTGTGAGGAGCCCAACACCAGCACGAGCTCCCTGAAGCCTCCTGAAATTAATGCTCAGGATGTGCCCTTGAGTGTGCTCACAGGAGCTCCTGCAAGAATGATGAACGTGTCCATCTCTGATTAACGACAGCGACATTTGCTGCTCAGAAATTGTAGAAGACAGCAGGGTTTGGGCTCAGGTTTACCTTGATACCTTGGATGTGAGGTGACTCCTAATAGGAAGAATCCCTGCTGCTAAAGGAGACACCTTTAGTTACACACATGGAAAATGGATTTAATAGCAATTGGAAAAGGGTTTTTTACGTCGCAATGGCTGGAGTGGGATTAGTTCCTGCTTTTCTCTTTTTCTGAGTTCTTGTTTATTAATAACCAGGAATAACAATTTGCCAGGAAGTTTTCCTTCCTCTGGAAACTGTGGGAGAAGAAGGTCAATATTCTAAACTGCAAAATTGATGTAGTTTCTCTGGTATTTTAGTTTTTGCAGCTCCTGCAATTTCTTTGAAGGAAATCGATTTTTGCAGCCGAGAAAATCATAGCCAGATTGTTAAAATATTCTGCTACAGCAGAGATGCTCCAAACCATCTGGAAGGATTTCTAGGAGTCAGCACTTCCCCTCCACCACAGCTGAAAACTTGCCATGCCTCTGCCACACTCCCAGCAAGGGAAAGAGGAGTGCAAGGGACAAGGTTGGGTTGAGGGAATGGAGAAAACTCAACAGCCACTGGGAGAAAATCTTTTCCTCAGCTGCTGAGCAAACACAGAGCAAGGAGCTCAAAGTGCTTTTCTCCCATCAGAAATCTGGTGTCCACAGAGGGATGAGGAGCCCTGATGGAAATGAAGCACTTGGAAGGTTCTAACAGGGTAAAACTGCCAGGGATTTATTTTATTTTTTAAGTGCAGAGCAGAGGTTGGAGCACTTTTCATCAGGCAAATGTTTTCAGCAAGTTTTCCAGCTGGGCCTCAGGATTCTCAGTTTGTAGCTATTTATTGGGCAGGGAAAGTGGCAGGGAGAGTTCTTGGCCCTGACTCCTCAGAGCTCTGCTGGCTCCTGGGAAAGGGCATCTCCACCTGCTGCACACCTCAGGGTTTGGGGAGGAGCAGAAGGGAAAGAGAAGCCTTGGGTACTCAGTGAGGTGACAAAAAGGGTCATATTTCCATTTTTTAACTGCTAAAAAATAGTAGAAAGCATCTCTTTTGCTTTGTTTCACAGGTTTTATGATACCTTTCAGGGATTACAGCAAACACTCCCAGCTCAGGTTGTGCCTATAGAAAAATAAGATCAAAGGAACAGGAGAAGGAGGCAAGGAGTGGAACCTTGTCTGCTCACTGAATTTTCACAGCCCTCCCTAAGAGCCCACTTATGGTGGAAACCAAAGAAAGGGACTTGAGCTAAATGTCCCTCTGATCCAGCCCAGCTTTTAAGAGCAAAAAGAATAATTAGATCTTTCTTTTGACCTTCAGCTTAGTACAAGACATTTCATCAACATCTCTGCTTGACTCCCTCCCATCTTTAGAGTATTGAACCTGCTCACATATTTATATTGTTCCCTGCTTTTTAAGGCCTTCATGGTTCAGGGGAAAAAAAACCAAAAAGCATTATTTACATTTTTTGTTGCTGTTGTTTTAGATTTCAGTTTACTAGTTTACTTTGTGCAAACCTTCCCAAATCCAAGAGGCTGGCATCAATTGGTGGAGTTTCTTAAATGATATTCACAAAGACCCTCCTTCACTTCCCTTTTCCCACCTTTTAGTCCCAAACCAATAATTTTAGCAAAGAGTACTGAGCACCTTCCACATGCACGTGGAACTCGTGCCTGGCCCTGCCCATGGGGTTGCTGGCCGTGCACTGGTACGTCCCCTCATCAGCTGCTGTCACTTGGTCAATCTTCAGCATCTTCCCAAAATTCTCTGTCTCTGGCTCATCCTTGGGCATGTTTCCCGTGACCTTGACCCAGCTGAGATGAGGAGTTGGGCTGAGAACAAAGGAAAAAAAAGAAGATTTTGAGTTGAATGCAAGAAGCTGCTGTGATGCTTCACGTGGCAGAGCTGCTGTTCACACCCAGGGTTTGGGAGGTGCTTTTAGAACATTTTAAAGCTCTGAAAACTCTGGGGCTACCTAAGGGTTATACTCTACAGCTGCAGTGCTGCCCCTTGTTCTGCACATCCCCTGTGAGTGGGATTTTTCACCAGGGCAAAGCTGCATTCCTTGGATGCGCCTTGGCATGGACAGCGGGAACGGGGCTGGAGCTCATTCCCTCCTGCCCCAAAAGGGCACCTGAGGACGGCCAGGAGGGCCAGACTCCAATGCAGTGCCTCTTGGGAGGTGGCTGAAATGCTCTTCCCATCCCTAGAAAGAGCCAGAAGTGACACAGAGCTGGGGACAGATGTTGTTGGTGACCCCGACACCGCACAGGACACGCGGCTGCAGCGCCAGAGCCGCCTCCTCCCGTGCCCATCTGTCCCCGTGGCTCCACGCCCAGGCAGGAGGCACAAAGCCCCCGGTGCCCAGAAATTCTGGTGCTCCACCAGCTCTGCAAATATCCCATTATTCCCTCCCAGAGCCCTCATCCCACTCTTGTCCCAAAGCCAGCTCCGAGGCCATGCCCTCCTGCCACTGCCACTGCTCAGGGTATAAATCTTTAAAAAATGACAGGCTGGAAATGTCCCTAATTCCCTATTTTGCAGTCTGGTGCCCCTGATCTGAGTTCCTTGAAATCCACTTCCATGGTCTGTGGACATTTGGCAGGATGGATTGGCAGAGATGTAGGCAAAGCTGAACATTTTTTCTGCTGAAAATGGGAATTTTAGCAAAGAAAAATAATGTTTTATTCTAAAAGTTGTACTTTTGAAGGATTTCAATGAAAAGGTGTGCTTGGTGATAAGACAAAGAGGTACTTTGTGTTCTTGCAAAAGTGACTGCTTAAAAAAACCCTCTTTTTGTTAAAAAAAAATTAATTTTCTAAAGAGTTTCCTGGAAATTTTTGAGTGAAAAAAATATATTTCTTTCTTTTTACCTTTTTCCAAAGGGACACAAAGACTTTTCTGGCTTTCTCTTCTTGTATCTGATATTCATGCTTGCACATCAAAATTCACATTTGAGTATTCCCAAGGTGATTTCCCTATTAAAACCCCTTGAAAACCCTCTAAAATCAGAGCTGTGGCTTTGGGGAGGTTTGTGGGCTGGCAGATTCGCTTGGTGGGGAGTGAATTAGACAAGGAAATGTTGCAACAGGGAAGCAAAACTCACTGCAGATACCTGGAGTGAATCCAACAGAGACAAGTCATTCACCTCCTTTCAGGAATGCCAACTCAACTCCTTTGCCAGCTTCCACCAGCAATGCCCTTTCAAGCCCACATGGAAAAACAAAATGCCCTAAACATGTGCAGGCAGATAAATATCCTGACTTTGGAATTTTATGCAGGGGCTATAACTGCAGAGCCTTTAATAGGAATTATCTCAGTGTGAAGCAGAGCCTGCAGCTCCACGTCCAGCACGAGGGGATGGTGATTTAAAGCTCTGCTCTACACAAAGCTCTGTCCCAGCCAAACCAGAAGGGGCTCTGCTTTCCCTGGGGATTTAGTGGGTGCACAGAGTCTCTGTTTCTCTGGTGGCAGCTCGACTTTGGCAGTGACAGGCACGTGGGACAAACTGGGGAACTGGAAGAGCAGAGCAGGGCTCGTGGCTGAGTGAGCTGGAGCAGCCCTGAGAAGGGAATCACAGCTCCTTGTGAGGGTGCAGCTCAACATTAATTTCCCAGTCCCTTTCCTTACTTACCCTCATTTTGTCCTGTGTTATTCACAGGAATTTGTCAGATTAAGTGATACATTATAAGCCTTTCTTAGCTTAGTTTTTAGCATATTATGTTACAAATGTTTTAAAGCTAATCATCTAAAATTACCCTTCACAGGTCCTACTACAACACATCTTTCATAGTTCTATTTCTTTAAAATATTTAGGCTTTTTTACAAAATCACCTTTTAAAACTTACTTCTAGCGCCATTTCTCTCTCAACAATCTCTCTCTTATTCTATAATATTTTTAAATCAGCTTTCTTAACTTAAAATTTGTATAAAAATACATACAATATGAACTTTTTGTCAAGTTTTAAGACTTCTCTACAAATTCATTTCCCGTAAAAATTGTCCTGATTTCCCATCATAAAGCAGCTCTTTTAACCCTTCCCTGTATTATCCTTTCACTACCTGAAGGGAGTCAGCAAGGTAGAGAGAGGTTATCTAAAAGAAGTTGGAGTGACAGGACAAAGGGGAATGGCTTCAAACTGAGAGAAGGTTTAGAGGGGATTTGGAAGGTTTTTTAGGGGAAAAACTCTTCCCTGTGAGGGTGGGCAGCCCTGGCACAGGTGCCCAGAGAAGCTGGGGCTGCCCCTGGATCCCTGGCAGTGCCCAAGGTTTGAGTTTGCTCTTTGCTGCTGGATTGATCAGGATCACACTGATACAGCTGATCCTGGTTCACTGTATTCCTGCATAGCCATGGATTTGCTCCTCAATATCCTGTCCTTTGTGAGGACACCGTGGAATGAACATCCTTTATGGAAACTCTGGGTGCTGGGGAATGGACACAGAAAACAGCCAGGGTCACATTCGAACCCGAGCCAGCATCTCCTGCTGTGACTGAGATTGATGATTTTCCCTCAATGGCCCAACCATTCCTTAAAGGATGTCTTGTGTAACATCACACAGGAACTTTGTTTTTAAAAAATCTGAGATCTTACACCGGGAAAATCTTAAATTTTGAGCATTGAAGCAAAACTGAATTGGCAAAACCAGAAAAAAAAAACAAAAAATACAGGTTGTGAACAAAAGCACTGAAGCTGATGCTGGTATTATTTAGTTTCTTGACATCTCAAAAGTAGGACTACTGAAAAAAAATCAATTTTTTAATAGAAAAATTTCAAAAATTCCATACTTACCACACTAAGGTTTTAATTACTTGTTTACAAACTACAGCAATAACCAACACACCACTGTTACCTGCGCTCTGTGCTGCTTTACAGGTACAGAAAGCTCTGCACAGGAGCTTGCATTTAAAACTGTTGCATAATTTGTAATATCCCTTTTTCTTTGCTCATTTGTCCCTCCAAAGGTGATTAAGTTTGTGCAGCATTTCCATTACTCACAGCCCTTCAGCAATACACTCGAGGAGCAGGACACCTCCCTTGATGACAGTGACTGATGAGCTACTGCCAGCAGATTCAGGAGGGATCAGCAGTTTGGGCTTCCTTTCCTTGATAAAATTTGCTGGAAGATAAAATAAAACACAAGTTAGGCGGGAAATCTCAGATATTCTTCAATAATGCCACAAACATCACTGCTGCCAGAAGGTTTCTGACAGCCATTTGTGTGCTTTCTTTTTTATTTATCCACTCTGAGACTCATCCAGGAGCCCTTATTTCCCCTGATAACAGCCAGAAGGGAGGTACAGTGATATCAACAGGCAGCAGTGCTGGGAAACTCCTTTTCCTACAGTTTTATATCCAGTTTTCCAAGCACTGGCCCTTCCTATCACCCCTCACACAGTCTGATCCTCTCAATTCCTGATCTTTAGGTCCACACCTCCTTTCTTAGCACCTTTTCTTCTGCACTGGCTCCATCATCTTTTAAACCCCAGGTGAAACCCCACCTTTCCTGACTTAAGCATCCCACAGAATTGTCCCTCCTGTTCCAATTATTAAATCTACAGTAATGGAGATACAATTTGTAAGGAAGACTGTAAAAATAATAAAACAAGATTGACCTGCATTTGATTCCAACAGCCCATTTGTGCCAGCCTGCCAAACAAGGGTTTTAGGATGAAAAATGCAGGGTTCAGTGGCTGCCCAGTTATCACTATCGTAACAATTAGCACACTAATGAATCAGTCCCCAAATGGTGCTAGTTCTTAAAAAAAATTGCCAGTTATGGATGATTTGGTAAAAGACCACATAGATCTCCTGAACCATTTTCTCATTTTTAATTTTAATTTCCCCTTGCTTTGTATCTCTACAGATCTGTGTCACAAGAGCTCGGAGCTGCAGCAGGACACGTTGGTGCCCCTGGACACACTCACACATTTCCCATCTGCCCTCCACCTCCTGCTGCCAAAGGCAGCCAGGCCCCCTTCCCAGCACGAGTTCAGACATCCCTTGGAGGGAAAAACTGCTTCTGGAGTGACAGCCACCGTGCACAAGCCCTGCCTGTGCTGCTCCCAGGGCTCAGCTCCACGGGCAAAGTCGGGGGAGTGATGAGTGCTCTGAGTTATCCATCCCAAAACACTCCAGGATAACAGGATGACCTCCTTTTCAGAAACCTCAGTGCCTGTCTGGCAAAAAAAAAAAATCTCCTAGAGGAGGTTAAAATTGGGCATTAAAAAAAAAAAAAAAAAAAAGGACTCTTAAAAGGCATTTAACCAAAGAAATGAAGAGTGAAGAGCTACAGAGTCTAAATTTCATAGATTTGAAACAAAAGGAAGCAGGAGGAGAATTGCAGGAACAGGCACCTGCTGCCTTCAGGATATTTTCAGGATCTGCTCCACAGGGAGGGGCAGGCAAAGCAGTGGGAGATGGGAATGCACAGGAGGAGAAGGGCTTTGCTGTAGTGTCACCTGTGCTGGTGACACACAGGGCACCACAGAGACACAGCCACCTCCCATCTACATCGAGGTGATGGGGACAGCCAACACGGGGCACCCAAACTCCATAAATCCACACCCTGAGCTCATCCTGCAGCAATGCAGCCCCAGGGTGACCCCTGGGACATGAATTCATGGTGCCAAACCTTGGCTGTCTCATCTCAGGGTTCTCTTAACTGCCAGAAAAAGGATTTGGAGCATCCAGCTCTGGCTCCTGCTCTGAATTGATAACACGAGAAACCCAGAACATCAACGTCCTCACTTCCACCTCCTTACAAAGCTCCTTTCTCAAGTAAAAAAACTGCCTTTTTCATTAAAAGCCCTGCAGATTGCTCTCAGAAACTACAAGATGAGGAAGTTTTGCTCCCTGGACTGCTTAAATCCATCCCATCACAATCAAGAGGCTTTTGTGATGCGTTTCTGAGCAGCTCCCATTTCACCTCAGCTGGTGGAGTCTCAGTTCAAAGGCTAAAAACAGATGTATTCAACTCACCCTTGGTAACAGCAGCGTTAGGTGAGCCTGAGTCATTAGCATGCTTTACTGAAATAAATAAAAATGACAACCAAACAAACATGCAGGGTTGAGACAGAATCAAAAGAAACCATAAATCAACCAAAACAAAACCATGCCCCTCACCACCCCCCCAATTTCTGCCCCAAAAGAAAGAAAGGATGAAAAATATAAAAGAAAGCAGCAGATGAGCAACAGAGTTTTGAAAACGCAATGAAAATGCTTTAAAGATTTGAGTTATTCTGAAAAATACATCATGGGTGATATAATCAGCATTTCATCCTTGCTATCTATAATAATAAAAATCACTAAGTGTCCACAAAGAGAAATGTTATAAAATGTTCTCCATTCTCTTGATTCTTATTGCTTATTTTTGTTCTATTTCTTTTGAATGCAGTCCCTCGCCAGGCACTTGGCACAGAGTGGAGTGGGCAATGTCAAGCTGAGTTTACAGAACCCTTTCAGTTCATGCCTCTCATCTTTTCTTGGCCCAAGTCCTGTGGCTTTGATGACAAGATGGACACACTGAAGTGGGTTTTTGGGCCACTTCCAGGGCTACCAGCAGACAAAACCCATCTCGTTTTTCTCTAATCTCTGTGTGCATGTGTGGGGGACTGAACCCATTTGAAAAGCCATGGAGAGCAACATTTAATTTGGATGTTTTTCCCACAATTATTACCCCAAGATACGGTCTAATCAAGCATTAAACACACAAAG
Organism: Vidua macroura; assembly: GCF_024509145.1. Classification (NCBI taxonomy): domain Eukaryota; kingdom Metazoa; phylum Chordata; class Aves; order Passeriformes; family Viduidae; genus Vidua; species Vidua macroura. The sequence goes on from NC_071583.1 coordinate 2,872,902, forward strand.
CCACTATTAATCCTTTATCTTTTTATCCCAACAAGAAAACTCTCAAAAATCACATATTAAACATGAGGGTTTCATTCATGAAGACAAAATTCTGCTTGGCTTTCTGGGCTGTGTAGGCCCAAAAGATCAGAGGTTTTAAGGAACAACTGAAATCCTACATTCCCCACACATCATTTCATCAAGGAACTGGAAACACCTCTTATGTTTCTGATGCTCCAGGCTGCCTGGAAAAACCTGGAAAACATCATCCTTCCAACCTCACTGCTGAGGCTGGACCAAACCAGGCCCTGCCCAGGGAAGAGGCAGCCACAAAGTCCTCAAAAGCCAGTGAAGTCCCATTGCTGGGGGACCTGCTGGACTCAAGAGCAGCAGATTTCCCTAATGCATCCTTGCCTTTCACTGTGGGGACAGCAGGAGGAGGGACAGGGCACTTTTGGGGTCTGACAGTGATGCCTTAGGATTTCAAATTTTCTATTTTTCAGATCCTGTACTGCTTTAGTGTATAACTCTGAACTCCATATTCAGTGTCAGCTTCTGTCTTCACATTTTGGGCAGACACAACAATTCCTCTCCAGGCCTGGCAATCAAGGACACCCGATTGTCTCAGGCCCCAAGAAATGGGAACAAAAGTGAATTGGGGAGGAGCAAACTGGGGGTAAATAACTTCATTAGCTGAAGCTGTAATTGGAGGATTAACCCCTGATATGTAAATTGACCAAATTTATAATTGTCTGGAAAACTCATGACCATTGGCCAGCTCTGAGAGGCTTTGGACTGCCCAAGGTGTGCCTATCAAAGGCCTTTAATAAATACCCATTTTATTCTCTCAATCTTGTCCAGCCTCTGTTCTACGCAGCCATCCCAAGGCATCAGTTCCTGGTGACCTGTCGGAGTTCAGCACATCCCTCTGGCTGCCCTGGCTGTCTCCAGACCCTGGCAGGGGGCTCAGGGACCTTGGCATGAAGTCAAAAACACCTGTGGCTTTGATTCTAGCCCGTGGGAGAGGTTGCCAACTCTACATGAGGAATTACAAGCCACAAGGGTTTGAGTAGTGTAATAGGTGAATTGATACAGGGTGAAAAAAGTAGAATTTTGGGACTTTTAGAATGTGATTCAGGGGTACGAGATGGAGGGATTTGGGAGTGTCCTGGCCTTCTTCTCCTTCTCCTTGCCCTCCATGTCTTGCTGTGATGGTGACACTTTTCTATTGGTTTAAGGTAGAGACACAGCATCTGACATAGGTGATAGGTATTGGCACATTATTGTAAATATAAATACATGTAATTTCTGATATAAAATGTAGACACCACCCAGCAGGGCAGGCATGGCTTCTTTACTAGATGGACCTCAGCAGGTCAGAGAATGAATGTTATAGATAAGGAAAAATAAACAACCCTGAAAATTCGACCTTACGCATTCCAGACTTCTTCGGCTGCACGGGCTGGGGAACAAGGACTTTTACACTCTTGGGGTCAGCCCAGCATTGAGACCCCAACAGCGACCCAGATGGGACAGGTGAAAATGATGGCATGGGATGGCTGCCTGGAACACAGGCTAGAGCAAGAAGCTTTTCTCAGTGAAATTCAGCCCCAGGAATGAGGTTAATAATGCAGGAAACAAACTCAGCAAGGTGCCCTTCGTTGAGAGAGCCAGGGCACACATCTGCATGCACTGCTGCCTGGGGAGCTCAGAAACCAGCAGCAAACCAAGAGCTGAGCCCCACACTCACAGCGGGAAACCTTCAGCGTCATCGGCATCTTCTGCACGATGGTCCTGAGCCTCGGGAAGGCTGCAAAGCAGCAATAGTCACTCCTGCTGTCACTTTCCTCCACGTTGGCAAAGTAGAGATCCCCGTTCAGGCTCATGGAGACCCTTTCATCCTGTGGGATGTGCTGCAAATCTGGCAAGGAAAAGTAATTGTGAGGTGGGAACGACACGGGGCTGTTTCACCAAATGCTCCCCTCATGTGCCTTCCTTCCAGATACAGACAGAGAATGAAACTCTGAAGCAAAAGAGGCAGAGAATCCAGCAGAACACATGGGTTATTTAAGCAATATTCGGTATACAAGAGATAAAAAATATTTAATTTTATATATATATAAAATATAATAATTTATACCTATATAAATGGTAAGGAAAAATTGATAATGAAGAACAGAGTTATTCTGCTTCCCCAAAAGCCAGAAATTCCTGCAGAAAGCAAATGCTGCAGAACAACAGGACAGAAGCCCACCAGGAACTAATTATATAAACCTGGTGGATTATTTTTCCCTTAGTACCATAAATCAATCATCAATTTATGGAAAGAGGAAAACAATGATGATAACATATTGACACGTGATATCCTCTCTCCTTTAAATGCAGGACTCCTCATCACTGACAGGCTCAGCAATATAAAAATTATTTGATATCTCATATTTAATGAGATGCTGTGTCAATGCACTCAACAATTTAACTTTGGGTCATGTCAAACCAGATCTCCACCCTCCATTTTTTAATTTTGTTCTTCAATATTCAGATATTTCTCCCAAGCACTTGCACAATTACAATTCCTGTCCATGACAAATCTGCAATGAAGCTGCTCTGAAAGACAAATACTTTGAGCCCCCTTGTATGAATTGTGCAAAAGCCATTTACTCACCAATATTCATCCAGTAGATATGCAAAGGGGGGATGCCTTTTGGGGGGTTGCAGTGCAGGATCACAGAATCCCCATGCTCCACATCCAGAGGCTCAATTTTTTCTTTGGGGAATTTTGGTACACCTGCAAAAAAAAAAAAAAAAAAAAAAAGCAAAGATGTTTCCTCTATTATAGGTATCTTTTGAAATTTTGCTTTTTGATTTTCCCTTGATACAGTTTTAATAAAATATTTACTTTTCCTTCATCCTTTGCATTCTCTACCTTTAATACTGATTTAATTTACACAGAGGCGCAGAGTAATGATGAGTTTTACTCAGAGTAGGAAATCCCTGCGTTCTGCGACACTCAGAATAGGAATCCCTTCATTCACAAAGTTCTTGGAGCATCCTATCCAAAGCCAGGCACTGAATGAGGATATTTAACACTTGTTTGTGATGTCCTGTGCTTTGCTTTGGCTTTATTTTAACAGAATTCTTTTCAAACACTTTCTTTAGCTCCTTTGTGCAGTCTGGAAGGGACCACTCAAGGCCAAAGGGTCCCTAAGGACAAGCCTGGCACCGAGGGCTGTGCACTGGTGGGGCCCCAGCTGCTCCCAGTGATGCCTCAGGTTTGAGCTTTTCTATTTTTCACATTCTGTGCTGCTTTAGGGTGTGGGTCTGGATTCATATCAGGGGATGGCGAGCTCTCTGCACAGAGCAGGGAGACAAAATAATTCCTTCTCCAGCTGGGCACCAAGGACAAATGAGCCAAATCTCAGGCCCAGGAGCACAAACACCGTGGGCTGGAGAGAGAAAAACAAGCAGGATGGGAGTGCCTGGGCTGGAGCTGGAATGGGACAATGAACTGCAAGGTGCAAATGGAGCAGAGCTGATCCCAGTGAGAGCCCCCGGGAGCGCTCGTGCATTTTGGGACCATTTTGGTTCCTCTTGGCTGCAGCCCTGGCTGGGCTCTGGTGCTGCCCAAGGTGGATTCATGGAGGAGATCCTTTGAATAAATCCCTGTTTTATTCTGTAGCTCTGCCCAGCCTCTGTTCTCAGCCAGCCTGCACAAGGCCTCAGCAGGAGATCAGAGAGCAGCCTGGGAGTGTGGAATGTTCTGGAATAAAACATGTCACCTAAGGACTCACTGCAAGTCCCTGCAGGTGAGGACAGACATCAAGCTCCTGCCTGGAGCTGTCCCAGCTCTCCTCCAGCTCCAGGATCAGAGGAAGGCTGGTGTGAAGCCTCTGTTGCCTCCTCAGGCATGGAAGATCAGCCTGGATTCCTGCAGGCTTGGAGTGCAGGGATAGGCTTGGCACAAAGCTCACAGGGCTGTACCAGAGCTGTTCTAGCTGGGCTTAAATACAGAATAAATGGTTAATGGATCAATGTTTCATCACCCACAGCATCTGATGCCAGAATTTTGTTCAGAGCCTGATCTGTGCTTGGCACACCTGGGGAAATTTGGATGCCCAAAATGCCACTGGAGCTGATGTGGGAAAATGGGGAGTAGAGCTGGGCTGGAGCCCACCCCAGACCAAAGGAGGCTCAGCTTGGAGATGATCCCAGGGAAGGCAGCCTGTAAGATGGAACCACTCCTTGAAGGAACTGAGCTAAGGCAGTTTCAGGGCTGACGTCGCCTCCTGCTTTCATTTCAGGCAAGTTCAAACTGGCCAAAGTTTCACTTCAGACCAGCATCAACCAGCAAAATGAGCAGCAATTAAACAGCAAAGGATGGAGAACGTCCTGGCTGTGCAGAGTCAAACTGGCACAGCCAACATCACCTCCCTGGTGATGACAGGGAGCTCTGAGAGCTCCTCCACATCTTGAGACATCGGGGGTCCAGCAGGGAATCTGCAACATCCCAGTGCAGGAGGCAAAGGAAAGGAGAGGGGGAGAAATGCAGGGACAGGACTCCGAGGACATTTCACACATCTCAGGATTAGTAAACATGAAAAGAAGCAATCACTCCAGTGCTGACTGCCTGAATGCAGACTCTGCAGAGATTTTATCTCCAGGAGGGTTATTAATAGGTTAGGAATTCTTAGGAGAGGAGAAATGCAGCTAATGAGCATCACCCACGCTGTAGGTGAAATTTCAGGTAAAAAAAAAAGAGCTGCATATTCATATCCAGTACCTTCAGCAACCTGCACTCTTCAAGCCCTGGGAAATACATCTGCTGACTGCACAGGTGGAATATTTTCCAGCAGGAAAAGGCCAATTCCTTGATCTAAAGCTTATTTATTCCCCAAAGCACGTCACTCACAACAAAACTTGAAATAAGCTGGATCAGGGAAGGATAAAGGGATTTCTGACCAAACCAATGAGATCAGCAAATGGACTAATATGGGATCGCTTATTTAGGACATTGGAACCCCTTGTTCAAACCCATTTTTTGCCTCATTTAGCAGAGCTAAATCTGGGTTTCTGATATCCCAGCTGGGTGCTATAACCACTGGGCTTCTCAGTGAATTTCTGTGGCCAGTAATTACAGAATTATACAGAAATGTACTGAGTCCCACCAGGAGACAGTGACAAGTCACAGTCCTGGTGTCATTAGCTGGCAGCACAGATATTCATCTCCAACGTGGGGCCCAGATGTTGGCAGCTGGACTTCACTGGGGGAAGCAGCAATTTGACCCCAAATGTCCTCCACCTCCAACAAGTACTTGCACCACAGGTGATCAGGGCGTTTGGGTCCTTCCACGCTGTTTTTTGTTGTTTAGTTCACCATGAAAAACACTGAAAAACTTTGATTTTCATCCTCATAATGGATGAATTGGACTGGTTTAATCCCTGAAGCTTTACAAGAGATGAAAACTCATGATAAATTCCTAAGCCAAACCATCTGACAAGCATAATTTTTTTGCTGGGGTCCCACTGGTCTCAAAGACTAGAAAAAATACCTACTTCTGAATTCAGATTTATTCAAAATAAAAAGCTTCTGTCACATTAGACTTTGCCTTTTGCACATCAATCTTCAGGACGTCTATGCAGGCAATATTTTGGATATTTTTGCAGGGCTCCTATGCTCCAATTAGAGGATATTCCAGAATCAATCACCACTGATTTGTGGCTGATCACAGAAACTATCATAGCTGAGTTCAACTCCACAGCATCACACAAAATGAATTGCACCATGGAAGTGTTTGATATTGTACAGAGTTCTCAGTGCAGCACATGGCCACTGAAAAACCCAGCTGATGTCCCTGCAGAGATAGCAGTGACACTGTTCCATCAATATTCCATGGAATCCCCCCCACAGGGATGTGATGAGAGGGGATCCAGCACAGCTCCGGGTGCTGCTTCCCACATACCCACGGCACAGGGGAGAGCAGAGGGATTTAGGGACTCTGAGAAAGCCCCAGGAAGGCTCTCACCACACACAGATCATGGGGTGTGAGTGGAACAGCCACGGGGAACTTGGAAACCTGCACTCCCAACTCCAGCTATGGAGAATCTCCTAAAATCCCACCGTGACGCCTCTTCAAATACTCCTGGGAAAGGCTTCGCTGACCAAGGGTTTTTTCCTGGCGAGGCTGCACTCAAAACCAGAACTGAAGTGCTCTGACAGTGTGTGAACCATGGAAACAGAAGATTATCAGTGGCCAGAGTCATTTGTGCAAGGAGTCAGGATCTGTTTAATCCCTGGGGTGACTCAAAGTTCAATGACTGAGCTGTGCTTGAGACCAGGCTGAAGCACCAAATTTGGGGGGGCTGGGAAAAAATCCAGAAAGGAGCCTGAGTCTCTCCTCCTCATCCCTTCAGAAAATGCAGTTTCTCAACCTAAAGCAAACAGGAGAGAGACCAATACAGTGCAATAGAAAGGCTTAATTTGAGTTTAGCAGAAATAGGGATTCAGAATACAGCAAGCAGAGCTGGGAACTCCAGTCCCCAACACTGCTCCAGATTTACTCAGAGATCCATTTAGGACACCTTGTCCTACAGCTCAGTTTTTGTCCTACTGCTGATTACAGTGACTTCACACTGAAACTGCATCAATTATGGTAATTTATTCCAGTTTGTGTGAGAATGGAGCCCATTCCATCAGATATTTTGCATGTCTTGGGGTCAAGTGTTGAGAAATTGAAGAAGGAAAAGCATTTCTCCAGGTAACTTGTCCTTGAGATCCCTGTGTCTTGTTTCTGCCAATATCAGGTGCAAAATGGGAGTGAGTTCAGGATGATAAATCAGCAATTAGCAAATACATTGTGAAATTATTGCAGAAAAACATCACTGTAACCCAGCTCTGGCTTTATAACCTTCCCAATGGATTCTACTGAAGATATCAAGGAGAGTTTAGCCTGATCCATCATGGATAGTCTCATATTTTTCCTTGCAAATAAACCCTCAAAGGATGTAAAAGTGAGGCAAAGCAGAAATAGTCAAGAAATTTCTATAACCTCAGAATTTCCAGCTCCTTAGACACTTAAATTAGTATCTAATCATGATTTTTCATACAAGATCTGTATCCTGTACAGCAAACAGCCCAACATTTTAAGGAATCTGAACCATGACTTGCAGTCCCTGATGTTGAGCTGCACTGAGTGAAGCTTGGGAAGTTTCCAGGACTCATCTTCGTGCCTCAATTGATATTCTGAACCACGGAGCAGGAGCAGTAGTTAAATCTGTAATTTCCATTGCAGCCTTTGAACTGTTTATAAGATGTGACCCTGCTTGTTTATGGATTTTTTAAATTGCTGCTTTAAATTGAAAAAGTTAGCAAAGCCTGGCTATCAGGAAGAGTGTGGCTGGGAGTCCACTCACACCTGAAGATGTGGAATGGAATCAGTGACAGTTTTTTTTCTGTGACAGTGTCTGTTATCATTTTCAAAATGATGGCCACAGGCAAGAATCAGAGCCAGCCCAATGATTTAGGTGGCCATAGGTGAAGGTCACTGGCTTAGGACGCAAGAGGGTTAAATTTCATCCCCATCACCTGCAAAGTCTCAGTGAATTGCTCTCTTTTGTTTTCTCTTGCATAAAGTCTACACCGAAGCCTTCACAAATCTGAGGCCTCCTACTGCAGTATCAGCTCTGTATCTTTTACTGATTTCAGGATATTCACACCTGAGTGTGGCTTTCTTTGGGAATTCTTGCACTAACATCACATCAGAGCACAGCCTGCCACGGGAAAATTTTACATTCAGCCAATTTTTCCATCCTCAGGTCTCTGGTCTTTTGGAGCAGCAGCTTTAGAAATACCAAGCATAAATCTTAACTCAGTCTGCCGTGAAGAGTCTTTTACAGCACAGTTAATTAAAGAAGTTTAAACTGTACTTCTTCTCCTTCCTCTGGCATTGGGCCTGCTCACTAATTCAGGCAGCAGATTCCCGAAATGCTGGAGGAGGGGAGCTGAAGTCTGTGTTCTCACCATTTAAATTCATTTTCATGCTGAATGTATCTTGTAACAATCTGGCCTTTGTTAGTGCTGCAAACACATCGAGATCCTCAGAGCCCATTCTTCCTCCTCTCCTTAATGTCATCCTACATAGGGGAGGTGGGGTATTTTCATTATGTAGGTGAGATTTAATGATCATTTCTGCTGACATTTCCATTGCTTCCCTGGAATGACTACTGTGAGTAAACACTCTTTTGTTCTCCTTTTCAGCAGCAGCCTTACAGACCCAGTATTCTGCTTCTGCAGTGGAAATGTAATTTATGAAAGAAACTGCCCTGCTCTGCCTCACTGGGGTTTTCTTCCCTTCCCTGGCACGGTGACTTTGCCAAGGAGCTTTACATCTGACTTGAATACAGCTGGCACAGCTCTGCCACCTCTGCATCATTATCATGAATGCACGGAGTGATCTCACATGCACCAGTCTGTGCTCCAAAACCTGGGGGTGAATAGAGGTGATTTATCCCCAGCCCTGCCGTGGCAGGCTCTGATTTACAGTGGATCTGTGCACCAGCAGCTCTTTCACTGGGGCACAGTTGTAGAGCACTTTAGAAAATCAAAGGTGCCTTCTACTCCTCTCTGAATCCTGATTTCATTTGCAGCTTTTACATTGCACCAGTAAATGAAAGAACTGATGGCAGAAGAGTTCTAATAACAGCAAATGTGCTTCAAAAGATGTGTGAGTCGGGTAAATCCCTCTAATACATTATCTGTACCATGTCTTTTTCTTGCTGGGTTTAGGAATTTGCATATATTAGCACTAAAATTCCTCTTGCTTTTGATAACACCATGTTTGTAACCTCTCCATAAATTTGTTGCCATCCACTCCCAGTATATTTAATATCTACTTAAGCTACTCTAGACCGTTCTTCATTAAAAGCAAAAAATCTCCTCTCTGAATACAGATCCAGTAATCACAAATACAGACATCAACTCCTTGTTTTCCATCTTTTTTTAGTTCAGTAGCAATAGAGTAACAGAATATTCTGCTGCTGGAGGTACAAACATGACACTGAGCACTTTAATTCCTCCTAGGTAATGAGTTTGAGATATTTTGCTTAAGAGAAGTTGTATTAACCCCACTGCCCTGGCCAGACTCCAAAGTGAAAAACCATGTCCTGTCTGGAGTTAAATTGCATCACTCTCCTGTCCCTGCCTGAAACTCCAGCTGCTGTCAGCTGCCCTGTCCTACCTGTGGAGCCTGAGGTTCAATAAACCTCAGCTCAGTGTCCTAAAGCTTTCTGCAGTTCTCCTCTGCTCTGGAAAGCTCTTCCCTAAAACAGCTGCAAGGTGGCGGAGACAAAACCACAGAGCAACACCTGGAATGCTGCGAATTCCTCACCCAACACCAAGCTCCGGCATCAGGGATTACTGTGTGGCACATTGCAACATAAAATAGATTTCCCAAAGAAAAAGAAATCCATCAAGCTGGATGGGAGGAAAAGAAAATGTGTCTTTTATGAGGAGCACTCGTAAAATACATTTACATGGCATCATCAGCAGCTCCTTCCCAGGAACCCTCCCAGCCCTTGCAATGTCTTGTTTTCAATGTGCCCACAGCACCACGACTCTCCCAGCCCTGGCTATGCCTGGAATGTTTCTCAGGATTATTTCCTATGCTGAAGACAGGACAAAAATGTTTATTCATGTTTCTCATAGCCCATTTCATCTGCATTGATCTGCCAGAAGTGTTTTTTGTACAAAAGCAGCCACCTCCTGTCACTGTGGGGCTGAGAAGGCTGTGGATGCATCCCTGCCACATGGATTCCACCTGAACATGGAGCTGTCAGATATTTGAGAACAAAATACCGTAGGAGCTTGGAAATGCAGGATCTAATCTGAAAAAATCCACTGCACTGCTGCTTTTCTCCATCTCTGACACTGAACTGATGCCTCAGGTTTGAGCTTTTCTATTTTTGACATTCTGTGCTGCTTTAGGGTGTGGGTCTGAGCTTCATATCAGGGGATGCTGAGCTCTCTGCACAGAGCAGGGAGACAAAACAATTCCTGCTCCAGCTGGGCACCAAGGGCAAATGAGCCAAATCTCAGGCCCAGGAGCACAAACAGCGTGGGCTGGAGAGAGAAAAACAAGCAGGATGGGGCTGCCTGGGCTAAAGCTGGAATGGGACAATGAACTGCAAGGTGCAAATGGAGCAGAGCTGATCCCAGTGAGAGCCCCCGGGAGCACTCGTGCATTTTGGGACCATTTTGGTTCCTCTTGGGTGCAGCCCTGGCTGGGCTCTGGTGCTGCCCAAGGTGGATCCATGGAGGAGATCCTTTGAATGAATCCCTGCTTTATTCTGTGACTCTGCCCAGCCTCTGCTCTAGGCCAGCCTGCACAAGGCATCAGAACTGCATCATAAAACCTGCTTCAGGTTCTCACCCTGCTCCAACATGGAGCTGGGAGAGTTTCTTGTTCTTTCTACTCCCTCTGGGAAGATTCTCCTTCTGATTTTCCTCTTCTCATTTAGTATGTTTCAATCCTGAATTTAGAACCAAAATGTGTGCTCATATTCCAAACCACAGGTGATTAAATGGATTGGTACAAAGCAGCTGTTTCAGCTTTGGGACACAGTTGAATGCTGAACCTGGCTAGGCTGGGTTAAGGGTTGGACTCAATGATTTTAAGAGGTTTTTGCCAACCTTAATGATTCTTTGATTCTATCCATAAATTTCATGCCACTTCTACAAACCTGGTCCTTAATCCCTCATCTCCCCCTCTTCCTTCCTCTGTGCTAATAGTGGAAGCACAAATTTCTAGGATCAGTACTTTTCCCTGCTTTATTTTTAAGCTTGTTTTCCATTTAGTTCCAGGGCTTTATTCTTTTCCCCATCAGTATTTATCCCAAACCCTGAATGCTGCTGACATCAGATTAATGAACTCACAGCTGATCAAATCGCTTCCCCTGGAGTTTTCAAACATTTGCATCCGTTGCTATTTTGCAGTAATAACCTGTGGGAGTTGCTAGTTCAGTGGTCTGAAATCCTGCATCCAGATTTGGTTTCTGTCCTCAAAATCAGGAAATAAATTAGATTATTCCAAGAAGAAAACACCACTTTCTTCTTTGAATGTTCACTGAATAACAAGCAACTCATGTTTTGTCATGCACCACCTCAGTGAGCTGCTTCTTTCCCATTAATTTTGAGGAAAGATAGTTCTCATTTTAATAATAAAATAATAACCACAAATTCAAACAAAAAATAAAGCCCTTACTTGGAACAATCAGCTCAATTTCCTCTGACATGGCAGTTCCCAGCACGTTGGATGCAAAGCAGCGATATTTCCCTTGGAAATTGTTGATGATTCCCCGGTTTTGGATCACAAAAGTTCCAGAGTTGTTAGATGCAACTATCCTCGGGTCAGATGATAAATCAAATGGTTTTCCATCCTTAGTCCAGTTAAAGCTGGAAAGGAAAAGAAATGTTACAGTGGGCAGGCCCCAGGACAGCATTTTGGTATTAATGAGGGGTAAATATCGGGCCAAGGGGGTTTTAGCAAAATAAAAGGAAAAAGTGGACGTAAGAGGAGAGAGCTGAATGGCAGAGTGACCACTGTGCTCCTCTGCCTCGTGCTGCCCCTCGGGCACATCCCTCCTTCCACACACTCTGCTTTTCTTGGCTGTGACGTGAGACAAGAGCACAGAGCTCGGAGCAAGGGCCGTGACAGACAGAACATCTGGGACAGCCGCGCACCGACAGCACCTGCAGCTTTGCAAAGGCTCTGGCTGCAGTGGAATTGCTGCTTTGGAATGGCAAAGATCCACGAGAGCTTTTCCCACCCTCCACCATGGCAGACTCAGAAGAACCTGAGGTGATTCCATTGAGGTTCTCCTTGCCATAGATTCATTTGTAGTTTTGATGCTGCTGGGGGGTGATTTTGAGCAATGCTGTTCCTGTACCCACAGTTCTCAGATGGATTGAGGTTTGCCTAACCTGATTTAAAATCAGACAGCTGGGAATTACAGTGTATCATCAATTTAGTGGCAGATGTACCTTTCTTTTTGGTTTTAAGAGAATAAATAATTAACAAAAAAAAAAAAAAGTTGTTTTGGTACTTCACTGGTCTTGGCAAAACTGCCTTGCTCCAGGATGGAGGGAATATGGGATCCTTGCTCCATGATGGAAGGAATAGGGGATCCCCTCACCTAACAGGCACTACCACATCATTTAAATACACCAGGAAACTTTTCATTGATGCACTGACAAACAGTGGGACAAAGGGAATTTGTTATCATGCTACAAATCCCCATTCAGAGCTCAATTAAAAATTACCAAATTGCCTTGATCTAAATAAAAGAATGTCTTTTAGAGTTTAAATTGTATTGCAAAGAAAGAAGAAGGGAAGGATTAAAGGGAAAAAATGGCATTCAAACCAGCTATTAATTTAGCCCAAACACCATCCAGTGGTGAAAGCCTCTGGAGGAGTTTTTACTGTTATTATTACACTCTTGTTAATCACATTTTCATTAAAAATCTTTCTCTTTTCCACACTGGTGCAAAATGCACAGAGCTCATCTTTGGATATTTATCTGAAGAACTCCTTCTGTGTCTATCTGTACCATCACCACGGCCCTACTGATGTTAGGTACAGACAAGGCATCTGATAAAATGCAAATGTGGTGTTTGAATACACAGTTTAATGTGTTTGGGATTTTTAGGGTTGCTGTGGAAGAAGCAGAGGAACAGCTGGGCCCCTTTGATTACCATGACACTGCCCATCTTTTGCAGCACAACCCAGACAAGATTTTTTTTAAAAAACCACGGGGTGAATTTGGCACGTGCCAGAGAAATGAAACATCCCCCAGCAAGGAAAACCATGTTGATACCTATTCACAGGGTGAGGGGAAGTGATGGAGCAACAAAAGCTGAATGGCCTGAATGGGAAGCCAAACCTTAACCCCACTGAGGATGATGAGCAGGTTTTTGTGCAGCAGCTCCTGACAGACACAAAAATGTCTGGCAAAGGTTAAAAGCAAGCTCAGCTTCTGTTTGCTTCTCCGAGCAGTACTCACGTGGGCTGGGGGTTTCCTCTGGCTTCACATTTAATGGTGAAGTCCTCATCAAAGGGGTAGGCAACCTGGGTGTGGGATTGTTCCGTGATGCTTGGAAGCTGGGAAACTGAACACAAAGAGGAATTGGGTTAAAACAGCATTCCAGCCAAAATGGGCTCCCCTTGAGTGGAGAGGGACAATGGCAGGATTGCATTATTCCTGCAGAAAGTGAGGCTTGCCTTGGGAAAAAGGTGATCATCTCCTCCCTGGCATGGACAATACCCTCTGGTCACTGTCACTGCCTCCGTGGCCAAAGAGAGGCCTGGCAGAGGGACAGTGCCCACCCTCACTCCCCTCCAAACCCACCCGGGGCAGAGGGGAGCTGGGACCACGCCAGAGCCCAAGCCAAAGCACGGGGCTGTGGCCTGGCAAATTGATTCATAGGTGAAGCCAGCCACTGGATTTAATCCAGACTCAGATGCACACACACGAAGTAGCAAACTGCTGCCTCCATCCTGGCTAAAACTGCCAGGAAAACCCATGGACTGCAAGGCTGGATTCATGTCTGCCCCGGGGTGCAGCTGCACCGTCACGCACCGAGGCTGCACAAACTTTTCGCTTTTTCTGAGGGAATTAAAGTGTTGCAAAAGCCTGTGTAACAGAGGAAGGAGAATGTTCCCGGCAGTGGAGCTGGGATAATAGGATCACCCCATTGTTATAAACAGCCAGGAAGAGAATTAAAATGCTCTTTGGGTGCTGCTTTAAGTCGAGGGAGCTGAGAGCTGGAGTGAAACGCGGTGTCTTGTCATATCCCATGGTCTCAAAGCTGAACACTTCCAAGCCCACCAGCTCCACTGATCAGAAATAACTTTTTATTATGAAATAAAATGCTTCATTACAGCTAATTAAGGGTTAGGTGGTTCCCTGGGGTAGGTTCATAAAAGCAGTGGATGCCCAGTGGATGCTTTACAGTCACAGCTCCACTTTGGCTTTATTGAAACACAAGGAGCCACTGAAGTTCCTTCCTGAAAAAAAAACCTAAAAACCTCTACCTCCTAATGAAAATATGGATAGTTTTACAAAAATATCCTATAAACCTGCTTGGTTGGCTTCCTCTTTGCAGCCACGGCTATTGGCAGGCTCCAGAGTGCTAAGAGCTCATGGCAGATCCACAGGATGCCCTGAAACTGGCCCATGTCCTACTCTGAGACCCTGAAAAGAGCTTAAATTTATTCTTCTTTAGGTTTACTTCTTTATTTTACCCTACCATAATTCACAAACCCTAATATTGTTGAGTTTTGCTTTGATTTTTTTTTTTTTTTTTTTTTTTTTTTTTTTTTTTTTTTTTTTTTTTTTTTTTTTGCAGTGGAAACAACAAAGCAAAATGCAGTTTTCAACACTCCTGGTCCATTTATGTCTGAAAAATGCAAAGCTGGGGAGGTCTGGGCTGTACTCCAGGCAGAGGGGTCCTCTGGCTTTCCTTGGATTGTTCCCTGTGAGTCTCATCCCATATTTTACACGTGTCCTGGAAGCTCATGATCCATGTAAAACAAGCAGTTTGAATTCCTCCCAGCCGGCGAGGGATGCAGGAGCTGCTCCCCGGGGCAGGGCACGGAGTGTGAAATCCTCCTCTGGGGACCAACACTGGCTCTGAGACATCCACCTGCTCCTTCCCCAGGCTGGAATGGCAGCTTGCACCACATGGAAGGAGGGATATAGGCACATCAAACAAGCTTCAGGGGGATTCAGAGCCAAAATGAGGAATTGAAGTGAAGGACAAACCCAAAGCCTCGGAGCTAAGCGTTGTGTTGGATGGCAAACACCAGAGAGATGTTATTAGACAACTTTACTGCTCCATTTAAGCAGGCCCAAACAGGACAGCTTAGTTTTTGATCAGACCCGAATTTCCCAAAGGCCACATTGTGGCAAGATTAAATTCCGAGTGGAACACAACTGGAAAGGAGGATTTAGTACTTTTCCTTCAGGGATAGCTGCAAAGGAATACCAAACAAAACAGCAAAGTGCACAGCAAATAGCTACAACTCACCTGATAATGGTATTTCAATAGCTGCTGCCAAACTCAATACAAAGAAAAACAGGCATATGGTGATGCCTTTTGTGCTTAATAGCATCTCCATCACTCTTCTGTAAACAAGGAGTCCAAACAGAATGAGAGATACCTTATGCTTCCGCTCACTGTCACTTCAAATCAGGCACAGGGATGTGAGAGTGGGAGTCTGGTGAGGAGAACAAACAGTAATATTAGCCTGCAATATCAACCTGGGTCTGACACAGTTATACAATTAAAGCAATGCCTCAGGTTTGTGGCTGAATTGCAATAAATGGTCCATTTTCCTCTCGCCCCATCCCCTGGCTTCAGGAACAACCTCTATTTAAATTCTAACAAAGAAACACATGCACAAAAGTACAGCTCTACTGTAGCACAGAAATATGATTATTTTTTTGCCATTTGGCAATTAAAAGTAAGGATGGTTTAGAACATGGTGTATTTGTAATCATTCCAGTTCATAAATTTTTCTAATGAGAGTTGTGTAAGTTGGAAAGTAATGTAACAGATCTAATGAGAGAAATTTGGTACACTAATGACCTTGTTCATAAATCTCATCTGTCTTTTATCTTTCATTTATGCTCAAAGAAGGACATAATCTCATTTAGTTCATTACTAGGAACCAGAACATGAAACCTTTGCTTTTTCCCCACAGTCCCAGAACTACTCTACGTGGGTTTTACACATTCCATTGGACATCCTTAGGTTCTGAATTACAAAGTAAAAATGTTGTGCAGCTGCAAAAAGGAGACAGATCCAGCTCTAATGAGAATTTAAGTGAAATTCACAGAGAAGTAAAGGGGAGAATTCTGATTTAGATGAAACATCAGGAAGAAATCCTTCCCTGTGAGGGTGGGCAGCCCTGGCACAGGTGCCCAGAGCAGCTGGGGCTGCCCCTGGATCCCTGGCAGTGCCCAAGGCCAGGTTGGACACTGGGGCTGGAGCAGCCTGGGACAGTGGGAGGTGTCCCTGCCCATGGCAAGGGGTGGGAGAAGATGATTTTTAAGGCCCCTTCCAACCCAAAGCACTCTGGGATTCTGCAAAAGTGGGTGCACAGAGGATTCCAATCACCAACTTCATCCACAGCCCCTGAGTGAATTATTAACCAGCACAAGCTGTGTTTACCTGTGCACCCTCTGACAGGGCTAAGAGACATCAGTCCCAGGAGAATTTAGACCTCAGTTGTCAGGATAACAGTGAAAGAACAATTCTGAAGACAAAGCCACTGTGCAGGAGCCATGGGCCCACCAGGCAGCCCAGGCTGGCATGGCCTGGCCAGCTCTGCCCCACGGCAGCGAGCCCACGGGCAGAGCTCACCAGGGCAACCCCTGCCAAGCTGAGCCTGCCTCACACACAGCTCTTGTATCTTTGCACATCCCAGCCCGTTAATCCAGGGATCAGAAAAGCAATCCCGGGATCACAGGAGCAGTTGGCATGTGGGGACAGCAGGAGGTGGCTCTGTGGATGGTTGTGCTTGCCCAGCACAGCTGGAGCAGAGGCAGAGCTCAGCCCCTCCAGCCCATGGGGGTTTTCTCCTCATGGCTGCTTTTCCCTACAAACAGAGATTTTTCTCCCCCAGCACATTCCCTCTCACATCAGCTCCAGGATGAGCACAGCGTGTGCTGTGGCCCTCCCTCCAGGATGAGTTGTGTTCACACCAGCCCACGGAAACTTCCTGGAAGTTCACATCTGTGAGACCAAAATCCCCGGCTGAGGATTGCAATTGGCCAACGAGGGGCAAGCGACAGACACCATAATCACATAAGCCTCATTTGTTTAGAAATGAGGCTAAAAACCAGATGTCTTTTAAGTATCTTAGGCCTGGAGTATTTGCTGATGGAAGAAGCTGACTAATCTGCTTAGTGCCCCGCTCTGCAGAAGGGCACTGGAGGGGACAGGGACAGGGGACAGGCTCAGCTGGCACCCCCAGGCTATCCTGGGTGTAAATCAGCCAGAATCAGGCAAAGCCAGTAGTTCTGTTTGTGGCAGATATTCCCTCAGCTGGAGCTCTCCTGGCTCTGCCTTTTGAGCAGCAGAGCTTTCCAAAGCTCAGCCTGCCCAAACCTGGGCTGTGTGACAGCACAGGGGACACACAGGACACGCAGCAGCCCCAGCCAGCAGCCACCTGATGGCTGCTGTCACTGCAGGATGGGGCTCTGCCCCTCCTCACCTGCTCCTGGCACACGCTCAGCCCCAGATCTGTGTCATGGCAGTAAAACAGATGCTCTGACAGAAAACCCTCTGGATGCAGAATTGCAATTTAGGCTCATAAAAACCTGAGCAGCCTTGCTGCCTGCAGATGGTACGTTGGTGGCAGCGAGAGCCTCCTCTCCCCCATCTGCTGACAGCTCTGGGGACAGGAGCAGGCAGGTCAGGATGCCAGCCAGAGGCAGGGGAGCTGGCACTACAGGAGGTGTGCAGCTTGCTAAGGTCACAGCAAGTTTCGTTTTAGATGAGTGTCACAAAGCATTGTATAAATTCAGATTAAATCCAGGAAAAAACACAAGAGCACAGCTCGATTCCTTAACCAAACCAATTAGCTCACACCTTATTTATTTTTCTTATTTTTTTTAAATGAAGTGCCACAGCAGAGCAGCAACGTTCCAAGTAAGCAGGATATCCTTCATCATGTGGCACAGCCCGACTTGCCTCTGCAGGCTGCTGTAATTAGTCGGCCTGTCTAGCACCTCACTCCTGTTCCCTGGCTTGAATACTAATGCTGGGGGCTGACAGCAGCAGCATTTGGAAGCAGGCAGCACAGGGGGACCAGCAGTGATGGACTTGTGCACACCCAGCATAAAATTCCACTTGGGAACCTCCCTGCACTGCCTTGGACCTGGGCTGGCTTATTGGGAGGGGATTCCAGGAGGTGCAGTCCTGGGGTGATGGGAATCAAGCCAGAGGCTCTTTGCAGAGATATTTACCTTGTGACAACCTCCCAGCAAGATAAGCCTCGTGCTCCTATGTCTCCCATCCCTGGTGGAGTAGCAGAGGCTGGTTATGGAATGCCAACACCTCACACACATCTCCCCTGGCGTGCCCCACTCACTGCTCCCTCCTCTGTGCCCAGCAGGCAGCCAGGTGAGGCTCATCCTCCCTGCAGAGGATGGGCCAAGCTCTTCACCTTTTTAAGGTGACATTTAGGCAGGGCTGCCAAGCTTTGGTGTTTAGGATGCCTGTCACGCCTTTGGCTATCCCAGCAGGCCTCAGGTGAAACTGCAGAGATCCTGATTAAATCCCCAACCTTCCCTCTCACCTCCAGCACCCAAAACACCCCGAGCTGCTTCCTTAATGAGCAATATCCCCCAGACAGCCCATCCATCCTGCCTTCAGACACAGCCACGCACCCAAACTCCAGGCAGCACAATCTCTCACTCCAGCGATGATTAAACTCCAAAGCCAAACTTCTCAACGTGTGCCAGCTCCCAGCAAATGAACAATTTCGCTGCCTAAGTAATTTGGAGAAATGACTGAGGGAGCTGTGCAGGCACTTGGCAGCCGTGGGCAGGTTTTGGTCTCGCTGGTGCCAAAGCACAGCTCTGTCCTTGGGGTAGGACAGAGCCAGGGACCCACTTGCAAAATCCTGACCTTGGGAAAAACATCAGCCCTGCTCTCCGAGCTGGGTCAGGCCCAGAGTCCTGATTTTTACAGAATTACAAAATGGGTGGGGTTGGAAGGGGCCTTAAAAATCATCTTCTCCCAGCCCCTGCCATGGCAGGGACATCTTCCACTGTCCCAGGCTGCTCCAAGCCCTGTCCAACCTGGCTTTGGGCACTGCCAGGGATCCAGGGGCAGCCCCAGCTGCTCTGGGCACCTTGTGCCAGGGCTGCCCACCCTCACAGGGAAGGATTCCATCCCAAAATCCCATCCATCCCTGCCCTCTGGCATTGGTAAGCCATTCCCTGTGTCCTGTCCCTCCATGTCCTTGTCCAAAACCCCTCTCCAGCCTTCTTGTAACCCCCCTGCAGGTACTGGGAAAATTTATAAGGTCTCCCCACGCCTCCTCTTCTCTTTTCCCCCAGGAATTCCACATCCTCCTTTGCTCTCACATGGACTCTCTGCAGCACCACTTGCACCAGGGATGGGGACACCAGATTCCCAGGAAAACCTTTCTTCTGCACCACAAATGAACAGGGATTGCTACAGCAAATGTTACATTTGCAACCCCTCCTCTCCCTTCTTCTTCCCCCCTCCTCCTTCTCTTTCTGACTTTCTATTTGCTTTTCTCTGCCTCAGGCTTAAGTCAAGTAATTTGAATTCACTGCAAATACTTATCTGTAGTTCCTTACCTGCAATTCATTATTTACTGTTCTGTTCAGTTAATAGTAAATACTGATTGCTCTAAGGACAGCTCATTTGTTTGTTTAATGAGCTGCCTTTAACTTACACTGAGCAAATCTTTCAAACTATCAGGATTTCCAAGGAGCAATGGAGTTCCAGATTCTTTTATTATATCCCCTTGCTTCCAGAAGGATGCCATAAAAATATTGGACAACCAAACAAGAAAAAAAGATTAAATTTCCATTTATCTCATCAACCTAGTGAACAATTTTCTCTGCATGTAATTACTGCATTAAAATTGCTCATAAATAGGAGCAGGATGACAGCCAAAATTCCCAGATTACTGGTCTACCGCTTCCAAGAGAAATTATAATGCACTGCTAAATATGGCATCAACGTCAGCTCTTTGGTCCCCTCTTCAAATATTCCTTGTTTAAGTCCTGTACAGTTCAAATCTTGAGGAAAGTAATGGATCCCCACAGCTTAACACTGGTGCATCCCTTGGCTAAGCTTTTCATTTGCTAGAACCAGGTTTAATTTCTCAGTGACATGGATGTGTCAGGACTGGTAAATATTTGTAATTAGAAATTACAGCCTCCCCTGTGGCCCCAGTTGTGGAACAAAAGGAAAAAAAAAAATCTGGGGGAAAAAATATTTTTGCTAGGAAGAAATAAAAGTTTGGTTGTTTAATGATTCCCCACATGGAATTGTTAATTGTTAGAACCCTAGATACTGAACATTTTAAATTTTCTGTATAGAAAAACACAGACCCTCAAGAAAACACTACATTTAACCTGAAGCTATAGAGAAGACTTCCAAAATTAAATAATAAAACTAAGATTATAAGTGTATAGTTTAAATGGAAGTGTGTAATATCACATAATAGAAAATTTAAAGTTTTAAAATATAATAATAGATATAAAACTAAAATAGACGTTTTAAAATAATAACTAGTTCTTCTTCTTCATAAGTTTAAGTAATATTTTATAATTAAACAAAAAAGTCCACATTACGAGACATAAGCAATTCATTAAGTTAAAAGTAAAAATAATTTAAGCGTCATTTCTTAATTAAATAGTTTTTCCTTAAAAAAAACTTACAGAAATAAGTGCTAAATCATTTTATAGCTTGTGAATAAAATACCGTAAAACTCACAACTTATAAAACTGTAATATAAAGACGAAATAATAAACATCTAAGTCCAAACACAAAATACCATCTCAAGAACTGTCAATCCCTACCCTAACACCAAAAAAAAGAAAAAAAAAAAAGAAAAAAAAAATCAACAGTTACTGTAGCACAGGGGCTCCTCTGCAAAGCTTTCCAGCAAGTGGGGCATGGAAAATTCACCAGGTAAGGAAAGGAAATGTGCTCCAAAAGTGGAAATGTGCTCCGAAGTGTTCCCAGAGCAGCTCCCAGCTGAGGGACGGCAGCCCTGGGATCCAGGCTCACAGAAGGAATCCATCCCCTCGGAGCTTCTCCACACCTCACTGAGCTCCCTCCTTCACCACTTAGCTGGGAAATGTGGAGGTTCTGCTGCATTTCTGCTGTAAATGTACTGCCCCAGCACCAGTTTTTATGCAGCTCTAGATTTTTTTTTCCCCCTGAAAAGCCCCCAAGGTGCAGAGTCACTCAGGAGTTTGGAAAAGAGAGGGAATATTCATAAGGAGCCCATTTAGTTCAGGTGTCAGTGTTAGGCATTGCTGTTCCCCTAAAAGCTTTTGACATCCCAGTGTAAGTACCAGGGAGGGGGTAACCTTCACTTGACTCCTCCCCAGTCACCTATTTTGGGATGTTTTCAGTCCTTAAAAAAGCAGCCCATGCATATGCTGGAGGTGATTAAAATAATCACCCAAATCAGAAAGCTGCTCTTCCTTCCATGGCAAAGTGTTTCCAAACCCACTGCAGCACACAACAGGCACGGAGATATTTTTGGTTTAGATGCAGTTCCACTCTCAGGAGGTTTAGTGAGAAAAGTCCATGCATTATTTATCTTGCCGAGGACTTCGTAAACATTATCAAACAGCACATCTAAAGGAAAAGTTTTCAGTGTAGTTACACAACCTCAGCATTATTTCACAAAATTTTATGTGTTTCAACTGTGATTGCAACTATTGCACCTTCCCAATTTTGTAATCCATCAGCCTTCTAAATTCCAAACCAAAAAACCACTTTAAAAATGGAATTAATATAATCAACAAAGGAATATGTATGCGAGGCTGGAGCACAATGCAGCAGTAAAACGCTCAATTCAATAAAGAGCACAATATAATTAATTTCCCTGGGCCAAAGTTTTAAGGAATAAATAAGGAATTTGGGGGGCCAGCCTGCCAGGTCCTGGCTGTCTGGGAGAGCAGGTCAGCCGTGGGCTGGGCAGGTGACA
The DNA here is from genome assembly GCF_024509145.1 of Vidua macroura. Taxonomy (NCBI): domain Eukaryota; kingdom Metazoa; phylum Chordata; class Aves; order Passeriformes; family Viduidae; genus Vidua; species Vidua macroura. The sequence continues at coordinate 2,894,642 of NC_071583.1, forward strand.
GATAGTGCTGTCCCCTGGCTGCACTGATGCTGTGTAAACCCAATTTCTGGTGTCTCTGCTGGAGATCTACCCTGAGCTGAGGGGAAGCAAGAGGTGCACGAGCATCTTGGAATCCAAGGGTGTGACCCCAGGAAAAGGCAGCCAGCACCAGCTCTCCATTCCCACAAATAATCCCTTATCTGCTCCCAGCTGATCCCAACAAAACCCTGACGTGCAATCCCCTCAAGCCTCATCAGATCACAGCCTATGCTCTGAAATGGTTGAAAGGAGCAATAAATGATTTCTCCTGGTCATATCTCTGCCCACATAATGGCCCAGCACCTGGAGAGCTGATTTAATTGGTTTTGTCCATCTGGCAGCTGAAGCACTGAGCACAAGGACCACATTTCTTGCAGCTTTGCATGGCTTTTACACACACACAGGGATGGAAAGATGAGGAAATGGGGTTTGTAACCTGCAAAGACACTCAGGAGCCCAGCTTTGCCAGCCCCATCAGACCTGCTGGAACCTCGAAAGGCCTCTGAACAGCACTTGCAATAAAGACTCCCAAGAAAACCCAGGGTGGAAATCAACACCTGCTTTAGCCTCTCCATGGCCCAAGGAATGAATGTGAGCTGTGGCTGGGCTGTTGCTGATGACGGCCACCTCATGAAACTTCAGTGATGACATTACTGACATGGCACCTCCCAGTAAATTGAGATAACCAGCCACGTGGTCACTCCTTCCAGCAGGAGCACACAGACCTGCACCAAATTCTGCCCTGATGGAAGTCCTTAAATAGGTGAGCAAACACCAACATCTGTATTGATCTGAAGAGAACAGCTGGGAAATGGGACAGCAGGTCACCCCACAGTGGCTCAGAACAGAAATCCTCCGTCCTCCTGCAGCTGTCTGGGGACTTTCTGAGCCAGATCTGCTCTTTAATACCAACAGGTCTTTCCTCCATAAATTTAAGTATCTTTTTCTTTTAATTAATTGCTTCCCTGCCCATCCTCACTGCACATAAAACTGCTCCTTCTCCAGTTCATTTCTGGACTGGGTTAACTGAGCAGCAGCTCTGAGCACTGAGCCACTACAGCAGCTCCTGTGACAGACAAGTTTAGGTCACTAGACACAATCTTTTCCTGAGTGGAAACTAATCCATATTTTTACATTCATCTCCTTTAATCCTTCTTCCAGTTCTACTGTGGCACCAACCTCTCTTTCAGGGGAAAATCTGGATTTAATGTAGTGTACTTGAGGTGTGCGTACCACATCCTGCAGCACAATATTGTGCAGACTTCTGAGAAACCCACAAGTATTTAATTAGCAAGTTTCTAGGGTATTTAGAGTGGAATTAAACGTACCATGTGTAGGAATATAAAAAGGTAAAAGACTTTAGAAAGTGCAAAAAGGCCCCAGAAAGTAGCCATAAAGCTGAGAAAGGCTGGGAAATTTCTAAACCTTCTCATAGGAAGCTAAGAAGTTAAGAACCAAGTGAATACACTTATATTTATCATAAGGAACAAGAAAGAACTAGAACTTACTGATAGTTCAAGATGTGAAAAGTCCTAGATGTATGCTTTGCAAAGATAAAGTTTCAATCTTAAATAATGAATTATTGTGTATTGTTTGAGGTTCATAGAAGTCCTTTTGTTAATGTTAAAATTTTAGACTGTATTCCTTCACTGGACTATAAAGTGTACTTTGCATGACTCCTGTACAAGTCACCATAAAATGAGGGTCTGGTTTTACATATGCATATTTACAGATGTAAGAGCAGCCTAATCCCCGCACTGTGTCTGGCTTATCCCCTTCACCTGAAGGCTTGGCCACACATCATTCCTTTTTTAACCAATGGAAACACAGGAATTACTCCAGCACGAGGAGATAACGCTGTAGCAGAGGAATGCCATGACCTACAAACACAGAGTGACCATCATCCTCCCTGCTGGTCACAAACCAGCCCAGATCTGAGCTTTGCAGACACACCTGAAAGCACAGCCTGTTAAAAATTCAGCTGTTGTCTGAGGCTTTTGCCATTCTGCATTTCCTTGAGATGCTACATCTCCTAAACGAGTTTAGCACATTTCTGGCTGAAACTAGTTTTATATTAATTGAGATTTTCAACAGCCATTAGCATTTCAGCTCATAGGTCAAGCATGAAGCAGAAAGTAAAGGACAGCAGCAGGTGGGGTGGGTGATGGGGATGAGGCTGTGGCAGCCAGGCACAAAGGGAAGGGAAAGAAAAGAAAGGAAAGCAGGCTGCAGTTTGTGCTCAGATGAGACTGCCAATGACAGCCTCTGCCAACAGAGGTGATGCAAATTCTCTGAAATTTCAACAGGAATTTGCAAAGGTGCCTGCTTCTTTTGTACTCTCATCCTGCCTCTTTCAAAACACATAATAATGGGCAAATCATGAGCTTTCTCCTGTTAATATGAACAAACATGAGTTCTAGTAAAGCAAGGTGTCCTTGAAGCAGCCCTGCCTCACCTGGAAAGGCTCTCCTGGAACCCAGCACATGCCACAGCCAGTCTGAGCCATGCCAGCTCCTGCTTGGAGCACAACCTTGGCACACACAGAGCCAGGAGAGCTCCACTGACTGGGAAACGTGGGCAGGGACGTGCCAGGCAGAGCTCTGGCAGGCCTGGGGCTAATGAGATTGTTCAGTCAGCAGAAAGCTCAGGGAGAACAGCACAGATCACACTCCAAAGGCACAGCCAAGGGCTCCTGGGGATTCTGCCGTGGAAGGAACCCTGCACTCTCTCAGGTGGTAAAGGAGGGGGAAAATTTACACACCCAGCCCCTGATGGGCTCCAGTCCAGGCACAGGAGCCATGGCAGCGCCAGGAAAATCACCTGGCAATGGCAGAAACCCCTGCAGGGCACCGAGGGCTCCACTTGGTGATTCTCACAGGTGGGTTTGTGTTTGCTGGAGAGCTCCCTGTGCTGGTAACGAGGTGACATGAACAGGGGGGAAAAGGGATTTAATTGCAAATAAACTACCTCTATAAACAGCAGAAAGCAGCTATTATACCCACTCAATGCATTAAGGATCATCTTTGCCTGCTGCATCCCAGGCAGGTGAACTCACTCAGATGTACAACGTTGGCAATACTGTCCGATATCAAAACCCCTAAATCTGAGCTCCCTGCTTCATCTGTGCCAGGAGAAATGCACACTCACAGAGCTTTTCTGCCTCAGGGACTCAGGAGATGCTCAGTGGATTCCCAAGACCTCGAGAGAAAAATCCTGGCGGGCTTCACACAAAAAAAAATCTTAAACCCCAAGACAAACTGACCCCAAAAGTGCAGCAAATCTCCTCTCTCAGTTTTACCCTGCATCTCAGCACAATGGCAGTGAAAGTCACTGGGACACTGGCATGTTCCTAATTTAAATTGCAGCCAGTGACTTGTGACCAGGGAGAGTTTCACAGCAGGCAGGCTCTGTTCTCTCTGCCTGCCTCTGATTCTCCTGCTTCTGTGTAATAACAGAGATTAGCTCTTGCAGCTTCCTGGAGGATCTCCCCACACTTGCTTTTCCTGATAAGTCAAGGCCATTAAGCTTCCAACATTTTCTACGTTGCCAGAGATACAAGGGATTACTTAGGGGGGAAAAAAAAATCGAGTGAAATGTAATGATTTCACACAGACACTGCATGGGAGCGTTTAAGGGTACAAGTGAAACACCATCCACATCACTCTGAAATCCTCATGTGCCTGTGTGGACAGCCAGCAGCATCTCTCAGTTTGGGAATCTTGGTCTGATTCTACCAGGATCCTGTGGGATTCACAGTCTGCCAAGGCAGTAGCACCACAGGAATTGATTTGTGGCAATAATTGTAGGATTTGGCCCAGTTTGTGCGTCAGGAATCTGAGTAGCTGAGCAAACAGGATGGCATTAGAGACTCATGGATAATTCATCCTGATTCTGCACTTCCTACTTTCCCTGTTTTCACCTGGAATCTCCAACAGTTTCCTTTTTCCATGAAGAACTTCGCAGCTCAACAAAACCCCCAATAAGGCTAAATAAAACCACACATTCAGCAGCCCAGCCACAGGGGAAACACTCTTTGTTCACCTGCATTTTTTAGGAGCTCGTTTTTAGAGACTCATGACGAAGATGGGACAAATTTTTCTCAGGATCTCCAGAGAGGAAAGAGCTCAGAATCATACCAGGAGTACCTGAGACATTCTCCCAAGCAGCATAATACTGCCATTTATCTGGTCATCATTTTGTTCCTACAGCTTCTGTTAATGGAAATGTTTCTTGGCAAAGCTTTCAGGGAAATCAAGTTGTTGATAAGGTGAGGATTATTTCTGAGCACAGTAGCAATTTTCTGCACTTGCTCTAGTAGTTTTACCATTGTAAGGGAAAAGCATCATTCAAAACACTCCAAACCCCAATGATTTTCTAGCTGCAACAGTTGCTTTTCTCCACTAATACCTTTTCTTTTTCCAAGGCACTAAATCAAAACATCTATCAACCACACTGAAGACAGCTGGCTGACAATATATTGAATATATCTACTGTAGCTGTGAAAGAAAGGGAAGAGACTCTGTAATTCTGCTTCTCTCTCCTCGGGATCCACATTCATCATCCCTTTCAGCACTGGCAGGGTGCAGAGAGGCAGCTGTCAGTGACTGCAGTACCTCCAGGTGATCACAGGAGATGTTTCCTCAGTCACACCACGAGCCCTGGGTGTATTTTAAGGCACAGTTGATCTTTAGAGGTACAATTTGACCCCAGCTAGGTGGCTGAGCAGAAAACAATGAGGAAGCAACACAGGCAGCAAAACACACTGTTCAAACAGCCTAAAAGCCTTGGAAAACCAGGATTGCTTGGAAAAATATGATTTACCTGTTTGCCCAGTACCCAGGGGAAAATGTTTTGAAGGAAATTGAGCAAAACTAAATCTATTCCCTCAGCTCCTGAGGGGTTGAAAGATCTCCCAAGGCCACACAAGAAGGTTTAGAAACAACCCAGAGGAAATGCCCACTAACTGGAGGGCAATTTAGGTACCTGCTTTTCCTTTCCTTTTGGTTTTTGCTTTCCTTCCTGTACACCTCAAATACAGGCAGCAGGTGTGCATTGGCTTTCTTGACATTCTCCTCTGTAAAACTCCCAGAGCTTGAAGCATCCTGTTTTTCCAGACAGGCAGAGAAGGAGCTCATGGCCACTGAAGACACCGAAATGCAGAAATGAAACCCACTTCTGCAATTACAGCACGAGCCCTTGGAGCTTTCCCCTCCACTCTCATTTTCCTCCCTTTACTTAGCTGAAGTTATTTAGAGGACAGATCTCTGTTTAAGCAGCTGCTGCCACAACTAGTTGGCCCAAGCAGCTTTTTTAATTAAATATTTGCTGCTGTGAGAGTTTTCTCTCCCCTCCCTGCTCTCCTTGTGGACAACATTTGTTCTTGCAGAGATAAGAGGAATCAGCCTCCGCCTTCCCCTGCAAGGCCTCCTGCACTCCAAGCCCCTGCAATGGTGTGAAATCCCCACAAAAATTCATTTTTATGATAGGCATCACGACATTTTCCTATCAGGGACAACCATCAGCAATGAGGAAAAGAAATAGAGCTTGCTAGGATTTAATAATGATTATTAAATTATGTCATTTACATAATTAGACCTTAGTATTAACTATGGCATATCTCTTTTATGGCATGGTAAATTGGCAGAGCACTTCATAAAGAGATTTTTGGGGTTTTTTTTTCCTTCTCTCCCACCAATTACAGAGGAATAGATCAGGTAAATGATACCACAACCCATACTAAGCAGGTTTACACAGAGGCAGGAAATAGAGGTGAGTTTCATGACGTGAATGAGAGAATTCTTGAGAACTACAGATTTCAAACAGGTTTCTTGCACATTTGTTGCTCTCAGAATTTCTTCCTAGTCAGCAGCCAGGTCCAGCAATGCCTCTGGGATGTTCTAGGGTATTTCCCAAGCGGGATGAGGGAAGCATTGGGTTTGCTCTGCCATAGGTGTGCACAGAATTGTTCCCTCTGTTCCTCCCAGCAGGTAACCCTGGGAACAGCATTAAAGGCAATGGCTTGGCCCAATGCCAGCAAAGGCTTGACTTGCTTGGGGAAAAGCTCCAACTGATGTTTCATACAGCAGAGGTGCCTTGAATCATTTTGACTTGGTCCAGGTGTGACTGAGATTCTCACCTATTTCCATACTGGAAAGAGCAGAGCCAAGTCAGTGTGAAAAAAAATGAAGCACAACTCTTCATCAGAGCCAGTTTGACACTGGAGGTAAAAAAGGGAAGCAAAAACTTTTTGCTTTTTGAGCAAAGCTGTTTCAACAGCTGGGACAGACACTCGGGGTCCCCCTCCATGCAGAAATGAGGAAGCAGCAAGGGATGAGCTCCCTGTGCTGGTGGGGAGAGGCTGGGATGGAATTCCCAGAGCAGCTGGGGCTGCCCCTGGATCCCTGGCAGTGCCCAAGGCCAGGCTGGACAGGGCTTGGAGCAGCCTGGGACAGTGGGAGGTGTCCCTGCCATGGCAGGGGGTGGATGAGCTTTTAAGTCCCTTCCAAGCCAAAACCACTCCACGATTCCATGAGGCTGAAGGGATAAAAGTGCTGAGCAGCAGCAGCACAGAGGAGCACAGGATTTGGAGTGTGAAATGGAGATGGAGACGGGGAGGTTTCAGGAAAAAGGAGGCCGCAGGAGGAGCACACAAGGAAATGAGAGCAACACCAAAGGAGGCTGATGCAGCAACACCAGGCTGGGGAGTAAACGAGGCTGGGAGCAGCTGCTGCTCCACGTCTGTGAGCGAGGAACACATCCTGGGAGAGGGATAGATCTGGCAAAATCTGGGAATGCAGCTGGGCAGGGATCAGTGCTGAGCAGAGACAGGCAGCACGGGGACTTGGGAGAATTTGTGAGGCTGGAACAGGAACTCACTGGGGAAGAAATGAAAGAGAGCCTTGGTCTCAATCCCCGAGCAGGGAACTGGGGAGCCTGTGATGGCAGTGGCAGTCTGGGGGGATCAGAGAGCAAAGCAGCAAATGCTGCATTTGAGAATATTTCAAACCTGCCCGAACTCCCCAGGCTGGAGCCACAGAGGGAATTAATTTCAAAAAGAAAAACCAGTATCATATCACCAAGCAATTTTAAATATATATATCAATAAGACACACTGAGGCAGACAAGACTGTACAAACTGTTCAGCACCTGGGCACAGGAGGACTCAGCCCTTACTTACTCCAGTCTACACCGGGGTGTATCCTCTGAGGACAGCACAGATGCTCCTGACTGACATCAGCTTCACAGGCAAAGAAGAATTAAAAATCTCATCTTCTGTTTCCATGGGAAACCTGTCAAATTCCACTCATGCACCACAACACCTCGCTGCCTTTCCAGGAACAGAAGCAACTGGTGAAGAAAAGCAGGGCTGGGGCCACTCTCTGTTACCTGTCTCAGGAAGATCTTTCTTGGGGGGATTTATTAATGTGATTTACATGTTTATAAACATCACCAAAGAACTGCAATGCTGTGTGCTTCCTAGGAGGAACAGCAAACAGCAGTATCCCCATTCCCTCTGCTTCCCTCAGATCCATTCAGCACAGACCAAGGTCACTGGCACTCTCCTGGGCACCAGGCAGGTAAATCCAAGCTGACAACACACAGAGATCTTTCAGATCAGTTCAGGAATCAGGGAAGCCTGAGAGCTGTTCTAAAATGTCCCTTACATTATGGAGCAGACAGAAAATTAAAAATTAAAGAGTGAAGTCTCCAGGGTGGGCTTTCACCCCCAGGAGACCTCTTCAAAATCCAAGCACTGTCAGGCTGAACTCACCAAAGCAAAGACAAACAAGATTCCTCCTTTGGAGGTAATGCCTTCAGCAGCTCCTAATCCAGGTACAGATGAAGTTTCTGTTTCCTAATTGTGTCTGCTTTTCTTTTGTAATGACAGCATTTCTAATTTTGCAACTTTGGCTTTATTACAGTGAAAGTTGTTTCCATTCTCAACGTGGCTAATGTTTAAATGGGCTCCCAGAAGCTTGTTGGGCACAAAGGATACCACTTTCACACTCAGAGAAATCAGTGTTTTCAACAAATACTTTAAGCTTCCATAATCCAGGACAAGTTTGGGCATCACAAGCGTCTGGGAGCGGCTCTCACCTGCTGCAAAATCAGCTCCAGGGCTGCTGAAAGGAATCTGCAGGTGAGGAGGAGCCATCCCAGGAGCTCAGTGTTGTCTCTAGCACCACCTCTCCCTATCCAAAGGGACAATCCAGGACTCCAGACTGGTGCAAAGTGTGGCTCATCTGTTGTTAGACCTGGTGGAGAAGCATTAGCAGGGGCTGCCCAGGGAGGGTTGGAGTGCCCATCCCCAGAGGTGTCACCTGGAGGTGGCACTCAGTGCTCTGGGGACAGGGTGGGGATGGGGCACAGCTGGGACTCGGTGATCCTGGAGGGCTTTTCCAAGCTCAGTGATGCTGTGACTGCTGTGTAGATGGGAATGGTGTCGCAGAACACGTCCCAGAGCCTCACCCAGCACCTGCTGCCGACCCCTACACCCCGAAATATTCAGCTCAAACACAAACCTGCACTCTGGGGCTGACCTGTGTTGTTGAAAAGCCCCTGAGCAGCAATTCAGCCACGAGCAGTGAGAGGGAAATCTGGCACCTCCTCTGCCCCAGCTCCTCAGGGATCACAGGCTGAAGTGTCACCTGCAGGGAGGAACGACACCAACCTGACCCCAAAGCCACCCCAGCTCCCCTGCAGGTGACAGAGCCAGGATCCCACATATCACCCACTCCAACAGCTCTGCCTGGGAACGTTTCACTAATCCTGAAGCACAAAAAGGCTTCAAATATCTGTCAGTCAGGCTGCTCCCCGCTGGCCTCCCTGCAGCCCTCGCAGCCTTGCTGGGAGGATTGTTATTGAGATCACCAGCGCTGCCAACGTGCTGAGGAAAATTAAACCCCAGCCGTGGAAACAATAGCTATTATAAAGTGTGTAACCAGCAGGAGATGGGATGAATGGTTGTAATTCCAAGGCGTAGAAAGCTTTTTAAAAATGTCTTTAATCTCATCCATACTTCTTTAATATTTTGCTGCCTAATAGTGGCGTTTTATAGCCAGGCCGTAATTTCAGTGAGGTACAAACTTGTGGAGCATAATGTCAAGCTATGTGGTAGAGTCAAGTAAACATTTGTAGTAATTATATGCCCAGGAGATTTCATCACCTTGCAGAATTAACAAGCAGCTCAGTAAATTACATATCACTCCATCTGCAATTGCTGCATCTCCAGCAAAGAGCTCGGCTCCATCTCCAGCAGCCCTGACACGACGTGTCAGAGCACAGTGCAAACCTGTCAGCCTGTGATTGTGCACTCCCATCAGCCACCACCTCACCTCCCAAAGCTCCTTTTCAAAGGTTTGCAGCACAATTCTCCTTCCAGAGAAAACACAGCCCTATCCAGTAAAAAGAGGCAGTTTGCTCACACCTTGTGATTCACGCTAGAATTTGTTTCCACTTTGGCTTTGCCACGGAGCAATGTTCAAAGGGATGAGCTCGAGGTAGTGGAGATCAGCCCTAGTGCCAAATGGGTGTCTGGGAACACTGACATGCTCCAAGGCTCAGGAGAGGCAGGCTGCCTGTGGAGCAGCCTGCCCAGCCAGCAGCAGCCAGGTTCTCAGTGCACACATATGTTCCGAAAGCTCTGCACGAAGCTCATTAAGCACCCTGACAATCATCCTGATCGAGCAGGAGCCAACAGCTCCTGCCTCTCCTGTTGGAAACTCGAGGAATGAGAATGGCTCTGAAGATTTCCAAGGCAGAAAATGCAGATTGCTTTTAAATGTCTCTTCCTAGGCTCCCCCAGCCATGCCAGGGTTACCAGGCAGAGCGATTACAAACAAGCTCCTTGATTAGGAATTTGAGCACAGCAATAAATTGCCCAAGCAGCTGCTGCACTCTGGCTCAGAGATGAGTGCCCTTTAGCGTTTGCTAAAGTGATTTCCTACAAAATCCCTGCCATTTGTCAGGCCACTACCTGGAAGGTGGAATACACTTACAGGACTCGCAGATTCATCACCGGCTAATTCTGTTCTCTGAACAGCACCAAGCAAAAAGGAGACAATGCTCAGCCATCAACTTCCTTCATGTCCCACATCAGTTTTAATGACAGTGGTTGCCACCTTCCACAGAGAATCACAGAAGGGTTTGGGTTGGGAGGGACCTTAAAATCCATCCAGTTCCACCCCCTGCCATGGCAGGGACACCTTCCACTGTCCCAGGGTGCTCCAGCCCCAGTGTCCAACCTGGCCCTGGGCACTTCCAGAGATCCAGGGGCAGCCACAGCTGCTCTGGGCACCCTGTGCCAGGGCCTCCCTAGGAAGAATTTTTTTTCTAATGTCCCATCCAAACCTACTCTCCTTCAGTCTGAAGTCATTCCCTCCTGTCCTGTCCCTGCAGGCCCTCACAGAAGTCCCTCACCTGCTCTCTTGGAGCCCATTTAGGCACTGAAAGGCACAGTTAGATCATCCCAAAGCCTTCTCCAGGCTGAGCAATCCCAATTCTCGCAGCCTTTCCTCCCAGCAGAGCTGCTCCATCCCTCACATCCAGCACACCTGAACCTCACAGCCCTGGGGCTCCACGTGGGAGATGCTGCTCCCCTCCAGCCCTGCAGGGATGAGCTGAGCCCAGCCTTGGCTTTGCACCATCTGACCTCTAAAGGGACAGGAGCTAAAAGACAGGGACACAGCCAGGGATGTGAACAAGCTGTAACAACAGCGAGCTCCTTTCTGACACAGGAGTTTATCTGTTCATTTATTTCATCTCCCTGGCAAATTTAATCCTGCTTCTAACTTTTCTGGTTGCAGGAGCAATGTGCTGGAACCACATCTCTGAGCACAGTCAACATTAGCACTCGAGCATTGTTTTCTTTCCCTAAGTGACTAATTTATATTGTGCATATTCTAATACCACAGCCATCTGCCAAAAGGTGTTCAAACCATCCACATTGCAACAGACTCTATTAATATGTATTAAAAATCACATTACAGTTGACATAAGCCATTTCTGTACATGCATATGAAAAATACGACTATTATGTTTAAAACTTTCAACTAATCATGCATCACTGGTTTTCTCCCTCTGAGTTTATAATTTAAATCTTTAAATGTTTCATAGCAGCCTCATCAAGCCAAGATTTCTGATGGCTGTGGAGCTGAGACAGCCCATTAGAGTAACAACAAGAAAAGGAAAAAAGAAAACAAATATGAGCCTGGTTCTGGAGAGGGGAAAAGAGAAATTATTTATAGATGGCAATAAAGTAATAATAATTAAGAAATAATGTGCATCTGCTTCCTTCATTGTTTCCTATGACATTGGTCACGGTGCAGGGACGGGGTGTGACATAAATCTGTCCAGAAGGACAGGGATGGCCAGCAGACAGAGCAGCTGTGGCAGATGACATGCCCAGAACAGACAGTCAGAGGTGACTTTGTACAAGCCAGCACAGGACCAGTCCTGCTAAAAGCTGTCTGAACATCAGACCCCATCCAGCTCCCCAGCCCAGCTCTGCCTTCTGCAGAGCACAAAAAACATTCCCTAATTTCTATTTCACTCACAATTTCAGGGCTTTCACTCATGCACAGCTCATTGAAAACCTTGGGACTCAGCAGGGTGAAAGCTCTGAGCAGCTGAAGCCCAGAGCAGGGGCACAAAGTCCCCAATCCCTGCAGGACAGCTCCTCCAGGCACCTGACATGATGGGGACCAACACTTCCAGGGATTTGGATGCTCTGCTCACATTAAACACCACCAATAATCTGTGAGCCCAATCTCCAGGGGTAATTTGAGTATTCCAGAGGGGGTTTTGGGTTTTCTTTTTGTGGTTTGTGTATTTCCCTTCAAGAACTTAAGAGGCAGATCCTCCTCTGGAAGCATTTATTAGACTTGCTGAGCTTTTTCCCACCTGAATTACCTTTTGTGAATGTTAATCACTGTCATTACATGGTTCATTGTCTGTCAAACGCTCACCTCCATTACCACACATCCCCCCAACCAAAGAAACAAATTAAAGCAAAATTAAAACAAGATTAAAGCAGGTCAGGACAGAAAACAAGGAACACAAAACTGGGCACCATTTCATAAAGATTTTTTTCCCAGAGATTCAGATCCCTTCCCCCTTTGGCACAGTCCTAATTTCCAAACTATTTCAACCACCTTTTACTATAAATGTCTTCCAGAACAACTCTCCAAGAAGGGTGTAGTGCTCCTCTCTGTGAGGTGGATAAAAACCTCTGGATTCTCTCCTGAGTCCAAATTTGGATCCCAGCCCTTCTTGCAGAGTCACTGAATAAAGCACCAACTGCTGGAATTCAAACTGCTGCCAATAAATTTTTGCATTTAGAGTGGAAAGGTGAACTGGGAAAGGGGATGAGGACAACAGAAACAGGTTTTTCTAAGGAGCTGGAAAATCTTTGAGTTTCAAGGCTGAAATGTATTAATTGCTATGAATTTATGAGGTTAAAATTATCTGGAAAAGTCATGCATGTATAAATCCAGAATCTGAGATCAAGGTGCTTCCTTCTTTACTCCTTATTCCAAAATAATCTCATGTAGTTTTTGCTCTGCTTCCTTTGGTGACCTGGTACCTATTGAATTTTCCAAAGTTGTTCATTGCCCTTAGCAAAAAATCCAGTCCAGTGAGGAATTCTAACACCTGCATTCAGGTTTGATGAATAAAATACATACCAAAATTCCAATCCTCCAGGTTTTTTTTGCAGTGTTAGTTGAAGCAATTTACAGAACTGAAATACTGCAAAGAAATTAATTTCAAATGAACGTGTGCTGAAGAACCTTTGCAGAAACAGCTGCAATGATCAAGAGTCACCACTCTGTAAATTCATCTTTCAACTCTTCCCTTCCTTCACCTGAAGGAGCAGCTTTGTGCAGGCTTGCTTTTCTTTCCTTCCAGATTTCAGGTGTCACAGCCAGCCTGGCTCACCCTGCCACAAACAGCCAGAGCAGCTGCAAGAATTTTCCATGCACTGCCATGGGTCAGCACCAGAGGCAGCTGGGACTGGCCCAGCAGGGCTGGGCACCCCAAAAATCCTGGGGTCACAGCCAAGGACAGGCTCTGCTGCCCTGTCACCTGAAGCAGCAACATAAAAGCAACATCCTCTGAATACTAAAAAAAAAAAAAAAAAAAAAACCTAAAAAAAAACCCAAACAAACAACAATAACAACAAAACTCCACCCAAAAAAAAAAAAAAAGCCCCACCAAAACAAAATAAACAACAAACCAACAAACAAAAAAATCCACCAAAAGCAAGCCCCAACTCCTTTCAAATGTATTTCATTGCAGATATTGATGCTCTTTTTCCCTGAATGCATGCAAAAATGGAGCTAACACCTTGGAAATGCATTCTGAACCACAAAACATCAGCTGATGCTCAAGGGGGTTTCACATCCATTGTACTAAGGAGCAGACTTGAATTTCTCCTCAGCATCCCTCCAGACAGACAGGTGATACTGTGATTCATTTTCATCTATCAGAATAATGTTTAAATATTAAAAAAGCTCATTGCCAAGTTCATTTCAATTATTAACACTTGATTATCTATTAATTGATTGTATTATTTTTTCATCAAGTGCTGGAGTTTGTCCTTAGGATTGGTGCTATTCCAGCTCCTCCCTCCACCCTGAATTACCCATGCCCTGCTCCTGGCTGTGAACACAACACCCAGGGGTAAGAAATCAGCATTCGTGTCAGAAATCTGGATTTTGGTAAAGTTTTTTTGATATGAAATGAAAATATCTTTCATTCTATCATTTGTTCAACCTCTATTTTTTTTTTTTTTTTTACTACTCACGGCCAAACTCCAGCTCAACAGAGAAGAGCAATCACCTCCCCAGGTGTCTGCTGCACTGCAGGCCTGCCTTTGCACAAACCTAACAGTTTGCTTCCAAATCAAACTTTAAATTAAATCATTTTGCAAAATATTTAATCACACAGGAAGCAGAATGTGCAGTTACTTTCAGGGGAGAACATGCCTCTGATGTAGAATTCTCTTTAACCTGCCTGTGAGGAACTTTGGATTTGAAAATGCCCAGACCCATAAGATGCAACTTCCATGACAAGAATCTATAATAACAAGCCAACGAACACAATACTCATAAATAATGGTTATACTTCATAAATAAAATCAACTTTTACACCTTTTCCCCATCTTAAAAAACCAATTTTCAATACTGATTTTCAAATTGCTGCTGATTTCCCTCAGCAGAAGTAAGACCATGCCCTCAGGGAGTTACACAACTGATAATTGTGGTATCATGGCACGAACTAAGCTCTGAGTAAGGGTAAAACACAAAAAATTCACACACAGTTATAGAGAGGGTGCTCCTGTTCTGGGGAAACTGCCACAGAAATACCCATGGCATTCAAGTGCCATTTTCCTGGAAAATATTTGGCATTAAAGGACAGTGGGCAGTCAACATTTGAACACACACTCAGAAACAAATGGGATTATTTGCAAGAGCATGTGGGGAAGCACAAGGGGGATGGATTCAAACTGAGAAAGAGCAGGGCTAGATTAGATATTAGGAAAATATTCTTTACTCAGAGGGTGGGGATGCCCTGAGATTGCCCAGAGCAGCTGGGGCTGCCCCTGGATCCCTGGCAGTGCCCAAGGCCAGGCTGGACACTGGGGCTGGGAGCACCTGGGACAGTGGAAGGTGTCCCTGCCATGGCAGGGGTGGAAACAGATGATGTTTAGGTCCCTCACAACCCAAATAATTCTGTGATTCTGTGAGCACATGACAGAACAAAAATATTACATCCGAAGGGGAAAATTCAGGATAGCAAGTTGCATGAAAGCTGATTTGGGACTATAAAGGAGCAAGACAACAACCCAGACACACAATGGGGCTCTGAAGGTGAGAGAGAGGATATAAACAGCTCTAAGAAACAAAATGCAAAGCCATCCCTGTCACCTTGGCTGCTGTTTTATCATGGACTTGACATCCCCTCCCTTCTCCCTCCTGCCACCCCAAACCCCCTGGCACACTCAGTGCCCAGGGCTGGCCCAGGGCCTCTCTTTCCCCTCCTAACACAGACAAAGACATTGAGGCTGGAGAGGGGCTGGGAACACAAACCCTGTGAGGAAAACCTGAGGGAGCTGGGGGTGCTCAGCCTGGAGAAAAGGAGACTCAGGGTGACCTCAGCACTCTCCACAGCTCCTGAAAGGTGGCTGTGCTCAGCTGGGGCTGGGCTCTGTCTCCAGGAGCTGACAGAACCAGAGGACACAGCCTCAGCTGCACCAAGGGAAATTTAGGTTGGATATCAGGAAAACGTTTTTTACAGAAAGGGTGATAAAGTTCTGGAATGGCTGCCCGGGGAGGTGGTGGAGTCACCATCCCTGGGTGTGTTTAACAAAGCCTGGATGTGGCACTGGGTGCCAGGGTTGAGTTGAGGTGTTGGGGCTGGGTTGGACTCGATGGGCTTGAAGGTTTCTTCCAGCCTAGTCAAAAAAACCCAAAAAAACCCAAAGAAAAAACAACAACAAAAACCCAACAACAACAACAACAACAAAACCCACATTTCTCAATAGTTAATGAATTTTAAACACAGGCCAGGTTGCACAGGGCTTGGAGCACCCTGGGACAGTGGAAGGCATCCCTGCCGTGGCACTGGATGGGATTTAATGTCCCTTCCAACCCGAGCCACACCACGGTTCTGTGACACTGAAACAGTGACAGACAAGTGGCCTGGCTCTAGGGAGGAGTGAGCCCAGAGCCAAAGCTCAGCCAGGAGTCAGGCAGTGCTCAGGATGCATCCCAGACCCCACCCATCAGCAGGGACAGCCCCAGGAGCTGCTGAGCCAGGGAAGGAGCCACAAGCAAAGCCCCGGTGCCCTTCACACTCAGCAGCTAAAAGGGTACAAGTGGAGAGCAGGGAGAAGAGTTTTTGAGCTCCAGCACATCAAAGGCTTAGTGACATTGAAGTAATAAGAAATAATTAATATTTAACTCCCAGCTCATATTAAAAAACCTATTAATGTTTTATTTTGTCATCCATAATGAAACAAGAAATTGGGCCAGTGGTTCTTAATGATATCTGTGGTGCACGAGGAAAATTGCTGGGCCAAAAGCAAGGCAGGAGTGGGGAGCTGAGGGCCATGGCAGCCTGGGCTTGGACTCTGGCAGCCTCAGACACAAACCAGCACTTCTCTGCACTCTGGGGAAATTTGGGAAGGAGGAACAGGGCAGGCTGATGTGGATTACAAATCTCAAATCTGACCCTGTCACTGCAGCCCTTCCCTTTCCCAAATCACTGTGGTGTCTTTAATTAAGGAGATGGTTTTGGAAAATCTCAGAAATTCAAATTCCAGCTTTGACAGACTTTCCACATGATCTTACTGAACTTTTCTGTGTCATGATGCTCCTTCTTCCATCTCTTGGACACCTGCTCATGTTCATACCATTCTCAGGATGGGGCCTGTGTGCAATGAATGTAATCCCTGGAATTCCCATGGATCCACAGGTCTATTCTAATAACAGTACATTAAACCACAGCCTTAAAGTACTATTTAAGCCTTACTTTGAGCTTCATTTTTCCCAAATTTGCCAGGAAATTCAGGTTTTTAATTACAAACAAAAGAATGCTTGAATCAGCCTTGTCAACCAATCAGTTATTAACCAGCTCACAGCTGTGGCACGGAGGTGTAAAAGACTTGACAGCACCTGTGATCCTGTAAAAATGATTAATTTAACTGTGCAGATAAGATGAGCAAGTGCCCAGGGTATTCAGCAAGGTGAAATGAATGAACTCTACACTTTGGAAGACCTGAGCAGGGCACACATCTGCTCTTCAGTCAGCCCCCAGCCTCCACAGGCTGCCCAGTGCAGCTGAAGTGACACCAGGAGACAGGAGGACACCGGTGACAATCACTGCCACGGGGGCTCCTCACACTCTGCTGCTCCCAGGGGTCTGGGGGAGGACCCACAGAGGAGCTCCAGCCACAGCTCCAGCCTGGAGGGACGGACAGGGGCGACAGAGCTCATGCAATAAAACAGCTGAGATAAAATCTAGGGTTGTCCCTCCTGCAGCAGTCAGTGACAATGACACAACACAGGGCTCTCCCAGTGATCCCTTCCTCCTGGAAGAGGTCTAACAGGCAGGATAAAATCACACTGGCAGCACGGATCCTCCTCTCAGTGCAGCATCCCCTCCCCTCCAATTCCTCACCCAGGGAGTCAAAACCCTCCCTGTTCCTCATCCCTTTGGTGCTTTTCCCTCTTTCATTGCAGGACACAGACAACAAAACTCCATCCATCCATCCATCCATCCATCCATGGATCCATCCATCCATCATCCATCCATCCCTCCATCATCCATCCATCCATCCATGGATCCATCCATCCATCCATCCATCCATGGATCCATCCATCCATCATCCATCCATCCATCCATCCATCCATCCATCCATCCATCCATCATCCATCCATCCATCCATCCATCATCCAACTATCCATCCATCCATCATCCAACCATCCATCATCCATCCATCATCCATCCATCCATCCATCATCCATCCATCCATCCATCCATCCGTCATCCATCCATCCATCCACTCCTCCATCCATCCCTCCCTCCATCCCTGGAGGATGCAGCAGTGTGGATAACCAAGCCTTGGGTACGTCTGAGTTTCAGAGAACATTTCTAGCAGCCGAGGTTTCACTTCCCCTGCTGGAACCTCATCATTTACTACATCCAGGCCCCAGCAGAGCAGAGCTGCTCTGCACATCCCGTTCCTCCCCAGAGCATTTAGCCACAGGAGCCTCTGGAGAGCACATTACCAAAGATTAGGGACTAATTGACCAAAGGCTTCCCTGGAGAGCAGCAGGGCTCCAGCGCAGGAGACACAACTGCTGCTTATCCCAAGTGTCAGGGATGAGTAGGGAAAAGGTTAAATCTTCCTGCTTTGGGTTCTCTCCACTTGAAACCGGCCACTAATCCCTAATAATTTAATTTATTTGTATTAATGGACCAGGGAGTCAATATTTGTGTTAGCCTATTGCACAAAATAATTTGAAATATTTCTTCTAAATCTGGTTCAATTTCATTTCTTAATGCTGAAGCACCTTTATTTCATGAGATACCAGGAGCCTAATTAATATTTCATGCCTATTGGGCTGAGCCTCACAATAATCAGTTCCTAAACCCAGGTTCCACAGGACTCTGCTTGGAGTATTTAATCTTTTAGTATCTGCAGTGCAGCTCTGATTTGCAATGAATTTACCTCGAGCTGATTTCTTTCTATTCTCATACCTGAACCCTTCTTGTTAATTAAAAAAGAAAAATCAGTGTATTGTTGTCTCTGCAGTTGGGGTGTTTATTTCCTCTCCTCCTTCTCACGTTCTTCCTCTGCACTTTTTGCCTGCAAGGCACAAAGTACTGAGTGATTTCCAGACACTGAGTTCCTGAATTTAATCTAAATTAAGCCCCACATCCAATTGGATAACAAATCCTTGCAATGGAAGTATTCACACTTGGTAAATACTGCATGATTGTAATTACAAAGCTAAAAATCATAACATGAAAGTGTTGATTAATGCTTCAAAGCAGATTTCCCAGCATTCTGTACATGGAATCCATCTGATTCGTCCTATATGTGATTGCTCTGTTTGGCCTCAGGCTAAAAAATCAAATTTTTCAAACTATTTCTTCCCACTGTAAATGTTTCTGCTGGGAAAATTGGCTTCTTTTCTTTTCTTTTCTTTTCTTTTCTTTTCTTTTCTTTTCTTTTCTTTTCTTTTCTTTTCTTTTCTTTTCTTTTCTTTTCTTTTCTTTTCTTTTCTTTTCTTTTCTTTTCTTTTCTTTTCTTTTCTTTTCTTTTCTTTTCTTTTCTTTTCTTTTCTTTTCTTTTTTCTTTTTTCTTTTCTTTTCTTTTTTTCTTCTTCTTCTTCCTCATTTAAAGGTCTTTGAATTCAAGCCATACAGCCAATAAACACATTTTGAGTTCATTATTTTATGAGAACACCAAGGTAGTTTTTACTGCAGCAGACATCATCCCTGAGTGGGAATTGTGACTTTGGGAAGTTGAGTTGCTAAATTTCAAAGGATTCTCCTATAGGAAGGATCAACAAACAGCCAATTTTCTTTTTTTTTTTTTTTTTTTCCTAGCTGAAAACAGCCTTTTCACCTGCTAGTGAGGAAGAAAATTACAGCTGGAAATGCACCATTCCTACTCCCAAACACTGAGAAAGCTGGCTAAACCAAAGATAAATTCAGATTTGTTTCCAAGTCTAAGACAGAATAAAATCACCTTTCTGGAGCTGCAGGATCATCCTTCCAACCTTCCCTCCTGGGAAAGAGCTGGACTCCCATGGCCTCCTTTTCCAGGAATCAGCTCTGAGCATGAGGCTGAGCTTTCCACCCTGCCAGAGCAAATCTGGGCAGCCTCAGCCCACCCAAAATGCTGCTCCTGGGAGGGGTTTGGGACCCTGCACTGATGATAATTAACATCCCCTCAGAGCTGGAGCATCCCTGCTGACTTCCCCACCACGAGATGCAGAATTTTGACATTAAACAACCACAGTGGGGGGAAATAGGGAGGGGATGGGAGGAAAAAACAAAAAAAAAAGACTGTTAAATTCTTAAGTTTTGGTGCCTGAATCAAATCCAGTCTGAAAATATCAGTTTGGACAGTTGTGGACAGGGCTCTCAGAGCTCAGTGTCAGCTCAGACAGATGAGCTGAATATTCACAAATTCCCCACCCACCACTCAGAAATGACTTTTATTTAGCCCAGCAACCAGCAGCTCTGCTGGCAAACTGTGGGGGAAAATAAGATCCCACCTAAGCAGAGCTTTTCCTGTACTTATTCCATGGATTCTGGGCAGAGTGTGCAGTGAGGGGGTGAGCAACCCATGGTTTCAATCACTGCTTCCATCAAATTTCATTTTTTTTTGCAGCTGAAAAAGCCTGCACAAGGAGAATTAAAGCTTCTTTTATGGAAGCAAGAGTGGAAAAAATCCCAATGCTCACAGAAAATAAGGTGCATTCTATTAGAAAAGTCAAAACCACAGGCACTAAAATTCCCCCCTCAGTGGTATTTGCCAGGCCTTCCACTGGTAGATGGGAAAAATTCATTGATCTAATGCACAAAATTATTGTCATTAATATGAAAACCTAAACATGCCAATGTGGGGCATTCTGGAGCTTTATCCTCCTGATATTCCTGTGGAGAATATTTATCCTGTTATTCCTTTGGAGAAATGTCAGCAGAGGACTGAGCAGAAAGGAAAACTGGAGGACTGATTAAACCACGTTTAAACCATGAGAACATGCAAAACTGAGTATTTTCCAGGCTCATTAAAATAAACCTTAATTACAGAACCCAGGTTTATCTATGGCATCCAATGTCACAATACTTCAAGGCAGGTGATGAGGAGAAAAAGGCAAAAATCCCCAACAACTGCATCCAGCAGCAGAGCAGTATCTGCATTATTCATCACCAGTCGTGCAGTGACAGATCCAAAATAATTAGTATTATTCACATTAACTTATGCAATTCCCCTGCCTAAAGAGAAGCCATAAAGAAATGTAAAGTAATTATAAAGCAGAGATGCTCTGGATGAGCTGGGAAGTTCTGGTGGAGCAAAGCTTGGAGGGAGGAGGAAGAACAAAACTTGGAGTGGCAAAAAGGGGCAGTTGTCAAAGGAGAAAAGGAAATTAATTGAAAATTCTGGTGTGTAACTCACAGGTTAGGGAAACCTGCGACTTTGCAGCAAAAAGGAAAAAAATAAAGGAGAACAAAAAGAAAGGGGAAAAAAAAGAAAGGGGAACAAAAAAGAAGTAAAAAGGAGAAAAAATAACACTGGACGAGAAACAGAAAAGAAACAAAAAAATCAACAAGATATAAAAAAGAATAAAGGAAATATTTTAAAAATATATATCTTATTTATGTTCTTTTATTCTGAGCTTTCATGACAAAAAGCTGTGACAAAGTCTTATTAAATGTGGCACGGAATTCTGGAATGGTTTGGGTTGGAAGAAATCTTAAAGCTCACCCAGTGCCACCCCTGCCATGGCAGGGACACCTCCCACTGTCCCAGGTGTCCCCAAGTCCCAGTGTCCAGCCTGGCCTTGGGCACTGCCAGGGATCCAGGGGCAGCCCCAGCTGCTCTGGGCACCTGTGCCAGGGTTGCCCACCCTGACAGGAACAATTCCTGCCCAATACCCCATTAACCCTCTTCCCTTTCAGTCTGAAGCATTTCCCCTTGTCCTATCACTGTTTTTTCCTGATGAAAATCAGAAACGTTTATCCCTACAAGGATCTCTGTCTGAAAAAATAATTGGCATTTGCTTTCTGTCCATGGGTAGAATCACCACTAAAGTAACATCAAAGTTAGCAAGAGATTCCAGCAGAGTTTGACTCTCACCTCCAGAAGGAATTGCAGGAAACTCCAGCACAGTTTGGGTAAATCTTCAGAATCTGGAAGGGCACTGCCTCGATGTGCAGCTGTCCCCATTCATTACAAAGACAGAAAGAAGCTGCTTTCCCTCAGAAGGAGCCAAAATGAAAAGAAAAAAAAAACTCTGCCAGGGAAAAAAACAACCTGGCACATCCCAGAGCAGCCAAATCTGGAGCTCATTAGCCCGGACTCAGCACAGTCCTGGGGACTGCACCTCCTCGTGCCAGCTGGGAATGTTCAACCTTCCAAATGATTGTGGTAGGACACTCTGAAAATCCAAGCAGTGCTGGAGAGAATCTGATTTTCAGCAGAGGAAGTCAGAGTTCTCTGCAAGGTCCCCACAAAGCACCTGAATCGGAGTTTTTCAAAGCTCAAATGCATCAGAAACACACTCAGCAAAGGAAACCCAGTGCATCTGGTCAGCAAACATGTGGCTAGAAATCTCATTCGTCTCCGAGCCAGAAGACAGAGAAGGTAAAAGGAATGGTTCCAGTAAAGGTTGTTTTAGATGTGTTTCAAGAAGCAGAAAGTGGCAGGCACTTGAGAATAAACTCAGATGTCTCAGCTCTTCCCGTCAGCTCTGAGGGGACACCAGGCACAGCTGAGAGATTGAGAAAGCAGGGTTTGTTAAGAGATGGAAGAAAAAGAAAAAAATTCACAACAGCAACAACAAAACCCACAAGACATCTGGGCTAAGACTGGAATTTAGAAATCCTGCCTTTGTAGACAAAAATCCTGACCTTACAGGATGTGCAATAACCAAGGCACTGAGTTCACAACTGCAAAGAGACCAAGAGAAGGTGGGGGGACAGACAAAACCAAAAAACACCAACTCAGTCTTGTGGGGACATGTCACAGACATCTCCCCAAAGTGCTCTGACACCACCACAGCTCCCAAAGCCTGCCCTGCACACCCTGAACCAGACAATATCTCACATCTGCCCCTTTCTGGTGCCACCAGTCACCAACCAGCCGTGAGACCCCCAAACCAGCTCAGGAATTCCAGACCTTCCTGCGTTAGCCTCTGTGCTTCTCCTCCTCCTCCTCACTGCTCTGGATGGCTTTGGGACCTCTCTTGTCCCCTCATGCTCCTCCTGGGTTGATGCCACCTCCTTCCCTCCACGATTTCCAGAGCAGCTTCCCCAAGGAGCCCTGACAGTTCCAGGGAGTTTAATCTGAAATGCTCTGCAGATGCACTGAGTGGCCATTTAAGCAGTGACTCATCTTTTCTGGGAGCCTTTTAAGGAGCTGGCCTGGCACATTTTCAAGGCACATTTCTTAATCCCGAGTTTTGCAATTTGCAGGGCGATACATCCCAGAGCTGGGAATATGGATCAGATGGCAGCAGAACCACTTTTATAGGGGAAAAGCGTTCAGCACCAGATTTTCCTGTATGTGGCACTTGCAAAGGGTGATCCTAAAATATCTGAGTTTGTCCTTCTGCCCTATCTCAATTAACTCCTCTTTTAAAGGGAGTCAGCTGAACTTGGCCAAGAAAGACATGAATTCTATCTTCTGTTATAGCTGAGCAAATTATATTTCAAATATTTTTTAAAATTAATTCCTTAACTCTGCTGATTTCTGTCTCTGACTCTCAGAGTTATCTGAAACTTTTCCAAATATTTTTGTTTATTTGTTTGTTTGCTTTGGGGGTTGTTTTGCAATTATCAGCATCCTATTCCCTACACCTGCCTTCATTTTTTGGGGGTTCTGTTAAGATCAGTTTGTCAATAAATTTTATGCAGCCAAATTACTGAAAGTACTGTGAAACTCTGAGTAATTATTGTGTAAACAATTAACACTCAAGTAAGATCACTTCCAAGAAGTCCATCCTAGGCTATGAAGGCCTCTCACACAATTTCTCTTAGATCATCATGAAATATTTCTACATCTTCATTTTTCCACCCTCAACCTCCAACTTACAGAGAGGACCAGGTTCTTTCCATGAGGATCTCAGGATTCACCAGAAGATCCTGCACCAATTTATGATGTACAGCACCTTTTTTATCAATTACATTTCCAAACAGTACATTATTTTTGATTGTTCTGAGTTTTCTAGCAGAAGTCAGTGTGCACCTGCCTTTGCTACGTCACCAAGCCGCTGCTTCTCTGCAACTTCCTGGTGAGATGAAAGCCTGGAAGCTCTTTTATCCATCTTTTCAATGGATTGCAGATGGGTGAAAGTGGCAGGCTTGGAGACAAAAAAAAACCAACCCAACTGAGTCAGAGAAATCTGACGATTCATGCAAACCCAAGGGAAGAGGAATGAAAGGGATTTGCTCCCACATCTTGCTGTAAAACAAGTAAATAATGTCCAGTAATTTGGACAACTCAGCAGGGAACTGCACAACCTCCTCCACAGAAACAGTCACAAATTAACAATCTCAAAACACTAATTAAGCTAATGCCTTATGTTACACTTCTCAATGAAATGAGGTATGATGGAAGTCTGGAGAGATGAATACCAAAAAAGATTCCTAAAGGAACTCCCAGTAGTGGAGCAGGGACGTGCAGCAGCTTGGTCCCTGAGGATCAGGGTGCCAGCCTGTGCTCTGATGTCAGAGCTCCTACCTGAGCACGTGGAACACAAGATTTATTCTTTCTACATATAAATACACATCTGTGATCTGTAAAGGACACTTAACTCACTGAGAGGCGCAGAATCAGTGATATTAATTAGATATTTTCACATTAGAAATCTCTGTTCTTGGCAGTTCTACCACTCTACAGCAAAATGCTCCCTTGCCCTTTCACACACACAGGAAAAACCCAATTCCTTTAACACACTGATCCTCTCCTGATGTATTTCTCCCCAGAATGGTGGCACACACTCCTTTGCTGCCTTGTGGCACAATCATCCTCCATCAGCAGCATCCAGAGCTTGGTTCTTGCCTCCTGGGGGATCCAGAGGAGGATCTGCTCTCCCTCAGACACAGCTCTCAACTCCAGCTCACCTTTCTGCCAGTGAGAGAATGACTTTGAACAGAACCAGTGCCACGAGAAACCCAAGCTCAGGTTAATCCTAACATCAGTGAGAGAAGGCAACCTTCTCTCACTGATCCTTAATAGCTCCTGCAAGAAGGGAAAATAAAGTTTCAGGGCTGGCCAGTGCCATCAATGCTCAGGGAGTCCAAAGGCTTCATGATGGGAGCTCCAAACAAATCTGTCAAAAGCATCAGCAGCCCTGAGGGAGACAAACGTCCCTGTTCCAGCCCCTTGGCTGGAGAAATCCTTTAATGAGTGGCATCAAGAGCTGCTCTTCGTTGCAAAGCAAGTAACAAACAGAAAGTTTTGCCAGTGCTTTCTGAATGTGGTTGTTCTGGTGTTCCACCAGTGCATTGGCAAGGCTAAAATGCAGAAAGATTTGGTAAAGCACTCCTTCCCAAAATGCTGGTTTTAAAAGTAAAAATGCCTCTGTCAGCATCTTCAGGGTGAAATGATCATTTACTCGGTTCCAGGCTGGGCTTTCAGAGTTTTACTGAAAATGCTGAATTATCCAATCTCTGCCCCAGCAGCACTCAGCTCTGGGGACTGACCCATCCTCACCCAGCCCTGGGGACAGGACAGCAGCACCCAGAGGTGTTGGGACACCCCAAAAACATCCTTTTCACTGAAGTCACCAACATTCTTGAAGATAAAAACTCAAATATAAACCCTTCAGAGAGATGAAAATCCTGTGTGATGAGCAGGGGGTTTGGCAAAAAGTGCACACCTTGACTAGGGGGATAAAGGTTATAATGTTGAAATGGACTGGATTAATGAGAATTGTGGGGTTCTTTTTTTTTTTTTTTCCTTTGGCAAAGGGGAAAAAAAGGAAATGCTCTTTTCTGGGACAGCTTGTTGAGGAAATGAGGCCCTTGCACTTGTGCAGCCTGTCCCAGCTATCCAAACTCCTCCACCACTGGCAAACAGGGGAGCTGCAAAAGAAAGAAACTCCAGCCAGTGTTTCCACTGAGAAAAAAGACATTTTGCAAATTCTGTTTGAGAGCAGCTGACTGGCAAATCTCAGAGCATTTGCTGGCAGCTCAGGCAGGCTGTGCAGAACACGGGCTGTGAGTAACCCTGGAGTATCTCCTGCCTGCTGGGGAAGGCAGAACTGGCACCAGCTCTGCCCCGTGCAGGGACTGGGGATGTCAGGCAGTAGGAAACCAAGACAGCCTTTTAGGTTCACAGGTTACAGAATACCTTGTTTTGTCAGAAAGGCTCCATTTTTAATTACGTGGAGAGAATTGCTTTCCCTGTTATTTTGTGCTCTAGGGTTATTATTAACGTTTTAACATAAATCTGCATTGTAGAACTGTAAACCCGAGTTGGTTAATGAAAACAACCACCCTGTAGGGGCACAGCAGCTCAACAGATGATCAAAAAGCCTTTTTTGCATCATTAATCTGCAGGATTTCATGAAAGAATTAAGAAAAATAAGCATTTCTCAAACACAGGCATGAAGCATCCTTGAAAATATCAATCCCTCCCCCAAAACCAGTCTGCCCAGAACCACTCCGTGGCAACAAAGATCCCCTCAAACCCGAAATGAAATCATTAAGCAGCAAGAACTCGGTGGAGAGCTCTCCTTGCCCGGTGGAAGAGGTTTCACAGCCCTCGTGTCTCGTTCATTAATTCCCAAATGAGGGATGCTGGGTGCAGACAGTGTCCCTTTGTCTCCTGGCTGAGTCCCTCGTTAGTGGTGTCCCCTCAGCCCTGTCCCCATTGTGGGGTGGTGACAGAGACCTCGTGGGCAGCTCCAGCCAACACCAGAAAGAGCCCTGCTCCTTCCTCAGCAGCCTCTTCCCCATCCTGGAGGCCTCCCCCCTTCCAGCAGCCCCTGTCCCACAGCTCCAGCCCTCAGCCCATGCAGGGATCCACCCAGGATTCCTCTGGGAACCAGCAGATTCCAGGGAATCTGGGAAAGCTGTGGCTGTTAAATCTGGGACAGCCATAACGGGACCCAAGTCCTTGAATTTAACGAGGCAGCAGCACTTCAGGCTGCCTCTTCCTAAATGTGCATATGGAAATAATTCCCTTGTAATGAACTCCTGTGGCAACTGGCTTTGCCCTTCCTGCTAATGAAAATAAATTCCATCCAAACCATTCCAGGCACCGAATAGTCCCTGCCCTGTCCTTACCCTTAGCCTTGTGCAGGGACAGAGGAACAGCTGCACTGAGGGGAAAAGGTGCATCAGAGCCCTGAGCAATACCTCACTGCCCTGCTTTGCCATGCTCACACACATCCAACGATTTTGTTCTAGGCAGGATTAAAAAATGCTAAGCTTGGCATGGAAGTGTTAAGAAGAAATTGATTTTTTTTTTCAAATGGAGTAGTGAGGAAATATGTAAAGTGAGAATTCTCCAAGAGATGGAAATCCTATTTCCAGGCAGCCACGGGAGATGGTACAGCCAAATAAACAGATTAAAACCCAAGGGCTGTCGGTACAACTGAACGACGATCCATCTTGGAGCTGCTCAGGAATAACTTCTGCTGCAGCAATTTATGATGTGGCCTGACAGGAAGGGTTTGGAGGGAACATGTCATTAGCTCAGCAGCATTTAAAGAAAACCCCCAAGTCATTTGTCACGTCTCTGTCAGGCCAGTCTTGGTGAGGTGCTCCGTAAGGAGACAGCAGCTTTTAGAAACAGGAGCTGCAGTGACTTCCAATCCTCCTGCTGCTGCCAGGTGTTGATTTGGGCAGGCAGGGGACAATCCTGGGGGTCTCCTCAGCCCACACTGTGGCACAGAAAGCAGGGATCCATCCCGGGCATCCCTAAGGAGCTCCCAGCAATCACAATTTGTGTGAGCATCTCCTTGTCACCACCCCGAGCACTTGGCACAGGCAGGAGAGATGGGCACAGAGGGGCAGGGCTGGTGCTGCCAGAGCTGGCACGTCCCCAGGGCAGGCAGGGAATGGCCACTGCATCATCCCTGTGCAGGGACTGGGGATGCCAGGCAGTGGGAAACCACACAGCCTTTTAGGTTCACAGGTTACAGAATACCTGGTTTTGTCAGAAAAGCTCCATTTGTAATTACCTGGAGAGAATTGCTTTCCCTGTTATTTTATGTGAAATAGTCAAAGAGAGAAAAGTCAGATAAACTTTCCCAAGCCTTGTTCTGGGGGAGCTTAAGAAAACTCTGAGAAATAATTAAAATAATCTTTACAACTAGTGTTTTAAACTTTAAGATGTTTACAAGAAAAGTGTTGTTCCTAATTAACCAATGGTGTGAGGGGTGTTGATTAAGGAGCAAACAGGTCCAGCTCTGTCAGAACTGTCTATAAGAGAGTGTGTGGTATCTAATAAACTGATATATTTTACTTTCTGAGAACCTAAGATGCTTTATGTCACTTTATTCATGCATCCTTAACACAAGAGTGACAATTTTGTGCTCTGGGGTTATTATGAACTTTTATCTCTTATTATTGACTCTACACCTGTGCCACCTCTGCCCCAGCTGGAGATGCATGGCTGGGATGTCCTTTCCTGGAGAAAGCTCAGCTCAGGGAATCCCTCCCAGATCAGGAATCCCACGCAGAAACTGCCCAGATGTGAAGTTCTAATCATCTCAACCCAACCTTTCTTTTTTTTAAATCAGGATAATTACCCTATCACAGCAGGAAATTAGATTCTGAGTACATTTTGAATAGACAAACAGAATATGTTTGTCACAGCAAGGTCCATTCAATAACTTGTGAATTTACACTGACAATAAACACACTCCAAGATTATTTTTTGCCTGTCCACTTCCAAACTGAGGGCCCTCACCAGCACACCTGCACAGGTTTTTGGCTTGGCCCTATATTTTCATTAGTCATACACAGTGTGAGGGATTCACCAGGACAACACTTATGGTGAAAAACAAAATTAATATAATTTAAGAAAAAGTATTTTTAAAACTATAATAAAAATAATTATTTTATATATACATATAATTTAATTAAAATATATATTTAATAAAAATATTCCCTACTTATTTTGGGAATAATCAAGGGCAAGCTTTAAATATGGGGTTTTTTTTCAGACAGGCAGTGGGAACAAAGGTTGGAAAGGATAAAACCCAAGCGTGAATCAGCAAGGAGAGGCTGCTGCCAGACACAAGTGGTGTTTGGGGAAATATTACCAGATGTTAACCACAGGACACAGGAGGTAATTATCCATGTGAGATTCAGAAAACATGACCTGGAAAGGAGGAGCTTTGCTCACTCCATGAAGAGAGGGCTGGAGAAGGGACGTGGCAGCAATATCCCAACACATGACAAGCTTTAATTAAGAAGGCTCCAATCAGTTGTGCTTTGGGAACGCCACCAGTGGCTGCCTTAATCCACTGAGAGGGAAATTGAGGACAGGTAGTATGGAAAGCTATCTGAGCTTTACAGTGAATCATTTTCATACATTATCTCCAAGAAAGCTGCTGTGACCCATTGCTGGGAGCTTCTACAGTGACCTTGACACGACCACCTCTGCTGGAGGCAGGGGGTGCCCTGGGCTCCAGAGGGCTCAGCTGGCTGACCCCTTAAAATTTGTGTCAGATTTGCATTCTACCCCTTACTTTTTAGTGTCAAAACCCAATAAATAATGTTTTATAGAAACGTTATTATCTCCTCTGGAAGAAAACCATTTAATTTGGCACAACTAACCGCTGCAGCACCAGCCTTGTAATATTTTCCTTTTCAAATTCATATTGGATACCTTCAAGCCAACTTTCTTCCAAATATGGAACACAGGTTGTCCATACATGAGAATTCCCAAAGCATCTCTCCCTAAAGGCAGCTTTTTATCCCAGTGCTCCCAGTTTTATCTTTTCCAAACAAACACAGTGACATAAAACCAAAATAGGAAAAGCTCCCTTGTTCCACTTCCCACCCTCCTGTGCACATTGGGCTTTTAACATGATCTGCTCCAGATTTTCCTCAGGGAAAAGCCTTCAGGAGGAAAAGGGTGGCATGCAATAAACTTCCTTCACTGTGATGTTTGTTTTACATATTCTTACTCACTTTTCCTTAATTTTCCATACATTTGGTGGTTCCCTATAGCATTTTGCAGTAAAGCAAAATTTCAGCATCAAAGCAGAATTTTATACTTCAATTTAGTGAAGTAACAGATGAGCTTTTCTGATGCTGAACCTAACTTTGTATTTTTATGTGATTTTATTAACTCGTTTATATAAAACTGGATTACACTCTATTACCAATCTATTTTCTCTGTGTCTACAAGTAGCTGGTAATAAAGCAGATAAATCTGAAATAATTGGAATAACAAAAGTACTATTGTGCACAATTATAGCTTGTAGCACCCAAAATCAGACATCATTAGTAACAAATGACAATATTATATAAAAGAAATACCATCTGAAAACTGATTTTACACGGCATATTAAAGACTTGATGGCTCAGGAGATGGGTAATAGAATAAAAAGCCTTTTATCTCAAGGTCATCAATTCAAATCCAAGTCAGACTGATAGCGACTGAAAGCCATTTGATGAGAGTGCTAATGAGCCCAGCCTCGTTACTGGAAATTTAAGAACACCTCAGCATTTAGCTCCTTGTGCTGCCCTGAGAGCAGAAGCCAGGGAGGTTTGGAGGAGCAGATCCAGCCCAGCAGGCAGAGCTCTGCTTCCCTCCTTATCCACTGCCAGCCCCGGGCTGCAGGAGCCTGCTCGGCTCCAAAATTCAGAATTCACTGCTCAGTCTTTCTTGTGGGAAGGCTGAAATAAAGGATTGTACTTCCAGCACCCCGAGTGACCATTTCAAATGTGCAGAGGCACAGCACTGCTCTGAGCTGTAACAGTTCCAGGTATTAATGCATCACTTTTATTTGATATCTCACTATTTTCCCAGCGTGGATCAAATGATGTGCCAAAGCAAACCAGTGCAGGGAGAGAAAAGAATCCCTGTGGAAACTCCAGCAACTGCTCAGCTGCTCTGACACCAGCCAGCAAACAAAGCAGAGCACATATTGCATGGCTTGACAAGCAAACTCTAAGTATTCTCAGATAAAACCCCTGGAATAATTTCCTTTGTTCTGGTTTAATACCAGCACAACTCATTGCTGGCTCTGGTATTAACATGATGCAAAGCACAGATAAGAAGCCCATTGATGTTGTCCTTTTTATGCTCAATGAGATTTTTATTAAAAATACCCTTCCAATAAAAGCAACAAAACTAGAGATGCATTTTCAATTATTTTCAAATTAAAAAAAGAAAAAAGCATCCCAAAAGGAATTCGCTTTCATGTCTTTCATAGGCAAAGCTCAGTGTTAAATCAACACCTACAAATACCTGTTTGCAGGTGTAACTGAGGACACAGTGTGACATAATCATTATAAATTGAGCAACCTGGGCTGGTGGAAAATGTCAATGAGATGATCTTTGAGGTCCCTTCAAACCCAAACCGCTCCATGATTCTGTAGGAACAGGGCAAGTGTTCCCCATAATCTCTGGAATCCACAGATTCCTTTTTGAATCTCCCCAGTCCCTTCCAGCCTCAATTATTTCAAGATTCTAAAAATTAACCACCTCATGGCTCAGTAAACTCCATCTTCAGCAGTGCCTGGGTTTAGAGGAGCAGGTTTGGGTTTCAGGAGTGAATAATGGATTAATTTTAAAGGTACCCAGGTGCCTAAAGATGCATTTTACAACCAGCTTTGGCTTACCATGTCTGGATAATCAATTCCCTTAATTCAATTTTCCCTCGGTGTAATAACCATGAGAAAATCAGCCCTCACCCAGGGGAGACTGCAGAAATCCCCAAACTCTCACTTCTCTGCTGTCTAGAGATGCTTCAGCACCTACAGTTCCTCAGCTAAACCCCCATGGATGCCTCTTACTTCAGTGCTGAATCTGGTAACTAATTCCTAAATCCTGAAGATCCCACATTTATAACAGTGGGAACAAAACCTTCAGATTTATGGAAGGTCCCCAGATGGAATCCCAGGCTGGTTTGGGTTGGAAGAACCTCAAAGCCCAACTCATTCCACCCTTGCCATGGGCAGGGACACCTCTCACTGTCCCAGGCTGCTCCCAGCCCTGTCCAGCCTGGCCTTGGGCACTGCCAGGGATCCAGGGGCAGCCCCAGCTGCTCTGGGCACCTGTGCCAGGGCTGCCCACCCTCCCAGGGAAGAGTTTCTTCCTAATATTTGATCTAAACCTACTCTCTGTCAGTTCCCTATAAATTCTGTATCCCACATCAGCCCAAGGTGTTCACCTCTTGTGCAGCTGTGCAGCCTCCAGCACTGAATTGCCAATTTTTTTTCCCCTTCCAAGAGCTCAGGATTTCCCAGTTCTGATGACCTGAGGTTAAAACCAGAGCTTCCTCCCCAGCTTGCAGCACCACATGGCCCCACTTACTGCACGTCTATCCAGCAAACTAACTGTCAAAAATTCAGAAATATGGGTTTGAGTGGATTTTGGAGTGTGGAAAAATCCCAAATCCATCAGTTAAGGCCATTAGCTCATGTGACACACCTCGCTGAAGTCAATTTTCAAGGATAAGCGTGTGACAAGCTGACTGGAGGAATTCTCCTTTAATGCATTATTAATTCATTTATTATTACAGTTATTATAATCTTTATGCAGGGCACTGAAGTTTAATTTGTTCTCTATGAGCTAATCTTTTTAATGAGCCCTTTCTTCTCCTCAGGATGGGAGCTTTCTCAGCCACTTATGTAGCTTTTAAGCAAGTAGAAAATGACAGGACCATGTACCGTCCTCATAAACACAGCTTCACATATCATGCCCTGAATTTTAAATGAAAATTAATGATTACCAACTTTCCCACTGCCAAATATCTTTTAAAAGGTTTCAGATTTTAAAAGGTTTCAGAAAGGAAAAGATTCACCAATAATGCTCTAAATATAGGGAGTTCATCACACAATGAAATCTTAATTACAATTCCTCTCTCTGACAAAGAGGAGAAATGTATTTAAATAAAAAGCCCCTGTGTGAGTAAATGCAGTTATTTGTGGGGCAGCACAGATTAATCCACTCTGGAGCCCCATCTGAATGGCTCTGGGTTCATTCTCTGGTCAGGCAGGGCAAGGAGGTCACGGGGCTGATCCCTGCCCTGAGAAACGGGCTCAGTCAGAGAGGAAACGGCACAAAAACACAGAAGTGGGTGCTTTGAGTTGGGATGCAAAGGGAAGAAATGCTCCAATTCCAAACATCCACACTGCAGGCACAGCTCTAAAGGCTGCAGCACTTTAGGACTTCCTTGATACTCAAAAACCGTGTGGATGTGGCACTTGGGGACATGGGACAGGGGTGAGTGGTGGCCTCGGCAGTGCTGCAGCAGTCAGTCGGATTTGATGGCCCTAAAGGTCTTTTCCAACCTCAAAGATTCTGTGATTCCATTCAGGAGGATGCTCAAGGCTGCACTTGGAATGCTGTACCTGCATTTCCAGTGTCCCTCCCTGGAAATGGAACAGCTCAGCCCATGGGACACCCTCCCAGAGAGGAGGTTTGGGGGATGAAAGGCAGGAGAAGGTTCTGGAGGTGAGCAAGAAGAAACAACACAGATTGGCCCTTAAGAAAACAGAATAAATACTTCAGGAGAAGGTTTGGGGGATAAAAGGCAGGAGAAGGTTCTGGAGGTGAGCAAGAAGAAACAACAAAGACTGTCCCCTAAGAAAAACAGAGTAAATCTTTTTTCTTTTTCATTCATACCCAAAAACCAGCCAGCTTTCCATGGTGGCCTTTCTGGCTGGATGGGCTTGAAAGAAGGAAAGTTTATCAGCTACCTCACAAACACACAAGGAAGTCAGCTTTTCAGATCAGAGCTGCTCCCACACTGAGATAAATGAAAATAGAACCAGATTTTATGGAGATCTGGACTTACACAGCAGCTGGATCCCACTGTCTGCCTGATTAGCTGGGGTTAATCAGAAATTAGTAAATTATTTTCTACTTGGAACAATTGCTGGCTGTAATGGAAATAAATCCATTTATCAGTGGGTATAAGAAAAGAATTTTGAAAAAAAACCCTGAAACATTTTACTCAGACAAACTACATTTTGTCAATAACTTTATCATTCTGATTTTTACAGACCACCAAAGTTCACAAAATTAAATTCAGCAGCAGATACAATAAGAAACCTGCTCTCTACAGTAGTCAAGGCCAGTGAGCAGATCACAAAATCCTAAAAATGGCAGCTTAAAAGGAAGTTATGGTGTAAATAATTCCCATTATAGGCAAAGCTTGAAGCTGTTAGTAAAAGTCCATGGGAAATGCACATATTGGTAGCCAAGACTCCCTTTTCAGCAGCCACAAACAAAAAGAAAACAGAATTACGGGACGGTTGTTTTTGGTTTTGTTTGTTTTTTGTTTTTGTTTTTGTTTTGTTTTGTTTTTTGTTTTCTGAATAGGATTTAAAAATAGTTAAATAAATAGACAGAACCCCCTTGCCAGTGTGATTATTTCCTCCAGGCACATCTCCCTGCAGGAAGGGCCCATGGGCACTGAAATCCCGTGGAAAAAAACTGTCCTGGAGAAGTCCAAGCCATAAATATCTCCAGGGCTCCAAAGCCTTTTTTCCCTGCTGAACGGTTGTTGGCAGTGCCACCATGAAGCCCCTGCTCTTCCGCTATTTCTCTTCTACTTTTAGGAAACCCAAGGAAATCCCTCCAGCCCCTCCCTGCCCTGACGGCCACCAGCAGCTGCTGGAGAGCAGAATGGGACACTGACCTTGAAATAATCAGGGTAGAATGGTCACAGCACCTTTTTCTACAGAACTGAGGGGGTTTTATAAATGTAAAATCACCATTTCCTCACCAATTAGTTGCTACAACAGGATAAAGCCTGGCTTAGGGCTCAGCTCCACACACAATAACAAATGAATGTTTGCTTGAGCTGCAAAAAGAGAAGACAAACAAGCTCCATCTGACCTCGGAGCTGTCAGGCTCTGCAAGCATGTCCACACCCTCCAGGGAATTAAAATCACAGGGAAGCATTCCAGAACCTACCTACCTGCACAAACACACACACACACGTTTGTGCTTTTACAGAGAGCTTTTTCCAGCCAGAAATGGTATCAAACAGATCTAAAATGGTTACAATGACTTTAACTGTGATGATTCAGATAGAGAGGCAAATCAAATTGGCATCCAAAACAGAAATATTTAATTGAAAAGAAAAAATATGCATTTCTAACCAGTACATGGGGCTGTTTCCTCATCAGTGCATGGTCAGGCTGTAGTTTTACATCTGAATCCTTCTCCCCACTTTACTGCATCTAGAAAGAAAAACAGAATGGTGAATTGTGTAATGGCATGTCATATGCTGAATTTATCTAAAACCAGCACCTTTATCAGTACAATTCCTTTGCTTTATTTTTTTTCCCTGTGTGCTGAGTTTCTGTCTGATCTCATTCTCCTTGCCTTCATTTACCTGAAAAAGGGGAGGTTTTTCCATATTTGAATAACAGAAGCAACATACCCCATGGAATAGAGGGAAAAATGGGCTGAAGTGAGAAGATCTGATTTTTATTCTAAACCTGGTTTGTGGCTTTGGGACGAGGCACTTTTCTGCACATTTCCTCTCTCTTCCTTTGCCTTTCTTGTCTGCTTACATTACAAGCTCTCTGAAGTCTGTTAGGTGTTTATACAGCACCAAACAGATAAGATTCAGCTTTCCTCAAAATCACAAGATAACACAAACCCAGAAACAATAAATCTTATCAATCACCACCTACATTATTGCTCTCCTAACATGAGACACGTTTCAAAGTGATTTTCAATAGTTACTTTCCTTTAAAGGAAAAGAAATAAAAAGGGCTCGTGGAAGAAAAGTGCATCCAAGAGGAAACAGATCCCTTAAGTGTTTTGTTTTGTTTTTTTTTTTCCCAAAACATTCCACCTGTTTTAAACACATTGACCAAGAGCTGCATTTCTGTATCTTTACTGCAAGGACAGGACACACCTCTGCCACTGACCTCGATATTCCCACCTAGAGCTGGGTCACAGGATGCTCCACAGTGTGCTGGGAGCAGCAAAAGCATGGAAAAGACTTTGGAGCTCTAATCCCACTTTTCCTGCTCTCCCAAATGTTACAATCCTCACAGTGCAAGCACCAGAACAATTCCTGTGCCACCCATGAGCAAAAGAAGCACCATTTTGGTCTGGTTTTACCTCTGTGGGTCACCTTTAAAAGTGATTTTCTTTCCAGCCTCTCCGTATGAATGACAAGATATTCAGAGACGTCTTGAGGGAGAAGAAGTGATAAAGAGGAATTCAGCTAACCTATTTTTTTTCTTGTCACTACTTGATAATCTCTTTATCTGCTCTCATCTCACCCGGTGCAGACAGACTTATTTCCCCATGGACAAGGCCAATCCCCCTCCCAAAGTGCCCACGTGCACCTGGACTTCCTTTCCCAGAGCGTTTCAAACTCATATTGCCAAGTGCCCCTGATCTTTTGGGGCAGGCAGAGCCAACTTCAGCACGCACAGATGTAAACATATAAAATGTCAGGGCTTATTGTCACACACATCTTTAGCCTTTCAGGGAGGTTCTGTGGCCATGGGCACACAGGGAACATTTATAAGAATCTCCCCATCAATAGAAGTTTGGAGTTTCACTGAAACACAGCTCACTAGCACATATATATTTACAGTTTGACCCCTCTGTCGATAAATTATGGTTTTGGTGTGAACAGAAAACATTTTCTAAAGCTCTGTGGTGATTTAGGAACCCCAATTCTACTTTCAGCTGCACCTTAATCCTTCTTGACTTCTATTGAGGCTTTAGCTCAGCAATGTTTGCTCTCCTCCTGGCACTGCACTCAGCCTTTCAGAGAGCCCCCACCTCCCCAAAGCAACGTGACTGCAATTTGTAATGCCAAATGCAAATCTCCTCAGCCACAGCCTGTGCCAGCTGGGCACAGCCCAACTAAGCTGTGCCAGCCTGGTCCAAGCTTTGCAAGACATGCCTGGGCTGGAAAAGAGAGCAAACCCCAACCCAGCCCCATGCAGAATCACCAGGGCTGCAAAGCAGAGTGGAAAAATCCTTCTGCCACGAACCAGGGCAGAACAGGCCATTGTCAGGATTTCAGTTTGCCACAGGGCTGGATTCAGGGAGCTCAAGACAAGATGCTGTTATTACCTCAGGTCCAGACTCCCTGCCATTACACTGCCCCCAGTTCGCTCTGTATTAAGCCAATTCTCCTGCAACTGATTCAAAGCTCTCCTCCAAATAAAAAAAAAATCTCCTGTTTATTTAGAGACATGGGAGGAAAAAGAAGAAATTCAACACTATTTCAGCCTGAGATTCTGAGGGAGGAGGGAATGATGATTTGTATCTTCCCCTCCTCCTATTTTTTAATCTCTTTCAGAAATCACAGCAGAGAACAGTAACTCAAATGCTTTATAGCTGAATTCATTTTCATCAGCTGTCTCCTATCTTTACCAGCTGTTTGTCTGCTTCTCCCATTTATGCTGTGCATCTTGGACTTATCGATCTTGTAAGCTTTAAATTACAGCTATCCATGGAAAAAAAAAAAGAAAAAAAAAAAAAAAGAAGGCAAGAGGCAAACCACTACAGGAAAAACCAGGCCTGATAAAGGATTTCTGAAGGGCTGCTCACTTTTGCCAAAAGAAAATCTTAATGGCATTTCCTGGAGAGAAGGTCTGTGGGGCTGAAGTTATTAGTGAACTGTATGGACAGAGGACAGGCAAAAAAAAATAGCTGTCAGATTGAAGGGTTTATATCAAAAATATTTCCAGTGAAAAGTGTAGGAAAACTTGGGGGGCAAAATTACAAGATTTATACAAGTATCAATCAGCTGATTTATAGCACTGGGTTTATTAGAACCAGCCAATTTATAGCAGTTCTTGTGGTTTCAGGCTGAGTTTAAGCAATAAGAACTCACTGCTCCCCAGAACCACTGGAAATATTTCCCATGACAAAGGCAGAGCAGGGGCAGAGCTGATTTCTGTGCTCAAGTGCACCCACTGCAGCCTCAGCTCAGTGCCTGCTCAGGGGCTCACTGCAGGCTTCTGGGGCTGTCAGAGAATCATGGGATCAGAGAATGGTTGAAACAGACCTTAAAATCATCTCATTCCAACCCTCCTTCCATGGGCAGGGACACCTTCCACTGCCTTCCTTAAAGAACTCCATGAATCCAACACTCCTGCAGTGATGCTGCAATTCCCCAGGGAAGTTTATCCAGTATTTTGCCCAAGACTCTTCTGTAACATGAAGGAAAAATTAAGGCTCAGAAGCCTCTGTTCCAGGTGTTCCCACCTGGGGTAATGCTGCAGGAAGGGGAAGGGGAAAGGGGAAAGGGAGGGAAGGACCATCATTCTTCTTGTGGAACAACAAGGCACAGGTAGCTCTGGCCTCCCTAGCTGGGCTCTCTGGCTGCAGCAAGTTCCTTGAGTTTAAAAACCAACCATGGGGTTTATTTCACTGAGGAATAACTGAAATCAGGTCTGTCTTAATGAGAAAACCTGTCTGCAGTCTGCACTGAAAATGTAGCCTGTTGGGTTTTCATGCCTTGAGTACAAGGGAAAAACCTGCACCCTTCCTAACTGGGATTTCTGACTGTCCTGGAAACCTAGTGGCCTGAATCAAAGTGAGGTTCCCTGGTATGGGAAATCTGTTGGGATTTTTAAAGCCGAGAAATGAAAATCTAATCTTTTCCTCTGTGGGTATGGGCAGAGTGTCTGCATGTCTGGGCTCCTTCAAGAGCTTTTTATTGTTCTGATGTCCCACAAGGACAGTCACTCTGTCTTTCAGTTTCCCAAAGGCCAGAGGGAGCTGACAGCTGCCTCGGTGAGGGAATGCAGCTCCTGTTTGCCTGCACTCAGCTGGTCACTCCTGCCTCGCAGTGAGCTCTGCGTGGCACAGCAAGGGGAGAGGCTGCAGGGCACAGAGGTGCCTTGGGGACATCCCTGACCCCCGTGTCCAGCTGGGGCTGCTCGGTGTCTGAGCAGAACCAGGAGCAGGGCTGGCATCACCCACTGCCTCTGGCCATGCCACAGATGGCACCAGCAGCTTCCCAGGCTCCTGCATCTCCGGCTGGCACAGGAGGAGCAAACAAAGAGGGATGAGCAGTCCCTGCTGCAATGTGACCTTCCCATTCCATCCATGCATTTCTCCTCAACAGAGACACAAATGACAAAGTCAAAACCTGCCAGTCAGGCTCAGATTCTGTTCTGGAAATGACAAATAAATATTTAAATGTTACTTGAGCTATGCCTGCTGCAGATCCCTGCAGAACAGAGGAAGGTAATCCACAGATTTGTCCTGGAGGACTTGAGAAAGAAGAATGGCATCAAAGGAGGGGAATTCTGGCCAGGATGGAGCTCTGGCACTGCTCTGGCTGCTCCTGAAGCCAACCTGCTCCCCCAGCACTGCTCTGTACATCAAACCTGCCTCGACTCTGCTCTTAGGGCACACACCAAGGCTGATCCTATTTCAGGGAGGGGTGGGTGGCAAAGGGATGAAAGGACCTGTGACACTCACATTGTCTGGACAGAGAGACAGAATTCTGTCTCTCAGGATTTCTTGGAGATGCACAGAGAGAAGAAGAGAAAACAATCTTTATCTCTGCCCCTCTGTTTTCCCCATGTGGAATGTGGTGTGGAGATTGTTCACCTGCAGTGATTGCTGGGTTGGATTCTGGTGAAGGTTTTTTGGGGTCAGTGACCCAGTGGGGTCCAGCTGTGGCTCAGGCTCTCAGCAGAGTCACGAGTTTGAGTTAGGTAAGTAAGGAGTAAGTATGTAGAATAGTACAGTATCTCTTTAAATAGTATATTAATGTCATATAGTATAGTTTTAATAAAGCTTCAGCCTCCTGATCTGGAGCCAGACATCAGCATTTCTTCCCTGAGCTGGGGTTCACCACATTTTACTATAAGGGCCTAAATCCCAGCACCCAGGGCTGGGCATTGTCCCCATCAGCTCCACCAGTGAGGCATGAGCTGTCCTTGTGCA
Source organism: Vidua macroura (assembly GCF_024509145.1). Taxonomy (NCBI): domain Eukaryota; kingdom Metazoa; phylum Chordata; class Aves; order Passeriformes; family Viduidae; genus Vidua; species Vidua macroura. Next base: position 2,933,988 of record NC_071583.1, read on the forward strand.
TGGTAACAGCTGAAGGGTTTTCAAGGAGGAGGTTAAGCAATAAAAAGATGCCTTAACCAGCTTGGAAAATAGCAAGGGGTGAAGTGGATAAACTTTCCCAGCAAAAGGTCAAGGTTCTTACAGCTTATGGATCCCACAGCAATGCAAATGTGCTAAGGGGAGTATTTACAGTGATGTCTTCTGACTAACACCAAATACATAAAATTAATATGGGTTGAGAAAAAGAAGAGCAACAGAGAAAAGAAACTCTTTAATAAAGAAACAAACATCCTCGATGTAATTTTACCCATGTGCATTTTGAACACAACCCAGCAAAGATGCAGTCTGCTGAGAAGAGTCAGCACAAGCATTTTTCTGCTCCTTAAATAATATGATTATTTTCTTTTTAGCAACAGTAGGAAATATTAATTTTACAGGAATAAAATTAAGAAGTCTAGTTTAGCAGACGTGCTTTGCCCATATTTCAACTTTTCCCACCAGGAAAAAGAAATTAATAAAAATATATTTCTACTCTGTGGGACATATAGAATAAGGTGGCTCATAATTACTCCAAGCACATTGCTACAAGTTGCTCAAATAACTGTTTATTTATTACTGGAATATAAAGAATATGAAGAGAGCCTTGCAATACTAATCACAGCTGTCTGGGCCCACCACATGATGTTGGCTGACAATTCCTGTGATTTACTGCACCAGTAAAAGAAGGCAGCCGTGAACACATTTTTGTAAATCAAGTCTATTGGGCCAGATTTGGGTCCTCAATTTCTCAGGCATAAGAAATGCTATAGCTCTTTGCCAGTACATAATTCAGGTGGTGAACTTAATAATATGGATGTAGGGCATTAAAAGCTGTTGGAATAGTTACCAGGAGAAAATCATCTTGGCTCCAGCGCCCGTGCAAAGGCTCATTGCTGCACAGTCTCTCTCTGAGCCTTGTCATTACCCAGCGACAGCAGAGCCATTTTTTCCCCTAAAGAAAATGTCAAGGTCTGTGCAGAATCACCCAGGTTTCATGTTCACACCACTGAGTGCTCAGCAGTTAAACACCGTGCCACGACACACACGAGTTGAGTTTAAATTTACAGTGCACACCAGGTGCTCTTATTGCCCCTTCAGGGAACCTGGGAGCGGGGCAGAATCACCTCTGTCAGTGTTCCCCTGCTGGGTCAATAAATCCTGATAGTCCATAAAAAAGTCAGCGAGCAAAACCGACAGCACGCAGCAGCCTGCCGGCACTTTGGGGTAAAATTTGGTGCACTTAGCACCTGCCTATTAGTCAGAATGATTCTGCACTTAATGTCCCCGAGGTACAGGCAGCACTGGCACTGGTTTTAACAACCTCCTAATGCTCAAAGCTGCGTTCCAGCCCCGCTCTGAGCTCCTCACCACGGAGGATGTGCAAACCCAACAGCACAGTGGGCTGAAAAAAGGATTTCCCCAAGTGGGAAGGCAGCACCCCGAGTGTTTGCACAGCAGCTGAGAAATATCCACCATTTTGCAGGAGACCCGTGGAATCTTATCACAATGTTGGGGTTTCAGGAATGAAAGCAGCCAGAAAACTTCGCTCTGCGTTTAAAATCTAAAATCTTATAAAATATAAAATCTTCAAAAATCTATTTTCCAGCTATTCACACCCAAAGTCATGGCCATTCTCAGGCACTCTGGAACAACTCTCAGCATAGAGAAACAGAATCCCCAAAAGATTTGGGTTGGAAAGAACCCTAAATCCCATCCAGTGCCACCCCTGCCATGGGCAGGGACACCTCCCACTGTCCCAGGCTGCTCCAAGCCCTGTCCAGCCTGGCCTTGGGCACTGCCAGGGATCCAGGGGCAGCCCCAGCTGCTCTGGGCACCTGTGCCAGGGCTGCCCATCCTCACAGGGAAGGATTTCTTCCCAATATCCCATCTAAACCTTCTCTCAGTTTGAAGGTAAATAGCATTCAACTCAAAGAAATCAATGTAGATTTTTGAAGTTAAAATTTATTTACCCCGCCTGACAAACCATTTCCTTCTGTTTCCTGGTTAAAAATTGTATGCAAATTGAAACTGAGGATGTTTTTTTTCCACTCTACAACCCAGAAGTCAATCCCATGCGAGCTGTCATGAGCATGAACTCTGAAAGATCACAAGGACCTAACCCATGGCACTGAGTAAAAATAACAGGCAAGGAAGTTTGAAAGCATTTTTTAAATGATCAGTTTTCTGCTGCCCTTTTCATAAGAGATTTAGAGAACAGTTTTAATGAAGGATGATTTTTTTTTTCCTGTTATAAAGATAGTTCGCTGTTAAACTATAATTTTCACTTTTTTTTTTTTCCCCAGGAAATGCCCTTTAAATGCACTTGAAAATTGTCCAATATTGAAATTGGAAACTGAACCTTATAATATGTGATTCTATGCTGAGATTGCTAATGATCACACAAACTAATAAGTAACTTATTTGGCATCTAAAATGATAAGCAAATGACGAAAGAAGCAAATTAAAAAATTTCTACACCCAACTGGCAAATGATTTACAGACTAAAATATCCTCTACAGACAGACATAAAAAAGTGAATGACTTTCAAGCAGAAGGAAAAAATGAAGTCTATAGTCTGAAGTTGCTCATTATCCCTCATTTGTTCAATTCTTATCTTGATTTGGTCATCAACTCTCTGCTTGCTTGTTAAGATGGTCAAGCCATGCAAACAAAGTGATATTTGTTCCCATAACAACATTGAACCCTTATATAGCATTTTTCATCATCAAATCTCCGAGCCTTCTGCGAAGAAGGAGAGCTTTGTTATTTATCCCCAATCCAGATAAGGAAATTACAGCAGTGGGATAATTGCAGAGCCAGAAATAAAACTTCCAAGTCCCAGCTAATGGCCTAAGTAACAGCACAGGGCATTTGATTAACACAGGAGACAACTGAGGTCAAGATGGGCAATTTGAGCATCCCATCTTCTGAACTGCTGAAAGCACAAGGAGGAAAGTGCAACTGAAAAAAAAGTCATCAATTCAACGAGTGCTTTACACTGGCACTCGAGGCTTGAAGTGTGCTATTAACTCCTTCTGCCCACAGACAGGCACCAAGACTTCACACCAACAATCCCTCAGCAAAAAAGGTCAACAAGAAGATGCTTAATTTATTATGGTACTCCAAGTACTTGGAGTCCAATAGGATTTCTTTTTTTCTATCAGAAAAAAAAGCATGTTTCTTCTGGAAAAGGAATTCTATAGGAGTAAAAGGAGTTTAGAACAATGCCAAGACAACAGAATTTTCCTCAGAAGAGATTATTGAGTCAGAATTCTATCTCAGGAACGTTATGCTGTGAAACAGGGCTGTTGGGAGTTAATTCTTGGAGGCCAGAATGAGAGGCCATCAAGGAGGACACTGCTGGGGGCTTTGCTGCCCACCACCCAGTTAAGAACTGGAAGTGGATAAAGCTTGAGTCAGCCTTCACAAAATATGGCCACTGGTGATGCACCAGCGACTGAGATCTCCTGACAACACTGAAATTCAGGGAGCAGTTTGGCTTGCTCTGGGAGGTGGGAGCTGTAAGGCCATGGCTGAGTGTCCTGGGGGCAGAAGGGCACAGGAAAGCTCTGTGATCTCCATGGAAAACCTCCCCAAGGTACAAGAACAACCCACCCCAGTGAGTGGGAAGTGGAGCAGACGTGGCAGAAGGCTGACTTGGCTGGACATGGAATCCCTGAGCGAGCTCCAACACAGAAAGAAAGTGAACAGAAGGTGGAAGTGGGGACTGTCCAGCAGAACTACAGAAGCCTGGCCCAGACTGCAGGGAAAAAAGGAGGAAAGGCAAATCAAATCCCAGCTGGAGCTGAAGGTGGCAAGGGACGCTGTGGCTGGTTAGAAAGGCTCACCCACAGCTACAGCTGCAGGAGACAACCAGGGAAATGTGAGTCACTCGTGAATATGTCACCAAAACTGCTGCCAAAGGGTCCAGGGGAGGGATGAGGCACTCAGAGAAGGTTTTGCCTCAATCTCCACTGCAAGGCCTCATCTCAGGCTGCCATCTCCAGGGTCCTGGTGTCTTTGTGTGGGGTAGGGAAGTCTGATATACAATAGAAGAAGGCTTTGTTAGGAGCCACCTAATGAAGCTGTTGATTATGTCTGTGGGTGTTCAGGAGGCACACTGACATCATCCTGAGGCTGCTCTTTGTGTCCTTGAAACTCTGGGGCAACTGGATTGGAAAAGACAACTGCCATGTCCATCCTCCAGGTGGGCAGGAAGGAAACACACACCCCCACACCCAACTGCTTGGTGACTCTCACCCCAATCCCAAAGGTTACGGAGCAAATCTTCCTCACTACAATCCATTTAACCTCTTAATGTCTTAATTAACAGCTCGGACAACGAGAGCAGGAGGTTTCCAGATGACACCAGAGCTGGAGAGTGGGGCAGCCATTCGGGGGGGACTCAGCCAGACGGAGAAAGCGTCGGGCAGAAACCTTCCAGCATCCCAACAAAACACACCCGGAGCTCTGAAACCCGCCGTGCAGAAAGCAGCTCCAGGGAGCAGAGCCTGGGAGCTGGACAGGAGCTGGCAGCCACGGTGACAAATGCCACCCTCACACTGGGTTCCACCTGCAGGAGCAGAGCCAGCGGGTCAGAAAGCAATTCTTACTCCTCAACCAGCACTTGGGAGGCTGCATCCAGAACAGAGCGTCCACTTTGGGTTTCCCCCTTACCAAACACTGACAAACAGGCAAGAATTCAGCAGAACGGATCAGGATGGTGAGGGACATGCAGTGCTGAGGTTTTATTTGTTTTTTTTTTTTGTTCTGCTAGGGTTGGGATTAAATGTGTAGAGATTGCGTTTTGTCTTCAGTTTTAGGTGTTTATTATTTGTTATTTACATTCTAGTTTTCTAAGTTGTGAGTTTTATAGTATTTTACTAATAAGTTATAAAATGGTTTTGTATTTATTTTTAGAAGGTTTTTTAAGAAAAAAACCTTTTTTTATTTTTAATTTAATAATTAATTACTTGTGGTTCATAATGTGGATTCTTTTGTTTAATTATAAAAAATTATTTAAATTTATGAAGAAGGAAGTTGAAGAAGAAGGATTAGTTACTGTTTTAAAACTTTTCTTTTTGTTTTATATCTATTATTATATTTTAAAACTTTAAGTTTTTTACTATATGATGTTATATACTTTTATATAAATTATACACTTATAATTTTAGTTTATTTAATTATTTATTTATTTAATTATTATTAAATAAATTATTTTTATTTATTTATTTATTTTATTATTATTTAATTTTGGAAGGGTTTTTTTTCTGGTTTTAGGTTAAATGTAGTGGGTTTTTTGAGGGTCTGTGTTTTTTAACAGAGAGAGTTTAAAATTCTTAGTATCTAGGGTTCTAATAATGCAGCACATAACTTGGGAGGAGAGCTGGGAGAACTGGATTTGCCCAGCATGGGCAGAGAAGCCTAATTCCTGTTTTCAACCCAACAAATCCCAGAGCAACCAGATTTAAGTTCAAAGACATCCCAACATTCAACAGGAGGATCTCCAAAGGTCCCTTCCTACTTACATCCCTCCACAATGTTAAAGGCTTCTCCTTCACTCGTGCTCATCAGAGTGCACTCGCTGCAAAGTAGCCTTTGAAATAATTATTCTCACTTTGGGTGGCGCTTTCAAGCGCAATACAAAATTCCATACATATTTGAGAAGCATCCAACTGCAGGTGAGGAACAGCATGGCCTAAAAGCCATTCAGCTGGAGCCAATTAAAGGCTGATCAGCCTCCCCTGACACCAGAAGGCCTAATTGAACTTCTCCCCTCTGTGCAAGATGGAGATTTTTGCCTTCTCCACAGAAGCCCAGAATGAGGGGTTTGCTGCTCTGAGCCTCTGCAAAGCAGGATCATTATCAGAACATAGCCATCAAAACAGGAGATGTCTGCACTGATTAAAATAATGCTATTCCACCCTCTCAGAAAAGAAAAAAAAAACCCAAAACACTTCCCCTGCAAAGAGCCCACCTCAGATGTTTAGTCCCAGACACCCATTTTTACCCTCCTGGCAAACAGAAAGTGTGAGCAGGAGCAAGTGACACACAGATTTAGAATTAAACTTCAAAAGCAAGTGGTTCATTAAAGAAACCAAGACATGTTTGAATGATTGTTAGTTAAAGTCTAATAAAACCTGAGCCTGGTCTTTAAGAGAAGAAGAAAAAGAAAAAGGCTAAAAATGCATGTGGAGTGAAATATATAAACTTACAGTGGAAATCAATTGGTATTTATAGCTGCTGAATAATGCACTCATTACTATTCATTCTCATTACTGTGCGTTTTGCAACTGTCACAAAAAATACAGTGACTGACTGACAGCTTTTAAAATATTTTTATGCCTCAAGAACCAAAATAGCTGAAAGAGAGCTGGAATTTCAAATTCAAAAAGACTGGACAAACTGCCATTAGTGCAGCAATCTAACCGTCTCTTAATTCCTGGTTTTAAGTTCAAAACTCCCCAATATTCTGTGTTAATTAGAACAATCATTTTGCTTTTCTTCCTTTTCTGGGGGTGGAATCATGTTTCACTTCTTTGTGGCTTTGTTGTATGAAAAATCTCTGTATATCAGGAAGGCTACAAGCAACATTTTCCCCTAATTAGTCTATAAAAATGCTAATTTCTCTAATGAATCAGATTGAAATATCACAGGAGTAGGTAATAGCACAAATACAGAGTTTGCTTATGGGGTAGGCTTTTGCTAATCACTACCACAGCACCGGGCAGCTCACAAAGCCAACACTCTAATGAGGTTAGAGAGGCAAAACATGCTCATCCGAATCTTTTTGGTATAAAAGAGAGACAGATACTTGCCTGTGCAGTCACAGCACCTTTGAATTTGTGTCTGTATGTGAAGAAAACCAGATCCCCAGGATTTACATCCCAGCTTTTCCATCCCCACACACTCAGGTCCTCTGCCTGTTTACTCAAGCTGAGGACGGGGCCATAAATCTTTATCCTGCCCAATTTCATTGTTAACATAATCCATTTCTGAGACAGATAAAATAATACTGCCCTTTTTTTTCATGGACCAGTAGCTAATAATGTCACCAGTCTGAATGATACAAGACTGAGATCATTGTCTGTCTGCCCCACAGCATCTTTCTCTCTAATTTTTTTCCTGCCCTTACACTTTGGCTCCTGCCTTCTGTGCTGGCACATACTGAGGCAGTTGTATGCAAGCTGCAGATCTAGGAAGGAGTGGTCTCTCTCCAAGTCAAAAATCTAGGAGAATCAATGAGCTCTTAGAGGAAATCTCCTAGGGTTTGACCTTCAGGGTGGCCTTTTACTCTTTAAACCTCATGTAAAACAGCGATTCTGCCAGTCAATCCTTAGTAAAAGATTTAAAGAAAGGGACTGTTGCCTATTGGTGACACCAGAAATCTAAGCAGGAATTAAGCAGCTTGAAAAAGCCTTTAAATTCAACTCACCATTCTCCCCGAGCTCTCCATATATTCTTTATGGCCCTGTGTTCCCCCAGCCCTTTGATCATTTTATATTGAAGTAGTCTCTTGTTTAATACGCAGCTAAGATGACTGCAGGATAACATCAAAACAGGGGGGGAACAGAAAGAACATGAAAGAATATGAAGTCAATGGCTTTGCCAATCACAATCCACAAACAGGGCTGGTTAAAAGGCTCGGCATTACAGAGCTGCCTTTATGCTCTCACAAAGCCTCACGCAGCGTTAAGACCAACGACAAACTGAGACTAATGATTAAAACTACACTGGGCTGCCTTTCTTCTGCTTTAATTGTTGCTTGTTTTGCTCAGAGGTAACAGATCTGCAAACCCAGCACCTGTCTTTGTCCCACAGGTTCGCTGCACCAGCTGGTCTCACCATCTTTCTGTCAGGAATCAGAGTTTCCAAGCCAGGGTTTCCAATAAAACGTGGTCCATCATCCTTGTGCCATCACAGATTGGTTTTGTTTGGAAAAGGCATTAAAGTTCATCTCGTTCCAAGCCCCTGCCATGGGCAAGGACACCTTCCACTAGACCAGGTTGCTCCAATCCCCATCCAAGCTGGTCTTGAACACCTCACAAAGGAGCTCCTCTAACAAGTTCCCAAGGTGTTTTTGACAAGAAGCAAAAAGGGAGAAGAGTGTTCATTGAAATCTCCCTCATGCTCCTCTAAGAACATCAAACCACTTCCACAACAAAAATAAAGAAGAAACAAATCCTAGTTACACAAGACTTTGACTTCTTGATCCCCAACAACTTCCTGGTGCAGTATTTACATAAAAATCCACAGCATGTTTTGGACGCCAGACAGACGGAAAAGTTGATGTCTTCTGTCTAGAACTCCTCTCACACTTGGTTTTCATGCCATATTTCTTGGCTGCCTACACTCATGTTAATCTGCTAAAATCACTTTACCCACTTGGAAGGCAACGTTTCACTTGTACTCAGTTCTATTATTCATCAGACAACCAGCTCCGTGACTGACTGCCAATTATCCTTCCCCTGCACCGCACCGACAGCCGCGGTTGTGGCACCAATTTATCCCTGCTCCCATAGAGCCACGAGGTGGGAGCTGAGGCCCATTGAAGTTGGTGACAAAGGCCCCAGAGGTTCCAATCGTGTTGAGAATTCATCTTTTAATGGGAAGAGACCTGCCTTAAGTGTTATTTAGTGTATGATGTCACCAGCCCAAGATAGCAACTGACATGAGGAGAACGTATTTTCCCATCCAGAACATCAGGAATCCCTGTCCATTCTGCATCTTCCCCACCCTCTGGCTCCTGCTTTTCCTAAACCAGGACTCTTGGAGCACAGGCAGGATACAAAAAACAACTTAAACCTGTGAGGTTCTTCATCCATGTAACGAAGTTTTTCAGGGATGGCAGAGGAAGATGAGGGAATGCTCAGAACAAGAGGAATTAAAGGAAAATCCTGGAGAAACTGGAACCACGGGCTGTGGGGTTCAACTGGTCGGGTGTGCGGATCCCACTTATTAATCATGTATTAATTCCATCATCACATGGGATTCCTTTTTAATTAGTGGGATGCTGGTCAGCTCTAGGAGGCAGAAATCCCTCAGTCTGAGGATTTGGCCTAAATCCCTGATGAGATCAAGGCAGGAATGGAGAGCTCACATTTTCCCCCTGACCCAGCCCCAGGCTGACCTGACCTCTAAAATTCACCTTCAAAGTAACCTAAATGACTCTGGAAAATGGGATGAGGCTGCTGCAAGTGTGGGTAGGTCCATGTAGGACTGGGGTTGGGATTTTCATCTTGAAAACCAGGATTCTGGTGGTGCAGAAGTTGGTCTTGATGATCCTTGCGGGTCCCTTCCAACTCAGGATATTCTGTGATTCTGTGCACGGTGCCAGTGGGGCCAGGATGGGACGCAGCTCCTGGGGGCTCTGCTGGCTGTGACATCCCTGTCACAGGGCCAGACAGGATTGTCCCACATTCCCTCCTACCAGGGAACAGCCTCAGGTCTGCTCAAGCCCAGTGTGCAGTTGCTGGGAACTTTGGGGGTGATGGAGAAATCCCATTTACCTTTATCATTTTTCAGATCCAGCGTGTAACAGGGAGATACAATCCCTGTTGCAAAAGGAGCTTGGAAGAGCTGTGGCAATGTAAATTCCCAGTGTAAATTCCCACTGCTCCTGAATTTCTTTAATAGAAGCAAGAGCTAAAAGGACAATAAATGAGATGGCAAAGCAAACTTTCCCTGACTTCTTTTCTGTTCACCATCCTAGACATGCTGGCAAAGGAGGGAAAACAGAGAACATGAACATTGTCCAAAATGCTCACTTCTTACACAAGAAGTTGTAGTTTCCACTGGAAAATGCTTTGTGTATGTAAATGAGAAACAGAAGATGAAATCCTAGTGTTGATAAACACATTTTCTGAATCGTAACAGACTTTGAGGATAATTTTGCTGCTTTGTTTGGGTTTTTTTTTTCTTTCCAAATAAGCTATCCTGACTTGTCCTTTCTCTCACCTTGTCCTACTGCCTTAACCTCCCTCACTTACATAAACCAAAGTTATCTCAGTTTTGCATCTTTTCATTCCTATTCCCTGTGTCTGAACTCCCACCTGGAAAGAAAGATGGAGAGATTATTTGTGAGAGCTTGGAGTGACAGGACAAGGGGGAATGGCTTCACTTTGGAGGAGGGCAGGTTTAGATGGGATATGAGGAAAACTGCTTTACTCAGAGGGCAGTGAGGCCTTGGCACAGGTGCCCAGAGCAGCTGGGGCTGCCCCTGGATCCCTGGAAATGTCCAAGGCCAGGTTGGACAGTGGGGCTTGGAGCAGCCTGGGACAGTGGGAGGTGTCCCTGCCATGGCAGGGGTGGCACTGGGTGGGATTTAAGGTCCCTGGGCCAAGGGATGATTTCCTTTCAACACAGAAGAGAATTCTCAAAAAAAAAAAAAAAATCTTAATTTTTAGCATAAGGACAAATGTTTGTGCTGGCTAAAGGGGAAGAGGAGGGGAGGGGAAGGGAAGGGAAGGGAAGGGAAGGGAAGGGAAGGGAAGGGAAGGGAAGGGAAGGGAAGGGAAGGGAAGGGAAGGGAAGGGAAGGGAAGGGAAGGGAAGGGAAGGGAAGGGAAGGGAAGGGAAGGGAAGGGAAGGGAAGGGAAGGGAAGGGAAGGGAAGGGAAGGGAAGGGAAGGGAAGGGAAGGGAAGGGAAGGGAAGGGAAGGGAAGGGAAGGGAAGGGAAGGGAAGGGAAGGGAAGGGAAGGGAAGGGAAGGGAAGGGAAGGGAAGGGAAGGGAAGGGAAGGGAAGGGAAGGGAAGGGAAGGGAAGGGAAGGGAAGGGGTCTCCTGAGGGCAGCAGAATGAGGAGCCAAGCTGGGAGCAGTTTGGAGCAGGTGCTTGGGAGCAGCAGGTTTTTAGCAGCTGCCCTGCCCAAAGCAAGCTGAGGGATATTGTGAGTAAATCCATCTTTCTCATGTGGTTAAAAGCCACAGGCAGTAAGTTCAACTTGATGATTTTAAAGGCCTTTGTGAACCTGAATAATCCTCTGGTTCTAATGCAAAAATCCTCTGTGTGCAAGTTACATTTCAATAACTTTACCTTAAAACAGATCCTCCAAATATATTAAAAAACCTGTTCAAGGCAAATTCACAGCCCAGTCCATGAGATTTCATTCAAATGTATTTTTCTTTGCTTCTGTATCAACTTGCTGGTCCTTTGTTCTGGGCAAGGCTCATTTTCCCTGAGCTATTCCAGTGCCACCAAAGCAGCCAGGTGACCTCTGAGGACAAGGAAAATCCAAGCTCCTCACTCAGGATCAGTCTCTGGAGCATCTAAACCACTGAAGCCTTAAACAATCTGAATTTGCTTTTCTGAAACCTCCTTATACTTGGGGTTTTTTTTTATGCAGGAAATTATTGCTTAAATTACCAGCAATCCTTATATATTGGAAGGACAAAAATAAGAATGATAAAAATAAATAATGGTTCCTATGTGATATAGACTATGACAAACTGGTGTAAGCAGAGATGGGTTGTAAAAACTACCTTGAAACACAAAGCAGAAGTACCCACAAGAGCAACACACCAGATTAAAAATAGACAGCGAAATAAATAAATAAATAAAAATCAATGTGCACTGTACTGGTTGTTTGCAAAATTAGACAATTAATTCTGTGTAAACTAACCTATCAGGAAGGCACACTGTGGGGATTCAGAGAGCTGATATTGCAGTACACTGGATTAGGAAAGAATGCTTTAATGAGATCCCTGGAGAGTCTCCATGGACTTGGACCGTCCTCTCCAAAAGATCATTTTTACCCCATTTAACTGCCAGCGTGTTCTGTCTCTGATACACACATGAACAAAAAGAAAGTAAAAAAAAACCAAAAAAAACCCTGAAGAAAACCTACAAATAAAGAGCACTATTAACACAATGACCAGGACCAATGAGAATGGTGCTTTTCAGGCTCAAAAAAGACATTATGTCATTTTCAACACATAGGAGCCATCAGAAAGAATGTCTGTATATTAAAACCCACTGCACTTAAAGCCATTTACAGCCAGAGTAGCAGCAGCATAACGAAAGCTTTTACACACAGGAGGGTGTAAAAAAAAACTATAATAACAATAATAAAAAAAATAAAATCACATTGTGCTCGCCAGAACAATCTGCAACCTGGCTTTTATTAAAATTTGATTTTTCTTTAAGTAAAGACCTAGTGTAGAGCTTGCCAAGTGCAATAAAAGCCCCAGTTTAACGTGTGATTTTTCAAGGAAACTGGAGAAAAACCACCTTGAGCCCCAAACCCAAAATGGTTGTATTTCAAAATGATCACTTGCTGTAAAATAACAGCTGGAAAACAGCAAGGCAGAATGTTTTGGTGAGAAGCTGAGTAGGAGGGTTAGAAGCTGTTCTTCTATTTGCAGATTCTCTGTGAAGACATGTATAACCACATTTATACCTTCAATCTCAACAATCAATACTCTCAGCTTTCAGAAAGATTTTTCAGGGAAGCCTGTGGATTTTCTTTACTCTTGTCTGTTTTACAGAGCTGTTTCTGCCACTGAGGCCTGAGATTAGAGGGGAAAAAACCCTGAAAATTTGAAATTAAATTCAAGTAAATAAACAAGCCAGTAGATAAACCCTTGGAAACATTTAAACCAGCCTCTACATTAAGATGAATTATTTTCTCTCCAACTCTACTATTTCTCTCAAACTATTTCTACTATTTCTCTCCAACTCTACTACTATTATCCAACTCTACTATTTATGCAAAAACCAAGTCTGCCTCAGCAGCAGAAGGTGCTGGACAGCTCTAACTGTGAGACCAATGTTAATTTCCAAGAGTGTCATGTTCTGGAAAGCCAGCAGGTTTGGGAGTTAATGGGTTAAGGGGTTGATAGGAACACCCAGGGCTGAAGCATTAGGCAGTTAATGAATGCAATCCACGTCAGTAAATCCTGAATTCTCATTATGCTGCTGCCATTTTACCTGGCCAGCTGATGTGACACCCCCACCTGGACCATGGGACACCCCAAAATCCAGGCTGGGAGAAGCCAACAGGAGAGTGCCCATGGACAGCCACCATCAGAGCCTGCTCTCCACAGGGAAATGCACTCCAGCGTGCTTTAATCACCCCTAATTGATTTTACACCACCAGGAAACTGAGAAAGAGTTCAAATACAGTCTTTGAGTCCTAATATTTACACGGGCAAACATTTGTTTATCTGTCAGCTGCATAATCCCAGGGCCTCTGCAGAGCCTGGGACAGGCTCTTAAGTAGCTTTCTCCAGTTTTGATTAGCTGACTGGAGCCAGCCCTATAAATATTCCTACCATTTGCACCCAATGGACCAAGTATTTTGTCGAGCAGACTAATTGGTTCACAACCCCTGCTAAGTATCAGCCCTATCATCCCCCACTGCCGTGGGCTACGATCATCATTAGCCAAGTGACAATCTCCTGGAGAATTTGGGCTCCTTAATCTCCCTTCTCCCCGAGGACATCAGACTTATTATGGGTTAAAGCTCTCCGAGTTGGCTCTCACTCCTTTCCGAGGCTGGATGCTCGGTACTGAAGGAAAAACCTCCTGAACGTGGGGGCACAAAGGAAATTCGTGGCCAGGTCTCACAAAAGGTGCTCCAGAGGGAGAGATTTTGGTGCAGATGGACAGATCCTGCCTGCACACAGTTTTCTGCAATCTTACCATTTCCAAGAGATGTGTGAATTAACAGATGCCAGGTGGAAACAGTCCTTGATCAGCATCAAACCACACTGACCCCAAAACATCCTGGCTGGGAAAGCTGCAGGGGCTGCAGAACCAGCAGTGCTGGGGACAGGAGCATCAAACCACACTGACCCCAAAACATCCTGGCTGGGAAAGCCCCAGGGGCTCCAGAACCAGCCCCTGCCCTGAGAGCCAGCACTGCAGAGGGAGGAGCAGAGCAAGAGGTGAAACACAGGCCAAACGCTGGAACAAAAGGTGAAAAAGAGAATAAAGGTGGGGAAATGAAAGGCAAACTGTGAGGAGATGTCATGTCCTCAGTCAGGCAGAACCCACACAAAGGAGCAGCTCCAGACAATGCAAACCTGGCCTCGTTAGGGCTGGGATGGGAATCTGGAGGTTCCAGCAAGGAACACGGAGGTTCCTCTGTGCTCTGTTTCATCAGGAAGAAAGTTCTGCTCTTAAACTTGGGACATCCTTTCACGTTTTAGATCCTTTCATATTTTAGATCTGGAGTGTTAAGTTCTTGTCCTTCAAAAGACATACAAATCACAGACACCAGTTTCCTGAAAAATAGCTGAAAAAACCCCACCACAATGAAGAGGCACATCCTCTCCTCATTGCACCTCTCTCCATCCAAAATGAGAGCTTGGCAGGGACAAAAAAGCCCTTCCTGGCCCCCTGAATTCCTGCTTTGACACCAAATTCTTCCTCTTAAAAACACCTGTGCTCACTGATGCTAGAGAGTCACCCAATAAATAAGATGTTAGAGCACCAGTCACCATCTGGAGGTGAAAGGGAAAAGGTAGAAGGGAGAATCCAGCTGTGCCCCACTGGCTTTTCTGGGGTTTCCAGCAGGGAAAGGGTTGTTAGAGAGTGAAGTGGAAGCAGCTCAGTGATGGACAGGGCCTCTCTTGTGTCCAAATTTGTACGAGGCAATAAACTCAGGCTTTGGTACCAGAGCTGCCCCCTCCCATCACAGCAGCCTATCTGCACAGAGAGTTTTATTTCTCCTTGAGCCACGCTGAGAAATCTCTGCCATTTGGAGCTCTGGAAAGCCTCCACATTCACATTTAATTTGAAATTATATCCTCCCTGTCAAAAAATGCCTGGGGGGCAAGTCACTTACGGAAAAAAAAAAAAATATATATATATAAATCTGAATCTTCTGAGTCATAACATCTGCCACTGAGAGTGCCAGTGCCAAAGATAGGATGAAGTTATGAAGTTGTTCCTCAGAGAGGACACCCAAACAAAACAATATCCCAAAACAGAAGGAATCTGAACCACCTCTCAGGCAACACCTAATTATTAATTAATAGGAAGAAATAAACTTTAGTGTATGAGTTCTCCAGCAATTCTCATGTGCCCACACAAGGCAAAAACCCAATTATCTTTATTTATAAATAGAAGGTATAAAAGTAATTGTATGGGAATACTCATGAAAACACATTAGAGGTGTGTAATATCAAATTTCAAAGTTCATAGCTCAGGAATAATTTGAAACATTTCATATGCTCCATATTCAGCTGCTTCACTTGTGTTTGTTTCCCTTTCAGGCATGTCAGATGTTGATGTACTCTGATTATTTTCAGGGAAGATAAATGTAATATCAGATTCAAGAGCCCAAGGCTAAAGCTACTGCCTGTTGCACAAAATGGTTTTGAAACAAAAATAAAGATATATCTATAGATATATCTCCCAAATGATTTTATTTTCCATGAACTGCCACGATGGTTAAACAATTCTGTTCAAAACCATACAAATACAGTAATTTAACTAATTGTGTGCACACACACATATATAAAAACATAAATATATAACCATAAATATATATATATTCATAAATATATATTTTATAAACACTTTATGCACTCAAAATTCAGCCTGTTCAGAAATGACCAGGCCACTCAGTTCAAAGGAAACTGTGAAAACCCTTGCAGGAGACAGTTACAGGATCATCCATCCAGGGAGACATTAATTTCCCATCCCTATATTTAGAAGCAACCTATGATCTAAAACATGAGATTTCCTCAAGGGTCAGAATGGATTTGTTTCATTTGATGTAACTGAAGTTAAATTCACCAAATAGCCCCTGGCCTTCAGGAGGCTGAAGGAGAAGCGGGATTCAATTGGATTGTTTGCTTTCCACAAAAATGAATAAAAATCACTTCAATAGGAAGCATCTGCTCAGCAGCCCAAGGTGCTCAAGATGCAACTGAGATGAGGATTCTGTACAGAATCCTTTAGAAAGGACTAAAAGAATTATTAATAATAATTATTAGCAATTTGGATGCGCTGATTTATGTTTGCCTTTGACACAAAGCAGAATTGCATTCAAAAATTAGAGGTGTAAAAAGGACTAAATGAGATAAAAACCAAAGGAAAATATTAAAAGTCCCTTTAAGAAAGGAATGAGAAGAATGCTCAGGATTTGATGCACAGATGAAGTGTTTCAAGGAATGCACGTGACAGACACAAGCATTTATGAAAACAGGTGAAACAAGGTCAAAGAGCCACTCCAATGATCACACTGGAATTAAGACACAGCACGTTTAAAACAAGAATGAAAATCACAATAATTAACTTGGCGACCTGTCTGACACAAGAAAAGTTATTGATACAAAGGGCAGGATGATTAAGAGAATGATTAGGTATTTCAAGTGCTAATAATGATACTTCCCCAAGGCAGGAGAAGAATTTATAAGGGCTATTGATCTCATGTTTCAGGGTGGAAGCCAAGCTGGAAGTGCTTGGGAAGAAGGGAAAAAAAAAAAAAAATAAAAAATAAAATAAAATAAAAGAAAATAAATCTTTAAGGGACAATTTGCTCATTAATTGTGATCAAAGTTCAGGGGTGGAGGGAGGAAGGTTTGGGGCTTTTCCCAGGGTGTTGAGCGTGTGGTATTGGTTACTAACAGAGAGAGGATTCCAACTTAATTGGATCTTTAATCGGATTGAATAGGGTAATTCCTACCTCTCTGAGTTCCTAATGGATGCCACAATGGCAGGAGTTAAGTGCTGAAGGGCTGCTCTGATTTGAGAGCAGCTTCCAGGGGATCCTTAGGCAAAGGCAATTGTTGGGATGTGCACTGAGAAAGAAAATGATCATCAAGGTAGATATATTCCAGGGATTTTGGAATAATTACTGCCCACTCAGCCAATTCTTACAGGTAGGACACACATCCTTTGTTTAGTTGGTTTTTTTTTTGTTTGTTTGTTTTTTTTTTTTTTTTTTTTGTTTTTTTTTTTTTTTTTTGTTTTTTTTGGGTTTTTTTTTTCCCCAATAAATCAGTTTATTCCCATTTAGCAGTTTTCCTAGTTCCAAGCAGAACACGGCCATAACCAGCCCAGTTCCACACTCTGTGCAAAATGTCCATGGCCATCCAAGGCAGAAACAGAGCTGCAGGTAACTGGAGCTCTAATTGATCCCAAAGAGTTTATGGCTTTGTTAAATAGTCCAAAGAAAACGTGTTCCCATTTCCACTGAAAAGATCCTGAAATAGCAACTCTCTTCCAGTCCAGAAACAATGCAGGAAATGTTGCTAAACAAAGGCAACACCTCTGGGATGGAGTTGTAAAAGAAGAATAATGTGAGTGATTTCCCCCTCACATAAACATGACAGAATATTCTCTGCTGTGGAGGTAAAGAAGAGTTTTAGAAATTTTTCTGGAAAAGTGATTTCCAGTCCTGGCTAAAGAGCTCCCATGATAACAAAATTACTGACAGCCTTTAGGCATCTCTTTCCCTTTCCTTATAGCTGAAGATCCACAGGAAAAAAACCAGCAACAAAGTCACATGACTGAACCACTGCAGTGCCCCACAGAAAAAACACAATATTAGGTGTAAAATAGTTATTATTTCAGTATCAGGCACTGTAAGCAGTTGTAATAGAGTTATGTTTCTTGGAAAAAAGAAGCCTCAATCACTGGTCTGGTGAAACAACTTCAGAGAACAAACATACGGAGAGAACACAACAAAAATACTGAGACTGCAGAGACTTCCCTGTGGGATTTCCTTGGTGCCTTAAGTTTTAGTTTTCATATTTCCCAGGTTCTGCACTGCACTGGTGTGACTCTGAACTCCAGATAAAGTGTCAGCAGCTCTCCTCACAGCTCAGGCACACAGAACAATCCTTTTCCAGCCCCAGAACCAAGGACAGCGCTGCAGCTTCAGCCCAAAGAGTGCAAACAGCAGGGAATGCAGGAGAGCAACCTGGGAGGGTGGGACTGCATCACCTGGAGCTGGAATTGGGCAATGAACCCCAACGTGGAAACGGACCAGAACTTATAAAAGTGTCAAAACTCGTGACTCTGAGTCCATCTTGGGTGGAGCCATGGCTGGGCTCTTGCACTGCTCAAGGTGCATCCTTTGAAGGCCTTTTAATAAATCCCCACTTTATTCCTTAAACTCTAGCCAGCCTCTGTTCCAGGCAGCCTCTCAAGGGATCATTCTGAAAATTTGGTCCAATGGCAGAAATATTAAGTGCTTAATTTCTGCTAACACTTGTGTGTGTAACACTGATGCCAGCAAAGCTGGGGGCACACAGGAGACCACAGTGACACCTCGGTGCTGGAATGGGACATCACACCAGTGCCCAGGGACACGGGACGTGCCCTTTGCTCCAGGGGAGGGTGGCACAACTCTCCTGGTGGGATCCCACCCTCAGGTCCATCCCTGCTCTTGGCAGCACCCTCCTCTCCCCCAGCACCACAACACTGCCAAAACCCAGACCACAAATAAGAGGTTTCTTTATCATCATTAACAAAGCCCAGAATCCAAAATTGCTGTTTTGACTGGGAGACAGATGACTCCAGCTCTGCCAACACCCAAGGTGCTCCCAATGCCAAAACTCATTTTGCTCACACATATGCTCCAACACTCCAAAACAGAAGCTCTGAAACTCCTTTCTTTGTCCTTTCAGAGCTTCTATTCCTCCTTTTTGTGCTTCCCATCTAAGTTCCTGCCTTTTCTTTCTTCTTCCTTTGACTGCCCTTTCAATGCTCACACATTTTAAGGCCTTTGCACCTTTCTGCACAGCACATTCTCTTGTGGTTTTTCCTATCCTCTGTAAATCATATCCAGCAACACGTGTTTGATGGTGTCACACGAGGTACTCAGTCTCCACATCACAGTTCATTACAGTGGTTAATCACAGATTAAAAAAAAAAAAAGGGAATTTTCTTTAATGTCTAATTTAAAATTGTCTGGCTCCAGCTCGCAACTATTGGATCTGATTTTTCTCTTCTCTTCTTGATTAAAAAGCTGGATATGCTTTCCCCATGAAAATACTTGTCCCTGTAATCAAGTCCCCTCTCAATCCTCTTTTTGATGAGCTAAGCAGATTGAGCTCTAAATCTCTTCACTGCAGGGAATTTCCTCCACTCTTCAAATCAATATTGTGGTTATTTCCTTGACTCTCCAGGTTTGTAAACCCTTTCTTTCAGCTGTTGACACCACAACTGACCCTGGCTTTCCAGCACTCTCATGGATTCAGATAAAATCCCTGTGTGAAAGGATCCTATTTGTCCTTCAGCCTGCTGGGCTGCCCTTGGATCCCTGAAGTGCCCAAGGCCAGGCTGGACAGGGCTTGGAGCAGCCTGGGACAGTGGAAAATGTCCCTGCCCATGGCAGGGGTGGCACTGGGTGGGCTTTAAGGTCCCTTCCAACCCAAAATGTTCCATAATTCTATGAAACAAGATTTCTGCCAGTTCCACACAGCAGATTTGTTGGGTTTGTTTGGTTTTAACGGAGGTTTCACAGCATACCACATCTAACACCAGGAAACCCTGACACAAACCTCAGTTATCCTCATTTATCAAACCTGTAACTCCTCCCTTTCCAGAGAGGCCGAGATTATTATGTAGCTCTATTTTAATTCAGTCCTCTATCAACTTTTCTATTATTTTTCTGGGATTGGTGCCAAGCTCTCCAGACAATTATCTCTGACCTCTCTGCTTCCCCCCTTTGCACATGGGCTTCTCCTCTTTTCCTGCAGAAGATACACAGGATAATGGAGCCAAAACCACTTTGCCATCCTTGTATGACCCAACCTTTCCAAAAGGCCATAACCAAGACTTTTCCCAACAGATATTGACAGTCTTGCCTCTCCCTCCCACACCACTCCTGCCCACCCATCCCAGTTCAGCTGTCACACAGGCACAGGGATGCCAAAACCATGGGCTGAGAACAGCACAC
Organism: Vidua macroura; assembly: GCF_024509145.1. Taxonomy (NCBI): domain Eukaryota; kingdom Metazoa; phylum Chordata; class Aves; order Passeriformes; family Viduidae; genus Vidua; species Vidua macroura. Next base: position 2,953,862 of record NC_071583.1, read on the forward strand.
ACCAAAAGCTATCACCAGAGCCTGCTCAGGAAAACTCTTTCCGCAGCTTCAGTGCTCTTCTTCAGCAAAAATTTGTCAATTTTATAAAATTTTATTTTTAGGACAATTTAGCTTTGACCCGACTGGAGTGATAGGACAAAGAGTGATGAGTTCAAAATGAAAAGAGGGGAACTTTAAGGTGAGATTATCAGGAAGAAACTGTTCCCTGTGAGGGTGGGGAGCCCCAGCACAGGCTGCCCAGAGAAGCTGTGGATTCCTCATCCCTGGAAATGTCCAAGGACAGGTTGGACTGGGCTTGGCTGCAACGAGATGATCTTTAATGTCCCTTCCACCCCAAACCCTTTTGGAATTCTGTGTGACATCAGCTCAGTGAGAAGTTTGTTTCCCAGGAATTCCCTCCTCCCAGTGCATCCCTTGGAGCCCCTGCTCCAGGAGCACATTTAGCACCAGAGATTGATTGAACTTGCAAGTGGCAGCCCCACGCTGGGTGATCCTAAGTGGGCTGGACAGGCTCTCCTCTCCAAGGTGTGCCGCAAATCGCCGGATTAGCGGCTCAGGCAGCGCCCGCAAGCTCGCCTGTCTTACATCATTTACCTGGGCTGAAATTACAGTTCAATTACTGGAGCAATATCTCATTCAGGCAGAACAAAGAAAGGGAAAATATGCAAATGAGCAAATTTAAATGCACTTAATTTAAAGGCCTAAAATTTTTAAGGGCACGCTCGCTCTCTGGGGACATTTGGGTTCAGGGATTATAAAATACATAAAGCTATAAATGGTTAAATGGATTGTCATTGCCTGAGCATCCAAACTTTGCATACATTATTCTTTTCAGTGAGTGCTTCATGTAATTAGCAGGGAAAATACACAACATTCCTGACTATATCCTAACCAGGGATAAAAAATTTGGTCTAACCACCCATTTCAGGGAGCTCTGTGCACAGACAAGCTCAGCATACATTTTGGAGGATCACGGTGGAATAGGTTTGTAGGGAGAATACTGCTTATCTGCTGAATACAAAGATTATTCCAATTTTTTTTTGTAGTACACATGCTAAGATTGTGAATAACCCTCCAGGTTTGCTGCTTGTTGTGGTTTTCATGGTTGTTTTTTTCTTTAATGAACGCTGAGGCATAATTTAATGCACCAAAGATGAAATTTCCCTCTTGCTATGCAGCTGGAATTCTGTGAGGTTTCACTGCACAGGGATGCCTGACAGGGGGAATGGCTGACAGGGAAAATGTGCTGCTCTGGCAGGATAATGAGGTACAATGCTCCAAAAGGCAGCATCCTGCTCACGGGGAAGGAAATGGGAGAAATTTCCTTTTCTTTAGGGGCTGCATCACCAAATAACTATTACAAAAAAAGATAGGGACTATTTACAAGGGCATGTCGTGACAGAACAAGGGGGAATGGATTCAAACTGAAACAGCAGGTCTGGATGGGATATTGGGAAGGAATTCCTCCCTGTGAGGGTGGGCAGGCCCTGGCACAGAGCAGCTGTGGCTGCCCCTGGATCCCTGGAAGTGACCAAGGCCAGGCTGGACAGGGCTTGGAGCAGCCTGGGACAGTGGGAGGTGTCCCTGCCCATGGCAGGGGGAGGGATGAGATGAGCTTTAATGTCCCTTCCACCCCAAGCCACTCTGTCCCTCTGTGATTACTTTCTGGTGCCACCACACTGACTGCACTTCACCTTTAGCAAAGCTTTGCTCTGCAATACACCTCAAACAGCTCAATTTGCAGCAATTCCCTGGGATATAATGTGAAGCTGGAAAGGCAAGCCCAGGCCTCTCCCAGCAGGTAGGCGCTGTCTGGACAGGAATCAGCCAAAAATCAGGGTGAGCAGAACCCCGGGCTGAGCACTGAACACACACAGCAGGGAGGCTGCAATTCCACAGGCTCAGCAGAGATCATAAAAATTCCAGATTTAGGTGGAAGCCTAAGTCCAGCCTCACGCAGTCAATAACAGAAAGGTGCATTTGTCATGCAGGTGGTAAACCCTGAGCAATTACTGTGGATTTCAGTGCTAACCCTGTCAGTTTAATGGAGCAGGTATGGCTTAGCTCTGTACATCTGGGACAGCCCTTTAATCACTGTTCCTCCTCACCCTACACACCACAGTTGTCAATTGTGTGGCTCAGAAAACAGGAATATGCAGTGATCTTTGCTGGGTATTTGTTCCCAGTCAAAACACAAGACACTTGAGAGGAGGCAGAGTCACAGAGTTCCCAACCCTCCTGCCTGCAGAGCCCACGTGGATGGTGGATTCTCCAAAATCCCAGATGGATCAAGTCAGGGTAACTCAATCACCCTCAGCTGAACCAGCCTCATTTGTATCAGTCAAGGACCCGAGCCATTACGCCTCCTCCTCAAACTGGTTAGGCTGCAAATTAGATTTTCATCACTCCTGGGACAAAAAGCTGACTCTGCTGAGGTCACTGGGAGTTTGAGCATCCATTTCAGTGGCGCCATGACTTCACCAGTGGCTTGCCTGGGCAATATCCAGCCTGGGAGTCACCATGGATAATCCTACAAATGTGTTCAATAAAATCTGCCACTAGAACTGGCAGATAGCAGTAGTTCAGTTCTGTGCCATTTTCTTCTGCCCAGATGCAACAAAAGGAATATTTATCTGAAAGGAATGGGGATGGTAATGACCAATATCACTGCAGTTTTGACCAATGCCCTGGCAGAACTCAAAGCAAGTACTGAATACAGTTTATTCTTGTAAAATTGAGTAATTAAAAAAAAAAAAAAAATCAGACAGGACCTCTTCTGACTTACAACAGAAATCCTCTAAAATCTATCCTCTCAATGAAGTTTTACTGGAACAAAGTCATTGGTGGAGTGATATGAAAGAATAACCTGTGAAAAATAAAACACTGGGCCCTTATTCAGTAAAGCACTTGAGCAATAACCCAAATTTTAGGTAATAACTTCACTGAACTCAGCAAACAGATTGTGGTTTGGAGTATTTTGCTTACAAACTAACAAAATTAGACAAACAACCATGGATGCAAGCGGACATACAGACCTGGACCAAGCAACACAAACTGCCCCAGAGGGAAGGATTTTAGTGATGGACAGACACACCTACAAGATCAGCCTTGGGAAAAACATGTGGCTGCTTCCAAACCTACCAACAATCTCTTCTTATTAACCATTCTCTGACTTCAGTAAACTGCAAAAATAATGGTGCATTCTGTAAAAATGCATGTGTTAAAAAAAAAAAAGCCATTGAGTTAATCACTCCTTTAGCTGAAAGCATTGTTGAGGGGCTTTTCGAACAGAACAAAAATCTGCCCCCCAATAATAATTTTCCTTTCCCTATCAGCAGAGCAATCTTTCATCAGGACTGATTTTATTTGAAGCACTGGGGGTGCACGCTGGCACCAGGAATTTTTTTACTGAGACATTGTTCCAGGTTTCCATCGGGTTTAATGCTGGAACAGCACGTGACAGGACGGAGCGCTGCATTTTTCAAATATCCTTTAAAGCTGTGGGAAGACTCTCCTTAAAGGCAGCCCTCTCTCCTTTCAAGTGCCACACAAGCACAGCAGGCAGCTTTCAAAGCCACCTCTTCTGTGTCAGCCAGCAGGGAAGGCTGACAGGGAATTGCTTGTGTCACACTCCAAAAGTCACCAAAGCAGACACGCACTGAAAGGTGGATGGACCCAATTCTGCCTTTTTGTTTTGTTTTGTTTTCCTCCTCCTCTCAGTAGATTTCTGCCTTTCCCATTCATTCCAGCCAGGATGCTGTTCTGAATAGTGACTTAAACCTTGCAGAGTCATCCCGTGGGCCTCCCAAAAAATGGAGAAGCTTGAAATGAGATTTCTGAAAGTACTAAAATCATCTAGCTAAGCTGTATTGGGAGGTCAGAGGGCTTTGGTTCACTGCAATGTTTAGAGTTCTTTGGGACTGCAGCCTCGTGCTCTCACTGCTTGGCTTGTTTGTAGTTACACTTTGTATTCTCCAGGAGGGCACAGAGACTCCCCAGCCATCAGAGCCCCTTCACGTGGGTTCATCCCACCTTTAAAGCCCTCTCAGAAGCAGAAATGAACAGCCCAGGTGCTGCCTTTGATGCTCTCAGGAGGAGGAAGAGGAGGAGGAGGAGGCAGCAAATGCAGCAGCAGCATCACCAGGCAGGGACAGTGACACAGGGCCAGGCTGGGGACCAAGAGCCCACCCAGAGCCATGCAAGGCCCTCGGTGCTGCACTGAGGATAAATATCACAGCAGGTGTCACCTTTCCATGGCTCCCTGGCTGCAGACACGGGCAGGATTCAGCAGGGACACTGGCAGCTCTGGTTCTGGCACAGGGACAGTCTGGGCTGTCTGAGGTCACCTGTCTGGAGCTCTGTCGGGCTCTCTCAGCCAGACTGGGAACCAGCTGGTGAAAATCCCCTCAAAAGCTGCTCTCTCACAGAAACAGCCCTGCCCAGGCTCCACCTCTGGCTCAGGCCAGCATCCAGACATCTCAAATCTGCTGTGCCACAGAGCAGGAGCAAAGGTGGGGATGGATCCAAGCAGGCTCGTCCCCGTCCTCCCCAGACTCCTCTTCACCCTCCCTTAACCTGAATCACATCCTCACCACTCCTCTGACTTAACTCTGTCCTGTTACAAGAGAGAAAAAACAAACAAAAGGAGAGAAAACCACCTGAAGTTGGTCATTTTCTTCATAAATGGAGGAAAGAGAGGACTAGCAAGGGTCAAAGGAAAATAGGAAGAGAAGCTCTAATGAAGAAAGCAACATAATTTTGTCCTTCTTACATGGAACAGGATCTGCACTTGGAAATCACACTGAAAACCACAAGCTAGTTAAGAGCTGTAACGATAAACGCTGCTTTTAAAGATAAACTGTTCTCCATCTGCATTTTTTTTTGATCTTCACATGTCCAGGTGCAATGAAGGAAGAAGGAAACATCTGCTAGGGAGTGCTGAAACCCCAGAAAATAACATCAGCACAGCCATCACTCACTGTGTGCTTCATGCAGGGTGCCTGGACACGCTGGGAAGAGAAACCTGAGGCACCAAATATCACCAAGCACCTTCATCTGTTTGTTGTGCAGAGGCAATCACTAATCAGCATCTGGGGATGCAAATGCACTTACAGAAGTCAATGAATAAAACAGAAGAGTAGCTAGGGAGAAAAATAAGCTAAATACAACAACCTTGAGTTTTGAGCGCTGACTTTGTTGCACAGAAACAACGGGGGAAAAAACAGCCCACCACAAAGTCAGCCAAGCTCACAGGTCACCTAAGCTCTTCACCTGAGTCTGTCTGAGCCTAGAAGGGCAATGAATTAATTACAAGTACACAGATTATGAACTACAATAATCTTAGCCTAGGAATAGTGACAACAAGCTGGGATTTGGTTCAGTGTGATCTTAGCTCCTGTGGGCACTGCCACAACACCCCCCTCGAGTCCCATGCACAGTCAATTATTCAATACCCAAGTTCTACAAAGAGAAGTACCTGGATTCCTTTTTTCTCATCCAGAGGGAAGAAATCTTCTCTGCTATTTAAGCAGAATGAGTGCCATGACACCCTGCAGTTCTGCCAGCCCTAGCAGGCTTTTTCCTAGGTGCACTTTGAGCAGGATGAGGATTTGTCTACATGAACACGGAGCAGAGCTCAGAAGGGTGGAGATAAGTAGAGCAAAAGGGTGCTGGGAGCCTCAGGTCCACCCACACACACTGGAAAGCTTTGCTCCAGCTCAGGAGGCCACGGATGAAAAGCCCATTAGCAGCTGAAGTGCTCAGAGGGAGCTCCTGAAATATCCTGGCTCAAAGTCACCCTGGGGGTTCCCTGTAACCCCAACAAAAGCACAGAGAGTGGGGATGGGATGATGCAGGATTCCCTCCCAAGGTGCAGCACACGTGGAGCCAGGGGGAACAAAAAAAGAGTTCACTGACCAAAATATAATTGATTGAAGCCCATGTTGGTACTTCAGGTAGGTAATTGTGATAACATCCATCTTCCTTCTGCTCTTTGAGTTATTCTCTTACCCAAAAAGATCTGCTAAGGACCCAGGGTCTGCTGTGAGGAGAAGCCAGCAGAGCTCCCCAGCCCTGTGGGCCATGGGATAATTCAGACCACAATCAAACCACACATTCCAGGTTTTATTTCAAAGTGGAGCACAGGAGAACCCCACAGACCTTGGGGGATCTCTCAGCTCATGACAGCACATTCAAACAGCACCTGGTGGATGAATTTCTTTGATAGAACTCATCCCACTAATGATTTGGGTTTTTTTAGGAGTCTAACCAAGAAAGGACAATTGAAACTTGTTATAAAACACTGAGCACATCACCACCAGAATATGGTTACAAGATTCCTGCTCTGTTTTCATTCCCGTGCTGCTCCCACACTCTGTGCTGGGACATCAATTTTCATTCTTCATGATTTAGGGTCGTTATAGGGTGGGCTTTGTGCTAGCAAAGAACCCATGATCTGTAACAAGACTGAATTTCTACTTTACTGGACAAATATACCAAAAGAAATTGTGGCATCTTGGTGGGTTGCTAAGCAACCAAGAGCTCCAGTGTCACTTGTTTGTGATCAATTCAAGTCATTCATAGGGCTCTGAAGCAGCAGCTCAGGAATTCCAACAAAATCTGTGCCTTGGGAAAGCCAGGGGGACTTCCTGACACACAATAACACTTTCTTTCCTCTAAGATAAACTTTGTAGATGTTCTTTTGATCTGTGTGATATGTTAATCCATTATTCTTAACATACTGCTAATGGGAAAAGCTATAATTAACTAACTACAGCATTGTAATGCATGCAAGATAAACTGATCTAATTAGTAGTGTTTAAAGTAGTCCCTGTCCTCTCCCACTGGGGAAAGGAGCAGATCCTTTCTGATCACAGGAGCAACTGTCCCCAACATCGTTTTATGTAAAGAATAAATTCCTTTTTGTTCCACTTTTTTTTTCTCCCAAAGAGAAGTGATAAAGTAAATTTTTAATGGCAAACAAGGTGGCCCCAGTCCAAGCCACTCGAGGTACACATCCAAGCTGTGAATAATGTAATCTTTCATTTAAATGAAGGCTTATCTGTTGGCTTTCTTGGGGTAAAGAAGTGGACTGTTATATTTTCACTCATGAAGTTTAATTACTGAAGTAACTCATACTGAATGCCCACAATAACCGCACTCAGTGAGTTAAATGTATATTGCTGAAGTACAGTCTTTATTTCAGCCTCATATTCAAGATTCATCTCATCCCTATTTTGATAAAAAATCAATAATAAACAGGAAGAGTTTAGAAACAAATTCGTTTCCAAGCTGTGTGCTGCATATGGCAAAATTTCAACTTCTTGATTGCTGGCAGGTGGTTTTTTACTAAGGATATTTAATGATAATTTCATATACACTGGGCAATATTTCTAAAGAAATTACCTTCTGCAAATCTCGGTGCCCTGTCCTGCGCATCTCATTTTAAAGTCACATGATCTGGACTTGTAGTTCCTCTGCAAGCCAGACTCCACCGACAGCAGATGCTCAGCCTAAATGAGCACCAGAAACTGGTGAACCAGAATTTCCTAATTGTTAATGACCCATTGAGAGAGGGGCTTATTTGGTTTGGGGTGTTTTTTTTAAACACAAAGAAAATTTACTACTTTTAAGCAAGAGAGAAGTGTTACCACAGCAGGAGTTGTGCACTCTGGTATTTCATATCAGAAGCAGAGGCACGTGGGAAGCAATGGCCACAGGATGGCAAGCACAGCTCCAACGAGGTAATATTTCACGTTCATAAACGGCAAAAAAAAAAAAAAAACATATTAATTTAAAGTACAGCTTTTCACCTCCTCTGCTTTCCTCAGACTGGTATCTAAAGTCATAACATTTATTATTTATTGTTTGTGGAATAGGATTTGGGGGAGCTACACAGCACATATCAACTCGGTCACACCAAACAAACCCTTGGCAACGACACAGAAATGCCACCTGTCACCGCTCTGGTGAAATTTTCCAAAACCACATTTCAAGCAGCAGTATTCCCAGGCAGTGCTGCACACCTGTACATAATCCAACAAAACACAGCTTAGTTCCTTTCTACACCAAAAGAAGCCAAGTATCCCTAAGGATGGAAGCGGCAGAGGCAAAGCCCACGTACATTTGCCGTGTCTGACTACTGGAAAACAGAATCTCCTTGGACTGCGTTGCCAAGCTCCCCGATGCTCTCTGATCGTGCAACACAAATCGATAACACACAGTCCAGACACCGAGCCTCAGCGATCCCAGCAGCTCTCCTGCCGTGCAACACGAGCACATCGCTTCCCCGGCGAAAAAAAACCAACCTTGGGACTTCGCTCATTATTTAGGAACTGCAGCAAACCCCCCCCACAAATCCTCTCCAAAATCACTTGGAAAGCACAAACAAGTGTTCGCCAAGATGCAGGACATCCGGGCTCGCAAACTTGAGGCCACCTAAAGCAACACGGGAGTGACATGCCGACCCCCAGCCGAGCCCCCGGCCCGTGGCTCTGTCCCCCGGACCCTCCGCGCTGTCCCCCGGCTCCGCAGGGCTCCGCACCCCCGAAACTTCCCGCGGGCAGCGGCTCCTCCGCCCGGGGACCCGAGTGCGGGGAGAAGGGGCCGGACCGGCTCCCCGGGACCCCCCGAGCCCCCCGCTCTCCCCCGGTCCGGGCTGAGCCCGGCTCCGCTTCCTCATCGCTCCGCAGGGCGCCGCCGCTGCGGGACCCGGTGCGGTGCCGGGAGCAGGAAAACCAGTTTTCAGATCAGAGCGATAATAATTAAAGAGCGCTTTGGGAGCCAGGCGGGGCGAGCCGGGGCGGCGGCAGGGCAGCCCCGCGGGCGGACACCCCCGGACCCCTCCCCGGTCCCCCCGCCGTACCTTGAGCCCGGGCGGGCGGAGGGGTCCCGGTGGCGGCGGCGGCTCCGCAGCCCCGTCCCGGCGCTCCGAATTAATCGCTCCACCCCGAAAAAAAAAAAAAAAAGGGGGAGGTAGGGGGGGAAGGAAGGAGGGGGAGCGGAAAAACCCAACGCAACCACCCCAAAGCCAGCCCCGCTCCACACCCACGAGGAGGGAGAGGGTCCCTCCGTGACTGGCATCGCTATCTCCTCCGGCGGAGCTTGCAGGGAGCCATGGCAACGAGCCCCCGCGCTCCCCACAGCCTCCCCCGGGGCACAGCCACCCCCGCCCCGGCTCCGGCCCCTCTCCGGGTCCCACCTGCCCGATCCGAATGCCCCCGGCCGGAGCCGGCTGCCAGCGGCACCTCCGCCCCCGCCGCTCGGGCGGTACCTGGGGATGCAGGGAGGGAGAAGAGCAGGGAGCGAGGGGAGCCCCTGCCCGCCCCCAGCCCGGGTGGGGCGTCCCGCAGCCGGGCAGGTGCCGGGGAGAGGCTCCCAGGGCCGGCCAGCCCAGAACCGGGGCGGGAGGAGGAGAACGGGATGGCCGAACCGCGGGCGCTGCCCCGGCAGGACCCGGGATGCTCTCGCTCCGGCGGGCAGCGGCTCCGCCAAAATCCAGGCAAGGAGGAGCGAGGCGCTGCCAGGGAAGGGACGGTCCCCGCCTGGTCTCGCCCCTCTCTCGGGTGGAGAATTGTCTCCAAAGATGAGGAAAAGATGAAGATTAAGAAAACCGCAACTGGATTTAGCCCTTCCCCCCTCTCCCCTACTACACCGTCATGTACCCAATCATCCCAACACCAAACCTCGGAAAACCCTCTTTTCCTCGTCGTTTTTTTTTTTTTTTTTTTTGCTTGTTTGTTTGGTTTTGGGTTTGTTTTTTTTTTTGGGGGGGGGGGCGTTTTTTGGTTTTGTTTTTTTTGTGTTTTTTTTTTTTTTCTTGCGAATGCCACCCTGTGTGCTGTACAAGACCACGGAACCAGCTCAGGTTCACGTGTGCGCTTGAGCGCCCGGACTCTGCCTGGGCGCTTCATGCTCCCAGCCCTGTGTGGAATGGGCTAAATATTTAAGTAATTGGTAAAGACAGTCGTCACAAATCTGCCAGTCATTGTCTTAAGCACTCCATCCCGAGAGGTGGGGAAGGTCAGACACAATCATTTTCATGAGGGCTTGGACTCCTCAGACATTTCTGTCTCGCTGCTGACCTTTGGGTGCTTTTCTTTTCCCTGAGCCTTGCCTAATGCACTGAACAGTAATCATAAAGTAACATTCACGGACATTAAACCATAAACCCACCCTACCGAATCACAGTGGCACTCCCGGGGATTATTAGCATTTGGGTTAAAGATTTTTGGGACAGTGGCAATTGGAATTCGTGGATGCACTGGCCAAGTGGTGTTATTTATCTCCTGCAGATTTAAGTCGGAGAGCTTGCCTTTTGGATGAGAAGTAAATAATTAAAGATGGCAGTAGAAGAAAAAATATCTGAAAAGTAGAAGGGAAAAGGGCAGAATAGTTTAATGTATTTGTTAAGCAAGTGCAAAACAGTTCAAACAATGGCAAGTTTGCAGTCATGCAAAGTCAGGCAATTAATAGATAGCATTTTTATATTCAACTATGCATGAGTGAACCAGCACCAATATAAATGCATGGAGCAGAGCATGGAAAGCTGCTGAGGAAGCTCTGAAGTTGGGCAGATTTCTGTGTGGCAAACACCCAGCCCAGAGCACACCAGAGGACTGGGAATCCTCCCTTTGGATCCTGCCCTCCACGCCAGATCCTGAATTGAGCCACTGTTCCATCTGAAGACAGTAAAATGTTATATTTACAGCACATTGCTTTCCAAAGCAACCAACAGCTAAGCAACAGACCTGTGCCCTGTGAGCGGAAACTCGGGAAATAAATGGACAAGGAGGCAGCTCCAGGGAATGTCTGAGGGCTGCCCGTGGATTGAAAAGCCATTTGACCCAGTACCCAAGAGCCAGCAGAAATCCACTCCAATCCAGAGGTTTGAGCCTTGGCAATGCCTTGGAAATGCCAAGGGTGGGAAGCTGCTTGTCTGGGAGCAGAGATAAGAGAGCTGGGAGAGCCAGGGAGAGCTGGCACTGCCCCTCCTGCCATTGCCAGGAGGATGAAAAGTGGAGCCAGTGACTCTCACCCAAGTGGAACCCTGCCTGCTGAGAATTTTAGACTTTCTGTGTTGAAAGGCACAGAGACCCTCAAGAGAACACTACATTTGACCTGAGGCTGTGGAGAAAGCTTCCAAAATTGATTGATAGGACTGGGATTATGGGTGTGTAGTTTGAATAGAAGTGTGTAATATCACATGGTGGAAAACTTAGAGTTTAAGGTTTTAAAATACAGCAATATATATGGAGCTAAGATGGAGGTTTTAGGCAGTGGCTGGTCCTTTTTCTTCATGGGTTTGGGTGGTATTTTGTAATTGGTCAGAAAAGTCTGCATTGTGAGACATAGGTGATTAGTTATTGAGTTAAAAGTAAAAGTAATTTGAGTGTCATTTCTTAATTGGACAGTTTTTCCTTAAAAGACCTTGTAGAGATAGATACGGGGCCATTTTGTAGCTTGTGAATGAAGTGCTGCAGAACTCACAGCTTGTAAGAGTGTAATATAGATAAGAAATAATAAAAACCTGAGTCCAAACACTGCCCTGCCAATGCTGAGCTCCACCCAGGATACCTCAGCAGCACCAGGAGTCTCCAGGTTGATTTTTGCAGGGCTCTGGCAGAAAGAAGGGAGGTACCAATTTCATAACCTGCAGAGACTGCTTGAGGCAGGGCTGCTGCCAAAGTCAGCTTCCCATCTGCCCATCCCTGCATCCCTGTGCCACAGAGGGAGGGAAGCTGGGCTCACAAAATGCAGCCACCCCTTAGACCTTCATCTCCCTGCTTAGCTGGCCCAGCTCCTACATCCTCCCTGTCAATGGGATTTTCCCAAGGTCTTCTCCCATGTTCAGGTTTGAGGCCATAAATGGAAAGCATTAAATGGTTCTAATTTTTCACACAGAGTCGTGCACAAAGTTTTTTTTTTTTTTTCTGCTAGGAAGCCAGATGATGGCAAAGCCCAAGTACAGCAGCTTCCCCAGAGCTGCTCCAGAGTTGCAAAATAAAATAAAATGTGTTCCTGTTAGTAATGATAATAACATGGCACTAGCTAAATCTATTTGAGAATAGGGTTTGCCTTAAGTAAAGTGTAAATAGACATAATCAATCGTGGCTCACATTTCACTGGGCTCTGAAATGGGGCAAATGTCGTGGCACTTAAGTCTGCACCAAACAAAAATAAAGACAGAGAAGCTCAGTGTGGTCCTCTCACAAAACTGCTCTTTATTTTGGGATTTCCTGCTGAAAATCAAGGGGCCTTTTCATCAGACCCTCTGCTTGATGTGAGAATGAGAGAGCAACACTGCTGGAAACACAGGAAAAAATTAATTCTCTCTAGGCTGGTACTGATCACATATTTAAAATACACACTAAATGCATAATATTGTCTGAAATCAAGTGTGAGAGAGCCCCCTCAGAATATTTACCTCAGGCGTTGTCTGAAGGAGTCAGAAGGAACAGCAGGTGTGTTTTGCCAATCCCATCTGTAACTTGTTACCTGATTCCCGGAATGTTCTCCCTCAAGACCATCTTAAACCCAGTTCCAGAGTCTGGTGGCAGGCTCAGAAGATTCCCAATCCTACTCTAAATGCCGTTTAAGACACATGAAATACTCAGGACAAAAGAACAGATTGGCCAGATTTTCTGTGGAGGAAATTAAATTGCTTGTAATTGCCAGCACATATCCCATCAGCAGAGCTCGTCAATAAAGATGCTGTAATTTTCTGAATAGGTAGATATGCAAAAAGGGGAATGCATTTGAATGTCAAGAACCACAATTTGATATGGACTAAAAAAAAAAAAAAAATAGGATAAATAAGCTTCTGGGAATCTAGTTTGGTCCTGGACAAATTAAGTGGCTAAAATAATTGACATGATGCCATTTAAATTTTGAAAGGATGCCCTGCTACAACATTTTGCAGCATTTTCCTTAACTTTTGCCATTTTAGAGTATTTAAGTTATACCAGCTGAGATGCAGCTTGAGAGGCACCAAGCTGCTTTGGGAGCTTGGAGTTCACAGGAGAAGATTTGGACCATTAAGGGAAAAACACAGAGAGAAGGTGATGCACATCCTGCTAATGGTTTATTAAACACAGATCTGAGTGGTCTGATTGTAAACACACCTCATCAACACACCTCAACACTTAACTTTGAAGTGCTGAAAGTTGGATGGGTCCTGACCAGAGAGAAACTCCAGACATGCCAGAAAATTCTCATCTATCCCTTCCTAATGAGAGTCCAGGAGAAATCCACGTGATCAAAGGACAGCAAATTTAAAGAGAATTAAAGGAACTACCACTTCTCACAGTTCAAAGCAGTCCCAGGAATTCAGGCTTTGAAGAACCTGGAGTGAAATGTTGGGACATTTTTTTTTTTTTTCTAATCTGATTTTTTTTAAGGCTGGATAATTTTATGACTGCTAATAACATTTGTAACTATGCAAGCTAAGATAATAACAATGGTAATCAAATCTCATGCTTCAGGGCATAAATTGATTGCTTGAAGGGGTTACGGAGAATTTTCAGGTTTTCCCACCACTGAGTCCATGATTTCACAACTGACTAAGTGCATTACAAGGGGGGGATTTGCTGCTGCAGCCAGACAATTGATCTAATCTGTAATAACAAATCTGACACCAAAATGCAGCGAGCTGCCTGTCTGCTGTGCAAACACGAAGAGATTTAGGCTCAAATTCAGGGAAATATTTGGTTCTTATTTTCCAGTTGGTTTCCTACAGGCCTTCTGAGAGAAAGCAGCAAGATCTAGGTTGAAAACAAATAAATCCAAAAAAACCCCAACAACTCCACAACATTTAAGAGCAGGAACGTAGCAGTGCATCTGAAAGATCATTTAGGCAAGGGGGGCTCATCCACAGGTTCAGGTCCAAAGATCAGGATGGAAAACAATTCACAGAGTGGGCTGACTCGTGTATCCTATGGCCAACCACATATTTCCACATGTTGCCATCAAAAAAGGAGGTCGTGGTCTCTTTTCCTTGAAAAACAGGCACAGCAGGAGATGAGAGAGCTCAGCCTGGAGATGGGGATTTAGGTTTAATTCCCAGCTGGACCAGCAAGCTCCACACAAGTTTGTACTCTGCTTCAGGACAGACAGACCGAGCTCTGGAGAGCATTTCATCCAGCAGAAAAGAACTGAAGATTCCCTTGAGCCAAGCTGAGGCAAAATTGGGCCTCACTTTTGTTACAGAATTTATGGAAGGACGGTTTGAGCTCCAGTGATGCCACAACAGAGTATTCCTGATTTTCCATAGAATCCCAGAATGGTTTGGGTAGGAAGGGACTTAGAGCTCATCCACTCCATGGGCAGGGACATTTTCACTACCCCAAGGTGCTCCAAGCAGGTCTTAGACTTTTCCAGGAATCCAGGGGCAGCCACAGCTTCTCTGTACCTCACAGGGCAGGATAGGAGAGGTCCAGGGCTCGGCCATGCAGAGGAACGAGGACATTTATTAGGAAAAGTGAGTGCACCTCACAAAACCAGCTGTGTGAAAACACATCTTTGGTCTCTGCAAGAACTGGCACAAAGCCCAGGAGCAGGAAGCTGCAATATTTAGAGAATTGGAAGCGTGACTCACGTCAGGACAGCGGCATCGATCTCATTCGTTTGTGGAAGAGATTAAAGGGGCCCAGGAATAAAGATTTCCTATTCCTGAACAAAAGCTGCTACTCGCTGGACAAAACCTCAGCAGAGAGGTCCTGCAGTTGTTCTGACCCCTGCCCAGTGTGGAGGTGGGATTTGGAGAGTGGAGCCTTTGCCTGGGTAATCCATGAGCACAGTGATGTTTTTGCAGTGATGTGGATGAGACCTATTGCTCACCTTCAATTGCTGAATAAAATGCTTTGTGGCAATTTTTCCTTTTTTTTTTTTTTTTTTTATTTCTTCTTGTCAAGGTCAACTGACATAAGTTCCACAAAATTTCTACTGCAAAAACCCTACGCTGATATAACACAAAAAAAAAAAAATAAAGGCAAGGATTGTAAAGAAATGGTTTGTGCACATTTTTAGCTGAGAATCAAACCCGTTTGGATGGCAGTAACAACAGACATTTACAGAATTACTGTAGCTGCCTTTGAAACTGAGCAGTCACAGTTCTGAACATAAACAGCCAAACCAGAATTACCAGGCACCCCCTCCCAAACTGTGCAGACACATGCACAGGATGATTGCCTTGGGCTTCATTTGGCTTTCATGAGAGAAGAGGAAATGGCCCTGATCTCCTAAGACAGGGACCAACAGTGGGCTTGGCTAATGCTGTCATTTGTATTCTCCCATTTTTTACGTCCATGGAGCTGATTTTATGACAATGACCTGCATTAAAATCCACATAAAAGCCCCCAAAACAATAGATGGGGATTTGCTGAACCAGTTGGTGCTGCCTGTGTTCCTTTACCAATTTAATGTGACTGGTGGCTCACAGGGTGTTCAATAGGTCACCTGCATCAGCAATTTCAGCCCAGACAATTTGCCTCTAAATACCACAAGCTCTGATACACATTTTCCAATTACAACTCAGACTGCTTTTAAATTCCACCAGACAAAGTTATAGAAGTCTAGAGGTCTCAGGAAACGACAGCATACAAATAATTCAATATTAAAGCAATTTTTTTTTTGCACAGTCAGGCTATGAGCAGTTATACAAAATTATTATGCAAGCAGGGAAGTGATAGCTTGACCAACAACGTGAGGCTTCTCTAAAAATATTGGCAATTCTCACATAACAGAGCACATAAATGATTTATCCCTCTTCAGTGTCCTTCAGAAAAGGCATTCAATGAGAAAAAAAAGCTAGTAATGGAAATATCAAATAGAATAATTGGGAAAACACTGTTAAAAAAGCAAACCTTTTATGCATATATACAAATTCATGTTATGGGAAACCAAGAAATTTTATTAAAAATAAGAATCACCCAGTAAATACTGAAAATGTTGTCATTAAGGCAGGATGATGAGTGTGGGTCAAAATTATATCCTTGCAAGAATGAAAGTAAGGATTTAAAGTGCTGGGGATTACCCAAATACTCAGAATTATATTTGTAATGAATGATAATATATAGTAATAATTTCAATAGACTGTGCAGGCAGTCTAGCGTTATTTTTTTCAGCATTTAAATAAAAAAAGATAAATACTTCCAAAACTTTCAGATCAAACCTAAGAGTAAATGAGGTGGTGCAGGGTGACTTTAACCCCTTGGTCAGCTGGCTGCGAGCAAGCAGGAGATTTTTCCAGAGTATCCAGAAAATGCAATGGGATGGAGCAAGGACAAGGACAAGGAATGAAAGTCATGGGATTGGGATCCCTACAGAGATCCTATACTCTGAGTGGGACATAAATCAGAGGGATTTAAAAGCCACTGGTTTAACCTTGTCTGTTTGAAGGCTACAAAATCCAAAACTGAATGAGCAGAGAATAGGAAATAAGTGTTAATTAAACAGAGAGTTAATTAAACTTTATGCTTTGAAAAAATTTGCTTCAGCAAAATTTTCTGACTTGTGGTAAAACATTTGTGATGGGCCATTATGACACCAAGACCAGATATTTTTCTTTAAAATACTTTTTAGCTCGAGAATAAAGATTGAATTGGGGATGTAGAACATGAGAAGCTCCTGTCAGTTGATCACAAAGGTTGATGCCCAGCAGTGGCAAAAGCCCAGCTCAGCACAAGATCCAGGCCAGGAGGAGCCTGGAATGAGCCAAGGATGCACAAAGGTGACCTCAAAAGAAACCCATTAATCCGAGTCCTGTCAGCAAAGGGAAACTGGTTTTGAGACTTTCCTAGCTCTGAAGTGGCTGCAGCTGTAGCAAACCCCACATCTTACTCCTGCTGCATAGTCCAGCTCGGGGCTGGAGCAGGAAAAGCCCTGTAACAACAGCCACGTCCTGCCTGAGGGCTTCAAAACTTCCTCAGGGAGGTAATTTGCTCCCTCAGAAATCCACAGCAAAAAGAGATAGATGTCCTCCTGCAAATGCATCCTTGTTTGGGTAATTCCAGCAGGGAGGGGAGGCAAAACCAGGGAAAAACCCCTGTTAAATCCAACCTCCAAACCTGTCAAATCCAGGAATCTCTGTGTTGAGATTCCTGCTAAAGGACAGACTCATTTAATGATTTAGAGTTTCCATGAAGTCCAAGCTGAGCTGACTTCCAGCTCCTTGAAGTTAATCTGGCTCTGACACTTCCCATCAACTGGAAGTTCATCCTGGATCCTTTTCTAAGTGTCTCTATCATCTAACAGCTCCCAGATTTCAGCTTTGGTGAATCTGCTCTCTCAGTCCTTCTGCCACCTGCCTTTTTTTGCTGGGCTCACAGGAGCTTCTCTGCCAGTGGCTCTGTAGCACACAGTAAAGCAGTGAAATGCACACCAGAAAGGACATTTTAAAAGTGTCCTGCCTCCTTTGGGAGCTAAATGCACGTGTAACACTAACAATAATCCAATAATCTACATGTAACTATAAATTTCTCTGTCTGCTGGCAGAACCAAGCCTTCCCAAGGTCCATGGCACAGCCCTGCAGATAATCCACACTGAGGAGTCACACACATCCCTTAGAGAAGCAGCAGAGAAAGAAATCCCCATGCCAACATCCAACCTCTGGGCAGGAATGCAAGCCAGGCATCATTTTCCCAGGATGACAGTAATCACCACTGTACCAAAGGAACTCTTGTAAAAGGAATTGTTTCCAGACAGAGATATTCAATCCTCTGTAAATATCTGAACATTCAAACTGTTGATGTTGCTCTTACCTTTGCTAAAATGAGTTTCCTTCCCTCTGCCATCTAAAATACATTAAAAGCCTTTCATGTTTCCTTGGTGGGGGGGGAGCAGGAAGGGTGAAGTTACCATTCTCTTTCAAATTATAAATAAAACAAAAAACTCTTTCAAATTTGACTTTTTCTGACTTTTCTGCCTGACTACATCTCATTCCAATCCAAATAGTTGCAGCATTCACTTGTTAATTATCTCCTAATTTGTAAGGGACTAACGGACTGTATTTTCTCTTCTTGCAATAGTCAGTCATATAATCTTATACATTTCTTGAAAATCAATTTGTTCTCCACCCTTACTGCCAAGAAATTGAACTGACTGAAAATAAAGAGAAGGATGTTAAATAATGCAGCTGCAGCAAAAGCAAAGCCAAAAACCCCTGACACAAACCACTGAGAAAGGAAATCCTTGTAAGCTAACCTGTCTCTTCCAAAGCTGGAGTAATCAGGGATGAAAAGACAAAATAAGACCTCAAAATAAGCAGGTCTCTCTGATCAGAATTGTTTCACTCATACAAGTTTTAATTCCACACGAAGATGCCTTTCTGCAGGCCCAGCAGTTGGAACACTACAGGGCCCTTAGGTGGAAAATTAGAATATAAAGGCAATTAACTGCCAATTAATCTTGTGAGGTCAATGGGAAACAGCCTGAATTGCTGTTTCCAGATGGGCAGAGGGACATGCTGGAATTTAATTTCTGCTGTCACCGCTGCTCTCTGGCACAGCTCCGAGCTCTCAAAACAAGGCTCTGGAACACCAATGAGTTGGCAAAATTTGGGGGTGTTTCAGCTTCTTCTGGTGCCAGACTGGAGATGTAAGTCCACCCCAGATGGATTTGGATTTTTCCCCCACTGTGCCACCCTTAGGTGACAATTTAGCGTGGCCTGAAAAAGTGTCACCACGTGTCCAAAGGTGATGTGTTGATGAAATTCACCAGAGAATGATTTGCTGTTTAAGGTTATTTAAATTTCAATGAAATATTGGCAGTGCTGGTTGAAAAGCTCTAAGATTTAGAAATATACTCAAATTTCCAAGCAGGTTATGTGTTTGAAAAGAAGACAGTATTGACTTTCCTGAAACACACTTTTAATGTTCCACATTGAAATGTAAAATGGGATAGGGAGTTGGGTTTATCACAAGCAGCTGAGAGAGAATAAAATTAAAAAAAAAAAATAAATTCATGGCTTCAAATTAAAAAAAAAAAAATCAAAAATCCCTAAAATATTCAAAGCAATGGCTGGAGGTGTGAATGCTGCCAGTGATTCATACACTGGGGAAGAAAAAGAAAAAACCCAAAACCAGTGAGAGATACTTACACTTCAGTGTTTTGACTCATGTTTTCTCATTCAAAGATGTTATTTGGACTTAAAACACTGAGCAAGCTGCAGCAGATTGATGGCTGAGGGTTTTGAGGGCTGTGACAAGCCCAGTGCTGACAAAGCCTCCTTTAAACCAGGCCTAGCTGTGGTCACAGACCACTAAGCCAAGGCTGGGTTTAAATACTGCTGTAATAAAGCCAAGCTAACCCCTGGGGGCACCTGTGATGGTCCCTAACATATTAATTGACCAATGTAGCTCAAAATTGAGTAGTCTTAGATGGAAACTATGTTTTCTCTTTAAAATATGTCGTGTTTTAGCTCATTAGAAACTGATCATGACAACGGTAGAGGTGAAATACAATATTTTCCCTACAGTTTTATGGCAAGTATTTATCCTTCAAGAGAAATAATTATCTTTGTCCCAAGCATTAGTTCCCTTCATGGCCAGGGAAACTTTGCTTGCGTGCCTCCCAGAAAATCTATTTTCCACCTCCACCAGAAAATCTATTTTTGGTCCACCAAAGAAAATGAGGCAATTAGGTGGAAAAGTGGGAAGCCAGAGACTTCCACTCACTCTGTGGGGTGGCTGCAGAGTCAGTGGGATAAGTTGTGCAAGGCCATGGAGAAACTGCAAGTTCAGCCTGCAAAAGGCAAGAGAAAGTAAAATATGGCTTAAAGTGTGATGAAGGGGATAAGGAAGCTTAGGGGTGTTTACGCTGATGAGGTTATTGGCTTGGAGTGTGACCCAAGGAGAGGATAAATGGATTGCTGCCACTCCAGGGCTCTGTCTGGGCTGGGAAGGACGATGAATTACAGGGATTTAATTGGCAGCTGCCTTTTCACCTGTGCTGAGTAAGTGCTCTCACTTGTGCCTCTGGAGTTATGGGTGCCAGGAAGGGCAAAGACAAGCTGGAATGGATAAAAAAAAGACAGCTGAGTAAGAGAGGAGCATGATTTGAGTGCTGGGATAAATCAGGAGTGATACCCCTGTGAAACGGGGATACATTGATCAGAATGAGACCCCTGCTCATTAAGTGAACAAGTCGCTTCTGAACCAGGAGAAAAAACACCAAACTGCCTTAAATTAAAGCTGTTACAGAGGCATCCTCGCTGTCCAATTTGCACAGGGTTTGTTTTGCTTGCAGAATAATTTATTATTATTTCTGTTGCAGTAATGGCCACGAGTTCAGCGTTGTGTGGGCTGTGTGCTCACTCCTGAGACAAAATCCAAAAATACAGAGATCAGGCAGGGGCTGGTGCAAACAATGACAGTGGAATGGGGAATGTTGGCAATGCAAGTGTGTGTTTTATAGAATAAAGGGTTTTTTTTTTTTACCATGCTGTGATCCTGTCCTGTGATTCCACAATGCCCTTGGCACTCTGAAGGTCTCACTGGCCAGGGAGGTTTGTCCTTGGGGCTCTCAGACACTTTCTGGGTGCTCTTTAAACACAGCTCAGGGTCCCCAGGGAGCAGGGGGTGCCTGGAGAGTCTGCACGGGGGGATTGAGTCTATTATTGCCCTGGGGAAGAGGAGGGGAAAGAGGATGCACAGCAGAAGGATAATGGGTAAAAATTAACTGATAGAGCTGAAAAGCATCAGCCCCTGTGTGGGGGCCAGAGCTGAGCTGCTCATTCCAGTTCCCACCTGGACAGAGTTGAAGTTTCCTTCAAGGGAGATGGGAGGAGAATTCTCTGGGGTTTCCTCCAAGCCTGGGGGGGTTCAGGAGCCTGATGCCCCTCTGGAGGCCACTCCAACTGCATGCAGTTACCGAGTACTTCTCAGGTTTTTCCTCCTCTGTTGTTATGGAAACAGGCTGTCCAAGGGCTGCCGAGCTTCTGAATGCTGGATGTGCAAGGAGGGCAGGTAGACAGGGAATCCCTCTGTGCAGCTCCAAAGCTGAGTAAAGATGAGGATGTTATTTTGGAGATAGATTAAATAAGCACAGAGAGCCAAAAGCTCTATCACAGAGGCATTCCTAGGATGGCCATATCCATAGGAAAGGCTGCTGGTGTGAATTTCTGTACCCACCTGTGGGCATGTGCAGCACCACCCTGCTGAATGAGTGCCAGAGGTTTTGCCTGAGGGGACACCTCATTACATCCAATTTTCCCTGGTGCACATTTTGTTAGGACATTCCTGATGTTTCTCCATTTGATTTTCTTAAATCTCATTTCATTCATTTCCTGAAGTTGCAGGATCAAAGACCTGAAGATATAAACCTGTGCCATGATGACAGTGGTGATTTGGAGAAGGACACCTGAGGAAATTCAACAACTCTCAGTGCTCTAAGGCTGGAGATAATAATTCCAAGTCTGTTATTTCATCCGGGGTAACATGCATCCTCCAAACCTCTGCTTCCAGTTCCTTGCTTGGCAGATCAGAGTGGTTTTTTTGGAGCTCCAGCCCTGTGTGGAGTCAGTCTGATGTTCTGAGCCCATGAGCCAAGGCAGTTTTCTCAGAAAGACTCAATGACTTCTTTCAGAGCTTGCAAGAGGCAGCTGGCAGACACATGGACTCGTGTGAGCAAGCCAGGAAAATGTGTCTGATTGCAAAAAGGGCAAAAGAGATGATTAATCTCTCCGAGGGCTTTCTAGCCCACCTTCTCTGCAGTCCATCCATGGAGCAGCTCCTCTCTGCTTCTCCCCAGCACCCTTGGTTCACTCGCTGCTCCCTCCCTCTTTATTCAGCTGCACAGTTTGCCTCAGACTGTTCAAAGGCTGTAAATCAGATTGCAAGATTTAAGCAGGGAACAAAACCATCACAAGCCAATTCACACAGCCTCGGCAGGAGAAAAGAGGAAAGGCAAATTCCCCGGCGCTGTTTCCCTAATGAAGCTCACACCTTTGTGTGGGAGCGAGGTTGTCTGCGGTTCCCTCCTCTCAAGGAGCTCTTCAGCTCTCTGCTAAAGCTGCTAATCAATGCTCTGGGAATGCCAGCCTGGAATGGCAGCCATTCCAGGAGTATTTGGCCACTCAGTCATACCTGCTATACCATATCATACCAAATCTAACTCGCTCGGGATGCCGCAAGCTCTCGTAGGTAAAATCCCGGCGTTTCCGAGTCAGATCGTGGGGTGCTGCTGGACATAGGAATGAAGGAAGAGAAAGGGTTGGATTGTAGGAAATTCCACCCCTGCTCCAGCCCTGGGCCACACTGGAACAGAGTCAGGGCTCGTGGTGCCCTCTCCTGGTGCCAGAGCTCCTCCGTGGCGTGGCACCACCACCATGGTCACTGGTGTTGGACTGACACCAGCTACTGATGCTTGTTTATGTGTCTGTGAAAACGCTGAATTCAGTCAGCAAAGCTCCCACACTGCGAGAGAAGGGATGTGACCAATCCATGAGGTCTGTCACCGTGCCAGGGCTGGCCAGGCAATGAGTGATGCTGCAGTGACCCACGAGCTCATCGTTCCTTCTGGAAGCACCACAGCCACACGTTCTGGCCTGTGAAATGATCCCGAGTTTTTAGCTGGCACAAATTCTTTGGATGTCAAGCTGGATTCTTCCAGGCTGGTTTTGTGCTGCTCTGCACTGCCTGAGCTTGATAAAACCAAAACCCCTTTCTAGGTCTTGTGGAAGGAGTCTCGTGAACAGCAGACCTGGCTCCATGGGCAAAGTCACTGTGGGAGTTTCCCAAATAAATCAATCCACATTCATCAGACCCTCAGAATACATATCAGTGTCAAAGTTGTCCTGGGAACATAAAACAAATCCTAGAGAAGACCTTTCTTTGCAAAGATTGTCCTTCCCTACAGGATACACAAGCTCTTCCCTCGAGCAGTGTTCTCAGGCTGGAGAAGATACAAAGGTTTGGTGTGGTCAGCTAAAAACTTGAGCATAACTCCTAAATTCACAAGAGAAGAATTGGGTCACTATGGCACAGTAACAGAACAAAGCCCTGTGATGATCAGACAGCTTTTTATTACTGAAGAGTGCATCAGACTTCGAATTCCAGTGCAGAAAAGGGGAAATCTGGAATTCTACTGTCTGTCTCTCCACCTAAAAATTAAATTACATGGTATTTTTGCACCACTATTTTCTCCTGAAGGTAACATCACTTCCAGTTACCCTGAAGTCAACTGAGAGCCAGTTCTCTTCTAAGTGCACTTCTCAGAGCTGACAGCAGCTTGGAGAAAAGATGATCATGCAGGAGCAAGATTGCACTAATTGCAGAAATAGGTGTTTCAGCTGCTGCTGGTTTGGAATATTGAAGTAAATTAAAACAAATGAAGCTGACATTAAATAGATATTTAGAAAAAGTACCAAGGCTGGGGAAGCAGAGCTGGGCAGGAGATGAAGGAGGTGTTTCATGATGTGCAATGTTTTGTGATCTCATCGCTGTTCGTGTCACTGAGTGCACAAAGTGACCTGAGTCTTTCCAAGAATCTGCTGTAAGACTTGGGATAAATGTCCTGCTGTCCCTCTGCAGCAGATGCCACCAACAATCAGCCAGTCCTTGGGTCAGCAAGACATCTGGAAGAGAGCAGGGTCAGAGAATCCCAGAGTGCTTTGGGTTGGAAGGACTTTAAAGATTATCCAGTCCCACGTCCCAGCCCTGCCCTGGGCAGGGACACCTTCCACCATCCCAGGCTGCTCCAAGCACTGTCCAAACTGGCCTTGGACACTGCCAGGGATCCACAGCTGCTCTGTGCCAGGGCCACCCCACCCTCCCAGTGAGGAATTTCCTCCTAACCTCTGATCTAAATCCCTCCCCTTTGAGTTTAAAACCATTCCCTGTTATCCATCACTGCCTGCCCGTGTAAAAAATCACCCTGCAAGTCTCATCCCCTCCCCATGGCTCATGCTGCTTCCTCCAATCCTCCTCACACACAGCCACCCTCAGATTCCATGAGGAGCTCTCATCACCTTGAACAAGTTTAGTTCATCAGCTGGAGCTTTCTTCTCCTGCAGGGCAGCACCTCACTCTCCAACACATCCAGCCTCACGTGCACCACTCAGGAGATGCAGAGACAGTCTCCAGTCTACAGCTGCTCCAACAAAAGCTGTTTGGCTGCAGGAAAGAAATAAACTGGCAAAGCAGAGATCCAAGATGATGCAGAGCATTATTCCCCTCCACAGGGCTCCGAAAGGCCACGACTGCTAAGCAGCATCTCTAACAAATACATATTTTTGCCTTTATCACTCAGACTTGAACCAAAAGAAATGCACAGACTGGTATTGTATGTAAACTCCTTTTTGTATCTAGGGTAAATTCAGTTGTGAGCATTTTCCAGAAAACACTGATAAAATAAAAGCATCCTCAGGGAGCCCTATCCCCTTCCTTCAGCTGCTCATTGCACATCTTGCTCTAACAGTTCATCCGACTGAATTTTGAATCCCAGGTGCTGATGAGGACTGAAACATTTTGCCAGAACCCAACTGTTTTAAAATCAGAAATTTTTCATCAGTGTGCAACATTCGTGAGGCTCAGTGAGGTAAAGGCAGAACTGGATCCAAGCAGGTTGAAAGGTGCTACATGAAAAGATTCAGAGGATGTTAATAGGGTGGGGGAGAGGGGTTTTCTCAGCATTCTTGCTTATAATCTTCACTTTACATAGTGGAATAATCTCAAAATAGGGATTATTATAATGTATGAAGGCCTAATTGAAAGAAGGTGCTGTGGTTAACTCAGGAACCGTTTAATTTCAAATGCTTTTATCATCCCCTGATGTGAATCCACATTTAAACATGGAGGAAAAATACGTGGTGTATTCAGGAACAAACAAAGGTATTGTCTGACATAAGAAGCTTATGTAAATGTGGGATGGCAGAGCTCCTTTTGCCATAAACCTTTCAAATACCTCAATAAATCATGAAGGAATAAATTAAAAAAAAATTCTTTTAAGGAGGTTTGCCATGAGATTTCACCTGTCCAGGACTGAGAACAGCAATCTTCAGGGTAAAAAAAAAAAAAAAAAAAAAAAATTTGCTAGAATCTTCCTAGACAGCAAATTGCAAATAAAAGACCAACTTCTGTGTGCTTCCTTTATGGAAGCACAGTTTGCTGATTTTCAAAGCAAGGTGACATCATGCAGGGCTGGATGCACCTGCACGGGTGTTTGACATCCTTTCAGTCCCCCTTTACAAGCCAGTAGATTTAGTTTTGCTTTTAAAGGCAGAGAGACATTAAAAAATAAATTAAAAGGTGCCTGTACTCCAGTGGCTTAAAGTCTTTGAATGTAATGCAGTGAGGAAAACGCAGGACCAGAAATCCTGGATATTTCCATTCTACCCAGTACAGCAGCTATCCTGATATAATCTCAGGAAAATCCTTCACTTCCTTCTTCCTCTTGCTGTTCTCACCTTTTAGTTTTCCTTTTAGACCAGAAGTACTTTGGAGAAGGAACCATGTGCTCCTAAATATGAACAGAATCCTTTATAGTTCCCAGTGTTCTGCTCCCAGTTGGAAGACCAACAATTCTAATTACATGGAGGCAGGATGCATGTGGATGCAACATTACTTTGTTCAGCCTAATCAGCTCAATTCCATCACTGGAATCTCTCTCAATTATAGGAGAATCCATGTGTGCCACCGAGACAGCAGGAATCAATCCTAATTAATCCCCACTGCCTGCACCATTCCCCTGTGCAAACAGAGAAGGGACGTGAGGTGTTCCCAACATGGGTGGGAATTGTGAATTCCTTCTTCTGGGAATCTCTTACTGCCCCATCAGGAAAAGCTTGTGCTGTGCCAAGCAGGAATGCCAGCACTATTTGTGGCAGCAAGAGCAATAAAATGGGTGTTTCTAGCAGAAAAACAATTGGAAGAGTGATCAGAGGCCTTTCTAGAGAGAGCAGGGTATCACCCACCTCCCTTCTGAGCTATGGGTCCATGGATTTATTCTCATTATAAGAAAAACTAAAGAAAAAAAAAAAAAGATTGAGTTCCCTGACTTCTATACGAAGTGAGAACTTCATAAAATAATTTCCTCTTCCTGAGAGAAAAGATGAAATTCTGTGTTCTTCGTGAATCACATCACAAACCAAAATTCCCCTAAGGGTGAGCAGTGGGTTTCCCCACACCTCTCGAGGCGTGGAGCAGGAGGGAGCGGTGACCTCTGGGTGGAAGGGGAAGGATCAGGTCACCAACAGTGCCCCACACCTGGCAGGGCCTCCTGGTTGACTCTGCAGCCACCTCCAGGCTGCCCAGGGGGGAACAGGGAGCTGGTTTGATCCCAAGAGCATCGATGACGTGCACAGACAATTTCAGAGTGCTGTGAGTACCTCTTGAGCATCCCTGGCAATCACGCTTCAAGTCTGAGTGTACTCTGACAAAATGAGGGAGTGAATGGGTTGCAGTTGTTCCCTTTAATCATCTTTATTTGGATATTAGGCTCCTGAATGTGCTACTTCCTGCACTGAAGTCAATTTGAGCTGCAAAAGACGCAGAGCACTGGCTCCCCAAAAGGGTCATGGAAAGGGGTCATCCTGTGCTCCCAGCTCTGACCCCAGCACACAAACGTGCTCTCATCTTTATCCTCCCAGCTCTGAGTGTCTTATCTGCTACAAACCCACACAGGAATTAGGAAGCTGCTGCATCTCAGAGAATGATTTTTGTCTGCAGGCTTGACACAAATCAGAAACGAGTGAAATTATTCAGCAGAGTTGAAAAGTCAGGAGAAGAGGGCAATGAACCAGAATGTGACTCAAAACCCTCAAAACCTGCAGCACAGCACCCTCCCTTTATTTGGTGCAAAGACAGAATGCTGCTTATTCCTGACAGCAATTGCACTTCCAGGAGTCATATCCATATATCAAAGAATACAGAAGGAAATATAAAACAAAACTGGAGGAGACAATCAGCAAGATTTTGTTTCAAACTTACAGTTGAGATCATAAGGTCAATTCAGATTTCCAGCTCTCTTTATCCTAAGGATAAGCTGAATGATGCCACTCTTCTCCAGGGCCAGATCTGGAAAATATACAAATCCTTTGTTATAATTTGACCTTGCAAAGATCTTTCACAATGGGGATTATGGTGTTGGCAGAAGATTATTCTGCACCTGTTTCCCTGACATTTGTCCCTCTCAGAGGAAGTGCAAACACTGGTGACATCAACCCTCAGCAGTGCCTTGTCACTCCTATGGAGACAGAGCTGGGGTGCAGAGAGAAAGAAGGGAAAAGGTGATGAAGAAATAAAACCAGAAGCAGAAGCTGGAAAGCTTTTTTTCCCCATCCAGCACTTCTACCAACAAAGCAAAACAAAAGATGCACAGGAAAAATCAATACAAGCCAGTGAAAAGAAAACCACGTTGGAAACGTACACAGGGAGAGGCAGGAACGCCCTGGCATTTATTCTAGAGTCATATAAAAAACTGCATCTCTCTTTAAAATATTGGCAAAGCCTGGATGAAACACGTCTGATATAAAGGGTTGCTGAGATGGAAGTGACTGACAACATCCAGGGGGAAAAGAGACAGATGAAAACCAGGCTGTTGCAGCTGGATGCTCTGACTGAAGTTAGATGTTTCTTAGCAGGAGAGAAATGTAATAACTTTGGAAAGAAAAATGATAAAGCTGGAGAATGTCCTCTGAGGAATGAGTGAGAGGCTGGTGTCACAAGCACTGACAACAAAGCTGGAAGCCACCTTGGAATCCCAGTTTTCAAGTGGGGTGAAGCTCTTCCTTTTCTCCCTGTTAACTTCCAACCAACCATAAATGGGATTAAAGGACCTAATAAAATAACTACCATTTTCTGGGTTTGTTACCTGTGTTTTCATACCAGGCTGTTCCTGGTGCTGCAATATTAAATTCTGTCATCCCTTGGCTGCTGATAGGAAGTGGGAACTTCTAACAAGTAATTTTGCAGGGCTGTTATTAAAATCTCATTCTGTCTCTAATAAATAGTGTCTTTAATATGGATCACATCTGTAACTCTCCAAAAAAAAGAGCTCTCCTATGAAAAAAAAGTGAGTTTTATGGACTCAACAACACAGTGTGCCACCAGCAAATCTCTAGCTTAAAAATCTGAAATGGACATATTTCTTTTAAATAACCCTGAATCTTTTAATCCCATCTCAATAACAGCAACATGAAAAGAAATAAATCTAAGTTTTGTACCTATGTGATACCAAAATCTCCTCGATTTTAGCTAGACCATAAACACATCAGTGACCCAAATCCCTGTTTCCAAAAAGACAGGTTGAGACTGAATTTACAAAAAACATAAGCTATTTTTAAAATACTCCCCAGTTTTTCATCTTCATTCATTCTGATGCACATATTTAAGCAGTTTCCAGTTTTTCAGTGTTCTTGGCCAAGCAGAAATATTTATTATACTTGGAAAGTTTATATTACCCTGTAGCAAAGCAATTTATCATTACTATACATGGGTGACTTTGCTGATTATTAAAATACTGTTAAAGTGAAAACTGTTCCGCTCACCACTCTTCTCTAATTTATTCCTGTTGTTTGACTTCAATTGGAATAATTCTGAAAAATCATACATCAGAGTCAGAAATGAGACAGGGGATGGATAGACAGGAAGGCGAGAAGTGCCTGGTTGGTGATGCTGAGATGTTCTGAGAGGTTTAGGGGCTGGATAGAAATGGAAAATGGGAAAATGAGGCTCAGGGGGACCTTCTGGCTCTGCCCAAATCCCTGAAAGGAGAGGGGGGTCGGGCTCTGCTTCATGTAACAGGGACAGGAGGAGAGGGAACGGCCCCAGGCTGGGCTGGGGAGGCTCAGGGTGGGCAGCAGCAGGAATTTCCCCATGGAAAGGCTGCTCAGGCACTGGAACTGCCCAGGGAGGGTTGGACAGCCCATCCCTGCAGGTGTCCAAGGAAGGGCTGGACGTGGCACTCACTCCTCAATGCGAGGATCAGGCACAGCTTGGGCTCGATGGTCCTGTTGGGATTTTCCAACCTCAGTGATTCTGGGGAAAAATTCCCCAGGGATGAGGGAACACACCAGGGCAGCTGTCACAGCTCCACTGCAAACACTGCAGAACCACACAGGGTGCCCAGAGCTCTTGTTCCTGCCACACCTTCGGTTTTCTTTGTCTGGAGAAGGTTTTGGAGAAAACAGAGTAATTTTTAACAAGCCCACGGGAGGGACTTAAAGCTCAAAGTGTATAAAGAAGAAAATAAGATAAATATTCTAGATCTATTTTTCCAATCCAGTAAAAATCAAGGAATCATTAAAGCTGGAAAAGCCCTCTAAGATCATTGAGTCCAACCATCATCCCAGAACTGCCAGGGCCACCACTGACCTATGTCCCCAAGTGCCACATCCACACATTTGTTAAATTCCTCCAGGGATGGTGATTCCACCACTTCCCTGGCAGACTGTTTCAATGCCTGGCCACCCTTTAAGTGAAGAAATTTTTCCTAATATCTAAAATTCCCCTGGTGGAGCTTGAGGCCATACCAAAATGTGTTGGGTTCCCGTATCCCCATTGAATGCAGGAATAGATAGGACAGATTCTTATTGTTTACACCACCTCCTTTATGTCTCATTTTATAGTCCCCGTGGCTGAGTTTGAGCTGAAATTCTGCATTCCAGGTTTCCAACCAGCAGGATTATTTATGGCTGAATCAACAACTTCTCTATGCAAGGGGCTGCAATGGCAGCCCTGAGAGAATGGCCCTCAAAAGCTGCGGCAGGTTCTGCTGCAAGTTTTGGGTTAAGCATTGCCTCTCCTTTGGTCTGGGAACCTTGTAAAATTAAAACATGACAAAATCCAAATGCTGGTAAGCAGATCAGAGCACTGAGCTCATTATTCTGGTCTTTTCATTCCCCAGCAGTTACATTTTCCTCTTTCGTTTGCTGTCTTTGCAGCGATAACTCACATCATTTTAGAGTTGCACGAAATGAAATTTTCAACAAAACACTTATTTCCCAATTGGAATTAACCATGTTTTAGGTAATATTTCCATATCCTCTCTTTTTCCTGGAGTTGAACCTCAGGTCAAGTTGTAGACTGCTCTTCTCTGACAACAATTGCCCCAATCAGAGTGGTCGCTTTACTTCTTAATGAGCTGATTTTTGTTCTGTTTCTTCCTCTGCCTTATCTTAAAATGCAGAAGATGGTAATTTACTTTAGTGCACAGCAAATCCCCTCCAGTAAGAAACACATTCTTCTGAAGCCAGAGTGGCCAATAGCAAATAAAGTTCAGTTCTTTGGGTGATGTCAAAACAATGCCTGATGGAAACAAAGGCAGCTGCTTTGATTTATATTGCCTTCCCCCAGCACTACAAGCCAGCGCTCTGCTTGCCCTTTTCTCTGCAGTTGCACATTAAGCTGAATGCTTTAGAGATTTTCCCCAACAACTCCCAGATCTCTTTCCTAATCAGTATTCGGCACATCTTTCCCTCAGCAGATGCGCGATTTCCCCGCTTTGTTCCAGGATTCATTGTTCTCCATTAACTGCAGTTGCCATTTATTAGTCCAGATGCGGGAATGATCCAACGACCCCGTGTGGGTCGGGGTGTT
The DNA here is from genome assembly GCF_024509145.1 of Vidua macroura. NCBI lineage: Eukaryota > Metazoa > Chordata > Aves > Passeriformes > Viduidae > Vidua > Vidua macroura. The sequence continues at coordinate 2,984,393 of NC_071583.1, forward strand.
CACACCCACCCACCCACCCGCCTGTGCTCCACGGGCCCTGGGATCATCACGTATTTAAATGTATGCACCGAAACCAGGGGCTGTTTCCGTGAGATTTATGATGTTCCCCAAATGTGCATATGATGGCAAAATGTGATTTTTCAGCTCAAAGGGAGCCATCTTCAAAGATGGTTTTTGAAGATTTGCTCTTCCCCGGCTTTGAGAACACAAAAATCCACAGGAGCAGATCCTCAGCTGGTGAGAAATCTTGTTGGGATTAATGCTGCTTGGGTTGATTTACACCAGGTAAGGGTGTGATCAATTAAATCTGTGCTGTGAACTATATAGTTTTTTTAATGAAAATTTAAATGTAGTCATGTTAGGCCACAATACTCATTTTAGGGGGAAAAAGGAGACAAAAAATTAAGTATGGAAACACTGGGAGAATCCATTCTGGAAATACAGACAAATTGGTAGGAAATGGAGTGTGTCATGCTTAAATATTCAAACTGCTGATAATATAAACAGGTGGCAACCATATAATACAAAGTACATCAACTTGGAATTCTGTAGACACTTGGATGATAGGAAAATAGGATTTCACATCGTATTAGCCCGCTGGTCCATGAAATCCTATACCCTTCTTTCAACACTGGCTAGTTAATTCCTCAGTGGAAGACAATCCCACCTCTCAAAACGCGCCTCAGAAACACAAAGTGCCGCAAGACACAAGAAGCAGGAAAATAAAGTGCAAGACAGCACTTGAAAAAATTTGGGAAAAGCCAAAAATGAGAGCTGATAGTTTAATTAAGAGCCAAGATTCGCTATCGTAGAGCCAAGCTCAGCTGGGAGTTGGGTGGCTGGAAGTGAGCGCTGCTTTCCCCCCTCGGGTTATAACCCAGCTCCCCGTCAACCCTGCCTCAAATTTATGATCCCAGTGCCCTTTGCAAATAAAGATGTTTCCACTTCATAAAGCCAAGGGTATTACTGGCAGTCACTCTTCCCTTTCTCCAAGGGGGGTAGAGAGGGTGGCAACTCAGTGACCCTTCCGTTGTGACAGTCCCTCAAGCCAGAACCGGGAGTCTCTGTCAGGGACAGGTTCAGATAAAATCTGACAGATCATGTCAGGCCCTGTGAATATTTTCTTGGCTACCACAGAAATAACTCTGGGTTTAAATTAAAATAAATATTCTGGCATATTCTGGCTGCATCCCTGGAAGTCTCCAAGGCCAGCTGGACACTGGGGCTTGGAGCAACCTGGGATCCAGGTGGGAAGGTGACACCACGGGAAGGCATCCCTGCCCATGGCAGGGGGTGGAATGGGCAATCTTTAACTTCCCTTCCAGCCCAAACCATTCTGGAATTCTGTGATTTGTTGCCTTAAAGCTGTGCTCACACTGAGAACTAAGCCTGGAGCATCATCAGAGGCCTTCTAAAGGAACTGCTCCTCCTTCAGTTGGGCAGACCCCAGCAGGGCTCCTGCATCGTGTCCCCACCCTGCCCCACACACAGTTTGGGGTTTGTACCCTCTTTGAGAGAAAGCAAACCCCACAGCAGCCAGGGGAAGCATCTCAAGAGCCAGCACAAAATCATATCTTTGTACTTGAACTCAAACCACACCATTTTCCCACTCGATCTGGGTATGGATCCTATAACACAGCATGGGCACTTCCTTCCTTTCTTCCCAAATGATTTTTTCCCCTAATACACACCAATAAAATGACAATTTCCAATGAAATGGTTTCAGAACTGTAAACTGTTCTAAGAGCTGAACTCGGGCAGGGGCTAATGATGCAGTGGATTTACTAAGCCAGGTCTAAGCACACAAGAATGATGGGAAAAAATATCCCGTCCAATACTTTTTTAATAGACTTTGGATAACAACAGTACACAGAAAAGCACCATTTAATATCTTAAATGATCCATCTTGTCATGCTATGGCTTCATCTCACATGATCTATTGCTTTACAGCATGCTATTATGTATATAGAAAAAACAGCTTGTAATAAATTACCACAGCTCTATTTACTCCTCAATATCTGCTTCCTTTCCCATTTAACCCATGCCAGTGTAAGCCCATTTCCAAAAACCTTGATCCTTCTCCTAACCTTTGTGAGCCCTTTTTAAGCACAGATATCTGTGCTATCTCTCCTGGACAGCAAATATTCAGGGTGTGACCACTAGACCTCAAGTCTTACTGATAAACACCAGAATTATAAAGAATTTTGATCCATTTTTGAAGATGATGGGCAACTCAAATCCTACAGCTATGAGGAAAGGAACAAAATACCTTGGAGAAGCTGTCTTAATTCCCCTCATGTGTTTTGGAAACCTTGATAATACCTGCCTTGAAACACCTTAATAAAGAGCTCAAACCTGGATCCTCCTCGTGCTCTTGGTGCTGTTCCTGCACTGTGACGTTGCCAAGAGCAGATGGCTCTTTCAAGGTGGATATTTCTCCTTCCCATGGCCTGAAATTGCACAGTGAATCCTGGGAATCGCAGCTGGGCAGAGTTCAAAGGAGATCTGGAGATGTTCTAAAAATGAAGATCCCACAGAAATGCCAGAACAGGGCGGGCACCAAACGCTTCCTCATTTCTGGAGCACCAATTCATGTGCAGATCCCAGCACAGCTCCAGATCAAGGCTGTAATCTCCTGCACTTGTCAGTCTGGAATTCCTAAACAGCTTCCTCTCTGCTCTTATAAATGACATCTTTTGATATGTGTTATCACATTTTTCCATTCCAATTCCATTGAAACTGTAGAGCAGCATAACAAAACACCAAATTATTCCTGCTAGATTCAGCAACTGGAATTAAAGAGGGTTTTTTCTTTCTTCTTGAACATAATTGTAATATTTCATATTCCTTCTACAAAGAGCAGGATTTAATGGCTGTTATGGATTTTTCACCCCCTTAGAGAATTTCTGAAAAATTCAATTATTTTTGGGGACTGCTTGCGTTTCTATCTCCTAGTGATGATGAATTACCCATTGTAGTGGCCGACTTAAAAACAATACACAAAAATCAATTGTTTGACAAAAGGAAAGACACAGAGAACCTGGGACTGGCACACACTGCCTTTGCCTGAGCTTAAAAATGCAATAATTTCAACAATTTTGCCTTTTTAAACACTTTCTGCAGCAGCATCTGATTACATTGCAGCTTTTTTGCTTTCCCATAGAGAGTGACTTTGCCAACAAGATGACTTTGCCATCAAGAAATTGTAATTAACTTAATGAACTTTGTCTTTTAAACAGTTGGAGATTTGAGAGCTGAGAGTAATGACTATTCACAAGTAGCAGGGTTTGGTTTCAAACATACATATTCAGTGCCAGATATCAGCAATTTGCATCTTAACGTTTTCATGTTCAGACCTGCTGACTGTCTAAGGAATAATGTTATGCACCAAACAATAGCTTTAGAAATAACAATAAATAACATTGAAAATGGAATCGAAGCGATGCCTCTTGTAATGAAGAGTTTTAGAGCTCAAATCTGATGCTAAAAGAACATTGCACCAGACCACAGCAAGAGTCCTTCTGAGGAGTCCTGAGATCCACTTGGAAGCCAACTTTTCATTCTGTCCATGAATCTACATATTTTATCTCCTACTTTGGGCTGAGCAGTATAAACTTTCAAGAAAAAATACAGTTAGCCTGGAGATATCAGTACAAATTGTGGAGCTTTGAGAACCGGCTGGTTTCCCTTCTCTAGAAGTATTTTATGCTAATCTCATGCTAAAGAAATCCAAAGTATTGCACTGGTTAAGTGTGACTGAGTTCAGTGCTGGGATTTCCCACTGCACACACTCAGCCTGGTCTCATCCCCACACCATCAGATTTTTGGGGTTGGGGGTTTTGGCCATAAATTTCTCACCAACTTGGAAGAAAATTGTGACTTTTCACAGGGAGTAAAGGAAGTGTAAGAAACACCTGCAATGTTCCCCCTCTCTGAGGAAGACTCAGCATCTTCTCCAGGAGAGAACCAGCTCCTTGTCTCTAAAATTCATTACAGGGAACTCTGGCTCTGAGCAGGACCCTCTACAATATCCCCAGTGGAAAAGGAAAGGTGTGAGTGTTTAGAAGTGGGTTTAGATGGGATATTAGGAATTCTTCCATGTGAGGGCAGTGAGCCTCTGGCACAGGTGCCCAGAGAAGCTGGGGCTGCCCCTGGATCCCTGGAAATGTCCAAGGCCAGGTTGGGCAGGGCTTGGAGCAGCCTGGGACAGTGGAAGGTGTCCCTGCCATGGCAGGGCTGGCACTGGGTGATCTTTAAGGTCTCTTCCAACACAAACCATTTACTCATTCTATAATTTATCCCTCTTCTTGAAGCAGTTACCAGTGTACAATTTTCCCATTGGCAGAACCCTTTTAAGCAGACCTGTAATTTATCCTGCCCTAAAAAAAGCAGCAAATGAAACCCTGCCACCAGCACAGCCCATGGACTTCCACACTGCTCGAGACAGGGACGACCCTCACGTCTGCCTTGGGATCACCTCCACGCCAAGGAAAAGAAAAAACTGGGGAAGAGTGAGTGATACATCTGTGAGAAGCAAGGTGTTGAAATTCCATGGCCAGCTTGCCAGTTTTAATGGGTGACCTCATCTCTGACGCTTTGAAAACATTGTTTCCTAAAAAAAAGTCTCCTGACAAACATTCACGCTGAGTATCTCTCTACCTTGCATAGCTTAGGTGAAGAGATTTGTCCAAAAAAATGTGTGGGTTTTTTATTTTAGGGCATTACCATTTATCGCTTTTCTGTTTGGATTGTTTTTTTTTTTTTCTAATTATTGCCGAGGTATTTCCAGTCTAGGAATATTGTTCCTGTTTTGAATGTCACTCCATGGATCTCCTGCCAGATACAATTACATTGCCACTGAAAAGCAAGGAAATTAAATCTCAAAGCTCTTACTTGAGAAAAAGAGTCAAAGCAGTGGGACCCAGCTCTTCATTACACATCCCTGAAAGGAATTTTTTGACAATGTTCCTGAGTGTCTTCACTGAGGACCCTCCATGACCCTCTCCTGTTGGAGGGGCTTTACAAAACCTCCAAAAACCCTGCAGATGTGGGGTCCTGCTTCCCTTCCTGCAGAGAGGAACCAAAGTGACCATGCTGCTCTCCAACCCTTCATAAAGGAATCGTCCCCCAGTGGTTTTCACCCTGCTGAGTTACAAAAGGGAAATGCTGAGCAGTTCCTAAGGTAGGAACAAAAGTTTTCTCCCCGTAGCAGCTGCAGGGTTTGGATCCCCCCATAAACTGTCAATTAAATTGTGGGCATGAAGGCATGAAATTCTGGTAATGCTATTAACTCATCATTTTTACGTAAGGGCTGTCTGAAACAAAACCTTGCTAAAACACCTTCCTAGCACGGATATGGCTCATTCCCAGTTCAGGTAGATTCAGCTGCCCAAATTAATTTCTACTAAAGAATAACTGCATTTACATGAAGGCTTTTGCCAGTACAAACATGCAGATTTCCATGTGTGGCACACCCAAACTCCAAATTCCTCAGCACTACTGCCGTGTGCAGAATTAAATGTTATGTGAAGTCCTCCAAGAGCACAACTGCAAAAACAGTTCCCGCCTTTGCAGCAGTTTGATCTGCTTGGTAAATCAAAACATAAATTGCTCACCTGTAAAAATGTACAGGGTAATGGTGAGGGAATTCTGCATTGATCCCTGTTTAATCAACAGCAGAGCTCACCTCCAGCACAACAGGAGCAAGGGAAAGTCAGTATTATGGGTAAGGAAGGCAAAGAAAAAAGAAACAGAAGTATAAACCAGCAAAAATTCTCAATAAAAAGCCCCCCCTGAAAAAAAGCACCACTACAGATGAAGGAGTTTGTCTCAGCAGCAGAGAGTGAAGAGCTGATGGTCCCACAGGACATCCAGAGGTGCCAGCAGGTTCATTAAACCCAAGCTTGGCTGGCGTGTGGTCACAGCCCAGCTCCAAATCACCTGATGTCTACAGGCTTAATCTGGGCTCAGGCAACATCATTTTTGTTGCAATCTTCATCCAAAAAACCCTGACAATGAACAGCATTGTCATTTCTGAGCTAAAATACAGCCCTCTACTCCATTTAAAAACACAGGCAGGCACATGATTTGGGAGGAATAAAGACAACTCCTGTCACTGCAAAGTGCAAGCAGCTGACAGCATCTCCTGACAAGTTCCTTGGGGGCAGAAATCAGTTCCAGCAGCTGGGTGAGCTCCCCCTGCTCTCCCTCACCTGCCCTGTCCAGTCCTGGGCTCATCCACACTGCATATTTCCACTGCTTTAATTTAGATTAAATTCCACCTGCAAATGCCATGGCTCAGTTACTTTCTGTGAGGGTTTCTAAAATCCAGGACAGCTTTGATGATCAGTTCTGGGCTGGAGCTGTTATTAAGTGCATGTTCTTCTTGCCTTTTCCTGAAGCAAAACCGCTGAGAAAATGCTCTGTACAGATATAATTTATGAGGGCAAGCAGATGTAGGGACATTCAGAGACAGGCTCAGCCCCTCCACGTGCTGAAATAGGAAAGATCAAGAGTTATTATGCTCAGGAGGTGGAGGACAATGTTGTCACCATTCAGCAACATCCCCTGCATTGCCAGGGGCAGAAACATTTCCATACAGCTGGAAACAGTAATTAATTAAGGTTACATTTTAGGGAATTCCTTAAGGGATCCTCACTATCCCCTAAGTTAGGCACTGCCTAAGCAGGGCCATGCAAACAGAGCAGTTTTTAAAGCAGTGAGGTAGAACAGCACCTCACCTACCCCAAAATAAGACATGAAAGAGAAGAAGTGAAGGGACAGTGAGAAAAAAAAAATTAAAATATTTTTCTTTTAGCACCATATCTACTGTGTGTACCACATTTACAATGTATGCCAGCTTTATGGTGCTGTAAATGCCCCAGCCTCTACCTGATTGTGGTCCTTGATGTTTGCACTAAATGAACCAGAGCATAATTCTGAAAATAAAAGCAAAATAGACCTTGGTGAGCTGAGGGATTGCCCTGCATTGAGGTGATGGCTTGGGACACTCCATGTTCCAGTCTGCAGCCCTCCACGTTTCTTCTTTCTGTTTCTCACAGAGGCCTTGATGCCTCCTCCATTTCCAGTTTCTCATTAAACTCCAATTGGGCAAATATTTCACTCCAGTGTGTCCTGATTTCTTCCAGTTTTTGGCAATTTGGAATTTCCACAGGCTTTGTGCACACAACCAACCTCAGGAAGCGCCTGCAGACATGCACAGTTTGCTGCAGTAATTTTGCACAAGCGTTGCTCACGGCGATGAACTGGAAATTCCATGTGTTCCTCATCAAAATCACACTTAATTGCAGCTAATTCCAGGGCTATCAGAGGAAGTGTTTGCACATTGCCTTATCACAGCCCCACTGGCAGCCACTTGCACTTAGTTTCCCATTTATTTCATATCCAGTTCAAAGCTGCCTTCCTTGGAATTCTCCACGGACCATTTCCAGCCATCTTCACAGATCTGGTGCCCACGTTCAGTTTCATTGAAGTCCCTGGGAAAATTTCCATTGATTTTAATTGAACAGGCTGTTCAGCTTCTTTTTTTTTTTTTTTTTTTTCCCTCTGGCAATGAAACATTCCAACCACAAAATTCAAGACCATGGGAGTGTGGGTCTCCTATTTTGTGGTGAAACAGAAAATCACCCTGGATTTTGTGAGATTTGCAAATAGGAAACATTTGGTGTGTTTTCCTCCTGAAACACACACCAGTTGTGTAATGGGTCTGAGTGTGAAATTGCTGTGAATTATGCATTGAGGTTTGCTACAACAGGACTTGGGAAAACAAAACTTACTTTGCATTTTATGTTACATTGTCAATTTTCTTAAGTTTGTCTGTTGCTTTTTTCTTCCCCGGGGGAAAAAAAATTTCATAATTCCCACATGTTTACTAAAACAGGGGCTCATACCATGATTTGAAAGAGGATTTCAGGCAGGGCAGATTTATTCCTATCTAGCCTATTACTGTTTCCACAGAATCATGGAACACTAAGGTTGGAAAAGACCTCAGAGATCATCAAGTCCAACCACTGAATGAATACATACCGGAATATTTGAGCCCCTAGATCTGCTTTCTCTGCAAAATAAAACTATGAAAGATGAAAAAGGGACATTGGCCATGATCCTCATCCTTTTTGAAGCAGTTGGGAAGAAAAGAACAGGATGTGGAGGCAGCCAGATAAGACTTGTTGGGTGACAGTCAGAGATGGATGCTCAGTGATTCCCAAATAATTGTGCCCCAATTCCAGGCATCTCCCAGGACTGGCACTTCCCTCCTGGGATTCCTTCCCTCTTGGGCAGGAAGATTCCTTTTCCTGGTCAAATTCTGTGACTATTTTGCTTGCAGCATTAAAGGTCTGCTTCCCCCCAGGTGCCCATTCAAGGGGGCTGTTATGAGTTCAGGAGCACTGGCCAACAGTGAGATGCCTCCCATGGCAATGAAAAGAAATCTACAACAAAAGAAGTCCAGAAAGTTCAAGTCTACCTCAGGTTCACTGGTTTCTGCTCTATTCTTTAATGCTATTCATCTCCTCACAATGCAGGACTGCAGAATTCAAACACATTTCCTCCAGGCTTCTTTTGCTGTACAAAAACAGGTTGATTCAATTAAAAAAATCCCCCAAACCAAACAAAACCCCACCAAAAAAATCCAAAAGAAACAAAAAAAACCCAAAAAAACCAAAACAACAACAACAACAAAAAAACCACTACCAACCAGAAAAACCCAAACCTCCAAAATATTATATGCTCTCCCTCCAAAAAAAAAAAACCCAAACTATACCCAAACCACCAAATACAAGCCCAAAGCCAAACTGTGTCTTTTACACTCAAGTAGCCTAACACAGAGGTTCCCCACACGAACAGCCAAGTGAAACCAAATAATTACCTGGATTCCTCACAAAGTGGAGTCCTGACAGCATCAAATTTCAAAATTTTTACCCCTGACAGAGCAAAAAAGCAGCCCCTCCTCCACGCCTGGCCAGGGCAAATGGGCATTGCTTAATGATTGGTATTGCCCTCCAGCCAGGAGAGTGTTAATTGAATGGATTCCATTACCATAGGAATAGCAAAAACCAGATTAAAAACCAAGCCAGCTGTAAACTGAGCCAGTGATTTTAATGGGAAGAAAATAAAGGCTGGCAATTGCATGGTGAAGTGCATCAAAATGTTAATTGCTTGCAGCCACATCCTTCTGAACTAGTGGAGAGGGTGCTGGAGATAAGGTCTGATAAAGCTCAGCAGAAGTTCTGCAGTGCTGGTAAATGCTAATTCTGCAGTGGAAATGAATGGGTAAAATGAGGAATAAATATCTGCAGCAGTGTGGCATTAGTGCTGGAGTAAGTTCCAAACTAGCACGTTTGGCTTTTGGTTTTACACCTGTGTAAATCTGTGTACATCTGTTTCAACTTGGAAGTTGAAATAGATGTACACAGAATTTTATTCTGTGGATTTCATTTATTCTTGCCTTGGTTTTTAGGCAAGGTTCTTCAGTGCAGCCAAGCAGGGCCAACCTGAGAACCAAACATAACTGGTATCACTGGTTTCTCCCCAAAACTCAGTTCCCAGGACCAAAATTTGTTGCATATTACAGCAACGCACCTCAAAACAAATTCACAGGTGAGCAGCAGAACAATCCTCCCCAGGGTTCACCCTGAATTCCTCTTAGAAAATCCATGTTTTTGGTGATCCACAGACGAGAGTATTTTAGTTAACAGCCACCTGAGGCACAAGAAACTTTGGAAAATCCAGCCTTAAATACAAATTCCAAGTTGTTCCAAAAATTCTCACCTCATCCAGACCATCCTACCCAGGTGTTTTATAGAGGGCTGAGCACACCTTCAGCCTGATCCTGACCCTGTTTGGTTTTAGGAACTGGCTGTAGGATAAATGTCCTTCTCACTGGCAATGTGAAACAGGACACAGAAAGAGGATGATTAAAGAAAATCCTATTGCATTCCTGATGGAATCATGGTTCTTACAGCCTCCCTAAATGCTAAGGGATGGAGTATTGATTTTAGTCAGACAAATCCCAAAATTACAGGAGGCTCTCCAAGCTACAGAGAGCACCCTGATGAGATCCTCTCAGCTCTCATTCCTTACTCATAACCACAGAATGTCCTCAAAACTGCCCTGACGGGAGCATGGAGAAATGAGAGTCTGGGGAATTTTGAAATGTCAGAAAAATGCAAATATCACGGATTAGTATTCCACAGAGAGCCATAATTTCCAGTGTTTGCACTCATTTTAGCATTCCTTTTAAATTAAAAGCACAATAGGTAAGCTGGCAGCATGCAGATGGTTTAAAGGGTTTGAAACATTCTTATTCATAATTTTGATTTTTTCTACCAGGAGCTATTTAGAACCCTTTTTTTTTTTTTTTTTGTGCTCTTTCAAAGGTAACAGGATTTGGTCTGGAAACGAAATTCAGCAGGAAACCAGGAGGTGATTCGATTTAATGGGTTTGCATATTTTAAACACAAATAATACGAGTTAATAACATCCCTTCAGAACTTTTAACACACCTTGATGCACAGGCACCGAGCTGTGTGGGGAAGATTGCAAGGGAGCAAACCTGAAATCCCCAGGGAACAGGCACAGGAGGAATGTGCCACTTAGGAGAGCCCTGAAGTGGATCTGAAGAGCATCACTGCACTCTGGTGAGTGCAGCTGGGGCAGATGAGGGATGTCACACTGGCACTGCACCATCACAGCTGCCAATGATCCTTGTGCAGGCTGCCCTGGAGCAGAGTCACAGAATAAAGCAGGGATTTATTCAAAGGATCTCCCCCACGGATCCACCTTGGGCAGCACCAGAGCCCAGCCAGGGCTGCACCCAAGAGGAACCAAAATGGTCCCAAAATGCACGAGCGCTCCCGGGGGCTCTCACTGGGATCAGCTCTGCTCCATTTGCACCTTGCAGTTCATTGTCCCATTCCAGCTTTAGCCCAGGCACTCCCATCCTGCTTGTTTTTCTCTCTCCAGCCCACGCTGTTTGTGCTCCTGGGGCTGAGATTTGGCTCATTTGTCCTTGGTGCCCAGCTGGAGCAGGAATTGTTTTGTCTCCCTGCTCTGTGCAGAGAGCTCACCATCCCCTAATGAAGCCCAGAACTGCACACTAAAGCAGTACAAAATCTGAAAAATAGAAAAGCTGAATCCTGAGGCATCACCAGAGGTAGCTCTGGAAGGGGAAATGCAGGAAGGGAATCAGGCGTTTGGTAAAACACATTAAAAACATCCCCAGAGTGAGGGAGGGGTGGGTTTAGAGCCAGCCATCAGCAAACACTGAACACTGATCATACTCATGCTGCTCTCTGACCCATAAAGGTCTCCCTTTCCTGGGGAATTTTGGGTTCAATTTCATCTTTAGAAGTTGGCTGAAATGCAGACAAATTGCTGTGGATCTGGCCTGGAGAGGGGAAAGATCCACCTTCCCTTTGCCCCTCTGCCTGAGGAGGTCCTGACACACATCAGAGCAGCACCACGGGTTGGGGTGTAAACCACAAACCTGGTCAGCAGTGCTGGAGCTGGATAGCCTCATTCCCCGCATCCCACTGGGTGTCCTGAGCTCTGATTTACCCTCTCCCCCTGACTTTTACCCTTTTCCTGGCCTCAGGACTCACACCTTGGCTGTGCCAACCTCGAGCAGTGAGCGCTACTTGTGAACAGACACTGCTACGGGAATAAAAGGATGTTGGGGGCTCCAGTTCATCCCTCAGCTCTCAGGGAATGGATTCTGAGCTTCCCACAGCTCCAGGGGTCTCCTCCTGTCCCAGACACAACTGCTTTGTTGGCTGCTCACGTGCAAACCCAGGAGCTGTGCCTTGTTGAGCTGGCCCCAGAGAAAACCTGTTGCCCAGCCCAGCTCAGGTGGAGCCCATATGGCATCTGCAGCTCCTTTGGGGCAGCTCCAGCACGTGCTGAGCTCCAGCAGCCAGCGAGCTGGGAATTTAGATGTCAAAGAGAAGATGAAAGACATCTATTTCTCCCTCTTAAAGATGTTTGTCCCTTCCCCGTTGCTTCAAGGACTCAGTCCTCGCGTGCCCAGCAGCACACTGCTGGTGGAGTCCCAGCAGTTAATGGATTTCCCCTTGCTAAGCAGGGGGAAAACACAGGAAAACAACCCAAAGAAACAAAAGCTTATCCTATTAGCTACTTGCCAATTATCCTTGATGGGTGATTGTGCCAGTGGCCAGGGGAGATGCTGGCAGGTGTAATTACTGTCTCCTTTTTGCAGGGTTATAACCTCTGACTTGCAAGGCCTGTCTTCAGGTACAGAAGAAAGAGAAATCCCTGAATAAATTATGATGAGCGTCTGCCCTGCATAAATAAGGACGATTTCAACTGAAACTGGATAATTTTAATTGCAAAAGCATTTTTCTCTCAGTCCTTCACCCCTCATGTTGGGTGATGAGAGAAAATATCCTCACAAAGAGTTGGGCTCGTTAAAATCGCAGGCACCAGGACAGAATGTTACAAGGGAAAATATTTATGTAGAAAAATATTGCACGTCTTGTTGACAAGAATCTACTCATGCTCATTACAAAAAGCTACAGCACAGTTTAAAACTGACAATCCATTACCAGAAATCCATCTTTTGCTTAGGATGATAAAGCAAGATTGAATTATAGATTTCACAGCAGCAATTCTGACATTCTGCATTTCAGCTCACACCTTCTGCTTTCCCAAAGCTTTTTTAATCTGTTCATTTGAAATAAATGGTCATGCTCAAAAAATTGCCTCAATTCGTGAATGTTTTCATTACAGGAAATGTAGGAACACAATCCCCAAAATTCCTCACAGACCTTGTTAAAAAAAAAGCTTTCTCATCAAAACCTAATTTTTAGCATTTATTCAGCTTTTTATGTTTTAATTTGATTTGTGAACAAGCACCTTCCCTGAGTGCAGGGTGGCTTTTCCTATTTAATTCAGATTTGCAGGGAGGGCTCAGATGTAGTTCCATGGTGGGCAAGATTCTGATTTCAGACCACTGCCATTCATACATGAACATTTAGTCACACATGAAACCCATCTGATCCACGGATTGCATTGCCACTGAATAGGGCAAGTTTGTTATCCACATTCTTCCACTAAATGAAACCTCTCTGTCTTGTGTGAAGCCATTTAAAATCGACATTCCCCTTTGCTGCACCTTGCTCAGTGCTGTGCCCCAGCGTTCAGCAGCTGGAATATGGGACCAGCTCCCTCAAGCTGGTGTTATCTCATCTCTGCTGGGGTCACTTTGATAATTCAATGACAAATAAATCAGTTAAAGCAGCCAAACCTCGCGTCCCTCCTCTTAAAGACCCATCCCCAGCGTGCAAACAGATGTGTGCGTGGGAGAGGGAAAGACTTCCCGACTCAGCCCTGAAATCTGAAAAAAAAAAAAGTTCAACATTCAAGTTCCACCAAATGCTAATGAGGCCGCGGTTTTTGTCAGGGCATGAATGACGGCAGCCAGGCCATTTGCAGCCACTGATGCGTTCAGCTGTTAATTGTCAGTGCCCATGGAGGGCACCTCAAATGAACCACAGCCTCCCTCCGTTCTCATCCCCCTTCCCGGCACAGGCTCCAAGAGAGAACAAGAAGTTCATCTGCCAAAATCTCCTCCTAAGTCAGGGTCCTTCAGAAATTATTAGGGGAAAGGAGGAGAGAGGAAACTCCAGGATTTTAGTGGTTTTTTTTCTTTATCACCCAAAGCTGCCATCACTCTGCTCTCACCTGTTCTTTGAGCTCCTGACCAGGCTCTGTCCCCTTTCCAGCCCAGGGGAGAAGGGTCCTGTGTGAGTGAGAAGCTGTAGCTCCTCTATTATTCCTATGATCAACGTATTTTTTACTGGATTTTACAGAAATATTCCACATCTCAGACTTTTGCCTCCCTCTTCCTCTTGCCTGCTCACACAGGGGCAGAGATTGTGTGCCATCATTTCCACAAGTGTTATTTTATGTGCCAGAAAACCTCTGCTCCAGCCCTCTACAGAAATATTTGAGTACCACAATTCAAGGATTCATGAAGGATTTCGTCTTAGACAACCAGCCCAAATAAAGTCCACAGTTTCATTTGCAGAGTGTGAAAATAAGTCACACAGCCACATCCATTTGCTGCGTGAGGCAATAACTCTCTCAGTGGATGCTCTGTGTGAGTGTAGAAGAACACCTGGCCCATCCCTTGGAAGCCCACACGACCATCTGCAGGGCATGAGCAAATATTAAAAAGTAAAACAGCCCCCAGGGAAAAGCCATGCATCACCAGAAAGAGCCACAGACCTGCTTCAGGTTAAACCCCATGAAAATAAAGCAGTGTTGGTGTCCCTGGGCATGGCAATTTCCTTCACCGCTTGCCTGTGAGGATTCCTGCTTTGTGTTCAGAGCAGGGGGATGGAAACAGATCCCACGGGCAGCACAAACACCCTGGGCAGCGATGCTGAGCTCAGACTGGAGTGGGAAGGGGAGCAGGGAGCTGAGCTCAGGTGATGTGGAGCTGAGCTGCACCAGGGGGACGATGCCAATTCAGCCCACGTCCTCAGCTAGCGGCAGAGAGAGTTTAGGGATGCATGGAACAGAAGGCTGAGGCCTTGGGGATCCATAACAAATATTTATCCTGAGAACAAACCCCCAAAGCCAGATCCAAATTGGTGCAATCTGGACGTGCAGAGTTTAGAAGCTTCAGCTGCAGAAACAGCGAGGACAGGAAGGGGCACTTCAGCCAGGCTCAGAGGGGCTCAAGAACCCCATGGATCCACCACAAAACTGGCCAGGGCTGTCACACCTATTTCATTTTTGTAACATTCCAAACCCTGTCCCATTCAGCCTGTAGGGTTTTTTTGTTTGTTTGTTTTTTTGGGGTATTTTTTTGGGTTTTTTTGGTTTTTTTTTTTTTTTTTTTTTTTTTTTTTTGGTTTTTTTTTTTTTCTTAAGAGAATGTGGCTAAACTTTATCGCCCTGAAAATGGTAAAAAAAAAAAAAAAAAAAAAAAAAAAACATTTTCTTAGTGAAATTTTCTTTCTTTTCTAACTGGAGCCACACTCAGGATCTGCCTCATGGCTCCATTGTGAGCACAGGCACAAATATCCTCAGATCTTCTTTCAAAAGCATTGCAAAATACTGTTTAAAGGAAAAATTTATAAGAATTGTGATTTTTTTTTTGGCAGTTGTTTTGATAACAGCTTGCTTGTTTTTAATTCCCATCCCTGGAAGTGTCCAAGGCCAGGTTGGACAGGGCTTGGAGCAACCTGGGATAGTGGAAGGTCTTGGATGAAAAGATCCTTTCTAATCCAAACCAATCAATGATTCTACGTTTAATCAACATAGAACCAAAAATAATAATGAGAGATTGTAGCAATTCCACAAGTGCTTTGACAAAAGTGCCATGTGCCTTAGTGGAGAGAAAAATCCTAGGAAAAGAAAAGTCACCTATCTCCATGTTCAATAGATTTCCAAACTTTTTGAAAATTGAAGTGGAATCTATTTTGCCCCAAAATGGAACTTTATCAAAGGATCCAAACTCTGACTTAAAGTTTCCTTTTGTAAAAAGCCCACTAAAGATTAGTGGAGGAAGGTTACCTTTGTATTAAAAAGAGGATTTTGAATAAGCAGCAAAATGAAATAGAAACCAGTCTTACCCCCTGATCATTCAGGTGGAGTGAAAGATCTTATCCTGCTGCTATAGATGGAGTAGGTTTAAATCCTAAGCAACCAGATTTTATTTCTAAGGTATTTTTCCTCCATTGGCCATTCTGTCCTACACCTTTGGGAGACATTCCTAGGCAGCAGCACTACCTTTAACATCAGTTTTTAATCTTCTCATTGAAGTGTCACAATTACAAGCCCTAAACCCTGGCTTTTCATGCAAGCTGATTTAGCAGCCTCTGTTCCTTGAAAATTCCAAATTCCATTACCAAAGAGACCCTGCCAATGACATGATATTACACAGCATGAAATCGTGCCGACACCTCATCTTCCAAGGGTCTTACACGACAAAAAGAATCACAAAATCTACACACTCATCATATCCTGAGTTTTTTCCAAACCTAAACAAGACACGAAGCTGTTTTCTGAGCCCTGCATGCATCAGCATCATTCAGCACAGGGAGCAATTTTCTGTTTGAAAGGAAACCACACTGGGATTCCGAATTAATATTAAAACCAACCCTCACACTCTTGTTGTCTCCCCAAAGAAACAGAGTTCTGAGCTGGGAAAGGAGGTGGGTTCAGCAGATGCAGCCGTTGCCCTGAATATTGCTTTCAGAAAAACAGAATAACAACAAAGCCCTGAGGTATTACCTGCTTTCTACCTGAAAGAACAGCAAAGTGGCTGTTCTACATTCTCCTCACAACATTTTCTTCCCTTTTGTAGTGACACAAGACCATCTCAACAGGACTCACAGGTGGCACTGTCAGAGCTCCAGACCTGGCTCGACAGGTACCCCAGAGAGGGTACAGTTATAATTTGTCTAATAAAAAAATAGAGAGAGAAGGAAAACTTAGTCATGGCAAGGTGAACCACAGGAAAAGGCAAAAGCAAATTTCACCTCCTTCAACACGGATGTTAAACTCAGTGTCTGCCCTTCAGCCCAAGCAGAGCAGGGATTTCAGGGGGAAAAAAGGCCAGAAAAACACCCACTTGTTCCAGGGTGGTGTGGTCAGGTGTCTGTCCACGTGGCTTTAGTGCAGCTGGATCCTTCTCTCTTGAATCAGCCAGGAACTCCAGGGACCCCCAGGCTGAGTTTAGGAGAGGTTTATCCTTCCCAGACAGGGAAATGCAGCTCTCCACCATCACCAGAACACGAGAAGCAAAGTCGGTAGAACAAGTTAAATCCGAGCCTGTCAAGTTTCAGAAGCAAATTTTTTACCAAAAAAAGTGACCTCAAAACCAGCCTGAAAAGGGCCAGACCTTCATCTCCTCCTCATCCCCTCCTGCAGGAGCTCAGCTGATGTCGGGACAGCTCAGAATCAGCCGTGACACTTTCAGCAGCTGCTGGCATGAAACACAATTCCCTGAGACAATCCTCAGAGCTAAAGACACAGTGCCAAGACTGCAAGGAAAGAAATTGCAGATCTTCAAGTGAAAATGAACTGATGGAAGGAAAACTGAGGCAAATGGATCACAGGTCACTTATTTTCTCTTCAATTCTTTGAGCCTGTTAATTCTGAACCAAAACTCATAACAGGATGTATTTCACATGGATTTTCATGGGAGAATGGCAGTATCCACAGAAATTGTACTGGGATATCATTTTGAAAGTTATTCTTAAATTTTATTTTGTATTATTGCGATCCACAGCACATAGATAAATAAACCAAGAGTGTAAATAATAAAAATAACCCACTAAAAATAAAATACTACAGGCAGTTGGTTGCTTGGTTACAACTTTATGGTGCACACACCCATGGGTAGCAGTGATATTGTCTGATTCAGCTCTTGGGAGAATATCTAAATCCCAGTAATTCCCCAATAACTCCAGCCCACGCCAGCCTGCAATGAAGCCTTTGCAATATAGAAGCAGGCACGTGATGTATGCCAGGCTGGAGCCTTGAATCTCCACTTAATTCATCATTTTGCTGGGCTGATAAATAAGCTGTGTCCCTCTCAGTCTGGAGGGGGGGTGATGGCAGTGAGGGCAGGGCCAAGGACACTCCCTGCCCCTCAGCCCTGCCCCAACATCTGCATTTGTGATTTAAAACATCCCAGGTGCTTCCCTGGCACCTTTTATTTTTTTTTTGCAGAAGCACAAAGGAATAACTGGTATTTAATGAACAATAATGTAAGAGAGGAGAAATTCCATTGGCAGATTGCAGCTCCAGCCTTTAATCTTCATTAAGGATTCAAACACAAGCATCTAAGGCAAGATTCAAGTGGGATGATGAAATTCCTTTTGTTTAATGGATAACAATCAAGGAACACATAATCCCTTATCGCAGTGATTCTGCAGCTCCTCTGTCCCTTTTATGTGCATTATACACCCTAATGGGTTTTACAGCAATTTAGGCCACAAGACAAAGCATCTGGCAAAGACTAATTTACAACAACGTTGCTCTAAGAGTAACAAATCCCACCCACAACACTGAAATATTGGGTGCTGCAGGCATTTCATCTCCCAGTCCTGTAAATACTCCTCAAAAAGAGAATTTCTAGACAACAAGGAAACTTCTCCCGCGCTGTTACATTCCCTTATAATTGTTATCTTTTTGAATAGCAGGCTGATTCCTTTTCACTCATTAATAAGATTATCTCCCATTAATAGAGATATTGCCCATGCCCTTCCTCGATGTCCTTGCAGGATATCAATGCCACACAAAGTGGCCACCCCTTAAATGGGATTAATGGGATTCTGAATTCAAAGGTAAATAAATATCATAAACAACACAGAGTAAGCCACTGAGAAGGTTTGTACAAACAGCTTACAGATTTCAGGGGGGAAATGTAGAGGGAAAACATGATCTGTGTGTGTGTGTGTGCAGGCAAGGCAAGCGAGGAAATGATGAATGTGTGGAAAAATGGGATCAGTGCTCCCTTTTCCTTTAAGTGAGGCTGAGGTGCATTTGAATTAGGAGATCTCTGCTGATCACAGCTCTGTTCTGTCAAGTAAAACCCTGCAAACACAGGTACAAGCAATGCCTCCCACCACAGCATTATTCAGACCCCTTGGAATTTAAAGGAATGTCCTTCCAGTCTTTCCTGAACTATTTTCAGGAGCACTGTTAAGTTCTCCAGCACTTCAAGCAGTTTAGAAACCTTGCAGTCATTCATTTTACCTCACAGGCTCTCACTGCTCCTGGAAGCTTTTTGAGTAAATCCTTGCTGGAGCAAAGCAGATCTTATGGGAGGTGGAATAATTTTCTCTAAGAAAAGTGCTGTTGAGAGAAAATCCCCAAAAAACATTCAGCAGTTGAAACAGTTAATTGCCTGCTGAGACTATGACTCCTTTTTCTTCCCCCCGACAGACATCTCACAGTAACTTTTGAAGGAGCTGATTACCCACATTTGGGTTCTCACAGGGAAAGGCACAGACCCATTGGATGAATTGTTAATATTCTCTTTGCACCTGCAGTCTGCTACTTACAGACAAATTTTCCAAGCACTTCACCATTCTTTGAGTGTTCTCTGTACTCCCTGAAATTCTTAAATTGCATAAATTGTGTGAATACCACCCTGCCCATAAATCCTGGGATGTGTGTGACCTTTTGGTCACTCACTTTCATGGGAGTTATTTTTCCATTGATTATTAAACAGCAGTTTTCACGTCATTTTGTGACTATTTTGCAGGTCTTAACCAACTGTGTATTACTCACATTGATCTAAAAAGACCTGACAGGAAATAAAAATGAAAATTCAAAGCACTGTTTAAAGGATATTAAATTTCCTGAGTGGATCCAGATGTTGCCCTTGTCTCTTCATTGAGAACCACCTAAATCTGAAGAAGCCAATCCAAAAGCAGGAATGGCAAAGAGCTCAGGTTTTCCTGCATGATTTAGAGAGAGATACAAAAAAAAATGTATCCCACACATCCCATAATTTTATCCAAGCCTTATTGCACAAGGACGCTGTGGTTTTCTCCTCTCACACTGACTAAAACATCCCAATTTTGTTCTTTTTTTCAGTATCATTTTGCCCTGCTGAAAAGCATTATCTGGGAGAAATCTCTGCAAAGAGAGATCACTCCACAGGAATTGTGTCTGTGATTGTACCAGAACTTCTCTCTCTACCTTCTACCTTGCCTGCAAAGGATTTAGCAAGGTGAAAGTTGAACAAAATTATAATTTATAGATATAAAAATAATATATAAATTATATATATAAAATATATAGAAAAATATTATATAGCATATATAAAATATATAAATATAATATATATTTTTATATATAAATCTTATATATAATATAGAAATATATAAGTATATATATATTTTATATATATATATATATATTATATAGAATTAAATTATAATTTTTTTGCCAGGAGAGCTCAGGACTGAAGTGGGGATTGCAGGGTTTGCCATCCCATCAGCAGGGAGCAGGAAATGGGATCTCATTCCTTTTGATGCCCCTGGATCCAGCACCCAAACCACGACTCTGCTGGGCCAGACTTTATCACTCTGCATCATTTGCAGTGTGACTGCTGGCAGGACTTGCAGGGCTAATTTCAGTTAGAGTTTCATTTTTATTTCTTTAATGGCTTTGTGACCAAGCAGTCTCCCCCCCTCTCTGCTCAACAGATTTATGTTGTGTGGAGCTACATCTGTTTCAGTGCCTTAAACTGCTCCAATCTGAGCACTATTGACATTTTCATTATGTGTGAGTTGACAGTACATGGCTGTATTAAGGGATTTCCAATCCTGGCAGGGAGGGGTGTGATCTCTCTTTGCAGAGATTTCTCCAGATAATGCTTTTAAGCAGGACAAAATGATAATGCAAAAAAAAAAAAAAATGAAAAAAAAGGGATGTTTTAGTCAGTGTAAGAGGAGAAAATCACAGCATCCTTGTGAAATAAGTGCTGGCTGGAGAGCAAGGTACGTGGCATTAATATATATCAGTATCTATATTCCAGAAGAAGAGAGCCAAAGACTATAATTAGCTCTGAAGCTAAAGTATGAGCAGCATAATAATAACTATTAGTCTAAAAAGGAATATAATGAATAAAAGCCCAATTCACAAAGGAACACAGTGTTAATATTGAAATTTGGACATGGGGAAATGGTAAGCTGTAAAAGAGGAGCTTTTAATGACACTTTGTGTCCAGGCAATTTATTCAGGATAGATAAAAAAAAAGGGAACAATTATCATTTACAAGAACAAGGAGTGTTTTAAACATGCTTGGTCATTGTCTACCAAATCAATCATTGCCTTTGATGTGTCTCCAGTGTGCACGTGCACAACCTGTGCTGCACAAACACACACACAAAATACATCTATAAACACATTAAATCTGCCATTTTCCCACAACAGTTCAAAAACGAGTGGTGAAAAATGTTGGAACAGAGAAAAACCAAACTTCACAGGAGATCTCCCTGGTTGTTCTCCAGATCTGACCTTGAAGGCTCCTCACATGATTGTAAGAGCCTGCTCCTGTTATTGACCAATTATTTACACATTTCTATTCAAACCTAAGGCTTGAGAAAAGGGGGAAAGGGAGGGAAGATAATGTGGCTTTAAAAGCTCTCTCTTGTTCTGGATGCAGACAAAGATAAGTTGGTTAAGCCACACAAACTAAAAAAGACAAGGAGTGTGTTGCCTGTGTTGATATTCCCTCAGTGATCCCAGGTTTGTTAGGAGAAGGCAAGATCAAAGTACGGGCACTTCTCAGTACAAGACAACATCCCAAAGGGGATCAGATCACACTGTAATGTTTCCTGTTAAAAGAGTTGTTTTCTGTAGGGTTTGTAGTGATGCCTCAGGTTTTTCCTTTTCTATTTTTCACATTCTGTGCTGCTTTAGTGTGCAGTTCTGAGCATCACATTAGGGGATGGTGAGCTCTCTGCACAGAGCAGGGAGACAAAACAATTCCTTCTCCAGCTGGGCACCAAGGACAAATGATCCAAATCTCAGGCCCAGGAGCACAAACAGCGTGGGCTGGAGAGAGAAAAACAAGCAGGATGGGAGTGCCTGGGCTAAAGCTGGAATGGGACAATGAACTGCAAGGTGCAAATGGAGCAGAGCTGATCCCAGTGAGAGCCCCCGGGAGCGCTCGTGCATTTTGGGATCATTTTGGTTCCTCTTGGCTGCAGCCCTGGCTGGGCTCTGGTGCTGCCCAAGGTGCATCCATGGAGGGAATCCTTTGAATCAATCCCTGCTTTATTCTGTGACTCTGCCCAGCCTCTGCTCTAAGGCCTGCACAAGGCCTCAGCAGCAGAACCAGTTGATCCTTTTTAATACAACAAAACTTCTGAGAATTCAATCCCTTCCTGCTGAGTTTGCAATGGGAGTGAGAGGGGAGAGATTCAGACAGGAAGAGAATTACTCCAACCCTGAGCTGACAAACCAGTCACATTCCTGTCCCACGGCTCCATCATCTCTCCTTTGATTCCACCAGTGCCTCACTATTCAACACATTAAAACATTTCTGCTCTGCACTAAAGGCTGCCATGCTCTTGGCCTGACCCATGTGTCTGTTCTTCCTCCACTCTCCCTTCAAATTTTCCCATTCTTTTCCCTGCTTCTGCATTAATATTTACA
Organism: Vidua macroura; assembly: GCF_024509145.1. Classification (NCBI taxonomy): domain Eukaryota; kingdom Metazoa; phylum Chordata; class Aves; order Passeriformes; family Viduidae; genus Vidua; species Vidua macroura. The sequence goes on from NC_071583.1 coordinate 3,006,563, forward strand.
CAAATTTCTCTGTGTCATGTAATGATATGTAATGATATGTAATTCTCTGTCATCTTGTCACCTACACCTAAAATAATCTGCTGTTTTTCGCTCCCAATTATGCTATCTCACCAAATAACTCCTTATAAAATATGAAAACAATAAACTGATCTCTTTCATAAATGGATGCTCCTCACTGGTGATAACAATGGGCTTTTATGATTTACATGGCAGCTTGCTAGAAACTTTATGTATAATTTTTCTCTCGTATCTCACATGAATTACATACAATTAATACTTATAAAAATGGCTCAAACATAACCCATGCAGGAAGGTTGTAGAGTCGTAGCACCACAGAATGGTTTGAGTTGGAAAGGACCTTTAGGATGATCTAATTCCAGCCCCTGCCATGGCAGGGACACCTCCCACTGTCCCAGGCTGCTCCAAGCCCTGTCCAGCCTGGCCTTGGGCACTGCCAGGGATCCAGGGGCAGCCCCAGCTGCTCTGGGCACCTGTGCCAGGGCCTGCCCACCCTCCCAGGGAACAATTTCTTGCTGATTTAAACCCCTGAGTTTTAATTTGTCTGCAAACCAAGAGAGCTTTTCTAAAGGTGCTGATGTTGTTGTTTCCATCAGGTTGAAAACAAGTGTAAATTTCTACCTGTTCATTAAAATAAGTCATTTTAAACCCAGGGTTAGATGAGTTCCACACCCATCAAGGCTCTCTGACCCACGCTGACCCTACAGAAGCAATTTTGTGGAACCTGTACAAATGGAGAGAGTGGAATTACAGGGAACAAGGATCACCTGTTTTCTATACAACATTCTGCCAACACTTCAATAACACAGAATGCAACAGCACTGACTGAACAAATCTGGGTTTATATCAGAAAAGAGCCCAGAAACTTCAGATTTTCTCCCAAAGGTTGTGTCAGCTGAGGCTAAATCTTACACATACAACACAAAACAACAACATTAATTTGAATTTACAGCATATTTGGAGTTTCTCAAGAGTTCACACCACGGTGACGTGCAAGGGGGACTAAAAGTGAGAGTAGCTGTGGACAAAGCAATTAACATCTCTGTTCTGTGCTATTGATCCAGCTGATCCCTCTGCTAACAAACCTCCAAAGCCAGCCCAGAAAACGTTTGATAATCATGCAAGATGAAACAGATAACAGCCAAATAATCAATTAAACAGAGCCTTGCAAGGCCTGCTTTGAGGATCAAGAAAGAGCAGGGAGATCAAATGAAGAAAAAATTATAATTTACAGTCAGGGAAGCTCTGTAAGATGTTTATTTGAAGTCTAAACTGATAACACAATCCCACAAAACGGGGACTTCAGCATCCTGGGGGGATGAGAATGAGCCTCTCCTGCTGGAGAAAAACTTCCAGGGCAGGACTGAGTGTGACCCTCAGTCACAGCAGGGTCTGGGATCAGTGGGCTGGGAAACTGAAAAAAGAGGTTTTACAGGGGGAAAAAAAAGAACACAGCAGCCCTTTGACTTGCAGCAACTCCTGATGGGGTAAAAGAAAGTTATGGGAGCAACTGAGGAGGAAAAGAGTTAAAGTATCCTTGCCTTCATCTTGTAAACTCAGGAAAATCTGATGGAAGCCAGCTACAAAGGATACAAAACCTGGAAATAAACATTATTCTATTTCACTTCATATCTAGGTGTTTTGTGTGTTGGGACAACCTGCCTTTTTCCTAAATAGATGAGATAATGTTCTTTTTTAATAGTTAGAATAATTAGAATAATGAGTAACATTTCAATCAACATACACAAAAAATCCCCAAAATAAAACACAAACCAAAAAAACCCCAAAACCAAAAAAAACAACCAAAACAAACCCCAAAAATAACCAAAACCCCCACCAAATCCAAAACCTCTGCCACCAGTCCTGTTGGCTGATCATACATTTCAAGTAATAAACACAAGCATGAGATTTGATAAAGAACAGGAATGAAGACATCCAAATCTTTTTGCTCTCCTTCCCTTTTCTACTTGATTCCCCAAATATTTAAATCCTATTTTTTCATTCAGCTGGGACTTGCAGTAGTCATTACCCTGTAGGAAGCAATTCACTGGACAAAGCATTAAACAGCAGCCCCACTGGGCCTTTTTGGTCAATAATACTTAAAAAATTTCAAATTACCACATTTGGGGGCCTTGGGTACTTCAAGTGAGCTGTCTTTATCCACAGAAATATTTAAAAAAAAAGAAAGAATAGTGAAAGATTTATGGAGTAAAACTGATTCAGTATCATGCACACTATTATGTCCACAAAGGGTTAAAATACCCAATTGAAATGCTGCTGCTGCTTTATTTCTTCTTTACAAAATATTTAAATATTAACAGTGATTTGAATCTCTGCTGCAAATTCCAAAATGGCATAAACCAAAAGTACTTCTATTTATTTAATTACAAGGTCAGCAACTTCTTACAGAAAATCAGGTCCAAGGAGTAAAATATAAATGAGTTTACTCAGGATATTTCAGTGATTTTTTTTTTTTTAATTATTATTTTTTCCCCACCTTCCCTCAGACACCACCAGAACACTTGTCCTGACAGGATTTCTGCCACCTCCCCAGCTGGCTCCTTGGAAAAACATCTGCTGTCCCAAAACAGGACTGGAAGGTTTGTGCAAGGCAAGGAATGGAAGCTGGGGAATGATGGTCATGTGGAGCAGAGGAAAAGTGATGAAATCAAAAGCCTGAAATCCTGCAGGAATTGGTGCAAAAAAAAAAAAGGGAATACAGAGATGAAAAAAGGCCAGGAATGCTTTAATGAGACAACATCCACCAAGTTTGGCAATCCAACCTTAGAGGGAAAAGTCTCCATCTATTTAGAGAGTTGATATTCCTGATTGTAAATGCACCCAGTGAGGAGAAAAGGATTTGTAAGTTAAAAAAAAAAAAAAAAAGAGGAAAAAAGTTAATAAGTTAATATAAATTAGCCAGGAATATATTTATTCTGAAATTAGATAACAGCCTCTTCCCCATTACTGGGGAAAGGTTACAGAACAGAGTCCCAAGAGGAGAAAAATTCTAATTAGTTTTCAAGTGGCACTTGAGCACCTCCTGGAAGGTTTTCCATGGCATGGATATCTCCTAGAGCAGAGGACTGAACCCATGACCCAGCAGATCCCATTCTCTCCTCAGAGTTTCTCCCCGTTAATTTCCATGTACCACCAAAACCTGACCCTTCCTCGTGCTTTTAACACCTTAGGTTCCATTTAATGCCTGAATTCATGGTTTGGGGAGCTCCATATATATTTTAATGTTTAAAAAAAAAAAACACTTTGTTTCTTGAAAGCAGCCAAACGAAACGTGGCACTGTGCTGCAGCTCCTGACTGCACACATACTGCTGTGGCCCTCGATGTGAACGTTGTTTAATGAGTGTCCCTGGAGGGATTAGCGTGTCAATGTGTGGATATTGATTTCCTAATCCAGCCCATCAAAGCTGCTATGATCTGGCGGCAGCACAAGAGGCAGGAGTTCAAGGTTCTTCACACAGCTCCCACAGTATGTTCTCAAGCCTCTTGATGTGAGAATTAGCTCACTCCTGAAGTCCAATTAATCTGATGAGGCTGTCAACAAAGATGCCATTTCTCATCACATTTTTGGGGATGTGGACACCTGTCTAAAATAGAGGATGAGATCATCAGCTCATTAGCATTTTCCAGCAGATGGCAAAAAGCTGCATTTCGTATCATTTTTGGGCTGCTCCACGTTTTGTAGCCAGACCTCTGAGCTGTGGGACAACAAAGTCAGCTTCTTCAATTTGAGTAGCTGGCAGGGACATATGTAGCCACCAACAGGATCCTGGAATCAGGATTACAGCACAGACAGGAGGAGTTTGTGATCTCAATCCAGACATTTCAATAAATAAACCAATAAATCGGAGAAGAAAACTGAGCAGAACTGGGGGAGGGAGATCAGCTAAACAAAAGCTTTTCCTGAGTAAATTCAAATTTCACCCAATATTCCTTCCCCTGGAATATTCCAGTGTGGGATGTTTCAGTTTTCTGTAGGGTCACTATCCCATCTCTTTAAGGTCTGTGACCAAGAGCTCTGCCTGGTCCTGCAGAGGACACTTCCATGTCACACAGGGGTTCCTGGAGGAGGTGGGAGCTCCACACTGCCTGTGCCACCAGCAGAAGCAGGAACCCCCTATTGTAAATGCACGTGAACCCAGTGGGAGGAAATGCTGATGTCTGACTCCAGTTCAGAGGGCTGAATGATTTCTTTATTATAACTATGCTATAATACATTCATATACTATTTAAAGGAAATACTAAAACTACAAACCTACTTTTCTAACTGCCATATCTAACTCACAACTCGTGACCCTCTCTGAGAGTGCAGCCACAGGTGGGTTGGATTGGCCACCAGCCCCAAACAATCCTCACCAGAATCCAACCAAGCAATGCCCCCAGGTAAACAATTCTCCAAGCACATTCCACATGGGAAAAACAAGGAGCAGAAACAGAAATTGTTTTCTCTTTCTTTCCTCTGTGCTCCTCTATGAAAAGTCCTGAAGGAGAGAAGGATGTGCCTGCCACACTCCCTGACAGTCCCTGTGCAGCTGCTGCTCCTCAGCTGGGGCCTCAGTCCCTCCTGTGCTCACAGCAAAGCTGTTTAACAAAACTGGAGCAAAACCAGCTTCTAACAAGTTTCCAGCTGAGCTAAATATGGCAAGAAGAGAACTTGTAAGTGCTCAGCCTTGTCAGGATTACTGCAGGAATAGCCAGTGGTGGAGTTTTCTCAGCATCTAGAGAAACTGCTGTCAAATAAAAGGAATATTTTTGAAGGCTTGATGAGGAGCCCTCCTTTTTTCCCTTAACCACACAACTCTCACTACACAGCCCCCATATTGCTTTGGCTGCTCAGACATGTCACAGCACAAATTGGCATCCTTCCTATTTTTGATATCATCTAATTCCCTGGGTCATTAGTTATGTAATCATAATCATTTTTCTGCTGGGCTGATTGGTGTGATCCATCTCGTCTCCTTTTCCCATCTCACCTCTTTAGTAGTGTTGGAGCATGGATGGGAACATCCAAGTCCCTCAGGGCACCATCTGCTACTACCCTGAGCAGGGAGGGCTAAATGAATGACATACTGTACAGTACTTCCTACTCATTAGTTACTGATCCCTTATGGTGCTGAGGCTTTTTCATTCATTCCATTACAGATTTGTTCACTAATTTGTTCATTTCTATCCCCTTTCCTTTCTGCCCACATCTAAAGGCTTCACAAAGTGGGGGGGAAAAGCCTAAAGGCTGAGAAAGTGGTAATAATATGAGCATGGCAACAAAGGACAGTGTAGGAGATCAGTGTTCAAACTGTGAACAGGAAAAAAAAAAAAACCATGAAAAATACTCCCAGGCATCACAAAGTAACAGGGATTAAATATAAAAGTGAATTTATCCAGGGCTGTGAGTCACCTGCCTGTGGAGCCCCGTTAACACAACAGATGAATCTTTTATATGTAAACAACACCCACTCCAAAAGCTCTCCCTCCTTTCCCAAAAGGATTAGAATCCAGGAAACAATGAGGAGATGCCTTCTGAAGTTGTGATTAAGGTGTGTGCACCTCCCATCGTGTACCTGCTTTGCTCCAGGAGGCACTGCCCCAGGATAAAGGAGCTCAAATTGAAGAAGCATTTGCATTTCCCCTCATTTATGTTCATCTCCCTAAAACAGATTGCTTCTTTTATTGTTCTGTGTAGCACCATAAACGTAGATGGCCTTTGAAAGCCAAATATCACTCTTGCTAAGTAATTGTCAATTAAATTCAGTATTAATTATTCTTAATAGCCCAATCTCATCTGCTGTTTTCCATGTGTCTCATTTTTGCACGGTTCTAATGTCAGAGCAGATGAGTTTCAGTTTGGAGGTTTACTTAAAGCCCCCATTTAATGAAATCACTGTATTGTTGGTGAGAGTGTAAAGCTCTGGAATGAAACTGCCAGAACTGGTTACAAAACCTCCCAGCCACTGCAGGCACATCCAGCTCTGGTAAGGAAACATCAAATGATGACAGAAGGTGCAATAACTTAATAATCAGTCCAGGCTTTAATTATATTGCCAGTCAAAGCCTTTGTTTCTTTAATATAGAGTGTTGGAAGACACGGCTTCCCATCCCCATTAAGACAGAAAAATGTTAAGAATTCCATTTCTGTCTAAATTTCCACTCTCCACCATGGGACCACATGCCTGGAAGGATGGAGAAGTGCTGCAGGGTTCCCTGAAGCTGTGTCCCATGTCCATGGCAGGACCAAGGGCTGCCCAGGCCTGGCTGGAGCAGCCAAACCTCCAGGAGATCATTCCACGGCTGCTGGACAGTCCCTCTGTCCATGCCTGAGGGCAAGAGCCTCAGCTGGCACCTCTCCTCTGCTGGGAGCAGGCTGCAAACCCCTCTGAGAGCAGCCCAAAAGGAAGCCTCAGGTGCTCCCCCCTCCAGGTGGAGCCTGGTGAAGCTCAGGGGCTGTTCCTAAGGGGTCAGATTTTCCCTGGCCTCCAGGATGGATGTGCTGGCATTGCTCTCCAGCCTTGCTGCCAGTCCTCCTGCACAGGAGGCAGCTCTCAGCTCTGCCTGAGCAGTTCTGTGCTCACAAATGGCTGGTGCCTCATTAGGCAGGAGGCAGAAAGAGGTGGAAAGGGAACAACAAAGGTGATACAGCTCACCTCTGCCCCCAGACCTGACCAGCTGCTGCTGAGGGTTTGTGCTGGGACAGGGTTTGTTTCTGCTGCTCCTCTTGGTCTCCAAATGGCATTTTTAAAATTTTGTGGTTCAGACTTTGGCCTTGTTACAGCACAGAGGGAGCTCGTGCACAAACAGGGGGTCAAAGACACCCCCAGTCAATCTGTCACTTCCTCAGCAGGATGAAAGGAGACATTAAGCAGTGCTAAGATCCATGAAATCCCAGGGAATAATGGCAGCTCCCTGAAACGGGGCTGTATTTTTCACATAACAGCCTGGCACCAAACAGCAAAACAGGACATAGGGTAAAATTCATAACAAACAAATTTAAAAGGATCCTCAGTTCAGACACTGTAAGAGGCATTCTTCAAATGCCTTTCAGCCATTCATTCTTCCTTGTATCCATGTGAATGTTCCCCCTTGGCCTTTTGTTTTCATTTTAGCTTTCTAAGCCTCTGTGCCATTCCAGAAGCTGTTTCCCCCCTCTCCCTGTCCCTTCCCTCCCAGCCCTCCTCATTCTACCTCTTCAAGACCCTTTCTCCTGTGTGATTTGGAATTTGGAACTCATGCTCTGCTCTTTCTAAATTCTGTTTTGCTTCTTAAACCCTTTTTTTTTTATTTCCCCCTCCCCGACTGATTCCCCTTTTCCATTAAGCTAGATTTTTTTTTTTTTTTTTAATCCCCCACCCTCAAAAAGAGCATTTTATCCTGGCCAAACTCAGGCCTTGCCATGTTCTCATTTACAAATGTCACTGCAGCAGGGCTGAAATCCTGCTCGGGCTCTGGGAGCTGTGCTGGCACAGAACAAAGGCATCGCAGTGCCTCGCACACCACGGCGTTGTTTTCCCTCATTCCTCCTCCAGGAACAGCTTGCAGTGACATTTTAGCAAAAGTCACGCTCTTTTTACAGCTCCTCCCCCTGCTGACAGCAGGAATTCCCAGTCCTTTTAGGAGAAGCCCTGAAAGACTGACCCGGAGCAGCAGAGAAGGAGACAGAGCCCCCCATTCCTGTCTGGCTGCCCTGATTTCAGCCCACACCAAGATCTGAGATGTTCTTCCCCGTCATCAAATGCTTAATTGTAATTTGTAATCTTTAGCTCAGCACATTAACTCCAACAGGGAGATCTCTGTGGGGACCCCAGAAGGGTCAGAGATAACCTTGACATCACCAGGACCCAAGTGCTAAGCGCTCCTTTCTAGCAAAAATGCTACAAAACCTTACTCAGCAAAAGGTTAAGCAAAGAAATCCATTATTTAACGTGTAAGACATCACCAAATAAACCCATTTCGAGGCCTCAGTGCCAGACCCCTCCCCAAGCCCAGCCTCCCTCCTTGGTGCCCTCCAAACCCCCAGACCCAACTCAGCAGCTTTGAACTCTCAAAGTCGAGAGAGTTCATGGTGGCATTGCTTCTCTGGCTTATTTGGGTTTATATTTATATTTCCCCACTCAGAACAGAACATGAAAATAGAAAAATTAAGTCTGGTAGGTTAATAATGAAATGTGATTTAATTAGTGGGTGCTTTGAGAACCTGCTGCTGTTTGCTTTCCCTGCAGAGAGGAGCTCCAGGAGCACGCTGGGCTGGTGAGGAGCAGCCCCTCTTCCCCCTGATGTGACAGCCAGGCACAGCCCAGTGCCACTGCTGAGAGTCACCCGAGGCCACCACTGCCACACAGAGGGACACTGAGGAGTCTGGCAGTGCCATCAGGATGTCCTTGACTGAGCAGCAAGAGCTTCCCAGCCCTGGCTCCAACAGGGAATGGAGGCACTGGAAAAAGCCTCCCACTGGCACCTTGGTTACTCCATCAAAACAAACAATTCCCCCCAAAATCCCCAGAGAATGAACCTTGCCTCATCTCCAAAGGAATTCCAGCAGCACCTCTGTGGTTTGTGGGGGGAACAGTCTGCCTTGGCCCCAGCAATTCCTCTGACTTTCCCTCCAAAACACAAAAAGTGGCAGAATCCCAATGATTTGGGCTCAAGGAGATTTTAAACCTCATCCAAACCCAGCCCCCTGCCATGGCAGGGACACCTTCCTCTGGACCAGGCTGCTCTGAGCCTGTGCAATAACTGCACCCCCAATTCCCTGAGCAGGGAAGGCTGTTGGAGCCAGGGAAAGCCCAGGTGGGTTCTGCAACCACGGGAGCATCCCAAGCTCCCTCTGAACCCCCCAAACTGCTACTGCAGCCACCTGAGCTATTTCATCTCATTTATTATTCAAACAACACCAAAAATCAGAGCCTGTTTGGCTCAGCCTGCTGGTGTCAACCTTGTCATTCCTCTGAACCCCCTTAAAAATCCTTCCAAGGTGGGGACTAGCAGACAGAAAACAGTAAAATTAAGCAGGCAGGCAATTTTTCCAAGCATGAATGCAGAAATTAAGGAGGAAGGAGGATTTTCTCTCTCCAGCACAGGCAGGTTCTCCCTGGGGAAGAGCCAAACCTGCTGCCAGCTCTGCTCTGCAGATAAAAGTGATTTCCAGCGGGAAGAAAAGAATCTTGTTTGGGGCTTCAGGTGTAAATTACTTTTTCTGGGCTAAAACTGATTAGCCCGTGGTTCTACTGCAAGGTTTTTCTTTGCAAAGGACCCTGTCAGAGAAGAATATTAGGAAAATATTAGGAACACTTCCAAATTCATACCTGAGCAGCCAGAGAACAACTGGTTTAGCTGCACTTGCAGGAGATCTGATGTGGGATCCCCAGGGAAGCCCTTCCTCCCAGCTGCTCCAGAGGGACAGGATGCATTTACCCCATTCTGGATTTTATATGAATATAGATTATATAAATATAATATAAATTTTATATAAATATAGCTTTCCTTAAGGCTGGAAAAGCCCCCTAAGACCATCAAGTTCAACCATTAACCCAGCACTGGTAAATCCACCACTAAACCGTGACCCCAGGTGCCTTTTCTGAGCCCTTCCAGGGACTGATTCCACAGCTTCCCTGGGCACACCTACATATCCCTGCATCTCTGCTTTGTGTGCAGAGCAATAGCTGAAAATATTTAGTGCCCCCCTAAAACTAACAGCTAAATAAGTTCTCTGAAATATTTGAGACTTCTTCAAAAAGCCAAGTTTGTGCCAGTTTAACTGACAGCGTGGCTCATACAGGAGCTGCAAGGCTGTGGATGCAATAATTTCCAACTCCACACTCCCGTTAATGTTTTGATTGCTTTAGTTTATACAATGGCACAACAGTCAACAGTGGTTAAATGACCATAATTAAATGCCCTACCTATCAAGGAGCTGAAATGATTTATCAGCCAAAAGCCACTAAGTGCTTGATCACTTCAGCAGATCATTAATCTGCCTTCCAGGAACCTGCCTGGCACTTCTGTAGTCAATTATATTAATTTTAAGTGACTGGAAGTCAGTATATATACACAAGTTCAGATCAATATTGGACATAATTCAGTTTCTATATACCATCAGCTATTTAGTGGGGGTTTAAAAAGACAATTTTCTATGTATTAAGGCAAATTAATAAATAATTTAGTGAGCATAAAGGATGACCAGTGTGAAAGGGGAAATGCTTTCTATTGACAGCTGCCAAGCTCTCCTGACATTTAGTGCTTTAAAATGGTGAGAGATAAGCTGGGTTTGGCTTAAATTCTGCTGTGCTTCCTGAACACATGGGGTTGGAGAGATGCTGCCTTGCAGCAGTGCCTTTGCCTTCTTTTTTGGCTGGAGTTTCTGCCAGGGTGGCTACAAATGTGTACTGGAGCATTTATTTTTTATAAAAAATACGGTCCCAAAAATACCCACATACACTCGGAGGGTGTCAAAACCATCCTGAGTGTTAAGCACGTGGAAACACATCCTCAGAAACAGCAGCCTGCAATGTAAATTGAGAAGCAAAATAAGTTTGAGCTCTCTTAGTTCTGATTTTCCTGTAAAAACTGTGTTTCACAGACCCTCTGGGACGACTTGAGCTTCCAAGAGGCTTTGTCTTGTCAGCTCAGAAAAATATTGCAGAAAGTTGGGCACATGCAGGTCCAGGCCTTCCAAATCTCTTTTATCCTTTCAGATCCCACATGCCTGGTGGCTCTTGACAGCTCAGATGGTGAGAAGCAGGCAGATGTTCAGGAAGCTTTACTGGGAAAACCAGACTGGGGGGATCAGAGCAAGTGGCTGAGCTCCTCTCCAGGACATCTCCTAATGAGTTTTTCAACACTGTGTGTTGAACAAGAAGCCTTCCTTCAGGCCAGTGTCTTTAATTTCCCATTTCAGAGGGCTGGAGTCCTTAACCCACACTCTGGCCACGTAACAAGGTGATTTATCTTTATTTAGCTCCACTCTTTTGCTGGGAATAGCAAGGAACTACTCAGTTCACAGCCTTGGCCTGAGTCAGCCTGAGATTTCCCTCATCACATAGCTCAAAAATTCCTGCTCTGCTTCCAAGGGCTTCTTTTACTGCCCAGCCTGCCTGGAGTCCCTAAGATCTCTCTGTTTGACTGGGAACATTTCTTCTTTCATGTGCTGAGCAGGGAACAGGAGCTGCTCTCCAAGGAGCTGCTTGGCCACAGCCCCTTCCCTCCCTCTCCTCCTCCAACAGAGAAACACAGCCAAGCCCAAACAGCCACAGTGAGCTCACAGGGCTGTTTTTGGGGCAATCTGGAATGACTTGGTTCATCTTCCATCTTGGTTTCATCTTCCAGGGAAACACAGATGTCTCATTTCATCCCTGGAGGCAGTGCCTTCTCCTACTCCTGCTTGGCTTGCTCCTTTCTACTTGCAAAAAGGAAACTGCTCTGGTGCAAGTGAGCCAGACACCCCAACCTCATTAGAGAGCTTTGTAGCCTCTTAACAAACACAACTGCACCACAAAGAGCATTTTTAAATAAGCCAGAAGAAAAACCACAGGCACTAATAAAATAAATGTGAATATCAGCAATACTTGGTTATGTTATTTGCATACAAATTCTAGCAGTGTGTAACTTATATATTTTTAAATACTCAGCTTCTTGAAAACTCTCAACAGTCTTCAATGCCTGGGGAGCACTGCCTTTTGACTCCTGGCAAAGAACAGAAATTAATTACCTGCTTAGTATTCTGGGTTTGCCTTAGCAAAATGAGCAGCCAGCTTTGCAGAGGGCCAAAATTCAAACAGAAACCCAATTCATGCCCAAGAGATCAGCCCTAAAACTTGGATAGGGCCCATTCTGTCACCAGGGCTTCTGTCAGTCCCGGGGTGATCCCTGCACAAAGCAGAGCAAACACCCTGGAGGCAGCAGGGAGAGCTCCTTGCTGGGATGCTCTGCAACCTGTCCTACAGCTGATCCCTTTTGGGGCTACCTAAAAACAGAGGCCAGACAGAATGAAGGGAATAAAAAGCTGTTCTATTTATTGAAGGGCTTCAGGTACATTTAGGGCAGACAAAGCCACCCAGGGGCTACACCCAAAATAGACAATGGGTCACAGCTTTTCACACTTTGATAAGTTTGGTCCATTTGCATATTGGGGGTGAATCTGCCAATTACAGCTTCACCTAATGAAGTCACTGACCCCAAGTTTGCTCCCCCAACTCACTTTTGTTCCCATCTCTCTGGCCTGAGGCAGTGAGGTGTCCTTGACTGCCAGGCCTGGAGAGGAATTGTTGTGTCTGCCCCAACTGGGGAAGCAGCAGCTCACACTGAGTGTGGAGTTTGGAGTTAGACACTAAAGAACTGCAGGGTTACAAATAGATGGAAAACAGAAAAGCTGAAATCCCAAGGCATCACAGCACATCCTCCTGTTAAAGCACCCAGCTGCCCTGGCACTGCTGTGGGACAGAGCAGGAGAATCCCAGCAGAAAACATCAGGTTGGCAATGCCATCACTCCGGATCCAGGAACTGCTCCTAATTCTGTGTTACACTCCCCCCATCCCAGCCTGTGTTTTTTTTTTTTTTTTTTTGGTTGTTTTTTTTTTTTTTTTGTTTATTTGTTTTTTTTGTTTTTTTGTAAATGCCGATTTATTTATGGAGGGATTTCACTGCCCTACTACGTACAAGACACGAGGAATATTTGCAATATTTTCACATCCCAATTTTGCACTGTCTCTAGAAAACAGCCTGAGCCTCTGGTAGCCATGGAGACCTCCTGGTTAGAAGTTGCTCAACTTTAACTGGTTGTTCCCAACTTCCAGAGGGAAGCCAGATACAGAAACTGCTCTGAAACTTCACCCCCTTCACCCCTTGCTCAAACAGCTGAGGAAGAGAAAAGGCATCAAAAACCAGATAAACCCAAAGGTACACCTGGTTCCATGGCAGGGACACTTCCCACTGCCCCAGGCTGCTCCAAGCCCCAGTGTCCAACTTGGCCTTGGACACTTCCACCGTCTCTGAAAACAGAAATTGAAGGGAAAAAAGCCAAACCAAACACTAACAACCAAAACACACCCAAATGAAAGATCAGCAGCACACAAAAAGGTGGTTAATTGAATTAGAAAACAGGGGTGATTGCTGAGGATAATTTGCTCACAGGGTTTTAGGGAACTGGAAAAGGTGGAATTAAAATGCCAGATTAAAAGAGTTGCTAAAACAACTAACTGCAAATTGTGTTGGTTTCCATAAATGCTTGTTCTGATTCTTGGTTCAAAGTTGGAAATACTGGGGGATGAGCAATCAGGCAACTCAGAAAAAGCAGTAAAAAAGTGATTTGGAAACTCAAATAATCCTTTTACTTTGTACTTAAAATTCACTTTTAATGGAAATGTAAAGTACATAATATATTAGTAGTAGCATTTAATTACCCACCTTAATCAACTTGAATAATTAAATAATCCAGTTCCTATTTAAATGCAGCACTTTGTGTGCCGAAATACGTAACAGAATTAAAGAGAAAGGCTGTTTGAATCACAGAGCTGAAAAAATTAATTCTGAGCCCTACTTTAGTAGCTGCTGCGACTGCAATTCCAATGTATTGATTAATTAGATTTCTATGTAGTGAAATTACTATGAATTTTCACATCATGACAGAATGCAGGAAAAATGAGAAGCAATTGTCATCTTCATTACCCTGATCTTTATTAGGAAATGTTACTCTGAGCTAGTTCATTGCTGCTATCACTGGAATTTGTTGCTGGGGGATGTAAAACACAATATAATGAGAGGATTATAGTAATTGCAAATATTCCTTTAAATTATCTGCCATTACTCATTGGAAACTGCTCCAAAGCCCTGGAGCCTGCAGACTGAAAGTCAGGTTCCTACAACCTGCAGAAGGTACCACAAATATATCAAAAATAACCAATTACTGAAGGCATTAAACATTCCCAGGTCGTATTCAACAGCAGGATGGCCGAGATGCCAGCAGCAATTATTAAATCAATCCAACACTGTGTTTATCTGTTATTTTGGGTAGGAAAGTCTTTTGGGTATCTATTTTTTGGGTGTCGTTGTTCACCTGGCAGGGACCTTCTCCAGCAGCTCCCACAGCTCTGTCCAAAGTTGCCAAATTGCAGCATCAGGCAATTGCTGGTGTAACAAGTGCTGTGAGCAAAGCTGGGAGGCCTCAAGCTCTAATTAGATCACCAGGAGTCAAATCTGGGCAAGATCCCTAGGACAGCTAAAGAAAATTTCATTAGTGTATTATGGAATTGGTTTTCTAGCTTGTTGCTTTTAGCAGCTCCAGCCCACGTGGGAGAGATAGGCACAAATGCCTAAATAAGATTTTTCCATAAGGCACTTTCCCCAGTCAATGTTCTTGCCCTCCTTTATTGATTATTTGCTATAGCAGGCAGGAAATCCAGCTGGAGAGGGCTGAGGGACTGATGAGTTGCTGCATTCCATGAAAAATGGAAATCTCCTTCTGGAGGGTTACAGACCATGGGTGAAATGAACACTCTGAACTTTAGAGATTTTCATGCCAAACACGTGGGTTCTCTGCAACATGGGGAGATGCCAAGGGGTGCAAGCCATCAAATTGGACTTTTTCTTTCCCCTCACTTCTCAATTCTCACCTTCATCTTCTTACTAAACCTTTTCCCCGGAAAATCACAGTTGTCTGACTCACTCTCCCTCACCCATCAGCTGAGGCTTCTCCACTCTCACAAAGACTCCCAAACAACCTACAGCAGGGCCTGCTGTGCAATATTCCTCTGGCCAATTCAGATGTTTGGCTTTTTTTTTTTCTCATTATTTCCAGTTAAAAATCATAGCTCACTCCTAGAAATGTGGTTTGGAAAGGAAGAGCCTTTCCCTGCCAGCTCCCCACCTGATCTCTTTGCCTTTGTGTTTCACCGCTTCTGTCCTTTGGTGCCCGTGTTTGATGTTGTGCTGTACAAAACCTACAAACCCAGCACACAAAGCATCTGCTCTCAGAACTTACACAAAATGACTCAGCACTTGGAATTGTTCTTTTCCCTGAACTTTTCCCTGACCTTTGGCTCTCTTCCTGAAGAAAATGACACATCCTCCCTCAGTACGGAGTGACCCCATGTGACTGAACCCATCACAGCTCTGGCATTTCCACCCTGTAACCACAGAGTTTCTGCTCTGAAGAGGACTCACTGTTCTCTGCACTCTTGTTGAGCAAGTTTTCTGGTTCATGACCTTTCAATTCCAACATCTTTTGTATATTCACTCATTTGTGATGCCGCAGCTGTGCAGGACATCAAGGTTTTGTGGGTTTTAGAATGGCACAAACTCAAGACCTCAAACAGCACTGCAGCTCTAACTCAGATCTAGAACACTTTAGATCATTTAAGGACATTAAATGTCATTAACATGATTCAGTATAAATAAACTTCCTGCTCCCCTTTCTTTCCTAAAAAGAGAAACCACATCCTTTTTTGACTACACTTGATTTGAAAGCAAAAGGAGTGGCACAGGAAGGAAAACAGCAACACTCGTTTCTAGGGTCAGGGGCCAGATTTTTTTTTTTTCTACTTTCTGAATATTGTACAGAATATCTGTCCTTTTAGAATCTCATCTGAAGGATGATTGCATCATTTAAAACAGACTTATTGTGATAAGGTTTAGATTCCATGTTGGTAGCAGCCAAATGATGGACTTTTAACAAAAGGAGAAAACGTCCCTGTAAGAAAACACTGGATTTGTGACTCCAGCTTTAAGCAGAGCCACCACCCTAAGGATCCTAAGCTCAGAGGCAGGTGTAGAGATTTGCTGTGCCTGGCTTTTGGCTTGAACAGCCAAGAATTTCAGAACCTTTAATCTGCTAAGAACCTTGTGTTTCCTGGTGATAGCACAGAGGGAAGAACACTCGGATCACAGGGAATTGCTCAGGACTCCCTTTGAAGGAGGAGGGCAGAGGATGCCAGGGCAGTTCTCTCACTGGGAAAGCCTCTGGTGAAAACAGAGGGGCTGAATTTAAACAAGAGAGCTTGTGGCACATGGAACCAGAGATAAGAGAAGCTCCAAATGCTTCAGTACCAATGCTCAGCTGGAAAAAGGATGTGGAGCGGTGGGAAACCTCAAAGTGGACTTGCTCGGAGCCCTGCTCAGAGCTGGGAGCACAGCAGGGCTCAGGAAAAGGCTCTACCTCAGCCTGTGCTCCCAATTAATAATTTATCTGCAAAAAAACACCTGTAAAGGCAATCTCAACGAGATTAATTGGTTCATCCAGACAATTATTGATGCTTCCAGGCAAAGTCCTGCCACAGGATTTATGGGAGCTGCCTCAGCTACAGTGTCCTACAGGATCCTCTGTCCTCACCTTCAGAAACTTCTCCTGGATTTCTGAGAGGCTCCCAGAGCTGGAGGTGCCTGGAGAGCTCCACACTCACCACAAAATGTTGCTAAAACAACCTACACACAGCTCCAGGCACACCACGAAAACCAAAGCTTTGTCCTGACAACTTTGTTCCCACCTCTCTTTCCTCTTGCCTGGACTCAGTGATCCTGGGTATATTTTCCAGCACCAAGGGTTCTGTGACTCCATGGTTCTTGGGTAGAAGGGAAAGCACAGTACATGGTTTTTTGAATTTATTATCCAGGGTGGTTCATATTTAACTGTTTGTACTTGTAGTGATACTTCAATGTTTATATTTAACTGCTTATTTGTATTTTCCTTAAATACTTACATTTAGCTGTTTGTATTTGTAGTGATACTTCAATGTTTATATTTAACTGTTTGCATTTGTATTTTTCCTTAAATACTTACATTTAACTGTTTGTATTTGTAGTGATACTTCAATATTTATATTTAACTGTTGGTATTTGTATTTTTCCTTAAATACTTACATTTACTTGTATTTGTAATGATACTTCAATGTTTATATTTAACTGTTTGCATTTGTATTTTTCCTTAAATACTTACATTTAACTGTTTGTAGTGATACTTCAATGTTTATATTTAACTGTTTATTTGTATTTTTCCTTATATACTTACATTTAGCTGTTTGTATTTATTTTTAAGTGTTTATATTTAACTGTTTGTATTTTCAGGGGCAGGGCTGGAGCTCGAGTGGTGTTTGGGATCAGCCCTCCCTACCACAGAGCACCAGAGCCAGGCTGCCTCTCCCACCTCATTCTTCCTCGACACATTCCCCATTTCCAAGCCCTGAAAACCCTCTTTTCTAGCAGTTTTTTTAATTTTTAATTTCTCAGAGAATGTTCTGCTCCGAGCTGCTCCCTTCCCTGCTCAGATGAGCTGCAGGAACATTTGGAAGGCACCACCACGACTCAAGAGCATCCAGCCTCTGATCAGACATGAATAAATACCTGTTATTTGGAATTAAAACTTCCTTCCCTCCCCAAAGTGCCATATCACAGCACTACTTATACACAACATTTATTTTACGCTTCTGCCGAGAATTACTTATCAGCAACAAATCCTGCTGTGACGCATGAGAAACCTTTGTGTGGAATCTCGTGTTGTCTTTTATTTTGAAGGAGGGAAAGGCGGAATTGGTCTGACGTGGGTGGCAAAAGATGCTGAAATGCAATTGCTGAGTGCCCTCTCGTGATGCCAGGAGGAAACAGCTCCGCTGCCTCCCTGCCGGGATATTGAAGAGCTGCCGAACACATTTTTTTATAAAATCCCCATTTTTTAATAAATCTTATCGTCTGTGTGCACTTATTTCCTGTATTTACCAAGAATTTCCATTTGTGTTATTTAGAAAAAGCTCGCTAGAGCCACTCTGGCAGCACAAATTGAATGGAAGGCACGGCTTCCACCTAGTTTTATTGGACTTGGGAAATCAAATATGGTACGTTTTACCTTCATCCTCCCTTGTCTCACCAGTCCTGTCCTTCCCGAGCTCAGCAAACAGATATTACATTTTTCCTATTACTCTCTCTCTTGTTTATAGAGCATCCAGAGTTCCCCTTGCATTAAAAAAAAGTAAAAAAGGAGCCCTCCAACACACCTGTGTGTGAACTGAAAGCAAGAGCAAAGCAGGTAAATGAAAATAAACAAAAATCCAGGGTGAGGAGGTGAAATATGAGGATATTTCATGAAACAACACCACACTGGATATTGTTTGTACACGTGTGCCAACCCCTATTTAAAACTGAAGGATTAATCCATATATTTGGAGTCAGCCTCTCTTCTTAACAGCACCAGGGATTTTTTTGTTAAGAAGTTTTCCCCAACTTTGAGGAATATTCCTAAGATTTCATTCTATTTTGGCAACTTAGTGTTTTTATGCCATCCCAGGTTCCATGGCAAGGCTGGGCTTTGTTAGAGGGTTTGAAATGCAGAGACTGCAGAAGCACAATAATGCCACCACTTGACATTTTTTGGGGAAGACCCACAAGAGCTGGAAGCAGGAGGAACTTTCTGGTTACAAAGGTGCTCCAGAAGGGTGGGAGGTGGTGGGGATATCCAGGAACATCCTGTGAGCAGCACTACAGAGCACAATTCTGTGACTGTGGCAGCTGCACGGGACTGATTCCAGTACCACTGTTTCGGGACTGCAATTCCCAGGTTTCTTTAGGGATGACTCAGGTGACACCATGATTTAATTTGGTTCATCCCTTGTAGAACAGATGTTTTCTGGTTCTACACCCACACATCTGAGTTATTTCTTGAGCCCCCAAGCTTTAGCCTGGCTTTGATGGCAATATTGGCTCAACTCCACCTGAGGAACCTGCAGAGGCTGCCAGGGGAGCTCCTGGGGGTGAGAAATAAGTAGTGGAATTCTTGACTCTGTTTCAATCCACTTTTTACATCAATGGTAATTTGTTTGTTTTCCCGAGACACATAAAATTCACTATGGCAATAAAACTGCAGGAAAAAAAAGCAAAATAAAAAGATTTTTCTCTCCCAAACTGTTCTTCCACTTCACCCACTGATGTACCAAACTGTTTGCTACCCCTGGGACTGAGGAGGCTCCCTTGGCATCTGATTCACCACAAAGCAAAGCAGGACAAGACTCCTCATTTCCAGTCCCAGGAGTGAGGAATATCCATTGCAAATGTTCCTTCTCCCTGGAAAGGAGCAGATTTCCATCCCTAGGAATGGCAGTGGCAGCACTGCACTGTCTGAGTCAGCACAAAGTGACAAATCACCAGCAGGAGCTGATGGCAGCTCTGAACCATCGTTTTATTAGAGGAATTGCTTTTGTAAATTTAAAGAGTTTGCTTTGCTGATGACAAGGAGATGCTTGAATGACTGATTTTTTAAAATATTTATAAGCAGATATTTATAACCTCTGGCAGTTTGTCACTAACTTTTCCATGTATGAGAGAGTTGTAATGAACTTCATTACAGTGAATATTTGCTTTCCCTTTTTGCTGCTACACTAACAAAAAAGGCTTTTAATAATAAATAGCATTTCCTAGAGTGAAAGGCATGGAAATTGTGTCAGTCTTTGGAGAGCTCTTCCCATTCCCACTCAGCAAAAGTAGAACTTGGGTAGAAAGTTGTTTAGTGAAGAGTAATTTACAGATTCTCTTCTGATTTTTAACTTTAAGAGCTGTTAACAAGTCAAAAGAATCTTGTATATTATCTTGACTCTTATTTAGGTACTTTTGATACTGGTCTGTGCTGTCATTTATTGCTGCTTAATTCAGCTTGACCTTCACCCTTCACCCAAACACTCACTGTACCAAAAGGAAAAGCAACAGTGATCTAAAATATCAATTTTCTGGTTACCTGACTGCTTTGCCATCCCTGCTGCTGCCCAAAGCTTCTGTAAATACCAACAGCAGAGTTTTGATCACAATAAAGTGTTACACCATCAGGGAGAAAGTAATGGAGAATGAGATAAGGACAGAATCAAATTGGGGAAAATCCTTCCCTGTGAGGGTGGGCAGCCCTGGCACTGGTGCCCAGAGCAGCTGGGGCTGCCCCTGGATCCCTGGCAGTGCCCAAGGCCAGGCTGGACAGGGCTGGGAGCAGCCTGGGACAGTGGGAGGTGTCCCTGCCATGGCAGGCACAGGATGGGATGGTCCCTTCCAATCCAAACCATTCTGGGATTTCAGCATTAATAAACCAGGAATAGAAAAAACAAAGCCCAAACCCACCCAAAAAGCAGTTAAAGACTCTGTGCTTCATATTCACACCAGGCAGAACTGAATCCTCTCACTCAAAGCTTAAATAGACACAAGTTTTTCCCCTCATCCAATTCTATCTCTGTCCTAAATACAGCAAGGTTCCCATAGAAATTTTACTGGAAATCAAGGTTTGCATTCCCTTAGAAAGAATTTCTTCTGAGATCATTTCAAGGGAAACTTAACTCAAGAATTCCCATCATATCTCAACCATAACCAAACATATATCAGAACAACATAGAAATTATACACAAGGTATTTAAAAGTTCATTGTTTTCTGGAAAGGAACAGCACATCATCAAAAATGCTTTCAGGAACCATTTCTACATCCACAGTACAATGCTGAGTGTGAGAGCAGGAGACTTTGCCAGCCCTCTTGTTTAACCTGTTCAGTGGCTGAGGTAGATCTGAAGCATGCAATTGAGGAGAAACTAAATTTTAAGCAGTCTGGCAGTGTTGAAACAAATATAATTATTGAGCTGCACAGCAGTGGCAACAGAGAAAATAAAAAGGTGCATGAACAGCCTTGTTCGAGACAAAATGCACACTTAGCACCCAATTATGGAAAAGCTGCTGCTCTCAAGAGCTTTAAAATAAGTCCACAAAAAAGACTTCACATCCCAATAAAGGCCTGTAGTGAGTTATAGAGATCCCCCAGCCTTAGCAAAGATGTCACCTTCCCTTTCCACCAGGGAATAAAACATTCAGGAAAGTCTTATAGACTGATAAGAATTTTTGTACAATTCTGGAATTCAAAGTGGTTTTCAGTATCCAGGTTAGCTAAAGAATTAATAAAGAGACTCTGGGATGAACATAAAGCAAAACCCAATCAAATTTCACTTTCAAACATTTTTTCCATCTAAACCAAGCTATTAAAATATAGTACAAAATCAATTCTCTCAATAAAAAAAAAAAAAAAAAGCAGAAACAAATTAAATTCTTTTACATCTGACAATAAAAACAGAAAGAGCAGCATTGCTTTGACCTAGCCAGTAACTTGTGACAAGAGCTGGAGGGAGGCAAAGGAACAAATCCTTGGTCCTGGGAAAAATCCATATCCAAGCAACTTCAGCCAAGGCCAGCAGGTGAAATCTACTCTTACCTGTTCCAGGAGCTGCAGCTCAAAGGACAAGGAGCTGTTCCTGACACAGGGATCCACAGCTCCCAAATTCCAGCCACAGGGATGTGCAGGAGCCAAAGCACTCTCTGCTCTCCTGAGAACATGGAAAAGGGAGAGGGCAAGTCAAAATGCAAATCTGAGACAAGTGCTCTGAGTTTCTCCCGAAACAAAATCCCTCCCATCGCACCCTTAGAAAGGAGAATTTGCTGTAATGGCTCGTTGGGAGCTTCAGCTGGAGCAGGAGGTGGCTCCTGATCCCATTCCCCTCCTCTGGCATTCCCAGGTGGAACAGCTGGGCAGGGGCAGAGCTGTCACACAGCTGGGAACCGTGGGGACTGAGGGGCTGCCATCACAGGGAGGGACCCAAGGAAAAGGGATTCTGCATGGATTGGGATCCCCAGGAGCTGGAGTGAACCCCTTTCCAATGAGGCTTTCCCCCATTTTATGCATTGATGGCTCCTGAAGCCAGACAGGAATCTGGGGAGAGGACACTGATCCCACTTTGTCCCAGCAGGGAAAGGAGGTGACAGCCCCAAGGCACAGCTGTGTCACAGCCCCTGCTGGGGTGGGTGCCCAATAGTGGATTCTGTTCCTCTCCATGGGACTCATCCCAAAGGCTCATGATGTAATTCAGCAATTCCAGCTGAACCAAGGACCACAGGAATACAGATATTAATGGGGATTTTAAAAACTAAATGGTGTCCCTCTTTTAAAAAAAGAATTCAATTCTCACAATAAAATATTCCTGAAAGTACCCTCAGTACTAAGTGAATATGTTCATCTTATTTTCACACCTCTTGTGACACAGCCATTACAAACCAATCAGTTCTGGGCTTAAATACTACAGGAAGCCAGATTTTTTTTTTTTTTTCCAAGTTGCCTAAATGTGAGTCATAAAACCCCCCACAAAGCATTGACAGCTTTACTGCAAAGAAAAATTTACATCCCACGGTCACAGGTCCGTGCATTGCCCAATGCCTATTAAGAGAACTCATCAAAAATACAGATATAAACCACACACACCTTACTTCTGTCTCAGAACGTTGCACCATTTTTATCTCCTCTTCATAAATAATGGAAGCATCAGCACATTTGTCGGGGCACAATAACAAATCCCATCCTCTTGGTAATTGTAAACACACTGGAGCTTGTTATTGACCTTGTGTAAAATACTGACACAGGAAAATAGGGGAAAAAGAGAAACAAAGTTTCCCCCCCTCCACCACCCCTGTTCCCTCCAAAGCTAAAATACAGCTGAATTTATAATGTGACGTGGGAGGAATGAACTGTCATCAAAAATGAGCTGCAAAATAAAGCGTGGAGCAAATCTAAAATCCAATTTTAATAGAGTAAGGTGTATCCATCCACATAATGACAATTTACGTGCATATTTCACTTGATTTAATCAGTCTTCATTTTAAATCTTAAAACACCAGTCACTGTAATGAAACAGAATTTATTACCTATCTGTACAAGCAGCACTGCTGATTTGCCTAAGTAATCCATTTAGATACTTGTGGACACGTGAATAGCTAAATTCATTAGGCACTCAGCTCGCCCTGCCTGATCCCCTTCCTCCTTTATGCCCCTTTGAAATGCCCGATGTTGATGCAGCACTGCCAGTACAAAATAAATTATTCATCTGACTGAGCACAAGTGCCTTTCCTGCAATGTTCCTCGACTTGAATGAGTGTTGGGAAATTCATTTTTCTCTGACGATAATGCAGCCATAACATTTTGATGTGAGGGGTCCTTTGCCACGTTAGCGGCTCTCAAGGCCCATCAAGGGTGGTGCTCGTGTGCTCCGTTCCTCCCCACAGGACAAAAGGGCTTTATTGGATCCAGGGAAGGCTGGCTGGGAAAGGCCCACAAAACTTTGTGTGCAGGAGTGTTTTGGGGGATAAATGGAGGGGTTTGGATCAAAACAGGAGACAAAAAACCTTCCCTGGTGGGAGAGGAGCAGTTCAGCGTTGGTTACAACGCTTTCTTCTTCCTGTTCATGACTTTCCAGAGGAATTTCTCATGCCTGCTGCTCCTGCAAAGGCAAATCATTTTAGGAAAGAGCTATATCAGAGCCTGTTTGTCCATTTTGGACATTGTTCTGTGGAGTTTGCTGTTAGGAGATAGATGAATAAATAAATATGGAGCATCAGGAACAGTGTGGCAGCAGAACCGGTTCTTTCCTACCTTAATGATTCTATGATTCTCTGTACACACACACACACCTGTTATTATGTCTCCTTTTCCCAATGCAAAAGCAGGCAGTTTTAGTAAAAACTAGATATTTGAACTTTTAAAAGGACAATTCTTATCCAATTCATAACATGCTTAAAAAAAAAAATCAAGTTTTGCATGCAAAGCATCATTACAGAATTGTCATGAAGAAACTGGAACCTGGCAGTGCAAAACAAAACCAGAATGTTCCCAAATAAGAACAAACGCTCTTGAGGGGATTACCCTGCAGAAATGCTTGTGCCAAACTCAAGTTATAATCTTTTCTAAAGATTATATATCTTTTATAAAGATTATAACTCATTTACCTGCAGGTTTTTTCTGTACAACTTCTTCTATCAAAAAGAGCAGCAGACAACACTCAAGCCTTGACTTTGAACTGTGTAAGGCTGCAAAGAACTTAAAGGGAGAATGTTTTGTTTTAGCAGATGATTCTTCTCCCTTTCTGTCCTGAAAATACCAATGCTGCTGATCTCATTCCACATCCCAGTACAGCCACATGTGAAATGTTCAAATAATTCTATGAAAATCCTGTTTTCCAGCCAGAAAACAATTAGTAGTGATCGTATTATCTTGAATGCTGTTCTATTTTATAGACTGTTAGAAAGTGTACTTATGTGCTCAGCATCTTGTAAAATTGCTAATAAGTGGCAATTAGAGTTATTAATACTTCCCTCCTAAGTGAGAAAGCAGATCCTTTTCATTAGACAAAGTAGTTTGTCAGAGAAAATTGGGGCAATAACAAAACAATTTCCTGTTCTAATAGGGCAATTTCCAAGGATTTGTCTCCAGAGAATTCAGGGCTCTCTTTGATAAAGCAGCACCCACTGCCCAGATGGTGCCAAGCCTGCACAGCTCCAGGGATCAGGAGAGCTGGCTCCAGGTTTTGGGTCACCTCACCCCAGTGTCTGTGTCCCTCTGCACTCCTCTTCTGGAGAAACGACAATATTTGGTTGGCTTAGACATTTTTTTGTTATCACTCCACGCTGAACTGACTGTTGTGTTTTGCATTCCCCAGTATTTCACTGGGAAGGGGATAAACCCAAAATTCCCAGCATCAAAGGGGGTGTAAATGAAGACATTCACATTCCCTCTAATCAGCCACTGAGACACTGAGCTACTTTTGAGTGATCATTAGTGAGCACTCTGGGCCAAAATGATGAATTTTTAATGCACAGGTAGAGCAAAGTCTACAAATAAAAACCCTCCTGAGGCACAGGAGTAGGTGTGAGCACATCCCTGAGGCTGCAAACTCCCGAGCCAGAGCTGAATCAAGAAGCAATAAACACGGGCAACAAGACTTAATCACACATCCACAGGGTTTTCATCCCAGATTTCTGTAACAGCCACATGCCACTGTGGATGGATATTCCTGATATTCCTGAATCTCAGCCCCCAGCAAAACCAAAACCCAATGTCAGTGACTATCACTGAGAAATTGAACACTATAAATTAACTTTCATACATGGCTTTGCTCTGAAATAAAGGTGGCATTTTTAATACAGCTTCAAGAATCAATCGACAACTTTAGTTTTAAAATAACAGCTTGGTTTTAACCAAATATAAACTGCATTTTATTAAATTTATGCTCAGGCTGGGCTGACTCATGAGACAGAGATGCAGAATCCCTTATAGGAAGCCAGGAAAAGTTTGGCAGCTCTGCCTTAAAATATTCTGGGGTTTAGCATTTCTTTTTTATGCTGAAACCACTGAAGAATCAAGCTTGGAGTGTGGAGTTCATCTTTCTTCAAAATGTACACTTCACCTTACAATGATTCCCCATCGTGGGAACCCAGGATCACAAATGGGGACGGAGCTTTCAGCTGGAAAATGGAATTATATGAACAAAAGGAAACCTGGATTTCTCCACGCACCACAAAACTCAGGGAGCACAAGAAGAGAATAAATTCTACAAGGATTTTCACAGATGTGTTTTTAAACGTAAGGTTTTGAAATTTTCCAGGAGATACCAGCTCCTGTTTAGATAACCAGTCCAAACAAAATAGTTCAGCTTTACTTTTATGCATCCATAAAATTCCTTGCACGAGATGCTCAGTGGAGTATCAGGCAGTAAACTGGGGAAAACAGAACCATAAAGCTGAAAGGTAAACATGCAGAGAATAATCAGGCTTTTTAAAGGCACACATTAAAATGAATTTCTCTCTCTATTTTTATCTGTCTAATAAGTGGATTTATTTTCTGTACAGAGCAAGATGTAAAACCATCCAAGATGCTCACAGTCTTTGGACACTAAAAGAAAATGTAGTGATTTGACTCTCCAGTTTTGCTTAGGAAATGCTGATAAGTAGCCTATTAAGTCAATTAACAGCCTATTAAATCAGTTAAATTGATTAACCACTCTAAAACTGAAGCCCACAATTTCAGCAGGAAGGATTTGATGTCTTCATGTATGGCACTGCTCAAAATCTCTGGGAGAAATTCAAAGGCAACTCTGTTTAGTTTAATTTTGGGACTCCTTCCCACTAATTGCTCAGCAGGAAGAGCAGTAATTACATGAGCTGCAATATACAGGGTGCAAGGGAAAAAAAAAAAAAAGAAAAGCAATATAAATTTGCCACACCAATAAAAAGGCTGAGAAAGTAATATTTTGTACAAATTAATTAGAACCAAGCATTAAACTATGTAGTAATTGCTCTGTGGCATAACTTTCCAACAACTACTGGAAATTAGTTAAGGTTTCCAATAACTACATATGAGAAACATAATTTTTACAGCTTTATTTTCATTAGTTTAAGTTTCTAGACAGTCACAAATCCAACATAGCTTGCCTTTATGTTAAACAAAGAGCAGAGAAAATTCCTAGACCTTCCCAATGAAAAGCTGCTTCCAAGTATAACTCTCTGAGGTTATTTTCTTCCATCCTTTTTCATGGCATTTCCACAATGAATTGCTTAAACTCTCCTTACTATTTACATACATTATTAGTAAATATCCCTCATATACAAAACTGGTGGGAGATTAATCCAAATAAATTGGAATAATTAATTAATAAAGATCCTTTTGATCTTCTCACTGATATGCACATATGAGACAAAGATAAACTGGACCTATTTAATTGTAATTGACCCCAAAAGTAGCATAAATATTAAATATTCCAGCAAAAAGATGGCAAGATCATGTCCTGTTGATGTAAGAGTGATAAAAGCCAGTGCTTCGAAAAAAATCTGGATTTCAGTGGTTGCCTGAAGTGCAGATCCTCAGCAGAGCCTGTGAAATGTTTTCTACCCCCTGAAGTTTCCATCTTGTGCACAGTTTAAGTAAATGAGATGCAGAACAGATGAGCAGAGCCTTTTTTTTTTTTTTTTTTTTTTTTTTCCAGACAGCTTTCCACCCTTTTCTTGTGCACCCAGGTCATCCTTCCTTGAAAATTCAGGCTGAAACAGCAGTGGCAGCTCTCAGTTTGAGACACCTGGGTGTTACCAGAGACTCAGACTGAGGCTATAAAACTGGATTTAGGCTTTAGTACTCAACTTAAATCATCCAAACATGATGATATAAAGTGCTGATCTTTGTGTTCAGTCCTACCCAAAAAAAAAAAAATTAACTTTTTAAAGAGAAGAAAGGGAAATGTTTTCACATATTCCTACAGGAGTAAGGGTGTGTTCTGTCCCTGAAGGGAACAGTTGCACTTTGGTGCCTGACCCACCTCAGACTTGTATTTCTGGTCATCCAGAAGAGGGGACATCCAGAAATGACCATGAAACAACAGCCCATAGAACTGTGGCTCCATCCTTAAGGACAGTGACCTGGTAATGCCCAGAAAATTCCAGGTGTGTTTGTGGAGACAAAGAAAAGCTGAAGTTTTTCATGCTTTCACAGCAAGTTGCACTGTTTACAGTAAGACCATTTTTACCCAGATCTGCCAGGCAGATCCATGACCCCGTGGAAGTGCTGCTGACACAACCCTGGGCTACCACAACCTGCTCAGTCTCACACATCCCACTCCTCACTCTAAACATTTCACATCCTCATCCTTCCTCTCATCCTTCTCCACTTTTCTTCCTTCAGCTTCAAAATAAATCCCTTTGTGTATTCACTTTTCTAATCAGCATGGTGGAAGTGTTTTACAATTACCCAATTTATGGGCTGTTTTGTAATTTGAAAAGAAAATTACACCATTTAATTAAGTTTTAGTGCTGTCAAACCTGATCTGTAGCACTGATTGATTTCTATTTATTTCTAGGCACTCTGAGCCCAAGTCACACCTCCAGCAGCAAAGCCACTTTTCTCTTTCCAAACCTCTTTGCAGCTTCCAGCTCTGCCCTGAAGTTCAAAATGAGTAGTCTTGGCTTCATTTGTACTTAAAGAATTATCTAATCCAAGTATGGAGCATCTTCACTTGTTGCTGTTTGGGAAAGTATTTTTATGATGTTATCAAACATGTATTTAAAATTAAACATTTTTATCAGAAAAGACACTCAAGTGTCAAAGATCACAGAATGGTTTGGGTGGGAAGGGACCTTAAATCCCACCCAGTGCCACCCCTGCCATGGCAGGGACACCTCCCACTGTCCCAGGCTGCTCCAAGCCCCAGTGTCCAACCTGGCCTTGGGCACTGCCAGGGATCCAGGGGCAGCCCCAGCTGCTCTGGGCACCTGTGCCAGGGCTGCCCACCCTGGCAGGGAACAATTTCCCCCCAGTATCCAATCTGAACCTATTTCCTTACAGTGTGAAGCCTTTCCTGTCCCTCCATCCCTTGTCAATTGTCTCTCTCCAGGTTTCTTGCAGCCCCTTCAGGCCCTGCAAGGCCACCCTGAGCTCAGCCCAAAGCTTCTCCTGTGCAGGTGAACAATGCCAGCTGTGCCAGCCTTTCCTCCCAGCAGAGCTGCTCCATCCCTCTGATCCTGGATGTTCATGGAGTGTAGAATTCCGAGTGCTGAACACCTTTCCACAGAGTCCAACCAATCAACCTTGCACAAATAACTGATTTTAGGCTTTCATTTTACTAAGACTGAAATCCTACTTCTCTTGGTTTTCCCAACTGTTTCGTAATTAAATGCTAATTCCACAGCTTTTGGAGTTGACTTTTGACTCCGACATGAAATGTAAATTTAACAACCCCTACCAGCATGAGGCCAAATAGAAATGCATCAAAGACAGCTGAGAGGAGGAGGAGGAGGTGTTGATCACAAGCCTGGCATTCTTAATGTTGCACAGCTCCTTTTTCAGCAGAATTTTTATTTTCTAAAAAATTTAGTGCTAAATCATAAAGCCTTTTCTTTCTTTTTTTTTTTTTTTTTTTTTTTTTTATAGCTGATACATAATGTATGACTCCACATAAATCTAGTCCAAGTCTGGCTTTGGACATTCACAGCCACCACAGCAGAATAAATTTATAACAGAGACTGACTTTAACAGCCTTCTTCTATGGGAGTTCAAAGCATTCCGTGTCTGTCTGCATTCTTCCTAAAGTTTGCAAAATCTGGAAGATTTTAAACCTTTCTTTTCTTGAAAGCAAGGAACAGGAAAATGTTGACTTTTTTTTTTTTTTTTTTTGTGTCAAATCCATGAAGCTCTAACCAATCAAGCTCTGCATTCATGGCACTGATGCAGAATTATTTAAGGATATTTTCCATGACTGGGCTTCCAAAATAACCGTGAGCATCAAGCACAGAATCATCAGGATTGGAAGGGACCTTCAAGGTCATCAAGTCCAACAGCACCATCAAAATCACCCCTAAACCTTGTCCCCAAGAGCCACATTCAGGAGCCTCTCGAGCAATTGCAGAGATGGTGACTTCACCACCTCCATGGGAAACTGATTCCAGTATCTGACCAACCTTGCAGTGAAAAATCCTTTTCTAAAACTCAACCTGAACCTCCCCTGGCACAACTTGAGGCCATTTCCTCTCATCTTTTCTCTTGTGCCACAGCAGAAGGGACTGAGCCCCACCTCAAGCATTTGCTTTGGAGGAAAAGAAGTTTGTGAGCCACTTTTTTAGTCCTTTTTGCAAATCTTAGAGTGGAGAAAGCCTTTATGGCAGCTTGAAGGTCAACCCAGCCTCATGCCAGCATGAGCATTTCCAAGGTGGCCAAGCTCTTCCTTCCTATCTTCTGCCAATCACTCTTGGGAGCTCATTTCCGTGTTATTTTCTTCTTCCTTACTGGATTAAGACATCACACAAAATCTCCAGCAGCACAAGAATCTGGAATATATCCCTGCAGGAAAAGCAGTGGCCCCACAAAAGCAGCAACAGGCTGATTTCAGCAGGTGGAACTTGCATCATTTATAAGGAATAATTCCATTTGCATCCCAACTGCTGAGATGAGGTGGCTTTTGTTCTGCCAGGGTCCCATCAAGGGGCAGCAGTGGTTATTTAACAGAGGGCAGGACCTCTCCAGAGTGAATCTATTAATAGACTACCCTGCCAGCTCTACAGCCACTCAACGTCAATCAATTCCTTTAATGAATCCAGACCTGGGCAGGCAGAAGGCAATTATTTTTACTTTTAGATAATTTTTAGAGACTTTCTTTGGACACAGGAGATGAATCAGAATTAGTTTTTCAAGTTAACTTTTCAAGTTAAGCTAAATAACTTAAACACACCAAAATTAGAAACTCTTCCAATAGGACTCAGACCAGGCCTAGAGAAAGGAGGTAACATCCTCCTGAGAAAACGGGTGGGAGATCAGTGCTGAGGAAACTTTGTGTCAGGATTTGTGAATATCAGTCTCAGAAACACTGGGAGATTTAAAAACAGAGGGAAGAGTGTGGTTGTCCACTCCAGAGCCATGAGGGACACAAGGCACTGAACTCCTGAATTCAAACCCAGCCTCAGGCTGAGCCTTGCTCTACATTTCACCTCACACCTATGGACTGATCTGAATTTTGCTTCTCACCCTTTTTGTCGGATACCTTGGATGCCTGGATAACAAATATATAAAATATCAATCTGATCAAAGCCCAGCTAAGTCGAGTATTAAAGGAAACCCTCGTTTTTTGTGTGCTCGGGTTACCAACATGATGAATGACAAAAGCAGGATAATTCAATCACTCTCGGAGAAGTTTCCCTCAACACACCCTCCATGTGTAAATGTGTGGATGGCAGGATATATTTTATAGAAATCTCCTCATCTCCTCTTTCTTGGTTTCTATGTCAACGACCTTGGTAAAAAATTCTTTCAGGGGTCAACATGGATCCTCTCATCAAACTTCTGTCTGGCTCACAGAAGTCACTGTAAAACATCTCCCACAAATTCCAGGTCCTGGGGAGAGGTCCTGGAACACTTCTGAGGATAACAACAGCTTCAGTGATTTCAGCAAGGAGAGGAGAGGAGAGGAGAGGAGAGGAGAGGAGAGGAGAGGAGAGGAGAGGAGAGGAGAGGAGAGGAGAGGAGAGGAGAGGAGAGGAGAGGAGAGGAGAGGAGAGGAGAGGAGAGGAGAGGAGAGGAGAGGAGAGGAGAGGAGAGGAGAGGAGAGGAGAGGAGAGGAGAGGAGAGGAGAGGAGAGGAGAGGAGAGGAGAGGAGAGGAGAGGAGAGGAGAGGAGAGGAGAGGAGAGGAGAGGAGAGGAGAGGAGAGGAGAGGAGAGGAGAGGAGAGGAGAGGAGAGGAGAGGAGAGGAGAGGAGAGGAGAGGAGAGGAGAGGAGAGGAGAGGAGATCCAGGCTGTGCCTGGTAAGCAGCCAGAAAAGCAGATATTCCATAGCAATAGCACATTTTATTTCTAGATCAAGTGCGTTTTATTTCTAAAAATCAAATTTATGAAGCCTCTGCATTCTGGGCAACTCACTCTTTGTTGAGATGTGCAGCTATGACATAGTGCTTTATTTCTATGGTGCAACTGGGACCTCACAGCAATACCTGCTCTTTGAAATATTCCAAGATGGAAATCTCTGTTTTTTCTACTAAATTTAAACACCACCAGGACTTTCTTTCAGGCATATTCATTTCTCTGTTTCTTAATTTAAATAACATGTCTGCCCTCCTCTTTGTCAAATTAGTTTCCAATTAAAGCAGCACTTCAGACTTCCCAAATGCAATCATATGCTAATAAACCTAATAAACCTAAACCCTTCTGCAGCACCAATTAGAGAAAGTGTTTCTCTTCCAAAAATAATTCTGTGGGTTCCTCAGTTCTTTTTGCAAAGCAATCTGATGAGAGTTGCTGAGAGTTTGAAGAGTACATTGAATATCTGAGAACAAAGCAAACCAGATAACTGCATGGAAATTGTAGGGAAATATTGTAAAGAGATGGATTTGTTGGGAAGTTGGACTTGGATAAAATTCTGAAGTGCACTTTTGCTTCAAAAACTTTCTCTATGACTTCACAGTTTGTCACTTTAGCAGGAAAACAGAAGCCATCAGTCTGGAAAACAATTTTTAAAAAATCCCTTTTTTAATGAAAAATTATGAATCCTCAAAACCAAAGCTCCTGCAGGAAAAAATATCCAGTTTCAGCAAGTTCTACAAATCTGAGTATTTCCTAAGTTGGTAAAAATTACCAAAATATCTTCTTTTGGCATTTTAAAAATTAAAATAAGATTTCCCATTTCAAAACAACCTTTCCCTTCAAAATTTGAGCTAATCAAGCAAGTGACAGATCAAAGATAGCAGCAAAATAATTAAATGCTTCAAAACCATCCAACCTATTTTTGTCAATTAAAGCAAGAAAATATCTCATCAGCCTGCAAAAGAAAAAAAAGAAAGAATTAATAATGGGCTTTTTTCTGGTGTGGGCTTTGAATTAGGGGGAATTACCAGAAATATAATTTGACAATTTGCATGTGTTTAACATGATTTGATGATCCAGTTCTGGTTGTAGGCTGCTCTAAACTGCAGCTCAGAGTTTATGCAAGGAGCCAGCCCAACTTTCAGGAATCATGGATTACAAAACGTCCCTCCCTTGGCTTCTTTTGCAACACCCCACCATTCATTTTGGCACCACTGGCAGCAAAGAGGAGGAGGAGAACCTCGATCCCAGCAGCTGGATGGAGAAATGGAGACTCTGCCTTTCCTGGACATTGGGATGCTGCTGGTCCAGCCTCTGCCAGCAGCTTGAGACTGCCTCGGGGGGAAGGAAACACAGAGAACAATTTAAAATGCATTTAAACTGCCAGAGGGCAGGGATGGATGGGATACTGGGAAGAAATTCTTCCCTGTGAGGGTGGGGAGGGGCTGGATGGAATTCCCAGAGCAGCTGGGGCTGTCCCTGGATCCCTGGCAGTGCCCAAGGCCAGGCTGGACACTGGGGCTGGAGCAGCCTGGGACAGTGGGAGGTGTCCCTGCCATGGCAGGGTGGCACTGGATGGGATTTAAGGCCTTTCCAACCCAAAGCATTCCATGATTTTATGAAGATCAGTGACTGGGAAAAGACACGTTTGTGCTTCACCTGCAGAGGTGGAACAGTGCAAGGTCCTCAAGCTGCAGAGGTGATTCACCAAGAGAATCTGCTCCTCCTCCTCCTCCTCTTCCTCCAGTCCTCTGCCAAAGCAGGCAAGCTCAGCCCTGGATTCCTGGTGGAGCCCAGGAATGAAGCAGAGTCATTAATTACCCACCCCTCCATGTCCAAGAGCAAGAATAACCTCACACGTGCCGACTGCACCGCGCTTATCAAATCTCTCTTTAATTCAGCAGGGCAAGTCTTTCCTGAGAAATGTAATTAATAAAAACTTGATGAACTGGCTGGTTTCTTAACTCTCCCTCTTTGCCCTTCTGTGACTTTCCCATCACTCCAGCACAATTTACTACAGACGAGGTTTCAAACTCTTCCAGGGGGGAAGGAAGGCAGGTAAGCACCAGCTGGGAATGCTCACAGCTGCCTGCAAGTTCACCTCTGCATCTTAACTCCCAATCATCTCCTGAAAATACAGCTGCCTTGGGCACCTGCAGCATCAAACAGCACTGAGAGCTGCAGATATGAGAGCAGAAACATCACTCCAGGAAAAGTCATCCAGCGTGTGGGGCACAGGGCAAAGCCAGCTGTCACTCCTGATGGGATTTGCACCAGCTGGAAAAACAGGAATTATGTTCCAGGGCTTGCAAAAGCAACATACATATGGGAGGATCTGCAGAAATTCATGTGCTGGCTCAAGGACAGGGCACAGGGTGATCAGCAGAGATCCTGAATGACCCCACAGCATTTTCCAGGCTGGAGTCAGTGAGCTGCTGGCAGAGCAAGGCACTGGCTTGGGCTGTGTTTCATTTTAATACAGGGAACTACACCCTGCTTGATATTTACAGATAAGTCTTTATGGTCATATCTATATTTTTCTTCTGATTTTACCTTTTTTTTTAAATTATTATTACTGCCACGTTCACTGTCCTGTAATAAGAAATTCAGGCTGCATTTCCATAATGATTCAGGCCAGTGCCAGGTTTTGCAGAAGAAAATGCATGAGGGTAAAGTGGTACTCCCAGAGAACCCAAATGATTGAGGAAAACTTGAAATAACTTGGAATTGTACAAATAAATCCATGTGGGGGAAATTTATTTATCACAAATTCTGAACATCCAGCACATTGCTCAGTGGGGCACTCCATTTACTGTGTAAATTCTCACTTCCAGAAACCAAATTGGTGCAGGAACAAAGTGGAAAACACAAGAAAATTTTTACAAGAGCAGATTCTTAGCATGAGAGAAACTTCCCCTTTCTCCTCTCTATTCTTTTCCTTCAGCAGAGAAATTGAAATCTCCTGGAAGTTTTCTTCATCCTGTTTTGAAAACTAATTTAAGTAAATCACCAAGAATTTGACTGGATTTTTCTCACCCATGTCAAGAAGAATTTGAGTGGGAAAAGCTTCAAAAATGAGTTTTCCTGGCTCTGAGTGGAATCAGGGTTGGGAATGAACACAAGAGGGAGAACAAACCCCACATTTGCTGCACCACATCTCTGTAGCAGCTTGATATAATCCAGGAAACCCAAAATAAAGCTCAGGGTTCAGATGGTTTAAACCCAGATGCTCAGAGCCAAGCAGAGGAATTTGAGTTCTTTGCCTCCCCTTCCTAAGGTATCCTGAAAATAGGAGGGGTTGATCCTTATCCTTCTCTCATAAACCTCAGCCAAGTAAAAGAGGGAGAAGGAATTGTGGTGTCTGAAATCCCAACATCCATTATTATTTAATAAAATCCATGAGTTAGAATAAACAGCTAGAAATGTGTTCACCTCAAAGGTCAGGAAGGTTTAGTAGATATAAATGAAATTTCACTCCCTTGTGCAACTTTTAACTTCCAGACCTTTAACCTTGCTATGATCTTTCACTGTAGTTTAGGTAAATCCCCTCCCCATTTTAAAGAAGAAAAGAAATGAAAACTCAGTAAGTGAAGCCTTCAATATTTTAGGCACCTGCAACTGAAATAAGGCATGGAAAAAAATAAAAATAGCCTAATTTGACAATGGCAAAATGTGTGGCATTATTTAAGCAGCTCATTATGTGAAGCTTTTGAGTTGTTCTCTGAGCTCAGCTGAAGTTTTTGCTGCCTTCCTGCCCTTGTTAAGTCTTTCTGGTAAAATCTAAAGAGCTGCCTGTCTAATCAGAGATTAATAAGGCTGTTCTCAGCTTATTTGGGAGCTCTACACTGCAGCAGCATCAGGACAGAAAGAACTTAAGTTTAAAAGCTACAGTTAAAAAAAAAAAAATAAAGATACACAAAGTTTGTCGGCTTCCTTTGAGGAGTGATGACTTATTCCCATAATTTGAGCTTCACACATTCAATGCCACAGTAAAAATATTTCCAAGTAGCAAACTTTAAAGCAAAGCATCACTGAACAAGGATTATTACACTGCCCTTAATGTCCTCAGATGTAGAATGAGCTCCTGTGTTTATCTGGGAGTCATTAAGGAAAGGAACTGTGGCTGCAGAAATGAGTGGCAGCCAGAGCTTCACTCCCTGTCACCACTTCATGTTTGAAAATAGATGGGAGCTTCTCCCAAAGCCCAGCCTCAAAGCTGCCTTTGATGGATCCCACCTGCTTTGGGCTCCTGGGGGGAAATCAAAATCACAGCCCTGCTCTGTGACTGCAGTCAGGGCTGCTTTGCCACTGATTTCCCAGAGTAAAGTACTGGGAAAGTATTTAAAAAGAAATTTCTTAATGTTTTCTACAACCTGCTTTGCCCTAGAGCTGTTGTAAGAGTTTGGGAACAAGGCACTATGTGGATAAAACCCTCCCAAGATATTCCATGATTGCTTTTCTTCCATTTGTAGAAATTCCCTTTATCCACAGCTCCCTGCCAGACTCTGTGGAACTCTGTGCCTCCCTCCACACCCCAGATTCACCATCCCCTGATGGTGAGAGCTGAGCTACCTTCCCCAGAGTGCAGATCTCAGAGCTCTCAGCTGAAGGTGCTCTCCTGGAAAAAACAGACTGCCAGGATGCTGCAAGCACTGCAGCCTCTGCCACCACAGCAGGGACCACTCCTCCATGCTGAATCCTCTTCAAATGATCTTTTTTTTTACTCCCTGGGGAAAAAAAAAAAAAAAAAAAAAAAAAAAAAAAAAAAAAAAAAAGTCAAGTAATCATTATTCTAATACCATCCAGTGAGCCAGGACAGCCACACCACATGAATGTATCTTAAATTTTAGCACTGCTGTCTCAGCTCCCATTCCCAAAATCCTCAATCTGTCACTGGGATCTCCCACAAACAGATGCACCTCCAGAAATATCCCCATCCCTGCCTGCTCTTTGGGGTGAGAGGCTCTCTGGAACAGTCAAAACAGCAACTGACAGAGAAAAGATTTTACTCTGCCATCCAGCAGATGAGCATTGGCCAGGAAACCTGCCAAGCTAGAGGAGAAAATGAAAAAAAAACCCACAACTCACAATGCCATGTTTTTGTCTAAATGTCACCAACACCAGCTCAGGAATATCCTGACAAGTGCAAGGAGGGCAGGAGTCAGGGCAGAAATGCTATTTTGGAGAGTATTTTAATATAAGGACACTTTAAAGGTGCATTAAACCACTTTAAAAAAAGGAAAAAAAGAAAAGCAAGAGGCTTCATCTCAACCATTCTGCAGCTGCTGCTTGTTGACAAACTCAGAATTATTTCACCTCTCCTGTGGCTCTGGGTCACCAAGTGCAGCCTGAAGGGGAATTCCACACCGAGGGGCTGCCCTGACCCTGGGCCTCTCCCAGCCCAAATTCCAAATTCTGCCCCAGCTCCTGAAGCCCTGATCCAGCCCTGCAAGGTCACAGCCTGGCCAGACTGAATCTGGGGAAATGGAGACCACCAGGGAAATCCCACAGGACACCCCTCACTTTAAAAGGTTCCTGAGCCTCACTTTTGCATGCATGTGACCCTTGGAATTCCTCTTGCTGAAAGAAATGTAGTATTTTAGGCACCAGTGCTGAAAATTACTTAATATCCATTATTCTTCATTAACCTTTACTAACTTTTTTTTTTTTAAAGCTAAATATTTCTGAATTTAAATATTAACATTTATTACACATTTTGAAAAGGCTCAGTGCAGTAGCAGAGGTCAAGCCTCACTTGTCTTCTGACTGAAATTTCCTGAATAAAAGGGAGAGCACCTTCTTTTTATGAATAAATGAGGGGATTTCAATATAGATATAACAACATTAAATGGATTTGGCCTGAGTACATTACAGCCATTAAATAAATCACTGTTTCACAGAGAAATAGAGAAGAGTTTGAAAAGAAATCTAATTTCATACAACTTCATGACAGAACCAATTAATCAACTAAATACAATTTCTGACACTTTTTATAGAGCCCATATAGGGGTAAGATACAGATCCATGAAATATTCCATCATTCTGGGAGAGGATGGAAAATGAATTTCCCAAAGGAAGATCATTAGCTTGGGAGCTGTGCAGATCAGGGGTGTGATCAGAGCTGGCAGCAGAGGAGAGGAGCTCCTGCAATTCCCTCTGATCCCTGTCAGCACAATCACCTTGGATCCAGTGCAAAGGGCAACGAGGAGAACCCCACAGAAATCTGATTTAACCAGGGAAATCAGGATTGGTCCTTGTGGAAAGAGCCAATCCCAACCCCACCACTCACCAAGGAAACGAACCCTGTGCTTGTTTCCCTACTGAGAATGTCCATGGGATGAGAAGAAACTCAATAGACCTAAAATAAAATTTGTTTTTTAGCATTGCCCAAGTCAGGACTGGACAAATATTGTGTCTTTTTTTTTTTCCCTACAAAGAAACAAATTCATATTTAATCATAACCATGGTATGACAGAAGTCACAACTCTATAATTTTGCTTCCCCTGCAATCCTTGCTCTTGTCTAGTTTATTTATACTTTTTCTTCTTACTTGATAACATCTTTTAAAAAGCAAGGAAGAGGAAAAAATAACTGCAATTTAAAAAAATTATAAAAAAAAATCAATGTCTTTTCCCAGAAGCTGAGGAGGGTTTTTATTTTCAATGCCTACTTTGCCTCCGTAACTCCTCTCCAATGTGATCCACCTGAGAAAATTCCTTATCTAATTCCTCAATATTCCAACATCTACCTGACAAAATGGCAAATGACATTAAGTTCCTAAACAAGACAAATGATAAAAAGTAAAACCAGAGGAGTTTATTCCTCACCAAATTCATCTTTTGTGTTCTATGAATATTTTCTTTGACCTTCTCTGCATCCTAAAAATATTGGTCTTGTACAGGACAATTTCCTGATGTGAAAAAGTAATAATTTTGAAAGTTAAGGCAAATTTTAAATATGAAGTCAAACGTTGGCTGTGGAAGGGGGAGTTTCTCCATTTGGCTGGGAAATCAGCTCCTATTTTGGCTCTCTGCCCTGTGCTGCTTTCTAAACACTGGCAGCTGGAGCATGAAGAAGAAAGACAGAGAAGATAAATAGGGTAGAAACTGCTTAAGGTCTTTGTAAAGTTTAATGAAAGATTTATCTCTGGAGGGTAATGTTCCTCTTTCTTCTACTGAAACAAGACTTTGATAACCTCTCATTGTGCCTTTGATAAATTACAGCTCCCAGTCATAACTGAGGGAGTGGAAAATGGAAAAGGCCAAAGCAAGGTCTGGTTATTCAGCTCTGCCAGTGAGAAATATCCAGAAGAAATGGGGCAGAACCTGGAATAATTTTAATTACAGGAATAAGGATGAAGTGCTGCACAGTGATAACAAGGGAAGAGAAGGATTCCTCTACATTTCTGAATGGAAGTCCTCATGTGTAGCACCAGTAATTAGAGCAGGCTGTTAATGACTGCTGCTGAGGGAAGCAGCAGAGGCTGGAAAGGCTCATTTTGGTCATGAACGAGCTGAAAGCATCTGTGGAGTGACCACAGTCCTCTGCTTTCTACTCAGTGTCCAAACTCTTGCTGCAGAACTTGGTGCTCCAGGCACACAAATGTCAAGCCCTGACTGAGGAAATCCCTGGTTCACAAAGCCAAGCATGAGGGAGATGCTTTTGTACTTCAGCTTGTTCTTTTAAGGCTCCATATTCCAAAAATGATCCAGCTGCAAGGAAAAACCCCATTATTTTCAATTGAGAATAGAGCTATGAAGACAGACATTAATTCTATTAAACATTTACAAGCATCTTTGAATTACTTAAAAAAAAAAAAAAAACACCCAGCAGCCACAAGATCATCACAGACATGTAAAATATTTTTGGTTTTGTTTTCTACTTAACTTAAGTAGAAAAACTACTGTAACACCTGGAGGCAACAAATCTGCAAACAGCAGGGCACTAAAAGCTTTTAGAGCTTCAGTCCAAATAATTATAAGGATTCAGAATGGGCCAAGAAATCAGGATTTTATCTTTCCCTTCAATTTGTGGATAATCTAGGATATGCTCATTCAAACCTCTACAAATCCTACCCACTTAGAGGAGGCAAAAGGAAACTTTTCCTAAGGAAAAGGATTATTAATTTTGTTCCCATTTACAAATAGCTCATTTTCTGAATGCTGCAAGGGGATGAATTATTAAAGCTGTACACCCACAGCCTAATTCCTTTCCAGGACAATTTATCCCTCATTCAGTACTTCCCACCATTGGAGGCAATAAAAGCAATTTCAGTTCCTCAAATTAAAGAGAACAGAAATTCTCCATGGGTCACTTATGGATGTGTTCAAAGTGGAGAGCTCTTTATGAGGCACAGGGAGGCCTCTGGGATTCCACCAAATTGATCCCATATCACAAACACTTTAATTTAATGTACCTATTGCTGCTCACTTTTAATGAAGTGATTATAAAAAGGGCATTTTACTTTATTAAGCATTAACCTTGCTGGCTGTTGGGTAAATCAGGAGATCAAAGAATTTGAAGGTCTCTAAATCCAAACGACTCATCTGAAGAAAGGACGTGTGTGACCATTATTAGTGATTATTGTTATCATTATCAACTAAAATCTCATCTTTGCAAGAAGAAGGAAGGAATTTTGTCCTCCTAGAAAGACTTTAAAGGAAGCTCACAAAATGTGGTGTGTGGAGCTGTTTTAATAAAGATTCTGCCAAGTGTAATTCAGTGTTTTCTGTGGAATTTGGTTTCTGAGGATGGGACAGAGTCCATAACATTTATGTCACAAACACACCAACATGGAACCAAAAGTATTTGACATTACAGAAATCATTATATTCACATTACAGAAAATTACTTTGGATATATATGGGTAAAATATAAGCATAGTATTTAAAAAATGCATTTAAATTGTGTTAATTTGGATAGTACATGAGATGGATAATAAACAGTAGGGATCAGTAAAAGGGGACAATAGATATTGGCAATAAAAATCCAGTATATTGGCATCTGCACTAAGGGGAAACAAACCACAGGTCTTTGCCTTAGAATTCCCTGAATATTTTAAAAACCCCAAAACCTGAAACCCAAATGATTTTTTTTTTTTTTAATTTAGGATTTCGGTCAGCAGAGGATCCATGCTGCAGGTCCTGGGAGCAGTGGAGAAGAGCCTCCCCTGCCTCTGAATTCACACCTGTCAGATCATTTTGTCACCCCACGTAGAGCTGGGAGGTTCACTGGGGATGTGCTCAGGCAGCCCCAGAGCAGCTCTCCCAGAGCCCTGGACAGGGATCACAGCAGCCTCGTGTCCCCATGTGCCACAGCATGTCCTGAAATTAGGAAGATCTGCAAGAACCCCCTCGAGGAGAGTTCTCAGCTTTGTAAATAGCAAGATTCAGGCACTGACTGCCCATTCGGAGCCTGGGCTGCTCTAAGACAGAGAGAGAGAAAATTTACTGTGCAAATATACTTTATTTATTGCAATGTTGGCTCCTCTCCTGCTGATTGTGGCACCTGGAAAATGGGTTTGGACCTCTACCACCACTGTTCACAGGATTTCACAAAAGTACTAATTAAAAATACCAAGTGCTGTGTGCTTAAAAGAAAGATCAAAATCAGTGCAAAAAAACCAAGCCTACAAAAAATAAAACAACCCAAAACCAAAAGAACTACACCAAAAAAGCTCAACAAAAAAAAAAGGAAAAAAGGAAATATTCTTTGCTGAGAGTAATTTGGCCAAAGGATCCCAATAGGAGTTCTCTAAATAAGCCCATGGAATTCTGTCCCAAAGCCAAGGGCTTGGATCTCCTGCCAGTTTGGAACTGAGAGCCTGAGATCTGTCATTAAATGGTGACTTCACCATTTCTTTGTCTGAATTCTCTTATCCATGAGAAGGTCGCTGCCACTTTTGTTCTATGTCTCATCTCAGCCACCACTTGTTGATGAATGTCTATGAATGCAAACAATCCATGTAAAATGCACAATGGGAAATCAGATATTAATGTTAATGAATTCTGGACAAAGCTGCCATGTAATTAATGAGATTGATTTTTCTTTCCTGTGTGCTCAATTTTGTATTTAACAAGAGTATCAGAAAACATTAATTTTGGAGAAACAAAAGAGAAGCAAAGGGAAAATAGGAGAAGTGACAATCTCATTATTATTAGAAACAAATTTTATTTTGACAAGGGAAAAAACTTTATCCCTCTCAGTATTAACCATAAATTAATGGTTAATGCTTCAGGCAAGAAATCATATTGATTAAGAACAACACACAGAAAAAAAAATTAACAAAATAATTACAGACATTTTATTCTATCATCAAGCAGTTAACATTATGTAGCCCATAAAACATGCTGGTTTCTAACAAGTAGGGCAAAGGGAAACAAGTTTAAAGCAAAAGAGGAGAGATTTAGTTTGGAAATTCGGAAAGAATTGTTCCCTGTGAGGGTGGGGAGGGGCTGGGATGGAATTCCCAGAGAAGCTGTGGCTGTCCCCGGATCCCTGGAAGTGTCCAAGGCCAGATTGGACTGATGCCTCAGGTTTGAGCTTTTCTATTTTTCACATTCTGTGCTGCTTTAGTGTGCAGTTCTGGGCTTCATTAGGGGATGCTGAGCTCTCTGCACAGAGCAGGGAGACAAAACAATTCCTGCTCCAGCTGGGCACCAAGGACAAATGATCCAAATCTCAGGCCCAGGAGCACAAACAGCGTGGGCTGGAGAGAGAAAAACAAGCAGGATGGGAGTGCCTGGGCTAAAGCTGGAATGGGACAATGAACTGCAAGGTGCAAATGGAGCAGAGCTGATCCCAGTGAGAGCCCCCGGGAGCGCTCGTGCATTTTGGGACCATTTTGGTTCCTCTTGGGTGCAGCCCTGGCTGGGCTCTGGTGCTGCCCAAGGTGGATCCATGGAGGAGATCCTTTGAATAAATCCCTGCTTTATTCTGTGACTCTGCCCAGCCTCTGCTCTAGGCCAGCCTGCACAAGGCACCAGTACATTGGGGCTTGGAGCTCCCTGGGACAGTGGAAGGTGGGAATGAGATGGGATTTAGGGTCCCTTCCAACTTGTTTTTATTTCCTTCACTCTCTTTCTTGTCATTACAGAAATCTGTGCAGCCATTTCAGCTCACACTGAACAGCTGGATATGTTGCTGTCTTTGAGATGCTGATCAGTCTCTTTTTTTTTTGCACAGTGTGTGACATTGACATTCTCTGGACAGATGGACATAATTCTGTCTCTCAGGAGAAGCACAGAGAGAAGAAGAGAAAACAATCTTTCTCTCTGCTCCTTTGTTTTGCCCATGTGGAATGTGGTGTGGAGATTGTTCACCTGCAGTGATTGCTGGGTTGGGTTCTGGTGAAGGTTTTTTGGGGTCAGTGACCAGTGGGGTCCAGCTGTGGCTCGGGCTCTCAGCAGAGCCACGAGTTTGAGTTAAATAGGTAAGTAAGAAGTGAGTATGTAGAATAGTACAGTATCTCTTTAAATAGTATATTAATGTCATATAGTATAGTTTTAATAAAGCTTCAGCCTCCTGATCTGGAGCCAGACATCAGCATTTCTTCCCTGAGCTGGGGTTCACCACATTTTGCTGTACTCAATGCTCTTTAATTCAGCTGAAAGCAAGGTGTAGCCTCTCAGAGAGTGATTTTAGTACTGCAGAACCATTTGCATGCAAAAATAACAAATCTGCTGATTCAAATGTTGGCAAAAATTAAACAGGGGGGGTTTTACACCAGCACAACTCCCTTTTCCCATCTTCCTACTCCAGTGCACTCAGCTTTTGCTGAGTTTATCTTTCACTGAAAGGTTGTGATTCATGTGTAGGACAGAGCTACCAAAACCAGCTCCACCATCCTTATTAGTGTTATGAGAAGGAAAAGCAGATTTTCATAGCACAGACCGTGCTTTTGGAGCAGTTATTGATTTCTTTACTGCTTGTCTGGTTATTACTAAGAAATGATTCTTGGATAACAGGATTATGGAACCCACTGAACCTTGATAAGATTCTTAAATATCTTGGACAGAATATTCATAACAAAAATCAAAAGAAAATAAGCTGTCACCATGCAGAATGTAATCCACAGAAGTGATGTAAAAAAGGACAAACATTTCTGCCTTCCCAGAGCTGGGGAGCACTCGAGCTTTAACCAAAGTTAGTCCCAGCTCTGCTGTGAGAGAGTCTATTACATCCCACATTCTGTGGGAATTAACCAGGAAATTCCTGCCTTGGAAACTCATGGACAGCACCCAGGTGGATCCAGAAAAGAAAGGTCACATTTTTTAACCCCTAATGAAAAATTTTCCTTATTTATTCTCCCTCCACATGTAGAGAAATGCTAAAAAAAGAGGTTTAAGAAATTCTGAACATGCTCAAAAATACATTTGAATGTTCTTTAAAGAGGAGTGGAATCTAAGAGGATAATTAGCTGTTAATGCTGATGTGAGGAGGAACAAAAAGGAGAGGTTTTGAGTATGGCTACAAACCCAGAAATGGGGCTGGGAATGATGGGGATCAATCACCTGGGTGCAGAGCAGCTCAGCACAACCTGTGGAATTGTCTGGGGCTGGGATCAGCTGTGTTCTGCTCTGGAAAGGATCAGCTAAGGAGTGGAAAGGAGAGGAGAGTGGGGATGCAGCCAACAGCCACAAAATGTGTGTGAAAACAGAGCTCTCACAGCACTGACCCACCAGGGTCAAGGTGGAAACGTCCCCACTTCCAGCATTTCATCCTCACAACCCCAAATGGCAGATTAGTCAAATTCCCACCCAAAGCTTGTGCTCCAAACAAGGAGCAGTGAGGGAAAACGTCATTAGGAAGCATGGAAAGTACATTTCTGGTCTATTTTTAATTTGAAATATTGAAAAGCAGATGTGATAAGCAGTTCCAGAGCAGTGATTTGCTTCTTTAATGTTTGGAGGCAAGAAGTCCTGGCAGGACTGGGACATTGGTGCTCAGGGGAATGAAGTGCCAGGCACAACTGTCCTCACTTATTCAAACACATAACCCTCATCTATAATCAAGAGAATTAAAATCTACATCATCCATGAGAAGGAATCTTAAAATATTCTAATTCTTTTTTTTTTTTTTTTTTTTTTTTGAAGAACAACAACTTTGACAAAAGTTTGTAAGTCAGACTGCAACACTACCAAGACCATTCAAAATTCTCCTTTCTGTAACTGCAGTGCCCAAACTCCAGGTTTACATCCCATTTCCAGTCCAGTGGTGCATGAATTGTGCTCGTTAATCTTCTATCTGAGAGCTTTATTACTGTTTGCTAGGTGGGAATTGACACCACAGAGATGCTATAAATTAGAGGAGAGCTCTGGTTAGAGCTGCAGCTGTCCTGGGTCTCCTACTGAGCCATATTTGACACCAAATCACCTGCAGAAATATCTGTGGTTATCTGCCTTTAATGGGTTTATATTAAACCTTTAGTATCACATAAAATATTCCTGTCTGAAACATGGGACAATGTTTTCTCCCTGGAATCAACACGTAAATAACATTCTATCCATATTTGTTAGCTAAATTATTGCTCTAAATTAATATATTTAATAAATTACATATTAATATATTTAATACTCTAAATTAATATATTTAGGGAAATATCTGTGACTACTTCTTGGCTGGAATCAGCACAAGATTCTACATTTGTGTTACAATTATTGTACTCACAGGAGTGCTCTCAGAGGTGCACAGAGAAACCACCAATTCCTATTTTTTCCTTCGGCTTCATGTATTTAACACAAAGAATTAAAAGTCTCTTAAAGTGATATTTCAGTAATAAAAGACCAGAG
This sequence comes from Vidua macroura, assembly GCF_024509145.1. Taxonomy (NCBI): domain Eukaryota; kingdom Metazoa; phylum Chordata; class Aves; order Passeriformes; family Viduidae; genus Vidua; species Vidua macroura. The sequence continues at coordinate 3,051,524 of NC_071583.1, forward strand.
TGTAAGTAAAGAGCTACAAATTAATTCTTTGTCCAAACTGATGAGTATTTCCATATATACTATGAAATATCTCTTATCCAGAAAGGGGTTTTGGCTACAATTACAAAAAACCTTGCCATAATTCTGAAACATTACTGATCTCTGCCTGTTAACTTTATTAAGAAAAAAAACAACTATAATTGTTTGGTTGGGTTTTTTTTTTTCTGAATAAGGTTGAATCAAATCATCCCTAAAATGTTAACTAATATTAGTGGTAGCAGATTTACTCAGACACCCCTTCCCTGGATGTAAATGCTTAGAAATTCAGTGATTTATATTTACCACCTCCCCTGGTTTTCTGGAATAATACCAGTTATTCCATCATGAAGAACAGGTTAACTTTCCTATTTTCTACTTGGTCATCTAATTCCAAAACACAAGCCTGGAATGAATTCATTATATGAATTTTCCTCTCCAGACTTTTTTTTCCTGAAGTGTATTTTTTCACTGATCATTATAATTCATCTGAACATGACATTTAACTGAAATCTGCTTGTACTGGGAGAATGATTTATATACATCCTAAATAAAAAAAAAACAAAAACCCTTAGAATATTGAGACAGTGCTTAAAAAACCCTGATTAACTGCAAGGAAGGGTCTATTCCTTGGACAAATTTATGGGATGGGGAAGGCAACACGATCTTTACCCATTTCACACCATTGCAGTACCAGTTTCTAATATGCTGGAAGATTCAGGGATTTTATTCTTCAATAAATCTTTGGGGTTTTGAGAGATTCTGTCCCAAATTCCAATCAGGGGATTTGATGGCTGGTGGGATGACTCTGCCTGGCTGAGGGGATCACAGCAAAGGCCTGGTGATGAACCCTCCAAGTGCTCCCCCTTGACAAATGGGAGCTGCACTCATTTATTCAAGGAAAAGGCAGAAATGGGCGATAACATCAAGAGAAATATTGTTTCAGTAAGTACAGAAGAAGATCAGTTTTTGCAAGGAATGTGTCTAACAGGAAGAAATACCATTCCCTGCTGGCAACCTTTCCCTTGCAGCTCTCAAGGACAAAATCCAAGCAATTCATCTGCAGATTTCTGGCATTAATCAAGAGAGACACAACTGTGTAGATGTAGTCTAGACACTGACAATCTTCTTTGGTTCACACAGTGATGAAACAGTAGATCTCAAAATGTGTGAGCTGAAAGCTTCAAAAATAAAGTGTGACTAAACCAAGAATTTGGTGTTTCAAGGCAGAGACTCTTCATGCTCCCTTTTCTAGAAATATGTGCACTCTGCCTCCCTGGATTTACCCTCAGCTCCCAAACAGGGCTGGCTGTTTTCCCCACACCACCAGCCATAAAAACTTCACTTTTGGTGTATGATGGACTATAAAACACAGAGAAATTTGTCATCCATTTAGTTCACAAGCATTTGTTTTCTCTCTGCTGTGCAGAACACTGTCCCCAGTTTGAACTGATTGATCCGTCCCATTAAGAGGCAGAAAAACGGAGATTTTCTCGATTGCTGATTTCACAGTGAAAAATGCCAACATTTCACAGTATCAGCAAAATATTAACCTGATAATGATGGGTGCCCTGTCGTTTTGCATGGTTGAGGCACTGAAATCTCAGCCACCCCATGTGGAAATACTGAGCCCATATATATGAGTCCATATATAACCTGCATAACCAGCCCCAGCACTATGTTATAAATTATGAATGAGCAGCTCTGGTCACCTAAAAGCCCTGTGAAATAGGAGTTCCCTGACAGCTGAGCAGGTTATCACCACTCCACAGGGCTTTACAGCTGATATAAAACATGTTCTGCCAAACCACATCCAGCTCAAGACAAAAGAGCTCTGGGAGCTTTCAGCATTGCAAAGGGGAGTGCAGAGCACTGCAGGGAGCTGGGAAGGGCTTGGAGAACCTGTCCTGGAGCCCAGCCCACCCTGCAGAGCTGCTGCTGCTCACTGGGGTCACAAATGCAGCAAATATTTTTATATCCAGGGCTTCAGGTATAAAGCTTCTCTGGAGATGCTTCTGACCCATGGAAAAATGAATTTGCTGGTTGACACGTTCTAAAGAACATCAAGAATGAATGGGATGGTGGGAGAAAATTAAATCAGAGATAAAATTTATGTAGTCCTTCTCCATTTGTATCAGCTAAAATATTAATGTATAAGCATCAATACATAAATCAATATATAAAATAACCCCTCCTTGATAGGTTCTGAAGAATTAGATTTGGGAGAGGGCTCCAGAGGAGAAAGATGAGAAGAAGTGATTCTGGAAGAAAGGATGAGCAGAGGAAAGCCCAGACAGCCACCCCAGCTGAGGTGAAAGGTGACAGGACTTTCTGTCAGGACTTGACTGCATCAAAATTTAAATTAAGGCCAGAAAAACCTCCAGCATTGATCTATAAAAAATCAGGTCATCACCAGCTTTTTGCTTTTCAGAAACTAAACATGTCCCTCAGTAACAGAGACAAGCCCATGGCAGATTGCAAACTGCAAACTTCATGTGTTTAAGATAAATTTAGTTATTTAGATATAATTGTGTGATGCCAGAGATATTTTCTCATTCTTTTACATCTGCTTTTGCAAGTGACACTAGGTTTCAAATTCGAACTCTTTATGAAATGTGATGCTAAAGATGTTACTTGAATATGCAATCACAATGCTCTTAATTTGTTTTTGGACTGAAACATTTCACACATTTCAAAGCAAGCTCTAGTTATATCTGTTAACCAGAAAACTCCTTCTGACACAGTAGATTTCCCTGAAGAATTATGAACAGTGGAAAATGCATTTAGCACAGACATAATTACAAAGTAAGAATTCATCTTGTCAAATCATGTTGAGACTAAAAAAACACCAACAACTACACAAAACTTAAAAAAAAAAACAAGCTTAGAAAGTTTCACAATCGAATGGGGCCTTCTGAATCCATTTAATTACAAAGAAACCATCTTCTACAGATATTTATTGTCCTCCCTCAGCTCCCACATGACAAGTGGTGAGCAAAACCTCTGACAGAAGGAATAGAAGAACAACCATCAAAACTGATTTTATCAACATGAATCTACAACTTGAATTTTCTTCTTTCATGTAAGCCATACCAGAATTAAAGGCTACTCCTTGAACGACCAGGAGCATAAAAAAAAATACTTGAAGGTAAAATACACAGCCATAACTACTTGTTAGTTATTTTACCAGATTTTTTTTTAAACCAAACTCCAAGGGTTAGTAGATTTTTTGACTTAGGATGTCATCAGTGACTCAAAATATCAAGGCCCACAACTCCAAATTCCTGATGAGGATTTTCACAGCAGACTCATGAAAGCTGCTTTGGTCTCTAACCAAGATATTCCACCACATTTCTTTAAACAACAAAAAACTACTGGTTTTAAATATTGCTGTTTATTTTAATAAAATGACTAGTGTTATTATATAATCATATATAATATTACTGTATATTATATCATAATAAAATATATAATATGGATTATTATATATTATATACTATTATATAATTCTGTTGTATTTTCTTAAAGCTCAAAAGGAATCTCTTGAGAATAATGCTCATTATGATGAGAGAATTTCTGGCCAGCTTTAGGTCAAGCTCTAGGATTTGATCAAGTGCAATATTTGGTTTTTAATCAGGTCCTCTTCAACAGATTTCAGTTTTTATTTTGATTTCCAATAACAGAAGATGTAAACACACCAACCCAGTCCCATAACACTTACATAAAGTGAAAGCTTTAAGTAACATAAATATGTTTTTACTTTATGTTTTTATATAAACATAAAATTTATATAAAAAGTTTTAAGTAACTTAAGTAACTTAAAGTTTTAAGTAACTTTCTGGGTTTCTTTTTCTTCCTTGGAAAAATTAATTTCTATTTGCTAAACCCAAAACCAATCCAAAACTTAAAGGGAAAACATCTTTGAACCAAAAATCCTGTTGGTACATCTTGCTGTCATTACTACAGAACATTTGAAATCAAAACATTTCCTTGTTTCCACTTAAGTCTGAGTTGAAGCAGCATTTTAAAGATCAGAAGTGTTTTACTCACTTGCAATAAATTTTGCTGAAATGTGGGGAGAAATTTTCCAATTTCAGGACTAGAAGAACAAAGTTAAACCTCTCAGTAGAAATTGATTGATATTTGAACTTGCCAATGAAACATCAACAGGATCCCAAATATTAGAAATGTTGTAAAGAAAATTTTAGAGTTTGTTACAGTAATGAATTGGGCTGGCTGAATGTTCTGGTGAGTGGAACAACATAAATCAGTATTCTGGATCAAAAGTTATGTACCAAAAATTCATTTTTAAGCTGAGATTATCGTTGAAATAGTTGAAGCTGTGGCTTAATTCTGAGCAGGGTTTCCCACAGCCACCACAGAGAGCTCTGTACCCATTCCCCCAGCAAGGGGAACCTGAGAGAATCCCCAAATATTTCAAGCCTGAGCATCAAACATCAAATATTTGTTACTTTAATGCATTTTGTTCATATTTTATTTTACTACACCTTTAGAGCCTGATCAAAGTTAAATAAAATAATGAACAAGTGGTGCAGAGCATCCAATTTCTGCTCTTCAAAGTTCTGGAGCACTTCTGGTTATTGCAAGGTAACCAAAGTTACCAGAACACTCCAGAATTGTTTCTAATTCTGAGTTATTCAACAGGATAGAATAAAACAGCAGCTCTTTATCCCCAAAAACACCAGCAGGAGGGGAGCTCCTGCCAATCCAACACTGGAACACAGATATTTACCAGCAGAGGCCATTCATCTGCTGCTTGTCCTGACATGATTAAAAAGAAATTTGCAGTGCAGAGATTAATTACTGCCAAAAGCTCCAGAGGCACAAAGTGCAGCCTCCTCCCATCACTGCAATAATAAATGGACAATGTGGATAATAAAGATCCTAAACCAGCAATCTAACAGCTGGTCAGGGGAGCAAATTTTATGGGGAAGAGAGAGGTAGGATGTGATCACAGCTTCCAAAGCCATAAACCAATGGATCATGGAGTCAAAAATGCAACATAAACAAGGCACGTGTAGAACTGCTGCTCCTTAGCCCTGTAGAAAATCTTATTCCCAGTCTTAGAGCTGGGCTGGAGTTGGTTAATTGAGTAAAAATGTCTTTTTCCACAGGGTTCTGTATCACCTGCCAGGTGCTTTGTCACGAGAATCCCATTACGTGCACACTGCAATTACAGCTATTTTCTCTAGTTTTCAAAATTACATTAATTTCTTCTCATAAAGAAGAACACATCCTGGAGGCCTTGTAAATAAAATGTCTTTCTTCTCAATAAATACCTAACTGGAATCTTGCCTAGATGCATCTGGAATAGAGTATAACCTTGTTCAGAGTCTGCTTAAAAACCCAGAGAATGATACATACATAACGCACCATTTTTACATTTTTTAGTGGTTAAAAAGAAAAAAGGGAGGATAATTTAGTATTGCTGTGTTAGAAAGAAACCCATTTTTACACCAGCCATCACAAAATGTTCATCCTTTTCCCATTTACTGCTGGCTGATGTAGAATTTACAGCAGTGATTCCATAACAGAGATATTAACAGAGCTGCAAAGACATCACAGGGGCTGGGCCATCCATGCTTTACATCTAATTTTCTACTGAAAAATACCTCAGTTTTTAAATCTATCAGTGCTCTTCCTTTAGGAAAAGAAAGGGTCTTAATCCATGTTCTGAATGTTCCTAAATCAAAATGGAATCACTACAGTAATTTCATAAATTCAAGCATTTATACACAGAAATATTTCAAATAACTGGTAAAGAAATATTGCTGCGTTTAGCATTATTGTATTTATGCTGGAATAAAAGTTCTAAAATATTCTGCAAGAAAGAATAAAAACTAATGATCAGAGAAAAGCATTTTAGCTCTTCCAACGTTTTTCTTTATAATCTTGACAACCTTCAATAGCATATTATGGGTACAAATTTTAAATAAAAACAGCTCCAGAACTGGTATGGATTGGGTTTTGAAAATTCTTGCAGTTTTCAATATTCTGACAACTTCCAAAATATTTCTAATTTTTGCATTATAAATTTGACAAACTTAATGCTCCTATTAAAAGTTCCCCTTTTTTCTGGGTTGAAACATCCCTGACAGGGTTTGCACCCAATCTGCTGACAGTCACTCCCAAATATTTGAAATTTCCTTTTAAAAAAGAACTGATTAATACCTTTGCCATCACTTCTCACACAATGCAGACATTTGAAAGTAGGTTTTTGGTTGTTTTTTTTTTTTTCTTTCAGAACTTGCCCAGTGCTCAGTGCCAGGAAGCCCAAAGGTGTTGGATTTGTTCTGTTACTAAAAACCAACAACACTTTGGGCCAGGGGAGGAGAAAACCTTCCAGTAGGATTTGTGGGGTGAGGAACCACAGCACAGGTGACAGGAGAAGAGTTGGATGCACTGGAATAACTGGAATACAAGTCCACCTGTAAATAAGAGAAATTCAAATACTCTGAAGGTGAACAGAGTTTCCTCTTTAGAGCCTCAGAGCCTCAAACTGAAACTGAAAGATGTGGGAACAAACCCAGCAGGGGTTTAAGGGACAAGTTTTGGTTTATTGGGGTTTTGCCTTAAAACAGGTTTTAAGGACAGAGTCTGAAAATGCTTGTTAAGGCTTGCAAATACACAGGAATTGAAAGTGTTTTCTCCATTTCCCTCCTGTTTCCATCACAGAGCCCACTCCTTTTACAAATCAAATTTGCAACCAGCAAAAATCAACATCAGACTAGTGAGAGGAAAGAAAAAGTGAGGATTTACAGGAGCTACACATCCAGCACTTAACTCCTCAAAATAATTACATTTTCTTCCTTATCATTCTTTCTCCATTTGGTATAATTCTGCATGTGTTCTCCTATTACCTGGTGAAACTTAAAATGTATCCATAGCAGCATCATTTCCACTGCCAGCTGTATTATTCTCCTTTGGCCTAAATGAACATTTCCATGGCTGTCCCAGTTTTCCTGAAGTCCTTGCTGGAGCATTCTGAGAGAGCAACAAACTCCCTATTCTTCAAAACTCCAGGGAAGCTGCACATTAAAAAATTATATGTGTTAATCAATAAAGTGTGAAAGGCCTGATGAAACAGGCTGCCTTTTTCTGGGACAGTAATTTTGCTCCATGTATTATTTATCAAGGCCCAGGAAGCAGAAGCAAAAAATTGGAAAGCACAGAGCTTACCTTCCCACTCCTCATCTTGCAAACAGCCACAACGAAGCCATAATCATTTGCTACATGCTGGGACATCAAAGAACAATGGAATATCCTGCCATGTAAAAATGGATTTTAATATATTAAAGAAATTAGTCCCTGGTGAGCTTCTGTGTTTCTTTCCTCGGAGAGCCAATGCCATTTTTGCTGACAAAAAAATGAGAGTTTGCTCTGAGCTCTCCTCGAGGAGGAAAGTTGGAAGTGAGATGGGAAAGGTGCAGATGATTTCAGGCTTGTGGTAGGCAAAGAAAGGTGAGCTGGAAAATGACTTCCCAGAAGTTGTGCAGCAAATGGCCACAGGTTTTAATCTTATTATTTATAAATGATGGAAACTGTTTGAGGCAACAAAATTAAACAGTTTATCAGGGTTTGGACTTGGCTTATATTTTTTGGTAATAATTCTATATTTTTTGTGTTAAGGAGGAAAGCTAAAAAGAGTACATAGACTGCACATTGTTAATACAAATCCCTCATTTTTCTGACACCTCTAGTAAAAATTACAACCTGGCAAACTAAATCACATCTGAAGTCCTTGGGTTGATTAAATTTTTCTACCTACGTTGCCTGTGTTGTTTTTTCCCCCCACAGTTCTCAGGTTGGAGGTTCCTGGATATATTTCTTATTATTCCTCACTTCACACTAAAAGGACTGCTAGGTATCCTAAATATAGGCCTGAAGAGGACATATAAATGCTTATTTTCATACAAACCCAAAAAAAAACCCCAAAAAAACCACTTATAATGCTTCTGTGTTGGCTTTACAGTAAGCTGGGAATATTCTCCTATTGATAGTTTCTGAATCAAGCACTGCAAATTTGGCAGTGCCAAAATATCTCACATACATGCACTGATTTTCCTTTAGAATCCCTGAAAGTGTTAAAGATATTGAAACGTTCAGATTTACTATTTCCTAAATAAAATTCTTGAAGTAATTCAAAACTCCCTGGGTTTGTAAGGACATTTGCTGGGCTTTATTAAGCAAGCTGACAGAGGAAAATAAAAAAAACCTGCCAATGCTACATTTTGGAACAAGGATATCTTAACTGTATCTTTTTCTGTTTGAATTTCAACTCACTATTAATAAAGCTCAAGAAATTCTTTTTTTTATATGCCTAATTACAAGGTACCAAAGAAAACAGAGATGACATAAACCTGATACAGTTCCATGCTTGGGGAGGCAAACTTCACAATTCTTTGGATCCACACATTAAATTCAGGGTAATGTATGAGTAGCAAAGTTTGCTGGGACTGTGTCCCCTCCGTGCACTCAGATTTGTCACTGTCACATTCTCACATGCACCTCACTGCAAGGAATGAACCTGCACATAAAAAAAAGTCAAATAAAAGCTGCAGCCGTGTGACTGAAAAGCTGAATGGACTGAAGTGCCACGTTCCACTTGTTCCCTCATGTCACAGCACAAGCCCTAAAAATCACATCTTTGGGTCAAAGTGGGTGAAAGGATGAAAGAAAAAGGAAAAAAAAAAAAGCTTTAGGCAAAAGTCCATATTGGATTAAGGAAGGCACAGTTACAACTCCATCATCTGGAAGAGAATTGGATTTGGCCCCAGCCTGAACAGCCCAGTGGGAGAAATATTGAATACAGTTCTTTTAAGGCTGAAACTCTTGGCACACACAACAATCACTTCATCTCTCTGCACCTCGTTTTTAAAATTGAATTTATCTGAGGAAAAGCTACCTCAGACACAAAGATTAAAAGCTGCCCACACATCTGAGGCTCTTCTGTTTGTGCCACTGGGCAACAGCCACAGCTTGGGCAGTGCCGGGTTTTGCATTACAGAGGTTGCAGCCACAGCTCCCACAGACAGATGTGAGAACACCTGGGCATCACATGGGACTGTGCTCCCACCACAGAAGTATTCACAGAAGGAAATGTGGCAATTTTAAAATTCTTTGTCACTTTAGTTTTGTCTCTTGCTTCAGAATGCGGCCTGTAATCAGAGGAGATTAAATTAAATTTAATTTTCCTTTTAATTTAAAAATTTAAATTTTAATTTGAAATTAAAATCGCCTTGGGATTCTTGAGTGCAAGTTCTGCCCAGCCCTCCTGAGCTGTAAAGTCAAGGCAAAGCTACCAAATTGACTCTTTTAAAAGTAAAAATAATTTAAGTGTAATTTCTTAATTAGATAGTTTTCCTTAAAAGACCTTGTAGAGATAGATATGGGGCCATTTTATAACTTATTAGTGAAATAATGTAGAACTCACCACTTATAAGACTACAATATAGGTAAGAAATAATAAACATCTGAGTCTTTTGGAGCAACGGTAAATATTTTTAGTTATCTTTATAAGCCTAAGTTTTCCTTGAGATCAGTTTTCCATCGCAGTCACCTCTTTCTGCTGGCAAGAACACAGCTTTAAATGGCATTAAAATCCCTCCTCCTAAACTAAAATGGAGCATTCCAAAGTGCATTGGAACAACTGCCATGGAAAACTCTTTAGCAGCACATCCTGCAGGCTCCCCAGTCAGCTCTGAGAGGAGGCTGACATCACACTCCACCTTCCTTGGGCATTTTTGCCATTCAGGAATTGCTCGCAGGAGAAGCCCAGGTGTCATTCCCAACAGGTGCTGTCAGCCCAGGACCCAGGAAAATTCCTGCCAGAATGTCCCAGCTGCTGCTGCTGCCTTCCTGCCACAAGATCCCTCCTGAGAAGTGGCTGAGGAAGGTTCTCATGAAGCGCTGATGTGCACGAGAACAAAACCGGGCGTGTGACAGTTCCGTGTCACAGCACGTGAATGTGCCATCAGCGTTCCCTGAACACCAAACCAGGAAAACAAAAAAAGGATCTCCTGAGAAAAACACTTCCAAAGAGGGAGCAATCCCTGTTTAAGTTTCAGAAAGAAACACTGTATTAGAAAAAAAAAAAAGCACTGGAAAATGTGGCTGCACCCCTGAAAAACACAGGCTCATTCATCTGCAGCAGCAAACTGATCATCTGCTCCTCATCTGACAAGCTCTAAAAGCCCAACTGCCCATTTAATGTGATGAATCCAATAACTTTTAGCTGTACCAAGATAAAACTGTGGAGAAAAGCTTCAAGTGCTGCTTCAAGGATTTTTAGTACGTATATCCACCAGTTATTTTAAGATTCCCTTTTATCTTCTTACCTTCTACTGGGTCATCCCCTTATTTTCCACATTTGTTTGGGTATTTTTGCATTTATTCTTTGATTCTAAAGAGGTATTTCATGTTTAGAGTTGTGGAAAGTGTCCTGCACCTGTTAAAACCTGAGCTGCAGTACTTTCATTCCACGCTGATCCTTGTGGATCACTTCTAACTCAGGATATTCCACTAAATTAAAACTGTCAATAGGAACACGGAATTACACATGAATATGTTTTTAATCAATGCTGTGACATTTGTTTTCCCTTCCCCATCATCAGCAGAACTTTGTTAGTGTTGTGCCCTGCCTGGTGTTTTGATTTCCACCCCATATTTTTCACCAAGGATTGTGAACCATTTATTCCCAAAAAATGGGCAACATTTCCCACCGGGCACCAACAAAATGCACGGAGACATATTTTAATTGCCTATGAATATTCAAACCCTCATTATTGTTCCTAGTTTATAATTATCATACTCCCCTGACAGAAACATGCAGCACACAATAAAAAATGCAATCCATTAAAAATGTTGACATTCGCATTCAACAGTTTTCTGGGTGTTTTTTTCTTTTTTTATTAACTAGCAGGCTCTTTATCTTGGCTATTAAAATCATTCCTGGAAGGCACTTTGTTCCAAATTTAGCACAGTGAATTCCTCCTGTAAAAAGCGTTACAACAGTCAGGATAAGCATTAACAGAGTTGTCTGTAACAGCATCCCTTAAAAATTATACAATACCATAAAATGATGTGCAGCTCCCTGGAAATCCACTTTTCAGGAGCACAGATTCTCCTCTAGCCCAGATTCCTGCATTTAGAGCTCATTGTCCCACCAGAGTCCAGCTCCTAAAACTTAAAATAACTTTGAAATGAGCTGTATTGAAGGTCTCCTCTTGCACCTGAGGAAATGACTGTCACAGCTGCCCTAAAAACAGAGCTTGAACCTGAGCTTTAATTGTTTAAGTTGTCAGTCTTGGACAATTTTGGGGTTGTCACCTGTACCTGAAGAAGCTAATTCCTCCAGGAATTCCTTACACAGGCTGCAGTAGAAGAAACACCTGTTTTTTTCTGTGGTGAATTTGGACAATGAGGATTAAATCTTGTCATCCAGAACATCATCCAGGATGCATTGGATGTCTGGAACTTCAGCATGGCCAGGCAGGAGGATTTGCAGGATTTACAGTCTGTCCTTTTGAGCTGGATTTTCATAGTTCAGGCAGCTGAAAGCAGGGAGGAGCATGGATATTTAACAAAATTTGGAAAACTAATTAGTGGCACAGAAATCAACTTACGGTTGCTTCTAAATCAATGGAAGCTTCAAGTCCCAGAAGCACAGAATGGTTTGGGTTGGAAGGGACCTTCAAGGACATCGTGCTCCAACACCTCTTGCCATGGGCAGGGACATTTCCACCAGATCATGGATTCAGAACCCTTCTGCAGCAACACAAAATGCAAAATAATTGCAGCATAATGTACAATAGAGCTGAAGGTGCATCAAAATAGACTATTAATAGAAAATATTACTGGGGACAGACCATGGCAATCACTCAATAAAAGGAGTTAGTTCTGCCACGTGAGAAACAGAATAAACAGTGTCTGTTATTGCCCAGCAAAACTTGGGATTTCCATTTGCACAATATAAGGGAGGATAATGAGTGGAAGTGGTATTTCCATTGCACTGAAAATGAGCTGTTCCAAACTGAAATTAAGTTCATTATTTGGAAACACTGGATGTGGTTATAGCAATATTTCCAGGATCCAAATTAGGATGCATAAGTTCAGGCAGCTTTCCCTGCAGTGTAGGTTTAGACAGAAATCAGACTGTGGCCATTATTTCCAGTCCAATAAGGTGAATCAAATCATGCCAGAATACTAAACTGTCTAATGAAAAAGGATGCAGAGTCAGACAATGATCCACATTTAGCACTGATAAAGCAGAGGATGATACCAGTGAAGCATGAATTAACACCTGAGGCATTTTATTTCACCGAAAATTGAAAATTATAATCTTGCTATTGTTAAAAACAGATGGCAGAGCAAGAGAAAATGGAAATCCAAGGCAGCAGATATAGCAAAAGGAACAACAAAGCACCTGCATTTCAAACAGAACTAAAATACAAATTGATTATGTCATTTCTGCTGAGTTCTACTAAAGGAGAGCAAGGCAGACTGCCTCATGTTATTCAAGGAAAAGAAAGAAAACTCAGAGAGGAGTTTTCCCTAAACAGATTTCTGGGCTGCAGCAATCACAGAGAGGAAAGAGCTGACTTTTAGTCTCAGGAACTTTTAGGCTTTCTTAGTCTCAGGTACACTCAAAGGGAATTCTGAAATTATACAGTAGGGGAGGGTTTAAAATCAAGAGTCAGGATGTTTGATAAGTTACTTTCAGACCTTGAAAGGAATTAATTTCTTTTTATAAACATGGATAGGAAAAGCCACCAAAGTACTTTTAAGAGACAACACAATCCAAGGGGTAGTGGGAACTGGAATATGAGCAAGTCTCTCTAGAAAACAACACACCTGTGCACTAAATAAAATATTGGACATTTGCTTAAACATTGCACAGCTTATAAATTGTTTGTAGCCCTTCTTGGTTTCTTTTTGCCAAGATCATATTGATGTTTTAGGGTAGTTTGGCAGCTGCTGTGCAGAAAGTTCTCTTCAATTCCTTTTTTTTAGGACCAACCTGAATCCAAAGCTGTTGTGAACAGATCTGTGCTCTGGGGACCATCAGGTGGATCCTGCACTCAGACACTTGTGTTTGCTCTTATTTTACACCTGTGCTTGCTCTTATTTTATTTATGTATGATTCTCTGAAGGTCGTGAGTTCAATCCTCACACAGGGCACCACTAAATGTTGATTTTTTATCTTATTTTTTTTTATTATTTAGCTTAGGGTTGGACTCAGATATTTATTATTTTTTACCTATATTATAGTCTTATAAGTGGTGAGTTCTATACTATTTCACTAATAAGTTATAAAATGGCCCCATAGCTATCTCTACAAGGTCTTTTAAGGAAAACTATCTAATTAAGAAATTACACTTAAATTATTTTTACTTTTAACTCAATAACTAATCACTTGTGTTTTGCCAGGTGGACTTTTTCTGTTTAATTACAGTAATTAGAAAATATTACTTAAACTTATGAAGAAGAAGGAGAAGAAGAAGGATTAGCTACTGCCCTAAAACTTCTATTTTAGCTTTATATATATTGTTATATTCTAAAACATTAAACTCTAAGTTTTCTACTATGTGATATTACACACTTCTATTCCAACTACACATTCATGATCTTAGTTCTATAATTTAATTTTGGAAGTTTTCTGTCTGGCTTTTGGTCAAATGTAGTGTTCTCTTGAGTGTCTGTGTCTTTCAGCGAAGAAAGTCTAAAATTTTCAGTGTCTGGGGTTCTAACACTTGTCTGGCTTTTTTTAAAAGAGGTTTCTGCCAATATTCATCCCCCAAGCAGCCCACAGCTGCTCTCTCAATCAGCCTTTCCTGAGTGGGTACAAACACAGTGACACTCACAGTCACAACTGCAATCTCTCATTTAGCTACTGACTTTCTCTTTGATAAGACAATAAATCTCACTAAGTGCTCTTTGAGCAATCAATTGATTCACTAACTAATAATAAATGCCTTTAAAATGCAAATTAAATGCCAGTCTAACCCACCCATTTAAAGTGTTGCCCCTATTTTACATGTTCCAAAGTACACCACTTGTATTTCTGTGCTATGTGTAAGCCTAGGTTTAAAATAAACACACTGAGGTGTTATTGTGCACAATTTCTTATTTATTGGTCTCAGAGATAGAAAAAAATGGGAGTAAAATCCTGTTACTAAGTGAATATGTCCCCTGCAAGGCAAGAAAAAGTGACTTGGTGAATTTCTTGAAAATCCCAACATATTAATCAACTAATCTGAAACAACCCCCAAAAATACAACCCATGAAAACAAATTAAAAAAAAAAAAACAAAAACAACCAGTCTCAATGCATCAAGTAAGAAAGGACAGATGGAAGATGGATCCCAATTCAGTGGCACAAGTCTGGATCTGTACTTGTCCCTTTCTCTCCAGCTCCCAGGTATGGGATGTGTGATCAGGGTTCTGGTAAAACTGATCCCAGCACTGAGTATCTGCATTTTTATTATTAATATTCTTTTATTTTAGTTTTTGCCTAAAGCAGAGCTAAGATCTCTTGTCCTTCCATAGCGTTCTCCACCGTCTAAGATTGGAAATCTATGAAAAGATCAGGCTTGGGGGGATTTTTGGGTGCTAACTCCTGGAATTCTGTGTCTGTGGTGCCACAAAAACAAAGAAATGAGGCATAAATGTCAGTACTGCAGCTCAGCTGTGCCCCAGCAGAAAGGATCCCACATTCCTGTCCCGAGATAAACAGTGATCAAAGGCTGATCAATCAGTGCACTGATTTTAAAAGCTCAGAAAACTTGAATTAGAGCTGTTGAAGTGAATCCTATAGGTTTTATATGAATAATTTCTTACCCACTACTGATCTCATAAATTTTTTGACAATAACGTTTTCATGCTACTTTGCTACTGCTTAGCTTTTCAAATGCTACACACTGAGTAAATTATTCACTGGTTTTCCAGCAGCTAGCAAGTAATTTTGGTTGGAATAATTGTTTGCAAGTATTGGCCTGCTCTGTTCTGCTTGAAGGTTCTGTGCCTGTGACCCCCATGGGACACTTCAGGGGGACTCCCTGTGACAATGACTCCACATGTATGTAATTAATACAGATAATTATCTGCCTAGGAGCACAGTGATGTCATCATTTTCTTTAAACAGATTAATGATGGGTTTTCTCTGATAGTGCAAAAACGCAACCAGATTGCTAATGAACAAAAAAAAAAAAAAATAAAAGGGAAACAAAATCAAAATAAACCCCCAAAAACCTCTGATGTGTCACCCTCTGAACAAAGCTTTGGCATCAGCAGCAGCATGGCTGAATCATTTCCTGGTGAGGCAAAGGCATCAAGGGATGGGTGAGTGGGACACTTGAATTATTCTTCTGTCACTTCCAAGAATAAAAATCTATAGAAGAACTTTATACCCCACTGCCTAATATGCCTATTAATATACAGAAATAATTTATTCAGCACAGAAAGGAAGAAGAGTCACAGGACTTCCTCAATAAATTTGCTGCTTCCCAGCAGCAGGTGCCAAGCTACAGAGCACTGATGCACACCAAGGCTGGCAGGCTGCCCACTCATAAATTATCTGAATTATGTGTTTTAGCACATTTGGAGCATTTAGAATTTACCCTGGAAGTTGCACTTTCATCCCCAAATCACGTGAGTGTGTTTATGAGGAGTTCCAAACATGCCTCAGTGGGACTCAGGTACTGCAGCACAGGATTTACACGTGAACTTGAAGGAAGAAAATCAACCAAAAAAAAGGGACTGCACATTTAGAAGATTACAAAGTGAATTTGATACTCTCTGTTAGCACAACATTACTTATTTATGCCACTCTAATGTGTATCAATAAACAGAATTAGGTCTGCTGCCACAGCTGGGGGATATGGAGGGTGACAGTGTCCCTGGATATTTGTCCTTTAAAAGAAGGATGGAAGCAGCAGCTCTTGGAATGTGGTAAAAACCATTTACATGGGTTTTAACTCCTCTGGAGCAGCTGTGTGGATCACAGCCAGACCTGTCTTTCCTCACACATTATAAACAAGCAAATACCAACCCACAACCACCCAGCCCTCAGCTAACAGTGACTCCACACTGCATTAAAAATACAGTTTAAAAAAATAGATGAAACTGAAGCAGTGCCATCCCAGCATCAATGGGAATTCAGTGCTCCAGTGGCTTTTTTTCTCCCTTTGGACCCTGATTTTTGAAAGTGACAAGGGCTACTGTGGTTTTCCATAGAGTGCTCTGGCCACAGCATGGGAACCCATAGGGATGTGATAAAAGAATAGCCAATTCTTCAGAGGAATACAGGAATATTAACCATGGGAGACAAAATGCCAGGGGATTCTCTGGCTCCACACAGGAAAAAAAAGTCAAAGGGAATAAGGGTATAAACGTTGGTAGATTTGCGCACATCCTGTATTGCACAAAATCTGCATTTTTCCTAGATGATGACTGTTGTCTCCACTGTCCTGTTCCAGCTGCCCAGGCTGGATGATCCCCTGGTCCAGGGGAAGGTCTCCCTGCCCACGGCAGGGTGGGACTGGGATGTTGCTGAAGGTTTTTCCCAACCCAAACCACTCTGGGATCCTGCAATTCCACCCCTTGCTCTGTCATTACTGCAAACACCACAACCTTCCCAGACATTTCCAGCCCTTTCCCACCCATCCTCCCCCTCTGGAATCAGGATAATTTTAAGGACAGGCAGAAGGCTCTGTCAATTCACTACCCTGTTCCCTGGGCCCTCGAGTTCTAGGGGATAATAACAATAAATTGCAGATAACAATCAGGTAAATTATAGAAACATGGCATTGTATTTATGACTCTAATTATGAAAACATGAAGTTGTATTTATTACTCTAATTATATTGTTTCCATGACTTAAGTGGCCATTAGAATTCAACATCATTTTGTACTTTTGGGAGCAAACTGCTGATATTAGTCAAACAACATGCGGATGAGCTCATGAAATGGCCTAAATTATCATCCTGAGTTTGGAATTAGCTTTGTTCACTCTGCTCACCCTGCTCGAGATGTTTCTGTGTGCAGATATTTTCATGTTTGCTTATTGCATGAGTGCACATCCTAATTGTTTTACTGCCAGTTTAATACACGCTGTATTGTTCAGTGGATTCCTTTCTTTTATCATCTGTGTTTTCCTCCATTTCAATTATTTTGCTAAGCTCACATAACCAGTCCAGAGATCAAAGACCTGATACTCCATCCAGGACAAATCACTCAAAACAAAATAACCCAAGAAGGAGAAACAGAGTCCAAGATTTTTGTCATGAAACTTCCAGTGTTCAGCACATTATTTTGTTTAGCTTTCCTGCAGTAAATGTCTTTGCAAAAGATAATCAACGTGTTTGCCCTTATTTAAATAAAACACCCGACTTTCTTTGCCAAGAGAAATGAATGCTGATCTCTGCTGCAGGACTGAAGAGGGAGCCCTCGCCTAGGAATGGCTTGAAAATGTCCCTGAGAATGAAGATATCCCCAGAAAGGTTTTCTATCTGTTAACATCAGCTGTGATATTGAGAGGCAATGACACACTTAACGATGCTGTGCTTCTAATGGACACAGGACTGACTCGATGCCTTAACTTCTGTTTAGAGGTTGTTGCTGAAGCCACATTTAAAGAGATCAGAAATAAATGCAACACCCTGAGCATTTCCTAAGCAACATCAAGTCCTAGCGGGGTTGGTTTTTGCACTTCAGCCCCACTCTGGTGACTCTGTCTCTGTTTTGGTGACTCACCAGCATCTGTGAAGTGTTTTCCTTGTGCTCATCAGCAGGCCAGGGTTATCCAAGAGGGGATTTCACACACGCAGGGGCAGAGGCAGCAACAGCAAACCCTGCTGCTACCCCTGCTCAGGGCTGTACCTGAGACTGATGCCTCAGGAGAGCTCAGTGCCAAAAACTCACAGCCAAAGCCAAGAGCAGCCTGGCAAGAGCATCTCTTTTTTTACTTCATTGTTTGCTCCAGGGAAGCTCCTCTTCTTCCAGAATCTGGGCATCCCCCTGAACTTCTGCAGTGACTGAGCACTCTGCTTGGACCAGCACAGTGTGAAAGATCCCCAGGGAAACCTGGAATCTTGCAGCAGGAGCGAGGAACAAAGAATTGCCTCCCATCCTTGCAATCAAAAAGATCCCAGAGCAAACCCAGAAATCACGTGATGGCATCACAATGATGCCTCAGGATTCAGCTTTTATGTTTTTCAGCCCCTGTACTGCTTTAGTGTAGAACTGTAAAGTTCCACAGCCTGTCACTCTGTTCTCCCATTTTGGTCAGATAAAATAATTCCTCTTTAGGTCTGGGACCCCAGGACACCTCACTGCCTCAGGCCCTGAAAGTATAAACAAAAGTGAATTGGGGAGTAAACTGGGGGTAAATAACTTCATTACCTGAAGCTGTAATTAACCCCTGATAGGTAAATGGACCAAACTTATAATTGTCTGAAAAACTCATGACCATTGTCCAGCTTTGGTGTAGCCTTGAAGGCTTTGGACTGCCCAAGGTGTGCCTGTTGAAGGCCTGCAATAAATACTCATTTTATTCTTTGAATAAAATGCCATTTTATTCTCTGAATTTTGTCCAGCCTCTGTTCTAGGTAGCAACTCCAAGGCATCAAGATCGTGGTCTCCTCCTAAATTCCAAATTCCAGGCAAAACCAACTCATTTCCTTTGGCAGCTCAGTACCTGATCTTCCCAACAGGACTGTCCTCAGATCGCTCACGTCCACAGCACCGAGCAGACATTTGCTGTTAGGATTTTTTAAACAGCTCATACTGAAACCTTTTACCTAAGTTGTGCTGTTTGTCCCTTGCCCTGTTTCAGAACTATGGTGTAAAACAAGCAAGGATGGTGCTTGTCTTAGGTACAAGCTGCAGTACAAGGTACCACAGTGGGAAGCAATTACCTTTGGATTCTAATTAAGGTATAAGAAATTATCAATTGAAAGGGGTGAGTTACAAACTGTAATAAAATTTTTTGAACCCAATTAATTTCTATTCACAGCGATTCAGCTAATTTTCTCTGTGACATATTAAATTTATAAGTGCCAAATTCATCACAGAATTAGATGAGAGATACCATAAAATTCTCAGCTAAGTATGTAACAATTGACACCACCCTTCCCTGAAAATACTCTGAACTGATGGTTGAAGATGTAAGACTCCAGAAGTATTGTCTGACCACCAGAGGGAGTTCAGATTGTTCCACAAATATTCTGATACTACTGAGAGCGATTTGGGAAAACTAATTAAATAGAAAAGTTAATTAAAAAATAAATAGTCAAAAAAATAATCAAAGAGTGAAGAGATGCCCCCTACTTAGATCAGGAAATTATATTTCAGAAGGAAAAAAGAAATAGAAGAATCAGATAAAAAATATTACACTTTGAATTCTGAATCTGTGATTAGGACGTTCCCCACTGATTTAAGGGAGCATCCCTTTGTATATAAACCATGTATTTCAGATAAATTTGTTGCAAGTTCACATTGTGGTCCGATCCTATCTGCTGCTTATCATTCTCAGCCTTATCTGCAGCTGGGATAAACATAGATGTTTCCATAGATTTACATTTTCCTCCTTGGTGCTGCTGGATTGATCCTTGGGGGTTGGTCCCTGCAGCCTTCAATGTTCTTTATTCCTGTGGGAGCCCCAGCAGGGTCTGATAAAAATGAAACTCCTGCTTTTCTCACCCTGCAGCCCAGCCATGGGAAGGGGGAAGCAGGAGACATGAAACAGCTGATAACTGTGCTGGGGACACTGGGGAAGAGTTAATTCCTAATTCTTTGACAACAACAGCAAACCTTCACAGAATTCACAGAATCACTGGGTTGGAAGAGAGCTTCAAGATAGAGTCCAACCAAGCCCTGGCACCTCAACTAAACCCTGGCACCCAGTGCCACATCCACCCTTTGTTAAACACACCCAGGGATGGGGACTCCACCACCTCCCCGGGCAGCCATTCCAGAACTTTATCACTCTTTCTGTAAAAAACCTTTTCCTGATATCCAACCTAAATTTCCCTTGGTGCAGCTGAGGCTGTGTCCTCTGGTTCTGTCAGTTCCTGGAGAAGGAGCCCAGCCCCACCTGAGCACAGGCACCTTTCAGGAGCTGTGGAGAGTGATGAGGGCACCCCTGAGTCTCCTTTTCTCCAGGCTGAGCACCCCCAGCTCAGTTCCTCACAGGGTTTGTGCTCCCAACCCCTCTCCACCCTCCTTGCCCAACCTCATTTTCTTCCCGTGGCTGCAGCAGTGAGGGGAATCAGAAGAACACAGGAGCAGAGTTCTGTTAGCAAATGGTGCCTTGAAGAGGCAGAACCCAGCTGATCCAAACCAAAACCCAATTAAAAACGCCAGTCCCCAGCACACCATCATGTATTATGTACAGGGTGTGGATTTCATGGAAAAGCTATTCCAGAAATGGTTCTGAATGTTTAGGAACTATCACCAGTATGAACAACTCAATACACGCAGCTTAATAGGCTGCATTAATAAAAGATAATTCCTCTGTATACAGAAAGATCAAGCCTTCTGAAAATTTATATTAAAGAAACTAGAGTTAAGATATGGGAATTTCATGGAGTATCTCAAGGGGAGAAGTTTTCTGACTTGATATCTGCTCTTTTTATTTTTTTTAGTTGCATGTAATTTTTTTTTCTCCCTCTCCAAGCGTTAATCAGCTCCAGGATACCAAATAAATATCCACTGGCTCTTGAATAAGAAAATTATAAGAAAATTATTTCATCGTCTACCACTTTTTTGTAGTTTTCAGCTTAGTGTCAGATTGGAAATACAGAAACAACTCCTTTGTTATACTGAGAAAGTGCGTTTTTACAGTCACAAAAGACAGGACAGAGGGAGTACTGTAATTCAAAATGGAATTTCTGATGTTATTTATTCCCCCAGAAACTAATCCTAAGCAAAGAAAATTAACAATATTTTTTTCTCATTAAGCAGCCTCAGGATACCTTTTTCAGTACAGGTCCACATGACAGATGCTTTCAAACCCAATGATTATATTTTCCAATTATTATCTATTTCCATAATAATTTTATTCAGGGCAAAGAAAAAATTAAGAACATTTGTTTTTTTCTGTTTCACTTTTCTCCTGGTAAGCATGTGGAGGAATGTTTTTTTTTTTTTATCATTACAATGTTAGGCCTGGGAGTTTCCTGTTTGGTTTTGGACTGCAAACATTTCACAGCCCATCTCTGATATCTGGGCCACTCTCAGCTCTGCAAATATTGACCCCAACTGGATTGTCTCAGTAGAAATGCTGGTGGAGACCACAAAATGCTTAGGAAACCATTGTCAAGCCTTCAAAAGAAAATGTTTGTGTCCCGAGTTTAACCTCTCCTGCCAGAGAGGGAAATGGTGTTAAAAAAATCAAACTGTAGTAGAATTCCTAACCTTGCTCTTGTCCCTACAGCACTGAGAGAGTGAACGTGGCACAGAATAACCCATGGCCTCAGCCCCTGCCAGGCTCAGGGCCCAAAGGGCTCATTCCTGATTTGGATTGCTCCCTTTTAGGCACAAAAGTCATGAAATGTTAGCCCTGGAATAGAGCTCACAACCACAACTCTGTCAGTGCTCAGAGTTGGGGGCTGTAAAATTTCAAAATTTCCTCTTTGACAGGGAAAGGAGGAAACCCTGAAAAACGATGGATGAGAGGTGGCTGGAGCTTTCCAGAGATGGGAAATGACATTGGGGGGCTGGAGCAGGTCCAGAGAAGGGAACAGAGCTGGGAAGGGACTGAGGGAGCTGGGAAGGGGCTCAGCCTGGAGAAAAGGAGGCTCAGGGGGGACCCTGTGGCTCTGCACAGCTCCTGACAGGAGAGTGGAGCAAGGTCAGGGGCTCTTCTCCCAGGGAACAGGGACAGGACAAGAGGGAACAGCCTCAAGCCATGCCAGGGGAGCCTCATGTTGGACATCAGCAGGAATTTCTTCATGGAAAGGCCTTGGCAGGGGCTGCCCAGGGAGGTTTGGAGTGCTCATTCCTGGAGGTGTCACCTGGAGGTGGCACTCAGAGCTCCAGGACTCAGTGCTTGGACTCGGTGATCCTGGTGGGCTTTTCCAGCCAATGCCACTCCAAAGTCAGAGAAGACATCCCTAACACCTGCAAACATTCCTTATCTCCAACTGCACACACATCCTATAACGTTCCTACCCATCTGTATTGAATGCTGTCATGTTTACAGAAAATACAGGTTTCCTCAGACCCAAAGTCTGTTCTTAATGGAAATTTTTAAGAACAAGTTTCAGTAAGCAATTCCTAACAAATTATTAGTTCCAGCCCTAAGTGGCTCCGTTACAGCTTTGTGATAGTAGCCTTGCTTTCAGACCCGAGTCAAAACATGTTTTGCTGCGCTATCAACACCCGTGTGAAGGGAATTTGCATAGCAATAGGGCAAAGTCGTGCCTCATTGTTTGAGACCCAAATTGTGCCTGTGACAATGGGATGGGAACACGGGAACGCGCTGCTGCTGCTGCTGTTACTGCCTGACACTGCAGCCGACCACATAAAAAAAAAATAAAAATCAATGCGAGCAATGACTCATTTCTGAATTGCCTGTTTGGTTCAGAAATCACTGATTACTACTTCTACAACAAGGTATTATGGACTATTAGCAAGAATGTTTCTGACAGGTTTACAAGGCTTCAAGAGAGCTGATAGCACATGGTGTTACTGCTCTGTGCAGAGCTCCCCATTTTTCATTTTCCCCTCGTATTCCAGGACTATTTGAATTATGCCTCCTTCCACTGCTGACATATTTTAAAGACATTGAAGGCAGCTCCAAGGAGCAGAAGGGAGGTTGGATTTGCACTGCTCCAAACCCTTATCAGGCAGATCTCAGAGGTCAAACTCAGATATTTCTCATCCCTCCAGGCCACTCACACCCAGCTGTGCTTGCAGGAGAACTTGGGTGAGTGAATAAACAGCAGCTGCAACCACACAGTGACACGGGAAGGGTGTCAGGGTGCTGCTTCTCATGATGCTTTAATGAGATGGAATTTAAAGTACACCTGAGTTAAAAGTAGACCTGAAAATGTTTGTGCCAGGAGCATTTGAGGAAATTGCAGCTAATTACAGATTAGAATAGGTAGATAAATGGGAAGGAGATGCTAAGCTGAGCTGCCTTGGCAGTTTCCCCCATTTCCATGGAAAGCTGGATGGCTCCTGGCATGCAATAACCCGCAGAGTGGAAACACAAATCAGGAAGAGAGGATGAAAAAGCATGGACCACACTTGGGTTGGCATCCACTGGACCTTCCCTGTGCAGTTACATGAATTCTGTCTGAAAACTTATTTCACCAAGATGAAAACTCACAAAAAAACCCCAAACCTGATGCATCACCTGCTTTTCAAATGCAAAGATCGCTAAGATGTCTTATCTTGCTATAAGAATGGAAACATCTGGTCATCACGTGCTCATATTTAAATTTCTGCTGACAAATACATGTTGAGTGCCTGATTGTTAACAACTCTCATTTTAGGACATTGTTGGACAAGTTTTCTGTTAACAGGTGATTGAGTATCAACTAAAGACTAAAACCAGGTATTTATTTTTCCAGAGAAACTGCATTTTTAGCAAAATTTATCTTCCAGCTAAACCAAACTGCGTATTTACAGGTTGAGTTTCCCAAGTCCAGCATCACCCAAGAATAGAAGCCGAAATGATTCACTCTATCAAAAAAAAACCAAAAAGGAATTATTTCTTTCTGAAGCGTTTTTCGACTCAAAGATTTCATACGTTAAACTAAAAATAAACACATAGGCCTACATTTTTGTTACATTCACACAAAATCTTCTTGTTCCAATTTCTGTCGTTCTTAGGGGAGAGAACAGAGCTGATATTCTGGAGGGAGAGGGGAGGCCTGCGTTTCTCAATGAACCATTTAGGGCAGGATAATATTCAAGCACCCTTTGGAGACAGAAGATCACATCAGCAATAAACAAAATCTGCCTGCTCCCCCCAGAAGAAACCATTTGGCCAAAACCACAGCCACGCAGCCATCAAGGCCCTTAATTACTATTTCCAGAAGTTTATTATGCTTGACTGGATTTGGCAAAAAGTTTTCAATCAAGCACAGAAGGACTGAGAAGAAATTCATGCAGGGAGAGCCCTCCATGCCAAATTCCAACCCAGAGCAGATTTTTATAGCTAAGTAGGCCTAACTTACAAATAAATCTATTAAAGGCAGAATTTATATTGGAAACACTGACAAGCTCATCAAGCATCCCTGAGCTGGTGGCCACAGCTGTTAGGAGGTGATGACGTTAATTTAGGGAGAGGATATTGCTTCAAATCTAAAGTGTGATGGATGGGGGCTCTCTAATGCAGCAGCTCCTCGTGGTGCCAGGGCTGGGCAGAAATACAGCTGCTGGTAAATGCATTTATAGGGGGGTTGCTGGCTATAAGATCCAATTTCAGCTAATCAAAGGTAATAAAATAGTAATAGTGCTGCTCCACTATAGAGCATGACAGCAGCAGCTACTGCTCATCTATTAAATACTGGAGCTGAGAGCTTCAGGCCCCAACTACTTTAATATCCATTAGGGAGAAGCCTGGTGTTTGCACCCTGCTCCCTCCTCTCCTCCTGTAGGACAGCAACTTCTTTAGATTCCTCAACTTTCAACATCCCAGTGTACAATTAAACCACATTAAGCATTATCTCCTCCTCACTGACCATTTCTCTCACTGTAGGGTCCACAAAGGGGGGCTGGAATTTGGGGTCAGTTTAAAAGTCAAGAAGCTTTGTGCACCCAAACCTTAACTCACCATAATTCTTATGTCCCAGAGACCAATATCTGCAGCCAAAATTAAATATAGTTGGCAGTCTGGGATGTGAACAAGACACTAGCAGCCTGCCAGGCAGTTTCCTTATTTTTATTATTATTAGGAAAACCACACAAAAGTCAGGGAGGGCATTGCCTCACTGTGACACCTGGAACACAGAGGGAGCCTGAGCATCTCTCAGAGCAGTCACTGTCAGGAGACCTGGCTGACTTGGGTCATGCTTCCAAGTCAGTTCCAAGAGAACTTCCTTGGCTTCAACCAATAAATAACCTCATTATTTAAATGCTGCAAATATGCCTGAACCACAGGTCAATAACTTCTTAAATCCATAAAGATACCAAAGATTTTATTCACAGACAGTGCAAAACAGCTCAAATACTGACATGATCTAAAGGTCACTTGGCAGCCTGACCTGAGATTAAACTAAAGCTCTGGTTTGGAGCTAGTAAAGAGAAACTCATTCAGCTGTCAGTATTGCATGTAAATGAAAATATTTCCTAGGCCAGAAATGCCATTATCCTCGGCCAAGCAGCTGAGAAAGCAGCCAGAGCTGCTTTTCATCCCCATCCAGAAGATTTGGAGATGTCTCTTTAGTACAACTGCCCCTCAGAAGAACAAGTGTGTGGAGACGAAGTGTCCCTTCTGATATGATTGTAAACCAAATTTGGTTAAACTCTTCCATGTTATTATCTATCCTCATTAAAATCTCTTGGATATTTTTCTCTCAGCCATTTATAAAGTGTTGTTTTTTTTTTTTTCCCACATTAATATGCACATATTTCCTTCCATCCATTTAAGAGCGTGATAAACAAGCTGTGCTTCTCACTGATGAAGAGCTGAACACTGGTTGGAAACATCAATTATTTGAAATTCATAAATCACTGTGAGCATAACTGCTTCTCCCTTCCAGCCCCTCACCCTCACCTCTGCTGTCACTCAGGAGGCAGAAACCAGCCAGGAGTGTCCTAAGTGGCACTTTGAGCTCATTTCCTCAGTCCACAGGTGTTGGGAGAGAGATTTCCTTGTCAAAATAGATTTTCTCACTACCTACAAGGATGTTAAACCTGAAGATCGAGGTTCTCATGTAGTATAAGTTTTAACTCCTTTTTCAATACTAGGCAATTTGAGCACAAAGGTGTTCTCAAAGCACGTAAAGTTGTAAATTCTATTGCATTTGTTTAAAAGAATTAGGATCTTCATATTTATGTCCCTGTATGACAAGGAATGAGAAGAGGACAAGGAATTGTGCACCTCTTTATCAGAAAAATACTTACACCAGTGATACCACATTGGGTGGACAAAAAACTTTTAAGTCTGTAGCCCTCAGGCCACGTGTATTGTGTATAATAAAAATTACCAAGAATATTCCCAGGATCAACACTCCCAACCCAGGTCCTCTTCCTGAACCAGCCAGAGGCACCCACACATCTTTTCCTCCTTTCCATCTCACACCAATTTAACTTAGTGGCTGAATTTTCCATGGCATAAATCCTGACAAATGACATCATCACACCCATGGATGCGGCAGCAAAACCATTCTCTGATCCTGCATCAAGAAAAATTTGATCAGAAAAACCTTAGCCTAAGTCACAAGTGCCATGAGCCTGTGCCTTTGGCTTCATGAACTCCTGGTGCTTTTGCCAGACAAAGAAACATTTTCCAGGTTCCTGGAATTTGTCATGGAATCCCAGAATGGGCTGGGCTGGAAGGCACCTTAAAGCTCATCCAGTGCCATGGCAGGGACATTTTGCACTGTCCCAGGCTGCTCCAAGCCCATCCAACCTGGCCTTGGACACTTCCAGGGATCCAGGGGCAGCCACAGCTGCTCTGGGAAACTCAAGTGCCTCACTACCCCATGAGCAAAGAATTTCTCCCCAAAATCCAGTTTAACTCTACCTTCCTTTGTCCTCTCACTCCATGCCCTTGTGCAAAGTCAGTGTTTTACTTCAGTCCATATTAAATGAGTTCAGCTTCTCTTGACCTTTCACTTTAAAAAAAGCATCACACTCACAGAGAACACAATTAAAGCCAACTGATATTCCCAATTCCCTTTGGAAATGGCCACTGGCAGCACAGGGCTGCTCTGGAGAGACCTTGATCCACAACCTCTGACACAGGACTAATCATTTCACCCCCTGACAGAGCCACGGCTTGGCTGGGACAAAAACAAATGGTCAGGAGACAAATTTTATATAAAACAGAGCTGAAATGCAACAGTTGCAGCTGATGCAGACAAAACCCTTTAGAGTGGTTTATATGTGCACATTCCTTTCAGCACATTGATGAAAAAGCTTTCAGGTCTGTTCCTAAAGCAGATCTGGATTCATAGCAGCAATTAAAACTGGGCTACAGTGAGACTGAATAACAAAACTTAACACATTTGGCCTCTGAGTATCTGTTTCTATCCCAGCTTCTTCCCCAATTCACTCATCATTCCAAAACTGGGAAAAATTAATTTATTTCCCATAAAGACAAGGAGAGTGGCTCAGTCCATGCTGCTTTGGGAAGGCTGTATCAAAGTCATGCATTTATTTCCAAAAATCCTTACACAGCCTCAATTTTCCAACTATTATCATTTCCATGAGTGGAGGTATCAGGGTATGGCACCAGCAATAACCTAAATAAGGATAATTAATATAAAGAAGCCAAATGAAGACAGCACATCATCCTAATAACACACAAAAACCTCAGTGTCAAAAGAGCAACAAAATTAATTTAATTTACTGTAAATTAAAGCTTAAATATTATTCAGGCTGCATATATTTTGATTGATAGCTGCAAAACTAGAATAAATATTCAGCAAGATATACTTAAAAAATAATTCCCACAGAAATTATGCATCACAGATGTTTGCTGCATTTTCCCAATTTTCTCAAACCTACAAAATAAAATCCCCAAAACCATACCAGCATCCAAACCCTCAGAAGCCCAGCTAAGACAAGATTTTTCTTGCCAGTTCTCTATTTATTCTGGCCAAACCATTAGATGCTGCCAGTGCTTTCCACACCGTTACTCCAGCAGGAGTTTAACCCCAAGAGCAGCATCAACCCCTGAGAGGCAGGGAAGACATGAAATAGGTGCAGATAAGTCAAGAAAACATTTGTAAAGCACACAGACCCCTTTGGGTGCGAATCCATGAAAATACTCACCACTCCTACACAAGGAGAATGGCTCTTGGATACCCAGCAGTCCTTCAAGAGACTTAAATTTACTTTATTTGGGCTGTAGAGCACTAAAAGGGTTTAAGTGCCCTGGGCAGCCTCCCCTGGCTCCTCCCCAGCCCCAGTTCAGGCGTGAGTGCTCAGCCTTGCCCTGAGCCACATCTGGGCACCCACCTGTGCCTGGTCCTGTTGTTGATTCTGTCCCCAGTCCTGGGCTCTGCTGTCCCAGCTGCACCTTCCCTTTGTCCCTGCCTGGTGACCAGGGGATGTGGCTGACCCTGGTTCTCACCACTGGGCCTGTTCTTGCCTCGGATCCTTGCTGAGCTGCCCCATCACTTTGATTTTTGACTTCTGGTCGCCCCAGGAATGTCCTTTATGAGCCACAGGGCTGCCATCCTGCCACGGTGCCTGTTCCTGCAGGAGCAGCCAGCCCTCCCAGCTCCCTGACACCTCTGCTATAAATTTTCATTTGCTTTCAAGCTGCCAGAAATCAGAACAAACAGAAACCTTGGAAGAGCTGTACAAAAATCCCTGTCTAGATGCACATCTCCTCCCCAGCCCTCCATCCCCACGGCACTCTGATATATGGCTCTGGCAGCCTCCTTTGCTGTATCACCATGTACCAGTAAATGAATTCTCTGCTGCTCCTCTGTCAATGTTTCCTAATGAGAGCTTTGTTTGAGTTTCTCTTTTCAAGTATGTGCAGAATAATGGATAGACTACAGTGAAATATGTCCCTCGTGCTCTTTGATGGAAATCATAAACTCTGACTGCAGAGCTCCAGTGATTTACAGCCCTTCCAAAATGCAAAGCAGAATTCATTCTGTGCCAGCCTGCTGCAGCTCTCATTTGTTTTTACCTTTAAAACACAATGTGTGGATTCATACACCTTTTATATCAGTGAAATATATATGTAAGCATTTCACCTGGCCATGCAATTATGCAAAAGGCAATGTTAATCATTTATCTGTGCCATTCACACCAGCTTAAGGAAAGCTCTACTTCCTTAAGTAGGAGAATTAATAATTCTGGATCTGAGGAGCACTGGTTTCAAGTCTTTAAAAGGATTTATTTCTTACAACATAATGAAAGCCTGTTCATCTAAAGTAATCATGGGCGAAAGCTAAGCTTCATGAATAAAGTTTGTATGTTTTGACAAACATCTAATGAACATACATAAATTAGATTCTCCAAATTCCTGAGTAGGAGCATGATTTGCTGTCAAGACCCACAGAAGAACTGTAGGAGGATTCATATTATTACAACTGGACACTCAAGAACATAAAATAATCAACAGAACCTTTAGCAAATGAAAACCCATGAGTTTTTCAATATTGTCAGCCTGCACAAACTTCCCAGGTTTACATTTCATATGAAAATTAGTTCCTTGATAGATCTTATTGTGTTATTTATCTTGCAAACTAACCAGCACAGGTGTCTGTAAAAGAACACCATTAAAAATCAAGCCTCTCAATGTATCCTTACCATAATTTATCTTATTTATCTTGCTCTACCAAGCCCACTCTATGGAATTTACAGTCAGATGAGGGCACTTCTCATCCCTAAATATTTTTTAGTCTAATTGAACATGAAGAGGAAGGGAGCTGAAGAATTAAGGGAGGAAGGCAAAGAAGGCAAAAAGGAAACCTGAAGCAGGAAGATGTAAGCCATCCAAATAAAATATTTTAATATATTGGTCCAGCTCTGGAAATTCAGGACAGTGCTATGATTTTGGTAGGCTCCTACTCATCAAAAACTGATGTGCAGGTGTTAGCAGAACAGAGCCTGGTATTAACATTTGAGTAGCTGACACAAACAGGAATTATTCAAGTCCTGCATGCATTCCACAAGGAGAGGTTTCACCCAGGATCTGACAGAAATAATACTGAGGAACACCTTCCATGAATCCATGTGACATTAACCAACTGCTTTGCAGGCTTCAATAACAGTCAGGCAATAATAAAATCTGAGTACACAGCAGAATGGGCTCACCTGCCACACCTGCTTGAGTTTAAATCCACTTTTTGCACAGGTGTGCAGTGCAAAGCCACACTTCGTGCTGGGACCGTGTGTGTGAACATGCCATTGTGCAAGGAAAAAGAAATCAAGTATGAAAGCAGTGGAAATTAAAGAAAGGAAATGAAATTAAATTCTATTCCTAACTTCTTCAGTCTCAGTTTGTTCCTGCATTTGATGATGTCTCTGTGTTTATTTACCTGAAGCCTCAAAAATGAGTGTTTGAGACATTCAATGTCCTAAGTTTATTAGTACATGCAGAAAAGAGCAATCTTATCTAATTCAACACATTTTTTTCATTTTTAAAGTGAAAGGAAAATTTGGACAGTTGTGGTTTATCCCAAGAATTGCTGGAAGCCAACATCAAATGTCCAACACCATTGGAAGCACAGAAAACATCACAAACCCCATTTGTATTCAAACTTAAAAATAACCCTTCCAAAGCCCACTTCCTCTCCAGAGGTGTTTATTAAATGTAGAAAAGAGAGGTCAGTGGGTTATCCTTTATTCCAGAATCATCTTTCTCCCTATCCAAACACTTCCAAGAGGGTCTGCTGGGCAGTTCATCACATCCCTGGTTGCTCTGCTCCCAGCAGATCCAAACACGAGATTTTCCTGAAAGCCACGGCTGTCAAAGCCTGCACAAAACACCCTGAGTTTTGCTTCCTTCCTGACAACTTTTATTGCATTTCAAAGTTTGCATCTCCCAGTGTTCATCAGCCTGGTTTTCCTCTTGACAACGTGTCACATAGAGCCTTGTCTTCATGCCTGGATCACCCACTGCCCTCCTTAGGCTGTGGTGACTGATCCTCATCACACAAATAAGAAATAAGGTGTGGAAAACAGAGATTTCTGCTTAAAATTCTGCAAGTCAGTCCTTAGGAGCAGAGCTACTCTACTTGCTTGCTCTACTGTTTCTTAATAAAATAAACTTTTTCTGTGTTCATGCTAATTTATACACAGGTCTCCCAAAGGATATGCTAGGACTTCTAAAATATTAAACATTGCAAATATTCAGAGCAAATTTCATTGTCTGTATGGTATTTTCGACTGTGAAACAGCAGCCTGTGATATGAAGTGACTTATGACTCAGATAAAAGTCCTTTATTTGTACTTCTTGGTTTTCTCCAACAGAAACAAGTCATTTATGACTATTAACAAAGGGTGGATAATACAGTCAATCAGATTGAGCCTTCAGGCTTCTGAAAACTGTTTAAGTTTACAGCTGCTTTTGTTGATTTGTTGAGAAACCATAGGAGCTGGGAAAAAAAAAAACAAAAAAAAAACCCCAAAAACTATCCCAGCACTGAAAATAAGATCCCAGTTTGGTTATCATTTTAGTAGATTAATGTTGCTTGTGGCATTTCTGTCTCTTCTACACTTTATAGATTATGAAATCTTGTTTCTTATGGCAACCACAGCTGATGATGTTGAATCATTATTCACACTTCAGTGCAATCCAATGGGGGTTTTTAGCTGGGTTTTTAATGGGTTTTAATTTACTTGATTTCATGCAGAACAACAGTTCAGCCAGCACGGGGTAAATTTTGAAGGTGGTGAGTAGGAGATACAGTGCAAGCACAAATCCTGTTATTTGTTAATAGGATTTGTCTGCATCCCTGTGTTTATGACTTGGGAAATGCAGGGCTGTGCCTCATTTGCAGAATAATCCCATTGGCGACAGCAGCAGCTCCAAACAGACCTGAGTGTGTGCCTGCTCCTCACATGGTCTGGGGTGGAATGATGCCTCAGGTTTGAGCTTTTCTATTTTTCACATTCTGTGCTGCTTTAGTGTGTGGGTCTGGATTCATATCAGGGGATGCTGAGCTCTCTGCACAGAGCAGGGAGACAAAACAATTCCTTCTCCAGCTGGGCACCAAGGACAAATGATCCAAATCTCAGGCCCAGGAGCACAAACAGTGTGGGCTGGAGAGAGAAAAACAAGCAGGATGGGAGTGCCTGGGCTAAAGCTGGAATGGGACAATGAACTGCAAGGTGCAAATGGAGCAGAGCTGATCCCAGTGAGAGCCCCCGGGAGCGCTCGTGCATTTTGGGACCATTTTGGTTCCTCTTGGCTGCAGCCCTGGCTGGGCTCTGGTGCTGCCCAAGGTGGATCCATGGAGGAGATCCTTTGAATAAATCCCTGCTTTATTCTGTGACTCTGCCCAGCCTCTGCTCTAGGCCAGCCTGCTCAAGGTATCAGGAACAGCTCTGAGCAGGACACAACCTTGGGATTAAACTTCCAAGGAACTACCAGGCACTCCCATTCCTTGATTTACTCTGGTGCCCCTAGTCACTCTGCTCTTTATCAGTGAATTCCTCAGCTTTAGAGCCAAAGGGGTGGCTAAAAAGCTCCCCTTAAAGGGTGATTTTCTAATTTTTCCAACCATGCTCTTATTAGTCTGGGAATGTGTGACAAAATGTGAAGAGCTCCAATAAAACAAAAGTATTTTCCACAATCTATCATCTAAATAAGTGCCAAAGGGGACATCACAAATCATACATAGAGAACATCCCCAAAAGGAGCTTTTCTCCCACTGGTGGAACGTCCCCTGACCATTGTGGGTCAGTTAATTATTTTATTTTGCCATTTTCAACCCCTTACCTATTATAGATCCTGAGCAAGGAAATAGTTGTTTTCCAGGACCACTCCCCTCAAAAAGCACACTGATGATGCTTTAGCTCCTTCCTTGCATTCCTACCTCTCTAAAAAGGAAATTAGGCAAAACTTTTGATGGAGGAGGAAAAAAAAAACCCTCCCAAAGGTGATATTCATATGGGCAGAGAAAATGGAGTGTAAATCACAAAAGGAAAGGAAAACTTAAAAGCAACTTAACAAAAAACCCCAAACCCCTAAAACCAAACCACTACCTCTGAAATTCTCATGACTTGATGTGTACATGGGAAGGGCCTCATCTGCAAATAACAATTATTTTTTTCTTTCAACAACAGGATATTATTTGTAGTGAGAGCACCATCAGCCTGAAATCACGCTGACAGCCAGGTTCTTTAAATCAAATCCCAGTTCTGTGGTCTGGGAGTGGGAATTGTGCAATAATTGGCATTTTTGGCTCACTCTGAATTCTTCACATTCAGAGTAAAAGACCTTTCTTCTGTCTTTCTTGTCCTTGCATATAATTAAATATTATAGAAAAAGAACAAGTCCATTCCTCCTCAGGGTCATAGAAAAGGGTGACTTTATATTAAACTGAGATTCACACGTTTAAATAGTTTCTAGTATTTTTCTCCTGCCTGGTATGACACTGAGGTTTTTTTCTAATTAAAAGAAAAAAATGTATCTTTGCAGTGTTTAATTCCAATTCTTTTCCCATCTTGCTGCATTCTTGAAAGAGGAAATCATGCCAGACCTTGGTGCCATACTGCCAAAGAAAGAAAAAAAAATCATATTTAAATCAAGTTAATGACTCACTCTTCCCATTTTGTGCATTTTCTTCCATTACACTTGGACCATTGGTTCATCCATTTTTAAAAGGTTTAATTTCCTGCTGGATCATTGACTGAATTTGTAACAGGTTCTCCTTGCATTGTGAGCTCATGAGGCAAGCAGCATTCTGTTTGCAAGCACACAGGAGTGTGTGCACTAAAGGCAGGAGCTTTTCTTACTGAAGACCTGCTGGTAAATCATTTCCACACATGAATAAAATGAAGTAATTATTGCTTTGGATGTGAAGTTACATCAAGGCCTTTCAGAACACCTCTCCTTCCTCCTCACAGGTACTTCCCCTGTGGTACCACAGCGTTCCTGGCCGAGGTGGGTGTGCAGAAAATACAGCTAATTTCAGATTAAAGTGCTGGAAGTGTTTCTGGTGGCTGTTCAGAGCCCCTTCCACCTGCTGCTCTGAAGTGACAGATTCAAGATGCCACCACAGTGTGAGCTGGGCCTTCAAGGGGAATTGGTGCTAATTTCTCCTTCCCATTCTCTGTTGTCACAGAACTCCTCTCCATCTCGAGTTAATAATGCATTTCAGAGATGATGTCATGCCTGAGCTTTTGGTGGTTTGAAACACAGAATAACCTGAGCTGGAAAGGACCCACAAGGATCACCCTGTCCCTGCCCAGACACCCCAACAATCCCACCCCATCCCCAAGAGAGTTGTCCAATGCTCTGGCAGCCTTGGGGCCGTGTCCATTCCCTGGGGAGCCTGGGCAGAACCAGCATCCCCTGGGGGAAGAACCTTTCCCAAAAATCCATCCTAAACCTCCCGTGGCACAGCTCCAGCCACTCCCTGCGTCCTGTCCTTGGCACCTGGGACAACAGATCAGTCTCTGCCCCTCTGCTTCCCCTCACAGATTGCAGTGGCTTAAGAACTCCAAATATTCTGGGGGACAAGGTCTGATTTTGAAGGCCACAGAAATAAGGTTATGAGACATTCTTTGTGATGCCAAGAGGTAGCAGAATATCAAGTAGGCCAGAAAACAACGTGCCAGGTGAAGAAGGCAATGAAGAATTGCTCTAGACCACAGATACCATCTGAATGATGAGCCTCATTTATGGGAAATAAGGCCAGAGCTTCTGCTGAGGCTATGTGAGGACTTACCAACTGCATTTTAAAAGGAAAAAAGCAACTCCTGTGCAGGGCCAGGAGCTGGAATTGAAGACTCTTGGGGATCCCTACCAGCTCAGCATATCCCATGATTCTATTCCATGGTGTTTTTCAGCATGTTGCGTTTTGGAGAGGGAGCAATTGAGGGGAAGTGCCACTTTTAAATGCACATTCCTGATTCACTGCCTTTGAGAGCCCCCAGGCTCCTTTAATAAGAGAAATCTCAGAAAGGTTTTGACAAAAGCTGTAAGGATTGCACAGGCTCATACCCTGAGAAAGGTGGGAAAGTTAATCCAATTTGCTGATTTCTT
The DNA here is from genome assembly GCF_024509145.1 of Vidua macroura. Taxonomy (NCBI): domain Eukaryota; kingdom Metazoa; phylum Chordata; class Aves; order Passeriformes; family Viduidae; genus Vidua; species Vidua macroura. The sequence continues at coordinate 3,086,414 of NC_071583.1, forward strand.
ATCTTGCCAAAGTTTTCTGTTTATATTTGTAGCAATTTGGCAAACAACTTATGTCTAAAATCAGAGCATAGAGGCAAATTTATCTCTCAATATAAACTTGAGTAACACAACCCAACAGCTGTGGGGTTTATACACATTAAAATACCTACATTGTTTTGGCAGCTCACAGGCTATTCCTGACCAAAGTAGCTCTGGATTAGGATTAGGATTTTAGAAAAGGAGATTTTGGGTTTCCACAGCACTCAGGGTGTGCCAGGCACAAGTGCTGTTTTTATTTTTCACCTGTGTAGGATTTCTTTTGGGTTTCACCTACATCAGCCATACTTTCCCTGAAATTATTATTTAATATATGCAATTTTAATGAGTATCTTGATAAAAATCTGGGGTTTTACCCAACTGTTGCCAATGCCCTGAGCAAGGGCCTCCCCCAGCTAATGGAGCAGATCTGCAGTGAGAACCACCCTTATTTTAAGGAGAAGCTGAATCATAAAAAATGACGATAATTATTAATAATTCACAGAGGAAAAGGGAGAGGAAGGGGCAGGTTTTATTGTTGGATCATTGCCTCTACCCTAGCAGGATTTAAAATGATGAAGGCAGCCAAGGCTGCAGCCAGGCTGTATTTCTTCCCTCAATGGCTAAAATCACAAGCAGAAGGACTGCAAATATTGAAGAAGATTCATAGTTATGCTCATATTTGCATAATATTCTTCATACTCTCATTCCTGCCTCTCTTGAAACCTGAATTGTTTTTCATGGCACTTGGGAAAGGGAATACATTATAAACACTTTTACAAATTTTTTTTTAATTTAACACTGAGTCAAATATTCATCCATTTAGTTGAACACAGACTGCAAAAGGGTGATAAAGATATTTGTTTAAAGTCTAATATTCCTACAGTGTGAGAACCTTGACTCCATGCTCTTTATTAGGTGACTTCAAACAAAACACTGAGCAACTGCAGAAAAAAGATACTCAGAGCAGAACTCAGGGAAAACATAGAACAAATTTTGAAAACAGGCTTTAAAAATGTAAACACATATTTAACACCGAGGAGAAAAAAAGAATGACAGTCATGCCCTGTATTAGTCACAAATCCTTAAAGCTACTCAAAATTATGAGCACAAAAGACAAAAATATGTGACTGTGACTCATATATTTGAAAAATTAAAGTAAACAGATTAATATTTTCTTGCACTCTCCATATTTTAAGGGCTTTGAGAATTTAACATAACATTTTAATGCCAAAGTCCGGCTAAAAATACCATTTTCATGTAAAACTCCTTCTTCTCTAAATATATAAATTATCTGCTCAATTTCATGGGTGATGTTTGGTTTCCAAAGAGCTGGAACAACTTTCACATTGAGCCTTCCTTCTTGCCTTCAAAATATTATTTTAGAATCTGAATATTTTAAAAAGAAACTTTTGCCACCATCAGGTTCTTTTATCCCATTACGAACACAAAAGCTGATTTTTAAGAAAAACTTCAGTTGTTCTTTTTCACCCTATGTAGGATTTCTTTTGGGTTTCACTTACATCAGCCATACTTCCCCTGAAATTATAATTTAATATATGCAGCTATAATGAGTGTCTTCATAAAAATCCGGGCTTTTACCCAACTTCAGCCAGGGAAAAAAATGTTAACTTTCCTGGGTTTTAAAGAAATGTTCAATTTCTCTGCTGTCATGATGAACACTGTGAATTTTGTTGTTTCATGCAGCTTAAATCAGCCTTTTTCCTCCTTTGAAGCTTCAAGGCAGGAGTTGTGATGGTGGAAAAGTTGGTAAAATTTGCAATGTAGGTGCACTGCAATCAAAAGATTTTTGATTATCCATTCACCTGTTATGCTCCAAGAAAGGTTGCCAGTAGAGCTGGAGCTCTTCCAATGTCCAACCACCACGTCCTTGAGACCTGAGAAATGTGGAAATGTCAGGAATTGGAACAGACTGACCAGGAAAAGATGGAATCTCCATCCCTGGAAGTGTCAAAGTGCCTGGGATGTGGCACTTGGGGACAAGGTTAATGGTGGACTCAGAGTTACCTTCCAGGACCTTTCCTTTTCCTTGGCTGATGGGGCAGCCTCATTCATTCAGCTCGTTCTTTCCCTCAGGTGCTGCTGCTGTTCAGGATTTCCACACAATTCCCCTCACACTGATATGTAATAGCTGAGAAATGCAGGTTCCTACAGGTGGTGAAATTCCTTTTTATTTTGGAGCTTTATAAGCTCGGTGCATTAAGTCCTGCTACAGCCACATTTGGATGACTTTAAATGGATTTAAGACAAGGGATCTCTCTTGCACTTCTTTACATAGGCTTGGATTTAACCTCTAGGTGGCTACTGAATTTAACCCTTTTTATCCTGATTTTCAGAACTCAGAGTTCCTAAGGTAGGAGGTTTGTCAACAGAGCAGATGGTGCTGTCTTTTCCTTCAAGGACAGGAAAAAAGAAATACAGCTGCAGTCAGATCTGGACTCCTGAAGTGAAATGGAGATTGTGGAACGTCCCCATCCCAGGGCAGAGCTGCTCCCTGAGGAGATGTGAGGAACGCTCTGGGCTCTGAGGATAATGAAGGATGATCCTGCAGGGAAAAACCTCAGAGCATTTTAAAGAAAAAGAATCATTTCATCCAGAGTACAAAGCAGAGGAAGATAAGTGCAAAAGATATTTCAGGGAGGAGTGGAAAAGCTGTGTTCATTGGAAGATTTGGAGATTTAGGTTGGATATTGGAAGGGAATTGCTCTCTGTGAAGAATTCCCTGGTGCCCAGAGCAGCTGGGGCTGCCCCTGGATCTCTGGAAATGTCCAAGGCCAGGTTGGACAGGGTTTGGAGCAGCCTGGGACAGTGGAAGTGTCCCTGCCATGTCACTGGATGGGTTTCAAGGTCCCTCCCAACCCAAACCATTTTGGGACTCCATGATTTTAAGAAAATTGCTGAGCAAAGAATTGTTGTCTTCTGAAAGCAAGAGGAAGCTTAGACCAAATAAATAGAATTTATTTGATTTACTTGCACATATAAATGGGTTTCTATGAGGTTTTCCTGAGCTACATGCAGGAATAGGGAGTTGTAGAATATGGCTATTATTTTTTTGGTCTGCTTCCCTCAGTGCTGCAGTAAAGTGCCAGTTGTGTTTCTGGTTTCTGGAACACGGAGACCAAGCTTTCTTTCAGTCAATATTTTTCTAAACTTCTCCCCAGTTTTGGCAGAAAGGATTGCATTAAAACCCAACAAGACTTCATAAATTTGGCCCCAGCTCTAGTGTACGAAATAAGGATTACAGAACTGGTAATTTTCCATTATCCAGAAATCATGCTGACGGATATTTAGGAGAATGGAGATTTTCATGCATAACTCAACCCGAGTTAATATATCTTGAGGCAGTTTTAAGCCCCTGATGATTCACTGTGCATACCTGGCTCATTGATTTGTCCTTACTGTGCCCCCAGGAAGCTCATACATCACTGGGAAAAAAATTCAGAGCTCCACATTCAGGAAAACAGGGAAAAAAATATGGATTTCCAAGACTGGAAGCACATATGAAATTTTTGTTTGAAAATCAAAGTCCTGTAAATATAACTAAGCACTCAATAAATAAAAGGGGTGGATTTTTTTTTTTTTCAGATACAAGATGGTGCAAAAACTTTTGCAATTACCCAGCTGCAAAAACTCCTGACAAGTTAAATGGAGATCAATCAGAATCAATCAGGGTTTTATGAGAAATTAGATGTAAACTCAGCCTCCCATTATCTGCCTCAGTTTGAAACATTTCATGTGGAATTTGAGCTTTGCAAGAACAGAAAGAGTAAAAATTGTAGGAATAGTCCAGTTTCTGTCTATCATTCCTGAAAAGAGAAGGGGCACTTGAACAGGTTCCAGTTTTTGGTTATTGAATCACAAAACACCAATAATTGCATTGAAATATAGCTCTAAAAGCTTAAGCTAGAGTTTATATAAACCAAGATGCTATACAGACACTTAACTAAGTAAATTAAAAGAAACCTGTAAATATTTGTCAGATTTTCCAGGTGAAGTTCAAAAACAGGGTTTGGGTTCGGTGTTTTTTTGTTGTGGGTTTTTTTTTTTGGGGTTTTTTTTTTTCTTTTTTTTTTTTTTGTCTTTTTTTTTTTTTTTTTTTTTTTTTAAGAAAGAAATATCTTCCAGAATGTCTCATTAATCAAATATTAAGCTTTAAATGAAGAAATTAAAATTTTGCTGTTAATTTCAGTGAGTGCAGGAGACAACTCCAATGCTGGAAAAGTGAATCAATGAAGCTGAAGGTAGTAAGAAACACAAGGAAAAATAGAGCGAGGGCTGTAATTCCTCCTATAAATTCTGCACATGCTCATGGCTTGGGAAACTTTTCAGCAGTACAAAGGATGCTGATGTTGAACGAGCTGTTAAATTTGAAAGGAAGACGAAGTTCTGCTTTTATGAGGTCAGAGAAAGAGCTTTTAATTTTTTCTTGAGTCTTTTTTGAAATCATAGCAAAAGGAAAACCCTTCAGAAGTATTTGTGCTTTTGGAAGCAAAGTTTGTTTAGTCCTGTATAATTTCCACTAAATTAAATTTTTCTCAGGATCAATTAATCCTAGAGAGAATGCAGACAGGAGAAAGGCAGTTTACTGAAACTTGGTACCTCAACCTTTTTCCTCCATCTCTACCTTTGGGTTGGTTATTTGGTTTTTTTGGGGGGTTTTTTTTTTGGGTTTTTTTTTTTTTTCACTCAGTTAGGGTTGAAGGTGGGTTTTGCTTGAGTTTTTTTTCTGCAGTGCAAAACTTTTGCCTGTGAAATTTAATTTAAAAACAAAATTCTAATTAAGTACTCTCTATCAAAAAATAAAATCTATGATTATTTTCTTCAAACCATGATAAGAACCCTTCTAAAACCATCCTAAGAACCGTTCAGTTCTGTGTCAAATTTCTATTTGCATCAAATCTGTTTTAAGGTTTGAGTTGTTGGGTTGCTCACCAGATGATTCCTCAGCACCCATTTGCCCATGGATATTCTGGGCAAGTTTCCATTTCCAGCTTTTCCTTTGCTTTCACCAGTGGAACCTCTTCCTTAATGGATGTGGAGAAGCTTCAGGTCCCAAAGCACGAGTCCCTTGAGGTGACCTGCAGAAGGTTTGCTCCCTCCTTTCCCTCACAAGTGTGGAGTTGGAATTTCCATGGAGGAAAGAAGCCCAGAATGGTGCTTTTACCAAAATTTCCTTGCTGGAAGGAGGAGGGAACAGAGCCACTCTCTTGGTTTGAAAAGCCAGGTGTCTGCTAAGGAAGGCAGGAGCCTCCCTTGGAATGGAAAATGTAAACCCTCTCCCTCCAAATTATTATAATTTTGAAATTAAGGGGCTCTCAGGAAAAGATATTGGAGCAGGAATAACGGCTCTTTACTAGGCAAATTAAAAATACAAATTCAATAGTACAAAAGAAAAAAAACACTGACAGAGTTAGAATAGGAGCTGGCAGCCTGTGGGTCAGGGTGGTGGCAGCAGTCCCATTCCATGGGGGCTCAGCCCTCCTGCAGTGCCAGCTGTGCTTCTGCTGGAGCAGGATCCTGGACAAGGCTGGAGTTTTCCTCTGAAGCTCCAGAGGTGCTGGAGATGGGCCTGGGCTTCCTCTGGGAATGCAGTGGGGCAGAAAGCTGCTCCTCTGGGAATGCAGTGGGGCAGAAAGCTGCTCCTCTGGGAATGCAGTGGGCACAGGCTGCTGTGGTGTTCCAAACCTCAGATTGTATCCAGGTAGGAATGCTTGGCTCCTCCCCTGGGCCGAGCATCTCCCCATGGGATGATGGAATTTTCTCAGCCATGCAGGGACACTCACTGGCCATGAACAGAAGAGATCTCCTGGAGGGAGGATTGGCTGTGGGAGAGACAAAGAAAAAACTGCCCAGTGAGCAGCAGAGAACTGCCCCACCTCTGACAGATGGCAGTAGAATAAACACCCCCAGCCACATCTTGCAACCTGAGACAGCCAGGCAAGGCCCTCGGTCCCGAAAAACTTCTCGATTCTCCATCTTCCCAACAGCTCCTGAGTCTAAGCCTCTTCCACACCAGTTGTCACCTTCCCTCATTACTGAATTTCAGGGCAGCAGCTGGGCCCTGTTTATTTTAGGGATAATCTCATCTGCTGTTTGGCTTGGGGGTAGGAAAAGGAGTGCTGGCTGATGACTTCCTCCTGACACCTCCAGCTGAGGCTGACATTTGTTTTCCAGCTGTTATTGGCTTCTAATTACGCCTGGATATTCAGAGGATCAGCTAATTTGCTCTGCAATTTTTGGAGGCAATTTTTAATTCCCTTCGCTCAGTTCGGAAATCTATGCTAATTTCATGGAATTATTAAATATTCAAACAGGATGGGACTAAGCCTGTTGGGATGCCCTGGAGATTCAGCTCAGGTGTGTCTATAACACTGCTCTGGCTCAGAAATCCAGACTTCCCAATCCTGCAGGTGGCACAGCCAAAAAAAAACGAGGAGCTTTTGCTTTGTTTGTGTTGTCCCACTCACTGCAGAGAACCAGTGGCTCCTTTCTGCTGCTGGGCAAGGGCAGAGAAATAAGGAGCCCTGAGCAGGAAATAGACACTAAAACTGGAGTGTGTGGAGAAACTGAGGCTCTTCTGAATTAATGAAACCATGGAAAACACTAACGTCAACACCATGGAAGAAATGCTCCTATTTGTGTTTCAGTTTGCTTTCCATTCTGTGCCAAGACCTTAAAACAGAGCCAAAATCTTACCCTTAAAATTCCAGATTCAGTGGTGTATCAGGGATGATTTCACAGGAATAGGGGAAAAGGATGAAGTGATTTTGCACTGCTTACCAAAAACACTTCCAGTGTTGTTTCCAGAATTTTTCCAATAAATACATCCCCAAATACCCCGCAGGGGTATCCCTGTATAGAAATATTCCAGTTATAGATTGGAGTTGTTATTGCACCAGCAAGAATCCAGCAGCATTTCAAGCTGTTTGTAACATTTAGCCTTCTGTATATTCCAATATAAATTCTCTATATTGTGAAGCTGTTCCTTTTTAAACATCCAGGCAAGTTTGAAATAATCAAGGCTGTTTAACAAAGTGCAGGTAAAGACCTGTGCACGTTAGCTGAGGTGCCATCAACTGCTTTACGACTTTATTTTTATAGGAAAACTAAAATCCATCCATATATTCATGTAATTCACAGGAATCCCTTCATTTCCTTTACCATTTCAGTCCACTCTGTTCTCTCTCACTCTCTTGTTTAAAGGGTGAAATCTTTTGTAGTTTGCAATTAAAGAGTTTTCTCCTGACCACCCCAATCTTAGTGAGACCCTACAGTGAAAAATCAGTCAAACTAGATGGTTCACTGCTAAGGAAAAACATTAAAGAACTTTTCAACATCCACAAATTTAAGCCAAATGACTACAGTGGCACTCTGAATAAAACATCCCAATTATTTACTCTTCTTTCCCCACCCCTTCCCTAATTATATGCCTTAATTAGGTTCGCTGGCTTCACATGAAGATTTTCCCTTCTTTTATTCACATTTGGTGAAATACCATTGATGTTTGGAGCAGAAATATTGACTGTAAGGAATGCAGAATATAATACCAGAACATTAAAATGAGCACTGGTTCTAGCTGAGCATCCCAGCTCCCTCTTTAAATCTGAGTGTTATCCAAGAACTATTTTCCAGAGGCAAATATCAGCTCTGGTTTTGTTGGCGAGGACATTCCAGACTGGTGCACTTGCACTCTACAAATATTTGGGGTTTTCCTGGTTCCTTTTCTGGTTCACTCCAGCCAGAGCTTTGAAAGCACCAGAAACTTCCACAGAAGAGTATATTAATTGTCCCCAAACAGAAATAACCAATTAAAACAAACTCAATTTTCCATGAGTGAAGACACCAACCTGATAAAAACTTTTGCAAAATGGTTTTTTTGAGGAGCTGTGGCAATAAAGGAGTTTCTGTCTCTGTTGTCCTAAGCTCTGTCACTGATGTTCAGATTTTAATACATAAAAAATGGTTAATTTTAGCAGATTGCTCATGACTTTTAAAGCAAGTTATGGCAGTGTTAAAGAACATCACTGCTTTGAGCTCCTCTCAAGAAAGCAAAAATCCCTGAAAAATTATTCCCGCTCAGAATGATGAAGACAGAGTGGAAGTAGCTTGCCCTAAGTCAAGTCCCTAAAGCCTGAATGATCTGTTGGGGATTTAGAGAAAATGGAATAGGTTTAAGAGAGAATTTGCTGCATTAGAGCAAAAAAAAAAGAGCAAAAAAAACCCCAAAACCCAACAACAACAACCAAACAACCCAAACCAACTGAGGTGTTTAATTGTCCCACCTCTCTCTTGTTGCTTCAGTAAGAAATAGTTTTAAGGGTCTCTAGATTTTGGACCTGTCACTTTTAAGTCCACCAAGCTCCCATCAAAAAGAGTAAAGAAATATTTTCCTTTTTTTCCTCCTCAGCACCAGCTCAACAGAGCCTCAGTATCACAGGAACAATAGGTAAAAGCACTCAAAAATCAGATTTTATTCCCTCCAGTCAACTTTCCTGTCTGGCAAGGCTTGGATGCACAGAGTGGGATGTCAGCCAGCAGGTGTGATTAAAGTAATAGGATAATTAAAAAGAGCTACATGTGGGCATAAAAATTGGGGTTTTTTCAGGCTGGTTTGACTCAGTAGCAAACAGCTGCTGCACATCTTCTGCTGCTGCTTTCAGGATGGAGTTATTTTTGTTTGCCTCAGTTGTCTTTTATTTTAAAGGGGATTTTCATCATGAAAGAAGTAAGTTTATTGTCACAGACATGTCAGGAGGAAACAGAGCTCTGTCCCACGTCCCTGTGGCATGTGGAGGATGAGTGTCAATCTTTGAACCCAGGAGTGAACCCAAGCCTGGCTGATTCCAGAAGCCATCCCCAGTTATCTTTAAGCCCAGAAGAATAAAACATGACCTGTCAGGTAGTATTTCAATGCTAGAAATGAGGGGAAATAAACTGGTTAAGCCTCCAGAATAAATTTGTTGAAAATAGTTTCAAATTATACGATTTTTAGAAAAAAAAACATTAAGGGAAATGCTGATCATGAAATATTTTTAAATTATTTATTCTAGACTAGCTCATATTATCCCTGCCCTAATGAGATAGCAATATTTTAACTCTAGTAATATTATTAAAGAATATCTTATCTCAAAATCTGATTCCTAAGTGTGTTTAAATGGGTATAAATCTTATCCTTAGATCCAATGTGACATCTGTACAAGAAATCTGCTGTAGACTATTTTCTTTCTCTTGATATCATTTTTATAGATCTATTAATATAATTTTGGATGGGATTTTACCTTATTCCATTCTTTTCTGCCTTACAGACAGGCTGTTTGTGCCTAGATGGTTTATTGTCCCTGAGTAGTGGCAGAATTCATTTCAACATGAAAATTTTAAAAGTGAGGAGGTCTAATTTTAACAATGGATCCATTAAACCCTCCCATTCTCCAGTGGCTTCCTAAGCATGGGCAGAGTTCTCAAATATCCCAAAATGAAGTAACTCCTCAGCTAATTTCATTTACAAAGATTGAAAAGGGTGGGCACAGGCTCCAGGATGTTCCTGCAATAAATTGAATTACGCAGTTTCTTTTTCACTGTTATTACAGATCCTGACTGAAAAATTACCCAGTGTGTTCATACAGAAAAAAAATATCCCATTGTCAGAGCACTGCACACCACCATAAAATGTCCCTTTTATTGACAGGGACTGCAATCTGTCACATCCAAAGGGTACAAAGAATAAAAACCCTGTGGGATTATTGAAGAGTCAAGCCACTGGTAAGAACACAATTTGTATAAAAGGCACAATGTCTCCAGCACACTTTATGAAAAATCCAAATTGTGGCATTTTTTTGAGGTTAAAATCTGTTTAGAAAGAAACAGTGAAAATTACCTTTCTTCCTCTACCAAATTGTAATGATATTTTGCAAATTTATGACCTAAAACCTTTAGTGGAAATATGAAAATAACCACATTTATTTTGCCATTGAAAGTCAGGAAAGGACCAATGCAAACAGCAATTGCAGGAGGGTGCGAGACCAAATGCTGCACAAAATGAAATAAAAAATTGGGGATGGAGCAATAAAATTACAGATAAATGCATGTACCCAAAATGAATTTAATGTTCTCTTTCCTGTTCCGATTTCCCTTCCACTCCCCCAGACAAAAACAGTTCTGCTCACAAAGTCAGTTCATTGAGCTAATTAGGTTATTTACAAAGAAAGGTCATTAAAATGGTATCCACCATGTTCTCCTGACAGAAAAGAACCACTAAATAGAAATATCTCTCATTATTTCAGTGGCTTTGAATTTTTCTGCTTAATGCCCAGAAACTATTTATTGTTAAATATTTCTGTATTATTACCAGCGATATAAATGATTGTGCATGTAAAGCATGTTTTAGTAGTTACATTATATTGTCACAAATCTGTGCAAAATACATCCCAAATATTCAAGTACATTCCCAAATAAGCAGAAGCTGGAAGCAGCACTCGAGCAGAAACACTGACTTAATTCCAGAGCTCCTCTCTCCAAATGTCAATCCAAGGGATGGGATTTCCTCCTAGATTTGGTGTGCAGGTTGAAAAACAAATCTGCCACCAAGAGGGCATCACATGCCTGAGCCTGTGCCATGAGCTGGGTCTGGAGAGAACTCAGGGCTGCACGAGATCTTCTCCCAGCCCCAGGAGAGCTCAGTGCCAAAAACTCACAGCCAAAGCCAAGAGCAGCCTGGCAAGAGCATCTCTTTTTTACTTCATTGTTTGCTCCAGGGAAGCTCCTCTTCCAGAATCTGGGCATCCCCCTGAACTTCTGCAGTGACTGAGCACTCTGCTTGGACCAGCACAGTGTGAAAGATCCCCAGGGAAACCTGGAATCTTGCAGCAGGAGCGAGGAACAAAGAATTGCCTCCCATCCTTGCAATCAAAAAGATCCCAGAGCAAACCCAGCAATCACATGATGGCATCACAATGATGCCTCAGGATTCAGCTTTTATGTTTTTCAGCCCCTGTACTGCTTTAGTGTAGAACTGTAAAGTTCCACAGCCTGTCACTCTGTTCTCCCATTTTATTCAGACACAACAATTCCTCTCCAGGCCTGGCAATCAAGGACACCCGATTGTCTCAGGCCCCAAGAAATGGGAACAAAAGTGAATTGGGAAGGAGCAAACTGGGGGTAAATAACTTCATTAGCTGAAGCTGTAATTGGAGGATTAACCCCTGATATGTAAATGGACCAAATTTATAATTGTCTGGAAAACTCATGACCATTGTCCAGCTTTGGTGTAGCCTCTGAGAGGCTTTGGATTGCCCAAGGTGTGCCTATCAAAGGCCTTTAAGAAATACCCATTTTGTTCTCTCAATCTTGTCCAGCCTCTGTTCTAGGCAGTCCTCCAAGGCATGACACAAACAAGCTGGGAGCTCTTGGCAGGGCTGTTTTATGTACAGCATCCTGTACATAAAATACCCCTGCAGGAGGCCCAGAGAAGCCTGGCAGCCTCTGGGGATGGCAAACAGAGGTGGGAAGGATGCAGGAACAGCTGGGAGGGCTGTGCAGCTCCCCAGGGTTGGGTTCTGGGTCAGCACAGGCTGTGAGCAGCCCCAGCAGAGTGATCCCTCCTGCAAACTCTGCAAAACAACATCAGGGAAGCAAAGTGTGCCCACGTGTGGGATGGGAAAGAGCAGGGTTGTCCCTTATCTACCAAGGGCAGATTTAATTATATTCTGCAAAGCAAACTTGGGGGAAAAATGATACCAAAACCGCTCAGATTTTGCCTGGGAACTTTATTATTTGCTCTTTTATTTGACTTAAGTTGTAGTAAATCAGACCAAAGGAAAGTGAGTAATTACTTTTGCCTTATCCAGTGTATTTCTCTATTACCAATATTTTTGACAGATGGCCCTGTTATACCCAAAGATAGAAAGGAAAGCATAATATGCAGTAGATATCCCAGTAAATGTAATAAGGCATCACTTTCAGGATCTCTAACCATTCTTTCAAAACAAAAACCAAAGATTCCTTTATTGATAAAGACTTCTTAAAAAAAAAAAAGTGTCTCTTTGTATTGTTTGTTTCCCCTCTCTCTCACTTTGCAGTCACTGCAGATCTCTATTTTTGAGGTGAATTGCCACAAATTTAGGGCTTAGCACCTTTCCCCTTTTTTCCTCCTGATAAGCAGGAACTCAGCAACTGAATTCCCCAGGACCAGGGTTTTACCAAACTCCAAAAAAGTAGAGATTGCTCTCCAGTGTGGATCCCTTGATGGTGAAAAGGGATCTGAGCTCATCACTAACAGCAGGGAGTCTGATTTTAGCAGGATAAATCTTACTCCAAGCAAGTGGAATAGGCTTTATCTCAGCACAGGAGAGCCTGGAGCCTGGCCTGGACAGGAACCTGGTGAGAAACACCAGACAAGTGATGCACCTTCCAGCCTGCCATGCCAAAATGCTTCCTTTTTGGAAGGTGTCAGGAGAACTCTGCTGCCAGGGCTTCACCTTCCCACAGACACTGTTACACCAAGATAAATTTGCCACAAACCCAGCCAGTGCTCCCTCAAAAACAAACAACACAAACAACTTTGTGTTGCAAAGACAGCCCCCAGATAAGTGTGCCTTGAGTCTATTTTATTTTGAGACTACAGGTGGAAGAGTAAGAGTTCAAAACACACCTCCCATCCTTCAAACAACAGGGAAGTCAAATACCAAAAGTAAGATATGAATGCAAGTGCATTATTTGTTAGTTGGTATCAAGTGTTGAATGTGGGATAGAGCAGCAGAGGGACATTGCCAACCCCACTGCCTAACACAGCTGAAGACAAAGGATAAAGCAAATACTCTCTTCTAGGCAGGTAGGAGCTGACAGTTGGACATAATTTAGAAATATAATTACAGTCACAACGATGTGATCAGAAAAGAGAGAAGAGATTTAGACTCTTCACTGTGGCTGTAATCCCTGAGCTTAGTGCAGCTTTCTGTGCTCAGCTGAATCTGACACAAAAGTGATGAGAAATCTCTACCAAAACCTCTGCAGAACTCTGTTCATTACCATACAGAGCTCTGACATCTTGCAACATGAATGGAATCATAGAAAAATAGAGATTAAAAACTCAGTGCCAGCTCACCTCCAGGCTATGAACCTTGCCAGCATAAACCCAGTGGAAGCTACATGGAAATATCCACCTGGAATGACAGGAAGCAACCTCAAATCAGGCCAGTCTTCCTGCAGCCTCAGTGCCACTTCTGATCCCATTTACTACTAATATTTGAAGGAAATAAAGGATGCAATGGTGGCATTGATTCCCTTAATTCAAGTGCTGGATACCCTGCTCCATACAGGAGTGGATGTCACTCCAGGGATATTCCCTGCCTCTACCCAAAACCTGCTGAGAGCTGTGAGGAAATTCTGTTTGCCCCAACCAACACTTCCTTTTTCACTTCCTTTATTTATTTCTTACCCCTTAACTGACTATTAAAAACCCCCAAACACTTCCAGTGTGCTTTCATTTCTTTCTGCCTTCGACTCAACTTTTAGCATTACCATTGCAGTATCTCCTTGGAGATTATCCCGTTCCAAACCCCTGCCATGAGCAAGGACACCAAGGGCTGACATTTTCCTTGTATTTCAGACACAGCCATAAGTTCTGTTGAAGAATTAACTTGGTACTACTTAAAAAAAACCCATCTCAGCCTTAGAATACTCTTTGTCAGAAAGGACAGGGAAAAAACCCTTTAAAACCCAGCCCATCCAAGGCAGCACATTTGCAATGTTCATGACCTCCTTATTTCATTTGCCCCAGTTCAACTCTTGGTTTAGCTGCAAGGTGAATGGAAACTTTATCTGCCTGCTAGAACAGCCTCTTCCCAACTGTATTAGCTCTTTAACTAACACATAATCAGAAATTAAGTTCTCACTGCCAGCTGTAGAAATGCAGCTCAGGGAAAAGTGGGAAGTTTTAATTTCCCAGTGCCCCCATTATGCTGCAGCTGTAACAGCCCCGTGGTTTTGTCAAGATCCACAATTTTCTTGTACTTTCTTTTTCACGTTTGATTCCAGGATGTTGTCACAGCAGTACATCCAGGAAGAGAATTTAGAGAAAACAATTGCGAGAAATGCTCACTTTTATAGGTCCCTACTCAAAAATCTTTGCAGAGAAGATTGCAGAAAAGAAAAAAAAAAATATACATATGTATATGTATGTTGGCTTCTCTTTATGCTAATATCATGTATTACTCTGCATTACAAAAAAAGGAAGACTGTGTTGCATTTATACTCAAAAGAATTCCAATAAACATAAAAAATATGGGTGTTTAAAATGGCAGCAATTTTTAAAATCTGTAATTTAGAAGGGTAACTTCATAATTTTCATATCTGCAGGAAAAGCTGTTTGGGCATTTTTAAAAGCTCACTGTAACTGCAGTTGTAAACACGTAGCTGAAAAGCATAAAGATGAGTTGCTCATTTACATTTTTATCTGTGTTGTCTTAGAGCCATTAATTGTGGAAATGAAACAGAGAAATATGTATTAAACCCCAGGCTACTAGAAATTAATATACACAGAGAATAGAAATATCTGGAAGTTAGGGATGACCTCCATGTTTCAGAGAAAGATTAATCAAAGCCCGAGTTATAGTTTCCAATTTACTGCAGAACAACAGATCCTATTTCATAGCAACTCCAGGAACACCATCCCAGCTTCAGCAGCACTGAAATGATGTGGATAACAGCTAAAGCCAGGGCTCGGGGTTCTGGAGCACGAATTGCTGTGCAGGAAAGCCAGGGGTGTGTTTGTTTAATTGCAATGAGTTTTGATCAGAGGGCTGAGCTGTCAGCTCCCCGCCAGCCCTGCTGCCATCTGCTGGAGTCCAGCACACCCCTCTGGCTGCCCTGGCTGTCTCCAGACCCTGGCAGGGGGCTCGGAGACCCTGGCATGAAGTCAAAAACACCTGTGGCTTCCATTTTAGCCCCTGGAAAAAGCTGCCAACTCTGTATGAGGAATTACAAGCCACACGGGTTTGAGTAGTGTGATATTTGAACTAACACAGGGTGGAAAAGTAGAATTTGGGGATTTTTAGAATGGGGTTCAAGAGGGTACAAGATGGAGGAATTTGGGCATGTCCTCGCTTTCTTTCCCTTCTTCTTGTCCTCCGTGTCTTGGTGTGATGGTGGCACTTTTCTATTGGTTTAGGATAGGGACACACTGTCCAACACAGATGTTAGATATTGGTGCACTGTTATAAACAGACTGTACATAACTTTTGATATAAAAGGTAAACGCTGCCCGAGAGGACACGCCAGGCTGCCATGGCTTCTGTATTAGGCAGACCTCGGCAGGTCAGAGAGAAAATATTACAGATAAGGAGAAATAAACAACCTTGAAAGCACAACCAGACGCATTCCAGGCTCCTTTCCAGGCTAGGGGAACAAGGACTTTCACACTGTTGGGGTCTCACCAGCTGACCCTGACAGCCACCCACACTCATTTTCAGCCCACTGGGGACTCAATGGGGCACAGCCCTGAGCTGATGACAATTGTCACAGCTACACCAGAGAGAGGCAATGAGGCCCCTGCAAATTGACACCACCCAGGAGGGGCTTTTGGCTGTTGGGAGCAGGGCCTGGCTCAGATCAATCCCCTGGCTCCAGCCCACGGGGGCAAGGCAGAGCCACAAGCAGCCCTGCAGAGCTGCAGGACAGGGACAGGGCAGCTGGACAGCACCCAGGCTGAAAGGGATCTGGGGGTGCCGATGAACAGCAGGCTGGACGTGAGCCACCAGTGTGCCCAGGTGGCCAGGAAGGCCAGTGGCTCCTGGCCTGGAGCAGGAATGCTGTGGCCAGCAGGAGCAGGGCAGTGATTCTCCCCCTGTGCTCAGCACTGGTTGGGCAGCGCCTCGAGTGCTGTGTCCAGTTCTGGGCTCCCAAATTCAGAAGGACATGGAGGGGCTGGAGCGTGTCCAGAGGAGAGCAACAAGGCTGGGGAGGGGTCTGGAACACAATCCTGTGAGGAGAGTCTGGGGGTGCTCAGCCTGGAGAAAAGGAGACTCAGAGGTAACCTATTGCCCTGATTTTTAAAAGTGTTTTCTTTTATAGTTCTTTTGAAAAGTCTTAAAGTTCTCATAAACTTCTTTAGCCTTCTGATAATATTTACATATTTGAGAGTCAGTGATCCCACACAATCTCATGTATAAATAGAATAGTTTACCTATTTCTCTGTGGGTGGAGAGAAATGATTGATTGATCTTTGGACCAGTGTGGTTGGAGAGGTGGCAATTCCATCCTTCAATCCACAGTCACCTTTGGAATTCTATAAATACCAGATGTTTGAATAAAACAGAGTCTTTTTCTCTTTTGAACTCACCAAGCTTCTGTGTACTCATTTTGTGTCCAATAGTGACGGTGCCCTTATCACTCTCAAGCACCTTTCAGGTGGTTGCAGTCAGGTGGGGTTGGGTTCTTCTCCCAGGCCACCACTGACAGAACGAGAGGACACAGCCTTAACCTGTGCCAAGGGAAATATAGGTTAGACATCAGAGAAAACATCTTCACTGAAAGAATGATTGGGCACTGGAACTGTCTGCTTGGGGAGGTGGTGGAGTCACCATCCCTGGATGTGTTTAACAAAGCCTGGATGTGGCACTGGGTTTAGTTGAGGTGCTGGGGCTGGGCTGGACTCGATGATCTTGAAGGTCTCTTCCTACCCAGTGATTCTGTGATAAAAAAACCAAGCAAACCAAAATAAAAAACCAAGAGGACACAGCCTTAAGCTGTGCCAGGGGAAGCTTAGATTAGAAATTAGACAAAAATTCTTTACAGAATGAGTGATTGGGCACTGGAAGGGGCTGCCCAGGGAAAGGGTGAAGTCACCATCCCCAGAGGGGTTTAACAAAGCCTGGATGTGGCACTGGATGCCATGGCTTGGTAGATGAGGAGGTGTTAGGTCATGGGTTGGACTTGATGATCTCAAAGCTCTTTTCCAGCCTGGTTCATTCTGTGATTCTGAGCTGCCTCAGGACATCTCGGAGCAGAATTTGCCTCCTGGTTGTTTGTACCCCTGGAAGGAATGTGGGAGCTGCAAATGCAATCAGGTAAAACTCTGAGACTCAGTGAATCAGCCAGTGAATTCTCCCCAGCCACACAGAGCTGCGCTCCCCAAGGAGCGTAATTTTAATTTAATGTTCTTATGTTAATACCTAGGAAATGTCATGGCATTTAAGCTGCAGGACTGCATTGTAACCAACTTCTTTATCAAATTTAAGGCTCCCTCTCGCCAGCAGGGGATGTGGCTCAGATGGGGCAAGCAAGAGGCAAAGAGGGCCAGATGCTCTTGACAATTAAAACAAAGGCTGCTTTTCTGTGCTGACATGGGAATGCTGGGCTACAGCACGACTGTTACCAGCAGCCAAATTGGAAAAAATATTGATTGGGAAAAAAAAAAAATACAACACACAGAACACCTATCTAAATGAATGTGATGCAGTCTTGTGTAAATCAATACCCAGTCTTCTCAGCTGAGGAGTGAGGAGATCTTTCAGTATGCCTGACATTTTCCCTATCATTTATGAGTCCAAAAATGCTTCCAAAATTCCCATGGAACACTCCAACAACTGCTGAAGTGCAGAAGTTGGAGCACAGGGATCTGTAAGCAAATAGAGCTGCTCATTTGAGCATCCTCATCACTTGCTAACTCCACTGAGGCCTCATCAACAATTCTTTTATATTAGTCATGCAATTATTGTTATTATTATTATTCTTGGGTAGCAGGTGCGTCCTGATTTTACTTTTCAGGACACAGGAAAAGTTTGCATTGCAGCAAATTTACACTCATTAAGAAGCAGAGAAGAAAGGGCAAAATAATCTCCTTTTTGCTGCTTGAGAAAAGAGGCAGACTGAGGGAATTAAGAAACTTGCCCAGTAAATCCATTTCCAGCAATTTCTCAATCCTTCTCCTGGTTACATCTCTTTGCTGGTGTCTCAAATCTGACCCCGGACAAAGCTGTAGATGTGAAGGCACAAAGTCAAGGAAATATCCAAAATCCAAGTGAGAGATCAGTTTTCTCTACAAATTTAATTGATACACTTTGAAATTAGAGGGCTGCACCCCCTTTTTTGCTTCTGATAAGAATTGGAGACACATGAATAACCAAGATCCTAACTGCCCTCAATTTTCAGTAAGATCAGTCTCTTACATTCCTATTACACCGGGTTTGAAATTTTTCCTTTAATCGCCATTTCCATCTCCACCCTCTCTAAAAATACTGGTTCTCAGCTTCTTGCTGATAATTCCAAACTTCTTGCATGTTAAGATCACTTGAAATGACCTGTTACGCATCAAACTTAACTTTCAGAATGATCAGAAATTGTGGCTTTGCTTAGAAATATAAATTCTAATAAAAACAAAGCTGCAGTGATACATTGTAAGTGTTGAAAAGAAGTATTTTGTTCACAATTCATCACCTGCCCAGCTGTAATTCCCCCTATCCCTTTTTATATAGGACTCAGGTTTCCAAATCATCTTGATTGATGTGAAAGAATTGCCCTTATATGTTACTGTATAAGGAAATATCAGGGAATTTTGCCATGTGCAAGTTAACATCCATTGTTCAATCAGGGGTAGTCATGGCTGGAAACAGAGAAAAAATATCTTAAAAGCATCTGTTTTCTATCTAAAACCCCTAATTTAATTTACACTATTTCACACAGGTATTGAACAAGGTGAGGAATACAACAGCTCTGTGAGGATATTCAGGATCTTGGAAATCTGCTGGGAAGGGAGGATCAGAGCCCTCAGAGGGGTCCCAGTGATGCCTTTTGGGGCTACCTAAAAACAGAGGCCAGACAGAATGAAGGGAATAAAAAGCTGTTCTATTTATTGAAGGGCTTCAGGTACATTTAGAGCAGGCAAAGCCCCACAGGGGCTACACCCAAAATGGATGATGGGTCACAGGTTTTCACACTTTGATAAGTTTGGTTCATTTGCATATTGGGGGTGAATCTCCCAATTACAACTTCACCTAATGAAGTCACTGACCCCAAGTTTGCTCCCCCAAGTCACTTTTCTTCCCATCTCTCTGGCCTGAGGCAGTGAGGTGTCCTTGATTGCCAGGCCTGGAGAGGAATTGTTGTGTCTGCCCCAAGTGGGGAAGCAGCAGCTCACACTGAGTGTGGAGTTTGGAGTTACACACTGAAGAACTGCAGGGTTACAAATAGATGGGAAATAGAAAAGCTGAAATCCTAAGGCATCACCACGGAGCCACTGCTCCTTTCCTGCAGAACACTTCTCATTCTGGGCATGCACAGCCCCTGCACAGCAGCTATTTACGGCTGGAACACCTGTGTGATACCGCCGAGGAAATGAGCAATAAGCATATTAATGACACCATTATTAACCAATTAATTAGTTCCTGCTGTCTGCACTGGAATACTCGTGCTTTCCCTGTCTAAAGGGCAAAATACTTCTGTCCACATGGGCCAATATCCCAGCTCACCTTGCTGCCAGGGAAAGTTAGCAAACCTTGCTCTCTGTTTGGAAATGCTTTCCATCAGGAGTTTGGGTTTATCTGGTAGTGGGTTTAGATTTTTTTCCTCAAGGAACTCCAGAAGGAAAACATTGTTCTGATTCTGAGTGTCTGAGCCTGTCTTCCATGCAAACACAGCCCCTTCCCACATTCTTCTTTCTCCATGAGCTCTCCAGGCAGCAGCATTAGGAAAGAGCCTTCAGAAACAAACTGTCAGCTCTGGGATCCCACATTAGCAACATCATTAGCCAATTCACTGTTGGAAAAAAGCCTTCTCATCTTAAACACTCCTACTTATATTGAACTTCACCCACCCATGTTAGTCATTTAATTTTAATGTTTCATTTCACCCATTTTTTTTTTTTTTTTAACTTTAGAATTTTAATCTCAGGCTCATTTTCCTTTTAGTGCAAAAGCTGTCTTTAACCTTGTTGTACTTGAGCTCTTCAGCTCAATACAATGGTTAATGTCATTTTCTACTGAGGTTTAGAAACAGGAAAAAAATGCAGCGTTGATGAGGACTGCATTGAATAGCTAACTTCTCATTATACCACATAAACTCCATCGTAATAGAGAACAGAGATCACCTTTGGGCTAATAAATGAATGAAAAGAAGGATCTAAAGCTGGACTCTTGCTCGCATTGCAAAGATTACATTTACTGCATGTTTCACCTTAGGCTCTCAGCTCTTGTGTACCAAGACTTAAATATCATAGTCCCCGTGAGAAGACAGAGGGGCAAAGGACTTAAATAACATTTATTCTTCAGAGCATTTAGGAGCAGTGTTTAGAAATACCAATTTCCTGATCAGTTAGATGCTACTCTAACCCAAGCCCAGATGGAGGGGCTGGAATTTCACTCTCATTCCCTGGGATTCCTCTGTGAAGCTGCAATTCTTCCCCTTTTCTCTCTCCTATCTCAGCTCAGACCTGTGCTCATCTCCTCCTCCTGCTACAGCAGCAGAATTTCCAACCAAAAATCCTCAGGCAAGGACACAGGTGGAGGTGTGTGTTGTGCAATCAGAGTGCCTGGGCAAATATTTATTGTTAATATGAATTATCCAGATTGGCATAAGCAAACTGTGCCCAGCCCAGAGCCAGCATCCCACTGTGCCAGGCTCTGGAAGCACACAGTGGGATAAAAGTTCCTTCTCAGAAATCTGCTATTTCCTCCTGGTTCTGGTGGAATTTTCTGCACAAAACACCACAGTTAATTTTGTGTTCCTCCAGCAGTAACTTGCCCTCACTGTGCTTTTGGCAATTTGGGATAACAGCTCTGCTTAGGTTTGTAATTCCTACAGCTCCTTTTCAAAAGGAACTGGAGCTACAGAACAATTATGGCAGGGGAAGAAAGAAGATTTCCAAAGTCCTGTGCCTTTCATTGTTCCCTTTCAGTGACCTCCAAGATCTAAAGCAGAAGGTAAAGATCCAGGAGCAAGGAGAAAGTGACCTTTTCTCTAAGGCAGACAATGAACAGTAAAGGGTATTGTTAACACAGTGCACAGGCATTTAACCACACATCTCATTAACTCTAACGGGAGCCTCACCTAAATATCCCAACATCGCTCCCAAACTGTATCCTCAAGTGGGATGTATGGGGGAAAAAACGCCGAGAGAACATGTGGGGAAAAAAAAAAAAAAAAAGAAGATAAATACTAAAGAGGAAGGCAGATACAAAAGTACCCGTGTGGGTAGAAATACATGAAGTTATCTGTGAATTTTATATATTAATGGTATTATATAAATTAATATATTAATTTATACACATTTACATATATATATTATACATATGTATATTTTTATTTATATTCCCCCATGAAAAGAGGGATAATCTCCCAACCAGACAGGAAGGGACTTTGGAGTATTCAACAGAGGGAGAACATAACTACAGGGAAAAGGTATCCAAGGAGTAGTTCCATTAGCAGCAGCAGGGATAGCTACAGGAAAGCATAAGGGGAATCCATAGGGAAAATCAATCTACAAACCCCAGTGTGACAGTTTTATGTTTCCCCATTATTTAATATAATAGAGAGATGTAGGCATTAAAGCATTCAGGTTAAAGTATTCATGAATAATAAAATCATATTCATTTTATCTGGTCACATTCTATTCAAAATTATTTTATTACCTTTCAAAGGGTAAATCTGGCAAGGTTTTTGAACATGTTAAGATAATTTAAAAGTAACTGCTTAAGTTGTTTAAACCTCGAATGGCTCCTTCCATTTCTGTCTTTCTGAAAGCTGAGAACAAAGAGGGAGGAGAAGAAAAACAAAATGTGCACCTAGAACAGAAGGGGACAGGCTGTACAAAACAGGGCTGGAGAAATGAATTTCCTTACAGGGAATTTCACACGTAAACATCGAAACATTCTGTTCAAAATGAGCTTTGAAACTAAAAATGGCACTGGGCACGAGGCTGCTCTTTCACACACACTGAATTATCACAGCTGATAAAAGTGAGCATTGAGATCCCGACTGATAAAGGCATTTAGCATTGCAGAACTGAAGTTTTATGGTTTTGTCTGAGCCTCTGGAGGGAAGCAGCAGGATGCTGGTGGCACTGTCCTGTCACCTGGGCCCGTTCACAGAATTCACAGAATGACTAGTACATATTCATTCACAGAATTCACAGCTGTCCCCTCCCCACTGGGACTGCTGCCCCAAGTGCCCCAGTGCCCCTTCTTCACCCCCCTTGTGCTTTTCTGGTTTTTGTGCTGCCACGGTGGCCAGGGCACCGTGTGGGAAATGGGGAGGGGACACAGCCAGGACTGTCGCTATTGGACACAAAACGAGTACACAGAAGCTTGGTGAGCTCAAAGGAGAAAAAGAGAAAGTTTTATTTGAACATCTGGTATTTATAGAATTCCAGAGGTGACCGTGGATTGGAGGATGGAGTTACCACCTCTCCAACCTGGTCAAACCACCAGTCCATCAATTCACTTCTCTCACAAAGAAGAATGCAAAACAATCATTATTTACATGGACAGTGCGTGAGAACTCCAGGAGAAATATGCAAACAGATCAGAAGGCTGAAGAAGTTTTATGAGAACTTTAAACTTTCAAAAGAACTATAAAAGAAAACTTCACACTTTTAAAAATCAGGGCAACACAGGACAGCTGGTCCCACAGGGCCAAAAGGACATTCCAGACCAGGAGCCCCTGCTCAGTGAATGAAGCAGGGGCACACTTGTAGTTGTGACATTTGCCTTCCCAAATAACCTTGGCCTTTTGAGCCCTGTAAATCAAAACATGAATACAAGATATTTTTATTTTTGGCATTTCTTGAGCTTTAGTCTCCTCTGAGCTTCAAGCCTGGCCCAGGGGAGCTTTGGGCACGTGCTGAGAGCACACAAATAACCCAAAGGCTTTAAGCTGTTTGGTTCCTCCCTTGCACCCAGGGATTTGGCAATTTCCTGGAGCCAGGCAAAGGAAACTGCAAATCATTAACTAAATAATCTTTGCTCATGACAAAGACATTAATCAAAATGTCTGTATTCATGTTCCAGAGGGGCATTTAAGCCATCATCCAGTCATTCACTCCAGTACAACCCAATGTCACTTCCACTGAACAGCACTCAGAATTCCTTCCAAAAGTATGACAGTGTCTAAACTAATTTTAGCTTTATGGAACAGCTTCCTTTTCAAAAGCATGCAGTATTTATGGGATTGAGCAGAAGCAAAAAGAAAAAAAAAAAAAAAAGAAATCAGTTGTGAAAGTCAGTTTTGTGTCAGGCAAACAGAAGGAAATATTCAGCATTTGAGCACATGCAGCCTCACCACCTGGACGAGGCTTTTTATTAAAAAGCAGCCAATCTTTTCCCCTCACCAGTGCAAACCCTATTGTTAAATTCCCAGGTGCCTCAGTACCCCTCACTCTCATTTCTCAGCAATTCTAATACCTCAATCCTAAATCCTTCAAGAGCAAATCTTCAGCAGTGCACAAAATGTGAATTCAGCAGGCAAAAATTCCCCAAAAACAATCCCCATCAAGCCCATAGCACCGTGCATTTATTTCTCCTCACAACAAATTGTTTTTGTCAGGAGCTAAACAAAACACAAGACAATAAATCCAGAAATCCTGTTATATTACACAAATTATTCCATAATTGGAAACAAGGCTGTTTTACTTCTCCAGCGAGAGCAAGAAACAAATGCTTAAAAATAACTTTCCAGGAAATATTTGATTTCCTGATTATTTTGCTTTTTAATAGGAAACTATGGAGAAACAAATGGAGTTGATGCTTTCATTAAATCCCTGATAGAAAGTAAAATTCTTCCCTGGGAGGGTGGGCAGGCCCTGGCACAGAGCAGCTGTGGCTGCCCCTGGATCCCTGGCAGTGCCCAAGGCCAGGCTGGACTTTGGGGTTTGGAGCCCTCTGGGACAGGGGAAGGTGTCCCTGGTTGGAACTGGATGATCTTTAATGCCCCCTCCAACCCATTCTGGAATTCTCTGATAATTATGGTGCAGCCCACACCTTTGTATTGGAAAACACAATAATGAGTAACCAAAGATACAGTATAAAACCTTGGAATATATTGGAATTTATATCATAAATGATGGAATTGTGGTAGTTTTTACTGGCACTCCTGCTGGCACTTTACTGGCACTCCTTTGATGAAGTATTTCATCATCTCAAACAGGGAAGGTGAAATGAGTGACAGCAAAACATCTTAACCCAGGAATTCAGCCAACAGGAAAAGACTTCCTGAAGGAAAAAGCCACATTTCCACATGCAACAGAGGGCTGCTCTACCTAAACCCTCATTAATCATTAAGCCAGATTTCTGATGTGTTTGTGCAATTTCATTGTGTTTGCCATCGCCTGGGTTGGAAGCTGGAGGAGATGTGTGCAGGGACACAGCTCAGCAAGGCTCCTGCAATCCAATCACTCACTGATAGATAAATAAATAAAGCTGAGAACTCCTAATGGATAAATCCTAATGGGTGAATCCTAATGGGTTCGTGGCTTCATTAACAAGACTTGTAGGGAAAAAAAAGATTTACCTCAGTGGCAGGATCATGTAAATACAAAGAATTTTTTAATATATTTCTAGATGACAAATTGGTGCATTGCTATATTCTGAGACGCACCCAGGCAGTTTATTCTGTCTTCAGCTCTAATCAAGACCTTGAATTATCTAGCTGTTCCTTACACAACATTCCCACAGCAGAGCAGGACCAAGGCATGTGCACTGATCTAATTTACAGCTGATTATTTCCTAGCTGCTGTTTCCAGCTGCTGTTTGAAGTCAATCAGCAATAACAACGACAACAAAGTACTTTGCTCTTCATTTCTGGGCTGCTGGAAGCTAAAAGCATTGAGAGGAAAACCTTGCAAGTGTCCAGGTTGATGTTTGGCCTCCCAGCTGTGCCCTGAAATTTCCCAAATCGGTTCAAGATCTCTCAAAATTCAGAGAAATTAACCCATTCCTCAGCAATGTTCATTAACCATGACCCTGCTCCCCACCCTCCCACAACTTCGTTGGCTGCTTC
The DNA here is from genome assembly GCF_024509145.1 of Vidua macroura. Classification (NCBI taxonomy): domain Eukaryota; kingdom Metazoa; phylum Chordata; class Aves; order Passeriformes; family Viduidae; genus Vidua; species Vidua macroura. Next base: position 3,111,431 of record NC_071583.1, read on the forward strand.
TTGCTCCAGAGCTCATTTCTGGATGTGGAATTGGCCCCTGTTCAAGTTCCCCCACACCATCAGTCACCACCTAAAGCCCCTGAGTCCTGTTCTGTGGCCTGATCCAGCTCCTGCCACAACCAAGAGGGACAGCGAGACGGATGCTCCAGGAGATGAGGAATGAGCAGAAGTTTGGGATTGCTGCAGAACCACGAGCACAGCAGAGAGCAGCTCCCAACCTCTTGTGAAAGTTGGCACAGAGAGGCACAAACATCTTAGAGGGTCTAATGCCTTTTTTTTTCCCCATACTTTACTGTCAGCTCCACTAAAATCACCTGCCACAAGATATTTTTTCCTCATAACAGGCACTGTGGCTCCTGCACTCCATCAGGGACACTGGAGAGGACAAGAGAACGTGGGTTACCTTTATGGCCTGAAGAGCCAATTTTATTACAGATTTATGTTGCCCTGATTTTTAAAAGTGTGAAGTTTTCTTTTATAGTTCTTTTGAAAGTTTTAAGGTTCTCATAAAACCTCTTCATCCTTCTGATAATGTTTACATGTTTCTCCTGGAGTTCTCACGCACTGTTCATGTAAATAATGATTGTTTTGCGTTCTTCTTTGTGGGAGGAGAGAACTGATGGACTGTTGGTTTGACCAGTGTGGTTGGAGAGGTGGCAATTCCATCCTCCAATCCATGGTCACTTTTGGAATTTATCTATTGTGAGGTCAGAAATAAAACTGGCTCTTTTCCTCTCTTGAGCTCACCAAGCTTCTGTGTACTCATTTTGTGTTCAATAGCGACAGATTTACATCGCCCTCATGTGCCATGGCCCCAAAATCAGACTGGGGGAAGCTTAACCAGCTCCTCCACAGCTCATTGAGTTTCACCATCCAGGTCTACACTGGGTCACCCACCCAGCTTCCGTGTTGGTCTCCATTTGGATCCAAAATTCAGCCAGAAATCCTTGAGAGGACCAGGCTGATTCTTTGGCTGGAAAAGGTGGAATCTCCGCGCCGAGGGCTGGAGAGGTCTGTTCTTTTTGAAACATCTGAGTTAAGTGGTATTGTCTCCGAGCTTCAAAAGGCTGTGGGCAGTTGGGGTGGGTGGGATTTTTGCAGGAGAGCTCATGCACTGAGAAATACAGTTTTAGGGAGGAAAATCATGAAGTATTTGGCAGGTAGGTCACGTCTGAGTAATAGTCACTTGACAAAAAACCCACAAGAGTTTGACTCTGATTTTCTCAATTTAGAATATTTCCAGAACTCCCAGTGCAGAGTTTGAAAAGGTGTTAGAAACTCAAAAATGAATGACACATTTGGATTTTCAGCAAAGAAAATATTTTAAGTTAAAAAAACCCCAAAACACCAAACTCTTCACTGTGGGAAGAAAACCAATAAATCATTTCTGCTTTCAACTCTAATTTCTCTGTCAAGTTCTTTGATTATACACCCAGGAACTTGATGAGGACTAAACTACAGGCTCCCTCATGTGCAGTGTGCAGCAATTCCCTGCTAGAGATGCTCATTATGGGCACAGGCACCAGGCCAGTGGAATAAGGCTGCTAGATAGTTATTGCTAGGTTTTAAGCATAAAAAAAAAAAAAAAACCAAAAAAAAAAAACCCACATTAAAAAGCACAGTAATCACAGCCACCTCAGCTCTCCCAAAAAGAGAGCTGGCTGGGTGAGGGCAGCCTGGCTGGGCAAGTGTGCCAAAATCCCAAGCACAGCCAGGTGCTGTCGTGGTGGGGAATTGAGAAAAGGGTGTAAAGAGACCTCACTGTTCTTTACAACAACCTCTCAACCCCACATGCCCAGCAAATTCTCTCCTGGAATGTATTTCCTACTGGGCTATCCTGTATTTTATTTATTAAGCTTAGCAACAGACAGGGGTTGGGAAAAAAAATACAGATTAGAAAAGGCCCAGTAAAAAGATAAAGCAAACACTGCTCCTGCAGCAGAGCCCACTGCGGGGCTGGCAGAGGAAACCAACATTTTAGCTGGTTTAGAAAGGAGGTTTTACCTTGATGGATGTTTCTGTTACATATAGACATTCTTAAATTAAAATGAAGCTAAGCCAAAAAATATTTATCAAAGGTCATAGACTTCTTATTGCCTGTGTAATAGTATTGCCATCACTTTGGCTCACAGCTCAGTGAAATTCTACTCATTGGGCTGAACAAGGTTGTGCCAGGTAATGTTCCCATAAAACTAAAGGACAGTTCTTGCCCTAAACAATTTACCTGTACAACAGCATATATTGCCTCTGCTACTGCCTCTCTATTTTTGCTTGTCCTAACACAATGGGAACACACTGATGTTACTGCAGAAAAAACTGGGATCTCATCTATTGGGTCTTAAATCCTTGTCTCCCCATCTCCTTGGCTTCCATGGGAAAGCTGCAGCTGCTTCCCTTCCAGCTTCCTTCCCTCCCAGCTCCACTCCTCACGTAGAGGACTGGGAAAAATGAAGTTGGGTTTATGTTAGGACAAGGGTGTTCTACTTCAGTTATTTATTGCAGTAATCACCCCATGGAACTGTGCTTCCCTCAAATTGCACATATAAATTATCAGCTACTTCTCCCCCTCGCAAAGGTTAATGCAACCTCTTGTGTTACAGGTAGAGTGAAATTTAGAGGTTAAAACATGCTTATGACTTGATTTTTCCTCCCTGCTTCACCAGCGACAAGGTAAGGGGAGAGGAAGGCGAGGCATTACCCTGAGAGCAGCTGATCTGCTAAGTGCAATTACAGAGGAGTTCTGTGAAGCATTCTGCAGTGCTGTACATGAGCTCTGAGATCTGGCTTCCCTCTGCTATTCATTTTTCAATTTTCAGCTTCAAAGATCTTGGACATTCTCCTCTAGGCTCATCTACAAGCAGGAATCCAAGGTCTAATCACGTTGGATGATTTGCTCAGACGCAGGATTTGTTGCAGCAGTCTCGAGACAAACCAGCAGAAGGTAAAAAAAAAAAGGCAGGAAGTTCATGCAATATTAGAGCTGCTTTTATTTTCCCCAAATGCCGTGACAATCCTATTGTCCTTCAGAGACGTGAGCAAATTTACCTTGTGGAATTTGAGCAGGATTATTATGGGTTTTGTACTTGATAATCTGCTTCTTTTTACAGAGTCCTTTGTGCGAGGCTGTGTTGGCCGTGGTTCCATTATTGGAGACACAAGAGCCCTGCTGATTGCTGACAAAGAGCACCCTGGAATGAGGCCACGCTCCCACAAGAGACGCAGGAAGAGGAGCACAGGAGATGCCACCCGGTGCAGTCAGCCCCAGGTAGAAAGAGGGGACTCTTTTTTTCAGGAAAACTGCTGTCAAATGCTGTCTGAGCAGGGCAAAAGCCTTTTAGTGATGAGAGTGGTGTGAAGTCACTCTCTGAACAACCCACAGGTATCCAAATGTCTCTAGAACCTGGGGACTGCTGGTGCAAAAACAGGAGCAGTAGGTACTGACACTCACATTGTTTCCTATGCATCGTTTACAATATAAGTAGGGAAAAAAAATTAAAAATAATCCAGAGCCCAGCAATACAGAGCTCCTCCACAACACAGACTCATTCAGGCTGGAAAGTTCCCTCAGCAGCACATCCCAAGGAAGCTCCCAAGGGAGCTCAGCACAGTCTGGAGCTTTTCCCCCAGAGCCACCCCACAGTACCTGAGCAGGGCAGGGTCAGGAGCAACCAAGAGCACCAAACCAACCTGTGCTGACAAAGCAGGTCCAAGGTGCAGTTGGAGAAGCCAATCCAGCTGAATTAGTGTCAGAGGCAAGGACCACCTCTCCCTCAGCAGAGTTTAAACTCTGAGGGCTAAACTTAAATATAAACCCCAGTGGGAGACTCTGAGGTGAGGCTTTTCAGGTCCTTCAGGGGCTCCTGGGAAGACCCAGATGAGGCTGGTCAGGTCCTTCAAGGTCTCTGAATGCTCTTGGGGACCCCTCACGCCCTTGTTCCCTCTTCCCACTCAACGATCAACATTAAAAACCATCCAGAATGGACACACCAGTGAGATACAGAGGCATTTTTTCATTCAGAAATGCTGTGGGGCTGAACCCTCAGGCGCTGCACATCATTTGGAGTGGAATCAGTTAACAGCAGAGGAGGATTTAGCACCTGATTTTGTTCTAATAACCTATCACATTGACCAGTCCTTTTATTAATCTGAGCATTTAAATGAGTTCTTATTAGAAAAAAGTAACTAGAGCTGCAAAAAAAGGAACAAGGTAAGGCAAGGACAAATACATAATTATCTTGAATATGAAAAAAAAAAATGGTGCAGCAGAAGTTCATGTTCCTTTGTGTGGAACACAGCCCAGTTAATGTACAATTTAGATGCAATAGTTTTCTCTGGCTGGGAAATCAGTTTGATTTTTTTTTTTTCCCCTCAGCTTATTCTTTTAACATTTTCCCAAAGAACAGAATGATGATGGAACTGAACTGCTGCAGCAGGCTGGACAAATTCGTTAATGTCATTAGCCAAATAATGATCCCAAATGTGTGTGGCAGCACCACACTTCCAGGGAGGCTTCCAGCATTCCACCTCCTCCTTAATGGGAGCACACAGCTTTGTCACCCCTGCTGCAAGAAATACAAGGTCTTAAAAAAGCTATATTTGCCACCTTCCTGCACGTGCTCTGCTTGTAATTTCAGGTATCCAGGCTTGATTTGGCAATCAAGCAGCTCCCAGTGCCCTCCAGGAGAAGCTGGGGAAAGGGACAATCTCCTTTGTTTAGGAAATTTGCCATGGAGATGAGCAAGTGAGGTGTTTCTCCTCTTACTAATGAGACATCCTGAGCCAGACCCACAGCTCCTCCCAGACCTGTGGGGTGGGAGAAGGCTCTGTGTCACTCGTGCCTCCCCTGAGGTCCCTCCCAGCCCAAACCATTCCACGGTTCTCTGGATCTCCTGATGCACAGATGAAACATAAACTTTAAGAGATTTAGAGATGTTAGAGGAGCTGAGATTTTAGTTAGAGATAAGCCTTACTAGAGTTAATTAAAATAAAGGGATTCTGTAAGTAGGCCTTGATGAAGTTAAGAGTTAGTAGTTAACTAATAATTGATTGCTTGTCAACACGATGTTTAGTTAGCTGGGTTTATAATGAGGAATATAGAAACTGACAAACAGCTTTTAGGAACATGAGACAATTGTGGGCCTCCTCTGTTCTGAAACCAATTGAAGACAAGGAATGGGAGTTCTACCAAGGTTCATTTGTCATATTTGCATTGAAAAGGTAGAAAGGTCAGAATGAGGAAGACTTCATTTACTTCCTCATTTTGGGACCCCTCCCCATGGAAGGGACCACCGACCCATTTCAAGGAACAAACTCTGCATGCTTAACAGCTTTGGGAATGATTAGCATAGGAAGCGAGGAATGGGATGTACCAAAATGATGAATATGTATTTGTATTTTGGGTATTCAATTCTGGTGTGGATAAAAGGACTCTGTAATCATTTGAAAGGCGCAGTGTGTATTTGGGAGCTGTCCCGCACGCTGCCCGGCGCCGCAATGAACATACACTTCTAACTTTAAACTGTCAGAGAGTTTTTGTCCGTTGCAGTTGGATATCGGTGCTAGATCAATATCCATATTTCTTTAATTAATCACAGAGAGCTCTCCAGCACGTGCTGCTGCCTTCCCTCTCTCGTGGCCAAAGCCTCTCCTTGCCAGCTCCGGAGCCCTAAAGCTGCCAGATGGGGGTTTCTGTGGAAATGGGTGTGGAATTTGGATGGGAAATGCTGTCTGGGTCTAAAATCGAGTGTTGATTGCCCACCAACATCCTGCAGTCTGGGACACCTTTGGAAAGATGGGAGAAGGAGCTGCTGAACTGGATGATGAGATGCAAAGGGAAATGGTGAAGGGTGCCAGAGTAGCTGGGGACAGCAGGAGCAGGAAACAATTTTAGACAACGCTGCTGCCCTTGGGGCATGAGTTATTCATCAGATTGGACCCATCCAAAATCCTGGGCAATTTTATACCCAATTTTTTTTCACCTAAACTGGCTGAGTGCTTGCAGCAACCCTCCCTTCCTTTTTGGTTTAGCTTTGTGAGTGGTTAAATCCTGCTGGAGCCAGGTCCTGCTCCACTGAAATCGAAACAAAACAGGAAAAATGAGTTTCCTGCAGGATCTCATTGCTCCCTCTGTGTGTCTCTCCCTGTCCCAGCCCTGATGTTGTCCACCTAATTCATCCTGAGACCTTCCTACCAACTTCTTTGTTTTTTTTTTTTTGCTGTGTTTCAGGTCTCTTTCTCAGTTTTCCAGTGCCCAGCACAGCCAGGTCTGTGTTCAGCCAGCACTATGGTAAAACATATGGTTTATTTATTATAAAATATAATTTCTATAATTCATTATAGGAATTATTATATAATTAAGTTAATAGTGGAGAATTCCAATGAAGGAGGCATTGGGAGAGTCCAGCAAAGCAACCAAATCATAAAACTGCCCACAACCCTTCAGGCCAGACCATGAAATGAGACTTGCAGGGCAATGGATAACATCAAAACATTGAATATATAAATAATAATAATGACTAAAGCTTTGGTTTTTAGAGCTTTCATCACAAGTTCTGCTGATGCATTGCGAAAGTTTATAAAGCTCAATGGGAAATTTTAATAAGGGGTAACAACCACACTCTTCATCCACTAAAAGTACCTGATCCTGACCTATTTTATAATAGGGTTATTCAAAATAACTCCACTGGCATCACAGCCCACTGGGGCAAGAAAAAATAGAACCAGTCCCTTGGTATTCATAAAATAACCTGCCTGGGGTACACAAAAGAAACATGAGGGGAAACCTGAATAAATATCCTCATAATTAAAAAAATGCTAGAGCAAGGAGTTTTTTTTTTTCCTTTTTCTAATTTGGAAGCTTCTTTGATAACACACAAAAAGTTGATAACTGAAAGATCTGGAGCAGCTAAAATGCAGCCATGGATTGAAGATGCAGTGATAATCTACATGTTTGATTGCAGCATTTATGGCCTAAATGCAGAAATAATGGTGACAATACAAAGCCCTGATTTCTCTTGTAGAAATTCGTCTTCATGTAGGCTGGAGGAACTGGGGGGATGTTAAAAACATCCCAAAACTGGGCATGGCTGTCAGCAGCAGAAAGCAGGATTTGTTGTCTCAACCAGATGAATTATTTAAGGATAGAGGGAAAGAATCCAGGAATGAAGGATGGGGTGTGGAGCACAGCTTAGAGAGGGGTCACGGGTTTGCCTTTGGCTTTGGGGTGTCCATGGATCCCAGCCCATCCCATCCCAGCCTGGGCTCAGCCAGCTGCTACAGCTGAGCTCTGGAACAAGGCTGAGGGAGACTGGGGTGGGCTGGGATCTGTGGGATGGGATCCATGGGATGGGCTGGGATGATGGGATGGGATCCATGGGCTGGGCTGGGATGATGGGATGGGATCCATGGGATGGGCTGGGATCCATGGTATGGGATCCATGGGATGGGATCCATGGAATGGGATCCATGGGATGGGCTGGGATCCATGGGATAGGCTGGGATCAATGGGATGGAATCCATGGGATGGGCTGGGATGGGCTGGGATCCATGGGATGGGCTGGGATGGGCTGGGCTGGGATCCATGGGATGGGATCCGTGGGATGGGATCCATGGGATGGGATGGGATCCATGGGATGGGCTGGGATCAATGGGATGGAATCCATGGGATGGGCTGGGATCCATGGGATGGGCTGGGATGGGATGGGCTGGGATGGGATGGGCTGGGATCCATGGGCTGGGATCCGTGGGATGGGATGGGATGGGATGGGATGGGATGGGATGGGATGGGATGGGATGGGATGGGATGGGATGGGATGGGATGGCTTCCAAGCTCTGATAAACCTGTCCTGGTTTTGGTTTTGTCCTCATATATTCCTCACGGAGTTAAGGCTTGCTCTTCTCAGACACACAGGCCGTGCTCTCTCCAGATGCACCAGAGTCCTGAGGGGGAAAAAAACAACCCTGTTTTCTCTGTCCCCTGAAAAAAAATTAGGCACAGAAAAGGAAATAAAACTGCTGTGGTGTGACAAGGTGTCTGCATTCTTTGGGTGGGTGAAAACAGAGCTGAATGAGGCCTGCAGGCTACCAGGGCATTGACAACACAAAGCCATAAAAGGTTGGGAATCTTCTCTCTAAATTCACTTTACCCTTGTGTTTACAAGGTGATGGGAGCAGACAAGAGATCTAATCCTGCTGATGAGAAATCCTAAATTAAAGCTGAGATTAAAGGCACGACTGACACAGATACACAGAGCCAGGTTCAGCTGAAACACACAAAAGTGGGGGGCAAGGGCTTTGCAGGTCTGGGACAGCCTGTCCTGGCCGTGGTTCTTGTCTCTTCCACCTGTACACAGGCAGACCTTGAAGGCCTGAAATGAGGGGAATCATTCGCTTGAAAATCAGTTTTCTATGGAGAATTGAGTCTGGGATGGTTGTTTTATTGCCTCTCAGGAGGCAAGTCCTTTTAGAAAGTGTTTTTCTATTGTCTTTCCCCCTCAAAGGTAGCACTGTTACTGTGGGAAGTGACTGACATCCCTTTTCCATCAAGCCTTTCTTCCTCCTTGAGCTGCTGAAGTGCTTTTGTCAACAAATATGAATAGATCAGCCACTGCTTTCTCTTAAAAAGCAAAACAAAAGTTCACTTCAGGCTCATAAGAAAGGACAGGAAAAAAAAATCCACACTTTTTAAAAAATAAAATCTCACTTTTGTATTCCTATTTTAATTACCTTAACTGTTCTTTCATGTACTAATCTTCAGACTTTTTTTTTTTTTTTAAATTTGTGAGCTCCACTTCATTTGTTAAGGTTTTTAAATCCTCAGTTGTTTGTTTCATGTTGTTCTCTTTTGGATTATTTTTCTAAAAAGATATTCTTCTCATAAGTTCCTTGCTCTGGCTACAGCACTTACATGAGAAGAAAAGCATGATCTCACTTTTCATGCTTATAACAAACAATTTTTTCAGCTGATCCAAAAATAAACTATTAAAAAAAAAAAAAAAAACAAAAAACAAAAAAAACACCTTTTGTGCCATGTTTCAGCAAGTTCTGATGTCCAGATAGGATCTAATAAGGGTTTAAGTTGAGGGTTGAAGTTGTAGGAGGTGGAAAAAATGAATTACCTGTCTACAAGGATTTACCTCTGCTCTCTCCTCTGACAGGAACTTGCTTAAAATTCCCCTTTTGTGGCTGTGCTTGTGAGGATCCCTCTCCCTGACCTCTCTGTTAATTTTTATTCACCTTTTTTCCTCTCGATGCCCTCAGCCTTTGTGCCCCCTCCTCTCTGGTGCATCTCAGGGGCTGTGGGATCTCTGCTCTCCTCTTCCCCCACCATTCCTGTCCCTCTGCATGCAGATGTGGTGGATGAGCTCCCAAAAAGCTCTGTGGGCAGATCTGGAGTAAAGCTGCAGAGTGTCCCTGTCAGCTCTGATACCTTAGGACTTTATCTTTTCTATTTCTATATATACAAATATATATATTTGTACTCCTGCAGTTCTTCAGTGTGTAACTCCAAACTCCACACACAGTGTGAGCTGCTGCTTCCCCACTTGGGGCAGACACAACAATTCCTCTCCAGGCCTGGCAGTCAAGGACACCTCACTGCCTCAGGCCAGAGAGATGGGAACAGAAGTGACTTGGGGGAGCAAACTTGGGGTCAGTGACTTCATTAGCTGAAGTTGTAATTGGGAGATTCACCCCCAATATGCAAATGGACCAAACTTATCAAAGTGTGAAAACCTGTGACCCATTGTCCATTTTTGGGTGTAGCCCCTGTGGGGCTTTGTCTGCCCTAAATGTACCTGAAGCCCTTCAATAAATAGAACATCTTTTTATTCCCTTCATTCTGTCTGGCCTCTGTTTTTAGGTAAACCCAAAAATGCATCAGCTCCTGCCTGAGCTTGTGCTGGGTTTTTAATTGGGAATAATTCCCTCAGTCTCCATAAGGAGGTAGGGAAGAACTATTCATAGGGAAACTCTGGTTGCTCTTTGGTTCCCAATCCAAAGCTGTTTTTGGTGTTTCACAGATGAGTGTGAGTGGAGTTCTTTTGGATAACCACACCTCTATTCCTCACTCACTGCAGACATCCTTCCCTTCCTGGAACGTTGTGGGGTTTTCTCCTCTTGGTGAGGAGGCTGAGGGTGCAAACGACTCCTTACACACCCGTGGGACCCTGTGGTTCCCAGTCTGTGTGTCCTTCCCACCCAGGAGTGCTCTGCTTTGCAGAGCCAGCTGCAGAGCTCCCTGCACATTCCTTGTTTTCTCCAGATCCCTTTGGCTTTGGGCCTGCCATCAACAGCTGCGGGTCCAATGGAGGGAAAGGAGAGGGCTTCATTATATTAAATATTTGCACAGACTTTTGCTTAATACATATGGGGATTTACAGTATTATTTTATGGATTTATTTTATGTATTTATTTCTGGATATTTTTAGCATTAAAAAAAAAAAAAAAGGAAAGAAAATTCACACATTGAAGATTATTCCATTTTGCACCTCTTTTGAATCATGCTGCTCTGTCTCTTCTCAGCAAAAGTGAAACACAACTTATCTGTGTGCAGCTAGGAGAACCTACAGGACAAGGTTTCCCCATAGAACCTTGTTTCTTTCAAATAAAGGCAAATTTCAAAGTGTTTGCTGTTCTGATTCACAGCTGGCAAGTAGAAGTTACATGAAGGACGTTGAGTTTCTCTGGTGTGAAGGGAGTGCAAAGCAAACCAGAGACACTTTCCTCCATTGTTTTTCTGTGGTTTAATGTCTGTACTGGGGACAGAGCTCCCAGAAAACTCCAGCAGAAAATAACAGATATTTTCCTCTGACTGACCTGGAATGGGGCGGGTTTAATGTGTGCCAAATCCTGATGTCCTTCCTCAGTCAAACTGCCCAAACCTGCATTAATAATGCCAGGAGGATGGGATAAAAGCATCAAAATAAAATCCTTCCAGTAAGAAAGTGTGAACCACCTCCAGCCTAGCCCAGAAAGGCGTTTTGGCTCCAGAGCTGATGGGTTTTGCCCCAGGGATGCTCTGATCCAAAGGGTTCTGCTGGCAGGAGAGACAGCAGGGCATGGGAGTGGAGTGTTGGATGAAGGGCAGGAGAAGAATGAATCCTCCTTCCCTGACCATCTCTGCTCTCATCCCAGGCAAATTAAACAGCAGGAAAATACGTGGAATCAAAACTTTCTTTCCAATAAACACTTTCAGAAGTGTATCTGAGGAGGTGATTTAGGAGCACAATGACACAGAAGTGTTTAATGAATCTAGACCTGTGCTGCTGCATTTGTATGGACTTTGCAGCAATAAAGTAGGTTAAAAGACAAATTAATTGTGTGCTTCCTCTCCAAGAGAAGGAGACCAGTGGTAGTTTCTATGGCAACAACTTGCAATTCATCCTATTAACTTTCTTATTGCAGGAACAATCAATAATGATACAGATCGCTTTAGGATAAAATATACATGAAGACTTAAAAAAATATATATTGTTTGCTCTACTTTCAAATCAAATCTGGTATGCTCTTGAAAAAGCAAAGACAATGTTAGAGAGAAGCACAACGTGGATTTGCCAGGAGGGGAAAAACCAGGTGAGTCAATTTGTTCCAAAATCCATCTTAGCAACTCGAGCAAACTGCTCAGATTAATTATTTTCTGAAATGTTTTGACATTTGTGCTCACTCTGATTGTGAAGGCTATACCTTATTTAAAGGTGTAAGTCTGTGTGCTGATATCTCTGCTCAAACCAGTCAAGTGCACTCACAGCCCCTCCAAGGACTGGTAGCTACTCCAAAAGGCTTTTGGAAGAGCAGAGCTCTCGGGGAGCAGCGTGACTGATGCTTCACCCTCTCAAAGAGCTACCACCGAGCTCTTTTGCACTTCATTTTTCAGGTGTGGAACAGCAAGAGGGATCCAGGCAGATCCCTCCTGCCTCCTGTGGCCCCAGCAGCAATGACAGCCAGGCTCAGCCTCCCTGCTGATGGGTTTGGTCTGCAGGACCCTGCAGAATTCTCAATTTCCCCCCATGTGATTATTGCAATTGCCAGGAGGTATCAATACCCTGAGGTTTACATCCCCTCCGTGGCATATCCTGACACTCCACTGGTTTTAAGGGCACTGAGCCAGCAGCAAAAAGCTCCTGAATCTGATTTATCAACAAATAAAAATATCATTAATCAGCCTCAAACTTTGCCTTCATTTAAAGAAAGTGCTGGTGAGAAGGGAATGGAACTTCTGAACTTCTGTGCTTACCAAATAATGCAAAAAAACAAAAAAAAAAAAACAAAAAAAAACCAAAAAAAAAACCCAAAAAAACCCAACCAAACCCTGAGTACTTTTGGCTGTTCTTGCATTAAAAGAACAATAAAATAACCAATATGAGAATCAATCTGTAAGTTTAGGGGTTTTATTAAAAAAAGGATGAACCGCAATTCCCAGAGGATGCATTTAAAAGCTCTGCAAACTCTCTCCTTGGAGACTTGGATTTTCCTGCCTTTTTAGACTTTTCCCCTACTTTTAGCTTCTGAGGATCTTAAAGGAAAAACTGTCACAGTGTCTTTGTGAAGCACTCAGTGAAACAGGAAGGCTCCTCCAACTCCAGCAAGGCTGTGCACACTCGGAGTCTTCATCCAAGCACTTCAGCTCTGTGATACACCCAGTCAAGGAGTTGTGAATCAAAAGAATCTCATCATAAATCGGGTTTGGGGTATGAAACCAATAAGTGAGGCTGCCCAGGGCTTGTTCTGTCGTTAGAGGATCCTGTGCAGGGTCTCTGGTGATGGCTCTGTGGGGATCTGGGTACAGGAAACGCTCGGAGCTGCAGAACGGAGCCGGCAGAGGCTGGAGAAGAAAACGGGAGCTGGCAACAAAAGCCAGGGCAACAGGATGCCATCAGCTGAGGTTGCTGCTGCCTCAGCTGCCACAGCCCACGCTGCTGGGTGAGGGTTGGGACTGAGTGACATGAAAGGAAAGAGAGGAGCCCGAGCAGTCGCTTGGAAAATAACTGAACACGCTTTGATGTTTGTTGCAAATGGCATTTCTCCCGTGGAGAGGAGCTTGCTCCTGAACTCCATCCATCCCAGGGGCAGCCCAGCAGTCAGGAAACTTGCTCCAATTGAGATCACAAACATAAAAAGCCTCTCTGAAAAATCCACGTGTAGACATTCCCTCTGGCAGGAGCTGCTGTCTGCACTTTCCATGGTGTGAAGTAGAGCAGCTCCAATCAGGGTGTGTGCACCTGGGTGGGAAAGGTGGCAGCCAGAGCTGGAGCCCATTTGTGAGGGTTTCTCGTGATAAAACACCCAGATGTGCTGAAGGATGGAGGGGTGAAGCCAGGCTCAAACCCCAAAACTATAACAGCAAGGGGAAAATAAAATTCCCTCTTGCCTCCTGTTTGAGATTTGCAATTTTGAATTCATTCCCTCTTGAATTATTGTACTCTTGCTCTATAAATTTGATGACCTCTGACCAGAAGAAATTAAGTTCAATGATTTTCTGGTTTGTTTGAATATGAGCCTCCCAGGGAACTGAATGTCATATAAGGCTACAATTTTTGGCATGCTAACTTACACCTCCTCAAAACAGGTGGCTCTTCAAATGATCATATTTTAAACTATTTCTGAAAAGCATTATGTATCCAACAAATTACATAGCAGGTAAAAAGGTCATGCCTTGGCTGTAATTTATTCAATAGGAACATTTATTTTGCTTTTTGATCAATAGCAGTTGTACCAATCCCTCTATTATCTTTAATTCACGTCACCTTTTCTTTTCAGTTAAGAATGTGAAGAATTGATTAAAAAAATGTCCCAATTGAATATCCATTTGGTTCAAGCTGTGTGATGTCAGTGAAAGCACAGCTCACGCTCAGTAGATGCTGAGTTACACCCACACTGTGATATTATCTCCGTTTTATGCATCTTCTATTTTCTGTTTTATCTGAAGGTTTGGTGCCCTTCCTGCTGCTCCCACAGAAAATTCCGCAGCCACTCCAGCACCTGGGATGCTCCCAATCTCCTCCGTACTTCCTTGAAGTTCCTCTGTGTTTAAATAATGTCAGCTTCAATTGTGCTTGAGATGAAGGTGGAGGAAAACTGAGGGATTGAGTCTCTGCTCTCATGGTTAATGCACTCTGATTTGGGATGAGGAGAGGTGTCAAGTTCAATTCTCTGCTTCAAATAAGGAGGATGGATTTGAACTTAAATCTCCTCTATCCCCATGATTAACCCTGGGCAGCTGAAGGATGGCTTTATTTCTCACTTTTCCCTTCTGGTTCTGGTCAGGAGAACACTCAGATCTCCTATCAGGAAAGGCTGGGGATGTTTGGCCTGGAGAAGAGAAAGCTCCAGGGAGAATTTCTTGCAGCCTTTCAGGACCTGCAGGGGATAGAGAGGGACTTTTGGAAAGGGATGAAGTGGGGGCAGTTGCTTTAAATTGAAGAGGGCAGGGTTAGAGGGGATACCAGGAAAAAATTTCCCCCTGTGAGGGTGGGCAGCCCTGGCACAGGTGCCCAGAGCAGCTGGGGCTGCCCCTGGATCCCTGGCAGTGCCCAAGGCCAGGCTGGACAGGGCTGGGACAGTGGGAGGTGTCCCTGCCATGGCAGGGGTGGCACTGGATGGGATTTAAGGTCCCTCCCAACCAGAATTGTTCTGTGATTCTGGGATTCCACCATGTTTTATGAATGGGGATTATTTCAATCCCTGTTTCACCTCAGACTGTCTCCATGGGAGCCTGTCAGAAATTTCAAAGGAACATGGCATTAAGGGTCTGGGAATGTTTCCTCTTCCCTGACAGTGCCAGGAGCAGGCCTCCACTGACATCACTGCTGAGCCTCCAGCCTGCTGCCAGTGCAATAAATCTCTTTTTTCAGAGGGTAACAACTCTGTGGGAAGGTCAGAGTGTCCCTCACTTGTCTCTGAGAGCATCCAGCATCCATGGAGAAAGAGGATGCCACGAATTCTGCAGCTGGTGGAGCTTCAGTGCTCGAGCACTACCCAAAATCTGCTCCAAAAACATGTGACCTTAATGTGCTCTGAGTGATTTCCAAAAGCAGCTTGACTGCTTTCCAGATAAAATATTGTGACTAGAGAAAGAAAGCAAGGGTTAAAAATGTGGGGTCAATAGTGATAATGATAAGATAATAATCATAAGATAATGATCATAGACCAGCTGTTGCTGAAAAAGTGTTTAATATTATGAATCATCAGAAGCCTTATAAAATATAGATTTGCCAGAACAATACCAAACAAAAATGCTTCTGTAATAATATTGAAATATGCAAAATTCACAGTTCCCTAGAGAATTCAATTTTTTCAAGGATAGGCCCAAATCTGTTTCCCTTTCATGAAAACCACACATAGACAGAAGTCCTGCCACACATAGACAGAAGTCCTGAAAATCCTATGTCCTTGCTTAGATTTATTTAAATCATTTAAATCATGATTTGTACTAAGTCAATGAAGATAAAAGTGTAAGATTACCCTGGTTGTAACATAACAGTGGTAGAAAATTCCAGATAAATTCTCATATTCTTTCTTCTTTTTACTGGGAAAAAAAAATGGAATTAAGAGAAATGCTGAACATGCCAAGCTGCACTAACAGGTGCTGGGGTAAACCTTAAATTTCTTTCCATGATTTATTTCCATGATTTATTTCCATGATATATATTCCTCAGCAATATTGCTGGAATTCAGCCCAAATTTGGAAGGACACAGAAGGAGCAATGCTGGTGAGGAAGCTGGGCAAGGACAGAGGTTGGGGGATATTTTCCATGTGGAATGTGTGTTCACACAGCCGGGAGGAGCCGAGCTGTGTTTTCCCAGAGCCATAACCAGAGGGTATCAGCTCTCCTGGTGTGAGATCCTGTAAGAAAATGAGGCACAAACAGCCCTTGCAAAGTTAAGCAATATCAATTTATCCCCCTGAGACAGAATAAGATAAAAATAACTCGGGGCCTGTGAGAATGGAGAGAAGCTGATAAATTGTTTTTAAACCCAAACCAAACGAAACAATCCCTTCAGAAGGTGAAACAGCTGAGCACGCCGGGGTTGGTGGGGAGATCACAAATCCTTGACCCTTCCCAGAACCCTTGAGCCTTCCCACCAAAAACCCATTTACTGCCAGGAGAGTTGCAGCACCGTCACTATTGGACACAAAATGAGTACACAGAAGCTTGGTAAGTTCAAAAGAGAAAAAGACTCTGTTTTATTCAAACATCTGGTATTTATAGAATTCCAAAGGTGACCATGGATTGGAGGATGGAATTAACAACTCTCCAACCACACTGGTCCAAAGATCAATCAATCATTTCTCTCCACCCACAGAGAAATGTGTAAACTGTTCTATTTCTACATGAAATTGTGTGGGAACTCTGACTCTCAAATATGTAAACATTATCAGATGTTTTATGAGAAGTTTAAAACTTTTAAAAGAACTATAAAAGAAAACTTAATGCTTTTAAAAATCAGGGCAACACAGCACTTTCCTTTGGCAACTCCCAATTGCTCTGAGGGAAACTGGAGCTGCTTTGGCCCCACTCTTTTAAAGCTGAGCTGAATGTGATGCCTTCAGTTTTAGCTTTCATATTTCCCAGGCTCTGCACTGCACTGGTGTGACTCTGAACTCCAGATAAAGTGTCAGCAGCTCTCCTCACAGCTCAGGCACACAGAACAATCCTTTTCCAGCCCCAGAACCAAGGACAGCGCTGCAGCTTCAGCCCAAAGAGTGCAAACAGCAGGGAATGGAGGAGAGCAGCCTGGGAGGGTGGGACTGCAGCACCTGGAGCTGGAATTGGGCAATGAACCCCAACGTGGAAATGGACCAGAACTTATAAAAGTGTCAAAACTCCTGACTCTGAGTCCATCTGGGGTGAAGCCATGGCCAGGCTCTTGTCCTGCTCAAGGTGCATCCTTTGAAATGGACCAGAATTTATAAAAGTGTGAAAACTCCTGACTCTGAGTCCATCTTGGGTCCATCTTGGGTAGAGCCATGGCCAGTCTCTTGTCCTGCCCAAGGTGCATCCTTTTAATAAATACCTTTTAATAAATCTTAAGGACCTTTGAAGGCCTTTTAATAAATCCCTACTTTATTCCTTTAACTCTGTTCCAGGCAGCCTCTCAAGGCATCAAATGAAACAGCAAATCCTCAGGGGCCCTGTCTGGAGGGCACACGGTGCTGTGCAGCTCGGGGTGGCAATGTTCCCACCTTACAAACATCATTTATATTCACATTACCTCCCTTCTCTTCCCAGGAAATCTCTCCTGAGACCCTGCACAGCCCCCTGAGCCCTGCCAACACCCTGTGCCACTGCAGTCTCACTCCCCAAGGGATGCTTTTCCATTTTTCCTGGAAGTTCCAGCAGCTTTGGGTGCTTCTCTCTGCTTGCTCTGCATCCTCACCGTGTGGAAAACACTGGCTGCTGTCGAGCTGCAGGGTCAAATAATTTCCCTTGATTCACAGAATTCACAGAAAATAATTCCCCTTGATTTGGTGACAGGAGCTTTGAGTGGTGCAGGGTTACTCTGGGCAGGTAGTGAGTGGCTTTAGGAAGGACCTGGAGATAGCACAGATTCAGAAAATGACATTTTAATCACGCCTTGAGCAATTTGCTAATTGCATTCAACAGCACTTAGAGGAAAAACAGGAGCTGTCAGGGTTTTGTAGAGACAAGAAGAAAATTGGTTTGGGGACACCACTGATTATTACAAATACCGAGGTGTCACATTATCCAGAAAAAGCACAGTGGAAAATCCTAGCAAAAGTCAGATTTGCAATTTTCTCTCCAACTTTTTTTTGGAGTAAATTTGATCACAATTTTATACTTTTTTTTTTCTTTTCCATGCAGAAGGTTTTTTTTTTCTATATTTAAGTATGTATAATGGATCTGCTAAAAACCATCAGAGACCATTAAGCCAGAGAAGCATGAAATCAAGTAGAAATTATTATTTTAATTCTATGCACTTGTGCATAACAGTATGAACATGGTGCCAAGTAAACATTCATCTGAACTCCAGCTAGTACTCAAGGCAGTAACCTGATTTTCAGTTTGGAAGCAGGGAATACACCCCTGCACACATTTCAAGAGATTTAGGTGCAAAGCCCAGCTTGTGTATATTCTGACAGCAAAAGAAAATGTCAATTACTCAAAAGCCATTTTATTATTAAAGAAACTCTTCAAATGGCAGCACTGGGCCTTGACAGACAAGGATCCATCTGGGAACTTTGCCAGTCATGTGTGGGTACAGAAACCTCAGCTGAGAGCTCATTGACTTTGAGTGATGCTGTTTCATGGTGAGCAGGTTTAGGGTCTGCATCTCCCAGGTCATTCCTAAAGGGAATTTCCTGCTTGCCTGGGTGCAGCTTGTGGCAGGGATCCCTGGTGTGCTCCAGGCACAGGAAAATAAAGATTATTAAAAGAATGTGATTTGTTCTGCCTAGCATTGATCCTGTAGGTGAGGCAAAGGTACACTACAAGGTCATTTGAATGTTTACTTAGCTGGTGATGGACAACTGGACAAAGAGGAGGATTCTGTAAACCTAAAGAGATCAAAACCTGATATTTTGTTTTGGAGACAAAATCTTATGAGACCTGGATGTCATCCTCCTAGAAAGTATAATGTTTCTCCTCTGCACCAGGACCATTCTAGACTCCAACTTGCTGTAGCTGCACGTTATAGGAGAGTTTGGTGAAAGATTTTGGATAATTTTTTTCAATCAGCAGTCGTGACTTACCATTCTCTGATTCTTCTGCTAATTCAGATGTCATGCTCAGAGCTTAGGCACAGAACCTTGTTCCATCTGCCTTCCAGCAGTGCTGCTGTGCAGGCTCCACACTGAAAATGTGTTCAGG
Organism: Vidua macroura; assembly: GCF_024509145.1. Lineage (NCBI taxonomy): Eukaryota > Metazoa > Chordata > Aves > Passeriformes > Viduidae > Vidua > Vidua macroura. Next base: position 3,130,258 of record NC_071583.1, read on the forward strand.
AAACCTTTCTATGTGCTCAAGGCATTTTCATTTCATGAAAACGAAATACATTTTCATGTATTTTATTACATGAAAATAACCTCATTTGCCAGAACCTGGAGAAGACACGGGGTAGTGGCTGCAGGTCAGCTCTGCTTTCTTATTTCTGTGTGCTCATCTTGAGGAAGGGGCTTGTTTCACATCTCCACACTTCTGAGTGAAAATGGAAAAAAAAGGTTGCTCACAACTTGGATTCACTTGAAGGGCTCATAAATATGGATGTTTGTAGCAGTGATCATATGATGGGGAAGGAGCAAAATATACTTGACTCTATAATCATGTAGACTTGAGGTCTTGTATTCAGTGTCGTAGTGAGAAAGGGAAACCTGCTAAACCCTCTCCTCATTCCTCCACCACAAATCTGTTCTCTTAACTTGCCAACACCAAAAAACTTCCTACCAATACTCCAGAACTCGTGCTGAGCTAAGAAGTGAGGGGGTTCTTCCTTTCTCCTTCACAAGGACCCAGGAAGAGCAGTTTACTTACAGCATGAACATCCCAGTGATTTTCAAGCTACAGCAGTTTTCCTCACCAACAGCTGTCTCAATTATCCTAAAAATGCTCAGACGTGATCTGGAAAATGAGTCCTTGCCTCCAAACAGAAGTTTGCTGTACACTGAGCTAAGAATAGGTGAACTTGTCTGGATGCTTCCTTGGGCCTGTCACATCGTGTTTGCCAGGCACATTCATGAGCAGCAATGCTCACAGTGAAAATGGAATATATTAATCACAAGCAGTCTGTTTTAAGTGCTGCTGCCTTGTCTCCCTGGCCCACCCTGCCACTCTTGCTTCCCTTTTTGGAGCAGCTTCCACGGAAAGATGAATTTCCTCGTGAAAATTCCTGGGCTGCAGACGGAGCTGATTTAGCTGTGTGGTGGCTGAGGCTGAAGTGCTGATGGGGCAGGATGTGCCAGGCTGTGGCTGCACTCTGCTCTCTGTCCAGGCAACACAGGAGCTCCCTTGGAGGGTTTCAGGGAGATGAGTCCCAGCCCTGTTGGGTTCAGGGCTGCTACTGCCACATTTACACTCGATTTATTCATTTTACAGACAAACATTTTTTTTGACAGGGAGGGAACTATGGTGCTTCTAGAAAGATAAGTTGATAATGCTCTGTTTACAAGCTAATTTATTAATTTATCTGTTACAGTGTTTGAAAGCTGTCACAGCTCAAGGGTGACAGCTTTCAAACCCTTTTTGGACAGGGATTGAAACCCAGGGCAAAAGGGGCATTCCCCAAGGGTCTTTATGGAACCTGCTGAGGAGACTCTAATCTGGGTTCCCTGAAGCCCAGACTGGTACTTGAGGCACACAGAAATCTTCCTTCACTTGTCTCACTGCATTTTAAAAGGGCTCAGAGGTGATTCCTGGGGGTGTCAGCAACCTACTCACACCTATTAACAAATTCCACAGACAAAAGGTGGGAAAAGAGTAGGGCACCAAAGCTCAGCTTTATGGGGTAGGAAAACACCTAGAAGGAGCAAGTGAAAAGGAGAAAGTCCTCCTAAGTATTCTGTGACTCTCAAGTGTGATCTTCATGAGCATCCACAAAGAGCAGCAGCAACTGGCCTTTCCTTCCTTCCCAGGTAAATGATCTGATTTAGCAGATGACTCGTTAAAATTGAAAGTTGAATATTACAGCACCTCTTCTCCTTTGTTTCCAGGTTGGTTTAATGGTCTGGTTCAACCCTCAGACCAGAACTGCACTGGGCCATTCCCATTGGGTGAGAAGTGGAGAAAAACTCCTGTAGTTGCAGTGTAAAATGCAAAGTAAAGCAGCTCAGCCCTCATGCTGCCCTGCAGCATGGAAATAAGTGGCTGTAAGGAAAGGATGAAACAATATTTCCCCGTTTCCCCTACTTTTCTGCCTTATTGATGTTGTCTGTGCTGCCCTTTGCTCTGTCATGTTCTTCCCTGGCTCGGGAAGGAGGAGGATTCCCTGGAATACTAAAGAGCTGCAGGCAGCTAATGAATAACAAAATGGAGAGCACAGCTTCCCAGAATCTGTGGTTGCAGAAAAAGCCTTACAGGAGTTCAAGGCACCTGAAATCCCCAAAATTTCCACGTGGGGAAAGAGGCATCTCTCTTCTCACTGTGTGAGAAGGGGCTGTGAGCTCAGGAGGGTCTCTTGATGGTGTTAGAGTGGTGACATCTCCCATAGTGACACCTTTCAGCCCTGCTCTTGCACTTTTAAGGCCACTTGGGTCTTTTAGGACAGTTCCAGCCTTGGTCTTGCAACCTGTGTGGTTGAATTTCCTGATCCTGAACTCTGCTCTCTAAAATACTGAACAAGAATAGTAAAAATGTACCCCACATTATTGTCCTAATGGGGAGCTTGCTGATCTGTTTAGCTGATTGCCATCAATGAAATTTGCTTCAGAGCAGTGAATCTGCAAAATTCACCCCTTAAACTCATAGTCTAAGTCAAATACAAGCCATACAAGAGAGGATCAGACATGTGATTGTCATCAGAAACACCAGCTGGGAAATTGAACAGGGATTAGGAGTAGGATCTTTAAAAATGTTTCATAATTTGAAGCATAACAAGGAAGAATTATGTCAAAAGCTTATTCGGAACAAGATAAGGAAAGAAATGTGCAATAATGCCTTTTAAATTTCTGGTAAGACTCTGTATTTGTTTTTAGCACAATTCTCCTAAAAAACAGGTGATATCACTGTTGCTGCTGCATTGAAATCTTTCTGCTCCTCAGACAAGGCTCAGCACTGCAGATGCTCTCTGAGACCACCTTGTCCCTGCTGTGGTGGCCAGGAGATCAGCCCCCTTTGCTCACCAGAGACAGTTTTTAGCAAAAAAAATGAGTGTTTGGCTGCTCAGCTGAGACCACTGAGATTTCAAAAGAACCAGCAGTCGAGCCAGAGAGAATTTCTGTAGACAAACCTGAAATACAGAAGAAAGCAGCTGAGTGGATAAATTGAATTCCTTGTACATAAGAGTAGACATCTCCTGTGGTTTTGGTTGGACACTCCCAGTTAAACCCAGTTAAACCACCTGCAGGTCAGTCCTCACAAACAACACACATGCAGCAAGAGCAGAGCCCCTGCATCCTTGCTGGAAGTAGGAAAAAGGAATATTCTGCAATTGCTTAAGTCTCTTCCCAAGCAGGGAACTGTTCCCTCGGAGCACATTCCTTGGCCTCTGGAATACCCTGGGATCAGCCACTTAGCCTGCACACAAATCAATATTTTTTATAAAATCACAGAATCATGGACTGGTTTGGGTGGAAGGGACCTCCAAGCTCATCTCATTCCCTCATGTCCTTGCCCTGGCATGGGCAGGGACAGCTTCCCCCAGCCCAGGCTGCTCAGATTTGCATTTAATCCCTCAGGTACACAGCTTTGGGCTGGTCACAGGCCAGCAATGCAGCCAATCACTCTGTCTTTCAATTCTTCCAGAAATATCAGCATATTTTGGGAAAAGAACTGAATGAATGAGTGTTGGCATGCCTGGAACGTGTTATCTCCCCAGCGTGGTTTGCTGTCCCTTACAGAAGATGGCAGAGACAAGAGGAAAAGCAACGGAATCGAGAATTTCAAAGTCTCTAATTAATTTGGAGCTTTTAATTCAGTTTCCAACAATAGGAGCAGCCTCCAGTTCCTCCTGGGTTGCCATGGATTAGGAAAGTTTCAGTGCTGGTTCCCAAATCCTGGTGCTTATTAACACTCAGCTGGCTGGGGCAAACCCGGGGAGGAGATGTTTGGGGTGATTGCAGGAGTTCAGATCTTCTGGGCTGCCTGCAAACGTCATTTTAGCCCTAATGTAACAGAGACATCAGAGTGAAGTATTGATTAAACTGCTCGAGCAGGCAGGCTGGAAAGCTCAGTTTGGAGGTACAGCTCTGAGGATTTCTCCCAGCAAACAAGCAGCCCCTGACAGCACCTGCCACGGGGCTGGTGACATTCCCAACCTCTGCTGCTGCAGGAATCTCCTGGGCTGCAGCAGCAGGAGACCTGGGGCAGGCTGCTGGCCCTGCTCAGTGCTACCACCTTCATTACACCCACTGTCTGAGGGGTTTTAGATGTTAAAGATTTTTTTTTTTTTTTCCCTCCCTGCTGCTTCTTTTCTCTGTTCCACGCTGCTGGCACCAGCTCTGCTCCATTTCCAAATGCCTTTCCCCTGGATAATTCTAATTGCAATCTCTTTTGCAGGTTACTTTTGTTGTGACCTCTGAATTTCCTGAATTTTTGACACTATTTTTGTTGGCATGTTAGAAAGAATAAAGCAATAGAAAAAACAACAGAGAAGGATGCCAAAATGGCATTTATTTATTGGACTTCTTCAGCCCCTTGTGCTCTTTGCAGAGCAAACCCAAATTATTCCCACTTGATGCCTTTTCCCCATGCCAGTTTTTCTATTTGACTTTCCTTGCTGTGACCTTGGAATTACTCAGTGGGCACTGCTTACAACAGTAGCCAGAGCAACAAAAACCTCTTCTGCCTATTGGAAGAGAGCTAAAATTGCTGCAAAATCACATTGTGGATTTCAAGTATTTACTTGGGTTTAACAATTCTTATAATTGTTCATGTTATGTTAAAATGCAGGAGGCAGCTGAGAGGTTCTGAAGCTTTCCTTTAGAAAAGATGGAATCTCCAGTTTGTTAGAATCTTGGAATGGTTTGGGTTGGAAGGGATTTTGAGCCCATCCAGTGCCACTTCTGCCATGGCAGGGACACCTTCCACTGTCCCAGGCTGCTCCAAGCCCTGTCCAACCTGGCCTTGGGCACTGCCAGGGATCCAGGGGCAGCCCCAGCTGCTCTGGGCACCCTGTGCCAGGGCCTGCCCACCCTCCCAGGGAGGAATTTCTTCCTAATATCCAATCTAAAACTAACTTCCTTCTTCATAAGACCATTCCCTGTGTCCTGTCCCTCCATGCCTTGTCCCCAGTCCCTCTCCAGCTCTCCTGGAGCCCCTTCAGGCCCTGAAATGTCTCTGAGCTCTCCCTGGAGCTTCTCCTCTCCAGGTGAGCAGCCCCAGCTTTCCTGCCTGATTTTTCTCTCTCTTGAACCAAAGCTACTCCAGGAGGAGCAGCTGCTGAGGAGCTGGGCTGCTCTGATGCCTTGTGCAGGCTGCCCTGGAGCAGAGGCTGGGCAGAGTCACAGAATAAAGCAGGGATTTATTCAAAGGATCCCCTCCATGGATCCACCTTGGGCAGCACCAGAGCCCAGCCAGGGCTGCACCCAAGAGGAACCAAAATGGTCCCAAAATGCACGAGCGCTCCCGGGGGCTCTCACTGGGATCAGCTCTGCTCCATTTGCACCTTGCAGTTCATTGTCCCATTCCAGCTTTAGCCCAGGCACTCCCATCCTGCTTGTTTTTCTCTCTCCAGCCCACGCTGTTTGTGCTCCTGGGCCTGAGCTTTGGATCATTTGTCCTTGGTGCCCAGCTGGAGCAGGAATTGTTTTGTCTCCCTGCTCTGTGCAGAGAGCTCACCATGTCCTGATATAAATCCCAGACCCACACCCTAAAGCAGCACAGAATGTGAGAAATAGAAAAGCTCAAACCTGGGGCATCACCGAAGGAACAAATTCCAGTGTGGTCCTTTGCTGCAGTGCTCAGCTCAGCAGGATTTGCCTTCACCAGGGCTTTTTAAATTATATAATCTAAAACCATCTGAATAGATAAGAGAGGTGATTGATTGCTGTGTTATTACTAATAATACTTTAGGTTAAATTGCACTTTTTTTTTTTAATCTGCCCTATGTCCTTCTATGCTCCTGTTAATAAATTTTAAATCCATCTTTTGATTTCATGGAGAATTTTAAATTGGTTCCAAAGTACAATTTATTGGACAAAATTGAATCTATGGTGATTTTTCAGGTATAATGTAACACCCTAAAAATTTTTGAACATTATAACAGGGCTGTGCTGCAAGAAACCTTATTTAGAACATAAAAAAGCAGCACAATCTCTGTGAATATTGGCTACATTAATACCTAATTTAATTAGTTCATTAGTAATATGAACATATTTCTGCCTTTACTTTTTCCCTACTAGTATTACGAAAGCTGGATCCTTATCTTACCCAGTTTTTTAATTTAATATGAATTTATTCCTAAGCATTCCTTCCATGATAACTGATAACTGATAATTTCAAATTCTGCCCGAAAGAGGCACATAAACAGACATTAAAACCCACAGCTAACATTGTGAGGTGGCAGTGAAAATTTAATGGTGGAGATATAAATTCAGCCTAATTTTATTGCAATTCTTCAGGAATCCTTTTTTCTAAACATTGCATCAATTTCCAAATCCATTTGTTATCCATTATATCAGAGGATAATGAAACCATTTAATACACTATAGCCTGTCATATATACTTCTCTTGGTGTTTCATTTTAATTTAGCTTACTTAGGAGACACTTAACTGATTGTCATTCTTAAATTTAATAGGCAAAATCTATCTTTATCTTGTTCTTTTCTGTAGATTAATATTAATCTTATTCTGTGATAAGTTTCTACCATTAAGACAAAAAGGATTTCTTGAAAAAAAACCCAACTCTTGGCTGGCAGAATTGTCTAGACCACGTGCTAGGGATGAAAATATAATAAATTCTCCAGCTTTGTGGAATGGTGCAGCCTGGGAGAAGACAAAATGAGATGGTCAAAATTAGCCCAAAAAATGGGGATATCCGCACCACCCTAAGGCTGAGTTAACATAATAACTGCTAGAAAATAAAATACACTAAGATAATAAATGGGAGAAATTGTGGATGCCCCATCCCTGGAAGTTTTGTGTGAGTCCGAGAAAAGAGAAGAGGGTCAGAAAATCATGGAACTGTTATCCAGCTTCGTCTTTAGGAATTTTTGCAAATACAGGGGTTAACCCCAGTGCACCCCCAGTATCTTGGAGAGCTTTGGCCAAGGAAAAGGGAAAATGTCACAAGTGAGACCTTGCCCCTGTCCTCCCCCACCTCTTCACCGTGGAAGAACCACCCAGAGCTGCACTTTGATGATGCCAACTCCTCCGAGGTGTTTTTTAAAGCTTCAGGAAAGCCCAGTGAAGATTTGTGTGGAATGACCCCGTCCCCACCCTGATTGCCAAGGCGTGAGCAGCTCTGGGTGAGGGCAGAGCTGAAACTCTTGGTGCCACTTCAGGGAGGTTTGGGAACCCCAGAGAGGGATCCAGGGATGAGTGGAATGTCCCCAGGCCTTGTCACAGCCACAGGGCTCTTCACCTTGACATGAGGCATGGAGAGCAAACGTGGGCTTTGCTCTCAACCCTGCCTCACGTGTCCTTTCCTTTCTTATTTCTCTTTTCTCTTCCTCTTTACTTTCTGTTTAGCAAAACCCTGGTTTAATCATCCAAAACTGCATCTCTGCAACACTGCTGTGAGCCTGAGACCAAGGAGAGGTCAAAGCAAAGCCCAGCCAGCCCAGTGCTCCCCAAAACTGCCAGATTTTGCAGTGCCTGACAAGAGTGAGCTGCGCTTCAGCTCCTCCAGCTGCCTTTGTGAATTTTTAAGTGAGTTTGGGAGCAGTGGGGCAGTGCCAGGAGGCTGGGAAAAGCAAATGTTGTTCCAGTATTTAAGAGTGAGATGTGATGACCCTTGTAATTACAGGTTTGTCAGATTGGTACTGGGTCTGGAATGGCTGCTGGAGAGTTTGATTAATAAAGGATTAATGGTAGAAACCTAATTAATGCCAATCAATGTGAGCTTAGGGAAAGAAGATCTTGTCAAAATTGCTTTTTTTTTTCTGAATGAGATTACAAATTTTGTTGATAACCATGGTAATGTCCTGTAACAACCTTCTACAAAACATCTGACTTGGTGCTGCATGACTGATTAAAAACCAGAGAGATACAAAACAAACAGATCACATTAAATGGGGCCAAAACTGGCTGACAGGGCTCAGAATAACTCTAAGTGACCTTTACCAGCCATGTAATTCTTTTGCTGTTTGACTCCATGAATTTCTCATTGTTATTTTGGCTGTTGTATTTATGATTTCAAAGGAAGAAAAAAAGCTGATTTATTGTGGCTGTAAATCCTTTAGTCTTTTCTGCAAGCTGATGCCAGGCCTTGCAGGAAGAGTGGGTTGTGAGCATTTTAACTTCATTTTGGCCAGTGGAAGCTCCATAAGTATAAATACGTGGCCCTTAAAATGGAAAAGTTTGGACCATCAGGCAAGAAATCATTCAAGTTTCAATCCCTCCCTGTGAACATGGAACACAAGTAGCAGAAGAGCTTTTTTCTGGTTTAGTAGTGGAGAGGAGCTGAAATCACTCCAGAAATATTGTCACTGCTTAGAGTTTAGGTGATTAAATGTTGGGCAGTGGGCTGTGGCTGATTCTCTGTCAAACTCAGGCTCCAAGTTTTCCGAGTTTTCCTGGTTCCCTGAAGAATTAATTCAGAAATAATTAATGTGAACCTGCACTGGGCAAAGCACTGGAAATGCCCTCCAGCCTTTCCACCTGGCTGGAATCAGGCTGCAGGAGAAAAACCACCCCAATTAGAGAGCCCAGATTTGTGTTGTGTCGTGTTTAGTGCTGCCAGGGGGGCTTTGGGATGCTGGGGTTGCATTTGTTGGGTTTGTATTTGCTGTTCTCACCTGCAGCCTTGAGGTCTTGGACCTGCAAGATTTAGGTTCAGTGGCAAACAGAGCCAGAGCACCTGAATCATCTTCTCCTTTCCTCCAAAAGATTAATTATTAACCTGCATTAAAAAAAAAAAAATAAGAAAAAGAAAGGGAAAAAAGGGGAAAAAAAAGCATCAAATGTAGAGTTGTCTTTATAAATATCTCCTGAGCCTGAGATAAAAGGGATAAGGCTGGTAGGACATCTGAGGTGTAGCCCAATTAACCAATACTTTTATGTTCAGCTGTTCTAATACAACATTTCTTCAGTATTTTAATAAACCTTAGCCATACGTTTGAGGTGGTTATTGCAAGGAGATTAAAGCTGAGGTCCTTAAAACCTCCAACAATCTTTTCCTTTTTATTAGACAGTATTGTGTTCTAATAATGTTAAAACCTTTTAATTCAGCGAAATAAATTCACTCAGAAATTAATACAAGAGAACTGTCATTTATCTTTTACCTGCAAGAGAGGAAATTAAAATTGACTTTCCAGAGGATCCTACAGTAATGCTGGAGCCATTTTCAAACTTTGGTCAAGAATATTACAGAGGCACTTTAAGTTTGTCTCAAGGATTCAAATCTCAGATTATATTGAATTATTACGTAGTGAAATATAAATAAATGAAAGTAGAGGATGAAAATCTGGCCTTTTTTGTAGTAAATAGGAGCAGTGAGGGGGCTGTGTGGGATGCACCAAAAAAAGCCTGGAGCTCACAGAGGTGTTTGATCTGTATTTTTTTTCAGAAATTCAATATCTGCTGACTTTCCTTCAACAATATCCTCTGTCTCATGGCCATGTGACACTCAGCTGTCGAGCACAGGGACCTCAAGGTTCTCAATACAAGAGTTGATTCCAAAATACTTTATATTTTGTTGAAGAGTTTGAGGGAACCAAGTAGAAAAGCTCTAGCAGTGAGAAATTATAAAGGAAATGAAAGTTTGGCCATTACACCATGACTTTTAAAACACTGTTACCTCCCCTGGGGATGGCTGATATTGAAGGAAGCGAATTTAAAAGAATGTGGTTCAAGTGATAAAATCCACATACCAAACTGCAAATGATTGTCCTGTTTTTATTATTCACATTATGATTCCCAAAACACCATTTTTTCCTGGTGCTTTAATTATTTTCTCCACCGAGTCTTCCAAAGGTTCATTTGAGGCTTGTGAACCTAAGAAACTTTTTTAATAAAAGATAATCAGTGAGCAAGATTGTTTTGCAGGGCTGATTCTCTCAGGTATTTCCAACACCAGTGATAAACCCTACAAGTCCATCTGCAGAAAATGTGAGTTTAGCCTGCGACCAGGATAAGCACTAATCCCAGCTGGAATTGGCTGTAAAACCTGACAGCTGATTCAAATAGATTGAACTCTCCTTTCTAAACATCCTGGGTGTGAGAATCCATAAAGTTTCCAATGGGATTAGATTTGGGACAAATCCCTCCTTCTGAGAGAACCTGGTACAGGTGCCCAGAGCAGCTGTGGCTGCCCCTGGATCCCTGGCAGTGCCCAAGGCCAGGCTGGACACTGGGGCTGGAGCAGCCTGGGACAGTGGAAGGTGTTCCTGCCCTGGCAGGGGGTGGGATGGGATGGGCTTTAGGGTTTTTTTCCAACCAAAACCATTCTGGGATTGTGATGGGACACCAGCACTGCTTCTCCAGAACTTCTCATGCCTCAGGTTTCAGCTTTTCTATTTTTGACATTCTGTGCTGCTTTAGTGTGCAGTTCTGGCCTTCACATCAGGGCATGGTGAGCTCTCTGCACAGAGCAGGAGACAAAACAATTCCTGCTCCAGCTGGGCACCAAGGACAAATGATCCAAAGCTCAGGCCCAGGAGCACAAACAGCGTGGGCTGGAGAGAGAAAAACAAGCAGGATGGGAGTGCCTGGGCTAAAGCTGGAATGGGACAATGAACTGCAAGGTGCAAATGGAGCAGAGCTGATCCCAGTGAGAGCCCCCGGGAGCGCTCGTGCATTTTGGGACCATTTTGGTTCCTCTTGGGTGCAGCCCTGGCTGGGCTCTGGTGCTGCCCAAGGTGGATCCATGGAGGAGATCCTTTTAATCAATCCCTGCTTTATTCTGTGACTCTGCCCAGCCTCTGCTCCAGGGCAGCCTGCTCAAGGCTCAGCTGCACGTGCTGCAGGTGAGAGCGTGGCCACCCTCCCTCGCTGGGATACCCCAGGATTGGGATGGAGCAGAGCCCCTGCTCCCAGTGGAGGTGGTGTGGCTGAAATGAATGTTAACAGGGGACATGCACCAGCATCGAGGGGAGTATTGGCTTCATAGTGTGCTAATTAAAAAATATTCCCCTATTGTACCTTACCCCACTCCTATAACCAATTTACTCTGCAGAACTGATTAGCATACTAATAGCCTTCCCTCCAGCTCACAGATAGAACTCCAGTTGAGAATATCCATTAAATCTGAAGTTATACAACCTGTGAGGTGCAATAAGAGAAGGAAAACTTCTTAAAGTAAGGCTTCCTTTGGAATGAGTTTACTTTGTTACCACTTTCTGCTTTCCAGCTTTAGTTTTCAATGCTCACCTAGCAGCAATTCCCAGGTGTGCAGTGCTCAATTCAATACCTAAAGACATCTTTCATCATGCACTTCCTTCCTAAATTAACTCTTAAATTTGACTTATCTGTCTCTTTGTCTAATTCCCCTTTTCTCTCCCTCCATTGATTTGAAGCTTTCCCCTTCCCTTTTCCCTCTGTTATCTTTACTTTTCCTCTTTTCCCAAGGTGTGGAAATGTCTGTGCCATTCTTCATCGCTTTCACACAGCCCTGCTCCTCTGCTTCAGAAGGACTCAACCCTGGAAGTGTTCTCAATGAGGAATACACTTCAAAAAGAGCAAGGCTGGGTGAAATTTTACTATCAGTGCTGCTTCCTGGGAAATCCCTGCTTTCTAATTGTTTTCCACACCAAAAAAAAAATCCCATTCACAAGAGAAAGAAAAGAAGAAGAGAAGAGAAGAGAAGAGAAGAGAAGAGAAGAGAAGAGAAGAGAAGAGAAGAGAAGAGAAGAGAAGAGAAGAGAAGAGAAGAGAGGAAAAGAAAAGAAAAGAAAAGAAAAGAAAAGAAAAGAAAAGAAAAGAAAAGAAAAGAAAAGAAAAGAAAAGAAAAGAAAAGAAAAGAAAAGAAAAGAAAAGAAAAGAAAAGAAAAGAAAAGAAAAGAAAAGAAAAGAAAAGAAAAGAAGAAAAGCCATTATCACAACTTTGACACAACTTGACTCCAAACAATAAATATTTTGATGCAAATGTTCTCTAATAACATTCAAGCTACAGTTTTTGTAGATCCTCTTTTCATTCTCTATGGCTCATCTGGGATGTCAGTAGCACCAGGATTTCACTCAAGGAAATTCTCATGGAATTCTTCTTGTAGGAACAGGTCTCAGGAAAGCAGCTGCTCTACAAGAGCTGTTTTGGAGGTCGGAGATGCCCCTTTGAAGTCACCAGGCTGATCACAGGAACCTGAAACACTCAACACGCCCATCTCTGTAGCAGGTTAAACCATGGTGCCATTGGCAAAATTCCCCCAAGGCTCCAGACGTCACCAAGGCCTTGGCAAACTCAACTGGGAGAGCAAAAGTTGGAATACAAAGAAGTATCTCAAAGGAGCATCACAGTCAGACAACACTTCCTTCCTTCAGGCAGAAGATAAAGACATGTAAAAATGTGAATGCAAAGAGATATTTTGGTTAAATGGGTTTCAGTTATTCCAACTGATCGGAAGGTTGCAGCTTCCTCTGACAAGGACAGCAGAGACACCTCAGACTGAGGCAGAAATGCTGGCAGGGACTATCTAATAACCAGCTCCCTGATGTGATGGCAATATCCTTTTACTTGTACTGAGTAAGTGTCAAAATACCTGCTTGCTGAATAACATAAATTGCATGGAGCTATAAAATTCAAAATAGACTCAAGTTTGAAAATCTCATTTTTTTTTCTGCCAAACTCTTCTAACCCCTTCGTCTTGACACAGTAGTGCTTTGAGAAACCTCTGTGGCTCTGCCTTTACCTGTGGGGGCTAATATAGAAATAATCTACCTGTAATTAAAAAAGATAGATATCTTCCAGCTCGAAGATTACAGCTCATTACTTCCCCTGGTCTCATGTGAAAACCCTCTCATCTATCTTGTCAAAAAATGCAATCCAGGAGCCTTTCCTCTTTGAGAAGCACAAAGGTTTTGCAGAAGGACACTTGATGGGAAGAAGAGTTTGTGCTTGAGAGAGAGGGAGAGAAGGTTCTGCCTTCTCTCAAGGTGTCACTCCTTGAGCACCTGGCCAAGGGGTGACACCAATCACCTTGGGCTGGCTCCAAGGAAACCTGGCTGAGGTCACTTTGTCACCAGCTCAGCCCGTGTTGCTCTGCAGAACGTGCTAACAGATATGATTTGTCACAACTTTATTGCAAGGAAAAGTAGGAGCTGAGGAGAATTCAGGGTTATGTGTCCAAAGAGGGGCTGTGTCCTTTGCTCTTTCTCCTTGGTGGGAAGAAGCCTCTCCTCATCACCACGAGGAGACGAGGGCAGGGAGGGCTTTTCTCCATGGCAAACACAGCAGCTCGTGCTGGGTGAGCTGTGACTGCAGAGTGGCAGTGTCACCCGGCCAGGACAGCCCAGGAGAGCTGCCAGTGTGCCCTCTGTGCTCTGGGGATTGATGGGGAGGGACCCAAACTGCTTTGGTGTCTCAGGAAATTGCAGCTGGCGGCGATTGCTCCCAAGGAGCTCAGGCAGGTTGTTCTGAAATGCCTCCAGTTGCCTCCTGCTTCCCAACAGGATAAAAATCTCCCTAATGGATTATTGAGAAGTTTGGAGCAATCTGGTCTAGCACAAGGTGTCCTTGCCCATGGCAAGAGATGATCTTTAAGGTATTTTAAAGCCCAAGCCATTCCATGGTTCTTTGATGAATTTAAATCAAAAAATTCCAAACCAGAGCTGGGTAATGAACGTTTCAGCACATGCTGTGCATTACAAACTGTGGTTTCCAAACCAAATACCCACAAATCACTTGACACATCTTCCTTCATTGTCCACAGATCCATTCAAAAGAAAAAAATAATCATAGATAGAAAAGTGATCTTAGGGGAAAATACATCTTGGTCTGATTCTTATGAAAAAAATTCATTTAGTGGCAGTCTACTACAAGTAATCACACCCTGAGAGTTGTTGTGAAGGGCAGGGCGCCTTGACAGCCAAGGACTGGAATCAAATCCTCAAAATGGTGATGATAAAGAAAAGACAATTTTAAAAAAAAAATACTCAGGCCTCAGTTGATCAGTGGATGGAAAGATGTGTCCCTCGGGGGTGGATGTAAGAATCTGTTACTAGAATATAGCAGGAAAGAGTAAAAAAATTAAGACAACTTGTCTATTTTTTTATGTGTTGAGGCAACTGTTAAATTTTATGAGGTTATCTTGTAAAAGTGTGCTCTGCTCCTCCCGTGTGTCAGTCTCCAGCTCGCCCTCACTGTGCCCCACTGACAAATCAGCATTATTGGAGCTCATTTGGAGCATCTTTAGCAAAGCAGAATGGATGGAAAAATAAAACAAGCTGTGCTCAGGGAAGAACAGTTGCACATGAGCCGCTCAGGAATTATATCCCTGTTAAGGGTTTGTGTGAGCTGGGGCAAGAGGTCGCAGTGGAATGTGTGAAGCAAACCCAGTGAAAAGTCTCCTGGGCACCTGGTGCTTCAACATGAACAGCTTAACACATATAAAAAGCTGTGAGCTCCTTAAAGTGCTCCCAATCCTTAACCATGGGCTGAAATCGTGCCTGGGTGATCCATTCCTAAGCACACAGCTCCTACCCTCTAATGGGGAGAGCAGGGAAGGGGTTAAAATGCAGATCCCTGCCTTTGGGGAGGCTGTGTGAAGGCAAGGTACCTTTAACCTCTGCTCTCAGCAGTGCCTGTTCTCCACTCAGCAGAACACTTAGGGATGTGATGGAGAAGGAATTAGAAAAAATGAAGGACTTTTAAGGGAAGCAGGTCTGTTAACAGGGTCTGTTCATAAGTAATGCAAAGGGATCAAGTGACCAGAAACTGAGTGGCAGAGCTGAACTAAGGAGGCTAAACGGATTCCTACAAAAATCCTGGAAAGTCTCCTTGAAATATTTTACATTAAATTGGCCTTAAGATGAAGGAGGGTAGATTAGATTAGAGATGAGAAAGAAATTCTTGGTTGTGGCTGCTCCTGGATCCCTGGCAGTGCCCAAGGCCAGGTTGGGCAGGGCTTGGAGCAGCCTGGGACAGTGGGAGGTGTCCCTGCCATGGCAAGGTGGCACTGGGTGGGATTTAAGATCCCTCCCAGCCCAAACCACTCTGGGACTGTAAGAGCATTTCACTTACAGGTAAGTGTTGATTATTAATCCTATAAAGAAATGAAAAAAAAATTAAAGTTTTTAAATCTCCTGAATTTTTAGTCCAGTTTTTAATTTTGAACATCTTATTTCCCTGATTTAAAATGTTTGAATTCAGTAAAGAGCTTTCCAGCAGTGTCAACTTTCAGTCTGGAATGGAAAGGTCCAAGACATGAGTTTGAAATGCAGCCAGAGGCTTCCTCATTTGTTCTCATGCCAAGTTAAATGTATTTTAGGGGAGAAAAAAAAAGCTCAGATGTTGTTTTTAAAACTATTTTATCCTTTATACTTCAAAAAGGTTCAATTACATGTCCATTATGGTAGCAGGTAATATGCCATTTTATTCTTGAGAAGTTGACATTCATCATATGGTACTTTTTTCCAATAATCATAATAATTGAATGTATTTATTTTCTGTTGAATAAGGATTTTTTAGAAATCAACATTAAAAAAAACAGCACTGCTTCTTCCTACAAGTAAAGCATTTTATATGCCAAAGTCTTTATGATTTGTGCTGTAATTAGAGAAATTTTGATTTGAAGAAGATAAACAGTCAGGGGTCTAAGGAGAGGAGCAGCTCTTATCAGTGTTCTCCATTTTCAGTTGTTATCAATATCTTGTTTACAAATAGAGAGGGAAGCACAAGATCCCAGCAAGGAAACTGCAGTAAATGGTTGCAGAAGTGTGTGAGGTTCTGAGGTTTGCAGGCAATGAGAAAAAGGTGAATTTTTTTGAAGATTCAGAGCTTTTTGTGGGCATTTATCCACAGATCTTTCCAGATTCATCCAAGATCACTGAGGAAGGTGGGTGATGGTGGCTGGAGACTCCTACCTTTTCTTATCAGGAAAGAAATTGGAAATTACCTATACTGCCTTTTTTTTTGGAGGCGAAGGAAAATAAGGAGTTGTGAAGTAATGACCCAAAACAATGTGGAAGAACCTTCACTGCTGCACCAAACTTTTGTATAAAGTCTGAGATCTGTGGGACTTCCTCGGCAGCAACCTCCAGGCTCCTTCGCAATCAGCTGGTAAATTTGGGGTGTGGATGGAAATGAAACCACATCTTGAGGAATTCTGAGCAAATCTCTGTCTTTTTCCGTCATGAATTTGATAATTACTGCTCAGATGGGAAGAATGACAATGGCTAAATAAAAGCTTGGGTGTCTTTGGAGGATTTCCTTGGGAAAGTCATGATTTTTGAAATGGTTTGGTTTTGCTTTTAGGGGGGAAAGGGAGTGAGTTCTCTGGGCAACTGGTGTGGGTGTGGTTTGTTTCTGTCATTTTGCACTTTCAGAATGAGTGAACTGTTTCTAAAATTTATGGAAGTGAGAGGAAGTGATATCATTTCAGTAATGGACTGAGTGCACACCTGACCTAAAACCAAAAGATTTCTGTCACTATAACCACACTGAGTGAAGCTTTGCAAGGATATATTCCATATCCACTCTCCTGCTGAATATTTTTTCAGTTTATAGATTAAAAAGACCTTTTTTGTGTATTTAATGACCCCTAAGGTGAGCTAGCATAGGTATGTAACACTCCTAGCAGGATATTGGGTATGAAAGACAAAATTCTACCAACTGAAAAATGTCAAAATTCTTTCAACAAGATCTGACATTGATGTGATTGAAACCATCCTCTGTATTAGAGCAGGAGGCTTTATTTTTCATGATGCAGTTAATGTTTCAATTTTTTTGGTTTTGTGCAGGCATGAAAGAGAAGGTTGTATTCTCTCTGTAAGACTGACTTAATTTCATTTTTCTCTTGTGTCTGTTTCCCTCGGATTTGGCTGCTTTCATATTTCACTGTATGATTCTGAGGCGAACAAAGGCTGCAAACTGCATGTGGAAGGAGTGATAAAAAACAAGCATGATGTTTGCAGGGAATAATCCCTGCTGAATAATCACTGTACACCTTTGGTTGGAAAGGCAGCCTCTGCTGGGGGGAAATGTGTGGAAAGCTCTGTAAGGTAGCATGGAGGGATGGGGTTGTGTGTGACATTTTCAGGTTTTTTTCCCACTTAAATATGTTTAAATGCAAGATTATATCACTGCACCTGAAAATATATGTTTACAGATAAAAGTATATATTTGTATAAAGAATACAATTGATGATTGTTGATTATTTGGGACCAGACTGTGGATGGGTGAAAAAAACTCCTTCTGCTCCTCCCATTTCTCTCCCCTTTCACTGTCCTCTTCCTCCCATTCTTGACTCAGTTATATTCTGAATAATTAACAGGAATAATTAACCCCTCTGTGCTTTTTAAAGGAGACGTTTGCAGGGTTATTCTTTGATCCTTTTCTTTGGTGCAGCTGCCAAAATTCAAGGGGGGAAAAGATCATTTTACCACTGGCACTTGGGGAGTTTAACCCAAACCAGGCACCACTTCAGGAAGAAAAGAAGGCTTTTTATTTGGTTTTCTTGGTTTTTTTTGTTTTTTTTTTTTTTTTTTAATCCATGAATCTTCTCTCCCACTGCATAAGCACGGAATACAAATTTGGTTTATTGGCCATTTCGCAGCTGTTGATGAAAATAGTTCATATTTAACTGCAAATGGGCTTATTTGGAGGAGATTCACTCACAAGAACAGTCCAGTTTTCTCCCAAGTCAGATCCTGAAAACACATAGGGAATTCAATGGCACAGTGGATAATTAAAATAATACATATGCCAAGTTCTTTCCAATGTAAAGACAGAGGAAGGGAGCAAAGGAAGAAAATGGATAAAAGGTTAATTAAAAGTCAAGTTGTGTCTCATAAAACACCAGGCACAGAAGAAAAGCAACAAAAAAACCAACAGGATAAACCAAAAGAATAGCATAAGATTATATAAAAATAAAAAAAAAAATTTTTAAAAATTATAAAAAGAAAAGTAGGAAAATAAAGGAAGTTTTCTGTAGATATTAATATGAGCAATAAAACATGTTTCAAATGCATGTGGAAGAACCCAATAAGGTAGAAAGCCAGGCCTCCAGGAGACAGCAAAACAAATTTATTGACCGAGGAAGCAGCCCTTGATAAATAATTAAAGAAATTATTTGCTTCATTGTTCTCTGGGGAGCTCAGGGGACAGCTGCTGGCAGCTGCTATTCATCTCCAGGCTGCTGAAGGCAGCTGGCACCGAGGGCTGCAGCACCCCAGGGTGCAGCAGCAGGCACAGCTCCTCGCTCTGCTCCTGTGGCAATGCAAAGGCAGAGGGCTGTTCCCAGATTCCTGCCTCGGCCACTGGAATGTGGACGTTTTCTAAGTGCCATGAAGTTGGACAAGGCAATTGAAACTCTTATCTTGGAGGGACAAAAAAGAAAAAGAATCTCCTTTATTCGTTTGTGTGAGCTAACGAGCAGAGACGTGAAAAATAAAATCCTCGAGGGCTGCAGCAGCTGGTGGGTTTTATCTCAATGAATAGCTTGAGGTGAATGTGAGGATCCTTCATAGCCCTTCTTGACCTGCTAACTTTGAATTAAACTGCATTTTGCTGTCACTGTGATTTAACTTTCTGTTGGTTGCCTTATGATTTAAGAATACACCTGAAAATAGAGCTTGTAAGAGGAACTTGGGTTTCAGCTGAGTTGCTTAATATGTTGATAGCAAAGTCTACTCTATCCTGACTTTCCTTCTTTTGGGGAGTCCTTGTTAAAAGCCATCCCATTATATTCAAGTCTGAAAAGCCTTTGAAAGGCCAGGAAATAATAATGTACTGCTTGCAGAACTGGTGGTTGGAGATGTATTGAATTTGCTGTGTAAAAGCACAGCCTCATTAGCTCCAAAAGAGAAACAGGGAGGGAGATTTTCACTGCCAGAGGATATCTGGGGTCATAAGGCAGGGATGCCTTAGAAAATATCAAAATTGAAGTACATCAGTTGTTGGGCAGAAATATCAGGCTTTTCCTGAAAAGAAACCTCATTGTCTGCCCCCCAGCCTGCAGAAAGACATGGAACTGGCACAGCACGAAGAGAGAAGTGTAAGGAAAGGGTAAAGACTCTGTGCTGCCCTTGTTTGAAAATGTTTGGCTCTTCCTTTGCTGTCCCACCTGCTCTGAAAATCCCTTTGCATTTTTCCTGATGGGAAAAATGATGGTGTTAGATCAGAGAGCCAAGCTCAGCCATGCTAAAACGTTAACAGAGAGGACAGAGAAAGGTTTATCTCTGCTGGTGTGCCCGTGCTCACGCAGAGCAGGGTGCAGAAATCCAGGATGGACACCACAGAGAGCTCTCCCTCTGCAGGGTGAAGCTGCCGAGTGGTGGAGCACAGCACTGAGCTGAGCCAGGCGTGTGGGATTGTCTCGGGGTCTGTGTCTCTGTGGTTTTGGAATGACCCCAAGATTGTAAAAGTCTTCGCTCCCTTTGGCTGCAGCCAAAGAAGGAGACTGGAATGCTTTGGATCGCGTTCTCAGGGTTGTTTATTTTTCCTTTTCTATAACATTCTTTCTCTGACTTGCTGAGCTCTGGCTAGCAAGCCATCCATGGTGTTCTGCTCTGCCCTCTTGGGTGGTGTTTACATTTTATATCAAAAGTTACATGCAGACTGTTTATAATAACGTGCCAATACCTATCACCTATGTTGGACAGTGTGTCTGTACCTTAAACCAGTAGAAAAGTGTCACCATCACAGCAAGACATGGAGGACAAGAAGAAGAAGAAGGTCAAGACACGCCCAAATCCCTCCATCTTATACCCCCTGAACCCCATTCTAAAAATCTCAAAATTCTAATTTTTCGCCCTGTGTCAATTCCCCTATCACACTACTCAAACCCTTGTGGCTTGTAATTCCTCATAAAGAGCTGGCAGCTTTTTCCATGGGCTAAAATCAAAGCCACAGGTGGTTTTGACTTTATGTCAAGGTCTCCAAGCTCCCTGCCAGGACCTTGAGAATGCCAGGGCAGCCAGAGGGATGTCATGGATTCCGACAGGATTGTCTTCAGCAGGAGAAAATAAATTGGTGCTGCCCTTTCCCTGTGTTTTCCACTTCATCTGCCTGCCTGCCTATGTTCCATCTGGCAACAGGACATTCACTGGGCTGGGGCTGTGCAGGAAAAATATCACCAAAATATCATCACCTGTGGGCAAACGCATCAGATATTCCTCCAAGTTCCCAGTTTTGGTTCTCCAAAGTCTGCACTTGGTGTTAAATCTTGTGGCCTGTGTCCCTGTCAGCACTCCAGGTGGGAAGGTGGTGACCCAGGGTGGGGAGGGACAAGCAGCAAGGGGAGATGGCACAGCCCAAATACTGGGAGATGTTGGACGGGTGACACACTTGGCACCCTGCATTCTGCTGGGGTAGGGCACTAATTGTACTGGAAATGGGGTAAAATAACCTTCCTGGGCGTGCTGGAACACCAGTGACACAGAAATACTCCGTAAATCTCCCTGAAAGCCAACTGGAACAAAAGCTGGTTTGCTTTCCAGTGTGTGCTGGTATTTCTTTCTGAGGGGAAAGAAAGATAAATCCAGCTTCTCTGGAAATGCCCTTGGTCTCAGGAAGCTGAAGATGCCAAGGCAGAGTTGAGAGTCAAGCCCTGGATGTTTTGCCTGAGGTAAACAAGACAGAACAGGAAAAATCTCCACTGGGGACATAACAAAAGAATGGCTCGAGATGATAAAGAAATGAAAAAGAACACGGGTTTTTACCTTTTTTCAAGCAAAAAAACGCTGTAATAGGAGTCACTGAACCCTTGCAGACGTTGCCAGCCTCAGGAGCACCCTGAGGTGGAGCACTGCCCACCCCACGTCCACATCTCACTTCACATCAAGGGAACAGGAGCCTAATGATCCCTGAGCAGCCCTTCTCCTTCTCATTGACTTCTCACCAGTGAAGCCAGGTGAGTTAAAAATGCCTCCTCCCAATGCTGTTCCATTTCATTTTCTTCTTTCTCAGGTCTAATCTAACTCAATACCTACTATTTAATTTCAACAAGACTGTGTAATGTTTCCTTTAAAAATCGTGGCTTTGTTCTACAGCACTTCATTACAAGGTCCGAGTTGCTCAATCCCTTTTCCTTTTGTCTCTTTTCCTTGTTTTGTCCTCCTCTTGCCTCTCCTGCATTGACACTGGACAATAACAAATATACAGAGCACACAAAATAAAACATTTTACCCATTTGTACCTCACCCAAGTCAGGGCAGCTTTTCACTTCTGCTCCTGCAGTGTCCAGGTGTCACCTGAAAAACCAAAAGTAGGAAGAAGCTGCACAAAAATATTTGAGGTGTTTTTTTTTTTTTTTCAACTGTTGAGCTGTGGACAACAAAAAAAAAAAAAAAAACAACCCTGTAAATATCTGTTCTGAAACTTGTAATTCACCATTCTGGCTTTGCTTTACAACTGCTGAGAGTCAGAGAGGAGGATTTTTAATTTTTTTTTCTACTGTTGATACTCAGGAGAATTTTCCACTTTGTCACTGAGCTGTTCAGCCACTCAGCAATGAGCTCAGGAGGGGAAGAGCTCTGCAGCCAGATAGATGAGATGAAAATGTTGCCATCATTGCACTGTATTAAACAAGCTCTATGATTACACTTGCTACAGTTCCTCTCTGGATTTAATGGAAAACTTTATATTGATGGAATGCCTGATTAATAGGGATTTATAACAGAAGCTCTGTTAATGTGGAAAGCATATAAATCTCATATATCTGTATCTATTGCTTGTCTTTACAAGATTATTTTCACTTGGTTCAGGCTTTAACTCCAGTAAGAAACAACTCTAGTGAACAAAAATCCAATGGCTGTACCGAGAATGCAGCAGGGAAATTTGCAACTTGTGTTTTTCAAAAGCTCCCGAGTTGAATTGAATGAAGAAAACCAAAGCAATGTTTATCCCCAGCTTTGGGAGGTTTGAGATTTAGCAGTGTCAGGAGGAGGTTTAGCTGATGAAGGGCTCTCCCTGCCACTCCTGCAGCCCCTTGGCTCACCCTGAGTGTCTCCAGGCAGGTGAGGGTGTGACACAGGGTAAGTTGTTCAAATCCTCAAATCTTTCCCACACCTTTTCCCCCTTCACAGCTTTTCCTCGCGTGGAGCCACCCATGGATTTGTGCTGGCATAAAACAGCTCTGAGAGGGCAGAAATTCAGGTGGGATTTTGTCTTGACTCCTCCAGTTTTGCATCTCCCCAGCTCCTCCGGGCTTTGGGATGGATTTGGGATCAGCCTGGACAGCTCCTGCTCCCCTGGAGAGCCTTCCAAGCCCTCAGTGCCCAGCAAGGCATGGCTGTGTGCTGCCATCACCCTTTAACTGGGGGCATTTGGGTGTTAGAAGCTTCTGATTTAATGTCCATGCCAAGCAGGCACTTGCACCAGAGGTACTTGTATATAGAAAGTAAATTCACCACACAATGTACTTGAGCTATTTCATTTTCCAGCCCTTTCTGTCTTCTAGATCTTAGGTTCAATCAGATTTTATAAACCTTGCTGGAGCTTCCCTGCCTCGTGCCAGAATCCAATCTGGGCCAGATCCATACATGTCTGAAAACAGGGCTGATGGAAGAAAAATCAAACTCAAATTAATAAAGTTTTCAATTTTCAATTAATTACATATTTTATTGATAGGAACAGAAGGAATCCACATTCCTGCTAAGGCTTTTTGGTCTGGCATATTGGGGTATTGATCAGTGTTGCTGAGAGGAATAGTTGCCTTTGGGGGAGATTGGCTGAATAAAGATTTCAGTGCTGGGCTCTCCAGCACTTAAAATGTTCCATTACTCAAGATCATGGAGTATGAAGATTCTTGCAGAGGATGTGTTTTGCACTGAAATGTAATTGAAACATATATCCTGGGCAAGAGATGCCTCAGACTACACTGAAATAAATACATTATAGGGAGACAGAGTTCCTACTGAGATAGGTAAATGCCTTGCCTATTAAAACATGACATATTAAATCAGGCACATCACTGGTAAGTCAGAGTTCCAGGCAGTGCTTGGCCATAAATTTCTTTCTAAAAGACAGTTTTACCTTGCAAAATGTAAAGCTGAAACCTTCTTTACTTCAGACAAAACATTTGAGGCAGAATAAGACAGCATTGTCACAGTGGAATCCGAAATTAATGGATCTCCTGATTAGGCTTTGGTTCAATGTCCCTTCTTTAGTCAGACTGGTTTGCATGTGAAGCACATAAACAGTTGCAGTGTAAGAGAAAAAAGGTGTGACATGGAAAAGAAAGAAAGAAGGAAATGAATTCTTGGCCATGAACTGAGTTTTATTCATGAAAATATCTATAAAATGGTTTTGAGCATTTGGGATTCTTTGAAACCTCCACTTCTTCTCCTTTTCTTTTCCTGCAGATGTTTGCATAGCAGGAAACAAATGTAGGACAATTATTCCAAATATAAAACGCTTTTGCAATTAGTACAGGCACCAAAAAAAAAGAAAAGGTGCTATTTTAAAAATTCAGTTCTCATCTTTATCTAAATGCTGATGTCTTAAATTCTTCCAGCACAAATCTGCAGTCAATTTTTTTTGCTGTAGTTTTGGAAAGTCTATCCAAGTGTCTAAATTAATACCCATTATTTCTTTCAAGTGCTACTTAAGTGAGGTTGAGAGCAGTCTGAGGCAAACACTTGAGGAATCTGGGTGTCTCTCTGTCACTCAAAGTTAATGTGTTTGCAAAGAGATGGAGCAGCTCGCTGATTTATTCACAAATATATCCCCACAATCCACTTTTCCCCTTTTCTTTGTCTATTATCAGACAGTGGTGCAGTGCAATATTTGGTGTGGCAAGAGAAGGAAATGTTCTGTCCACGTTGCCTTCGCCAGGGTTTGGGTTTTTCTGTCACCCAGCTGTGAGGCACAGCTGATAATGGGAACCACATCACAGAATTTCCTGTCCTGGAGATAAATCCTTCATAGGATCAGCCTTCAAAATACCCCCAGACTGGGACAGAATTAGCAGAATATTCAAGTTCCACCTTTATTTCATTGGTCTCACTCATTTAAAAATTGTTTAAAAAGTTTTCTTTCCTTTGCAGGGCACACTGAAGTGCAGCCACTGATATTCCAAGCCTGTTGATTTTTCTCTGCGCTGCTAGAGAGGTGGTGTTTGTCTTTCCAGCTGGTTTTGCCCCCTACTCTTTGGCTTGGGAACACAAATGCTGTCCCAGCTGGATGAGCAGGGCAGCTGGAGAGCTGATCCCTGCTCCCCTGGCTGTGACTCTGCCACCACCACCCCAATTCCTCCTCCGTGCCCTGCCTGGTGACCCCTTCTGCTCTGGGGCTGCTCCTGCCTCTCTGACATCACAGACAAGAACGGTTCATTTCATTCTAAGGTTTTATTTGCAGGTGAGTTATTGCTTCTTTGTCTTGAACAACAGCAAATCCACTGTGAATCCTGGGTCAGATGGTGGGGAGAAGTGTTTGGAGACTCCAGGAAAGCCATTTTCTTCTCTACTGTTAATTGGGATAAAATGGGATAAAACCAGTTCTTGATCTCTCCTGAGCATAGGAGTAAGTTGCTGCTTATGTTTGAACACTCCAAAACTGATTTCTAAACTAAGGAACAGACATGAGAATAATAAATTCCAGATTCTCAGATGATTACAATCATTGTCTGGAGACGAAGTGCAGCACTTTGCTGTGCCTGCCCTCATGACCAGCACGTTCCAGCCCCTGGGCTCTGGATTTGGGAGCAGAACAGGGGCTCTTTGACCCCAGGTTTCATGTTTGACTTCTCCCTTTGCTGGAGGCTTGCATGGCAAGACAGGTGCCAGTTGTCACGGAGAGAAATTCGTGGTGCTTGAAGAAGGGGCACGGATCAGAGAAGCAGCGTTGGGATTGTGATCCCCCCCTCGGAGCTCTGCAGGTGGGACACACAGCAGGGTGAATTTGGCATGGTGTGACAGAGGAGCCCTTCTGTCACCTGCCCTGCTTTTGGACAGCCCTTTGCCTGCTTTAGCCCTGGAGAAATGCCCTGCTGGGGTCAGAAGGCAGCAGAGATGAGCTGGGTTAAGATGCAGAGCACGGGGATCAAGGGCTGCAGACCCCACCTGAGCAACCACAGAGCTGCAACTGATAAAGAGCATGAGGCAACACAGATCCTTTATCTTTTGCCTTTCTTTTCACACAAGAAGGCCACATTGAGCCATTAAATAATATCCATCCCCAGGGTGGATTCGCTATTGGGGTATATCATGACAGCTCCACAATAAATATTGGTTCTGTGGCAGGGGAAACTCCTCGTGCTCCTGCAGGCTCCCATTCCTCTCTCCTGGCTCTGTTTCAGTGATGAACGAGGAACTTGTGGTGGTAAACAAATCTTTGATCAAGCAGAAAGAAAAGATATTAAAAAGATTTTTGCTGAAGTGAGGCTAACTTAAGTTTGAAATTAACATTCTAGCTATTAAAATGACTTATTTTTGGAATTAAATGGACTTTCTGCTCTGTGATACCCTTGAATCAAAAGCAGTTGGCTTTAAGGAAGTATAACCATAGAGAATGGTGGATGAATTACTGAGTAAAGCTGTTCAACCCTCATTATCCAAGGTGACAGACAATGATTGTAGTCATCTGAGAATCTGGAATTTATTATTCTCATGTCTGTTCCTTAGTTTAGAAATCAGTTTTGGAGTGTTCAAGCATAAGCAGCAACTTACTCCTATGCTCAGGAGAGATCAAGAACTGGTTTTATCCCATTTTATCCCAATTAACAGTAGAGAAGAAAATGGTGGTCTAAGTAGGAGAAATTACAGAAGCCTTCTCCCAAGAAGGAGGATGGGAGAAAAACAGGATAAAAAATAGAGGAGAAACAGAATAAATAGGCAAATAGCATGAGGAGAAAAAAAAATAATAAAAAAAAAGAGCTGGGTTTAATTATTTTAAATAGTTTTAAATATTTTAAACTCTTTTTAAATATTTTAAATATTTTAACTGTTAATTTTAAATATTTTAAACTGTCTTCTTATGCCCAAAAAGTCTTAGATATTTTGTTGCTGAACACAGCTTTTCATTCCATCATCCTTGCTGAAGGAGAACTCTTCTATCTTGTAAAGAGGATGAAGGCAAACTCTCCAGCTCCTGCTGGCTGAAAATTAATGACAGTTGTAGCATTATTTCACTGGAAGCAGGATCAAAGTTTATAAAAATTTTTGTTGCTTTT
The DNA here is from genome assembly GCF_024509145.1 of Vidua macroura. NCBI lineage: Eukaryota > Metazoa > Chordata > Aves > Passeriformes > Viduidae > Vidua > Vidua macroura. The sequence continues at coordinate 3,156,327 of NC_071583.1, forward strand.
ATGGTTAATAAATATTATTTAATGCTGCAGTATCGAGCAAGAAGATCCCTAAAATAACATAGGAAAGGCAATAATGTCCTGAGTAGCTGGAATAACAAGAAACAGGAGAGACAAGAAACTGAAGGAGGGTTTTGATGCAGGTAGCCATAATGAAGATAATTAGGGACAGAAGACCCCACAACTAAGACAGCCCTTGCTTGCCTGTTCCTGCCAGTGCTTGATACCTCAGAGATGTAATTCAGAAAGAGCCAGGATGAAATCTGGAGAGGTTGGGATTGCAGGAGGGAGGCTGAGTAATGTGCTGCCTGTCTGCTTCTGGCTCCTCGCTCAAAGCTCAGTCTGCTCTTGCTTGCACATGGAATATTTTCTTTCCCAAGGCTTGCTGGCAGCATTACACATGCACCTCGTGTCACTGGGCTGCCTCTGCTTTGCTTTTCCTCCTCCTGCATCATCTCTCATATTCCAGGGAAGATTATCTTGAGGTCCAAATCACAGGGCAGAAATCAGCTCCCATTCCCTCCAGTCAGCCTTAGTGCCATCCTCGAGCACGAGCACACATTCCTTGTTCAAGCTTGGGTTTTTTTGCTTCTACAAACTGCTGGAAATACCTGAGGGAGGTAAAGCAGCTCTGTAATAATCAAGGTTGCTCAGAGACACAGTGGTGGACCAGCCAGTGCTCCCTTCTGGGATCTGTCTCTGCTTCTCCCAACATCCTGAGACACAAACATCGATTCCCATCACTGCCTTTTTATTATTCTGTGGGCATCTGCTCAGGTGCAACATGCAGAGAGGATGCACTGAGAGGTTGTAACTCATTTTCAGAGCCAAAGACCTGCTTTTAATCCCATATCTGCAGGATCTGTGTGCACGTGCCTGTGCAGTGCATATTTAAAACCTCTCCAAAGTCCAGAGCCAGGAGGACAGGCTGTCAACAGTTGAACTAATCGAAGTCTCAGCTTTCACTAAAATTCCTCTGAAGTTTGGGTCACCTTCATTTCACATCAGTTCTTCCCTAACCTGAATATAGCTCTGCTTAATTACAAGTCAGGGCTGTTTGAAGTAGTTGGGAAATTATTTATGCCTGATAGCTGGGATTTCCGAAGGAGCCCGAGAAAGTTGGGCATTAAAATCTAATCAAACTTTAATGGAAACCAGGTACTTCAACACAATGGATAGTTCAAGCTTACAGAAAATCCTCCAGACTACAAACGAGGCTAACAGCTCCAAAATGTGTGCAGGGAGAGCTCTGCCTCCTGCTGCAGGTGCCATTGGAAAGATTGAGGTTGTTTTCCAAAATACACAGTGGAGGAAAACAAGCATATAAACATAATAATGGCAGCCTATGAAAAATATAGCCAGGGAAATTTCTTTTCACTTTATTCCCAGCAAATGGGGAGAGTGTCAGTAGCTTTTCCCTCAACCCTCTAAGATTGAATTTTGCGGGGCTTTTTTTTTTTTCTTTCCCAAAATTTTCAGTTCTTTGTTCCTAAAGGAATCTTTAATCAAGCAAAAATGGCACCTGGATTTACAGTTTCTTCCCTCCCCCCCACCCCAGCTTCCTCTTCTTCCTTTTTATTGGGTAAGGCCAAGTTTATTCTGAGATGCCTTAGGAAAAAAAAAAAAAAAAACTGTGTCTGATATTGAGGTTTTTTGGGGGGTTTTCATCCATTTTCTGGGAGAATAAGGAGGTACTGGCAAATTTTTATGGTATACACAGGCAAGACATGTATAAAAATGAGCCAAAATGGACATGCTGATGTTGATGGCAATCATTTTTAATGGAACAACTAAGGTCAGTGAAATAACTCAGCAGAATGGCTGTAATGTTTTATTACTCTCACAGTCAGGTATAATCTTAATTTCAAATGTGAAAGAACATATAGCAGTTAATGGAAGGGGTCTAATTCTTGCTCCATTAGTTTTAGCTCACTGAGTTAACAGAAATCAGCTGATCATTTACCTTGGGATGCAGAGGGAGACGGTCCCAGTCTATATTAATGGAAATGAGGGGAGAATCAGGCTGAAAGTCTGGGGGCCTTAAGCAAATTGTTTCTATAACTACTATATACATTTTCATTAATTGTGCTTGGAAGCAGAGCCTGTGAGATAAAATCTTCCCAGGGCGCCTTCCTTACCTGTTCATCTTCTCAGGGTTTGAAAAATAGTCCCCTTCTATTTCCAAACAATGAGCAGTAGTTCAATGTCACAGACAAATGTGGGCTGCAATATTTAGACATAAATTATAACATCCTGCGGCCCTAAGTGGGGAGGAACAGGCCGAGTGTTTCCAATTCATTGGAGGTGAGATCTGAGTGCATCCATGCTGAATTCCTGATGAGTCCATTCCCCTTCCAGCACCCATGGTTTTACAAGAGTTTGGATTAAGCGTTCAGATAAATTCCGTCGAAATCTTTGAACTGGTATTTTTAAACCCACTCAGGTGTTTTTGGGGGTCTGTTTAAACCCAAGAGAGGGTTGAGGCTTTGGAGGAACAGACTCTGAAAGCAAGGAGAACTGGAGGCAGCAAATCTGTAAATCTGTCAGGCTTCACGTGGTCGTTGGGATTTGAATCACCCCAAAAATGTCCTCAAAACCACTGGAGTGGCCAAGGGGTCACTAAATAGGGGCATGAGGAGCTGAGATTTGGCTGAGCCCTCCTGGTACCTATGTTGGGGGAAGATAAAACAAGAAAGCCTTAAAAATATAATTGCTTAGCAAAAGATTTTGAAAATATGAAAACTATAAGTGAAATTGAAATAAAAGCAAACTTTGAGATACCAAGCCTTAGTTACTAAACAACTAAAAAACAATAGTATAACCAACTGAAAGTAATCCCCTTTTAATTAAAGAATACCCTCTACTTAAAACAGGTCCAAGGGTCAAAGCAGACCCTACTAACTTAACAAAAGGAGTCCAAAAAGTAGTTTTTAGGGTTTAAAATGTAACACAGTATAGTAATGTAATAATTCTTATAGGCTATACGTAAATACTATAAGATTTATATCTTGTACTAGATTAGGTAAAATTAGAATATTCAGCACAAAAAAAAAAATATTGCATTGTAACAAAACCTTCTCTCTTTTACTCTCTTACTCCTCTCTTACTCCTCTCTTATGTCTCTTACTCTCTTACCTCTCTTACCCTCAGTTCTCTCTTTTGGGTCTGCTTGGAGCTGCAGCTGGCAACTGCAAGCAGAGCCCCTACATCCACACCCTTTACAATAAACCACAAGTTCCAAAACATAACTTCAAAAATCTCTCATCTCCGTCTGTCCCGACCCACCATCACTCCTACATACCTTCACCACTGTCCCCTCTGCTCTGATGAGCATCCAGCTCACACCTCTCAGATCTCTCCTCCCTTAGCTGCCTTCTGCTTTTAAATCAACAGCTCATTTTTATTTGCTCCCTCAGGCTGGGAGAGTCTTCTTTTCTGTACACACGAAACATTGGGTGCTGTTCCCTCCCTTCCAAGGCTGCACTTCTGAATGGAGCACAGGACTGAGAGAAGGAAAAATCATGGAGGAAAATACTGAAAATGAAGAGCTGCCTTTGGGTAGATCTCACAGGCACACACCTTTGTTATCAGTTTTTTCCCCTCTACTGTTGCTGTTGCCGACTATAACTAACTTGGCTCCACTAATTGTTCTCCCAAAGAACAATTTTTTTTCTGTTTCTAAGGACAATACAACCTGTGTAGACTTTGTAACTGCTGAACCCAAATCCACCATCTCATCAGAAAACTTGGAATTGCAAATGTCCCTTGCAGAGTCCTTAAATGCCTCCCTCCAGTTTCGCTCCAGGGGTGGATGTGGAAATGCTGCACTCAGCTGCCACAGTACAAACACACCAGATCCCAAAATGATGGTTATTTCCACAGTCCCCCACAAACAGCCTGTGAACACTTACAGAATTCTTTCAACTTCAGAGCTATGACGACTCCCTCTGGTTTGTAAAATTAAGCACGGGCATAAACGCTCCCAACATCAGAGCCTTAATTTGTGTTCCTTGGAACTGGCAAGGGGCCCATTTGCTGCAGAGCTCTAATTCCACCAGACAGGCTCTGTGCTCAGAGAAACACATTTTAAAAATGGAGTGTCTGTATTAACAAGCACTTCCATGAGCAATGAAACTAATGAAGCTTTGCTTTCTTATGGCTTTGTCTCTCGGTGTTGGATTCTCTGGTGCCCACTAAAGCGAATTCCAGCCCAAGTTTCTCACACAAAGGAGGCGTTCATAACATCCCCTTCCTGGAGAGGAGGAAAGGGACAGGACAAATGAAGGTATTATTTTTCTTCCCCCCTGTTTTCAATGCAAAAGCAGGATGTGTTCCTAATGCAAACTTTAGGCTTCTATTTTTGTAGAGCTTGGAGAGATTCCCTTAGTTTTGAGATGGTTACACAATCCCTGAAAATTGGTAAGAATTGGTCATGGAGCTCAAAAGCTGCATGAGGGAGGACAGGACAGGAAGAGGAGGTGGATTGAGTAGGTTTTGGGGGTTTTAGGCAAACAGGATTATAATTTTTAAATTCTTGTCCAATTTCATGGTGTATTAGGATGATAAAGCAGATGTGAAGAAAAGAGCAGTTCCCATTACAGCATCAGGAGTTGACACTTCTCTCCAAAGACAGGTGTAAGTAAAGTGTGTAATGAACAACCTCCACTTCATATACTACATGAATATTCTTTGGCACATGAAAATCTAAACTCTGCTGCCTGTTTTGTGAATAACCTGGACTTCCTCAGGCCCTTTCCCTGGTTAGTTTTATGGGGAGAATTGTATAATATGACAAGCCATAATTCCAGAAGGCATTTCTGAGGCAGAATACACCCATCAGTTGAGATTTCTGTTTCAAAAAATGTTCAGCAGTGAGTCAGGACTGTTTGAGTTTGAAAAATGCTATTAGGCATATTCAATATTAACATCTCTGGCTCCAGCAGGAAACCTCCCATTGATAAATAGACACTTCATTTGAACTTGGCACAACCTTCAGTCAGCTTTGCATAACTGGGATGGTATTACAGATGGGAACAGAGGAGAATACATTAAAGATGGACCAGGTGACATCAATTCAGCAACTTGCTAATTTCAACATGAAATATTTCCCCATGAATATGGGAGTGTGTTTGCTTCAAGGATAAGGACATGTTATGTTTGAAGGGGCAATGGAAATGTAACCAAAAGCCTCCCAGAAAAAATACTTAGAGTTTGTTTCTCCCATCTCTGTAATATATATTAATGATACATTTCAAAATCTTCCACTGTTTCTTTGCTGCTTCTTTGCTTTTAAAGATGTCACAGAAAAGTCCTCTCCTTGTAAAATTTAATATATATTAAGTATTTTACTGGTATAAATCAATTAGGGCTTAACCCAAAGGCCAAAGAAATCTTCCAGGATGTACTTTAAAATTTATATGATTTTTTAATATGCATATTTAATACTAGTATAAAAGCATCTAAGAGAAACTAATAGGAATTAATAGCTTAGATATAATTTCAAACCCCGGGACTGAGATGGTCTCTTAGATCAGATTCTCAAAACTAAGCTGTAATTTTATATCAAGCCCAAGGCTGGTGGCTGCAGTGTTCTGCACCAGTGTTCATTCTGTATCATGAAAGCATCAGTCTCAGCTCAGCAATTTTTCCTTCTTCTTTTGTGAAAAAGACTCATATCTGCATCAGATCTGTCCCTTTATTATTGAGATATTACCCATTTGAAAAACGAGATTCTTATCAAGGCACAGAATATGGAAAAAGCGAGGGGGAAGGGGAGGAATGCACATGCCAGCCAAGAGATGCAGAGAGGAGAGGTTAGAGGAGGTGATGTTATCTGTTAGAAGAACAAAGCAGGAGTGATATCCCTGAAAAGGCTGATAGAAAATCAATTCCATAACATGCCATTAGTCTGTTCATATCAGACAACTTAAGCCTGGAATCTTTGCTGTGCACATAATGCAATATTCAACATTTAGAGTGCGCCCTATGCAGAAAGTAAATCAACTGACTTTTTTTCTTTTTCTTCCCCCTTTTTTTTTTTATTTCTGGTACCTCCCAAGGAGAGCAGCCATGGGAATTTGGTACTTTTGAGCCCACAAATTCCATGCTTTAAACAAACAAGGAAGCAGCAAAGGGAGGATTTCATGGCAGAAAGATCTGTTGATCCATCAGCAGATATTCAAATAAAGCTTTCTCCTGATCTGGGGGATTGTAAATCTCTGAGCATTAGTAAGGAAATTTTTCTGGGTGGAAGAAATAAATCCTTCCAGCTCTCCATAAACCATGCAAAGGAGGCTTCTACCACTGCACGCTTGCTGTTAAATTTACAGTTTTAACAGGGCTAAATATAATCTATGGCTGATGGTGGCTCTAACCACGGAATAAGTCAGTGCTTGGAGCAGGCAGGCTGTGCCATGAGCACATGGAAATGGGATCCTGCACCCCCTGTGTGCTGAGGGGACAGGGATGGAGGACAAATCCCATCACAGAGTGAAAGCTGCAGCACCAGAGCCCCCAGAGCAGCCGGTGCAGGGAAGTCCAGGTTGGAATCACACTGCCTGTGATCCCTGGCTCCTTCCTGATGGACTTCCCAGGCAGCACGTTTTGACAGAAGCCAGCACACCCTGATTCCATGTCTGACCACCACCCCCTCCTCTCCCCAGGCTTTGCAGAACTTTCTCTTTTCCATCCTTCCCCACATCCTTCTGGGAAGGCAGAAAGATCCTTTCCCTCAGGATAAGCAGTGGCTCTCACAGCCCCAGCAGGCAGCAGCTGCTTGCAAAAATAGTGACAAAATCTTGACAAGTGGCCACCAAAAGGGATGAAAGGTGGAGCATCTCCTCCAGGACAGAGGTTAACCCCGATGCATCCCACATATGCAGATTTTCCAAAAGTTTGACGCATGCAGCAGCTCTGTGTGACCCTTTCAAATGCTTCTGCATGGAGCTGGATGGAAAGCTTGGTTTTTCCTCGTGGTAAGCAAATCCTACGGATTTCCCAGGGGAGCAGCAAATTCTTCTTAAACATATCTTGCTGAGTCTCTGGAAAAAAAAGAAGTGAGTGGCTTAAGCTACTCCTGTTTTAGCTGGAATTGTAAGTTCTTCATCCAGCATTCCATCAAGGGATAGAGCTTCACCTCCAAATTTTTTTCTGAGGGGAAGGGAAAAGTAATTATGTCTTAATGGATGAAAGGAATATTTTTTTCATATGCATTATAAGTTCATGGAGCTCTCTGACAGGAGCAGGGATGGAGTGCAAGGTCTGCCACAATTCCAAGGGGAGTCCATCAGGGTCTGTTTTTATTAAGTTTAACACCAACTATATTTCTTGTGGAGTTATTTTCCTCTCCAAGGATAATTTGTCAGAATCAGACAGGCTATTCATTTCTGCTTGCTTGTAAATGCCTGGTGTGTGCTCCAGCACCAGCACCCTCTCCTGAAGTACAGGGGCTCATAAAAACACCCAAAAGTTTCACTAATTACTAAATAATATTTGACTTGTTTTTTTCCCCATATTAATATTTAGAAATAAAATTATTTTCTCCCTCTATGCTTGCCAGAATGCATTTTAATGGTCAGTCATGTACCTTGAACAGCTCCATTCCCTAATTCTGGATTACTGAATTAGAATATCAGGCACTATTTGATCATCTCAGGAACTTCCTCATCTTCTGGATCCTCAGTGATGCTCTGAGATCCCAGTATAGGCTTTCATTTTCTGTCTCTGGATGAGTTCTACTTCCCAAGGGGTTTAGGCAACCGATTCTGGGGTTGCCAAATGCTCCCTGCCCTCCTGACTGGAATTAATTTGCTCTTTAATTAAACAGATAAATAACACACACATCTACTGCTGCAGTATTTTTCCTCTCAGAGTCGTGGCTGTCAGGCTTCTGTCAGCACCTCGTGTTTAAAAACAGAATTTTCTCTGCTGATGGGAGACCACTGAGCTCCTCTTTAAACAAATTCCCACCAGCTTAGGTTAGTCCAGACTGTCTGAACAAATCAATTGGTCCTTACTTAGGTGTAACTCATGAGGTGAAATGAATAGGGAACACCTTTAGTGAATGGCAGACTCTTAAAAGACTTTATCATTCAACATAAACTGTTTTTACTGTTAGCCCAAGGAAAGGAGAATCATCATTTACAGAAGACAAAGCTTAAAAAAGTTCATTTTCCTCAGAGTTCACTGAAAACTTCATCTCTGTAACTCAGCAGACAGTACAGAGCAACTTTTTCCAAAATCTGCAAAAATCCTTTGCTAGATTTCCTAGAAAGGTCCTATCCTAGATTTACATAATCAATGATATTCACAAGGAATGAAATCCTGATTTCCATCCAAAGCAAAAACTCCCTTCACTGTTTTTGAGACTAACATTGATCCCAGCCCACAAAGGGAAGGTAAATGTGTGGGCACATCTTACTGAGCTCAGCCTAAACCAAGAACTAGATCTGCAGATACAGCTCATAAGTTTAAAACCCTCATCTAAATAAGATTTTTTAAGGCCAAGGTGATTGTCAATTTGGACTATATCTAATTAACCTAAGTTTAAGTGTATGGGGTCAAAGAACTCAAATATTTATCCAAGACTAACTTTTAATTTTCCACTCTTTCAATCCAAACAGCTGCAGAGTCAGCACTTGCCCACTGGAAATAGGGAACAAAATTTCCAGAGAAAGTTTTGATAGTAAAACATAATTTAAAATCCTTTGTATACAATATCCTTCACAAATACTGCTGAGCACAGGGGTGTGAGACAGCCTGGCAGCCAGGAGGTTAATCTGCTTTGCAGACACAGTCATGTGCTGGGATGGCAGGAATAAAGCTGATTAGAGGACATTAATTGGCTCCCATCTAAATGAGGAGGGAGATTTGCCACGGAGTGGAGTGTCCTTTGAATGCTGCCCTGAATTTATGACACAACCCTGGCTAGAAATGCTACAAAACCAAACTGTCAGAACTGAAGTTTGATTTGAGGGCTCCGATCCCTTTGTTTGCCTACAAAGCTCTGGGTAAACTGTAGCACTGAGGAAATAAATAATGAATTCTGGCCATTAATAATTCATCCTCTTGCTTGATCTCACTGTTTCACATCCAGTGACCTACCTGGCCTCTTCTAAGACTACAAAGATTCGCCGCCAGCAAATGTCTTTTAATGGTTGCTTTTACCTCTTGTTTACCAGGATTGTTGACCCCATGCACATCCCATAATGTAATTTTAATGGGGACTTTGTCATCAAGGAGTGTGTCTTGGAGGGAGCTGAGGCTGAGGCTCAGAGCAGCTCCCAAGGCAGCTGTGCCTGGATGCTTCCCCTTCCCTTGGATCCAGCAGGATTTAATGTTGGGAACACTCTGAGCATCCCCAGTCTGCTGATTGCAGTGGCACTCACACGGAATCAGAAATATTCCCCCAAAACCTGTCCCAAAAGTGGCTTAGAGGAGGGGACATTGTGCTGCTGGGTGACAACCACCCAGTCTGGATCTGCCCATGGAGTCTGGCTGGGGCACACACCCCGAGTACCAGGGAATCATGGAATATTTTGGGTTGCAAAAACCCTCAAGGATCACTGAGCCCAACCTCAGCACTGTCCCTGTCCCCAAGTGCCACATCCACACCTCTGTTAACCCCCTGCAGGGATGGGGACTCCACCACTACCCTGTGCCAGGGCTGGACAAACCTTCCCATGAAAAAACCTTTCCTAAAATCCAATTTAAATCCTTTCTGGCACAAGGGATTAACTTCATGATGCTTATTTTTTTGGTTTTTTTTTGTTTTGTTTTGTTTTGTTTTTTGTTTTTTTGTTTTTTGTTTTTTTTTTTTTGTTGTTGTTGTTGTTGTTGTTGTTGTTGTTGTTGTTTTTTGTTTTGAGGCTGGCTGGGGGCAGATGATGCCTGATGTCACCATCTCTTAAAAAATTAAGTCTCTGAGTGTCAACCTACACTTCAGGGTTTGTGTCATTCACAAAATGACAGGAGTAGGAATAATAGTCTCAACTGTAAATTGAATTATTCCTGTTGTGCCAATAGTTACTCTTAGACACAGAGAGGCAATGTTATCTACAAAGGAATTTCAGGAAGAAAGTTGATAAATAATGAAGATTTGAACAGGAAAACCTTATGTCTATGTTCTTTTAAAGAGAGCTTACAAAATTATGTCCAAAGTCCAAGCACAGCAGCAATAAACTCTTCTGAAATTAAGTGATAGTCACTAAGAAATCTGGAACAAACACTACCCAGAAAGAAATTGATTCAGTCTTTGAAAGGAAATTACAGTTATGAATTAATTTTTGTTGAAAAAAACTATTTTGCTTGACAGCTTGCTGATGTTCTTATAAATATACAGTTCAGGGAAAAAATATGAGGAAAGAAATCCTGTACACAGTAGGAAACTTTCTTTGGAAAGGATGAGTTTATTCACATATCTATGGGCATGTATACATTGCTCATGTGACCCCTGTGCAGCCACATGTTTCCAATTCTGATTATTTATGCACAAATATTCTGAATTTCTGCAGAGTCGGCAACAATCCCCTGCAAATGTGAAAACCTCTGGATCTGAGCAACCTTTAGTGCAACTGATTGGATTTCTTTGGTGATAGAAAATGAAAAATCAGGAGAAGAAGAAACTTCTAGAGCTTTCTAGCTCAGCCTGCTCAAAGCTGATTAAAAAAAGCTGGTTTTCCTCTCAGGAGGAAAGCTCCAGGAGATCCTGCAGTTCTCACAGTCTGCCTTTGGAGATCTGCTCAGGTCCTTCAGCAGTGGATCTGGCACACTGGGACAAGCAGTGGGAACGCTGCGTGCACCGTCTCAGCAATTTAATTACCACCAAATTACTCATTTAATCACGACATCAGCTTGAAACAGGAAAGGAAAACAAATTCTGTGTTTTCCCCTTCCTCCTCACACCTCAAGGATCCACTGATGAATGCAGGAGGTGCTGAGGTGATAATAGTTGTTAGTTCATGCTGTGCAAAAGCTTCATTAAGCTTGTGCTGAGCTCTGTTGGTAAATCCCTCCCTGCCATCCATCAGCAGATAGCTCGAATCTGCTCCAGATATTGATCAGCCTGTTCTGCTGAGAGCTGAGCTCCTCAAAATCCCATCTATTCCTCCTCATCGTACCCCAGCGAAGGAAAAAGGTGCTTTTTTTACCCTTCCAGAGACCAGGCAGCTCCTGAATCTCAACTAGTTACTGAATAACACTGGAGATGCAAGGGAAAGATGTTTTCTGAAGTCACACAGGAAATTTTGGACAGATCAGGGAAAGAAAGAAAATCTTCCTGGTCCCAGTCCTGCATTTTTTTTCTTTTTTTTTTCTTTTTTTTTTCTTTTTTTTTTTTTTTTTTTTTTTTTTGTTTTGTTGGTGGTTTTTTTTGTTGTTGTTGTTTTTGTTGTTGTTGTTGTTTTGTTTTGGGTTTTTTTGGAGTTTTGTTTGTTTGTTTGGTTTTGGTTTTTTGGGTGGTTTTGTTTTCTTTTGTTTTTTTGTTTTTGTTTTTGTTTCAGTCTCAGGGTCACAAATCACTGAAGCATTTGGGAGTGAATCAGTAGCTAGAACACAATCCAACACTGTATTTTTAACAACTTTATGGCCAGAGCAGCTGAGCTGCGACTCAGCCACGGAGTGAACTCCCCTTGACTCACTCCAGGTGCTCTCCATTGCCAAGGAAAAAGCTTCTTCCCTTTCCCACTAATCCTGCAGTTGGCCAAGGGATCTGTGCAGCCGCTCTGGGGTCCTGGATCAGCCTCTCCACGCTGGGAGCAGAGCAGAGGGAGCAGGGAACACCCCGTGCCCTCAGCAGGGCTCGTGGTTTGCCTTACAAAACTCTGCCCAGCCGAGGCAGAGTGAGATTAAACCCAGCTCTCACAGGTGGGAATGGATAAACAAGGTGCAAAGCAAAACAAAATGAAGGGAATACTGGTTTTCTGCTTGACTTTGTTGCCTAAATTGCTTTATCAGGTGAACTAAAGCATAAAGGAGAGGAAAGAAATACAGAACAGGGAAAACATTATTTGTTTTTCCTCACTCTTTCTCACCAAATGAAGAATTCAGCTTCATGCCATGCTTTGGAGGGATGAATTTCACAGTCCTCCAGGAATAATAAAACTCTTCTTTCCTCTCTACACTCTGTGTCTCTACTTAAGCAATAATTCAGTAGTTGCTTATGCAGAATAAAGAGAAACAAATGTTCAAATTCTCTCCCTGTTGGAAAACAATGAAACCCAATCTCATCTCTGAGAAGATTGTTCCAATCCCATCATCTGTGTGTTCCAATCCCATCATCTGTGTGTTCCAGTCCCATCATCTGTGTGTTCCAATCCCATCATCTGTGTGTTCCAATCCCATCATCTGTGTCCCCAGCACTCCCTGCTCTGGTCCTGTGGAGCAGGACAACAATAAAAATCAGGTGTTTTGCTTGTGCTGGGGAAGCCAGTTGCACTTTTAGAGAGATGATGAGGGAGTGGACACTTTTACTGGCTTTATATTTGGGTGAAAGAACACTTTTGGGTGCTCTTTTTGTTGTTTTTGGATTTTCTATTTAATTTTTTAATAGCAATTCAGTGAGATGCTGCTCCAGCTCCATCTTCTCCAAGGGCAGCATTCCCAACTTTGCTTTCTCTCTGGCAGTGCTCATGCCCCAGCTCCCTCATCCTGCTCACACACTCCCTGTCCTCCCCTCCTAAGGTGAAGGTCGCTGGGTGCAGACTGCAGGCAGCACCAGCTGCCCAAATGTCTCACCATTAGGGAGACCTGAGACATGACCTGCTCTCCTCTAAAGTTTGACTTCCAGCCTCAGCTCACCTTGTATCTTATTATTAACGTGGTTATGGCCGTTTCTTCCTTTTATTTAATCTGTTTCTGGCCCCTGCAGTAGAATTTAAGCATTGTTTGCAATGAGGAAATAAAGCTTTGATCCAATCATAATCTCCTGTACAGATTTCCAGTGCAGGATCCCAGCTCAGCTCTCCTGTGAGCTATCAGAGGTTAAACATCAACATCTGCTTTAATTGACAAGATTAATATTCTGCTTCAATCTCACGTTGTGTTTTATTAAAAAAAAAAAAAAAAAAATCCAGATTTCCATGCTATGCAAAAATCCTCCACTTGCAGAAAGTAGATTGTATTTATATTTTCCTAACTACAGTGACTATTTTGTATGAACCACTAGCAGCTCCATCAGATCATTTTTCCCTGATAACCCAGGTTTTTATGATAAGCACAGGGGTTTTGCAGGAGTAACAATGTAAGTACAGTGATGGATAAAGCCAAAACATTATCACCCACTTAGGAAATTCTCTGGAAAATCTTTGTTGTGGGGATGGCACAACCAGGATATTACACATGTCACACCATGAGGTCCTTCAGGATGGGGGTGTTTGTGCTGGTAAAAGGCAAATAACAAAGGGATTGGATTGGAAATTCAAGGTTCATTGCCCTCATCTGTGTGGGATTTAATTCAGTGCAGATCTGTTGTACTACGATACGAAACAACTCACGCACGCACACTAAGATTAAAAGAGTAAAAGGAAGTAACTTTTATTTTTGATTTCGTAATATATAGAATTTCAAAAGTGACAGTGGAGTGGAAGGTGAAATTGTCCCCTCTCCAACCACACTGGTTAAACTAACAGTTTGTTAATTCTTTCTTCTTATAAAGAAGAATGTAAAATAATTATTATTTACATGATAGTGCATGAGAAACTTTAGTAGAATTATGTAAATATTAGAAATATTTAAAGTAAATATGAGTATAGAAAACTTTTAAAAGAACTTTAAAACTTTTAAAAGAATAGGGTGACATAGATCTTGTATTTATTTCAAAGGAATTGATCTTTTTAGGAGAAAGAATTTTAGGACTATTTCTCTTTATCCAAACCCAGAAAACTTTTCCTAGAGTCAAAGATGGCTACAGGTCGATATTACCTGGCCATACCTGCTCCATGTGGAAAATCTTCAATATCACACTTTAGAACATGGGTAAGACGTGGATATTCTCCACATGGTGGTCACCTGGATGGCAGCTGCCATCCCCAGCCTTACCCTTCTCCCTTCCTTCACATGGTACATTAAATACTTGCTGCAATAAATTTGGCACTTTTTACAGATTTCCCCACGGATCTTCAGATTCAGCATTTCCATTGGCTGGATGTTGACTGTAAACACATTAATCATCCTGCGTCGCCCCAGATCCAGTTGCAGGATATTCACTATTCTGTAGGGTAAATGCTTCTTCAGATGCAAAAGTGAAAACACGTAAGAACATTTAACTTTGATTAATTAAACTGTATTAATTTAACAGATGGTGCGCTGCGACACCCACCAGGCTGAGGTTTAGATTTGTGATACTTTAAAGAGGGATCACTGCCTCTGTTTTGATATAAATTTTGAATCTCTGCACAGCCAACAGATGTTCAACTCAGGGTTGTTTTCCTCCCCCATTTTGTTTCGCCTTCAATTCATGGTTGGCAAGTCCTGGGACTTCCAGGGGGTTGACACTGCTGCCTGATAAATCTGAGTCCTTGGTAAGGAGCCCTCTCTCATTTTCTGCAAACAAATCCTCATCTTTAAGTAGCAAAGCAGAAGAATTTAGTGGTGAATCCCCTTTCTCCTAGAGAAGTGTTAATTAATGGAGTGGACCCCTGCTGTACGTTGGTTATTTTAAGAGGAACCATCCAAGAGTTCAAATATTTTTTAGGAAAAAAATGAATTTAGAAAGAAACAAGATTTTAACTTTACAATCCTTCCAGAGGGACTGTCATAAGAAATTTTTTATTCTTGTCTTGATCCACACCTATGCTCATGCTGAAGCCCTGTGGTAGAAATCATATCTTACACTTATATATTTATGATTTTCTCCTCCAGAAACAGCCAGTGTTGGATTTCTCCAGGGTGCATTGATGCACTAATATCCTGTATTTCCAATGACCTGTGCAGCACAACCAAAAATTAGCAGATTTTATTTATATCAGTCTCTCTACCCTGCTTTTCCCACTGCTGTAACACCATGAAGTAACTGCCTACAGTTAGAGCTTTTGGGACTCTGCTTGAGCAGCCTGAAACTTCCCCAAGCACTCCTGATCTCCAGGAAGCAGATTTTGCTCTTTATTATCATTTCTGATTCCAATGACTTCCACAGAGTAGATATCTCTGGTGAGATTTCTTTTTCTCCCACTTCCTGTTCCATCAGAGGTTTCTAGAGGATTTTTAGTATTTTTGTTTTGGCACAGGATCAGGGCTGAGTTGGGAGCAAGAGTATTGGGTTCCCCTGTGGGACACTCACATTCTTCCACCACAGATTTCCTGCTTATCAAGAAAAGATCTCTCCAAAGCTGGCAGTCTGTGGATGGCCCATCCCTGGAAACATTCAGGGCCAGGTTGGAAGGGGCTCTGAGCAACCTGGGCAGCTTGAACCTGTCCTGCCATGGCAGAGGGGTTGGATAGATGGTTTTTAAAGGTCCCTTCCAGCTCAAACCATCCTGTGATCTATAATTCTTATGCTGAGCATTTTGGGGAATTCAAGGCTTGTGAGATGGACAGGTTCCTTACCCCTTCTTACCTTTGAATAACAGATTTATTCACTGACTGTGTGAATGTGATAGAAAAACAAAGCAATGAAATCATGGCCTCACCGGGAGGGAGAGAGAAAAGGGAGGGATAAAGTCACACATGTGCTTAAACCCATGGGAAAATGGTGTTGTACTGATGCCTTTGCTTTGGTTCTACAGTTAAGAGCCAGACTTGATTAAGGGATAAAGGGTTTTTTACTTTGGTATTTAATAAGGATTTTTATGGTGCAACACTTCACCAAGGTGGAACACACTGAAATGTACCCACATGGTAGATCATGTATACAATTTTATAGACTTTGCAAATTAGCATATTTAACAAAGAAGCTCCAATGAGAGGCTGGAATGAACAGCATGATACCTTTCTACTCAAACTATTTCCCTTTAGATGGGTTAAATCTTGGTTTACAGGATGTGTTTTAGGAGGGACTTTGATTTTTCAAGATACTGTAAAGCTTTCTGGCTTTCAGCTGTAAGGCTTTTAGGATGTTTGCTCCTCTGGCCTAACAGAATAGCAAGATTATGCTGAAATATCAGACTTAAGGAATTACAAGTATGCATGCCAAGGGTATTGAGAATACATAAGAGGTATATAAAAGAAAATGCAGAAAACCATCATGGCATCAGTGCAAAGCAAAAATGCACCAGGGACCCTCCTGAGCTGGTGCTCCTGAACCTGTAATGTTGCCTGGGCTTTCACTGCCTGGCCTGTGGCACCTTCCTGCAGCCCCTGGTGTCACCTGGGTGTCCCTGCCTTGTCCCTCTGCCTCCTGCTCCTCCCCCCTGCCCAGGGCTCGTGGTGACAGCCTGTGAACATCCTCTGCTCGTGGGGGAACATCTGCCTCCCCCTCTCCTCCATTCCCGTGTCAGGCTCCAGGCTGCTTCCCCTGCCTCTCCAGCCTCTTCGCACTCCGTGGCACCGCTCTGCGCCTCTTGTGATAGATGAGTCTGAAGCAGTGCTGGCTTCTTTCAAGATTGATGAGATTTAGCTTGCTTGGAGCACTTCACAGAATCTACAAATGACATCTGAACGCAAACCCTCTGATTTGTGAGCTAAACTGTGCAATGCTCTACACATGCTTTCTTTTTTCTTTTTTTTTTTTTTTTTTTTTTTTTTAATTTAGGAGAACCCTTCCTTTCTGGAAGCTGCTCTTCCAGGGTTGCAGAGATCAGGCAGGAAATCTGCTGGATTTTCCACCAACCCTGGCCCCAAGAGTTGCTTAGTAACTACCAGTGGTTTCTCAGGCACAGCTTCCACGTGCCAACCTCAAAGCCCAGAAGAGCCAAGCTTGAAAGCAGCTCTGAGCTTGCACATCCCCTCTGCTCCTGATGTGCCATGAGGCAGCGAATCTCACTGCTGAATTTCAGACAACAATTAGGAATGTATATATCTGACAGAGAGGGTGTTTACTTGGTTTAGCTCATGCTGATTTGGAAGGCAGTTTGTGGAGTTAAAGCATTGCCCCTATAAACTGGATTTACAGTGGGACAATGGGCATTGAATACATTAACATAGGTTAAATTCCTGGAAGAAGATAGGGAAAAAAAACCTTAATTATTCACATTAGAATTTGGTGATTTATTAAATGATAGATTTCAACCCATTCAGACTTCCTATACTTAAATCCCGTGAATGAAGAAGAGAAAAAGCCTCAGTGTGGCAACACTGCTGGGAGCAAGGGAAAAGCTGCAGTGGAGGGGAGGAAGAAGAGAAAGTGGCCAGTGCTTAGCTTGTGTCAGAACTGGAACTAGCAACTGAGACTGTGAGAGCTGATATCTCTGCAGGATTACTTTAAATCAGGATTAATTTTCTGAACTGATTAAGAAACTGCTGCATAATGAAAATTCAGTTATGTACTTAGAGACTTGAAATTTTAGACAGGTGAGGCAACCTTGCTGGTGAAGGCAGTCAGTCAGGCAGACCACAAGGAAAATAACTTCTTTTTAAGTGCATTTTTCTCTAAATAAAGATAGAAAACAGGAGCTAATCATTCAGACAACTCTATTGGAAAAGCTTGGGAATTGTGTCACTTCCTAACTAAACTCCTCCCATGCAGACAGTGAAATCCCTCTGTGTCAGTGCCAAAATGTGACAGCACCAGGCTGCTGTTCCTACCTTCAAATGCAGCCCTTGCAGGATGCCAGGCAGCCAGGGGAGGATTGCAAGGAGGAGAAACACAACTGCAAACACAAAATGCAGCTCTTTACCTGTGCTTATATACTTGTTTGAGGTTAAAATAAGTATGTTTGAATCACATCAGCGAGTTTCTATTTTAAAAGGAGACCTCTAAGGAATTTTTTGACTCTTGTTTTTGGTAGGAGTCAAATCAGCAATTCAACTGGTGTCCTTTGTGCCAAAAGTGACCGTTCACCACCAAGTGATGCAGGGCAGCCTTAGTCTGGAATGTGGACTCTTGGTGCATTCAGTTATTGTTTGCTGTGGTTTTGGTTTGGTTTCTGTGGGTTCTGATCACCAAAAGCACATTGAATGCTTCAGCCTCTGCTGTGGCAGCACAGTTTTAGACTGTGAGCTTCCATCCCTGGATGTGCCAGCACAGCCTGAGCAGCTCTCTCAGCACAGCCATTATCTTGTCCCTGCTACTCACATGCCGTGGCTGTGCAAGCCCATAAAACTCCCAAACCACACATAAAACCCCCTCAGTTGCCTGGAGCCCCAGCCAAGGCCCAATTTGGGTAATTGCATTCTGTCTCTTTGAAATTCACGCGTCAGGTTTCAGTTTGGGGTTGATTGGACTCTTCCTCCCTGTCTTCACTCCACCATCTGCAGGTTTTCAGGCAGGAGCTGCAGTTTGTCTTCCAGGTAGCAGTGTTCCAGTCCATGTGCCAGGGGCTGGATGAGGGATGGCCAGGCTGTTCCAGTGCCATGGGCAGTTCTAGTGGCTCCTTGACTGCCTCACCAGCAGCTGCTCCTCTTCCTCAGCCAGGGATGTCACCTCTGCCTTCGCACGGTGACAGAGCTCTGCCAATTCCACCCCAGGAAATGGCTGAGATTTATTTATTTTTGTTCTTGGCATCAAATCCCTTGAAAAACTCAGCCTGGAAGGAACCTTGTGCGTTGAACTAAACTTGGTCCCCTGCCACCTTGGCAGGCACAGCTTATGAGATGCTGCTGCCCCATCCCAGGCTGCACTGATCCCACCACTGCCAGGAAAAGCTGTTCACTGTTTCAGAGGTGCACACCGACCCTGGAGGGCTGAGCTGCTGATCACATTGCTTGCTGCTGGCCTGTCTCCACCCCTGCAGTTTAATATTCCAAGAGAATTCTCTTAACAGGAATGTGAACTTTGCTGCAGAGCTGAAAGGTCCCAGACAGCCCTGAGGAAAGGTCCCTGAATGCAGCTGGGCAGGGGAAAAGAAAAGATATATTCTTCCCTTTCATCCTGAACTTTCCATGAGGCAGTCAAGCCAAAGTCAAAGCTTTCCACCAGCTCCAGATGATTCATGGCATGAAGGAGGAAAGTGAGATCTAAGATCTATTTCTTGCTGAATAAATTGCTGATGAGCAGTGGCTGAAAAGCTCCGATGCACAATTACAGGGACGGAGTCCTGGAGCCAACTTTAATTAAAGTTCTTTTGACATTACAGTAAATCCTTAGTAATGGTGTCTTATTATTCCAGTTTCCTTTGACTGGCATGCCTGCAATGCCCACTGGGAATGGGAAAAACCCTCCCTGGAAACCCTCTTGTCTACTCTGCTTTTCTGTAATTAGCCTGAGCCAACAATGCTCACAAGAATATCTCTGAGCCCCTCGATGGATGCTCAACTTTGCTCAGAGTCCTTTATAAACTGGAGATAATTGCTCACAAAATAAATTCAGCTCCACCTCACCCTGCTGAGCCCTTGGGTCCATCTGGGCACCTGAAAGCTGTGCCCATGGCTGTGCCCATCAGGATAAATATGGGCACCCTCCTGGTGTGTGCATGACCAGAGGGGTTCTCCTCGAGCTGCAGGGAGAAACAGCCACACATCCTTTGATTAAAGCCAGAGATTTACAGTACAATTAACAAGGGTGTAATCCATCCTCTCTAAGTCTCACTTATGCTTAAAGTCTGCTGGAAATCTGTGTTAGTGGACATTGCTCTGTCCCCACCAGGGCTGCAGTGCTTGAAGCTCCTGGTGTGTGCAATTTCCTGGGGTTGAAGCTGCTTTTTGGGATTTTTTTTCGCATGTTAACCAAGGAGAGAAACCCATGAACCTCATTTACTCAGCTAAGAAATGTAGAAATGCAGTCCAAAAAGAACATCCCATATAGAAATAAACACAGCAATGTCATTTCCAGTGTTCCCTCCTCTATGATATCTATTACCTTGCAATAAATTTTGGTTCTTAAATATTAGCAGTGTAAACACTGAAGATTTGCAATATCTCCAAAAGCAAGATACCCAGTGACATTCAGATGTCACTCTCCCATGCCACATATTTATTTCTCACTTATACAGCATTTGTAAAAATAAGCAAGTAAATACATAAGAAAAAAAACCAACCATGTTTAAAGATAAAAAAAAAAATAAAATGTGGAGAATTCAAAAGCAGGAAGGGAGGAAGGAATAGGAAGCAGCTCAAAGCTGCTGGTAACAGATTTAGAAACCTTTTTACTTTTGAAGAAAGTTCTAAACTTGTGCTCTCATCAGCAGAGTTCAAAATAAGCATCACACCTGGGGAGAGGTGGCAAAGCAGGGCAAACAGTGTGGGGAATTAGGGTTAATTAGCTCTGTTCAAGAGGGCATTTATTTGTATTGCTTTAATTCTTGGATTACCCTGATCTATACAGCGTTCTATGGAATATATACAATATACTCCATATATTCTTTGGGATATATGCAATGCTTCTATAGAATTACAAATTTATCAAAGGTTGCCCGTAATGTCTGGATGTTGTGGCCCAGACAGGGCATTTTGTTCACTAGATTGTTCTAGAACTGGACAAAAAAAATCTCAAGCTTCTCTTTTGGTTTTTTTTTGTTTTTTTTTAGTTTGGTTTTTCTTCTGGAAGAACACAACATTGTGTAATCTGTGAAATTATCCCTGAACTTTTGTTTCATTCAGTTGAGGTCCATTAAAAACAACAACAAAGAAAGACCCAATGAATGGCAGCAGACTAGTTCATTTAAACGCAGACAAGTCAAGAATCTCCTGATGAAGGGAAAATAAAAGTCAGATTAGTGCAGGAACGAGGCTGCGCAGGAAGATCCAAGTGTTAATGCTGTTGCCAACTATCCAACAGCTCATTTTGTGCCTTTTGCAGGCAACAAAACCCTTGAAAGGTGAATCAAAAGGCTGATGTGGGAGACAATCATCTCTTACTGATGATTGTGAGCATTCCCACAGAGCTGAGGGTGTTTGTGTGGGATATCCCTCCTGCCATCCCAGAAAATCAAAGTGTGGGGTTTGGAGCTGGCAGCCACTTCCCAGGAAGCTGGGCTGGGGTTTGGGGTGGGGTGGTAGCAATCATTATATTTCTTATTTTATTATTATAATTGCCCCTTTGATCAGAATCCTATGGCATTTAACCACATTTATATGGTCATCCTGCACATAGGTTCTGAATCCAGGATTAATTATTTTCCAAGGGAAAACCACAGGAGCTGGGTTTCCCTTTACTGCACGCACATGGAATCCCATACATCTGGCACCAATTTAGGTTATTATCATCATTTCATTCTTCCTTTTTATATTTGTTTCACTGTAAAAGCAATACTACCAAATCCTTCAGAACCAGCCCCGTGGCTGATGGGCACTGCTGGGAGTCAGCTCAGGGAACAAAAAAAATGAAGGTATTTGGTGGCACTGCATTGGATGGAATTCTGTGAGGCCTAAATGCTGTTGCCACTTTGTCATGAGGACTTTTCTCTGGAAAAACATAAATAAAGAAGACAATCTGTGATAATTTAGCCTGCCAAGGAGCTAGGAGAAAGAGGAATGACTTAGTTAATAACTAATTTTGGTTATTTCTGAATGTTCTAAAAACATACCCAAATTATTAAAAATTAAAGCATCAACAAGATGCTAAAACCATATGCTTCCAATATGCTGTGTCTGAAAACTTTTCAAAGCCTGGATGCTTCTGAGTGGGTTAAAATCCCATGGAAGAAATTCCTTCTGAGCTCCTCCATGAAGCAAAGATCATTGAAATAGAAACAGGCCACCAGCAGTGATGGGTTTTCCAGATAGATTTGGATGGGAGCAAAAATGGCTCAAATATCTAAATTGCACCAGATGTTTCTGGCCAGCCCTGACCTATGAGCATGAACTGATAGGCAAGAACAAATGCACTTTGAGAAACTTCACTTTCTTTGGCTTATTTTGGTGGCTAAATGATGAATCTGATAAGACAAGTGTGTGCTCATCCCTTGCTTAAAACTCAGCATTTTTTTTTACTGAAATGTGGCATCATCTTCACAAAGGAGTTCTTGTCCTCCCCTCTCCTTTTTTATGAAGTTGTTCCTTAAGTTATTTTGTCTTTCACCATCAGAGTGGAGGCAATGGAATATGTCACAGAGGTGACTGGAACCCAACAGGTCCTAACAGAAGCTCTTTTGTTCCACAAAAAAACCTTAATTACTGAGGAAACTTTCTTTTTACATGCAAAAAAAAATTATTAAACTTCTTTATGCTATGAAGAGGAGGAACAGAGAATCAGAAATCCCTTGATGTTGTCAGAGCTCAATCCCACTGAATAGACCCTACAGACTTCTCTAATTATTCACAAAACATTTGGAGCAGATGCCCACAAAATAAATTATCTGCTGTCTGCCAAAAAGTACTTCTGGCAGGCAGCACACCAGGTAAATAAGATGAGAGGTTGGGAACATGAATAAAACATGAATAGAACAGCTTAGGGCGTTTTGTTCCTCGTAAATTCAGCAGCACCAGTTGAACCCACAGAGGTGCAGAAGGCAGGGGAGGGCCACCATACGAGAAGGGGTTGGAGGAAAAGCTCTTAACAAGCATTTTCTTGTGTTAGTGGCAGTATCCCTGTGCCAAGGCACAAAAAGCACTTCAGGGCAGCATCCTGCAGCATCTACCATGGGAGACAGAGAATTTGGACTTCCAGCAGCAGCCTGAAGCCTGGAAGTCCCGTGGGCCACCACCTTGGATTCTTACATTTAGCAAAAGTTGCTAAACTGTGCTATTGGCAAGGACATCCTTATCTTATTCAGCCTTAGTTTGATAATCCAATGAAAAATATTTACTCTCTTGCCCTTCCTATTAGGGATGTGCCTGATGTTTTCTAATGAAGGCAGGATGCTCTACACCATTAAAATCAGGGAAAAATTACCTCTGCAACAAGGCTGAACATTGCAATGAGTAAATCTGCAAATTAGAAATGCTATTCAGGAGGCAAAATTTAGGTTTTAAACCACTCAGCCTCATGTTAGCTCATCTAGTTCTGAGATCACGTTTTGAGTGTGGTATCATTTTGGGCAGGTTTATATAGATCCAAATATCAATTATTTGAGAGGAAGGGGCTTCCCAAAGACTTTGCATTGAGTTGAAGTTTGCTGCTCTGTATTCTTTCATTGACTAATAAAAAATTTATAGTGCTTTAGGAACAGATATTGTCCTTCATCCATATCAAAATTTTACTGTGCTGCACAAAATATGCTGGTTTGTTGTTTCAAAGAAAAAGACCCCATAAAATGAGGCTGGTAAATCTAAACATCAAGAAAATATGAATTAATCATTTTGCCTTCTGAAAAAGGATGCCAAATAAGAGAGGGAGAGGAAAAGATGGGAGGGCAGAGTAATTTGAAAATTGTCATTAAAAGAAATGTATGGGCAGGTAGGTAACCCCATAAATAATGGACCAGATTAATTCACAGTAGGTTCATTAAAAGCAGTGATAAATTAGTGCCAAGCAGAATTCTGCTTCTTTGCAGTGGTTGTGACCTATTCAGTGGAACCATTGTAGTTACTAATTCATACAGGATTATACATAATTGGGATGCCCAATTATTACAGCTGAGTTTCAGAAATGACAGTGTTCCCTTTCCTTCAGGGATCTGTAATTTATTCCATTACCTTGAACCTGCATTACCCAATCTGCCAAAATAAAATTTGCAAATGTTCTGCTAAATCCTGCTATCTTTGGTTCATACTCTATGTGTGAGGGAAACATGTTGAGAGGATTAAAAATATGGGAAAGAATTACCATTTTAATACATTTGACTTGTCCACCAAGAGACAACAGAAGGTTTTCAGCCTCAGTAAATCCACTTTAATATATGTAAAGAGTTCATAAAAAATTATTCTATCCTGTTGTCGTCATGAAAGCTATAGCTGGTCTGTGCTAGCAAGGGCAGGATTAGTTTACCAAAGAAATCTGCAGGTTTATTTTGTTTTGCAGGAACAGCTTCCCTTACCACCTTTTATTCCACTCAAATACTTCCTTACCATATTAATTCAGGTGAAATCTTTTACATAAACTGCCAGCAGAAGTATCAACCCTTTCAAAAGCGTGGCTGATGCCACCTTTCCCTGCACTTTGAAATTTCCAGGGTAGAATTTGGCTAATGGCTCTGCTTTCCACATGTTGTCTCGAGAAGCTGCTGAGATATTAAGATAATAAATGTTTGAAGAAAAGGATCTATTCATGCAGAATCAATAAAGTGTTGCCAGGAGAAATCTGAAGCTCTCAGAAGGAGGTTTCCTAGAAAAAAAAGGGTTTTCCAGGGAAGAATGGCTTGTACATGTTTGATTCTTTCTGATTGTTGCTGTCTCATTGCTTTTGTTCGTGTGGCACTCAAACCTGCCTGCTTCAAAGCAGGAATTCCCCTCAGGAAGATCTTCCAGCAGCAGAAAGTGGAAAAATGACTTGCAGGGATTTCCAGCCTGTGGTACAGGGGTTGGATGAGAGAGCAGCGTGTGAGCAGCACCTCAGCAATGCCAAATGATGGGACAAGAGCTGGGGAGGGGTTGGGGTTTGGGGACCTTTGGGCGTGCTGAAGAATTTTGGGGGGAGGTGTGAGAGCTCTGGTGTTTTACAGAGCAGGGATGATGATGATGATGATGAGGTCAGCTTGCTGGAACTCAGAGGAGAAAGTGCTTTTTCTTACAGCTTTTGTGCCTGGACAATGCTCTTGGGAACATGGTGTGGTCCTTGGAGTGTCCTCTGCAGAGTCTGGACTTCACTGAGCTTCTGGGTCCCTTCCCACCCAGGATATTCTGTGATTTCTGGGATTTGCTCTCAGTGGAACAGTGCAGACGTTATTTTGAGGGTGTTCAGATGATGTGAACTATAGAATGTGTATGAAAGTACATTTATACCTTTTTCCAGGGTTTGAGGGAGGATATCAATATCTGTAAGATGGGACAGCATTATCTTCTGTTGCTACAGTGAACAGTTCATCACCAGCCTCTAAAAAAGCGGGATAAATTGGATTATTTCCCAGTTCATTCCTGCACAGTTTTTCCTGTGGGGTCAGCAATGCTTTGGGCACACATGTGACACAGTAAGTGGTGCTGTTGTCACCCTGTCTGCCTCCCCAGAAAGCCAAAATTCTTGGATTGTCAGCCCAGCCCAAGGACAGGGTCTGTGCTGCTGCGCATTCCACGGATATGAACTGAGGGGCTGCTTCTCCGGCTGCCTCTGAATTCAGTTTACAAGGCAGTGAGTTGGAACAAAGCCAGAGACATCCCTGCATGTCAGAAATGGGATCTTTGAAGTGATTCTGGATGCACAGCCAGCCAGCCAAGTTCGGTCCCTCTTCAAAGTCATGATGCAAGCATTGTAATGCAGATTACATCGATTTGCTAGCAGTGGCTGGCAGCTCGCAGGAGTCTTTTCAAGATTCTCCACAGCACCCATGGAATAAAGAGCTCTCTGCATGAAAAGGAAGCTGTATTTTCATGCAGATGACAGCTCAAAAAATAGTATCAATGTTATCATATATGTAAGGTAAAATTCAATTTTGTGTAGTGGATTTCATGGCTGTGTCAGGGTTCAGCTTACAGCACAAAAAGAACTTATATTTTGCACTTGAGGACATGGTTTAATGGTGGTGCTGGGCTGATGGTTGGACTTGATGACCTTAAAGGTCTTTTCCAACCTGAATGACTCTCTGATTTTATGATTTAAGCACATAAGAAATGCTGCTGGCTTGAATACCTGCCTAAGTGCTTGTTGATTATTTGTTTTGTAATTAATCTATTGCAGAGAGGCAGCAGAAACGCTGACTTGCAATATCCCCACAGCAGGTTTGCTGTGGATCTGAGCTCTCCTTGGGCAGGACTGATGTGCAGGTGTTTGATGAATGGGAGTAGACAAGATTCTACAATAAATACCCGAAATACCAAAGCCATGACTACTGAAGCATAAAAGGAGTGCTGCACCAGGCCATAATTCAAAGCAGCATTCCATTTACAAATGGAATAAGAGTAATAGAAAAGATTAACTTTCATAGGGAATTACAGTTTGGGTGTGTGGAAGTGCCTGTTTTTATGAAGTGCAGTTTCTTACAGGCTTTATGTTGCTGCATCAAAGTTACCAGAACGATTTGAGGCTGCAGCTCCTTTCAGTGTTGTTCTGTCACTGTGTATCAGTGCTCCCAAGGACTGCTTCCCACTGGGACCAGGTTTTTGCAAGGATTTCTGTGTGTATTTGAAGCCTAACCATAATCCAAGCATTGGAAACTGCAGTGTGTGCTCTTTTTTCTCTCTTTTTTTTTTTTTTTTTTTTTTTATTTGCACGTAAAGGCACCTGCAAGCCTTTGGGATTACACCTGAACACTGGCTATAGCTGGATGCACAGATTGGCAGACTGGAGGAATGCTCTCTAAAATCTGCTCCTGTATGGAGGAGCTGGAAATGCTTTAGATTCACCCAATGCCATAAAATATGCTGGCCTCTCCAGCTCCTCATTACCTAAGGACAAAGGGATGCAATCTGCAACCAGGGCAGGGACACTTCCACTGTCCCAGGCTGCTCCAAGCCCCAATATCCAATCTGGCCTGGGACACTTCAGGGATCCAGGGGCAGCCCCAGCTGCTCTGGGCATCCTGTGCCAGGGCCTGCCCACCCTCACAGGGAGGAATTTCTTCCTAATATCCAATCTAAACTCTCCCACCTTCAGCTTCAGGCCGTTTCGACTCATCCTATCACTTCTTGGCCTTGTGAAATGTCCCTTTCCAGCCTGGACGAGAGTCCCTGGACAATACCAATCCTGCAGTCCTCGTCGTTTGCTTCCTTCCTGATGAAACCTCCCAGCCTAATAACCCTATTTAAAACAAACCAAACAAACACACAAAAAGGAACCTGAAACCAAAACACAGGCAGTATAAAAATCTCATTGCTCAAATGATGTTCATCCAAAAATAAAATCAAAAATCCAATGTGATTATGCAGGGGAAGGGATGAGAGCTAAATCATTGCTCTGCTTCTTCCTTCCTCTTCAGGAACTTCTGCTCCATGTCTGAGTTCCACAGAGCTGTTTAAAACACCTCTCCTTTAAAAGCTGCTATCAGATCTCTGACAGCTTTAATTGTTCTCAGCGAGCTCGAGGTCTATCAAAGCTGGAGCAAAGCACGGTGAGAAATCTCCTTGGCAGATCCCTGCGCACAGGGCCGGGCCGGCCGGGCCGTAATTGCTGTCCTGGATTTCAGCCGCCCCTCGGTGGCATTACCCACACGACAGCTTTATCCGTGCCCAGCTCGGATCATGAGCTGCCAGCGGTGCCGAGGAGCAGGAGTGACATCCCCGAGCTGGAGAGGGAGCAGCTGTCACAGGGAGACACCGCTCAAATGCCACCGAGGCTTTAATGGCAGCACGGCGCGGCCAGGCCGGGGCACGCGGGGATGTCACACACGGGACTGCTGCTGGAGTGGCAGCCATGCCTTGGGATTTTAGCTTTTGTATTTTGTTTTTTCAAGTCCTGTATGTAGAAGTGGTGGGTAGGATGATCAGGATGGACGGAGACAAGAGATCTCTGCAGCCAGGGCTCGGAATTCGCGGTTTATTGCAAAGGGCGAGGGTGCAGGGCCCTGCCTGGGGCTGCCAGCCACAGCTCAGGGCAGCCCCAAAAGAGAGACCCCAAAGAGAGACCCCAAAAGACAGACCCCAAAGAAAGACCCCAAAGAGAGACCCCAAAAGACAGACCCCAAAGAGAGACCCCAAAGAGAGACCCCAAAAGACAGACCCCAAAGAGAGACCCTAAAGAGACACCTCAAAAGAGAGACCCCAAAGAGAGAGACCCCAAAGAGAGACCCCAAAGAGAGCGAGGAAGTTCCCGTTACAATACAATAAACCTTCTTCTGTGCTGAATATTCTAATTTTCACTAACCAATCTAGTACATGATACAAGTCCTACAGCATTTACCTACAGCCTATAAGAATCAGGACATTACCATACTGTGCTACATTTTAAACCCTAAAAACTACTCTTTGGACCCCTTCTGCCAAGCTGGCAGGGTCTGCTCTGACCCTTGGAGCTGTCTGCGAGCAGAGGGTGTTGTTTCATCAAAAGGAGATTACCTCCAGCCAGCCATACCATTGTTTTCCTGTTGTTCAGTAACTAAGGCTTGGTGTCTCAGAGTTTGCTTTCATTTCAATCTCATTTATAGTTTCCATATTCTCAATTTTTTTTGCCAGGCAATCATATTTATAAGGCTTTCCTCTTTCATCTTCCACAACACCTTTAGTGTATAACTCTGAACTCGTTATAAAGCATTAGTTAACTGTCTCCACACATTGGTTGGTCAGACACAACAATCTTGCTGTGTGCCAAGCCCTTGCATGACTTAAAATCCAAACTGGAAGGCCTTAACATGATGGACCACCTCTAAAAATTCTAATTGAGCTGCACACTGTAATAGATTGGGGGAAATGAGGTAAAACGTTATCACTAATCTTCGTGCTAACTGCATTAAATCTCAGGGTATATTTATAAAGGCAAGGGAGGATATTAGCAAAAAGATTTATCCAACAGTGAAGGGTTTTTTCCCCATTAACCAACTTCTAAGTTTCAAAGTTCTTGCAGTTTAATTGGAGATAGTGGAATTTAGGAGAAATAATTATAAACATGACTACACAGGCAATATGCTGCAATTAAGCACAAAATACAACAACTGTTTGTTTGGGGCTAGTAATTGAACCAACACAATGGGAGAAAATTCGAATAAAACTAACTTTCATTGGAAAATGGGAAAACAATAATCAGGAAATTTTGAACAAACTGTCAAAGGCTTAATCTGACTGCCATTGAGAGGAGCACAAATAAATGGAGCAAGAACAGAGAGACAGCTAAAACCAAGTGGCCTTATGGAAGGTTAGGGGTTGTTTTTCTCAAGGAAAAGAGAGAATTTAATGTCTGAAGTCAAAGTTAGACTCAATCAATACATTCAGGGCTCTTGAGAAATTTTGAAAATAGTTTCCTACTTGTAGTGATTTAGGGCAGTCAGGCATATAAAAAGATTGAATCGGTTGTGAGAAATCAATGACCTCCCTCCAACATCCCCCCCCAAGATTCCCACTGAAATGAAAACTTGCCAATTACAATGGGAGTTTTGATAAGGCCAGCAGGAGAGGGATGTTTCAGACTTGAAAAAATAGCATGTGAAATGTAATATCTGTTATTTTTTGTGCCATTAGGGTGTGAGACAGAAGCCTGCTGAACATCTTACCTCAAAACTCCAACCTCTGTCTCCCTTGGCAGATTAGGGGTGGTGATGCAAAGCAAATAAGCAGAGTTTACACCTGCATGGGATAATGATTCTCCATCTTCCAGGGATGTCTGCAGACATTTGCTTCCCCACCCAGCAGGTAACTGAGATGCTCCTTCCTTACAGCCTTTGGAACTCCCTGTCAGAGCTTCCTTTGGGTAAAATGCAACGAAAAACCCCTCACTAGGTAAAATAACAGATGATGGCTGATTTCCCTTCACCATTTAACACTAGGATCACTGGTTTCTTATTCTTTCACCATGATGGTCTGTCTGGTGCCATGCCAAGCACACAGGTACTGGTGGGGCCCTGTCACCACCAGTTCATGGGACAGATCCACTGCTGTGGGGAGCTGGTGCTGGCTCTACAATTCCTGAGGCTTTTAACTGCAGAACACAGCTGGTCTCGCCCCTGGGATGAATTTCCTGAAGGTGTGAATTGGGTGTGCTCCTGTGGGGACATTTTTCAGTTTATTTTCACCTGAGAGGAACCAACTGGTGCAAGGTGAGAGTCTTCCATGATGGGAAGTGATGGATATAGGGGGTGATGGGGGATTCATTTTGGTGAGAGCAGAAGGGAGGTCCTGGCTTACAGAGCCAGGTGCAAACATGGAATGCAGGCCACCATAACACTGCACTGCCCTTTTCCAACCCTCTCCCCCTCTTCCATACCTTCTCCTTTCCAATTTAGACATTTCAGTTGGGGCAGCATCCTTCCTTGACTTGCTGCTATGGCCACTTGCTGAAATATCTCTCTGAGGGCTCTGAAGAGCAACCAAGCTCTTGGAGATGAACTCCCCAAACCTCCACATAAGCACAGGTAGAGAGGACCCCAAAAAATCCTGATTGCCATGGCCTCCTGCAAGCACCCAGTGATTCCTCCTGAAGGCCAAGCCCATTCCCACTTCTCTTGCCTTCCAAGAGCAGTGTTTGAGGGAAAAGCCAAGCAGCTGTGCTTACAGGGTCTCACAGAGATCCCTAAAAGCTGATAATCTGGTTTGACAGTCATGTCATAATTGTTAACAATGGTACTGGAAACACGCCAACAACCTCACACTCTGCTGCTGCTTCTCTGGCTGAGAGGAATTGCTCCACGAGTGCAAGTCTGCAAACCAGATTTGACATCAAGGGATGTTTCATTGAGAGGAAATGTAGAGCACTGGATTGTATTGTTGCCAGATTACACAGCAGCCTCACGGGGCAAAGTAATGAAAGAGAAGAGGCTGCAGTGACACCACATTAATATTTGGTATTTCTGCTCTCTGTGCACTCACACTTATTATGTTAAGGCCTTTAGGAACCCTGGAGAGCCTGGCATGCAGGCAGAGGGTGTTGGGCACGCTCTGCTGGGACAGCCAGCAGTGATGGATTCACGTTGGCTGGTGTACCTCACCCCATGAAAGGCTTTGCTCTTCTCTGCTCCTGATACACCACGCTGAGAAAAGTTTCCAAAAGTGTGATTTGGAGCTCCTTGTGCTCCTTCCTGCACAGCCATCTGTCCTGGTAAACATGCACCCAGTAATGTGCCTGCCAGAATAAATCACAGAAAATGATACTTTTCCATGTGGGTGTCATGAATTTCAGAGCTCAAGGTTCTGGGATTGTTTCAGGCCGATGGAGGGGACCAGCTCCTTGTGAAATTTGTCGACCCTCAGACAGCTATAACTCCTAGCAACCTTCACTGTGAAAGGAATCAAAATACAAATCAACACCATAAAAAGTGACACATGAGAACGATGTCCTTTCTACCTGTGTTTGTAATTCCTTCTCAATGGCTCTATTAGAATTCGTATCAGCTAACCCATGCAGATCTCTGCACGAGCTGTTAATGATTATAGACTGCTGTTTACCTTATCAGGGAAGCTGTCAATAGGCCTAGTTAATGAATTTTTTTTTTCTTGTCATGGACATTTTATTTAACAGTTTATTAACTCCCAATCCAATTCACTAGAGGTCTTGGCAGAATTCTAGAAGATCTATTATTCATATGCTCCTGCTTTCTTCTCTATTTAGACAATTTCTGGTCCAGAATTATTACATCAATTTGCCAGCATTGCAGATACAACTCTGACCACTCCAATTATCTGCCTGCTCCACAAACACAGTAGCTGTAACTTCCAGCCATCATAAAGAAGTTTATTAATTTAGCTCCAACTGAGTGCCAACCATTTCACTGCAGTGCAACAGAAAACGATCTGCCCACGGAAGAAACCTTGCCCTGTTCATCTCTTGGCTTTTCTAAAAGGACTTAATAAAATGTGCAAGGATGAACAGTGGCTCCAGTGCAGAATCTGCATGGAAGCTTCCCTAAATCCCTGCAAGAACAAAGGGGCATTTCAGGTGAGAAACTGCTATTTTTTGAGTCTCAGAAGTCAGGTTTGCTGGGGATGCAGCAACACTTTCCCCTCATTCCAAGGGCTGGAATTTATTTGTTTACACTTATTGGTGTGTGCTGTTTCCCCTTGAGTGAGCTTTTGCTGGTAACTCTGAATATAAAGCTCCAAATCCACTCCAAACCATATTCTTCCCGAGAATGCCCACAATCTTAATATCCTGAGCACTGGATACACCTTACCTAAAGGCAAAATTGGGTTGAATTTCAACTGACCACTGTACCCTGGGGCTGTACAGTCACCTGGGATGTCCAACAGCCTGGCAGGAAGGAGCAGAGCTGCAGCAAAAAGAGATGCTCAGAATAGATAAAACTGCACTCTAATGGCCAGTCTATCATGGAGGAGCCATCTGCAGAGCACCTGGGGATCACAGAGCTGGCCCAGGTCTGACTAGAGGGAAGAGAAGGGAGAAAAAGCTCCTCAGCTGGATAAAATGAAGCACCCACCCAGGAAAGCAAGGCAGAGACAGCTTTCACAGGGCTGTCAGCCAGGGTGTAACACCTGGCTGTGTGTAACCTCCAGCACGATCCTCACTCTGCTTCCTTCACATGACAGGAAAATTCCCAGGGATTTCCTCAGCTGGCAGAGATTGGTCTGGGATGCAAAGGGATTGCTTTGCCTGCAGAAAGAATGGTCTTTCTCGATGTTTGGAATAGATTCTGTACTTCCTAAAGTACTGAAGCAAAACAAAATTCCCTGAGCTCATGGCAAGTCCAGCTGCTGAAGCAAACCCAGCCACTGAAGCTGAGCAGGTTTTGCAGGTGAGATTCTGCTGTCTGTTTGAAAATGTTAGTTGTCGTGGGCATTATGGTACAATTCCCGTCATCTCCTGTCGTCTTGAATTGCTGTTGGTCACATACCTGTAACCCCAAACCCAGAGCCTGTCTCCGAATTACAGAAAACAGCTGCCAAAACTGGCAGCTTAAATACCATCACTCCATCAGCTGGGCACCAGCACCAGCCAAGGGGAAATGCCAAGGAAATGCTCCTGCAGGGCCAGGCAGGGACAGCACAGCCAGGGCAGAGCTTTGGGGATCTGTGGGGCTCCTGAATACATCCCAGTCAGGGTGCAGAGCCCAGTACAGGGAACTGGGACTAACTGAGAGCAGGCTGGGTTTCCTTGACTGCTTTGAGAAGTCACGCACGAACCCCTGACAGTCAGTGGAACACAGGACCAAAATCTCTGATTAGATTTTCTGCTGAGTAGGGGGAGGAGGAAAAAAAAAAAGGCAATTCCTGTGCAGTGCTCCCAAAAGAGGCAGAAGTGACCCTGCAGAGCAGGGCTGCTGCCCAGGGTGAAGGTCACACTCCATTTCACAGGAATATCAAACATGTTTGGCAGTCAGGTCTTTTTCTGAGCTGAGAGTGAACTGTTGCACTTCATGGATGGTTACTAGTGCAGATGTCTGGGGTTATGAAAGAGCAAAGATAGATTCCTGGTCTTTAGGCAAGGCAAAATGGAGAATGGAGGAAAACAGAGCTTTTCTCAAGTGTAATAAGGAACAAATGTGCAGCGACTATTTGAAAATCGCTTCAAAGCCACTTAAGTCAATGAGAGGTTTGATTTCCCACTCATTCCAGAAAGCTTTTAATCAGGCCAATAAAGGGAAGACAGAAACAGACTGGTGGAAATTAGAGAGGTGTAATCAAAACACGTGTATCCATTTGGAATTGGGACATAAAACGGACTTTTCCCTTTACACCATGTTTAATGCTCATGCTTCTGAAGACATTTATTTAGAAAACCAATCAGATTCTCGTTGGCAGTGAACATAATAATCTAATAAGTTTCGCAGACTTATATGGAATGGTAGCTATAAAAGACACCACCTATAAATTAAGGTTCAAAAGGTGACACAGAAAGAGAATATTAAATAACAGCACCTTTCCCTAAGTTGAGTTAACTGTTCCAGCAAAATTTATTGCCAATCTGGCTACAACATCTGCAGAACTAAAGGAATTGTTAGAGGAAAAATGAAACTTGTCTTCCTGCCAAAGTTTGGAGAGGTTTAAACAGAAATTAATATCCATAAGAAATCCTGGAACATTTTTGAAAAATTATCTGCCTGGCAATTCCTGCTGCTTTTCAGAGAAATAAAAGCATTTTAAAAGGCATCTTTCACAGCGCAGCACAAACTTGCTCCACAGAAATGATGGTGCTTTGATACAACTGCTTTCAAATGCCGTCCCTGTGGTAAGGTAAATTTATGCTAATCACTCTTATTTCTGTCAAAACAAACCTGATGCATTCTCTACAGAAACAGACACCAGGCTCTTGTATCCTCCCAGAACGTGGCACATGTTGGTGCTGCATGTAAGGGATATGGATGATAATGCAGAGCCCATCCGTATGAGCAGGTTCAAGGTGACACTTGAGGACAGTGCTCTCCTCTGGGCCATAAATCCTCTCTCTGGTTTGTGTTCTGGAGGCCTAAAAACTCATCAACACTCACCCATTTTTGCCTATAAAATATCCAGCTGCTTATAGTTAACCATGCTAATGGCTCTTTCCTTCAAATTCTGGAATCCTCCAGTTCCTTTTAATTACTAGATTGTAAGAGATTCATGGCACCAAGAATTCAGTCATTTGATGAGATGCTGCTTCTCTTTTTATCACTGAAATCTGATGCCTACAGCCTCTACTATTTGTGATAATAGACCATGGAAAAGAAGATAATCGACACTGTTACATTTTTAAATCTGAATTCTCTCTGCTCTAAGGGCACCTCGCAGAGAACTGGGCTCTCTGGGCTGTTCCTCATTAGCAGGAAGCACATGTTGGATTCCCAAGCAACACTGCACTTGCTGAGGGAGATGCCCAAATTCCTGCCTTGAGGTGCAATGCCAGCACTGCCTGCACTGTTGGAAAACCTGGGTTTAAAATGGCAAGGCCCAGAGAAGAACATCAGTTGCAAATTGAGATCCCAGTATTGGGCACGGGAAGTGGCTGAAATGCTGAATTCATGACCTAAAAAATAAATTTTGATTAACCAGTAGTTGGTGGAGTTCCAGAAACCAGGATCAAATCAACTCACAGATGGCAAAAGGTACAGCATTTGGATAGTGTGGACATCAACACACGGAGCACTCTTCACTCCTGTTCAACCAAACTGGGAGAAATTCTTGCACAGCATTTAAGGATCGTCAGGACTGTGAATCATGATTTCTGTTCATAATGCTTTGGTTGTTATGACACCTTCTGGCTGTGGATTTCAGCTAATTACAGTAATTACTTTATCCACAGCATCTTTAGCTTTGGATAGGGCACCACCATCCCATTATCCATAAGCACTTCTGCTCAGGGCAAGTTCGAGTTCCCCTGTGCCCACAAGGACCAACATGTTCGGATGGATTCAAGGTGCTTCTTGATTCTGGGATTTCAAACTTGCACGTTCCTCATGTGTAAATAAGTCCCTCATGCATATTTGATTGCTGCCTTGGGTGGCAATATCCCTGCCTTTAATGTACGTGCACATTGTGCAGTTGCTGTGGGAACTGTAACTTTGAGGTTTCACAATTTAAAAAAACAAAATCGAAAGAATGTATTTATAGCCTTTATTTATTTGGCTTATGAATCAACATATTAATATTGATGCAATGGAAGAAGAAAGGAAAACAAACTTCTAAACAGAAAGCGCAACATCAAACACTGCTCTGTTTGTTCTTCTCTTCTGCAAAGTTCCCGTAGCAGCAAAATCGCAGCAGCAGAAAGGGAAAGAATTATAAACCAAGAGGCAGACAAAAGAGGAGAAAGCAAGCTGCAGAGAGGCGAGCAGCTGAATTAAGTTCTTAGAGACCAAGTTTGACCAGTCACAGATGACAGCGTGCCCAAAGATGCTGTGACACATCCCAGGATTTGCCATCCCCAGATGTTCCCCCCACAGCCTCGAAGTTCACCCAAGCCCAGGTCGGTGCCCCAGGCTGCTCAGGTAATCACAGCACTGCTTTCCACAGTCAGCACTGAGGTCTGGCTGGTCACAGAATGTGGGATCTAGGTTTGCTTGTAGGTTTGGGCTTATCTGGGCTCCCCTAAGGGGTTTGTCACAGCAGCAGTCACAGCCCAGCACTGCTCACACTGAGTGGGAGTGGGACTGGTGCTGGTTCAGCTGCAGCTTCACCACAGGGCGAGCTCAAATCACAGATATGTTATGAAGGAAATAGAAAAGTCCCTTCATGGTGGCTCTGTGGGGTGAGCCTGCTCTCTCTGAGTCTGGGAGTGAGAGATGCTCCTGTGGTGAAGTCAGAAGAGTAAAGCACCATGGGGTTTTTTTTACACCAGGGAATTTCAGGGAAGGACCAGCTCGATCCTTCTCTCCTCTCAGGGCCAGGCCACTTCAGCACTTCCCTCTCAGATGTCCTTTACCTGCATTCCCTCCTTGGGAGTTATGGCCACAGAAAATGACTGATTTCAACAAAATGTGGAAGGAAGGGAAAATCGTTCCACTCTCACTTCACTGAGGGCTGGGATTGTGCCAGAGACAAAGAGCTGGGCAGAGGAATGGGGCAGCAGCTCTGGTGTGTGGATAAAGTGGAATGAATATCCATGAGATCCTGACTGAACCACATGTAACCAAGGGCCATCAAGCCCTGGGCACTGTGGCTAATTGTTGTGACCAATTAATAAGGTTGGAGTCCACTTAGTGAAGCCCAAACTGCCCCATGCAGCTCTTTGCAGGAGCAAGGAACAAACTCGTCTGCAACACTGCCTGAAGGTCAAGAGTTTGGTTAGCAGGCTCAGGTGTGGAGGTGATCATGGCAATAGAATTGGTTTTCTTCTCTGAGATACTCCTGTGATACATAAAAAAATATTCTGCTTTCCACTGATTCAGCAAAGACACACAGTAGATTCCTAACTTAGAATATTAAGGGATTTTTTTTTGTCCAAAAAAAGGTTCTTCCACAAAGCTAAATATGTTTGAAGCACACAGCAGTTCAAAGCAACAGTGATACCTGAGACACTAATATTTACCTCTACTGTGACACAGTTCAGCACAGAGAAGTTGGCAGAAAGAATTGTGCTGTAAGCACAAGTGCATCCTCTGCTTTCCTGTGTGATTACAGCTCATTTGGGCAGTGTCGTTTTCCCTGGCAATGAAGCCCTTAATAGCAGCCTGAGATTTCTGAAGGCTGACCCCGTGCTATTTGTACCCACCTCATCTCCAGATACAGGTCCTTATGAATAAAGCCACTTAGAGGGGACATTATAACTTAATTCTGTGATGAATGATTTGGATTCTGCTGGTAAACAAACTCTTCCCACTGCAGAGGGACAATGCTGGAGCCAAAGAAAGGGGCAAGAGTACACTGGCCCCTTCATCTGCTGACTATTAAGTTTTCTGGGATGTAATTATTTTTTTTTTTCTTCTCTGATCCGTGTGGTCTGGTATCCTTTTAATCTGCAGTCTGTAACTACATTTTACAAAAGGTGAAAAACGAGGGATCTGATGTGTTCCTACAGGCTGGACAGAAGTGTGGGGCTGACTCCCAGCGCAGGGCTGCTCCCCACAGCTCGTTTAGATATGAACATTATTGCCACTGTGCTGAATGCCTTTCATATTATGGCATAAATCTGTCAATTAGGATTGCCATTAGCATCCCTGACTAATCCTGCCCATGCTGGGAAGTTGCAGCATGCGAGTTCCTCACCAAAGGGGATGGTTTTGTTTCTTCATTATTCCATTTTAATGCCAGTTGACAACTGCAGCAGTGGGGGATAGGACAGAAAATCAAGTTTTCTTTTAAATGGGAGGTGAAGGGTTGATTAAAAGGGTTTCAGCAGAGGGTGAGGTCTTGATTGTCCTGTATCACATGAAATTCTATCTTCAAATTCACATTATATATCAAATTCTACAGATTTTATTTAAAATGAATGCTCCAGATTTTCTTTAAAATGAATGCTGCAAAGCTGCTCTGAACTTCATGAAGGACTTTGTCACACAGCTTTTTTTTTTCATGGTCTCTGACAGCAGATGTCTTAAAAGCGTCATAAAAATGAAGTTTTTCTTAACTGTGTAAACACACCCTCCCCACCATCATATTCTTCTATGGCAAAGCCTTTTTATACTCTCTTAACAGTGTAAACAGATTTTTTATTTTAAAAATAATATCTGTAAGCATTTAATGTGCTGACATTTAATGATGAAAATAATCCAGTCTTCAAATATGACTAAAACATAATTTTAAAAACCCCTAGGAACAACAAAAACTCGATTCAGGCACTGTGTTTTGGTACAACATCTGGAAACAAGGGATTTCTTTCTCTTTTTTCATGACGTTCTTTATGCCAGTAGAGGGCACAACTGTTTAAATCACATTTATTTCATACACAGTAGGACATAATAGAGGCAATTTAAAAATTCATAGGAAAAAAAAAACCCATCTATTTCCAATAATGAAAATTTTGTGGCATTTTCCTGTATTATCCAGAAACTGCTAATAGCAAAAGGAATGTTATTTAAATGATTTTGCATTCCATAACTGCAAGAGTGTTTGAGTGTTTCTGTCGAGTTCACTATCAGAAAGCAAATTTTTGGGCAATGAGATTAAGGGAACAAAAGATAATGAGATGAAATTGCATGAATAGAATAAAACCGGTATTAATTTAAACCCAAACCCCCATTAATTTGCTGCTTTTAAATAACAGGAGTTGGAATGTTTGTGACTTTTTAATCAAATTTTATATAAAAACTTGGCAAACTTTCTGTACAAATCACCTCTGCAATGGGAAACAAAATCTTGAGGTAATTTTTCATTGTATTATTCCACCTGACATCCATGTATAGGGAATTAGAGAGGCTTGGGATAAACCATGGGCTTGAAAATGACAAAACAGCAGTTCTACTTTTCATGCATAGCTTAGGATCCTTTCATCCCAGAGTTTATTTCGGGAAAGGCTTTGAAAAATCCTCAAGTCAATAGATTAATAGCTTACCTGGAATTGTAAGGGAAAAATTAATTAACAGAAAGAGCATCCAGTGGGACAAAGTTTAATAAAACACAGAAGAAAACAGTAACTTGTTTTCTTCCACTTTCTGGCCAACATCTCTAAATTTTTGGAGCCAGCTCTGTGCAGGGTTTCAGTGAGTAGAAAACCTGATATTGGATTGATTCTAATGCTGAAATTAGAGATGTTATCTTCCAGCCAAGCAGCACTTTGCTGTCAAGGAAAGTTTGACGGAATTATTGAAGAACGTGGAAAATTGCCAGCCACGGATGGAATTGGTGTTTGGGAGAGGGGCACAAGAACAATCAACAGCAGGAACTGGGAAAATAATATATTATCAACTTGAATTCTCTTAGTATCTTCCTTTTATTTTAACATTCTGCAAGTATTTTAAAGTCTGCTTTCAGTGTGTTAAGGGTCACAAGTGCCCTCGCTCTGAGCTGCAGGAACATTCTGGCTAGAGGTCACTGACATGCTGTTTTCGTTATTTTTCCTGCTCAAAGACATTTGCACAGGGTCATTTGTATTCATTACCAATGCAGAGTTTTCCCATCAGGGTATTTATAGATCTCAAAGTTATTAATATTTGATTTAGGGAAGTATTCTTAACATGGACAAGCATTAAGGCATGTGTTTTTATGAATACAAATGTAAATAGTGGCTGAAATACTTCCCCAAATCCAAGCTCCTGAGGCCCTTTTTTGCCTTATTTATCCTTCAGGTAGGCTGGTTTTCATTTTGTTCCTTTCCAGGTCACTGTTATTTATGCTCCTTGTTTTATCTGGCTGCATCTGATCCTGCTGGCAAAGGATGAAATGCATTTACCTTCTCTTTCCCTCAGACATGTTTGGGGTGCCTGAGCTAACTCATGAATGAAACTGCATAATGCTGAAGCCTGAACCTGCTTTATTATATTAACATATAAAGTGTCAGATGATTTTTAAAGTTCTACAGAATTACTCCTTGGCTGCACGGAAGGTGCTGTGTAAGAAATGGCTGAAGGGATGAAGACAGCTCCTGATGTTTGGCTGCCATGAATTCCCCAGCAAGAAGTGAAAGCTTTGGGAAAGGCTAAAATCCTGCATCACATTTGCAAGCAAATATTGTCCCATTACAGAAATCACTTTAAAAATATGAGTTAAGCTCTCTGGAGTAGAATGAAAAATCCCTGTGAGTCTGAGAAGGAGGAGGAGCTGCTGTTTCCTCCTCTCCTCACAGTGCCAGTGATCACATTTCAGAGCATTTTTCAGGAGTATTTCTTTGCTGGTCGAGTATTTCCTAACCACATGTCACTGGCAATGGCTTCCTGTGCTTTGGTTTCTGTCTTCACCCCTGAACATCAAATTCAAAGTTATTTTCTGGATTCATTTATCCCCTGTGGGTTCCCCTTCTCAAAAGTCAGTTTGAGCCCAGGAGAGGAGTCATTTCTCCTCCAGAGAGAGCCTCCTGCCCTGTGAGAGCTCCTCAACACTCTAAACAAAACATCTCATTTCTTTAATAAACTAAGCTGAGCTTTTGGTGGAATTAAAACCTCTCATTAATAGAATGTTCCATATTTAGCAAACTTGAATAGTCCATCAGGCAATTTGTTGGAACAAAGGATGGCAGGGGTGGTGGGAATACAATTTTGTGTTTAATTGGATTTGAATAGGAGAGTTACACAGCCCATCACTCAGCTTCCAGGACAGCCATAAAATGTCTTTGCCTTCCACTGAATTGCTGGCCAGGCCTCCAGGCATCAGGCTGGCTCCTGCTGAACACTTCAGCTCAAGGTTGCCAGTTAATGGGCAATGATAAGAACTGATCCCTTGCATTTTAATGGGTGTGACAAAATCAGGCAGAAGTACTGCAAAAATAACTTGAAATACAGGGGAGTGATCGTATTTTAATGCCTGGTAGCTGCAGATGTTCAAATTACTGTAATGCTATTAAAATCAGTAGCTATTAATACACAAATATTTCAACGACACACAAAGGCAGAGTTAAAAAAAAAAAAAAAAAAGAAACAAGCCTGAAATAATGACAAAACTAAAATTGCCCATTTATTGGAATTAGCCTTCAATCACTTCTTTCTAATGGGCAGGAGGCTGCACATGTGACAGCACCACTCTCATTGCTCTCCCTCCCAGAGTTCAGAGATTGCTTTTATGCCTCCATCTACCTATATGTGAAATCATTTCCCCATTTTAATTTTCTTTCTCTGTGATTTCAAGATATTGTATATCAGTTTGCACTTGCTGGGCACTTAACCTTCCTATTATCCTTTTCTTTCTGTGAGATGCTCTCCAGCACAATTGCACATAATCCACTTTCTTTGATGGCTTTTGGAATAGTCACTGTGGCCTGCTGCACGTCCTGCCTGCACTAAGGACGTTTGCATCCACAGAACACCACTGGGGTTATTACAGAGGTGTAAACCCTGAAATGCAGATTCTGTCAGGGCAAAGTGAGGCTTCCAGTGCTTCTCTTTAATCCAGGCACCGAATTAATTTCCTTAATACAGCCAGAGCCACTCATTAAGCCTCCCCCTTCCGGCCCTTCCCTCCTGCTGCTCCCAACACCAGTTGCACTCTCCATTTATTAGCACGAGCAGCAGCTCATGGAGGCAATGAAATGGGAATTTTAAGATACTCGGTGATTTAATCAGTTGGGTTCGATGCCAAGAAGTGTTGCCACTGAATTCAGTGAAATTGGACCGGAGCAGTGCTTGCTGCTTCTAAAAACAGAATTATTTTAAGATAACGCCTCCCAGGGCTGTGGAGAGCAGGATTATCCAAAATCCAGCTGGCCATGGGCACGAGGAGCATGGCTGATGTTGGGGTCAGTGTTGGTGACCATGGACCAGGCAAGGAAGTGAATTCAGCTTCTCCTGTGGCACCACCACACCAAGGAATCTCCCCTGGGCTTGTGATACAGATATTCCGAAAAAAAGCCAAAACAGTTGTTACAGCTGACCTCGATCTCGAAAGAAATGCACAATCTCTTAACTGTGCCTGCAGATCAAGGCCTCAGATTGGTTGGCATCAGCGTCAGCTTAAGGAGGGAAGCATCACTTAAAAACTGGGAAGATTAAATTGACATTAAAGAGTTTTCTTTAAATAAGAATCCCATAAGTATTACTGGAAAGAGTCGATTTTCTACTCATTTAACTGCATCCAAAGAATCCTGTATTTTGTCCATATATTTTTGCCGTTGACACTATAATGCCTGAAAGTGTGATTCGAAAAGGTGGGCTGCTCTAATCTTTATACCTAGAAGGACTGAAAACTAAAATTTCAACAGGTTTTAAATTTATTTTTAATATTCTACTTTCTAGGCTGATTCAGTTAATTGAAACTGATAGTGATTGTGAATGGTGAGACCTGACTAATGGTCCATTGAGCCCCATTGGCAAGATCTCACTTTGGTCATGTCCTAGAGATGTTTTACAAACCAAGTTTTGCTTAAGCTTGAGGTGAGTTCCTTGGTATTTCTGCCAGTGGTAAGAGAAACTCTTCAGAAGCTAAAGCAGCTGGGAGAAAAAAATTGATTGATTTTTTTTTTTTTTTTCTGGAGGAATTTACTGTGTATCTGAGTCTGTTTGTTACTGATGGCTAAATTTCCATCTCAAATTTGAAAAGACAAAGCAGGACACAAAAGTTATGGGGGCAATCCATGTGGTGAAAAGATGAACGTGGAAAAACTGCTTGGAAATGGACACAGCAACTGAAGCAGAGAACAGTCAGAGGGCGTAGTTAATAGGAGCAAGAGCTCAGTTGATGTTTTAGGTCTACAGCTGACATCAGGATGGACAGGGTTAAGCCAGGTCTTTGAAACAAATTATTAATTGGGAAGTTTAAATATGATCCTCATGTACCTGCTTAGACCTGTGCAGGGCTTTTTTTCCCCACTTTGATTCTTAGGAAGGCTTAATTAGACAACACTAGAGTAGAAGCATTGCTGTTCTTCACGTGTAATTTCAGAGAGATGTCTGAATGACAAGTGGAAATGAAAAGATAAATCATTAGCTGGAAGGAGCGTGAGACTGGTGATTCAGTTGTTATTATTGAAGGTGAATGTTGCAGTGGGTTCAGAAGCCTCAGATGGCAGAAGGGCAGCACAGGCTCAGGGGCTGTGTGAAAACATCCCAGGTAACCTCAGAGAATTCACTGTCTGTAAATTGCTTCCATCCAGTAAGTATATGGTGATACTGCACCTTTGCTGTGTTTTCTGAAATGAATACAGGAAAAGCACTTACAAACCCACTATTTCTGCATGCCTGGGTTGCTGGAAAATAAGTGAGGGGAAGAGTGGGTTTTGTCCTTTTTAACTTGTCATCCTAAAGATTAGAGTCATCTTTTCAACCTAACAATCTCATAAAGTGCCTCTCTGACAAACTTAAAATAAAAGTATCTTTTATGTGGCCGAACTTGATACCTATGATTGGAATTTTGA
The DNA here is from genome assembly GCF_024509145.1 of Vidua macroura. Classification (NCBI taxonomy): domain Eukaryota; kingdom Metazoa; phylum Chordata; class Aves; order Passeriformes; family Viduidae; genus Vidua; species Vidua macroura. The sequence goes on from NC_071583.1 coordinate 3,199,330, forward strand.
AGTCCTTGACTTAGCTGAAATTGAAAAAATACATTAGTTGGCCAAAGGAGTCTAAAGATGGGGCTGGGCTGGAGGTGACAAAGGACGCCAGGCAAGGCAAGCTGCAGGATGCATTTTTAAAATTTGAACCGCCTCTGTAGTTGGTCAAGCATAAAAATACAGGCTATCCTCCTCATGCTGGCCTTCACAGCTAAAGCTGCTATTTCCATGTGGAGAGCTGTGCCACAGGTCCCCGACCTTGTCAGCTCTCGTAAGACTCGGGTGTTGTGCATACGTGAGCAGCACAGCTCTGAGGAAGCCAAATCTGCATTTGGGGTTTGCTCCTGCCACTGCCCCACGGAGGAGTTCACAGCCACCACGCTCTACCTGGGCTGGAGCTTGCTGGGGAACTAAGGCTTGACCCCAGTCCTAGCCAAGGATTAGTGCAATAATAACTGGAATTAGTGATATCTCCCAGGCAAAAGCCCAAAGTGGAGTTTCAGAGATGTGGTGGAGTTATCAGACTGTGCTACACCAGCCCAAACAGGCTGGGAGCACCCTCCTGCCCCGTGCCAGGGCTGAGCTGGTCCTCACTGCTACAAACCTCTCAGGTCAGCTCATGGCAGCTCATTCAATCCCTGTAATTCTATCATCTCTACAAGTCATATGTGATCACACTCTGCCAATTAAAAATGCATCTTGTTTTCCTGAGATAATTCATTTTCTGACATCCCTTCCTCAGACCAATGCCAGATCTGATTACAGAAGTGGCTACACTTCTGTGCTGGACATTTCTTGATTATAAACCTGTACATGCATGGAAAAGTAAGGACATCTCTTCAGGTCAGGGCTCCTGCACCAAGTCTGGGTCAACAGATGCTGTGTCAAGTCTCCACTATCCCCAGAGGAGATGTCATTGTTTCTCAGCCAGCACATTTCAATAATTCATGACACAACTGGCCAGAAGGGAAACGGAGGTGGCAGTGACTTAAATCTTATTTGCTGAAGAAGAAAATTGTTTTCCTCACATCCTTCCTCCTCATGCCATGACAGCAAAGCATCAGCACCCTGTCCAGAATTCCTCTGGGTACAAAATGACAGCCATTAAGTCCTTTCTCCCTTCTGGGAAGACCCCAGCACAGGGAGGAGCTGGAGCTGCTGCAGAGAGCCCAGAGGAGGCTCCAGGGGGATCAGAGGGATGGAGCAGCTCTGCTGGGAGGAAAGGCTGGCACAGCTGGCATTGTTCACCTGCACAGGAGAAGCTTTGGGCTGAGCTCAGGGTGGCCTTGCAGGGCCTGAAGAGGCTGCTCCATGTTTCTTGCAACATGGAGAGAGACAAATGACAAGGGATGGAGGGACAGGACACAGGGAATGGGTTCAAACTAACAGAGAGCAGGGCTGGATGGGATATTGGGATTAATCCTTCCCTGGGAGGGTGGGCAGCCCTGGCACAGGTGCCCAGAGCAGCTGGGGCTGCCCCTGGATCCCTGGCAGTGCCCAAGGCCAGGCTGGACACTGGGGCTGGAGCAGCCTGGAACAGGGGAAGGTGTCCCTGCCATGGCAGGGGTGGCACTGGGTGGGATTTAAGGTCTCTTTCCACCCAAACCATTCTGTGGTGCTATGATTGACTCTCTTACATCAACACTCCACTGTGGCTCTGCGACAAAGTCATCTCTGGTAAAATTTGACTTCAACTGAGGCACAGGGACCTAATGCACACTTTATTATGACACACAGTGATGCTTTGGGATGCTGAAAGATAATATAGGTAACTTAAAGGAATTCTGCTCAGCCTTAATTACACCACACAGCTCTAATGCTGCGATCAGCCGGAGCCAGATCCAATAAAACCATAAAACCTCCATCCGGCTCCTGCACAGCGACCTACGTGAACCTGACTCTTTCCTTGGGCTTCCAGCCCAGAAACGAGATGCAGTTTTTATTTAAGCCATAACGCCTCAACTTTCCCCGGCAGCGCATCCACCCTGAGCGGGTGGGTCCAGCGGGGCTCTCGGGGGAACCGCGGCCGCCGCCAGCGGAGCATCCCCGGCGCCGGCGGGCCCGGCTGTGCCCGGAGGGGCTGTGCCGGGCTGGGCTGTGCCGGGCTGGGCCGTACGGCCCCGGGGCGGTGAGGAGCCGTGAGGAGCGGTGGGCGGGAGATCGAGCCGGGCCCGCCCCGCCGCCGGGAGCGCGGCCAGCGCCGCTCCAGAAGAGGCACCGGGAGCCGCGGGAGCCGCAGGATTACGGCGCTGGCTCCGCGGGGAAGGACAGCGCTGCGGCGGCTGGAACGGCTCTGCTGCAGGTGGGCAACTTCGGGGAACAAAGTTGGGCAGCGGCTGAGGGGAGCGCCGAGCCCCCCGCATCCCTCGGGGGGGATGGAGCGGGGCAGGGCACGGAGACCGCTCCGGGCGGGTCCCTGCCGGGCTCGGGGGATGCAGCTCGGTGCGTGTCGCTGCCCGCTTGGGTGACCCTGGCAGGTGACATTTGCGAGGCTCCTCGCCCACCTGCAGGGAGCTGCTGTCCCCCCCCTGTCCCGGGGGCCAGGGCTCCGCCAGGCGCCCGTGGCTCCCCCGAGGGCCGGGGATGCGCTCCGGGTCCGGCGGCGCCGGAGCGTGCGGCTGCCGGCGGTCTGAGCGTTGGCACGGGGTTTGGGCTTTTTTCCCCCCGTAGAATTGTTCTGAGTCTGGAGTTGCTCAAGTTCTAAAGCTGGGCGGCTCTGGCTTTGCTTTTAATTAAGTGCTAATTGTCTCGAACGAGAGAAGGCGCGTACCCAGCTCTGGTATCGGCGGGGCTCTGGCGTGTTGGTTTGAAACAGCCCCCGCACCGCGCCAGCGACCGCTGGCTGAAAAGCTTTTTCCTTTCGCTCTCGAATGAGAATTTCGCTCTTTCTGCACGTCCCTCGCGGCCGTTCGGGTTTGACCGAGTCGTGGCGACCGCGGAACTTTGCCGTCAGCCGGGCGGAGCAGACCGAGCCGGCCAAGTTTCCGCGGTGGCTCGGCACAGCCGCTGCCTCCGCTCCCCGCAGCAGCCCCGCCGGCTCTGCTGCGCCTTCTTATCCACTGATCTGCCTTCTCTTGCAACTTTATGGTTCGTACCTGGCTGGGTGCGAGCTGCTGGTGTCCCCAGCATCGTGGCGTGTCACCTTGTTGGCAGCCCAGCGTTGTGCCTGCTGTGATGAACCCAAATCCAAGCACCATTTTGTTGGATGCGTCGGAGGGAGATCAGCCCGTTCCTGGTGGGGAGTGATCCAGCAATAGCCTCGGGTGGGAACTGGTTAGTTAGCTTTACCTTATTGGTGCCATTGGCACACGCACAGAATCAATACCGATTTTTAGCTGTCGTGTTTTACACGGGGGGGAAGAATGTCAGTATTTCTATTGAGTGCAAAAATCAAAACCAAGACCTTATGAAGGACAAGAAACTCTCCAAAGTATTGACTGCTGTATTTTGCAAGAGAAACTTGAACTCCAGCTTAAGCTGCATGCCAGGCTTGTTCAATGGTGCATTTTTTAAATGTATATGGGAAGTTGTGAGCAAAATACTAAAATCAGGAATGGAAATACTGAACTTCTAAGCATTGAAAGCGTGTTACTACCCATGTGGAATTGTTCCAGAAAGTTGTTTATCATGCAAGAGACTTCCCATAGTAATCTGGCAAATGCATTTATGAAAGCATTTGTGGGGAATGATTGGTGAAGGTGCTTAACTCTTGCCAAAACGCTGCCGACGTGGTGTTGGGGCTGCAGCTAAAGGCACAGGGTGCTGTGAGCGCTGTCCTGCCACGCTGGCTCTTCCCAGAGCTCCCACAGCATCCCTGCTACTTCTGCTTCTGTCTCTTACTCCCTTGCACAGCAGGGGACGGACGGGCTGCAGGCTTGGAGCTGGAAGCAGCGCTGTTTTCTGGAATAGAGCAGTGGGAGGTGCTGCTCGGAGCACAGGATCTGCGAGCTGCCAATGGCTGTGGGGTTTTTCCAGAGCGGGTTTTGTGGATGTCACCTCGGTGAATAGAACAGGTAGGGATTGTCTAGCTGATCTTGCAGCTTGTTTTTTTTTCTGCGTTAAGAAAGTTAAACCACTGGATTTTTGGGGGGTTTGGTGGCAAGCTCTGGTGGTGACTCCTGTGGCTGTCACTGAGCTCCAGTGCTGGTGACCTAAGTTGGGGTCTTGTCCAGAAATCTGAGCATGCACCCAGCTGGCTGCACACCCTGCAAACCCTTGAGCTGGATGTGAAATACAGACTTACCTAAACAACTTGTTCTTTAAATCCCTAAAGATCACGTCACCGTAGCTAAGGAGCAGTGCCATATTTTCCTGTCACTTTTCTGTAATGCTTCTGAAGTTTCCACCCACAAACAAATGCTTCCAACCACTTGTGCAGGGGCGGTGGTTTTGGTTGTTTGTTTTTTCTGAGCTAGCTTCGCTGTCTTTGATGTTGTTTATGTTTATGTTCTTGTGGTGTTTCTTGTGGGAATTTTCCCATTGCAATACCACAAGAACATCTTAATGTTGTTGTGATACAGCGACGGGAGGTTTCTGCAAATAGATTCAATCCTTTTACTGTTCTTCCTGGAAGAGGCTGAGTCTTAAAAGTGACATAAGCCAGTGGTTTTATATGTATGGAAGGGATCATCAGGATTTACTTTGATACCAGAAGACACAGATTAACTGCAGTCTGCAAACAAGATTTTTTGTGTGTTCACAGTGGTGTGAGGAGTCTGAGGAGCCAGCAAACCTGCAGGGACAGGGAGGTGATCAGTGATGAGGAGTGACTGGGGCTGGACGTGAGCATCCCTCCTGACTTTGGATGATTTGAGAAATAATTTTAAGCCTGGTCTTGGTTTACTAGAAAATCAAGGAAAATGGGAAGTTTGTTCATCTGTAAAATAAAAGTTAATCCTTCTTGATGCTCAGCTTGGAGCTAGGTCTGTCTTGTTGTGCTGTCAGATCCATAACCTCCCAGTTCATGTTGGGAAACCAGGGAACAGTGGATTAGAGCCCTGTGGGATGCACACACACATTGAACACTACTGGAGATAAAAGTGATGAGAAATGTCTTTTTCAAGGGTCCTGTGTGATGCAAGCATTGCTTGAGCTCCTGTTGTGCATGGGTGATGTCAAAATGGGTTAAATGGCAGAATACTCAGAAATTAACTTTGAAGAAGCTTAGGAACCTAATGTTTTGGTTCTTCAAAACTGAATGTGCCACTGGCTCTGGAAATGGACTTGCCTTGGTGCTCTGTTGCTGCTGTCTTTAAAATACATCTGCAGTGACAGCAATTCTTGTTTCAGGTATTGTTGGTTGGTTGGTTTTGCAGCTCTACAGCTGAAGTTTCCCTCTCTCAGCCAAACCTGGGATAGTTCAGTCAGTGATTAGCTCATTGAAAAACAACTGGAATGCAGAAAAATGAAACGGGAAGAGCCATAGTTCCCTCCTGTGCTAACATTTCCACCTTTGATTTAGTGAAGCTGTCCAGAATTGTAGCCCAAACTTTTCAGTGGAGATTTGATGGTCCACATTTTGTAGCATGTGGTGTAGGAAAATGAATTGCAGGAAAAAAAAATAAATAATTATCAGTGGTACCTCGTAATGTGCCTTGACCAGGGAAGGATTAGGTAAAGGCTGCAGGTTTGCATACACTGAGAAGTACTTTTCTGATTCAGAGCTCAAAAAGCCACACAGTTCTCTGGTCCACTGAGATAGATGAAAACCAGATCAGAGCTGATGGCCTTTTAAACAGAAGTGTACCCAGGAGAGCACTGTTGGGGTAACAAGAGTTGGAAGGGGGGGGAAAAAACCTTTGAGCTTTGACTGCAGTCAACTGAAATTTACTATATATTGATTTATTTTTTTTAGTGTGCTGTCTAATACAAAGAAAAGACTTAATACAGAGTGAGAGGAAGTGGCAGGAGTTCAAAAATCTTATGGATTCTCAGTCTTCTTGATTGAAAGAAGGTGGTGGGCAGCTGATGAAATAATGGAGTTAGTTGGTATTTTATTAGTGTAAAGTTAAAATCTGCATGTGGAAATTTGGTGTGGGAAAATATCAATCGAAAAGCAGGTCATAGTGTTTACAGCATTGGCTTTATTTTTAAAGAGCAGTTACTTTTATACTCCTAAAGTTTCACTTTTTAGGTGTAATAAAGTATAATAATATTCCTTAAAATAAATAATATTTTCATTTGGCACAGCTGATGTAGGAATTTTTCCCAGATTATAACATCCAGGTATTTTTCTCTTGAAAAAAAAATATTTTAATTAATGTAAAGCATAATTAATTAACTGGCAGAGGTGTTGCACTTCCAGCTGGGGGAAGCAGCAGTCAGAGCTACTGAGGTTGTGCTCAGCCCTGGACAATCCCTCCTGCAGCTCGTGCTCTTCTGGAGAAACCCATTTAATGGGAACAGCCAGGATTTGAAACCTGGACATGTATTTTAGTATTTTTTTTAATCCTGATTGCACACAGAAGGAACTTTATCTGTGTTGGACTGAATCATGAAACGCTTAAAATCTGGACTGCAGAGCTGCCAGGCAGGGAGGGCTCCCAGAAAATGAGCTGTGGGCTGTAAAAGGCTTTGGAGTGAGTGGTAACAGGAGGAGAAAAGCAGAGTGACCAGACTTGTCCGGGGGGTTCTTTTTGTCAGCCAGTTCTTGGTTGCTGGCAAATACAAATCAGGCATTTCTGAGCTGCAGTTTGAGGGGGAAGCACTGCCTGCGATGGCAAGGAGCGAATAGGTGCTGAAAAAAATCTCTGTGCAGGGGAAATGTGACTTAAAGACAGTGCCACCAACCTCCCTGAGAGCCTGGGGACCCTTGTGCTCCCTGAGCTCTGCAGTTCCAGGGTGGAGCAGGGCTCCTGCAGGCCCTCAGCAGGTGTGTGAGCATCTGTCTCAGCTTTCCTGAGCCCTGCTTATTTGCAGAAGGAGTCCAGAACAGCTAGACTGGTTCAGCTGCCACACCGGGTTCAAATGAAGTAGTTTTTAACCCTAATAAGTTTTTAACGCTAAAATAAAGTAGTTTTTAACCCTAATAAGTCATTTGTGTAGTGCACAAAGGAAGCTGTGCAGTCCAGAGCTGCTCTGCCTGAGTGAGGGGTGATGGACACAGCCCTGCAAGAGGTTTCCTACCATTCCTATACATCTATTCCTATATCCTTTCCCCTTGGTTTTGAGATATATAGTTGAAGAAAGATACATTTGTACATTCAATTTTAACAGAGAAGAGAGAAATCTTGAATTTGACTGTAGCTTTGAAAAAGTAGTTTGAGCCTTATTGAAACATTATGGTTAAATCCAGCTTCTTTATCCACCAACATCACAAGCAGTAATGAGCTACCCTGGTATGAACTATTCTAAAAACTCTCCTCTCACTATTCCTGTTTTTTTTGTGACTGACTCTTTAAAAGAAAAAAACCCTACTGCTTTTCTAGCGCTGCTGAAATCACAGTGCCATGCTCCTGATGTGGGAAGCATATTTCATTTCAATAGGCCTTGACAATTCTGAAGAGTATTACTGCTCAACATGTTCAGGCCTTTTGTGAAATGTAAAATATAATAAATTACAGCTGTTTGTAGCTGTAAACCTCTCATTGGAGTAAACTAGTGGGGAAAATCAACTGGTTTTCCACAGTCTGGCTTAATGTGAAGCATGTCCAGCATTCCTTTTGCTTGTGCTGAGGTCAGGACAGTAATTTCCAGTGTACTGCAGTACTTGACTACATAAGGAGCAATTCCTGTCTAATCCAATCCAGGGTGGATCAGTAAATGATAAATTCTGTTTAGCTTGCAAGCATACAGATTTTCATAGTTCATTTGCAGAAGGATCACGCATCTCTGCATTTGAAGACATTCCATTTGTTGAAGTTGGCATCTCTTAGCATTCCTGGTGAAATGTGCAAGATGAAAAATACTGTTCTAATGACGTATTGCTGTGGAGTATTTTACAGGGAGAAACCAGCAAATTCAGTGGGTATGGTTGTTGCAAGAACCACTGTTTATTCCACTGGATATTGCAAAATATTTTGATTTTATCCTGCTTCCTTAAAGCTCTGTGCAGTCACCTGGATGTGTCTGTCCCACCTGTCCATCTGTCCTGCTGCTTGAGGATAGTTGGATTGTAAACCCGTGAAAGCAGGGTCTGGCTTTGCCACACTGGGGGAGAGACTTGATTTTTGTGAGATGCTGGAGCAGGTAATAGCCCTTGGTGTGGTCCTGGCTGGTGCAGTTTTCACATCAAAAGCTCATGACTAAAATGTCAGCGTTCCTGTGATGACTTTTTCTTTGTTTAATAGGAAATTTTTGGTGCCTGCTGCTGCAAGTGTGGTGCAGGTTGTTGTGTGGGCAAAGCAGAGTGGGAGGAGAGCTCTCTGCAGCACCCTGGGTAATTTAACATCTCAGCCCAGTGTGTTGGTGTAGGTTGTAAATGACAATAAAAAGAAAAGGCTGTATATGCATGTTTGCTTTGCCAGGGTAATTTATAAAGCAGGGTGTAATTGGGAACATTTCTGCCAGGTCACTGCTTGACCACCAGCACCTCTTTACCACTGAAGTTTGTGTGCTCAAGCACAGGCTACAGGACAATTAAATAATAACAGTGACCTTTCTTTCACTGTCTAAAAACAAATGCTCTAAGGAAACAGGATGAAGAACCATTAGCATCTACCCTGGCAGAGGTTCTTTCCTTTGCACTGTTAAGGTCAGTAGAAGACCCCAGGTTTCTATGGTTTGCAGTCCTTCAAGTGCATCAGTTGAGCATTTTAAGAGCATGTTTTTAGCAGTGTGCACCTCCTTTGGATAAAGATTTATTGATGCTGCAGTGCTGTTATGTTTGTGTGTTTGTCAGTGGTGTATGAAAAGCATCTGTTTGCACACTGAGCTTTCCACCCCACAGAAAATGTTTTGTTGTTTTAGACTCAAGATCTCGTCATTGATCCTAAGAGAAGGAAGATTTACCTTGATTTACTTCCCCTAATGTCTTCCTGCAAAAAAAAGTAGAGGTTGGCTGGCTAAATTCATGCTGAAAACTTTTAAGTTTTGTGTGTTGGAGTTGAATTCCAGTTTACCTGGACCTGTGTTAGCCCAGGGCTGCAATCACAGCCCCCAGGAGTTCTGTGCCATGCCTGCCTGCCTGTGGGAGAAATGCACTTAAATGGGTTTTTATCCTTCTGGACAAGATGAGGGGCAGCAGCAGCTCATGTGTAACCCTTTGTCATTCTTGGGCAGTGACTGCTTTTCTACTCTTGACTTAGCTTTCATCCTAGAAGGAGCTAAATTAACATAAACCAGAGTTGTTTTCCTCTTCCCCTCCATTTTTGAGGGGCTGCATTCTCACACAGTGCTTTCCCTCTCATTGATTGTCACATCTTTCCTGGTCTAAAAATCCTGTTGAAATTATAGTGGAAAAAGCAGTGAAGCCTTACAGAGAACTGGCAAACTGTTTGTAGAATCAAATGCAGTTCTTGAAGTGGCTGCATACACATGGTAGTTTTCATTTTAGTTGTGGAGCTTAATCTGGTTACAGATCTTGCAGTTTTTCAATTTCTCACTATAATTTTTGTACCTGTTTGATTTTCAATCTCACATTGACTATTTTTGCTGTTGTATTGCTGAAGAAAATAAAAATTGCTATGGCCCTGGTGAAGAGCAGTATTTCTAATGCTTTAAAAGCTGTAGTTTGTAGTCTCTTTGAGTATCTCTTTTCATCAATAAGCTTAAAATGCAAACAGAAGGTGTTACATCTAACAGTGCTGTTCTGCAACTTTTAAATGAAGGATAAGTAGAGTTTCATGCCCTCTGCTCCTGGAATAGGAGATTGTGGATTTTGCTTGGCACTTTTTTCTGCAGCAGGTTCTTCCCTGCCACAGAGCTGTGGTTCACACACTAAAATCCTGAGATTAGAAAGTTCAAATCTTTCATCAGGTGCACTTGGAGACTGGAAAGTTACTCTGCAGACCTGTCCTCCTACAAAACAGCAGCAATAAGCTGGACCTTGATGAGCAAAGGCTCCATCCTCTTCAGAGGCACAGCCCTGAGAGCCCCTGGCTGCAGAGGGGAGTGGTGCCAGCCCCTGGGGTGTTTGCTGAGCCCTGATCTGGCGAGTGACACCCCTGGAAGTGATGGTGGTGGCATTTGGTGGCCCTCCAGAAGGCACTGAGGTGAAAGAAAGGACTTCTCCAAGCTTTTTTCACGCTTTCTTCAACACCTGCCAAAGAGGACTGGGGTGTCTCTCTCCTCAGTTCCCAGCTTGGATGGAACAAGATCAAGCCTGTTGTAAGTCCTTAAGGCTTTAACCTGGTCCCTGTCCTGTCCCATAAATACCCTTGACAAGGCCCATTGTGGATTGATAGGTTTATTTCCAGATGAAGAACCTGAACAGCCCTCAGTAGGTGTGTTTGGTGACTGGAATGGCTGCAGGGTTTAAAATCCTTTCTAAAGCTCTTCTGCTTTCAAAAGTACCACCCCAAAGCAGCTTCTTCACAGTCAGGCTCCACTCAGAAATGTGAAATAATCTCTGGTTCAGAAGCTGATTTGGAGCTTCTGTGCCATTCCCCAAGTCATGCAAGGGAAATATCAAGGAAAACAAACATGGAACTCATCTCCTCTCCTGAACCATACCTGATTTTTCCTGGACAGGTTTGTTTTGGATGAGGATTTGGATTTTTTGCTTCTTTCCTTGGTCAGAGGATGAGTCCTGGAGTGTCTGTCCCAGGTGTAACTTAACCTGGCACTGTTTGCCATCACTTGCTGGATTTTCTCCAGGGTTAAGAAAGTTCCATAAGCTCCTTACCTGGAGCTAAGCAGTTTAAGGAAGTTGCAAAGCTCCACCACCTTGTGCTTCTCCTGTTGAGCTGTTTTAACACAGTCCTCTCTTCCCCCAGCATCTGAACATCCTGATGGTGCAGATTTTGATAACCTGCTCAGTTATCTCCTCCTGCCTCTGCATCCTGAAAGAACAAAAAGCTCCCAGACCTTTGTGTAGTTGTGGATACAGAATGAAATCACAACAGCAAAATGTGTGAAACTGATAGAAAACTGTGCGGGGTTTTGGGATTGAATCTGGAGTTTTCTCCAGTCTGTTCTCCTTCTGAGATGGACTCTTGATTACTTCATGCAGAATAGGCATCAGTTCTGATCTGGGTCACTGAATCCCTTTAATTCCTCACCTGGTACCTGCTGCCTTTTTGAGAACCTTGGGCATTGTCACAGTAGGTGTTTCCAGCCTGAAAAATTATGTCTCAAACTTATAAATCCCTAATGACGTAGACATACTTACTTCCAGTGCCCAAGGATGTTCTCTGTCCAGGAGAAAATAGTCCAGAGTGACTTTTTTAAGAGAACCGGGCTTGGAATTTTTATTTGGAGCTTACAACAACACCCTGAACATAAAAATTATTTTTTTTTCCCCCTGCAGTTAACCTAGCAAAACAAGCAGAAAAAAAAAAGTCTCTTCTGTCCTGATGCCCCTTTACAATATTGTAACGAGGGCCATCTTCTCCCAGCCCTTGGCTCCCTGCAGCAGGGAGAGAGGAATCAGCAGTTCCTCTGTATTTTCAGAAAAATTGGAACTGCGTTATTTCCCAGAATAAGCACTACAGATAGTTAAGTGCCTGTAATTCTAATGCAAATTTCTTTTAATTCTAGATTGGTAAAGATCCACATTTTTCTTTTCCAAAAGGCTCAGCAGCTTGTTCAATAAGCCTAATTAAAGGTGGTAATGGACATTCCATTCTCAGATTGATTAATTCCTATGCAAAGTGATTTGAACTGGTTAAATGGCACCTGTGCAAAGGGGTTCAGATACTGGCAGGGATGGCAGCAGAGGGCTGATGTGGTTTTCTTACTTTCACAAAAGAAATGTTAATGTTGCACTGATGGAAAAACCATTTACTCTTTCCTATTGTAAAGTTTAACTGACAATGAACTTACAGAGACTCCCAGGATGGTTTGGGTTGGAAGGGACCTTAAAGGTCATTCCACTCCCATCCTGGGACACTTCCACTATTCCAGGTGGCTCCAAGCCCTGTCCAGCCTGGTCTTGGACGCTTCCAGGGACCCAGGGGCAGCCACAGCTGCTCTGGGCACCTGTGCCAGGGCCTCTGTCCAGATGCAGGATGCTGCAGTTCTGGGCACACTTGTTATTTGTTATTTATCTGGTTCCTTGCAAACCCTCCTGAGGGATGCATTATTCTGGTAAATTCCACGAGTTCTCTTTGCGTTATGTGGAGGATTTCTAAAAAAATCCAGCCCTTTGTTTTATATACCTGAGAGTTTTCCTGACTAAAAGGGGTTGGTACTTTGAGAAACAAAATCCCAGCAAGGCTTTATCATCAATTGGCAAAGCTCTATGCATGTGCTCTTCCTCTCCATCCAGTATATGGAGATCCAATTAATATTATAGGAAAGTGAAAGAAGTCTTGAAAGTCTCCTTTAATATTAGGCTTTGAAAAATCCTGCTTCTCTGATTCATTGTGGTCTGGTGAATTTAATGGTCTGCTTAGTCAAAAAAAAAAAAAAAAAAAAGCTAAAGGTTCCAAAAGGCTTTGTAGAATTAAAATTCTTTTTTATGAGTTAAAAACACACATTGCAGGCACAGCTTCGAGTACTCTTGTGCAAGGTTTTTTCGTAGATGAGTTTATACTTTGTTCTTGTGTTAATGGCACCACTTCAAGCCAGGCACAATGTGTTCTTCAAGGCTCTGATTTTCACCTTCACTCCTGTACAGTGAAGGATGCAGAGGTGTCCCAAATATTTTAGGAGCTGCAGCCTCTTTTGGGCCATGACAAAAAGATGTGGCTCCTCAAATTTCATATTCAGCTTAGAGTAACTTCTGCCTGTGAGGAAGATGAGAACCCACCCAATATATGTGACACACACAAATATCCATTCTTCAGAGAGGATCTTTCCCCCTGATGATGGTAACTCCAGCAAAGTGAAATGCAGAAGATCTGGAGTTCTCTGGGAACATCTGGAAGGAGTTAAGGGATGCTGCTGCCCCTAGATCTGAGAGGTTTAAGTATTAGGTGAGACTGTGCTTTAGCACAGAAAAATACAGATTTACTGGTGGATTGAATTTATGTAGCACATCTCTAGTCTCTGTTTCTAAAGGACCTCTGATGTCTTCTGGCCTCTTCCTTCCTTTGCTGGCTCAAAACACAGCGCTGCTGTTAAACCATATAAACAGTTTCCACTCTGTGCTTTAAATCAAGGTGCTAGTGGATCTTGCTAAAGGGAATAGAGCAGCTTTGTGTGCCTGTAGCCCAGTGCAGAAGGGCTGAGCTCTCTGGTTCAGTGGCTTTATTGGTTTTTAAAGAATTATGAATTTAGTTTGAGGTCATTTCTGGAAAAGCACTTTCTCTTGGTCTGCAGTACACGATTAATGGTGAGGGCAACGCCAAGTGCATTAAGACATGAAGTGAACCTTGGAGATCTGAAAGAAAAACAGCATCTCCTCAGGCCTGGGGCTTGCTGCTGCATCCTGTTAGACATGGTGCAAAAGAATTGTTACTCTCTGAAGGAAAGTGATATTTGGGAAGTAGAGCTTTTGTGGTTAGTAAAGCTCCCAGTGTAACTTTCCTGGAGTTGTACCTCAAACTCACTGTGGCGCCATAATTAACCTCACAACGATGTTACCATCATCATTATGGGATAAAGCTCCTGGACCTCAAAATCTAAATTTGTGCTTTTTTCTCCATCCCCCTGCATTGGCTCTCTCTGCATCACCCTTCTGCAGATTTGTTTTCCTGCCAGGGCAAAATGCCAGGGCATTTTCTATCTTGGTACTTTCAAGACTTTACAAACCAATTAACCTCTCTCCCCATCTTCTTTTCCTTCCATGTGTTTCAGACCTTTGTCAAACAGAGATTTCCTAATTTGAATTTAGTTCCTAAGTCAAGAAATTGATTTTTTTTTTTTAGTTCTTTAGATACTCTTAGGTTCATCACCACTGAATGTTATCTTGTTATCTCAGTGTAGCGCTCTGCTCCTTCCAGTTTTGTTTGGGTTTTTGGTGGTTTTTTTTTAAACCAAAGCTGTCAAACTTGGCCCAGTAAAGCCAGTGGAGTCTTTATCACATGTAACCTTGTACTGATATTTAAAGAGAGCTTGTTAAGTAATTTAAATACTTGGGTTTTTTTTTTTTTCTCCCGAAAGTGAGGCCTCATTACTTGGGAAGGATAAAAGAGCTGCTCCACAGTTGTTTGGCTAAAAAAAGTTGGTTTTCTTTACTGCTCTTGGTGGATCAGCCATATTTGCATGCATTAATCTTGGGATGGGCTGTAACATTCATCTTTAGTGTCAGTGATCTGGAATTTAACCTCTAATTTCTGTTTTTTCCAAATTATGGTCTTATGCTGAGACTCATTTTCCTGAAGACACAAGGAACAAAGACACCCAAATAATAATAACTATAATATCTAGATTGTAGAAAACTGAGATAAACTTCCCTTTCCTTTCCATCTCAGGCTGCTGGCTCCTCCAGCAGTGAGTTAATGAAGCAAATGTGTATCTAAACTAATGCTGGAATTAAGTGGATTAATGAAGGGGAGCAGGGATGTGAGCAGCAAAGCACAGAGAAAGCGAGGGATGGGAGGAGGTGGCAAAGTGTGTGTTAAAATGAAAATAATAGTTGAATAAAACACATTCTGTGTTATTAATAATAACCATAAAATGGTTTGATTCTCTTTCTGTCCTGTCATGTGCACTCAAATCAGCCACGCTCATCCCCTGAACATCTCTAGTGGGATTCTCATGGTCTCCTGTGGGTTTTGTTCTGCCTCCTGGTTGGGTGTTTCTTCTCTTACAATCTCACTTTTTGATTAATATCTGTGCCACTGGTTTGAAATTTGGCTGAAACGCAGTATTCAAGTTCTCAAGCAATGTCTCATCGTTTCCTTTGTAAAAAAAAAAGAAAAGAAACTTTTTCACAAAAATATTTGAGCATTATATTCCTATTCATAAGAGAGAGGAAACTCTCTCAGACTGAAGAACTTTTCAAGTGAAACTTCACAGACATCAATGCAGATTAAGCTGCCTTGGTTTCAAGAAGTAGAAGGGAGGGAAAAAAAAAGTGCAGAAATGGGTTCAGCTCTAACCATTCAGCTGTGACTTTGAGCTTTTCTCTCCTTTCACATCAGTGCTCTATGCTGCAGGGGATTATTTTCCTGCATGTGACTTGGAGGGAGATAATCACAGACAGGATAGATTAAGGGTACCTGTGGCCCTATCTCCCAAAGCTCAGTTCCTTCCTGAAATTGGTGAATATTTCTATCAAGCTCCTCCATTCCCACTCTCTCTATATATATATTTGAAAAGAATAAGAAAAACCTGGCAAAGCTGTATACGAAATAAATAAATTTCACATTTTTTCCTTTATTCCTCTTGTTTGCTTCCCTGCTTGAAGCATCTATCCCATTTTTCTCTCTTTTTTTCTCTTTCTCTCTTTTTTCTTCTTTCTCTCTTTTCTTCTCTTTCTCTCAACAATTAATTCTTGGGAATTAATTGTTCTTTTGTGATTAAGCTGAGACAAAACATCTCCTTACCTGTTGCATGTTGGGCTGTAAACAGATGTGATACTGGAGCAACCAATTTTATGTCAGCTTTGGTCTGGGGAGTTTCACTGCTGTTGGTCAGGAAGAAACAAATGTGTAATATAATAATCATAAAATATCAAATTCACACCATGTGTAGGATCCATTTAGAGGGCAATCATCTGCCTTTGTGTCATGTAATACATTTATTTGTTTGAGTTTCTGATGGATTAGACTCCCTAATGTTAAAAACCCCCAATAAAACCAACCCAGCCATCAGACATCATCTGCAGGGCAGTGGGAAAAGGCTGTCCTGTCTTGCTCTGAGTAAATTGGCCAGAAAAGCCTGCATTAAAATTCATTATTTAAGAGTTTAAAATCTGCTGTCTTGGAGGCATTTTCCATTTAAAAGCCAGGTTGAGGCCAGGGCTTTGTGGGAAGCCCGAGTGCCATGGTGGCATTTGGGTGGGAGAGGTGCAGGTTCTCATCTTCACATCTGTTAGGAATTCTTTTTAATTTCTGTTGGGAAAAAGAAGTAACTGTACTGCTTTTTTTTTTTCTGGAAAATTCCTGGCTAATGCAGTGCACAGGTCATGTTTTAGGGTTGGATTGGGTGTTTTGAAGATGTGGTGGTGTATGGGGCGATCTCTTCCTGTATTGGGTTGGTCATAGGACAAAAATGTCATTTAAATGGAATAAATTTTCTTGTAGGTACTTGAGCATTAATGAGACTTGGAAGGAGGGAAGAGAGCCTGAGAAGGAAGAGTTTTTTCTGCCATTCTCTTTTTAGTACACATTATTAAATTTTTATATATATATATATATATAAATATGTATGTATAGGTAGCTACACATTTTACTGTTCAACCTAAAAAGCCTCTGGAGTTTTTCAGTCCCAAAGTGTCTGATTGTTTAATTTGTCAGCTCTAAAGGTATTCAGCACGGAATGATTTTCTCATGTGTTCCAGTTTAAATTGTCAGTGTAAGGGAAGTTCAGTGGGTTGGAAATGTTGTTTCTGTCTGCTCTGATCGACTTTGAGCCTCTCCTTTAATGAGAGGGACCAGGCAGGCTGGAGTGCTCGTGTGGATGAGGATTTTTGGCACTAAGAGCTCTGAAAATCAAAGTAACTTCTTAGGAGAAGTTAAACACAGGGCCCTGCTGATGTCAATTTTGATACATTTGGATGTTGAGAGTATCTCTGTGTTGAATTTTACATTATTTTAAGTTGCAGAGTAATATTGTCAGCACTTTCGAAGTGGAGTGTCTGTGTGGCTGTTTTGTGGTGTTTAATGGGCTGTCTATGGTTGGGTTTTGTTGTCTCATTTTTAATTTGCTTTACATCTTTTTGTTGGGAGGGAGTTGAGGACAGGCTTCATGTTTGTGTTGGATTTTTTGTTCTGTTTATTCAAGTGCTTGCTGGCCTGTTGTCACTTTGCTCCTTGGATGCCTCAGTTCAGGATCTGCTTGAATTTCACTTCCTGGGATTTGCTCAGGTGTAGGATCTTGTCTTACCCTGTGATTTGGAGCAGAGATATGAGGGAGAACAGCACATTCTGTTAGAAATATATATTTGAGGAAGACAGTTTTACCGTGGGCTGTGGCATCATTGGAAATTCAGCAGCCTGTCAATTTTTGATGAGGAGGGAACTGTTGACAAATTGCTGCAGGTGACCCTTGGAGCCAGGGCAGCCAGCATGGATCAGCATTCCTGGGGATCCGTGTGGGATGTGGGTGTTAATTCCAGCTGGACACCAGAGAGGCACAGATCAACTTTGTTCTGGCCAAGGAATATCAAAGTGGAATTATGTATGCAGTGGAAAGTGATGAGTTTTTACTGGGGCAGCCGTGCAGGATGAAAGAGGCTTTTGAAGCTGTGATTTGTAGTGGATGGCACGGAAGGTGCTTGCAGAGAAATGCTGATTTTTGTGCCCCACCAGGGACAGCTCTGTGTGCTGGTCAAGGCTCTGGACTCGGGAATGAGGAATGGGTCATGAAAGTACCCTGGGCTGGTCCCAGCAGGGCTGGGGGGATTCTGCCCCTCCCAGGTGAGAGCCCACCTGCAGAGCTGCCCCAGCCCTGCCCCAGCACAGGGAGGAGCTGGAGCTGCTGCAGAGAGCCCAGAGGAGGCTCCAGGGGGATCAGAGGGATGGAGCAGCTCTGCTGGGAGGAAAGGCTGGCACAGCTGGCATTGTTCACCTGCACAGGAGAAGCTTTGGGCTGAGCTCAGTGTGGCCTTGCAGGGCCTGAAGGAGCCCCAGGAAACCTGGAGAGAGACAATTGACATGGGATGGAGGGACAGGACACAGGGAATGGGTTCAAACTGACAGAGAGCAGGGCTGGATGGGATATTGGGAATAAATCCTTCCCTGGGAGGGTGGGCAGCCCTGGCACAGGTGCCCAGAGCAGCTGGGGCTGCCCCTGGATCCCTGGCAGTGCCCAAGGCCAGGCTGGACACTGGGGCTGGAGCAGCCTGGGACAGTGGAAGTGTCGCTGCCATGGCAGGAGGTGGATTGTGATGGTTTTTAATGTCCCTTTCCACCCAAACCATTCTGGTTCCAGTGGTCACCCTTCTTTTCAGGGACTAAGAACTGACCCAGCAGGATCATCTCCTCCATCCCAAGGCTCCCTGTGCTCCTGGCAGTGAGTCCTGGAGAGTTTGGAACCCAAATGCAGACGTGGGAGTCATTCCTGTTACGGAAATAAAAATCAGGTCTCGCCCTTTCCCCCCACTGCAGCTGCACAAGCCAGAGTTCACCCAACTTCATATTTGATTTTTTTTTTTAAATTCCAACAGCTCTGATTTATTTATCATAATTCTCCAGCCCTACATTATTTTGAAGTGATTTGTGACATGTTGTCATGTGGGTTCACAGAATTCCTGACCTCTGGGTGTACCTGCCTTGGGATGCCTGGTTGAAGGTGTTGACCCATAAATCTTATCAAAAGGGTGTCTGGAATTGGTAGGTCACAGGGGGACAGCCTCAGGCATACAAATTACAACAACAGGGACCTGAAAATAACAGAGGAAGTACTTGATTTTTTTGACAGGTCACTCTTATGGAAAAAAATAAGAATTTTTCAAGTTGATTATTGGTTTAAAGTATTGTTATTCCAAGAAAGGAAGAATTAATGGGCAGAGCACAGGTCATGTCATCAAGGGTGCATTGCAATTTTAACATTTTTGTGTTCATCTGCATGGGTTTAAATGCAAAAGTTTGTGCTGTCACTGGTTGGGAAGGCATTTAATAATTACTGAAGTCTAGATAAATGTATCTGTACAGAGTAGTAAATGGAAATATTTAAAGTAGCAGCTGAAGTTGGCTTTTGGCAGTGAGTGGTGAATATGAATATCTACTTTTCACTTTTATTAACACTTGCACAGACTCTCAAACTTTGTGCTAATTATGCAAAATTCTGGGTTACCACAGGTAAAGAATTCTTTTTGAAAGTATTTGGTTTTTAACATCCTTCTCTCCTGTATATTTGGGAAGTACAATTTTGGCACTGAACGAAGGTTTTGGTTGGAGCCTGGGTGTGAGTTTGGTGTTAAACACAAAGTCTGTGTGCAGATAAGATAAAGCAGTTCCGTGTGTGGATGTTTCACTAAGTGATGCAGAAAAGGGCAGTATAATTCTGGTTTAATTTAACAGCTGCTCTAGCAGTGTAACACCTTCACTGCACCAACACCAAAAATAGTTCCCAGGAACTCCACGTGCCATGAGATTTGGGTCACTGTGGTGGGAATTGGTCTTCAGTGTTTGCTGGGTTTTGAGCTGCTGTTGCTTCAGACTTACTAATTTTAAATTGTATCTCATAACTGATAAAGTGGCAAGAGTTTAAAGGGAGTCTGGTAAAAGTTTCCCAGGAAACTTTGGGAAGAATGCAGAGCTGGTTCTTTGGTGAAGTGTTCCCATGGCTGTGCCGGGATTGATTGAGCTGAGCTGTCTCCACGGGTGCTGCAGAGTAAAAACCTGTGGCAGGATGTGAAGAGGCTCTGGAGGGGTTGATGCACAGAGCTGTGGAAGCTGATGGTCTTAAAACAGAGCAGGATTCCTGAGGACTTTAAGATAAATGTCACTCCTTAATTTTTTTTTTTTTTTTTTTTCTTGCCACCGTGCTGCTTTTGTTGAGGTGGAATAACTCCCTGTGGTAAAGGCTGAGCTGAGCTGAAGGTGTTTCAGTGATACAGCTGTGAGGAGGCAGAGCTGCAGACAGGGAGCTCAGCAAGCCCTGCTGCTGCGTGCAGGGGCTGAGCAGTGAGAGATGAAGGGCAGAGATGCTCTGTGCCTCTAGCTGTGGGCACAGTGGCCATTCAGGCACTACAAATGTTCTTTGCTGCACTGGGAGAAGGAGGGGCTGGAATCAGTCCCAAGGCCAGGGAGAAGGGTGTTCTGCAGAGCAGAACCACCTGTGTGAGCTGAGCTCCAGGGAGCTTTGGATCGAGTGCAGAGGATGGATGGGCTGGGGAGGCAGGAGACTGTGCCTGAGTGTCCATAAATGATGCCAGACAGAAGTTGTAATAAAACTCTCCACAGAACAGTTGCTGCTTCTTCCATATTAAGCTGTTGTAAATTAATTTTGTATAAAATTATGCTTTTAACTAGGCCTCTGCTAATGGCACACCGGAGAGAGCTTTAATCCTGCTCGGGAATGGAGAAGTTTCCGTGGAAGTTCCTGGCTGATTTCGTGCTTGCAGCTGGGTCAGGAGGGCTTGGCTGCTGCCAGAGCCCCTGCAGGGGCAGCAGGCTGAGGAAGAGCCAGGGGCACCTCACAGGGGCTCCCTGGCAAGCAGCTTCCTAATGAGTGCTGCTGCCCTGGAACAGGGATCTAATGAGGCCCCAAAGGAGTTGGAGCAATCCCATTTTTTCTTGGAGCACCATTCTAAACTTATCTCAGGAGCAGGGCACAGCGTTGCTTAGCAGGTTTTGTAGCTCTGTTCTTTGTCTTGCTGCTGTGGCTTTTAACTGGTCAGTCCTTTTTTATTTACAGCCTTGCAGGTGGAGTGGATGCATTTTTGTTTCTTTCAGAAGCGTGCTCCACTGCTGGCTCTGTGCTGGTCAATATTGCCTCTGTGTTTTGTTTTCCAGAGCCTTTCCAATCTCTCCCATGAATTTACTCTGATATCTTACTCTCTAGACCTGCCTGGTGGATGATGTCAAATTGAGTTAACTCTTTCCTTCAACTGACAAAAGTCCCCTCTAAATGCTCTTCTTTAATCTGGCACCATCTCTGCTTCAGTGCAGCAAATGACAGATACCAGTTTGATTTTAGCAAATAATTAGTGGTCAGCTGTGGCATTGGACAGTCTAACCTTGCCTGGATATTTGCAGATACCTTTAGCACTCTGGAGCTGGATTCATCCCAACACAGATCCAGTGAACTGGGCTGTGTTGCTATGAAAGCAAAATCTGGGGATTACTTGGTGTTAGAGAAAGATTGGCTCAATAAATCAGGTCCAAATGGAGAACTACCACAGGGGTTTAGTTCTCTTTCCTCTGGGTTTTCAAAAGCCTGTGACTGTAGCATTTTTCTAATTATTTTTTTCATTGACCATGGAGAGGTAAATGTGGAGTTCTCATGCAAAACTGGAATATTTTCATCATGGCACTGGTGCCTTCAGGCTTGGCTGGGGACTGTAGGAGGTTTGACTCAGTGATGAGGAAATTCCCAGCTCAGCTGCTGCTGCTGGAGCTTCTTGTGGGGTGGTCAGCACCTCATCTTTTCATGCTGTGCTGTGGAGATGACTTCAGCATTAACTGGAGGGTAAATCTGATATTTTATCCTGGGATGAGGCCCTGGCACAGGTGCCCAGAGCAGCTGGGGCTGCCCCTGGATCCCTGGCAGTGCCCAAGGCCAGGTTGGGCAGGGCTTGGAGCAGCCTGGGACAGTGGAAGTGTCCCTGCCATGGCAAGGTGGGAATGAAATGAGCTTTAAGGTCCTTTCCAAGGCAAATAATTCCATGATTTTATGAGATTTTAATAATTCCCTGCCTCAGCAAAGGTCTGCTGACCTCTAGTGTCAGGACATCACTTGATTTTCTGGGCTGTGCTTTGTGATCAATACAGAAAAAACAAGTTCTGGGTCTCCACAGCTCTCCTGAGTTCCAGGAAATTCTGATGAATTTAGACTCGATGACTCTACAAATTCCTCCTGCTCAAACTCCAAGTTTAAAATGAACTTTCCAGCCAGCTCTGACAAGTTCCAGTTATATATATATAGAAATAAAAATTCCACCTTTAGGGAACTACTGCTTTTTATGTTTGACTCTGTATAGTAAAAATTAAGGTCACTGAATAAAATTACTGACTCTTGAACCTTTCCCAAACTTTTTATTTCTTTCAGACTTTCATGTGCATCACTTGCCATATTATATGATCTGAAAGTTCAAAGGTCTGGAAGGCTAATTTTAATAGGAAAAAAAAAAATGAAGCTGAATTTTTTTATATGTGTGTGCTCCCATCTGACTTAGTTTGTTTGGCTGGTAGTTTGTTTGGGTTGTTTTGTTTTTTTTTTCTGGATAACTGGTTGTTTCCATCAAAAAAATGTTTGGAGCAGCTAATGAAAATTGACTTTTCTCTGAAAGTTGAAGACATTAATAATAAAGAAGTGAACTCTGTTAATTTTTCCTGGTGTTTTTTTTTCACCACTTAACAGCTTTGCTTTTTTACTGCCTTGAAATAACTTTGGCTTCTAAAAACAGAGCACTTCCTAATAATAGGAATCTTTCTGATTTAAAAATAAAGTTCTGTTTCCTTTTGCATATTCTGTGGCTATTTCTTTGTTTCTTTACAATCTTTTCCAACCACATCAGGTGCTGTTTGTCTTTATTCTTCCTGGCCTTTACATACACAGTGCTGGATTTTGGGGGAACCAGTTTAAGTCTTATTTCCAAAACCCCCCAGATGATGATGTGAATCTGCCTCTTTGCTGCTGTAAAGGGGGACATGAAATGACTCTTAATATTAAGAGTAATTTTATAATAATTGATGCTTTATTAATATTATTATTTGAATGTGGCTATTTTAATATTACATTAAAATTTAATTTGTGAAATGGGACATTTTGAACACAAAACCCAGAGGCAAAGGGCTGGGACCTGAGAAAACAGCTGGGATTATGGAGGAGCTGTGAAGGTGACAGAGATGCTCAGCCTTGTCCTTGGGTTTTGGATCCCTGCACTGGCAGTGGATTTCTTTGATGCAGGTTATTTCTAGCTCAGAAACAACTGGAATATGTATGTTACAAAAAGCAGCTCGCTGCAGCCTTTCCAATACAACGTTTTGGGCATTTTAACATCTTCATTTTTAGATCATCGGGGTAAGAAAGAAAAGGTTACAGCGCAGCTAAGCTGCTGTGATGTCCAGTATTTGATTTTTTTTAAAAATTTAAAGTTTTTTTTTTTTACTTTTTTGGAGCAATTTCCAAGGGAGAAGCTTTCTCCAGTGCCAGGCATTGACCAAGGCTCTATAAACAGCCTGATCCCACTGACTGGCCAGGGGCAGCTCTGCTTTGCAGCCCTTCATGTACCTCTCTGCAGAGAAAAACGTCTTTGGGCTCCTTTTCTTTAGAGGAAAGCAATGAACTGAGGAGCAACTTCAATAAGTTCTTACTTTGGGTGTGCATCTGGGTTTGCATCTTGTAAAGAACAGATATTACTGAGCACAAGGATGCATTTTTCCAGCTTAGAGCTGGAAATTTGAGCACTCCTAAGTGAGGCGCTTTTAAAATGAAGCAGTGGTATTCAGGAATAGATCCCAGATTAGCAAAACCTCTCAGAACACAGTGAAAATGAAGTGTTTAAAGTAATTTAAGTGTTACAATGTTGGCTGGTAGCTACTATTCTCTCTTTAGATATTAAAATTTATTAAGATATAATGCAGCCAGAGGTTGAAATGTATTTTTATTATTTTATACCCACATACAAAGCTTTCAATTTCTCAATTTCTTTTTTTAGCTTCTACCAAAGCAGTTTTTTCCTGGCCTGAAATGGATCTATCACGTTCTGCTTTGCCCAGAAGCACTTAGAGAACAAAACCAAATTAATTTAGCTCCTCCATATTTTTTTTTTCCCCTTGCAAGACCACAAGAAAGCTGACACACAAGAGTGACCTACTTTAATATTGATGCTTCACCTCCTCCCCTCTCCCCTCCCTGCCCTTCTGCTCTGGGCAGCTGTGGAATTCCTGGGTTCCAGGGGCTGGGATGGTGTTGATTGTTATCCCTTGGGAAGGCTTTGTGGGTTCCCCTTGGAAACACAGGGTGAGGAATGGCCAGCTCCAAGTTTACAGCTCCCACAAGAAGTTTTTTATGTTGTTTGGTTTATTTTTTGTTGTTTCAGTTTGTCCCTTTTTTGTGGGGTTTTGTTAGTTTCGGATTTTTTTTTTTTTTTTTTTTTTTTTTTTTTTGTGGATTTGCTTTGCCAAGGAGAGAGAGAAAAAAAAACAAAACCAAAAAACCAAACAGAAAAGGAGAAACATCTGCACATCTGGCACAGAACAGGTTTCTTTGTGACCTCACTTTTCATTGGGCTCAAAGAAAAGTTTGGGCAATGCTCTGAGGCACAGGGTGTGACCCTCAGGGTGTCCTGTGCAGGGCTAGGAGTTGGATTTGGGATCTCTGTGGGTCCCTTCCAACTCAGGATATTCTGTGAAGAGCTAACCTGTTGCCTGAGCACTGTTCTGAGGTTTTTCCCATGCAAAATGAGCAGAATTTGTTGTACTCCCATTGCTCCTTTTGGAAACCAATAACGTTTCAGTTGTGTATCACCAACATTTTTCCATCTGAGATCTGTCAGGACCTGGGTGAGGCTCCTAAAATTGTACCCAGGGAGGTGCCCTGGGGTGGGATATTCCCATTTGAGGTGCCTGGGAATTGCTGCAACCCTGCTGTGAGCCTTCCTTCCCCTGTGCCAGCTTTGCTGGGGGATCAATACCTGGTGTTGGATAGAGATGTGAGGGCTTGGATTTGCTTGTTTTCTGGTTTAGAAGCACGTGGGAAAAATGAGAAGGCAAGAACTTTTCAACACTGGATGGAGGATGCCATGGCCAGCTCTGTGTGGATCCCACAGGAGCCAGGGATGGCAGGATGAGGAAAAAATAATCTCCTTGTGGCAAAGGGTGATGTGTTCTGGAGGAGAGTAAATTCTCCTAGGTAATCACAGGCTGGGGATGTATCAGAGGGGAGAAAATTCTCCTAGCTAATCACAAGTTGGGGATGTGTCAGAGAGGATCCTCTGTTTGAATTCTTTTTCTGGGGAGCTTAGCTAGAAATTCTAACACTTGTTCTACAGTAATACTAAACTTTTAATTCTAGTGTAAAAAAAAAAGGTAGTTCATGTGGAAACATCAAGTTCAGACAGCTCATATTTGGCTCCTCAGAGTTAGTAGTTGCTTTCTTGACCTTATTATGGCCATGCAGTGATCTGTAGGGTAATTCCAGAAGGAATCATTTAGTCTGGGCTGTGTCCTGCCTGTCTCCCCTTCCTCTGAACAAAGAGGATGCTGTGGAAGTGACATCCAGAAAATACATAGGCCAGAGTTGTCCTGCAACTAAAGAAAAATTACTGTAAAGCTGCTTTAGGAAAAAAAATACAAGTGCAATAATGTCACAGCCAGGTTGGTAGGCCTCAGCACAGGGTTTATCATCTGGCCAGTGGCAGAGGTAGAAATGGCAGCAAATTGGTTCATTGCACCTGGTGCAGAAGTCCAGAGAGGAATTAAAAACTAAAAAAGCCACCAGTGAGCTCATCACACTCCAGTACATCAAAAAAGGATGGGTTGGGCATGGCTTTAATTAAATCAGTTGCAGGTTTGTGTTGTTGCCAGCGTGGCTGGCACAAGGCAAGTGCAGCACAAGCTGCTCCTCCCAGATGTGTTCAGCTGCTGAACTGTGTATGGCTGCACCCTTCCTTTAAATCCTCTGTATCTCACAAATAAATCAGTGCTGGAGCTTGGTGGGAAGTGGGAACTGCAAAATCAACTTTGCTGTCAGCTCTGCTC
The DNA here is from genome assembly GCF_024509145.1 of Vidua macroura. Classification (NCBI taxonomy): domain Eukaryota; kingdom Metazoa; phylum Chordata; class Aves; order Passeriformes; family Viduidae; genus Vidua; species Vidua macroura. The sequence continues at coordinate 3,224,829 of NC_071583.1, forward strand.
CTGCTGGAGAATAAAACTTCCAGCACCTCATGTACATGAAAAAATGTGAAATATGAATGCACCCTTCTGGTGGGGGATTAAGTCCTGGAAAAAAAGAGGACCATTAAAGGATATGTCAACTTTGTATTTATTTAAAAGTGCATTACCAAGGAAGCCAGCTCTTAAGGACCATCAAGGGATTCAGTTTTATGTCTGTTCTTTTAACAGGTTAAACCTTGCCACCTGAAAGACTCAGACACACAGTTCCTGTGAGACAACCAGAATTACTGAATTCAGGAGACTGAAGATGCTGCTGCTGCTGTGGGAGCAGCTGTTCCTGGTGTCATTTGTTGGCTGCCTTGCAGGTAACAATAATCTCTAATTTCTCTTTTAGAGCTGTGCCCGAGTTCCCAGATTCAAGGTTTCATCTGCACTTGAGGAGGAGAACCCAGAGGCTTTGAAATGCACAAGTTATGTAGAGTTTAGAAGCCAAGCATACAATAGATGTGTTAAATAATGCAAAATACTAAAAGTGAGTGAATGAAAAGAGCCTTTGCTATGTAGGGATGTGCTTTCCAAGCAAGCAGAAGATATTTGGATGCAATAAGGATGCTGTCAGTAGCAGTGCATGGTGGGTGTGCTGATTGGAGAGCTGCAATGTGTGTTTGTCTTTAACTGGACACTCCAGATTCTTGCTGAGGCTGATTGCTGCAGCTTTTCTCAAAATTCTGCTTTAGAATGGGGTTTATTCCTGAGGGGCAGCCCTGGGTTGTTGCTGAACTGCTGAATTGGTGCAGAGATTTGCTTTTCTTGCTGTGCCAGGCAACTCTCAGAGTTTGGAGCTGGTGCTGCTGCTGAGGTCTCTCTCTGCTGCCACATCAGCTCTGCAGAGTCATTTTTCTTTCCCTTAGGGAGCTCAGTGCCTGCTCCCAGCAGCACAGGGCTCACCGTGGTGCTCTCTCTGCTCAGCTGCTTCTGCTCCAGCCTCCCCAGTGGTGCCAGGGGGGTGAGAGGAGAGGAGCAGCTCCTGCCCTGTCCTCGGGGCTTGGCTCTGGTGAATTCTGTGCCCCCTGGCTTTGCCAGGCCTGCCAAGAGCAGGGCAGTGCCCAGATGCCCCCTGTGCCTCCTCGTCAGGAAGGTCAGCCCAGCTCTGGGGAGCAGGGCAGTGCCTGCACTCCACGTACCCTGAAAATGGAGTGGTTTACTCCCAAGGTCTGCTGTGGATAGATGAGTTTGCTTTCCAAGAACTCCAGGGGGGAATGGAGGGAAATGCTGGGGCTGCCCTGGGCAGTCCCCTGGCTGGGATCTCCTCCTGCTCCTGTGCTGTGCCAGCCTCTCCTTCCATCCTCTTCCTCCCCTGACTGGTGCTTGTGTCCTGGCTGTGCTCAGCAGGGTTGGAGTCCTGCACACAGCTCCAGGGTAGATGGATTTACCTTCTCATGGAGGCTCAGGGGGCTAAGATTTGTTTTTGGCTTAGTCAGGAACTTCAAAAAAAGAGAAGTGATATTGTTAGACCAGTGTCCATCCTCCCAGCCCTTCTTTGCACCTATTTCAGGTCGCTCCCTGCAGCTGGGTACTTGCCAAATGTCACTTTAGTGCCCATGGGGAGTTGGCAGATTGGAGAACCAGGAAGAATTCAAGTGAAAAGCTGCTTTTCCTATTTCCAAAAGCCGGCCTGGAGCAGCCATCAAGGATGTACATCCCAGTCTAATGTTGGGTTGCTGTCACTGAGGACGTTGTGTGGAGTCCCAGTCAGCACTTGCAGAGACGAGAGTTGTGCCAGATGGAATTTGAGGAACTGAGCATTTCCAGCTGCCTGACCCATCTCCCTCAAAACTCTGCAGAAGGGCTCAATCCTGACATAAAAATTTGTTCTTTGGGCATGTGGTCCATGCTAACACGACCTGTTGGCTTCAATTGCATGAATCTCTTCAGTGGACCTTTGGAGCAGCAGGCTGCTAAAATCCACTTGGGAGCTGAATTGATTTCAAAGCAGATTTTAGTAAGAGCACGCTGTAAATGTGGAAACAAGTTGTCAAACAGTTTGGAGAATGTTATTTTAACCTCTTATTAAGACAGATCAGCAGGTATTCTGCCTGCCCATAGAGAACCATTTTTCTTCTGCTTTGCCTATAAGCAAAAAGACAAATCTTGAAAGAGCTGTGTGCAGTTCAGTGTTGTGAAATAACATCACAGCTGCAGAAAAGGAGATGATGCTGATCTTGGCTTATGAGCCCTGACATTGTCTGTCTTTGCAGATAATGTATTTCAAACTAGGCCCCTTATTGCAGTGTCCTATATTGAATTGCTTTTCCTTTATCTGTTGTGAATCTTCATAGTTCATCAAAGAGGAGAATGTGAGAGGATCTAATGAAAAAAAACCAGTGGCCCTTGGGTTTTTGTTTAATGAAGTATGATTATATCTGTATGACTAATGATCCCATGGGGTTTTTTGTCCATTTACCTTGGGGATCAAAAAGGTGATTACTGAGTATTAAATATATATATATATTTATGTGGGGTTTCCAAATGTCTGCCTTGTTAGGAGAGGCATTTCAAAACACACACTTTAGCATTATTGACCTTAAATTACTGTGAAGACCAACTTCAAAGGTAAAAATGAGTAAAATATGCAGAACACCATCAACAGTGAAAGTGCCAGGCTAAGCAGTGGTGAAGACATGAATTAATTCCAGGTGTAACTTCTTGCAACTTCTGATTCTTGTAGGGCCTTCACCCCTCCTGGGTGTGCTGACTGCACTTGGTCCCTTGGGGAACTGGGGTAGAATTCCTGTCTGGAATGTGTCAGGAGCAATTTGATGAGCATTTTGATGAATTTGTGAGCCCCTATCACACGAGTGTGTAAAAACTTCCCTGCAGTTTGTGAGGCAGCTGTGTTCTCTGACCGCTTTTGTGAATTTTGGCTTCGTTTTCCTGCTCCTGGAGAGCAGGAAAAGGCACGGAGGGCAGTGCTGGGGCTGCTCCAGCCCTGCAGAGCGCAGGCACTGCTCTCTTCACTCCCTCATAGTGCTCTGCTGTTCTCCCCTGCTAGAACCAGCTGCTCTCTCCTCCCCTGAAAGGGATGTTCTTAAAGCCTCTCCTGAGATTTAACAGGAAAAACGACTTCTGAAGGGTGGTTGAAGGGGAAGGAAAGCTGTGAATAAAGAGAGAGTTCAAAGAAATGAAACAAGGAGGACTCTGTGTGTAAATGCATAAAATTTTTCTCCTTCAGAAGGTGAAGGGGGATGTTTCAAACGCGGTGTCCAGGGTGAGACCTGGAGACTCCACTTGGATTAAGTTTCTCTCCTGAAATTCTGACTCCCTGGCCTTGCTGCACCTTATTTAAATAAAGAAAAACAAAAATAATTATTATATTTTTTTTTCTTCCAGCCATTGCAGGCCTTGGCAAAAAAAAAAAAAAAAAAAAAAAAAAGCAACCAAACAAAACCATAAAGCCACAAAGAAAAAACCCAGCCAATGCACTACTGTAATATATAGAAATTATTTGGACACTGAAGCCTGGTTCCTGTTCTGTCACTTTATACTAAAATTTGCCAATAGGGAGGTTTTTCTTCTAATTCCTTACTCAGCAGTCCATTTGAGTTTAAAACTAGATCATATTCTTTGTATTCCTTTATGTCAATTCAGGTGCTTTTATTGCTTTCATTTTCATTTTTTCATTTTGTTTTCTCAGTCTAATACAGAAATAAACTGCTAAGCCCTCAGGCGCAGCAGTGTCATGTATCGGATTCACAGTTCTCTTTCTGAGTATCAACTTTAGGAGACTGATGAAATTGGAAGGCATGATTCTTTCTTTATTTTCCAAAGAGCATGAAAACAAACCCTCTGTGTTCTTACTGCTCTGATGTTGTGATTAAATCATGCCACAAGGAGAGCAGAAATATCCCCTTCAGATTTAGTCTTTGGTGGGGAGTTTCTTTATGGGTAAAAGTCCATTTGTAAGGGGGAAAAAAAAAAATTAACATAATTTACTACTCTTGTTCAAATTCGGTTTTCATTAAGAGTTACAGCCTTCAGACAGAGCCAGCCTGGTTTTTGATGCATAATGCTTTTGCATATTAATAGTAATTTCCTTTTTGTGCATTTTACATGTCCAGCCATCATGTTCAAGTGCAGCTATGCCAGGAGTGACTGTCAGAATTGTTTAGCTGGGATGGCTTGTGCAGCACTACCAGCGTTCAGTGCACTGCCAGAAAGTTTGGGTTCAGTTAGTTACAAAATGAGGAACCAGTCTTGAGAGTTGTGCTTTTTTCTGAAGTGTTCGGGGAGCAAAAAGGTGATTACTTAGCATTAAAAAAAAATATATATAAAATATATAAATATATAAAATATAATAAATATATAATCTAAAATATATTATAAATATATATTTATATATAGTACATATTTTATATAAAATATATTTTATATCTATAACAATATTTATATAGAAATATATTTATATTAATATATATTTTATATATAAACCATTTTATATATAAAATATATATTTATATATAAATATATTTATATTGATATATATTTTATAAATAAAACATATATTTTTATATATAAAATATATATTTGTATATATAAAATATATATATATGTATTCAAAATTTGTAGTTTGTTCAGAATTTAGAACACACACTTTGCCGTTATTATCTTTAAATTACTGTGAAGAGCAACTTCAAAGATAAAAATGAGTAAAATTTGCAGAACAACACGAACAGTGGAAGTGCCAGACTAAGCAGTGCTGAAGTCCTGAATTAATCCCAGGTGTAGCTTCCTGCAGGTTTTGATTCTTGTCGGGCCTTCACCTCTTGCTGTGGCCCAGGGTAAATCTCACCTTCCTCTGCAGCTCCTTTATTCCTCCTGTAGCAGCCTTGGGCACTGCTGGGTGAGGTGGCCACATTTAATCCATTCACTTGGAAACAGGTGAGGGGAAAAAAAGAGTCTCCTTCATGAGGACCTGTGTTTTCTGGTCAGCTGAATATTAACTTGGAGCTGGGTATAAATTTAAGTCCAAAGCCTGTGGAAGGACCTTTGTTGACGTCCCAGCCTTTCTCCAAGTTCATGGATTTCCAGGAGTCCAGGTTCCCATGGTGGGCGTGCCCTTACCAGTTACAACATTGAATTCCATAAGTGCAGAAAATGCTGTTATAGTCAAATTCTTTTTGAAGAGAGACCTTTAATAGCTTTTGAAGAGTCTCCTTGGTCTCTGCTTTACCTTTCAAGCTGAAGAATGCCTCCTCTTGAAAAGCAGCTCCCTGGTGCTGCAGATACTGTCTAACCTTACAGCTGAATCCTCACCTTCAGACAGTCAGTGCTTCATTTTAACGAGACAAATGCTGCCTTTATCTTCATTAATTAAGCTCATTGCAGATTTGATGACATTTGAATGGAGAAATTTTGGCTGGTGGCAATTCTGATTTTCACATAAATTACCAGGAAGGAATTTCCAAGCGGTTTATCCTGCAATAAAATCTTGTTACTGCACATACTACTGAGCATGAAGTCTGTACATTTGTACTTACACAGTTCTTCTGCCTACTGCAGGTTGAAGTGCAGTACAATAGAGCAAATAATTCCAATCTATGTCTTGTAAAAGGTTATGGAGCTTGGGCACATTGAATAGTAACCCCTCCTGGAATGCTTACTCCAATCCACAAATAAATATTGATTTAGTGGGAATTGTGGTAGATCCCAGTGCCTTAGAACTTCTGTTTGCTGAATTTTTTGGTAGCTAGATCATTGCCTGCTATTTTGGTTATGGCTACTTATTTGCTGTGTGACTTCAGACTTTTTTCCCCAGACACCTTGGAAAAAATGACTTCTGAAGATTCCCATCTTGCCTGCCTTTTGACAAAGACAGCACAGGAGCCTCTCCATGGGTGTTTTTTTGGGTTTTGGTGTGGAATAACTCAGTCAGAGTTTCAGAAGTGAGATCTTGAAAGTTGTTGGAAGACTCTCGGCTTCCATCCCTTTACTTGGGAAGCTCAGGACACTGTGGAGTTAAAAAAATCAGATTAAAGAGGCTGTGACAGACAGTTGAAAAACAGGGGAGGTACACTGGGTTGAAATCTAAAGCTGAATAATTTGGCAGATGTTCAGAAAAACAGCAAAACTGACAATAATTCAGTTTGTATTTTAAAAAAGCTCTTCAGTAGAAACTGTTCTGATTTTTCTTGTTGTTCTTAATGATGATGTTCAAAATGAATGCTTTAGGTTTTTAATTTTTGGTGATTTTAAATATGTGGCTGCCAGTGCCTTGGACAAAAGCTTTATTTGTGCCGTAATTAACCTCTCAGTTTTTTGTGTAATAACAAATGTGTTAATAGTAGCCTTTAGCTCCTCCAATACAGGATGTACATATCAGCAGTGAGATTTCAGGGATCAGTATTTATCAGGGATTAAAACACAATTTACACACTGTTTTTTTCAGTAACAAAATAACACAACATTGTAAAGTATTAAGCTTAACCCCAACCATATTTACTAAACGTGTTTGAAAACCTAAGCGAATAAAAGCTCATTTATATTCCTGTCTGATTAGCACAATCAGAACTTACTGATGCTAAAACGAGCCAAATTTCCATAACTATAAACAGAATATTAAAATTCAGTTGACTAGCAGAGTTGTGATGCTTTTCCCCTCCTTGGATGGAACATGGAGTTACGACTTTCTCAGTGGTTTTTTAGGGGTCTTTCAAGAAAATTAAAGGCATTTCAAAGCCAGGCCTTTGGGCAGGGAAGCAGAACTTTTTCCAGGCAAGTGTTTGGAATAGAAAGCAGAAGATGATGTGTAGGTAAACGTGGTTTCGCTTGGCTGTCCTTTATTTCTGCATAGTTGGGGCTCAGATGTTCAGGAACATTTGAAGGTAGAAACCACTTTTTTTTTTGAAGCAGCCACCACAATTATTTGTAGTATTTTACTCAGTCAATGGGACCAGAAAACCTTAGTGAAGGAGGGGAGGTACGGAGTGACTTTGTGCAGTTACACAAATTAAAGAATTCCATACTGAAGCCAACTGGGTGTTTCCCTGTGGTGTAAAATGAGAAGGACAGAATGGTTTGGGTTGGAAGAGACCTTGAAGATCATCCAGTTCCATCTCCTTTCACAGGCAGGGACACAGAAACATGGAATAACACACAATTGAGGAGACCTGGCTTTCATTGTGATGCCTGTGAGCTTGTGCAGGTGACTCAAGTTCCCACTTCAATTGCCAGGAAAAAGCCCAGTGACACTTGAGAAGTTTTTGTGTGGTCCGAGGGGTCTGGGTGAAAAGAGTGCCAAAGCTGAGACTTGCCACATTATCCTAAATGCACATCAGGGTTTGTTCCTATCTCTGAAGTGTCACTTCGTTAAAAAGTGCCGTATGAGGAGTGAGCATCACTTTTATTCAGCAGACACAGCAGAGTGTATCACTGTTTGAAGTAATCAGAAAATTTTTCATCTCCAGTGCTGCCACTCCACCCTCACAGACTGTGAGCTGCAAAGTCACACCTTGCACTTGCTTTGCAGAATTATTTGGGGCAGCTTAAGGTGCTCTGCATGCAGCAGGAAGCAAAGGCCTGCAAAGAGAAGTGTGGCATTCCCTTGCCTTTGGCAGTTGCTGTGCAATGAGCACTTGAAAATGGTTTAAACCTGAATTAAAAACAGCTTCATTTGCATAGTCAAGGGTAATTAGTGTGTATTTTATCCTCGTACAGCTATTTATAACTCAGAAAGCAATAAAGAAAATCCTCAGGTACTTTGATGCTTGATTCAGTTAAGGATTCTCCTGTAGCTCAGGGCTGGCACATAAAGATCTCACTGTTGGTGAACACCTGAGTGGCAAATTTTGATCCTGGAGATGGTGGGCATAGCTTGGGAGAGTTAAGGTGCAAATCAGAGTTCCTCTTCCAAAGCTCTGCTGCACGTCCAGGAAGAGTTTTTAGCTTGATTATTTCCAGACTTTATGTTGTCAGAGATCACTCCCTGGTAGGGACTTTCTGAATTGGGTATTTTAAGGTTTCATCCCATTATTTCTCGTTTTTAAGGTTTGCTGTGTAGGGAGATCACCTGGCCCTGGATTTATCAAGTCAGGGCAGCTCTGGAGGTGTGGAATGGAAGGAAAGACATTTTCCCTACGCTCTTCAAAATGAGAAGAGACATTTATCCTGTACCAACAAGTTGAAAACAGGACAGATTCATTCCTTGCCACGCTGTTTTGTGCTGGCTGGGAGACGGTCCCAGCAAGCACTGATAAGAGACAGTGTTTTCTGAGATAAACCACTGACAGTAATGGTGCCTTGGCTTTTTGGGGAGAGGGGGTGTGTGACAGTTCTTTCTGCCTTCAGACTTACAAGAATTGCCTTTGATTGCAGCTGTAAAAAAACCCTAAATCTGAATTTGCTTGCTAGCCTATGTAAAATTTTATTGTAGACCATAGACTGTAGTTAAAAGTGAGACAACTACATGGCTGAATCTATTTTTTTATACATAATTTATATATAAAATCTAAAGATTCATCTCCAATTTCACATCTACATCCATAGCATTGCTGCAGGGGGGACATATTTCAGCTTTTGCAAGAGTTTGCCTAGTGAGTGACAGTAGTGAGCAACATATTGGAAAATATTACTTCTAATTCATTTTTTAAAGTTTTTTGAATCTTAACATGAAATATTGTATTCTGTAAAGAGATTCTGACGAGAAAATGAAATTACATAAAAGCATAGAGGAAATGAGGGAGAAAAAGCAGTTGTTTCAGATCATAACCTCATTGGTTGGGGTGACAGTTTCAATTCCATCTGAGTTCTCTCCAGTTCTCATCCTTTTTATGTTGGATTAAGTAACAGTTTTTGTCTTCTTATTCCCATAGCAACCTTATCTGTCTTTATTTTTTTGATGTAAATCTGCTTGTCTCTTACTATCTTTCAAAGCTTGTGCATGAATAGCTTGTGAAGGAGAGGAGTGTGGCAAGGAGAGAGCAGAGACTTTCTGGCATAGAAAATAAGGGAAAGAATATTTTGGAGCAGAAAATAGAGAGCTTAAAGAATACTTTTTTTCCTCCCAAAGCCATTTCTCATCATCATTTTCCCATGTGGTTTTTTTTCATGAAGGCTAAAGCTTTAGTGCTGTTTTAGGATGTTGTGGGAGCTTAACTCCTCCAAAACGTTTAGGCCAGCCCACGTGCTCTGCCAGAAATACAGATTTAATGCTCTGTAGCATTATGGTTTCTATAACTTGGGAAAAGTGCCACTCTGAGCAAAGGTAAGCCTTGCTTTGCCATGATTTTTGCTCCTCGTGGAATGTGGAATCTCTTAGGGGAAGGTTGAGTTTTGGGCAGGACCCCCAGCTTTGTGTCCAGCCCTGGGAGAATCCTGGTGCCTGAACGCTCAGGATGCCAGGGATGGGGCTCCAGATCCCAGCACAAAACCTGTTCATCCAAAACCTGCACATCCTCACTCAGGGGCTGTTGCTGTTGGACACGAAATGAGTACACAGAAGCTTGATAAGTTCAAAAGAGAAAAAGAGCCAGTTTTATTCAAACATCTGTTATTTATAGAATTCCAAAGGTGACCGTGGGTTGGAGGATGGAATTACCACCTCTCCAACCACACTGGTCCAAAGATCAATCAATCATTTCTCTCCACCCACAGAGAAATGTGTAAACTATTCTATTTCTACATGAAATTGTGTGGGAACTCTGACTCTCAAATATGTAAACATTATCAGAAGGCTGAGAAGATTTATGAGAACTTTAAAACTTTTACGGAACTATAAAAGAAAACGCTTTTAAAAATCAGGGCATCAAGGGGCAGCTGCTGGTTGGCTTTAGGCATTAATGAAGTTGAAAAACACAGCTGTTGCTTTGTCTCCCTACATCTTTTTCTTCTATTAAATACTCTCCTTGATTGGACTTGCTTAATATAAGATGTGTCAGAAGTGCACGGGAGACAATGGACACCAATATGATTTTAGATTTTTACACTTTATGCCTAAATCCTGAAATCTTTTTAACAGGAGCTTTTTGAAATGCTGACTTCATTTCTGTAAAAAATATTTATAAATAACTAAAAATTTTGGCATTTCCCGCACAGCTCCCCTCACCTGGTAAAGCTCTAAACCAGAAATAGTTTAATTCTTTAGTGTGTGTGGTTTCTTTGTTTAAGAAAAGCAGTGATGTTGCTTAGGATTTATGCAATGCAGGACTGTTCTTAAAACTCTGAAATACAGGTTATTTGGGAAAACAGAGCTTATATTCACTAAAAAATCAAAGCAAGTCCTTGCTAAGGAAAGTATTTCAGCTTTTGATTTGTCAGAGTTACCCATTTGTTAGCCCATTTAACATGCTCCTGATAATACTAAGATAATACTTAAAAATGTTTACCTTACATTAGTACCCCATTAAGGGCCTGATCTAAAGCCCATTGAAGTTAATAGGAACATTCAGTAGGAACTGAATGCTTTGATCTTTCAACTGTACTTCTTGCACGTTAAAAAAGAAAAATCAAACATGAAAATTGTTCCAGTCAACAGAAACACGGCTGTGCTGTGTCCTACCCCACCCTTCATGGCTCATATTGGATTTGGAGCCTCCTCAAACTGAAATAAAGATTTACAATATCAATTTGGAATGTGTTTTACAGCACCAAGCTATGATGTAGAAAAAAGAAAAAGAGGGTGTTGCTAAAAGGCTTTGGACAAGGAGCTGAAATAAGGGAAGGCTTGGCTGGGTGGCTGAGAGAATATTTGATGTCACCAGTTAGTAGCTGTTGGGTTTGTTTGTTTTTCTTTTTTGTTTGTTTGCTTGTTTGTTTGGTGCCCTGGCATGATTTTAGACAACATTACCTTACTGAAGGTGTTCTTCAAATAATGTAGAGATGTCCTTTTCTTTTGAGGTCCCTTGGAAGATGTGCAGAGGGGGATTTAGGGAAGTGGTTTAGTGGGACTTGGCAATGCTGGGGAATGGTTGGACTCGAGGCTCTTGGAGATCTTTCCCAGCCTAAATGGTGCTGTCATTCCATAACAAGCACAGTATCTTGTGATGTACAGAGTTACTCTGACATTCAGTGAATTTATAAAAATACACAGCAAAGTTTGACTGAATTAACCCCTGGCTGCAGCCCAATAAATGTGGACAGATTGGAAATAACAATTTCAGAGCCTTCACTGGGTATCACCTTACTTCAAAGATACTTTTTCAGAGCTGCAGTTTGCTGCCAGCCTGTGTATTTTGCTTTCTGATGTTCATTGCAAAGCAAAGTAGGCATCTTAAAACTGAAGCAGTGGAAGTTAGAGAGCTGCTCCTATTACACTGCATTGCTTGTGTCTTTATTCTTGTATTGATTATGTATTTATGTCTTGGTTCTCATCCAATGTGGCACTGAGTAGTTACAGAGAGCACAGGCTGGGAATTGTGGGGAGTCTCATTTAATAAGCAAGGAAATTCTCTATACTCATGAGAAGAGATGCAGTACCTGATTTATTTTCCTGTTATTGCCTCTCTCAGCCCTGTGCAGCGAGACATCTTCTCTTTTTTTTTTTTTTTTTTTTTTTTATGGAACTGTATTTTTTCAGCCCATGACTTTTTATTCAGTTGTAGTTAAGGATGTATTTGTGAGGATTACATCACCCTGCAAGGAGCAGTGTGGCTTAGGCTGGGGATCAGGCTGCACATGGAGCATCTGTCGTGGAACAATTCTGCTCAGATACCAGCAAAAAGATTTGAGGTCCCCCTGTCTTTTGGGGGTTTTCTCCTTATTTACATGTCTCAATCTATTAAACTCTCCTCAGCAGCACTGGGATTGTATTTGTTTCTCTAAATGGAGTAGCAGAACTCAGCTATTTCGCAGGAGCTGGTTTATTTCCACTTCTGCAGCCTCTGTTGTTGAATGGTCTGATGCTGAATTTATTAATCTATGCCGTTGCTTGCTCAGGTGTAATCCCTTGTTCAGCCACATTTATTCATCCACTGAAGGATGTGCACATTGGTCCATCATGGCATATTAAAGGTTTGCCTCCTCCTGCCACAGCTGTCATCTCTTTGACCCCCTCAGTAAACTAACAGTCTTCCACATAATTTTGCTTTCATTCAAGTGTAATGCCATTACTGCAGAGGCAGACAGAATGCAATTCTCTAAAGATTTTGTCTCATTCCCTTCTCTTCCAGGGAGGTTAATGTGCTCAGATGATCCCTGCCTTTTCTTTTTGCTCTCTTGCTGCAAGAAGAGCAAAAAACTAGTGCTCCTGGATAATCAGTTTGGACTGGCTTTTGGGGGATGGAGCAGACTGGGAAGATGAACTCACCAGCTGGGTAGAAGCTCTCTTTACCACTTGTGTTTCAAATGCCTTCATTTGTTTTCTTAGCACTTTTTATTTCTACAGCTCTTTACAAAAACGTTGTACAGATGTTTTCCTGAAACAGAAGTAACTGAATCAAAACCTCTTTGCCCAAAACAAGCTGAGCCAGGTTTAAATATTAATGACATGTGGGAATCACTTCAGCCTGAAGTTGAAGCAGTGCTTTGTCCACAGCCATTTGTCTCTGACAAGTGGTACCACTGCAGAAAGCCCCCAGCCTGCAGGGAATGTCTGCAGTGGCAGTGCTTTGCAGCCTGTGGTCACAGCAATCCCTGATTTTGGGAGTAAGAGCTGGGAGAGGATGGTCAGAAATGAGCCAGCCCCAGCAGGAATCCTGTCCCTGAGTGCAGCTTCACTGGATGAACTTACTGTCATTGTCACATCTAATGACTTGGAATGGCATTGATTGCCTCTACTGTACACACTGCTATTTTATCCACTAATTAAGTTAAAAAATCAAATGATCCAGTGATTTGTTGGGTGTAGGGGCTGGTTCTGCACTGCCACAGCCTCTCCTCTGCTGGCTGAACTCTTGTGTGTGATTTGCCAGAGGCTTGCCTGGGTACCAGATGAGTGTATGAGTGTGTGATATGATGCTTTTGATTTTTAATAATCTGATATTAACAGTGGTATTTTGCATTTCCTTATCTGTTGTTGAAACTCCTTTGCATTCAGCTGGTTTTGAACCTCTGATTTCTTACTACATCTCTCTTCCTAATTTTATTTCAGATTCTTTTCAGAGGAATTTTTATGCCGCTTTGGTTAGCAATATGTAGCATTTTTCTCCTTAGCATTTTATAAGTTCAGCTCTTAATAACACATGCTGCTCTAACTTACTCTTTCATCTTTTTGTGTATCTCTTTTTTGTTTCCATTTAAAAGTAACTTTAGCACCTCTTTAAGCCAATTGCATCTTATCCATCCCTTATTTTTCTCCTATCTTTCCTGATGAGGATTCAGTGGAATTACTGTCTTACTTCTTCAAGAAACCTTACAGCCTCATAATAAATCCTTCTTTTGTGGGGAGGAAGAAAAAAAAAATCAACTTGTCTTGTGATTGTAGGTCTGATCTTTGTATCTAAACTTGTGGGATCTGCACATCCTTCCAGGCTCTGGTGTTGACTGACTCTGTGGCAAGGGTAGAATGGGTTTGTCATGTGCCAGCGTGTGGAGAGGCTGGCAGAGGGCTGCTCTGCTCCCAGCTGAGAGCCTGGCACGTGGGCACAGCCAGGTCCTCGTGTGCCACACGCCCTGGGTGCCATTGATCTGTCGCTCTACAAGTGACCCAGTAGGTCAAGGTACTGAGTTCTCACCACAAAAGCTTTGTGCAGTGAATTTAATTTATTCCAAGTCATGCTTGCAAGGGTCTCCTGCTCTTGCTCCAGACACTGCAGATCCCAGATCAGTCTGAGCCAGGCCAGATGCAGTTTTCTCATCTATTTACCCTTTTGTTTAATTGTGTAATGATTATCGTTCCTGCCTTCATAAAGCAAAACATGGGATTTGTTATCTGCGTGGGGATTACACTGATTGGGTTTTCAACGTGCCTCTGTTACATCTGGGTCAGAGCAATGATTAATATTGAAAGAGAGCTTTTGTAACCAGGCTGAAGCTCTGGCACGTGTCCTGAAAAGGCTGCTGTGATTTCTAGAGAGGCTGTGAGGGGCAGAAGTGGGCGTGTGGCAGAGCAAGTGGGATTTGGGCTTGATTGCAAGCAGGTGGAATTTGTCACCCTGGTTGGGCTGATCGGCCTGGGCTTGTCACTGGCAGGAGCAGTGCTCTGGTGGGATGACAGGGAGTGCTTACAGTACTTAGAGAGGACAAAATGAGCTCTGCCAGAGGTTATTCATGTCTCCCTCTGATGAGAGGTCAGGAGGAGCTGTGAGAGGTCTGTGTGGGTCTCACAGGTATCACAGCAGGGTTTTACTGTGTGACCCTGGTGTTAGCCCTTCCCCACTTTGCAGCAGCTGACCTGGGGTTATCATTCTGACCCGAGTTTGCCTGGCTGCAGCCTTTGGGTCTGCCCTGCCTCAGAAATGCCACCAGGATCAAGTGCTTCGACCTTGTGATGGGAGCATCCTGCAAAGAGCCACTCTGGGCATCTCCTGGAGCTGCTCCCGAATCCCTTCACCCCGCACCACGGAGCCTTTGCTGCCTGCTGGGAGCTGCTGATGGCCAGTACAAGTGTGAGGAAGTTGTTTACACGGCTACACATCAGTAGAACGGCAACCACAGGTCCGGCTCTGCGTGTTGGAGCAACTACAAGTGGCCACTGCTCCTCTGGTTTCCCCAAACATCCCACCAGGAGCACGGAGCCGGCGCTCAGCCAGAGCTCAGAGCCTGCTGCAGAACAACCTCACACCTTCCACTGAGCACTCAGGCTCTTGAAAACTAATTAAACACACTCAGCAGCACTTAAGAGGTTTCCAGGTAAGACAGGAGAGTGGCTGCTTTAATAGCAGGAAGCCCTGGTGTGAGCCATCAGCCGTGGTGCAGGAATCTCTCTGATGGGGCTGTTGGTTTGTTCCTCTGCCAATATTTGTGGTCTTAGGCAGCCTTAATTCTGGGATTATTTTACCTCCAAATAATTGAGTTTGCAACCTCAGTGTGTTCTTTTAATTTTATTAGGGACTGGAGAGTAATAAGTTTGCACAATAGTGAATTAGGTTGTGCAGTGGTTTTCTGCTTTTCATTAAATAATTAATTACCAGCTCGTGCTTGTGCACAGGTTGGAGATGTGGCTTGGTTGGGAAGCTTCATCATTGGCTTTCATCTTCAGCACAGAAGAAATGATTTTGCCTGATGGACTCTTCCATGGTCTGTCTCCTGGAGATAAAGTTCTAATTTTCATTTTTGCATTTTTTATGTGAACCTGGCAAATTATTATTGTTTTAAACACCTCTGCTGTCCACATCACAGTAACGTGGGGTTTCTTTCCATTTTTCTGCCTTATCTGCCACAGAAAATACCTGTTTTGCTTGTCAGCTGCAAATGACATCAGGGTAAGAAATGCCTTTCCCTGCATTCCTGTTCCCTGAAGTCTGTAAGGAAATAACTCCAGACTGTCTGTTTTAGCCACTTTTTGCAGCTGTGAAGGAAGTGAACAAAATCTCTTCTGGTTTGCTTTGATGTGCTCCTGAACATCCATTAAGCTACAACTTCAGTGTTGCTGTACGGTGCTAGGATAGAAATAGATCATTTTTCTTATCTCTGCTGTCCTTCTGAGCCTGTTAATGTAGTCTAATCCCAGCGAGTAACCCCAGAGATTTACAGTCAGGAGTGTTTGCAGCAATTCTGCAGAGCCTGTTCTATGCTGTGGTGACATCTCGGTGCTCACTCAGATCCCGCTGGGGCTGGGGAGGAGTCCAGGGAAGAGCACGTTCTAGCCCTGATTCAGAAATGGTAGGTTTGAATTCACAGGAGCAATTGCTGTCAGTCCCAAACGCTGTGCTCAGGATACTGAGGCTGAGGTACTTTATTTGTCAAACGTGGAAATTCGCCCACCTCTTCCTTCAGACTGTGATGTGAATAGTTAATGCAGTGAAATAACTGTTCTTCCTCTGCATGAGCCAGGCAAATGCACTCTGAAAACATATTACTTTTATTTCTGCCTCTTTTTCATCTGCAGTAATAGAATTAAAAGTTTAAATTTCTCCTCTATTCCTCTGTAAATATTTTTCTTACGGTATGAATCAATCCTTGCACCTTATCCTCTCTGCAGCTTACTTCAAGTGGGTTATTGAATTCAGTTATGTAGAAATTGTCACCTTCTCCAGGTTCCCTTGTATTTCTTTTATTAAAGAGTTGAGGCATAACATACCTGAGGTTGAGAACGTCAGTAAAGAGCAGAATTATTAAAATAAATAGAAAAAAGAAAAGTCCATTTGTGTTTAACATGTCCAGTTAAAAATACTGAACAGCAGCTGGACCTGGAAATAAAACCCAGCTGATTTTGGAACAGAAAATGGCACAGGTGATTCTGGCAGGGTGAGTATTGGGTTAAGGTTGGATGTCTTATTCTTGGCTTATTATTTCACTGCTGTGAAATAATTATTGTTCCACGGTTATATATAATAATATAATATATATTATATATTTAATAGTAATAATACAGAAATATATAATAATAATATATATATTATATATTAATTTAGATATAATATAAATTAAATACTATTATTCCACTGTTATATATTAATATTAATAATATATAATAATGTAATATATATTATAGAATATATTAATTTAGATATAATATAAATTAAATACTATGATTCCACTGTTATATATTAAGAGTAATAATATATATAATAATGTAGCATATATTATAGAATATATTAATTTAGATATAATATAAATTAAATACTATGATTCCACTGTTATATATTAAGAGTAATAATATATATAATAATGTAATATATATTATAGAATATATTAATTTATATATAATATAAATTAAATACTATTATTCCACTGTTATATATTAATAGTAATTATATATAATAATGTAATGTAATATAATATAATATAAATTAAATAATATTATCCCACTGTAGATGGATGGGGAGATGATGTGTTTCATTGCACATACAACAAAATATTTCACGTTCTTTTGCTCAGCCCAGGTAAGGCCACACATTTGGATGAGAACCCAACTAAATGGAAGGCTGGTGAACGTCAGATTTTTCTGCTGACTCACAAGTTTGGAGGTGTGGAGAGCAGCCAGGGTGGGACACCTGTGGGCAGGACACTTGTCCATCTGCTGTGTCTGTCCTTTGCCACTGTCACACCTGTGCTGGCCCACGTGGCCCCGGTCGAAGCTGGGATCTGTGCCAGCTGCTCCATACCTTTGTGGAGTGAGGAGATGGCAGATCCTGGTTGCTCCTGTCCCAGGAATCCTTTCTGTGATGAGAAATTTTGCCATGCTTGGGGCAGAATCTGTGCATTTCTCTGTGTGCAAGGTGCCAGCTCTGGAAACATCAGGGCTGAATTCAGTGGCAGGAAAAAAAAAATAAATCCCACAGTCATCAGCGTGTTCCCAGTGCTTTAAAACTGAGCTGTTGTCGGATGGTTTTCATTGATTTATTTATTGAGGAAAGGCTTTTTGGGAACATTGCTGCATATTTAATAAATAATCAAACCTTCAGATAATTAGAGCTAGATCTGGCAGGGCTTTAGCCATCTGTTTAACTATGAAAACGTGAATAGCCTGGTGTTCTTCAGCACTAAACCTGCTTTGTGCTTCCGAGGCTGGTGCTCAGCAGACTGCCAGGATGTTCTTAGGGCTTGTTTTGGGGAAGTGCTAGAGGGGGAAAAAAAAAAAAATCTGTGTTGCATCGGAGAAGTCGACTATAGGATAATCCTTGAGCAAACATCCTTGCCTCCTGAGATATTCCTCAAATTGCTTGAATTGCTTTGTTCAGTGCTGTGTTTGCCTGGAGTTGAGTGGTAATTCCCAGATAATACAAATTTATGAAAGGCATATTTTTGGAAATATATGTTGGAGAACATTTTTCTTTCAAAACGTGCATTTCCCTAGTAACGCTGTTAGGGCTTGGTTTGGTTTTTTTTCCAGTTCTTTCAATGCATTTTTGCCAGTGCAAAACATGTTTTAAAAAAATACTCCTTGCTTATCAGATGTTGACTCAACTTTTATGCTATTAATATTCTTTTACTGCCTTTTTTTTTTTTTAATCTCTTCTGTCTCTGGTCCTTTCCTTCAGTTCCACAGAGCCCACAAATCACCTCATCCCCTCTGTCCATCTTTCCCCTCATTATTGCAAACTCTTCTGCCTCTTCCCATGTTGGCATCTCCTGTTCACCACACTCTGACACATCTGTGCCAATTTATTTTTTAGCTTTTCCTGCTTGTGTTTATATAACACAGACTTGTGAATTCCTCTCCTTTAATGGGTGTGAGAGCATTTAATTGTCTCCTGTTTCATTTTTTCCTGCACGTCAAGTTGATTCAAGGGAAGGGGAAGAGTTTCAAAGATCTGTAGGGTTTTTTTTTTCTGCTGTTGGCTGGTTGTTCCCTGCACCTGGCTCCAGCAGCCTGTTCACCCCAGCAGGACTCACCTGTGAGATATTCAGCATTTCGTGGGATGGAAACAACCTGCAGGGTCTGTTCTGCACTGAGGTCTGCAGCATTTTTTTGGCAATATTTCTATGGATTTCTGTATTTCAAACTCAGTGGATTCCTGTGGAGTTCTGTGGACTCAGATGGGCTCTGCTGGCGGGACTGACGTGAGCAGAGATGGGAACAATATTTCAAACTCACAAGTTGTCTGAGCAGCATTTTGGGTGTAAAATGAGCCTTGAAGGGTGGGAGGTTGTTTTGCTTGCTCTGTCGTGGAGCTTTCGGGGCATAAAATGCAAGTTCAGCCATGTGGCACGGAAGAAAGGGATTTTGTAGAGGTTGGTGGAATTCTGTGATTTCCCTGTAGCACCAGCCTGACCAAGTGAATGAAACCATGGAGATGCTTCCCCAGCAGCCTCTAAATCTCTCAAGTGACAAATCACCCCCACCCTGCCTGCTCTGAGAAATGTTCACTCCTGCACTGTGAATATTTCTGGCCTCTCTCTCTCTACCCAGCAGAAATTATTACAGAGATAATTTTTGGTCTCATCCCTCACTCCTAGCTCAGTGTGATTCTGCCAGGCTCCATCCAGGCCCTGGGAAGGCAGCAGAAAGTTTTTCACTGGCTCACGTTCAGCTCTGGTGTGGTGTTTTTCTGTTGGGTTTAACAGGCTGTGTGCCCCAAATATCCTGGTGGAAATTAATTATGCAAAGTGCACATTTAGTTTTGGACGTCTGGCTAAAGAAATACAAAGTTCATGATCACAGCAGTGCCTGGGTATGGCAAATTTTGGGGTATAGGGTGCTGGGGAAGAAGCTTTGTTCATGCACACAGGTGAGTTAGGGGGTGGTGTGAAGGTTGTTGGGTTTTGTTGCTGCTTGTGTTTGTTTTTTTTCTTTTTAAAGAAACAAATTGGTGTTACTCTGTTTTCTCCAGCAGTTCTCATTACCAACATAGCTATTACAACGTGCTGAGGCTGTTATTTGCCCTCAAGAGCTGAGAGAGTGGAATTTCTGTTCTTTTTAATAATGTGACTTTTACCAGGGCGAGTGGGCTGTGAATTAGTGCTTCATTATGTGCTGACATCAAACAGAGTCCCCACTTCAGAATTACCCACTCAAGAAAACAGCTTAGATTTGGTTGTCTGACTCATTTAGGCACTTGAACATCCTACCAATACAGCATTACACCTAAAGTATATTTAACAAGTTCTGCTCCTTTGAATAACACTGGGTCTGGTGCAGCAATACAGTAAATATTTTCATGGCTATTAAGGGACAATTATGTTTGTAGAGCGTGAATCCTTGTTCTGCAGTTTTCAAAACATGGTAGAATTGCTAACAAACATGTGTTGACAATAAGGAGCAGTTGATAGAAGTGTCATGAGATGCTTGGCTGTTGCTGGACTTGGAGTCAGAAACCTGAATTAAAAAAAAAAAACAGTTGGAAAACTGAATCTTGCTCCTCTCACAGTGAATGTGTTCTGTGTATTACTTAAAAAAAATAAATAGGATTTGGTGTAAGTTCTAGCACTGCCTGCAAATCTTACAAAGTTCCTGTGTACAGAACTGGTGGCTGGGGGTGAAATATCACACAGGTTTCTTGACAAAACACCACATAACTCAGCGCTGCCACACGCCAGCAGCTGTGTGTGTGGAGCAGCTTTGTCATCAGAAATGCTCTGAGTTTTTCATTCACAGCAGGATGTTCTGTGTCTTTCCAAAGCATGGCTGTGCTGTTGGATGTGATCTTGCCCCGTCCCTTCTCTGTCACACGAGATCACAGAACAGAAACATCTGGGAGTTTGTCTTTCTTTGAAAAGACAGGAGTTTGTGAAGGAAGGCAAGGGCCTCCCGTGAAATGGAAAAGGTAAACCCCCTCCCTCCAAATTACCACAATTACAAAATAATAAGGTTCTCAGGCAAAGATATGGGAATGGGAATAACAGTTCTTTACTAGGAAAAAAATTTAAAAAAAAACGTAATTAGTACAAACAAAACTACTGATAGAGTCAGAAACCTGACAGCCTGAGGAGTCAGGGTGTTGGTGATAGTCCAGTTAAATGGTGGCTGCTCCTCCTGCTCCTGGAGTGGCAGATGAAATGCTGCTGAAGCAATGATCCCGTCGAAGGGTGTAGTTCTCTCTGAAGGTCTGGTGATAGAGTAGATGGGCCTGGTCTTCCTCTGGGAATCCAGTGAAGAGGCTGAGCTGCTGTCTCAAGAATTGCTGATTTTATGCAGGTAGGGATGCTTGGCTCCTCCCTCTGGGTGGAGCATCTCACAATGGGATGATGTAACTTCATCAGTCATTCAATGGCCCATTAACAGAAGATATCTCCCCGGAGGGGGAGACATTGTTCTTGGAAAAGATAAGAAAACTGCTCAACAGAGGATACCTGCCCCACCTCCAACAGATGGCACATAGAATATATGCTTATCTTACAAGCCAGGACACAGGTGCTTGCAGTGAATGTGGTCAGCGGGCTCTGAGATGGGTTCTGATTTATTCTTGTATTAAAATGTCCCTGTTCTCAGTCCTGTTTACCTTTCAGAGATGCTGCAGGTCGTGTTTTCCCCTCCTGAATCCACACATCCATGTCTTTAATTGTCCTGAGTATCACAGGAGTGTTCCAGTGCAGCTGTCAGAGGTCTGATACTCACATCACTGTCACTCCACATTCTGGAATCTTTCTCAGCCACTTGGAGTCTCAATGCTTGAGACTGAAAACCTGGCTTCTTAAACAAAAGGAGGGAACCCAGTGGAATAATGCAGATTTCACATCCTTTCTATATGGGTAGGAACTCCTCTTGTTGTTCTCACTCTGGGCAGAATCAAAGACTTTTCAACAAAGCTGAATTGTGGTTTTTTTTCCTCCATTTTATTGCAGTGGCGTGTATATTTCAGTTGATACAACTTTATGGACTTGGTATTAAAGCAATGAGGCAAATACATGTATTAGCAGGGGAAAGGAGAAGAAAATGCTGTTTCAGGACTCAGAAACTGCTAATTTTAAACTTCCTTCTATATGGCAAACTATAAACAGGCAATAAAAACATTTAATTTGCAAATTACAGTTCCAGATTGGTTTTTATGTTGGATTTTTTTTCCCCTTGTAGTCAGGATTTTTGTAACATTTTTACCAAAATATTTTCAGTGGCAGGATTAGAACCTTTGCCTGGTGGGGTTAAGTAATTAAATTGTTAATTTTATCCATGAATAGTTGCTTTTCAGATGAAAGGAGATTAGAAGCAAGGTTTAATAAATGCAAGGAAGAAGTGAAAAGATTAAGGCAAGAGAAACTAATGAAGGCACTTCAGTTTGGTGACCAGTTTGAGAGAGTTTTAAAGATCTGCTGATGAATAAACCAGTCTTTAGTCCAGCAGATAAAATGCAGGAACACTTCATGTATTTCTGGCCTTTTCTCTCACTGATCAGTGGGATATTGTCATCCCATGGGTGCTGGAAAGCATGTCCTATTCTGACTCACCACTCCTCAAAAGCATCTTCTGTCCTGATCTCTGGTCTTTGTTTTCAGTTATATTTTATCTATTGAGACATTTCAGCAGGATGAGATTTCGGAGGGATAAGTTCAATCTGTAAAAGTAAACAAGCTTTGCCATTATTAGCCCATCTTTTTAGGTATTTTATTTACCCTGAGGACTTAATGTCCCTTCCCAATGAGTTCATGTAATAATAAGTTTTTTTTTAGAAGACACAGCTCTCCTCCCTGGTGTTATTGTGCTTGCGATAGTGGCTTTATTAAAAATCAAACAAAAACCTAACAAAGAAGCTCAAGGATAAACAATCACTCTTGATACACTTCCAAACATGCCTGGATTTGACCTTCAGTCCTCTGAACGTGCTGCAGGAGCACCTGAAAATCAGCCCAGCATCGTGTTCAGGAGCAGCCAGTGCTCTGCAAGGTCAGAGATGGGGACTACACTGTGTAATGCTAATGAAGAGCCCTGCTCCTGTTTTGCATCCTGATTTTTCGTTATTCATTTCAAAGCTGTGGCAGACAAGAGAATACAGAAGTTTGTAGAGAAACTAAGTGCTGGTATTTTGGCAGCTGTGTGATGAGTCTGGTAGTTGAGCTGCTCTGGAAGGTGGGGTGGGGAGCTTCCTGCTAATTTGTGGAAAATGATTCTGTTATTGTAGCATGGCTTGTATTCTCCATTTTTGGATGGATATGCATTGCTTCTTGTTTCTTCAAAAACTGCTTTTCTGTGATAACAGTCTTCACCTGCAATCAGTGTTTAATCATTCCAATTTTTACAACACTGGAACAGCCCAAATTGCAGAGCTGTGGTGGGTCCTCACTGGGTACCTCTGGAATGATTTCCTTCCCAGTCCTCCAGCACGTCCCACATCCCTTCCCAAGGTGCTCCCAGCCCAATCCCATCCTGCCCAGAGGATTTGTTGGACAACACAAAGACAAGGAAGGTTCTGAAGTTGCAATAAATGAACACAGGGGCTTAAAACCCCCATTTCAGTTATGGAAATGGTATTATTGAAGATTTATGCCTTCTCATGGTTGTGATGTAAGAGGGCAAAATGTGGTTAAATTAATTTTTTTTGTAAAATATTAATTCTGTGGGGGTGATTCATCCTGAAACAGAACAGTGTGTGTTCTCTGAGGTGCTGTCAGCTCCTGGTTTTTCCTTCCATGGCTCTGAGGAATGGTGTTGGGGCAGCTGATGAATGTATAATGTTACGGGAGAAAGAGCAAGGTGCTGGAAAGGCCTGAAACAAAATTTAAGGCTGTGCTGTTTTGATCCCTGAGCGAAATTAGTTTGGCTGGGGTTGTATGTGACTTCTCTGTCATGTCCAGCAAAAGGATCTGAGTTTATTCTGAGGATACCTGCGTGGAAATTCTCTTGGAAAGCTGAAAACAGCCCTTCTAAGAAATATTCCTGTGAACTTTATGTGCACTAACAAAGGACTGTACATCGCTCTCTTACTGCAGCATTTTTTAAAGGAAGCATTGAAATTCTGATCGCTCTTATTCAGTGTTCTCCCTGTAACAGCTGTTGCTTTGCAGTAATAAAAAATGCTGTATTTTGGGGAAATAGCTGCTGTTGGTCAACTCACTGCTCCTATTATGCTTGGTTATAAAGACAGCCTTATTTAAAGACTGTGTTAGTTTAGCATCCTATACAAGGTTATAAACAATTTTTTTTTTTAAATTGTCGTCTGTTCTGTTATGGAAAAATATATGGCTTATTTATGGAAAAGCTTTTGTTACTGTAGGATTTTGATCTTGGCTTGTATTACATGTTGTATTTCACTTAGTTTAAGGGTATAATGGGGCCCAACTTTCTTTGATCTTGACTCACCAGGTAGAGGGAAAACCGGTATAAATTTATGATAAAATACTTAAATTTATGGAAACTGAAGTGTTTGCTTCCTCCCAAGAAGTGCTGTTCAGTGCTGTGTGTGATTTTTGGGGTGTCCCGTGCAAGGCCAGGAGATGGACTCAATAATCTCTGCCCCCTGAGGGTGTCCTGTGATCCTTACACAGCTTAAAATAATCCCAGAGACCCGAGGCCAGTCAGAGCAGAGCACTGGGTCAGCACATCGAGGTGCAAAGCTTTGGCTTAGTGATGCTTCAGGGGATTCTCCTGCAGGAATGTGATCCAGGAGGTTCCTTGCTCTTGGGAAAGATCCATATCTGTTTTCTGAATAGCTGTTATTAATGTTATTTTACATTGGAATGGGAGCTTGATGCTGTGTTCATCATAGCCTTCATCTCCAAAGAAGCAGTGGATTAAGGACCTATTTTTAAGTCACTGGCTCCCTTTTGGTTATCAAAGTCAGGGTAGCAGAAGCCAGGCATAAGAGCAAAATTAGCCACAGGATCTGATCAATTATCTCACTGCAGATTGGGTCCCTTAAGCCCTAATTCTGTCATCCCACCTCGTGCCAGGCAGCCTTTTCTTCTGCAAGGGCTGTGGTGGTTCTGCCGGTTTCAGATGCAGACCGAGAGATGGGAGGTCAGGATTTCAGAGTGCCAGGATTTCAGAGTGTCAGTGTCCTGTCTGTTGGTGTTTCCTGACGTGCTGCTCACTGCTGTTCCCCGTGCAGATGTGGAGAGCTCCAGGACGAGGATGAGGAGCGCGGTGTCGGTGCGCGAGGGCCAGGGGGTCGTGCTGCTCTGCGGGACCCCGCCCCGGGCTGGAGGTAAGGGGGACCCCCGAGGTGATGGGGCTGGGCAGCATCCCTGGGAAGGTAAAATCACAATTATAACAAAATCTGAGTTCTGAAGTAAAAGCAGGGAGAAAAAAATCAAAAACAAAGGAGGGGGGAGGGAAGTATTTAAGAGGATTTACTTTTATCTTGAAATGCGTTTCTCGTCCCTGGTAATTTCTGTGCACTTAATGTGTCTGATTTTTATGGGATTTCCTGTAATTAATGGAGTATCTTCTGGAGTTACATTCTGCCCAATTTCACAATTGCTGGGCCTCAATGAATCCAGTTTTCCCTGTGAGCAGAGAATTGCAGAGAGTAAATGGTTGTCTTGAACAGTGCTGGTGTCTGCCTGTGTTCTTGCAATCAAGACATTCTGTGGTGGGATGGAATGATGCTGTGTAATTTAAACCACTGCTGCACTGAGGGAGTGAGAAAAGTGGGTATACGGATTCTTGGTGGACCAAAAGCTGCAAGTGCATTTCTTCCCTCATTCTACATCTTCAGTTTTTGACTAATTGCTATTGAGCCTCAAGTAATACCTGAAAGGAACTGGTTTTATTGTTTTTAATTGATACGGAGTGTCATTATTGAAGGGCTGTGATGTTAAACATTAGATCTGATTGCAAAGACAAGGTAATAAAAGCTAGACATTATATTCAATAATATAGGTGTTGTGGCCTCATAAATTTGGCAGAGTCCAAGCAGACACAGCCATAAAGTGGCAATTTTACAACTGTCTGAGCTTGCAGAATTTTTTCCCCTCTAAACTGATACATACTCTTAAATCATCTTTATAGCCTTGCAACAGCTTTGTCTTTCAGCAGCTGAGGAAATGGGTCCTTCTCCCAGCTACCTCTAAGAATTAGAATGATTGCATTTTCCTTCTAGATGCAGTCCAAGGCCTGAACTGCCCCAGCTGTTGCTACAGCTGTGTCCTGTGTGTGGGTTTACACCCAGAGGTGATGGCCAAGCTGAGGCAACGCTGCCTGACTCTGGCAAGGTTTAAGTTTGAGGTGTGGAACAGGAGGTGATGCCAGACGTGCTCATGGTGCTGAGAACAGTGGTTGGAAGAGGTGAGAATTCCTCTTGCAGTCAGCAGATGGGAGATGATTGACACCCCCACAGTAATTGAGGTATTCATGCAAAAACAGAGCTGAGCTCTCCCAGAATTACCAAATGGGATTGAGAACTGGTACCAGAATTATTTCAAATCCTTGAATCTGTCTGAGAGTTGGAGGATTAACTGTTAAAGTTTTCTGGAGATGTGGAGCAAGGTGGAAAAATACCCCTCTCTTTTCTTCACTGAGATAAAGCTGTAGCAAGGTGACATCCAACACGCAGGGTGGGATGCAGGGCAGGAAGTCTGGGATAAAACATCCAGCCAGGAAGCAGAAGTGGTTTGTTAGGAAGGGCAGGGATGGTTTAGGACCAGCTGACGTGGCCTAAGGGATGTTCAGCCCTTTCCAGATCAGTGATCTGACTTTTTTTTTTTTTACTTGGAGTCTGTTTTTATTGCGCTGAGCTATCGAATAATTCCAGACAGTACTAATTCTAAAAACCTTCTCCACCAGCTTGTTTCCTCTCCCCCTGTAGCCCCCAAAATACTCTGCTTTTGTTTTCTGGTGTGTTGTGCAGTTTCTAAGAGCTTGCTAACTTAATTGCACTTATTTCTTGCATTCTCTGTAAAGAGTTTGCAAGAAGAGACTTGATTAAATAGTGATTATTCCTCCGTGTACAGCATCCCAGTTACAATAGGAACCAATGCTCATCCCCAAAGAAATGCCAGCTCACAGTATGGAAAAAGAAAATTGCTTCCCTTCTGCAATTTATCATATTTATTTCTTTGCTTATCTTGGGCACAGATATTTCCATAAGTCATATGAATGTCCCTTTTCAACGGGGAGCAGATTATTCCTGCATTTGGCAGTGGTTTTGTCCTTTTGAGTGTGCAGTTCCAGCTCCTCTGGGCTGTGGACATCCAACATTAAACCAACAGTGAGGCTCCACTTAGGAATCACAAAGCACTCCAATACTTCCTTTAGAGCTACTACATTTCCCCTTTCTGGAAATTAAATAAAATTCCCTCTTCTAGCAGTCTTGTTTGGGATTTACTGAGTGGAAGATTTGGTAAATGACTGGATTTGAGTGTGAAGACATTTTCCCCAAAATATTTTTCTGATCCAGGCTGGTTTTATGTTAAATGCTCTAAGTTGTATCATAATTGAGCAGTGATGTTTGGATAATTAAGATGGTCATCTGTCATCGTTCTGCATGGCAATACTTCTGGATCTTTGAATTCTGTTGCAGGGAACTTGTTAAAATACCCTTTTTTTTTGCCACCAAAAATCAATAAATCATCTCACCCACATGCTCAAAAGGTAAAATAACATCAAAAATGGACTTATGTAGCTCTCCTGCTACTTTTCCAGTTGTTACAACCTTCAAATTGCACTGAAATCTCTACAGCTATTTTCACTTTTTACTGTGTTACTGTGATGTCTTTAATGGTTTTAAAGGGCTGTCGATCCAACAAACATCTCAATATCCCAGACTTAATGTTGGACACAGTTAATGTGCAGCTGGTTAAAAAATGTTCATGTGATGCTAATTTTTGCCCATTCTGCCAAGAATGGGAAAAGCTAGACATATGGAGATCTAAAAATGATTTTTCTCTGCTACTGATTTTGTTCCAAAATTGGTATCTAACGAGTGACAAAGCCCTCAGTAAAGCAAATCTGAGTTCCTGTAGGGTTTTACCTCCTGTTACTACTGTACTGTATTGTGATTATTGTGTAGCTTGTCTTCAGCTGTTATTTCTGTTCCTGTATATTGTGATTTATATTTGTTTAGTAGTCAGTTTTCCTCAGCTGACATTGATTTTGGATTTATGAGGTATATCTGCTCTTTGAGAGAGGAGCAGGCAATGAGGCATGGTCCTTTTGTGTTGTCTGGGGTGGTTTAAAACTGCTTTATACACAGAGAAAAAGATGATTTTTCATGGTAGAAGTGAAGATTTGCTCGATGGTTATTTGAACATTTTCAACAAATTTTAGTTTGCCTGGAAAAACACAACATTAGTTTTACGTTGGTGTACTTCCTGCTGCATTATTCCCATGGGGAATGTGACCATAACCCAAGAGAACTTAAATAAATAACAAGAATTTTGTGGAGCTGACGAGCTGTTGCTTGGAAATTGCAAGGAAATTCTGCTTTATTCCTAATTAGCCTTGTGTGCTCTGTGTTCCTGTTTCGTGCAGTATGGCAGGGATGTTCCTACATGGATAAAGCAGCAAGGATTTGTCCTCCCTCTTCACACAACTCCCTGATAAATGTCCATTTAATCCATAAATGAGGCAGGATTTGAAGGGCAGGGATCAATTCAGCTCACAGCATATTGTGTCGGAGTTGTGACATGCTGATAGGAAATAATATTAGATCATGGAAGAATAGATCCCAATTTATTGCTCAGTGTTTGCTGTGACAAATCCTTCACTGAATAATGTCATGTCTGTTCCAAATGAGTGTTTAGACTTGCAAATTTTTGCTCGTGCCTCTCGTATTGCCATTTGGAGACCTGCAAGTTCCAGCAGGGCTCTGCTTCATGAATAACATGGCATGGAAAGAGTCTCAGATGCCAGAAATATTTGGATGCTGCGATTGCTTCTCTTCTGCAGCTCTCGAATAGCAACATGCCATATTTTCAGGGAACTGTAAGAATTAATTTTACGTATTTGGCTTTGGAAGCGTTTTCTACCTTTAAAGCAAAAACAGGTGCGAGTCCAGAATAGGATTTCTGTCCTACTGCACATCAGTGGTTTGGGTTGGAAGAAACCTTAAAGATCTGATTCCACCCCTTGGGCAGGGACACCTTCCACTGTCCCAGGCTGCTCCAAGCCCTGCCCAGCCTGGCCTTGGGCACTGCCAGGGATCCAGGGGCAGCCCCAGCTGCTCTGGGCACCTGTGCCAGGGCTGCCCACCCTCACAGGGAGGAATTCCTGATATCCCATCTAAACCTGCCTTTCCCCATCCTGGATCTGCACTTTGCTTCCTGCTGTCATTGCAGGCTGTGGGTGACACACGTCTGGGCATCAGCGATAAATCACACTTGCAGAGCTTCTTGCACAAAAATGTCTTTTGAGGAGAGTGGTACCTTGAATATTGTAAGAGCATTGGCCTTGAAAATGGTTCCATAGTGTTCCTGTGCTATTTCAATCTGCCAAGGAGAAATGGCATTTTTATTTAAAAACATATTTTTCAATAGTCCTGCTGGTGTCATCATCATCATCTGCACAAATTTCAGCTGACACTTTGAAATCAAATGGTACCTGAGAGACACTTATGTTTGTCCATATGAGGGGAAATAATAGATGTTCACAGCTGGATCTTCCAGTGATTTCTATCTGCCCGAGCATTATTTTCACCACCAGTACCACACCAGTGCTGCAGAGACACTCTGCTGTGCACTTTGTCAAATTCAGTCTTTCTGAAGCACTTTTTTCTTTTGATAAACCTGTGTTCCAGGCTGAGATTAATATATCTTATTTATATACTTGTGCACCATCTTCAGTTGCTTTGTAGTGCATGTTTTTAAGCTGACACAGAGGTGGATAAACGACCTTAGAAGCTTTTAGCAGTTTCTAACCCCAAAATCTTACAGAGCTCTTTAACTCCACATTCCATTGTGGGATGTCTCTTGGAAGAATGGGGAGATGGAAAGAAAAAGGGAGAAGTAGATGAGGAAGAATCAAATTGCAAGAAAAAAATTCAAGTTGAACCTTCTCACGTAGACAGTCCCAGGTATCTCAGTTCTGCCTTGGGGAAAAAAGGAGAAAACTGGAGACAATAACTGCATTTGGCCCTCCACCAAGTTTATTTTTATCCCTAAATTGTGACTGTGGAATGTTTCTCCTCCAGCTCTTTATTATCTTCTCTACTAAAATATTTGGGTTTTTCTTTGCAAACAGGATAATTGATTAGGGGGAGGTGGCTTCAGTCCCAGCACACAGCTGATCCCAGCACTCAGAACAAGAGTGCTGAAAGGAATTTTTGTTTTTCACAAGGGTTTTATGAAGTACTTTCTCTTACAAGAGTGCAAAAGTACCAAATGAAAGTGTCATTAAGTACTGCTGCCACGTATAAATATTGGTGCTTTACTTTGAAAATTGACTTCTGGTTATTTCCATTAGTTTCCCTTGGTTTATGTCCCTAATATTTAACATTCACTAGAAATCAGATTTATTTTAGTTCAGCAATAAACTAAACTATCGCCTATTTTATCCTCAAAATTATTATGGGCAGGAAGCAATTTAAAATACTTCCAGCTATTGAAAAAAGCACAACAGAGTTCTGGAAATGCTCTCAGCAATTAAATGTAAAGTTCTAGGGAGGTGATTAAAAGAACAGTTTGTCACTTGAAATGGATGTGGCTAATGGGGCTGTATTTACATATTGCTTCCTAAAGCACTTTCTTACTTTTTTTCTGCCTGCTTCCAGAGTGGGAGCAGCAGTGCTCAGGGCCAGGACTCTTGTAATGACACAGCCAGTCTGGAACAATTAGTGCAGAAATGTGATGAGGAGAAACCAATCCGTCTCCTGCACAGCTCCAGGGGAACCAAAGTGGGGATTTTTATTCAGCCCTGGCAGCCAAGTGCAGCAGAGCTGTTCTGTCAGGCTCTCATTAGCAGCTGGGCTGCCCTGGGAGCACCCAGGGGTGTTGCAGCTGCCAGCTGAGGAGCACTTTGGGATGGAAAGGCATGTTCAGGCTCAGAGCTGCTCTGGCTGGTGGTCCCTGGCCAGCAGGCAGGGCCACGTGCTGAGCCCCTCTCCAGGGAATCCTTGGGGCTGGACTGACCAGGAGGGGGTTGGTGTTAATAAAGAAATCAGCTGCCAGCCTGGAACATCTGTTTCCCAAGGATGAGCTGAGAAACGACGGTGCTTTAATTGCAGTGGTGAGCTTTTGGGATGATTTAGAAAAGCTCCAGGAATTATTTAGTGTAGGGAACAAGTGGCTGTTTGACATCCCTGTGGCAGCTGATCCTTGTGTGCAGTTACCTCTTGGCCAGTTCCATGGCTGTGCTCTGGGCTGGGGGACAGCAGAAAAAAAAAATACAATTCAGTATTTTTGAAGAATTACATCTGTTTTTACATCAAACTAAAGCTCATTCCAAAATCAAAATAACAAGTGCACTCCTACCCCGTTTCATTCAAAAATGAATATCGGGTGTTAGCCTGGAGTAGGAAGCTTGCAGCCTCAGCTGAAACATTTCAATATTCTCATTAAGTGAGTAGATTGGAATTGCAAGATATCGTGTGTGTTTGTGTCTCACTGCTCTCATTGTTCTGGGCTGTTCCATACACACAAGTTGCATGCCTGATTACCTGCACAGCAGGCTGAAAATTGATCTGGTACATTTTAGCTATAAAATAATTCACCTTTTATGCCAAAACAATTAATGTTATACATTAGTTTCAAATCAAGAGTGTCGCCATTATACTCCGGAATAAAATTAATTTCTGGGGATACATTCTTCATTTCTTGTCCATAAGCGGGACTTGCATTCCCATCACGCAGTTTACATTTGGTATAAACAAAAATTCAGCCAAAAAGAGTTCTTCTGCAGAGTTCAGATGAAATTTCAGTGGTTGGGAAAACACTGCACCTATTTCAAGGAGATCTCACTGTCTCACATCACTCCGGGAGGCCACAGTTCAAGCCCTGCTATAGAGGTTTTGTAATTGTCATTATTTTGATATAGAGAACATGAACAAAAAGTAAATATCAACCCTGTTTGTTCTCTGAAGTGTGACTGCAGCTAAAGACTTCTTCATTATCAGTGATAGAGCTACTTGAATGCCAGCAGCCCAGGATCCCCCTTGGAAATGCAGTCTGAGCCTTGGTTTGGTTTGTTTTTCCCAGCTGCACATACCAAGGATAGTTTTTAATTCCTGAGCATTGAATATGTGCAGGAATATACCCTAAACCCTTGAAATTATGTACAGTTTTATCTCAAATAATACTCTAAGCTGGTTTTTCATTGCCAAAATGCTGCCATATCTGACAGGGGCACCTCGTGACATTTTAAGCTCCAGTTTACACATATGTTATGGGAGCACATAAACACCTTGTCCTACGCCTCCAGGGCAGAAGGTTTTTATTTTGGAAAGCAACCTTTAACGTTTGCCAGAAGAAAGGAGGGAGATGTTACTTGGTTTGTGGCACAGGGAAGGTAACACCCAGAGCTGGGTGGTGGGGGCTGGCCCAGGGCAGGATGGGGTGCTCAAGGTGCTGAACTAAGAGCAGGAAAATCGGCCCGAGTGAGAAAGGAAAACTATTAAGGAGAAGCTTGAAGTGATTTATGTAAAATAAAACAAATTCTACCCCTGGGAGCACTCACATCCCATTATCCCAGTCCCACAGCAGTGTAATCCAAGGATTTGCCTGCAGAGAGGTGAGTGAGGACAGTTTGCACCCCAGAGCATCCTCTGGGACCTTAATGCACTTTTACCTCATTAATTAATTTTCCTGCTTTTAGGTAATTTGTTTGCACTTTCCCAGAGGTTCCTGTGCAGACAGCCAGAGCTGCAGCAGTGATAAATGGACATTTTTGTGGGTGATTGTCCCACAAAATCCAGCCTGAATGCTCAGTGTGAGCTCCCAGAGCTCCTCCCTCCTGAGGGAGTGATGCTCATCCACAAACTGCTCCCTCTTCTGCCATTTCATCACACTTGGAGCTGAAATTGGGCCAAATGATGAACTAATTGGTTTCTGCCTTAATTAGGGAGTCTGTTATTATCCTCTCAAAATCAGTGTTACTTTGCCATCACTTTTAACCTAAGGTAGATCATAAAAATAATCAAAAATAGCTGTTTGCTGCAGATTTCCATGTTTTTAATTGCAGTTTCTGTCATTGCTAAATTCTGTCTGATTAGTTTCTTGGAAACAGTTTTCCAGGAGCCACGTGGCATCCTGTGGGATAGGCAAAGAGCCATTTGGAGACAAAAAATTCCTGGATACTTCAGCTTTTCCTTGTGTCTCTGCCACAGAATATTGTGAAATCAGAGTTGGAGAAGTGCATGAAATAATTGGGATTTGGGGTATCAGTGATTGACATGAAAGTTCTTTATGTTTTGATGGTTGGTTTTTTCTATTTGTTTGGGTTTTTTTTGGATTTTTGGGGTTTTTTTAAACCTTGAAGTATCGTTCAGTCTGCTCCATGCTCCCCAAAATCAAGAATGTTCATTTCTTACCAACTTTATTTCTGTAAACACCCACTTAGCTAATTCAAGTCCAGTCAGTTTGGAACATTTTAAATCTGGTTCAGAAGAACATTGTTCACATCACTTACTTGTGGCTGTTTTAGAAGTCTCATTTAGGTGTGAGTTATGGGGCTGGCAGGTAGATATTAAGCAGGTGTAAAAAAATGATGGGCCAGAAGACAAGGAGCAAGAGCTGGCATTATTTATGCAAAGAGTGGATAAAATTAACTTTGTGAATTGTCCTACTCCTTTTGATCATAGCTCTGTGTGGCTTTTTTTGCCCCCTAAACTTCTGCTTTTCCAACTTCGTGAAGTTAATTACAGTTTGAGATTTCCACCACTGCTGTTGTCACTTAAATTCTGTTTACAAGAAGTAAAATCACCCTGCTTCTGTAAATGATCTCCCAGTGAAGTGTTTCAGTCTCCCTTAGAAGAAATGTGTCATTTCTTTAAGTTCTGTGTTTCTAAAATTCTTTATACATAATTTAAAGCCATATTTTCAAAAAGACATGCATAAGCTTAAGGCTTGACTTCAAACATAGTTAAAAACCAATTAATGTGTGGGTTTTACCCCATTATGTTCCTTTAGCAACAGTAATTTGGGTTTTTTTAAGGTTCATAAATAGCAGGAAATGACCCTGGTAAACCTCAAAAGCCATGGTGATTTAATTGTTGAATTTCATAAAGAATTCAGGTTTTAAAATGACAGGTAATTTTATAAGCATTTTTTTAATTTGAGCACTTAGGTGCACAAAAGGCCTGGAACAGTGTGAACGTGCTGAGTGTGTTGGAAACTGCACAGTAAATAATAATCAAATAATGCAAAATAAAGAGAAGCCGCCAACCAAGACGTAGTAAACAAATAAAAATTGAGTAATAACTGTAATTTCCAATACCTTATCCATGTATGGTCGCCAAATAAGGAAAAAATGCATTGGAAAGCAAAGGCTTAGAAGTCAGAGGAAGCCCAGGAGAGACATATTACTTCCATTTATAACAGAAAATCAACTGAAAACTTGTAATTGACAGAAAGGGAGTGAGTTTGTGTCCCTGGAGGTGCCCTAAGATCAGCAACAGGCAAATGGTGTAAACATAATAAATCACACAACAAGTTGTTTAATATGATTTTTTTTCTTCCTTTTTTTTTTTTTTTTTTTGGAAAATAAGAGTGCAATTTTGTAAAAGACAATAAATATAAAGTGAGGTGGTGGGGCACAGGGGATAGAATTGTCCCCAGCCTTTTTTAAGGGAGTCAATGAAAATAAGTGTTGAGTGGGGAATTAGGTTTCCAGGGGTGTTTATTCATGGGTTGGAGGACCCAGTTAAACTGGAATCCACTTTGCATGGCTGCCATCATCCCAGTGCCTTGTTCACTCTTGACTTAACCCAATATCACAGCAATGAAATGAAGCTGCTTCTTTTCCTGCTGCATCTCCAGATCTCCACGCTGTTCTGGACATCTTTTTTCTTTTTATTTCCTCCTTTTTTTTTTTAAGCATAAAATAATATTTTGAGCAAGGAAACACAGGTGGTTCAATAAATAGCAGAAGCAGTAAAGCCTGGTGTCACCCCCTGCTGCCTTGTGGGTGTCTGAGTTTGGCGTGGAGCTGAAAATTGAGTTTTTTGGGTCCCTAACTTGGTGTGCAGCCCCTCCCTCAGCCCTGAGATCACTCTCTCCACCCAGCTCTTCTGCAGAAAGAGTTCTCTTTTATTTCCTGCCTTTCCCATTTAGAAACGCCCCACATTCCTTGCTCCCTAAGACCCCTTCAAATTCCTCAGGTGTACTCTCTTTTTAAATTTTTTTCATTATTATTTAATGCTTCCTGCTGCACTAATTCCCCCATTGTTTCCTGACAAATCCTGGCTGCCTTCCTTTCCATAAATGAATTGCACCTCTGAGTTCTGGAGGAAGGAATTGTGGTGAAAGCCATTGGTGCTCCTGAGGAGATGCTGCAGGTCCACAGGGGTGATGATCTTGCAGGTCTTTTCCTCCTTATGGTTCTGGTTTTGACAATAAATATTTCTAATATTTATTTATTTATTTATTTGTAATATTGCTAGTATTTTTAATTATTATTTTTAGTTATTTATAATATTTCTCAATATGACGGAAGTTTAACTCCTGAGCCTGTTAATGGTTGGCACGTGCCTCTGCTGCAAAATTATCGTAACGGAAGAGGTTTAAATATTGATAGAAGAAAATTAAATGCAGTTTAATGATCCATTTCATTTGATGCCTTTTTTGCATTAGGCAGCCTATAAATATCTTAATAATTTCATTTATTGAGTGGTTTTTTCACCTGCACCGTCTTACCTTGTGTTAAATTGTCCTGTTGGCTTTGGCAGCCTGGGGAGGTGCTGAGGGCTCAGGATGTGTCACCTTTTCAATTCGTGGTGCACCCAAATTTGTGCAGCCTCAAATTAAACCTGTGCAGGAAGGGCAGATCTCCATTTCGTGGGGGCAGTGCCAGTGCTGCACACACTGCAGCACCAGAGAGGTCAATCAGGCTGTAATCACTGCTAATTAGCACTTCCAGAAGCTGTAATCTTTGTATAAATGCCACGTGGGTGAAAAAAATTATTCCTTGCCTAGAACACCATTAAAAATTTATTTTCCTTTGATCCTGTAGGAAATGAATGAGACAAACACGTGGCCTCGCACAGGAAGGGGCTTTTGCCAATTAAAATTGGCCACACAAGGCTCAGAGTGATGCTGGGGAAACAAAACAAATTCAGTGGATTTTTTGCCAAATCTCTTCGTTTCTCTTTTGAGGTGTGGGTTTGTTTTTTTTTTTCCTTTCAAATAATCATAATGAATGGTAGCGAGGGCTACTTTGCTACATCATACAGAAATGTTTTTAATGGAGTTTTTACGGATTTTTGTATGAAAAAAATAGTTTTGCTGTGTGATGAGCCCTGCTGGGAATTCAGGCTTCTCCTGACATTCTTATCACGTGGATACTGCTGTCCTGTTTCTACCTGCTAATCATCTGGCTGAGGAGTTAAGTAGCTACTGAATGAATAATCTTTCCATTTCAGCAAAGTTTGCTCTCGTTTTTGCTGCCTGCTCCTATTTCTGTGCCTATTACATTTCAAAAAAAAAAAAAAAAAAAAAAAAAAAAAAAAAAAAAAAAAGAGAGAGAGAAAATAAGGAGATTTAAACAAAC
Source organism: Vidua macroura (assembly GCF_024509145.1). Classification (NCBI taxonomy): domain Eukaryota; kingdom Metazoa; phylum Chordata; class Aves; order Passeriformes; family Viduidae; genus Vidua; species Vidua macroura. The sequence goes on from NC_071583.1 coordinate 3,260,851, forward strand.
CTGCTAATATTCTGGATTTCTTTTGCCTTTTTTGTCTTCTGCTGGAGGAAGTGGTGAAAAAAAAAAAGGGAGGTTTTGCTAGTTCCAGGTACTTTTTAAAATGTATTTTTCTCTGTCACTGGCTCTGTTTGTTACACAGCAAAGCACTGTAAATGCAGTGCTGTCAAATACAGCAATAAAGCGGTCTTTGAATGAAAAAAAAAAAGGTTGGGGGAACCCTATCAAATGCCTTTGCCTGTGTTCTTTTTTTCCCCCCACCCAGACTTGTCGTTCGCCTGGATCTTCAACGAGTACCCGTCGTTCGTGCAGGAGGACAGCCGGCGCTTCGTGTCCCAGGAGACCGGGCACCTGTACATAGCCAAGGTGGAGCCGTCAGACGTGGGCAACTACAGCTGCGTGGTGACCAGCACGGCCAGCAGCAGCCCCGTGCTGGGCTCGCCCACGCCCCTGGTGCTGCGCACGGACGGTACGGCTGCAACGCGGTCAGCACCGGGAGCCGGGGGTCGTTCCCAGCCTGGGGTCACTCCCTGCCTGGGGTCATTCCCAGCCTGGGGTCGTTCCAGCCTGGGGTCATTCCCAGCCAGGGGTCGTTCCCAGCCTGGGGTCGTTCCCAGCCTGGGGTTGTTCCCAGGCTGGGGTCATTCCCAGCCTGGGGTCACTCCCAGCCCGGGGTCACTCCCAGCCTGGGGTCACTCCCAGCCCGGGGTCACTCCCAGCCCGGGGTCACTCCCAGCCTGGGGTTGTTCCCAGCCTGGGGTCGTTCCCAGCCCGGGGTCACTCCCAGCCTGGGGTCGTTCCCAGCATGGGGTCGTTCCCAGCCTGGGGTCACTCCCAGATGGGGGTTGTTCCCAGGCTGGGGTCACTCCCAGATGGGGGTTGTTCCCAGCCCGGGGTCACTCCCAGCCCGGGGTCACTCCCAGCCCGGGGTCGTTCCCAGCCTGGGGTCGTTCCCAGCCTGGGGTCACTCCCAGCCTGGGGTCACTCCCAGCCTGGGGTCGTTCCCAGCTTCACTCCGTTCCCAGAGCTCTTGGCTCTTGCAGTGTCAATCCTCGTGTGTTGTCCTGCTGCTGTTGCTGTTCGGGATGAAGGGATGGGAATGTTGGGCTGGGCATGGTTTGTTGCTCAGATAAATGCCAGTCTCAGAGGCCATGAGGTTTTAGAGATCACTGTTGGGCTGAGGATGGTTTGTTGCTCAGATAAACATCAGTCTCAGAGGCTGTGGGGTTTTAGAGGAGCAGCATTCGGCCACAGCTCAGAGTAGTCACAAGTTCTTTGTCACAAGGCAGTACAGAACTTTCTAACCCAATGGACAGTTGCCACAGGGTTTATTTTGCTTTTCTGACCTGTCACCTTTACTTACTTCTGCTGCACTGTGGATACTTTTATCCAGTGGGCTTCTAGCTCATGTACACACATATGCTTCTACCATAACTTCATAACTCTCAGCTTATTCCATACAACCCCACCTTTAGATTATAAACCCATCACCATCTTATCAGTACAGCTTCTTACTTAAGGCATATCCTCACCTACAGCTATAGAAACATAAGTTTATGATTTTTTTGCTTAATGTTTGTGTATTGTATTTTTGCATCAACCCAAGCTTCTCTCAAGGCTGCAGATAAATCCTTCAGTGTCTGTGGAAGTTTCTGTTTTTCCAATTCCCACAGTCAAACTTTCTTCTAAGATAAACTCTGTTGCATCCTAACTCTGTCTCTGATATCACTGTGCTTCCCTTTATAAGCAGAGTGTCAGAGAAATAATCTTTGAATTGCAGAAGAGAGAAAGAAAACCCTTTGAAAATCACCTTCAAAATCTGACCTTCTCATTTGTTTCACACAGGTGTGATGGGGGAATACGAGCCCAAAATAGAAGTTCAGTTCCCTGAGACGCTGGCAGCAGCCAAAGGCTCCACTGTGAAGCTGGAGTGCTTTGCCCTAGGAAAGTAAGTGTTCATCTTCACTGAAAATGGAAGAACCTTTGGCTTCACCTGCACAAGAGCTGTGGGGTTCTGGTGTTTCCCCAGCACCTGATTTTGGTCATCACAGCTCCTGCCTTGAAATGAGAGGGCAGAGACTCTCAGAGTGTATTTTGATCTTGTTTAGAATTAAGATGTGTATGTTGCCAGCACAGGAATTTACATTTCATTTCAAATCAACTCCAGTGTGGTTTTGCATATGACCTTTGAGCTAAGTCTCTTTTCTTTGTGCAAGGAAATGGTGCTGAAGTCTGTGAGAATGTTGTCTGATTTTTCCCCTTAAATGTACTTGATGCTTTCATAATATTGTTCTTTCTTTACAGCCAAAATAAAGATTGAAATGCATTTCTCCTCTGAATGATGCTTCACTCACAGCTGATATCTTTGCTCTTTCACAGATGATCTGAGAATGCATTTGTGTTTCTGTAAATGTATTTATTTACCTGTGTGGGGTTTGTTTGCAGGCTCTTTGTCAGGTGCCCATATCAGATTGATGACTTGATCACACACTATTGCTTTGGCTCCTTGGCGAGGGCAGGGAAAGTTTGCAAATCAGAGAATTAAAGGCTGCTGGAGGATGGCATTTCCAAAAGACTTGCCTAGATTCTTCCTCCATGGAAGAAGCCTCTGGTAAATCTCACCCATCCTCTGGGGAGGCCAGTGCTGATTTACAAGAAATGTTGCAATTATTGGGCATTCACAGAGTTATTCCTGACAAATTTGGGCCCACAAATGCAGCGTAGGAATCAGCAGGGAATGCAAATCAGGTGCCTGAGTGTCTGACCATCTGTCATGTACAGTGTGGTTACTGCTTTTAACACAGCCTGGAAGTCACTGCTGAATTTAGTTTGCTTTAAGTATCTCATTATGACAATCAAGGACTTTAAGCAAAACTGTTTAAAATCTCATTACTCTCTCTTTAGCCCTGTGCCTCAGATTAACTGGAGAAGAACTGACGGGCTGCCATTTCCGAGTAAAATAAAGCTGAGGAAATCCAATGGCATGATTGAAATCCCTAATTTCCAGCAGGAGGACGCAGGGCTCTACGAATGCATTACTGAAAACTCCAGAGGCAAAAACATTGCAAGAGGACGTCTCACTTACTATGGTAGGAAACCTCTGCTCTGCCCCTCTCCCACCTTTCTTCACTCATGAAACACAAACTGCTCTGGGGTGCTCTGGAATTTCCACTTTCTGCAGTTCCATCGGGCATTTGGGCTTAAAAATGCACCGTGTTTTAAGGGCTACCAGAAAATGAGAATTTCTGCAGCAGTTTCTTGGTAAGGTCTCTAAGAAATGGCTTAAAAGCCCACAAGGATTGCTGAGAGTAAAGTACAGTCTGCTTGTGCTTGGTTTTGTCTGTGATGGAAAGACTTTTTTTTTTTTTTTAACATTTCTTCTTGGTCCATTGGTGAAACCTTCAATTTTCAGTCAATTGGATTTATTTGGGGGATCATTTAGGCCTCCCATTTATGGGAAGTACAAATTTTGTCTTGCTTTGTGAAAAGATTACTGATGGATATTCTCAATCCTGTGCTTTCAAAACAGCCGATTTTATTTTAAAATGAGTAAATAAATGGGAGGATATAATCCAGTATAGGAAATGAAATAATATGAAATTTTATAGCTGGAAAAAAAGCAGTCTCTTGTGCATTTGAGGCTATAGAGTGAAATGAGTATCAGCAAAGCACACTGGTGGTGGTGTAAAGCGAGAGTGATTTGCAACAGAGTGGTAATTGACAATTTTTGTTAAAGCCAGATCTCAGCAAATATGATTTTCTTTACTTCAATGGCAATTTAAACAGTGATTCTGACTCTGCCTTGGAATGTTTCCCTCATGGAGGAATATTTGAGCAAGGAGATGGGTTTTGAGTTGGATAAAGGCACAGAGCACAGCTCCTCTGCAGCTGGGAGCAAGTTCTTCAGTGCCTCTCCATGGGGAGCTGCTGGCTGGTAGAACACACAGATTTTGGTCCATGAAGATTTTAGTTTTAGGCACTTTAAAAGGAGGAAGGAAAATTTCTCTCCTTCCCACCTTCCAAATTAATCTTTACACTGAATGAAGGTCCCGTTGTTTCAGGGTCAGGTATGCACTGATTGTAATTAGGACTTTTTGAGAAATCCTACAACTGACATAGGGCAATAAATCCAAGCTGCTTCACCTGCCAGTGTCCTCTGCCGTGCCAAACCTGGCACTGTGCATTTGGTTTTGTTAAGTGACCTTATTTTCTGCTTGAAAGTTCCAGAGTTGGGGTTTGTACATCATTTTGGCTCAACATTCTTATGGCAGTGTGAAATCGGGGCAATTGTGAGATACATCACTGTAAATCAGATATAAAATTAGAGTAGATAAAAAAATAGAGAAATTAGATATAAAATAGAGTGGATCTGATCATCAGTCCTTGTAATTCCAGGGTTCCTGCCCTGCTGCCCAAATTCTTCTTTGCTCATTAAAAGGCCACAGAGCTGAAATTAAAGGATGTTGCTAATGAACAAAGGCAGCCCAGCTGCAGTTGTGTAACAATGGAATCAGTGTGAACGTTTCCATTGCAAATCTAGACAGGGATTTGAACCCTCAGATGGAGTTCATGTTCCAGTAGGAATGGCTGCCCATGGTAGGAGTCATCCCTGAAATGGATGTTTATCTTAAGAAGAATAATGAGAGCTGCAATGGCAGTAATGGCACTCCAACTGTTTCATTTCATTTGTTCTGCTTCATGGAACCCATTCTGCAGAATTAAATAGATTTAAGTAATCTTTCTTATTTTGGTGCTTGCTTTGTTGTTGCAGTTAGAATTCCAACCAGTTTGTATTCAGGATAAGAGCATTTATAACTTCTGTTGATAATTAAAAGTTTTATAACTGAAGATATTATCTTCTGATGGATTGCCACCTCATCTGGTGCCAAAGCCCAGAAATCTGTCTGGTGAAGAAATCTAACCACATCCCACTCAGCCTTCCAATAAAAGATCAATATTTAAGGAAGTTGTTCTAAAAGCAGATGAGGATTTGGGGGAAACTAATGCAATAAACTGAAGACATAGAGTAAAAAATCGCCCATCTGCCAGAAAGTACCAATGCTGTCAAAAATCCAAAAATCTGCTGTTTTTAGGGAGTGGTGGCTGCTGTTAGAACACTTCACTGGTAGAAGTTTAAGGCGGGTCTGCATATCAAACATAGAAAAATATAAACGTTACAAAAGTACAAATGTCTTTTTATTTCAAGAGTGACAACGTTCATTTTCCTCTAGGCAAAACAAAGCATATTTCTGCTTGACCCAAAAAGAAAAAAAAAACACAGTATAAAAAGGATTGGGGTTAGTGTTTTGCAAGTTGTCATGGTGAAATAATATGAAAAATAAATCTTTAGGCAGAAGAAATATTGATAAAAATTGTTCATGGTTTTTCTTTCTTTGCAAACTTTAAGGATTCTTTGTAAATGTAACATAAAGCTGGTCCTAAACCAAAGCTTGAAGCATTCATTGCTCTGCTACGAAGTGAAACACTCCTATTCTGATTTGTTTCATGAGCTGAAACTGCAAAGTTTAAAATCTGAAAATCAGGTGTTCCAGTCCATAAATAGTTTGGTTAAAAGCCTTACTTTTTCATCCGATAATGAATTACAGCCTTGAAGCCACAAAGCCCTTGAACACAGGCTCAGCTTCACTCCTGCCCATAGTCAGTTTCTCAAGTATTTCTATAAATCTGTCACATCTGTAACTCCTGAAAGAAATGAAATTAGTCTGTTTTATTATAATTATTGTGTGTTTTAAATATAGCTCTCAACCCACAGTTGGTGTTGATAATTAAAATAGATATTCTAAACCAGATATTCTGGGTTCATTATAATACTCACAGACTATTAATCTTCCTTTTTTCTCCTGAAGGATTTTATCAAGAACAGCCTGACATCAAATGTTCAGTTTTTTATCCTTTTTAGAGTTCCAGCATTTGTTAAATGCCAGTTTTCTACTCAGGGGAGTTCAGATTGTGCTAAAAATAGGACAAGATTATCCAACTTTGATTGAATGTAGAACCTGAAGATTTAAATAATTTGCTTTCCCTTTATTAGCGTGTTCGTTTGTCATCGCTTTTAGCTTCCCATAAAGAGATAACAGAAAATAAAAGAATCCACGGAGACGTTTCATGGCAGAGAAAAAGGAGAGGAGACGAAACAATTGCATTTTTGTGGTTTAGGATGCAATTAAACATGAAGCACGGTAAAGATATGTAAAGCAATTAATTTAAAGCATAATTGAAGAAAATATATTCTTAATTAGCCCATGCTGATATACCAGAAGTCCTGCTTGGCAGTGCAAGGTAACATGTTTGACAGGGAGAAAGAAATTCTGCTGCTGTTCTCCTTTTGCTCTGCAGTGCTGGACTGTCATAATGAAGACAAAATCCCCCAGGAATAAGTAGAATCTACCTCGGTTTTTTTTTTTAGTGTGTTAAAAAATACTGGTATATTTGGGGCGTTTTTTTTTGGTTTTTTTTTTTGAATAATCTATCAGCAAAATTAAACTGAATCTGTTATTTATGTGGAAGAATATCTCTGTTTAAAGGTTTCATCTGATGGCCTGGCTCTGTCTTGTGCTTGGCATGTCTTCAAAACATCGATAGCAAAGTTACAAATGACTAAATAATATCAATGAGTTGCTGACTCTGATCACCTAGAGTTTAATTGTTAATGCTGCCTAATAATATAATTTTCTTGCTGCCCAGACAAATAGTTTGTCTTCTTTTACGTACTAAAGCTTTTCCCAGTGATTTGGAATTACCTGTTGCTTGGGGGCATTCTTATTTTCGAATGGGTTCCAAAATAATGGACATTTTCAGAGATCTGTCAGCTGCTTCTCCAGGCCCAGCTGTCTCAGCAGAACAAAAGTGATTTTGTGCTTGAAGTCCCTTGGAGTTCTGAGGTGAAATAAGGGTTCATCCCTGCTGCAGGCATCAGTGGGAGTGTCAGAGCCTGACTTGGAGACGGGAAACCTGCAGGTTTTACACTTTTGGGGTGGGTTTTCCCCCCGTTTGCTTCACAGCTTCCCCTCTTGTGCTCTGGGAAGTTCTTTCTGCTCTGATTTTCTTGCCCAACTGCTGAGCTCCTCAGAAGTGTTCCAAGAGATTTCCAGCCCAGCTTTCCTAGTGGAAATGTCAGAGTAAAAGTGTAAGAAGGGAACATCTTGTGTGAATCCCTGATCTGGAGGAGCTCCCCGGGGGCTTTGGCTCCCAGCAGAGCACAGAACTCCCTGCAGGAGTCATGGCCCTGAACTTCTGCCTTCCCTGCATTCCATTCCCCTGGCCTGTAGGATTAAAAACAGATTTTTGTTGGATTCCCTCACTCTGAAGGAGATAATACACAAAAATACATGTTTTGATGCACTGTGCGTGGTTAGCCCACAAATAATTCACAAATCCCAGCGCAGCCTCTGGAAAGTGTCACTTCTTCAGCCAGAAGCATCCCTGCAGTCGGTCTTCCTTCACATCAACCCCCAGGACGTCACAGAGGATTTTGTAAAATCTGAAAAAACGGTTCTTCCTTCGCTTTTGGCCTACAGGGAAGGCCTGGAGTGTAATGAAGCAACAGTTGTTTCCTGCAGGCTTAACTGGCTGGAAGAGCAGGGTCATCATAACCACCAAGAAAAGATGAGAGAGGCCTCCCGCTGGGATACTTTTTATGAAGTTACACACTTGTTCTCTCCTTGCCTCTGGGACCACGAGCACTGCAAGGAATATTTTAGGCTGAAACAACTGAAGCAAAATGCAGGCTGGTGCTTTTCCAAGTGACTGGCCATGGAGCTGACGGCTAACCTGCTTTAGGAAATCACTTACCTACAAGCATTTCATCCCGGGGGAGCTCCAGATGAATCTTTCATGAAGATTGCACAGCAAGTTCCCAAGAATTCTTAATATTATCCCAAAATACAGATTCCTGTCACAGCCTCAAACCCTGCACTGTGAACTCCTTTAAAATTAACTTCCAACCTCTCGGCTTGCAGGACAATGTCTGGTTTATTTTTTTTCAATCTCAGCAAGGATGTGCTGCCTGCTTGCCTGTTCCTTGCTTTAGGAAGGAGTGACTCCTCAGGAAGATCCAGGTTTCACAATAACTCTGCAGTATTTCCAGGAGAAAATGAGGCTTTGTTAGCAAGTCTTCCTTCAGGAGCACGGATGTGGCAGTGGTGGTGGAATCAGATCTTTTGGGCAGTAAAGGTTGCCTGGCAGTGGCTGAACCTTGAGAGGAAATAAAGCTGTTTATTCAGAGTCCTTCAGGTGTCAAAAAAAGTGAACAAAAAGAGGCGCTGCTGGGCTTGGCAAGTCCTGCTCCTGTTTTGGGAGGGTGTCAAAGCATCAGAGCAGTATCAGAGCTGCTGATACCTGACTTTCTTTCTCTGCACATGAAGCACCTTTATCCTGGCCAGGAGTCAGAGTGTTCCCAGCTGGAATTGCCCCTGTTGAGCTGCCTGTTCAATTTTGAGCTTTTGGGTCGAATTGTTCTCTTTCAAAGACACTGAAAATGGTGCTTTTCTTCCTGCTCAACTCCTCCATCAGGAATTGGAAGAGAAAAAGAGCCTTCCTCCAGGAAATCACTGAAGTCTCCATCAGCACTCTCTTGGGGACGGACAAGCAGCAGGAATTTCTCACCCTGTGCCTTGGGAAGCTGTTCTGTGCATTTCTGCTTTATTGTGTTGTGTGGGAACTTGGGAAGCCCTCCTATGGAGACTGCCTGACACAGTCCTGAAACAAGATTAGATAGACAATGATTTTTTTATTGGTAGAATTGAATCCAGGATCTTTAGGCTTGAAAATAGATTATGTTTAACCTACTTTCAAGTGGAGATAGGCAGCAGAGGTTAAATATTCCACATGTATGGATCCATCAGTAATTCAAGCACTGCTGAATGTTGCATAAATGTTTAGGTGTGCAAAGTGCTCATTGCATGGAGCCCTGAGGTTTCATTCCCTTGGCACATGTGGGGCAAATCCTCCCACTGACAATGTGGGATGGAGCAAGGGCTGTCTTGAACTCTTGTTGTTACATGGACTTTGGAGATTTAACCCCAGTTAATACCAGTGAAATTGTGCATCCATGTGACACAAAGATCATCCTGTCTTTTGCCAGCTGACCTTGATAAAGAGGGTGCAAAAAATAAATTATCCCCAAGTCACTGAAAGGTGTGAAAAAAAAAAGTAATATTCAGAGGGTATCAGCAAATATTGATTGAATTCCAGTATTTATTAGTAGTTAAAACCTCAGTGAATACATTTTAGGAAGTTCTTCTGTAAGAAGTTAACCCCAAATATGGATACATAAATCATAAATAGATTAATAATCATTATCATAAAAGCCTGGTGCTGTACATGGTCGTGTTGAGGCTTTTTCACTGCATTGCAGAGCCTGGGACTGAAAGGAAATTTCCATGCTAGGAAACAAGGAATCTTTTAAAATGGAATTAGTGCCAGCCCTGGTCCAGACCTGGCTTGGCTGGTGCTGTGGCAGTGGAAAGGTTCAGCTCTCAGCTGTGCCCACGGGCAAATCATTAATTCCCTGGCCTGGGTTAATTGCTGCTGAGCTCCATGGTAGTGGGAAGTTCAATGGGAATTAATCTGACCTTCTGTCCTTCCTAAACTCAGGTATTAAATAATGTTTTCCTACGTCACCAGGGACTTGTTTTCTCCCTGTTGTTTCCATAGGAGGGTGGTAGGAGATTTTCCTGAATTACTGACTTAAGATAAGCAATTTGACTCTGGAAAATTCTTTGCCCATAGCTAGGAGTTTGCAGCCAAGTCCCATCCTGCTCTTTCGTCTGTTTTTTCCATAGGCAATGTCCAGAATTTATCTTTTCTTGGAGAAATAGCATAGGCTGAGATTATAAACTTGCTAGTAAATTAAATAAATTCAAAGAAAATTCACAAATTACCTATAAGACAGTGTTGAACTGATGTGTGAAACAGCACTAAAGGAATAAAAATAAGTTACTGTTGTCTTTCATGCATTGATGTTTATTTGCCAAGTGAGCTTTCTCCTTGCTGTGAAAGCTGTAATGTATGTGTCAAATATCTTTACAGTTTTAACTGTATTTTGGGTAATTCTGAAGGATGTCTGGTATTATTGCTTCAAATTTTGGCTTGAAAAGATAGTGATTTTTATGGACTTGATTCTACTGGTTTGCATTACCCAAATTCTGTGCCAAGACTTCTACTTTCAAAAACAATCTCATATATCCATGTTTTCATCCACTTAAGTGCTGCCTTGCATTAGAAAGCAATTTAAATGGTATTTAGCACTAAGGCTGACATACCATTATTTTTTTTTAGGACTTAAAGGATTCTCTTCAGCATTAATTTGATGATTTAGCCACATCACTTATTTAATTTCAGTCTTGTCATTAATGTCTTTCTCTTACATTTGCCTCGATTGCAAAATGACATTGTTTAATCATTAGTGATTTTAATATTGGTTTCACTAGTCCAGCTTTAGTGATCTGTACTCTCAGTTTTCTCCTGGTTTAGTGCTCATAATAAAAATGTGCAAGAGGAATAAGAAGTGATTTGTTTCCTCAGGGGGGCTTGAAGCAGGGCCAGTGGGAAGCTCTGTTGGTAGAGATGAGTCTGTGCAGGAAATGGATGAGTTCTGTGCCCAGTAATTAACCCTTTGATTCTGATCTGGAGCAGTAGCTTATGAGCATCTTTGTTGTGTGTTCCACCTGCAGCAAAGCCTCACTGGATCCAGACCATAAAGGATGTGGAGGTTGCTGTGGAGGACACCTTGTCCTGGGACTGCAGAGCAAGTGGGAAGCCCAAACCATCCTACAGGTGGCTGAAGAATGGAGAGCAGCTGGCAATAGAGGTAACAATCTGTTTGGAAGGAGCAGTGCTGTGTAAAATTAACAATATCCATGCAAATAGGAGAATCCAGAGTTTCCTGGTATTAGTCAAGGGAAGTCTTTGATATAGGGTTTGTATTTTCTGAGAGCATCCTGATGAAGCCTCAATAGCTTCAAAGACAAATTATGTTGTGCAGAAATATCCCAGCTAAAAGCAGATTCAAAACCAATAGAACCACAGAAAGAAAGATGTAAGGAATGACTGGAGAAGGAAGTTTAATAATGTTATAAATAAAGAGCTATAAATAAGGGATAGAGACCTTGAATTATTTTATTATATTTGCAGCTGGCATTTCATTAAAGGCGGTAAGAAAATATTTTTCCAACTTCTTGACAAAACTCCTGAAGATTCATGGGTTTACCACTACTTGTTGCAAAGAATGGAATGCAAACAGCAACATAACCTAGATATTTACTTTAATGCACTTGTCATAGTAAATTAATTGAAAGTAATGCATTTGGTAACAGGGAAGAGAGGCTGAACTTTGAAGGGGAAAGGTCAGAAATGCAGAACAGGATCTGCTATCCCTTATTTATTGATTTTAAATCTCACTGCTTCGTTGGAAAACAGCCCCTTTCAGGTTATCAGGAATATGAACTCCAGGCACTTCTGCCCTTGGCCAGTGCCCTGTGCTCAGCACTGACTTTTGAGGGAGAAAGGGCCTGCTCAGGTGAATTCACTGGATGGTTCTGAAAAATGAGCAGAGCACTGGAAAGCGTTTCTTACACCCGTGCTGGCTAACAGGAGTGGTGGTGTTTTGTGGACAGGTTAAATGAGGGAGCACAAATCTCCTCTGGGTGATTTGAGAGCATTGCTGCTGTGTCATACAGAGTCACTGAGGCAATGGGCTTTTTTTACCTCAGGAAGTACAAAAATACCTTGGAATCATTCAGGCTCCCACTTTGTCCAGTTTGGAGTGTGGCTGTCCAGCCTTTTGGCTGTGACTTCCTCTGGGAGCAGTGAGGGAGCTCTTTGAGAACCAGCACTGGCAGGCACCAGAGGAATTATTCTCTGTGTGCAGTGATCAGGTGTCCTCTGCTCCTGGACTGCAGTAATCCCTGTGCTGGGTCTCCTTCTCAAACCCCTCTGGGGTTGTTCCACTCAGCTCTCCCCTTCTCCATGAACAAATCTTCCCTAAGAGCAGCAGCTTGGGATGCTACAGAGGAGATCAAGACATGGACACTCAGCTTTTCCCCCTTTGGGATTGTTGTCTGTCTGTCTGTCTGTCTGGATGAGTCCCTCAGCTGGGACAGGACCTGCCAGGGAAGGAGCTGAGCTGTCCTGGAGTCACCCTGTGCTTGGGCCAGATCCCAAAAACAGCCCTTAGAAAATACTTCTGGGCAGGCCCTTTGGGGTTTTGTGCATTTCTGTGTCTCTGGTTTCCCCCAGGGGCTGCTCCCCAAAGCTGCTGCCCCTTCGGTTTTGTCTTTCTCACCGGTTCCTTTTGCCACCAGTTCTGCCACTCAGATTTGTCACTTCCTGCTGTAATTGAGCTTTCCAAGGATAAGCAAGGTGAGAAGTCCCAGATAGCTGAGTACCTGTGCTGGCTCCAAGGCACTCAGTTTGTGTCTTTGGTGCAATGGCTGCTGGAATTTTTTCTGCAGTGTTAGGGAGAGCTCATTAGCAAGTGGGACATGTGAAATCTCTTAAATAGTGTGAAATGCCAGTGCCATCTGCACTGTTTGGATTCTCTGGTCTGTCTGAGGGGCTGGTAGGATTCTGTCAGTATTTCTGGAGAAATGAAAGGGTATTTGAGATTCCCAGACCTTGGTGAGACTGGGCAAGTTTGAGGAATTACTTCATACACTGCATCAGTCTCCATATCTGATCACCACTGTTGTACCATGCTGCAGTCCTGTCACGTCTTTTGGAACTGTTCTCATGATTATGCTTTTGCATTTACCCTATTTATTGTATTTATGCTGTCCTATTTCTATTCCTTACTTACTTTAAAATTTTCACAGGAAATATATCATCAATAAAGATATTTTTCTTAATATTCAGGGAAGGATCCAAATTGAAAATGGTGCACTTACAATATCAAATCTAAATCTGACAGATTCTGGCAGATACCAGTGCATAGCTGAAAATAAACATGGTGTCATCTCTTCGAGTGCAGAGCTCAGGGTTGTAGGTAAGATGTTCCTTTTTTCACTAAAACACAAACCTCATTATCCCTCTCTACACCCCTCCAGATTGCACCTCAGATTTAACTCACTCAACTGCTGTCACTGAAATAAAAGGTTTTTGTCACCCTGATATCTTTATCTGCAGAGCTGAGGAGTTGAGTCATCAGCTGCCAGAGGATTTTCAGGCCAATCATTCATTTAAAAGAGAGCAGGATAAATTATTCACGAGGGGAGGAGCAGGGATGGGGGTTTGGGATTAAAACCTCTGCTGTGCTGTGCTCATGCTGTCTTCATGAGCTGCTCTCACCTCTGTGGGAGGCTCAGGGACACCGTGGGGTTAAAAACCTCTGTGTGGAGCCCTCCAGGAGCCAGGGACAGGGAGTGCCATTCACCCACCCAGCCTGTGCTTGGGGCTGGAGTAGGCACAGCCGCTTGTTTGAGGGAACATGCCTTGGGACTGACACACCTATGCCATTTCTCCCTCCAGCACAGTCCAAACTGAGCTGTAGCTGTGTTTTTGGGGACACAGGTTATTTCCTTGGTGCTGTGGATGAGCACACAAGGCTCCTTTCAGCCTTGCTCTCCTCAAACACTGAGTTTCCTTTCCAAGTTCAGTGTTACTGCAGGGAGAGGCCACGAGCCTCCTCAAAACTTGATTCATGGAAACCTCGCTCAGAATGGGCTGCACTGTCATTTCCTGTCATCTGGCAGGCACTGGCACGTGGAACTGGGAACCTTCCAGTTCCCTGAGGTTCAGTGAGCTTCCTGGTGTGGTATTGATTAGATTGATCAGATAAATGTGCTCCCTTCAGCAGAGCATCCACTTGGGCAGGCGCTGAACATGAAACTGGGTTCGTTGAGCTTTGGTGGCTTTGATCTTCTGTGCTTGCCTTGTTGGGTGCTCACCTACACAGCTGAGACCTTTGGTGGCAGGATGAGGTACAAAAAAGGAGGAGAAAATGCCTAATTGCCCAATAGAAGATCTGTCTGAGCTAACTAATGGTGTTAATTATCTTCGGAATCTGAGAAGCGCTCGTGTAAGTGCTAACTAGTAGTATCATTAATATCATTAAAAGTGCTTTATTTCACTGCTACTCCCCCTTGTGTTTTAGCTTCTTCTCCAGATTTTTCCAAGAGTCCAATGAAGAAACTGATCCAGGTTCAGATAGGCAGCACAGTTGATTTTGAGTGCAAACCCAAAGCTTTCCCTAAGGCCAAATGTTCCTGGAAGAAGGGAGGTGAGCAGCTGCAGGAAAATGAAAGGTACCACGTTACATTGGTTTATTTGTTTTAATCTTACAAGAAGCTTTTGTGTGTCCTTTTGTGCAGTAGTGTCAGCTGTTGGTCCAAACACTTGTAAAGTCTCTCTGAAGTCTGGCTGGCCTGGGGTTTTTTGCTTGGGTATTTTTTTGTTGTTGTTGTGATGGTATGAGAGCACTGAGAGTGCAAGTGTGCTGCTGTCTCTGAGGTCAAGGCTCACATTTTGTTTTCAGTTTAATGTAGAGTTGAGCCTGATTTAGAGAGAACCAGGTACTGATAGAAAACTGGGAATGCAAAGCCTGTACAAAAGTACTAAAAGGCTTCAAGAAAATGCTCTGGAAATGTTGGCAAAGGAGCATTCGAGGTGTGTTACAGCCATGGGGATGATATAGCTGAGAAGAGAAAGAAAAGTTGATTTGGAGGTCAAGAGCAGCAGATGAAAACATGAAAAGAAAAGGAAAATGCACTTCCAGGTCCTTTCCAAGCAACCATGATCCTTCCAGGGATAACAGATGCCATCATTGTTTATGTTTATTCGTGAGGGTTAGGGTGATAGTGGATGTGTTTTGGGGTTGTAATTCTCAGGGGAGAGTTTGGGATTTACCCATGCCCCAGCTATTAATTTCCAGCAGCATATAAATGTTTGGTTTTTTTTCCCAGCAATACCCATTAAAGCATTACTGAATTAGTCATAAACTGAAAGTGCACAAGTGTGCTGGTTAAATTGTATAAAAAGAAAATGCAGGGCTCTCCCACACTGGGCCCTGCTGACTTCCCCCAGCCTTTCTGTTCTACATTCCAGTATTTACACAGACTGGGAGCTCCAGGGAGTGAGCTGGGGCTGCACAGAAGCTTTCCTTGGAGGAAAGGTGTGATTGAGGTGGTTACAGGTGTGATTTGGCATGGCTGCAGTCAGTGTGGCACTTTGGGCATGCCAGCTGCAGCACTTCAGTGCTCAGGACAGGCTGTGCACGCTCAGGGGAGCCAGAAGTGTTTTTTGGGAGCTCGCTCTGGGCCCAGCTCAGCCTTTCTGCCTGAGTTAGACACAGGCTGCAGTCCCAGCAGCAGCTCTGGCAGGTCCCAGTGTGTGCTGGGAGCAGTGGGGACAGGGACTGTGCGTGTTCCTCTGGTGTCACTCTGTGCCTGGCAGGATAATTCATGGACAGAGAGGGTCCAGAAGGCCAGACGTGCCACTGAGGAAAGCAAACGTGAGGGTTTGAAGGAGGATTGCCATGGCACTCTGGTGTGATTTAAGGAATGTGTCCCTGCTCCTCTAGGAGTGGGTTTTGATTTGTACAAAGCTTAGCCTGGCATCAGCTTCTAAATTAGACAAATTTCTTCTGGTCCTACTCCTGTAAAACACCCTGTTGTGCTTTTCTTCTGCAGTTTTTAAACACAGAAGTTGCTCCCAGATAGATAAAACGTGGAGACACTTCAGTGGAGACCTTTATTTGTGCCATCATACGGCTGGAGCTGTCTCCTTGCACCCAGAAGCTTTGGGCACTGCCATCTTTGCCCTGGCTCTTTGTTCACAGGGGCCTTGGGAGTTTTCATGTGTTCTGGTGTTAAGTGTTGTCAAATGTGACAATTTGGCACAAGTTGGGGCATCTGTTGCTGCAGAGCTGGACGTGGTGCCACAGCCTCACTGGCTGCCTGCCTGCGAGCAGGCCAGCAAAATCCCTTTCAAAATAGCACTACTGGGTTATTGAATCCTTCTAGCCTTTAATTAAACAATATTAATGTGTTACATTAAACAATGACCTCTCAAATTCGTGTGAAACTTGTTGCCTTTTGATGGATCTCAATCAGTTTTATTTTTATGACCGCTTTTGTAAAGCGTGTGCCAAAGAATGGACAGCAGCTGATTTTGTCTATTTAGGAAAATTCCCAGCTTTTGTCCCAGTTTCCATTTTCATAAAAAGAAGAATGGTATCAGTTTCATTTGGGGTGATAGTACCAGGCTGAAGAAATCAACACTAAGTTTCCAAAAATGAATTGAATATGATGCTGCCTGCTTTAGGTTTATGAACATAAATTACAGCTGTTGCTTCTGCCAAGTGCAGGTAATTCCAAAATATGACCCAGAGCGTGCATTTTTGACAACATACTGTAAATGGCTTCCAGAAGAAGCACAATAACAAGGCAGTAATCCTGAATTAATCTAAATGAAATAAACTTGCCTTTGGAGAAGAGCAGAGTGAGGTTCTTTGCAGAAAACCCTGGAGTTCATTACTGTCTGCTGTGAATAATTGCAATTCGTGAATTTCATGCAGTTCTACAAATTCCTGCAATTCAGGAAAGGGTTTCAAATTAGCAGTACATTTTTCAGCCCTGAACTCCAGTTCCAGTGGAGAAGTCTGCTGGGGAGTGTTTCCTCTTCTTTAATTGCAGCAAGCAGGAGGAATGGATTCCTCCCACAAGGGAGGTCCAGCATGGACAGCACCTGGGAGAGGTGGGGAGGCAAAAGGAGCTGAATTTTAATTCCATTTGCAGCAGCAAGGCTAGAATTTATATGTCTTAAGAAAACTCCAATTTGAATAATAAAGATAAAACACAAATACTTGAATTTCTTGTCATCAGAGATCTTGGTACTGACCACAATGCTTTAGGAAAGCCTGAGAGAGTTTCATTTTGATGGCACTGTTGCTCGTGTTCTTAATTTATTTTTAAATGGTGCTGTTTTTTCCCTATGTAGAAGATTTGGATAATGACTCAGTAAATTTTAATTAAATGAGCTGAATATAGTGTGTCTTGTGGAGGGGAGAAAATATAATTCAAAATGGATTCATGAGCTCTGGGCTGAGAAATCGCTCAGCATTGAAGAAAGCAATCTTGTTCCTTGTTAATTTTGCGAAGTATGTGATTTATTTTTTTTTCTAGAATATCTTTAATAAAGAGAGCTAAACATTAAAGAGCAGTGGAGTGCAGAGAGCAGTGAAAGCACAGGATAACATGCAGAAGGAAAGACAGAAAATGGGAATTAAATTTATCAGCTGCCTGAGACACCTCCACCTCCAGATGGGTGAATTTTTGTTGTCTTTTTATCCTCCAGAAAAGGAGGATTAGATGTTTAACCAAGGTTAAATGCTCCTGATGCTGGTTTAACTCACCAAAACCAGAATAAATACTAAAATAGCTGCTGTCCAGACATAACCCCTCCAAGATTGCCTAAATGTTTTATGTATGTACATGACTTTTAATTTTCAGTTTGTACTTGACAGTCACTGCCTGTGGGCTGAAGTGGGTCTGAACTCCTGGCTCAAATACCTGACTGGGAGAGGGTTAAAAACCAGGATTTTGTGAAAATGCAGAGCAGCATTTAAAAATAATTCACCTTTAAACAAACTCACCTTTATTACTAGATATTTCTGCATTTACTAAAACTTGAAAAAGATGAGAAGATGCTGCAAAAACTTCACTAAAAGACTTCCCAGTGGAATTCCCTTAGGAAAACTCCAGTTTTAGCAGCTTTCATTGTGGCCAAGTGATGGCAAATTAAAGGAGGAAAGAAATAAGTCCTGATAAAAAATTGCACTATACTTAGAAGTATTAGTTAATGGTTTTAGCTTCCTTGCAATTTGAATTCAATATTTTTATTCATTTTGTGTTACAGTTTGAAGTGCTGTGATGTGAAAAAAAAATTACTTACCAGTACTTGCATAGGATTTTATTTTGCTGACTTGCCTGTTAATTAATCTGCTTTAATTTAGTTGGAATGTGATTGATGCATTAAAAGACAGTTTTGACCCACTTTTCCATTGTTCCTTTGCTCTGAAGTGTTTTGAACTGGAAAGGAATGTGTTTGTGTTTATTACCATATCAATAAGGATCTAAAATAGTTGGGTTTTTGTTTTTTGGTTTTTGGGGTTTTTTTTGTTTGTTTGTTTTGTTTGGTTTTTTTTTTTTGTGTTTGCTGGATAATCTGAGAAATGAAACAGGCAGTGATTCCTGAGTTGGCTGGTGTTTGATAGTTCAGTAATAAAGCATTGCCTTGGGAAGATGAACAGGTCTGCAGTCATTAACAGCTGCATTAATGACACCAAGTCTCAGTGGAGGCCACATTCTGTCTTCTCTCTCTAAATATCAATCTATAAAGAGGTATAATTTTTAAATAAGTGTATAAAGAGGCATAATTTCTCTCAAGTCAGGAAGCCCAAAGTCCTGAAGTTGTTTAATCCTTCTCCCCATCCTGCTGCCCTCAGTGTCAGGGTGTGGGTGTGAGGTAAGGGGGTTTTATTTGACTGTAGAGAAAAAGAATCTCCCCAGACATCAATTTCCCCCAGTTTTGCTCAGGAATTAGTGAGGGGTGATGAGTTTGTCAGTGATGCTTTGACCTGATGACCAAACAGGTCCTAAATCCATCTCCAGCTGGAATTGAGGTGGATTTAGGACTATCACTCCCCCCCCATGGTCCCTTCTGAAGGGCTAAATTTTTTGTGCTATTTGCCAGGTTACAGAAGGGCACAGGTTGTGGAAAATGGAATTTCCATGGAAAATTGCTGGCCTTAAGCAAAATGTTATGGGAAAACACCTGTAGATACAGGAATGCCAAAGGCTGGATTGTTATTTGTGTGTGTAACAGGTGTGGGTCTCTCTCTGGCACTGTTCCAGCACCGTGTGTGAATATTGAATAATTCTTTTTAAACTAAAAGCTGTGGTTTGTCTCCTGTTTCAGCGGGAGGGGCAGAGCTATTTTTGGGTTTGGGGGTTTCCATAGGCTCTGAGCTGCATTTACTGTTTTGTAACTGGAAAAAGTGGAGTATTGCTCTTTTTCTAATTTACCAGTAAAGATTTTATTTCCACTATATTATTTTTCTCTAATTGATTCTTTTCATGTATTGTTTGCTTTTTGTTTCTAATTCTAGAAAAAAAAATTATTCTTAGTTATATATCAGGATTTTAATAAGCTTTCTGTTTAATTATTTTAGGCAAGCTTGGCTTGCAGGTAGCTCAGAGCAGTCTAAAAGTGATTCATTGTAATTAAACAATAGACATGTTCAGGTTTATTCCCTGATCCTGCTTTTTCCTTTGTTTGATCTTAGCCTTTGTCAACACTTGGGGTTTCTTTAGTTTTGTATTTTTTCTGTTGGAAATTGCATCAAAGTAGATTAAGCCTCAGCTAGAAAGTGCAACAGCACTTGCTTGTAACCATAATTGATATATTTTAACACCTTTTTTTTGATGTCATTCTAATTACCTATAAAATGTATCACTCATGTCTTTAACACATTTAAAATACCTATAAACCATATGGCACGGTTTAATTAATTTTAAATGTTCCATCTAACACGACGTGCAGCCAAATATGACTGAGGAATTTTCCAAAACAAGTTAATGAACCTCAGGGAAGTCACTGGTGAGGCACATCCTCCCTTGTAAAAACACCTCAAATGCCACCATATCAGCTGAGGAAACTCAGGATGCTTTGCGGTTATAAATGGATTAAACTGCCTCTCTTTCTCACCCCAATAAAATGCTTCTGTCTGTTGTTCTAACAGGCTGACTTGTTATCTCTTGTAATTTGCATCTGCTAATTTCATTATTGCACCACCTTTGCCCAGAGGAAGAGATGCTCAGCTCCAGCACTGAGAGCTGAAACACCCTTTTTAGGGAAATACAAAATGCAATTTGAATTCTTTAAGAGAAAAAGCGTTTAAAAGTTGCATATATTTCTGTGTCGTAATTCCAGAAATTCTCTTTTCCTTGTACGGAGCAGTGCAGAGTGGCAGAGTGCAGATTGCTGCTTTCAGAGGGTGAAATCAGCCTCCAGGAGCTGGGTTTGCTGGTGAGGGAGTGGGGCAGTGGAATTCCAGAGCCCTGGTGTTCTCCCACTGCTGGGATTTGCACTTAGGGAATGTGGGTTTGGGTCAGAGGAGTTAAGTGTGCAGGATGGGATCACTGAATGACCCTTTCATGAAGAAATTTCCCCCAAAATCCAGTCTAAGCCTCCCTGGCTGTGGCTCTGGTATGGCCCCAGGTTGGGCTCCTCCCTGGGGGCTCCCCTGACGGGGGAAGCCCTCCTGTTACAGTTTTGTGTCAGGAACAAGAGACAGACAGGACTTTTTCCATCTTCAGCTCTTCAGCTCCAGTTTATTGTTATCTTATCAAAACTTCAGCAGCCGTCTGCACCAGGCTCTGTGTGCAGGAAAACCAGCACAAAAATGGCCCCAGATGTACAGTTTCAAGGTCTTTCAAGGCTGAACTAAAACTAAACTAGCCAGTTAAGAAATGACACCTAGATTATTTTCCCTTTTAACCCAAAAACTGATCCCTCAAGGCCTGCAATGTGGACTTTTCTGTCCAATTGCAAGATGCCACCCAAACCCATGGAGAGGAAGGAAGAAGAAGGCAAAGAAGAACAACCTGCCTCCACCCTAAAACCTCCATCTTCATGCTTCATATCCATTACTATATTCTAAAAACCAAATCTCTGAGTTTTCCACCCTGTGATATTACACACTTCTAACCAGGTACACACCCCTAATCCTCGTGCTATTAATCAATTTTGGAAGTCTGTTGTTATTGGACACAAAAAGAGTACACAGAAGCTTGGTAAGTTCAAAAGAGAAAAAGAGCCAGTTTTATTCAAACATCTGGTATTTATAGAATTCCAAAGGTGACCGTGGATTGGAGGATGGAATTAAAAACTCTTCAACCACACTGGTCCAAAGATCAATCATTTCTCTCCACCCACAGAGAAATATGTAAACTATTCTATTTATGATTTATTAAAGAAATACCGATATTGATCTAGCACCGATATCCAACTGTGACGGACAAAAACTCTCTGACAGTTTAAAGTTAGAAAGTGTATGTTCATTGCGGCGCCGGGCAGCGTGCGGGACAGCTCCCAAATACACACTGCACCTTTCCAATCATTACAGAGTCCTTTTATCCACACCAGAATTGAATACCCAAAATACAAATACATATTCATCATTTTGGTACATCCCATTCCTCGCTTCCTATGCTAATCATTCCCAAAGCTGTTAAGCATGCGTAGTTTGTTCCTTGAAATGGGTCGGTGGTCCCTTTCATGGGGAGGGGCCCCAAAATGAGGAAGTAAATGAAGTCTTCCTCATTTTGACCTTTCTACCTTTTCAATGCAAATATGACAAATGAACCTTGGTAGAACTCCCATTCCCTGTCTTCAATTGGTTTCATAACAGAGGAGGCCCACAATTGTCTTATGTTCCTAAAAGCTGTGTGTCAGTTTTTATATTCTCCATTATAAACCCAGCTAACTAAACATTGTGTTGACAAGCAATCATTTATTAGTTAACTACTAAGTCTTAACTTCATCAAGGCCTACTCATTTATTTTAATTAACTCTAGTAAGGCTTATCTCTAACTAAAATCTTAGCTCCTCTAAAATCTCTGAATCCCTTAAAGTTTATGTTTCATTTATGCATGAAATCGTGTGGGAACTCTGACTCTCAAATATGTAAACATTATCAGAAGGCTAAAGAAGTTTTATGAGAACTATAAAACTTTCAAAAGAGCTATAAAAGCAAACACTTTGAAAAATCAGGGCAGCAGAATTCTTTCTCCACAGCTTCAGGTCAAATGCAGTGCTTTCTTGCAAGTCTGTGCCTTTCAGCACAGAAAGTTTAAAATTCTCAGCATCCAAGATTACAACACTCTGGTCCTTGTCACCTGGGAGAAGAGACTGAGCCACCCCTCACTGCAGCCTTGTGGAGGGTTGATCCCATGCTGATCCCAACACAGCAGAATTTAGCCAGAGAACTCAGCTGGGACGAGTGCTGGGGATCTACTGACGTTGTTTTACCTCAGGAATAGTGGCAATTAAAAGAGCAGCAGAGGTGTGTGATGAATTCATTCCTTTTGTGCTGAATAAAGCAACAGGTGGAAGTGAGCAGGCAAAACCCTCCCATCTGAGGGAGGGAAGGTGGCAGTGTCAACTTTGGTGACACTTGCTGCCTTTTCAGCTGGCACCTGCCCTGAAAGTGAGCAGGACTCAGCTAATGCAGGCAGGGCTTTGCCTGGAGAGGGTTTGTTTGCTGCTCTGTTCATTCTGTGGCTCAGTTCCCAAATTTCCAAATCACCACCCAACCAGGGTGCTGTGCTCCAGTTTGGTGCCTCTCAGATGGGTTGACGGGATGTGAGAGAAAATCTCTGAAGCTCTTTTGACTTGGGCATATCAGTAAAATGGGTACTTTTTTAAAATTTGCTAATTACTGTGGACATTTATATATATATTCAGTTATTTTGATGCTGTAGGTTGTCTTAGGGTAGAAGTCCCTGCAGCTGTGGATAGAACAGATGAGAGGACAGGAAATAGGGGAAAAGGGAGTCAAATCAGCCTTACCTGTGCATTAGCAATGCTGCTGTCTGGGATGTCACCTCAGCTGTGGGGACATTCCTGCTCCTCTGTCCCTCTATGGGTTTTCTTCTCTCCACATCTTCTATAAGCACCTTCCTGCTTTTCCATGCTCTCACTGTGGGAGGTTGTGTGGGGCGAAGGGAATTTTCTGTTCTGAAAGTCCTTCCACAAAGGAGGTTCATGAACAGCCCCATGGAGTTGTCATGGTAATCACAGTTATTTCAAAGTTGCTGTGCAAGATTGCTTGAGGTAAACAACAAAAGAGCTGGAAATTATTCCAGTTTCAATTGGTGCAGCTAAAAAAGATGGAGCTCACGTGGGATTTCTCTCTTTCACACCCATACATGTGCCCACATCTCTCAAAAAATTGGTTCTACTGTTGTCCAAAGTGATATGTCCAACGTAATAGACAGGGTTGGGTTCAAATTTGTTGTGCATTATCAGTGGATGGCCACAACATTTTCAAACCCCAGCTTGGTAATTGTCCTGCTTTCAGCTGGCACAGAGCTTGTTTTCATCTTAATTGTTGATAGAGTTTAATGTCAGAGATAACAGTAAAGCATGAGAGCATTTTGTCTGCAAATGCTGCGACGTTCAAAATCTCCCCGTAATTTTTCAGGATCAGCCTGTTAAAGGATGGAGGACTGAGGATAGCCAACGTCACCAAGGGGGATGCTGGCAGCTACACCTGCCTGGCCACAAACCAGTTTGGAACAGCCAAGGGCTCCACCAGCTTGATAGTTACAGGTGGGTGAGCTGGGACACCGGGGCTGGAACTGGGATTGCAGCCTCAGGAGCCTGCAGTGGCGTGGTAGAATGTAAAGAGTGTGAGAAGTTATTTATTTAATGTATAAAGATAAAAGGATAGCTGTTACAGCTCTTTCATTAGTGTAAAAGACACTGAGGGATTTTTCTGTCTTTGACAAAGATATTTCTCAGATGTGAGGGAGTTCTGAGCACTTGCCTCCCTCCTCTCACTTCTCTAAACACTAAATAGTGCAATTATGCTTTTAAGTTCGTGGGGGTTTTAATTTGTTATAAAGAAACACGTCAATCAAAAAAAAATCTTTGAGGTAATTTCATATTCCAGTCGAAAATCTGTTTTGCCCAAAAGAGGTTTAAATGCTGTTTGCTTATGGTAAAAGATGTGGTGGAAACTCCAGCTGCAGGGGAGCATTCAGGGACTCCACAGGCAGTAGAACACAGTCTTTGAAAAGCAAATTTTATACAGAATTGTTGTTCAGAGGGATCCTTCCTCCAAGTAATCCATTCCTGGCTGCTGGTTGAGATACTGGATGAAAAGAGCCAAGAGTTTGTGAAGTTTATCTGAAGAATGTCTACTCTCATAGTGTTCTTTTTCAAAGATTTTAATGACTAAAAGATTTCCCAAACTCGGAATTATCTAATATCCCACTGCATTACATATCCTATATATCTCATAGGTCCAAACAGAATTATTTTGTTCAGTGAATTAACAGCTTCATGTTTTCAGCCTGTGCTCCTAAATGATTCATATCCCTTTATATACAAATAATAAAATTATATACAGAGAATTCCTGGAATTAAATTTTATTGGTTACAGTATTTACAGTAGGTGAAATTTTTCTCCGTTAATGTGATTCTGGAATAACAAAACAGCTGTTCTTCACGACACTGTTTATGTTCTGTGTGATGTGTGGACCCAAATAGGCAGAGTGCTCCTCCTTAAGTGGATTTCCTGCAGTTTCTGGGGTTTATTAGGTTTATTAGGTTTATTCCCTTACTGCCACCCTCTTCACCTGCCCAGTGGCTGCTGAGTGGCTGCTGCTGCTTCAAAACCCAGTGGGGCTGCTGAGAGGAGAGGAGAGGCAGTTCCTGCCCGTGGATTCAGCTTGGTGCAGTGGATTGGCTCAAATTCACCTTTGCAGTGCCCAGCAGCTCCTGCTGGGAGATGCCAGGACACAAAGCTCCAGGCAGCATTCCCAGTCCAGCTGCACCTTCGGAAGTGGCTGTCACTGATCCCACCCGAGGAACGTGGGGGGATATCAGCGGCAGGCAAAGCTCAGCAGTGCAGAGAAATCCAATAACCAATGTGTGTGTGCTCCCTGCAGAGCCAACCAGGATCACCTTGGCACCTTCCAACATGGATGTCACCGTGGGGGAGAGCGTGGTGCTGCCCTGCCAGGTGCAGCACGATCCCCTGCTGGACATCAGCTTCACCTGGTACTTCAACGGGACCCTCACGGACTTCCAGAGGGACGCCTCGCACTTCGAGAAGGTTGGAGGGGTGAGCTGAAAACCTCTTCTCTTCTCTTCTCTTCTCTTCTCTTCTCTTCTCTTCTCTTCTCTTCTCTTCTCTTCTCTTCTCTTCTCTTCTCTTCTCTTCTCTTCTCTTCTCTTCCTTCTCTCTTCTCTTCTCTTCTCTTCTCTTCTCTTCTCTTCTCTTCTCTTCTCTTCTCTTCTCTTCTCTCTTCTCTTCTCTTCTCTTCTCTTCTCTCCTCTTCTCTCCTCTCCTCTCCTCCTCCTTTCCTCTCCTCTCCTCTCCTCTCCTCTCCTCTCCTCTCCTCTCCTCTCCCTCTCCTCTCCTCTCCTCTCCTCTCCTCTCCTCTCCTCTCCTCTCCTCTCCTCTCCTCTCCTCTCCTCTCCTCTCCTCTCCTCTCCTCTCCTCTCCTCTCCTCTCCTCTCCTCTCCTCTCCTCTCCTCTCCTCTCCTCTCCTCTCCTCTCCTCTCCTCTCCTCTCCTCTCCTCTCCTCTCCTCTCCTCTCCTCTCCTCTCCTCTCCTCTCCTCTCCTCTCCTCTCCTCTCCTCTCCTCTCCTCTCCTCTCCTCTCCCCAAAAAAGTCCAAAGGAATTGGCTTTTCCTTCATGAAGAAACTGAGTCCCATCTGCTTTACTGCAACACAGGGGAGCTTCCTGCTCCTCCCCCAGTCCCTTGAGACTCTTCCCAAACCCCCACAAATAACTGAGATGCAGAGTTAACATTTTGCTGAGGTTTATTTCAAGTCAAGCTGTTCTATTTGAAGCCCCCCTCCCCTTTGGTGAGATATCTCAAATTGAGTTAGCTGAAATTTGTGTAGGACGTGATTGCATTCTCTGCTGATGTTGGGCATTCCCTGAATATCCACTTCCAATCAAGGAGATGGATTTTAGATTGCTTTTGACTCAACTTTTAATTTATTGTAAGCAATCAGCACTGAATTGTCCTGCAAACAACTTCCATCTGTGCTTTCACAGAAGACCAGGCACAGGCAGAATTGGCTTCAGCTTGTGTTGAATAAAGAATTGACGCATTGTAATGCTGAAACAAAGAAAAATAATCAAATGTTTTGAAAGGTTCATGTTTTTTCAAAGACTAAAATAAACTTCAGGGTCATGTCTCTGCCTTTCTCACAAACTACTATTTGCCCATGAATTAGTGGCCAAAATAGCTGAAAATGCCCACAAATTAGGGTTCTGTCCATGAAGAAAATGCTGCTTGTCCAGAAAAATTATAATTTAAAAATTAAAATCTGACTGAGGCATTTTTCACCTGGAAAATTCGACTGGAACTGAGTTAAGGCAGTAATTGAGCTGACACAAAGAGATTTTTTTTAAAGGGACACTGTTTAGCAAAGGTTTAATATCAAGTTTTCTGTTCAGTGGTGTAGAAAACAAACATTGCACAAGGAGCCCTAATGTGATAGGAAGTTACAGTTTCATTCAGGTTTTATTTCTTTTCCCATGATCCAGGAAATAACCACATGCTGTGATCTGAGAGAGAACAATGGGAAAAAAAGACTAAAGATTAAATACTCAGTGAATAGCAGAGAACAGAGCTGGGGCTTGTAAAATGGGAAATTTAGCCTAGAATGTGCAGCCTTTAAATGAAGGTGCTCACAATAACCTGGAGGATGGACTGAATTCAACTTTGTCTTTTACACACTTGAACTCCTTAAGAATCTGTCATGACTTGACTTACAAGTTCCAGATAAAAACTCCATGAATTCTGTCTAGAAATCAAATTGGTAATGGCCACAGAAAACACATTTTTCTCTCTTTAGGGCTTTGACACAAATGGTCACAGGGCACTGAGGTTACTGGGGGTTCCAGGCAGGAGCTGCCTTCCCCAGTATGAGCTCTTCATGTTGGAGCTCATTTCTCCCAAAAAAGGGACATCACGTCCTGATTTTTGGGAAAATGCTCCCAGACAACAAGCATGGAGCTGCTGATGGGCAGGAACGTGCTGTCCTGTGTCAGGGTCAGCTGGCAAGACCCCAACAGTGTGAAAGTCCTTTTTCCCTAGCCCAGCAACCAAAGGAAAGGTCTGCAAGGCGTGAAGCTGAGTTTTCAAGGTTATTTCTTCTTATCTAAAATATTTTCTCTCTGACCTGCCGAGGTCCACCTAGTACAGAAGGCATGGCAGTCTGCCCCAAGCCCTGGGCATCTCCCACATTATAAACTCAAAATTACCTGTACCATGTTTACAGTTCTCGTACCAATACCTAAAATCTGTGTTGGACAGTGTGTCCCTGTCCTAGACCAATAGAAAAGTGTCACCATCACATGGAGGACAAGAAGAAGGAAGAAAAGGCTAGGGCACACCCAGATTCCTCCATATTGTATCCCTGAATTACATTCTAAAAAAGCCCAAAATTTTACTTTTTCACCCTGTGTCAATTCCCTTATTACACTACTCGATCCCTTTTGGCTTGGAATTCCTCATATAAGGTTGGGAGCCTCTCCCACGGGCTAAAATGGAAGCCACAGGTGTTTTTGACTTTGTGCCAAGGTCCCTGAGCCCCCTGCCAGGGTCTCAAGACAGCCAGGGCAGCCAGAGGGATGTTCTGGACTCTTGACAGTCCTGCAGTGCAACTTTTGAGCAACCTCACATTTTTGGTGGATTTCTTTTCCCTTTCTGAAGAAAATACTAAACTGCAAGGGAGGAGTGTTTGCACTAACGAATGTTCTGTGTTCCCCAGAGTGCATCAGGGGATTTAATGATCAGGAACATCCAGCTGAAGCACAGTGGGAAGTACGTGTGCATGGTGAAGACAGAGGTGGACAGTGTGGCCTCTGCTGCCGACCTCATCGTGCGAGGTACATTCCATCCCAGCCCCAGGATCGTGTTTTCCACCTTTTCTTAAATTACAGGCTGTAGAAATAACTGATGGAGGAGGTTACAGAACCAATGCATGGTGTGAATGGGGTGATGAATGGCTGTGAGTTGAATTATGTCATTCTGACCTGCAGCTAGGGAGAATTACAGCTCACGTTTTGGGTGAAGCCTGATTTTTTTCCCAGAGAAACGAGGAGCTGGAGGTTGTAATAGTGACTTCACATCTTTTTTCACTGCCAGTCCTTCAGGTGACTGCCAAGAGGGAACTCACTGGCAGCTCTGAGGCAGCTGGGGTTGCTGCCTCGGCAGACTGAACTGCTGGGGACTCCAGAATCCTTCCTGTGAAATGGGCAATTCTGCCAGAGCCCAGGAGAGGCTTTGTCCTAGGCTTTAAAGCCTATAATGCAGGATTATTCCTTTTCATTCCGAGCTGGAATGCTCACAGTTGAGCCAGAACTGTGGCTTTCTTTGCTGGTGTTACAGCTACATTTTTTGCAAGGTAAAAACTCTGAACTAGAAAAGCACCTTATGTGATCAGCATTCACTCAATATATTTTAAAATATTTCAGATATTTTCTCATTGTTAATGCAGTGTTACTCATTTCAACCCCCTTTGCTGATGCAGGTGAGACAAAACCCAGCATTTTGGCCAGGAAATGCCCAGAATGAGGATTTTCCAGAAGGCAGCAGGAAGTTTGTCTGACTGAATTGCTGCTTGGGGTGCTGGTCAGATGTGCTGAAAAATTATTCCAGTGCCTTGTACAGTAAAGAAGTTGTAGGTAAAAAACTTCCAGACTACAGAGATGTGTCTGTAGATTAAAGAGGACATTTAGGACTAAAGGAAAAGACATTGGAAAGACAGAGAGATGTGCTGAACAAAGGTTCTTGTTAAAAAAAAGCAAAACATCTGTTCTGCCAATGAGAGTATTTCAGCTTGAAATTATCAGAGTTAAGCTTAGTGAACGTAAAACCATAATTACGAGTGTCCTGATTTTGGTCTGAATTGTTTTCCTCCTCCCTGAGGAAGAAAAAAAACGGGAATCCATCCTGCTGGAAGTGATTCCCAGGGCTCCACCAAACTCTGCCTGGTTTCCCATCCCATTCCAGGCTCTCCTGGGCCCCCTGTGCACGTGAAGGTGGACGAGATCACGGACACCACTGCCCAGATCTCCTGGCAGGAGGGCACGGACAACCACAGCCCCGTGACCACCTACACCATCCAGGCCAGGACTCCCTTCTCCGTGGGCTGGCAGCGAGCCACCACAGGTGAGCACAATTCCCAGCCCAGGCTCCGTGGGAATGGCTCTTGCACCCTGTTCCTGAGCTCCCTTTTCCCTTTTTCTTCCCCAGTTCCAGATGTGATCGACGGGAAAACCTTCACAAGCACAGTAGTGGATTTAAATCCTTGGGTTGAATATGAATTTCGTGTAGTTGCCAGTAACAAAATAGGAGGTGGAGAGCCTAGTTTGCCCTCAGAAAAAGTAAGAACTGAAGAGGCAGGTTAGTGGGTCCTTCTATTTGTTTTTAATTCAAGAATCTTGAATGTTAACAGAGAAAATGAGTGTTCATATCTTTGGCTCTTTGCAAACAAGCTTGGAATTGCCATTGGATATAAAAGCCTGAAGCAAGTTTGTTCATATGTTTCCATTTAGCTGTGGGACAGTTTGTGTTGCATTACTGAACACCACAGAAGCATAACATCTAAATCCATTTAAATCCATTTACTGTGGCAAAATCTGCCAGTTCAGGCAGTGCTGCAGAGTCCAAAGGTATTAATGGATGGAAAGAGGTTAATTTTGACAGGGATTTTTCATTCCTGGTGTTTGATCAGTGAAACCTTTCCATGTAACAAGCATGTGGCCCAGAAGAACCCATCAATTATAACCCCAGTTCACTTGGAATGAGGCTGTTTCCCAATTTATCTGCATAACATCCCTGGAAGTGTTCAAGGATGTGGAATTCAGAGCAACATGGTCTGAAGATGATCTTTGGGGTCTCTTCTGACCCAGGCCATTCTCTGAGTTAACTCTAGAAGAATGAAGCTTGTCTCCAGTTTTTGGAAGTTCCTAAGCACAGCAGCAGTGGTGTAATCTGTGAGCTGCTGAGGTTCTTCACAACTCAGAGGAGCCCCAGCCTGGCCCAGGAAGGATCAGAGTGGGTCAGGACTGGGGCTCTCCAGTACTTCCCACCCCAAAACCATTCCCCCTGATTGCAAAAGGAGTATGAGTATGGGTTAAACTCAGAGCATGAGGGTGATGTGGCGTGTTCTCCTGTCTCTACTCTGTGCTGACATCTCTGCATTTCCTTTCCACAGTTCCCGAAATTCCCCCGTCTGAGGTCAGCGGGGGAGGAGGCAGCAGATCTGAGCTGGTCATAACGTGGGATGTAAGTTTGCTGGGGAGAAGTTCTCTTCACAGAACTGCTTTTCTTTTCTTTCTGCTCTCTCTGAGTTTCCCTGGCTGCAGCAGCTTCTCCTCTGGGATGTGCACGTGCTCTGGGCCCTGTGTGATTTGGCCTTCGTTCTTGCTGTGTCCCTGGGCTGGATGGAAATCCCCAGGGAATTCAGTTTGGCTGGGATTTCTTCTGTTCTCAAACAAATGTTGATGCTAAAAAGGAGGCAGGAGGGCAGGGCAAGAGGGCTAAGCCAAAGAGTTGGGCTTTGCAGTGCAGATTTGCAGTTCTTGCTTTCCCACCATTAAATCTGGATGCACATGCTAACCATTTTCCATTTATGTTATGTATCCCTTTTTTAATGATTTAAAGAACTGTTAATATTCTGTTCCTAGCATTGACTACTCTGTGTGGTTATCTAATCATAGTGACATCAGAAGAAAGTTTCATCCACTCTATGAAGGTGGTATTGGATTCTCTAACAGCTGACCAAGCAATTATTCATTTTTTATGAACTGTGGCTTGATGAAAGAAAAGCTGTATTTACTGAAGAGCATCTTGCAGCAGAATACTTAGTGAAAACCAGAGATTATACCTGAAAGTTGTTCTGTTCTTGAAATGCAAGCCTTAAAACAGGTTGTAGGGAGCACATTTTGCTGTTCTGTAGCAGAGGTAATTGGCTGAGGGTTTGATGCCGAGTGCAGTGCCAGCACCTGCATCATGTCATCACGCCCCTGATGACATGCCATGACATTTCTTCCTGCCCAGCCTCCCCCGTGGCCTCACAGGTCCGTGTTGTTCTGTCCCAGCCCGTCCCTGAGGAGCTGCAGAACGGGGAGGGATTCGGGTACGTGGTGGCCTTCCGCCCCTCGGGCACCACGACGTGGATCCAGACCGTGGTGACCTCTCCTGACACGCCCAGATACGTCTTCAGGAACGAGAGCATCCTGCCCTTCTCGCCCTACGAGGTCAAAGTCGGGGTCTACAACAACAAGGGAGAGGGGCCCTTCAGCGCCGTGGCCACTGTGTTCTCAGCCGAGGAAGGTACAGCCTTGGGCTGCCCCAGAGTTAAAGGAATAAAGTGGGGATTTATTAAAAGGCCTTCAAAGGATGCACCTTGGGCAGTCAGTGCAGCCAGGGCTACACCCAAGATGGACCCTGAGTCAGGAGTTCTGACACTTTTATAAGTTCTGGTCCATTTCCATGTTGGGGTTCATTGCCCAATTCCAGCTCCAAGTGCTGCAGTCCCACCCTCCCAGGTTGCTCTCCTCCATTCCCTGCTGTTTGCACTCTTTGGGCTGAAGCTGCAGCGCTGTCCTTGGTTCTGGGGCTGGAAAAGGATTGTTCTGTGTGCCTGAGCTGTGAGGAGAGCTGCTGACACTTTATCTGGAGTTCAGAGTCACACCAGTGCAGTGCAGAGCCTGGGAAATATGAAAACTAAAACTGAAGGCATGAGTTCCAGCAGGGAACCCAGCAGAGGCTCGGGGAAGGGAGGTGGGTTGGGATGAGGGCAGGTTTCAGGTTTATTCCCACTGTCACCTCTCCCGTGTTGATTTCCCGACGCAGAGCCCAGCACGGCCCCCTCGGGAGTGTCTGCCACCAGCCTGTCCTCCTCGGCCATCCAGGTGTCCTGGACAGCCATCCCCTGGAAGATGAGCAATGGAAGGCTGCTGGGATATGAGGTGAGTCTGTGGACATAAAAATATTTCAATGGATCAACCCTATTCATTAAATAAAATCCACTCCTCTTTGTAAAGGGCCTTGGGCCAGAAGGGTCGTGCAGGCTGCAGCACAACCACAGAGATTCACCCCAGATCTTTCTCTTCCTGCCCCATCTACAGCCAGGAGAAGGATAATTTTTTCTATCTTTGTTAAAAAAAACCCACAGAATGAAGTTGTGTTTTGCTTCTTCTGCTGATAGATAGTCACGTGTCCGACAGAACTGCAAGCTAACATTTTTTCAGAATTGCATTTGCTTTCGAATAAACTTCTTTATAAGATACATTTTTCTGAGCTTGTTTCCTTCTTAATGAAGTAATGGTTTTCCTCTTGTCATTCTTTAGTTCAAGCAAGATCTAATATTTCAATTGTCTTTTTCCTGCAGTCACACTGAAAAGAGCAGCAAGCGTGAGAAGCAGATGGATAAGAGTATTTTTTTTTTTTTTGCACAGTAAACATCTTTCTGAAACTTTAATGTATTTCTACCTTTTTCAGCTGAAGTGGAAAAAAAAAATGCACTTAAAAAGTCGAGTACAACGCTGTGGGTGAACAGCCCCTTCCATGCAAGATTTAAATGGTTTGGTTTTTATCTCCTAGGTTAGGTACTGGAATAAAGGCCAAAAAGAAGAATCTTCAAACAGAGTAAAAGCAGCAGGGAATGAAACATCAATAAAAATTACGGGGTTGAGGAGCAACTTGGCTTATTACACAGCTGTGCGTGCCTACAACAGCGCTGGAGCAGGGCCCTTCAGTGCCACTGTCAATGCCACCACCAAAAAGCCACGTGAGTACCTCACTTGGGAGCGGGCAGAGGCATAAATGGTGTGGCAGCACTGTCTAGGTTTGGAAAGACAGGTGTCTGCTGGGGAAGGCAGGAGCCTCCTCTGAAATGGAAAAAAAAAAAAAAAAATGTAGACGCCCTCCCTCCGAATTGTTACAGATTTGAAATTAAGGCAGGGCTCTCAGGCAAAAATATGGGAGCAGGAATAACAGTTCTTTATTAGGGAAGAAAATAAAAAAATAAAATAAACAATGCAGTGAACTAAAACAACACTGACAGAGTCAGAATACAACCTGACACTCTGTTGGACAGGGTGCTGGCAGCAGTCCAATTGGGAATTATGGCTGCAGCCCTCCTGGAGTGTCAGGTGTGGTTCTGCTGGAGCAGGGATCCTGTAGAAAAGGCTGTAGCCTTCCTGCAGTGGAAGAGGCAGCTGTTCTCCTGGGAAATGCAGTGCAGGAAAAGCCGTGCTGGTGTTCCAGAAACTCAGATTATATCCAGGTAGGAATGCTTGGCTCCTCCCTGTGGGCAGAGCATCTCCCAGTGGGATGTTCCAGTTCTTATCAGTCCCACAGTGACATTCAATGGCCCATTATCAGCAGATGTCTCCCCTGAGAGAGGATTGGCTGTGGAAGAGTTAAGGAAAGCTGCCCACTTAACACAAGACAGCTGCCATACAGATGGCAAATGGAACACATCTTGCCTTTCAATCTGGGACAAGCACTTAGAGGGGAAAAAAAAAGCAGTGGAATTCCTGGGAATCACAGTCTGAGTGACCTAAATTTCCACGTAGTCACGTGAACCAAGCACAGAGCTTCCACGTTCTCCTTCAGCAGGGTGGCAAAACCCAACCGTGCCAGGGGAGCCCAAGGAAGATCTGTAATTTCTGCACTGAACCTTTGTTATGCTGCTAATGACTGGAAGAAATTGAGAAGAAAAATCTCCGTTATTCAGAAGGAAAAAAAAAAAAGAGACTTGTTGAATTTTTCAGCGCTCTATAACATATTTATAAGTTCTCTAGGGCATGGGTTTTGAAATGCAATGAACCTCATGGAGTTCATGCAAAGCAATCCTTCATGTCCACTGTTTCCCCTTGAACAAATTGCACAAGAGGCCACTCTGCTGCTGCTAAGGCAAAATTAAGCTGGAGAACAGATTGTCAAAGGCTGCACTAATTTTTCTACAAGTGGAAATATTTTTAGTTTGCTCCTCCGTGGTAATACAGCTCAGAATCAGGGTCATCAGTCTCGAAGTGTTTCTGTCAGAGGCACAAGAACATACAATTAAATCTGTCTGAAGGGTCAAATTCCCTGCAATAATCATTAACATCCCTCGAGCAGACAGAGTTGTAGCATTAATATTATGAAATAAGCTAGTTTATCAGAAATTATTCTATGCAGAAATGAGTGTCAGTCTGTCACTGAGGACTAAACCAACTCAGATTTGCCAGAGTTTAAATATATTATATGCACAATTACCATGAACTGGCTGATCTGAAGTGACTCACTGCCTGCAGCCTGGACAGGACATGGGAAAAGGATTTTTTTTCTAATTAATCATCTTTATGGCTGCTCACTAGAGGTGGTGCCAGGCTGGTCAGCTCAGGGATTTTCAGTCCATTTTTAGTGTGCCCCTTGCTTTTGGGGTGTGTGACTGAGAACTGGACAAGCCCCTGATCCCACTGCTGTGAGCAGGATCTGGATCAGGCCCTTGGGTAAGATGCTGCTGTTTGGAATCATTAAAAAGGAAAATTAATTGCATTATGTCCATGAGTCTTTCTGGTGAGTAAAGAGAGCAAAATCATGTAATGTCAGTCTGAAGATTTTGATAAATTAGTTGAATTGCTGAGAGAAATAATTCTCCATGCTACTGCAGTAAAAAAAAACACTGATTTTTCATTCAAATATGTAATTTTTAATCAATCCCAGTTTGTGATTTAATTTGAATATTTGTGATTGGTGTGGTTTTCACTGTGAAGGGTTTGCATTCCCCCACAGGACCTGCCAGGTACATCTCAGAAACTCTTTCCTATATTAAATACAAATAGTTCAGTTCTTCTGGCAATGGATTTCAAAATTGAAAGTGAGCCTTTGACAATTAAAATACCTTTGCTTTGAAATTTGAAATATGCATGTTTACAGCCCAGAATAATAAGTGGAGGTTTAAATACTGCTGTGTAAAATGCCAAATTAGTGGGGAAGACTTGCCTAAGTTATGACAATTCTTTCATATTTCGAAAGTCTTAAAATAAAACCCAGTGTTCTGTCCATCAGCTCTTAATTCTGAGAAATGCTCCTGCCTGAGAGCAGCTTCCAGCTCCTGAGCAGCTCAGAAATCCCTGCAGCTCCTTGGACGTGTCCTGACGTGACTTGATGGATCAGGACCTGCCACAAATGAAGTTCTGAACACCAGTGATTGCTGGAGATTTTGGTGTCTGCAGCAAATGGAGCTTCTGAATCCCGTAGACAGAGGCTTACAGTTTTTATAGATAATTACTCTTCATTTTTTTCCCACATGTCATCTTAATATTTTGTTGTGGATTTCAAGGATGACTCATTTCCTTTGAAATTCAGCTGTAATATCTCGGTGTGAAAACGATTCATAC
This sequence comes from Vidua macroura, assembly GCF_024509145.1. Classification (NCBI taxonomy): domain Eukaryota; kingdom Metazoa; phylum Chordata; class Aves; order Passeriformes; family Viduidae; genus Vidua; species Vidua macroura. Next base: position 3,296,019 of record NC_071583.1, read on the forward strand.
ATGCTGTAACACTTCATTCTCAGGAGTGAAACAATCTCCTCTTACATTTACAAGAAGTGGTTATTATTAGAACATCAGGTTAAATCTTCCTCAGTACACAGAACAAGACAAATAGTGGAAAAAAAAATAGCTGTGGGTGGTTGGTTGACTTTGAAATAATTTTTTTAAGACTCAGAGGGTTTTTTTTCTGTTTTTTGAGTATAATCAGGTAGGTTTTGATCTGACTGCTTATGGAAAGAAGGCAGGGAACTTCCTGTGCGAGAGAATTGAAAAGAGGAGGGGGAAGAAAAGAGGAAAAAACCCATAAGCACATGGATACAAGTGTTCAAAACCACTCTGAGTGCCTAAAGCTGGAACCACCAGTCTCAAAGCACAGCTCAGTCCACCTAAGCAGCAGTTGCCTCCACTAGGTGACAGCAACAGTAAATTGTTTTCCTTAACACATTTAGAAAAGATTTTAATCATTGATTCGTGTCACTGCAGGACCCATTTTCTGGGAAACCAACCTGAGATATTTGAGGAGGTTTGTACTTCCCTGAGAGCTTGGCAGCTCCAAGGTGCACAGAGGGGCAGAGCCCAAAGCATGCAGCTGCTTCACAAATAACAGGCTTGGGTTGCTAATGAACCAAAAATCCCTGCAGATTTCCGTGGCCAAAGCCCACTTTTGGCACAGGCTCACTTCAGAACCACAACTCGAGTTGGAAGAGCCAGCAGGCAAAAAAAACCTGCAAATATTTTCAATAACAAACCTCTTAAACTAAATCAACATAGTGAGTAAATTTGAATATTCACCGAGACTAAATTTGTCTAAAAATCTATTGTGAAGAATTCTCTTATTCTTGGCACTGTACTAAACCTAGAAATTATCTGTTACCATCATTAGAGTTTTGTTCTAATTAATCACCCATGTCCTAAGGCACATGCTTCTGTCTGGCTGTATTGAATGAAGGACCAGCAACAGATATTTCAACTTCAAAAACATCATTTATGTGCCATTCTGGCTTTTTCCTTCCTTCTGTTTTTCGCATTTAGCCTCTGAACCATAACGTGCACAGAGAGGAGCCTGCACTGGAGTTGGTTTTGCTTCCCAGGTGCAATGACAGCCAATTACCTGAGCTGGTGAATCGATCACCAATGCCAATTAAATTAAAGTCGTGCTTTTGTTGTGTGTTTGAAGCACCCAGCCAACCTCCAGGAAACGTGGTGTGGAATGTCACAGACTCCAGGGTTGTCCTGAGCTGGGAGGAGGTCAGAGCCATGGACAACGAGTCCGAGGTCACGGGGTACAAGGTCAGTGGGGACAGAGCTGGGAACAACCCAGAGCTGGTATTTCCTTGTCTGTCCATTTCTCGAGGTGGGGACTGAAGGCACTTGAGACAGTATTTCATGTTTGGACTCAGGTGTTTTTTATTTCTTATCTATGTTACAGCCTCACTACCGTGACTTCGGCAGCTTTTCATTAGCAAGGCACAAAATGGCTAACTAACTCTTGTTACAGGGTCTTTTAAAACTAAACTGTCCAATTAAGAAAGGACACCTAGATTATTTTCCCTTTTAACCCAATAACTGATCCCTCGAAGCCCGCAATGCAGACTTATCTGTCTAATCACAAAACATCACTCAAACCCATGGAGAGGAAGGAAGAAGAAGGTAAAGAAGAACAACCTGTCTCCACCCTAAAACCTCCATCTTCATACTTATTTCTATATTCTAAAATCCCAAACTCTGAGTTTTCCACCCTGTGATATTACACACTTCTAACCAACTCCACACCCGTAATCCCAGTGCTGTTAATCAATTTTAAAAGCCTGTTCCACGACCTCAGGTCAAATGCAGTGTTCTCTTGTAGGCCTGTGCCTTTAAGCACAGAAAGTTTCAAATTCTCAGCATCCAGGATTCCAACACTTGTCTGTTTGCATGTTCAATGCCACGCCTAAAACATTTCACTAGGGTCTCCTTTTTGGGGACTTTAAATGTTATTCTGACAGTGTCTCACCATTAATGTCCCCTAATCCCTTTTCCTGCCCGTGCTGGCATTGCTCAGCTCTTGGGATCCCACCCACACCCAGATCTGAGAACATTTAAACACTTACCACATCTATTAACTCTTACTTTAAATGTGTAACACTTACCCAAATGGATAAAACTTTGAAAGAAACCAAAACCATTTAGCCTGATGGGTGTAGCTTCCATTGCTGGCCAGGTGTATATACTATATTTCTTATATATTATCACATATATTAAACTGATCATTTTAAACCTTTCTCCTCTTACCTGCTGTGGGCCATGTTGATATCCCTGGTAGAAATTGCCCTGCTGCACCTGCTCTAAATCTGATCAGCACACAAATGTAGAAGTGTTTTAAAATGTCATGCAAAGTGTGTGTAAAAGAACATCTGAGGATGCTCCTGATAAGCTCTGTACAGCTGGATCCCACATGATATATTCCTGAAAAAAGATTTAAGCTGAAGATCTGATCACCCACCAAGTTGTATTGGCAAGAAGTACGTGTTTACAGCTTGTTCCAGTGTCCCACCACCCATTATTTCATATTACTCTAATAAAAATAATACATAATATGTATTAGCATCTGTTGTGCCATTTTAAATTAAATCTGGAATAAAAGGTGAAAAAATGTTCTAAAATTAATGAAAAATTCATTCTTTTCTTGAACGAAAAACATTCAAAAAAATGTTTTTGAACATTTCAAAATGTTCAAATCTTTGAACATTTTTGAGTCAGTGTTCAAAAGAGAACACCTGATTGATGTTCCCTTTTTCCCTTAAATACAATTCTGCCCTGGAATATTAACCAAAAATCAGATCTTTGCTTCCATCCCATCACTTCCACAAGCTGCAGCCTTGTTTGTTAGGGGCAGAGAAGGGGCAGGGCAGGTGCTGAGGGTGTGCTGTGTTGCAGGTTCTGTACAGGACCGGCAGCCAGAGCAGGGTGGAGGTGCTGACCACGGACACGACCACGGCCGAGCTGTGGCTGCAGCTCAAGGACGATTATTTCATCGAGGTCAGAGCCACCACGGAGGGGGGAGATGGCAGCAGCAGCGAGCAGATCCTCATCCCCAGACTAGCCAGTAGGTTGAACCACTTTCCTTTGTCCCAGCTTGTCTTTGCTTCCTTTGTTGATGGGGGGAAAAAAAAAACTAAAATTAATGCTTGGACGTTGTGTGGTAGTAAGGTGATAAAAAGGAAAGCAATTAAAGTCTTCGTGCCCTTATGCATGGCAAACTCCATTCTGCTGAAGTGGTAAATTGCCATGTAGATTCATGTTAAAAATGTTACTTTTTTTACTTTTTCTCCTTTTTTTTTTTCTTTTTTTTTAAAAACTATTACCTTGAAAGTGGACCACAGAATCATTAAGGTTGGAAAAGACCAGAAAGATCATTGAGTCCAACCTTTGACCAAACACCACCTTGTCAGCTAAACCAGAGCACTAAAACCATTCATGATCACAGCATCTCTGTAATTTTTAAATATTCACTGTATTTTTATACATCTCTACTGCTTCTAAGAAAAAAATTACAGTAATTTTTGCTTAGCATCTAGGAAGAGTAATAATGTGGCAGAGCACATACTTATGCTTTCATTTAATCCTGAATTCATTTTTTCCTTTGTCACAGGTATGGATGCAAGAGGTTCTGGGCAATCAGTCTTGAGTATCTTCAGTGTCTCCAGCTTCTTAGCAACAATATTTTCCTTGACCCTTAATTCTGTGTTGTGCTGATATATATTTGCATTTGCTGGGGGAAAAAAAAAAAAAGGTTACTAAAGTGCTTTTTTTTAAAAAAAACTGCAGTGGTTAATGCATGTTTTTTTCTTCTATCCTGACGTGTTTTTAAATTCTTTATATTTCACTGTAAGTTGAAGTAAAAATACCATGTAAAGTTTAGCAAATCCTTTAAAAAGGAATCTAAAATGCCTTAATACTTGAACCAAAGGAGTTTACATGTTACATACTTCAGATACAGTGTAAGAGAGAGGGGGAGGGATGGCGCTGTGAGGTTGGGGCTGTGATGGAGAATGAGAAACCCCATTTTTGCAGCACCCCTGAATTGTTCTGGGTGTGTTCTGCATTGCTAAAATAACTTTTGACATGGAAGAGATGAAGTCAGGGCTGTGGCTGTTACCAGCTGGAGGGTAACACGACCACCCCGTGGCTGCTCCCAAGGCAGTGCCATCACCCGGGAGCTGGGATCATTTTCCTGCTGCCCTTTGTGGGAGTTGCTCTAAATGGAAAGAAAATCCCAAAAGGAATCTCCAAAGAAATCCCATCTGGAGCAGGGCAAAGGCAGGGCCTCCACTGCTGCTCCTGAGAAATGATCTCCCAGCTGTGATTTGAGGATGTTTTTGTGCACCTCCTCAAACACCCAGCCTTCATCAGTAAATTCTGAAGTCCATCTCCCCACCTTACCTTTCCTAACCAGGTTCTTCCTCCAAAACCAAACTCTCCCACCTTGAGGGTGATTTTTGTGGCCTCCTGCCAGCGTTGCAGGAGCTGAAGTGCCCAGCTGGCAGCCCTGGTGAGCTGCAGGGGCACCTTGGCCTTAGGAAGAGGGACAGCCACCCCCTTCCTCCCTCCCTTGTGACCTGGTGCTCCCAGACCTGCAGCCCCAAATTCTCTTGCTCATTTCTCTGCCACACTGCACTGCAAACACCCTGAATTCAGACTTGCAGGCAGACCTCTCCTTCCTGCTGCTCTTGAGCCAGTTCTGAGCTGTTCCACCTGCTCTGGCTCTCAGCTGCGCCCCACTACTGTCACATGAGTCTGGGAAGTTCATGGCAATATTGGAATATTAAAAAAAAAATGATACAACAACACTTCAGACTTGCTGTTGAAGAGAAATCTGTGCTTTCTTTCATGGCAGTAAATTAAAGATACATTCAGCCTGGTCCATTTGACTTTCAGAGTTGTGGCTTCAGCCAAATCAGCCTTTTTAGACACCTTTTAGAGAGGTCACAGCATCCCTGTTCAGCACGTGTTCACATGACATAAAGCATCTCCTCTTAAAGACTGGGGTTTTTTTAATTTCACAATACTATCACAACACACACAACTACAAAGGGAGAACCAGGATTCATAAAATTATGGTAGCACTGTAGAAAAAAAAATTCCTTTATATGCATACAGCTGGCAAATGAGCTCCAGATGAGACAAAGTGCTGCTGAGGAAAGCAGGAGCTGTATATACTGTATATAGAAAGTTACAAATGAGTTAAAAACTAGTTGCTTTTCCATGTGGCTGACCAGTGTTGTTTTCAGACACTTGCAAACAGGGGGGTGGGTGGGACATGGAAATCCAGGTGTTCCTAGTGAGTAAATAGTTATATTTCATGCAACAAAGGGTGACTCTTGTTTCACAAAATTCTAGTCCAGGTTCCTGTACTGCCCATTTTTCATGCGCTTATATTGTATTACTACTTGATTTCTAGTTCTATATCTCCATGAGATACGTACCCAGTACCTTGTTTCATATTGAAAAGGTTGAAATTTATCCTTGAACTTCCAGTTGTGTGTGTATCCTATGGTTATCTGTATGCATTCTTTTCTATTGCTCTAATAAAATATTTATTACATTGAGGGATAATAGAACATCTCAGAGTGTTATTTCTTGTTCCTGTACATGTTTGCACACGTTGGGGGTTTAATACATCTAAAAACGGTTGTGCTCAAGCTTGTGAGCTCCTCCTCTGCCTAGGTTTACATCAGGATGGGCAGAAATCCACCTCCATTTCCCTGGCTTCATTTCCCATCTATCCAATCAGGCTGTTTCCTCTTCCCTAAAGTGAAAAAAAAAAACCACTGTAATTACACTGTAATTATACTATATATTATAATTATATATATATATATTATATATATATATATATATATGTATATATATATAAACATGATAGGAGGAATATATATTATAATATATATAATCATATATATGTTATATATAATATATATAACATATATAATTATATATTCTTTTTTTATAATAATTTATTCAGCATATCACTATTTAGCATTAAGTTGCAGGTCCTGTTTGCTGCTGCAGTTGCCTGTTCCTTACACCCTGCAGCTTCCCATAAAACCTGAGGTTTTCCAGCACTAAAACCTTTTTCTTGGGAACACAGGCACAGCACAACTAACTTTATTTTAAGTTTTTAAAGTGTGGATCCTACCTGCCTTACAGGGAGCTGATCCAGACACTGCAATAAGGGTTAATAATGATCCCAACAAATCACAAGTGTGTACTTACACACAGAGTAGAGTAATTTTTCTTGAGTAAATCAGGTTTTTCCTGTCAGATGGTTGTAGGTGGACACTCCTGCCTTGCTCTGCCTCCTCCAGTGTCCAGATTAGTCTTCCTTTAAACTGATCTCTTTCTTCCTCCTATCATGTTAATACAGCTCAGGGTTATTTGCAGTAATAGAAGTGTCTTGGTTCTCCAGTGAGTTGATGAAAAACAAGCTGGCATTGGGAAGGGGCAGGAGGAAAAGGTGGAGAGGCAGTAAGGGATAATCCTACCTCTTGCAGGCATTTCCTGAGCAGCTCCTGTGACCATCCCAAATTAGCAACTCAGTCCTGGGGTAAAAAAAAATAAAAAAATAAAATAAAATAATGAAAAATGTGACTAGAATTACTTATACAACAAGAACTGCAGGTGGTGGGGGGGAAGGTGGTTCTGCCATTCCATTGGACTTAGGCTTCCCCAAAATAACCAGCACTTTGTCACATCTAATATATGAAATCTCATAAGGAAGAATGGTAGGCTTCAGTCATAGTTTTAAAAATTGCATTATTTTCAATTCCCCATCCAACATCAGAGCTGTATTCTAAAGCCTGAATTTCTCAGAGGTACTTGGAGTGAGAATTTTTTTTAAAACCCAACTTTTCCTTTGAACAGTTCACTGTGGGATATGTTACAAACATGCAGGATTCGCTATGAATACAAAATGAGCTAAAAACTAATATCACTTCAGGCCAAAGAAATATTGGAGATCTCTATTTTCTACTTAATTTGCCTTTCAGTGGTGGCAGGCAGATGTGGGCAGTGCCTGTCAGGTTATATCTGTTATGTCTTAATAACAGGCAATAAAGCAAGCTGTCCAGCATGAGGGAGTGCATTCATCTGGCAGCTCTGTCTGAAATAAATAACAATGGAATATTGTGAAAACAAAATGAGTTTGTAAACAAGCCCTGGCTCTCTTAGGGGAAACAACCGCCTCGATTGTTTTATGCTAATGCTGTGAACTCCTGCAAATCAATAAAAAGGGATGTGTTCAGCAGAGACAGACCTGAGTGCACCTTCTGCTGCTTTATCAGGGCTGATGGATGGAAAGAGGCACTGGGAACCCGGGAGCTGCCAGGAATTGGGGATGTGGAGCGCCTTCAGCAGCTCTGGGGAGCAGCCTTGTCCTCTGGGAAAAGGGATTTCCTGGCAATCCCACAGGTCACAGCCTGGGGCTCTGAGGAGATGGGAGCAGCCCAGGAAGGAGGACAGAATGTCTCATTTTCCAGGCTGAACTCACAGAATTCACAGAATCCCCAGGCTGGAAGAGACCTTCAAGATCATTGAGTCCAACCCAGCCCTGACAACTCAACTGAACCCTGGCACCCAGTGCCACATCCAGGCTTTGTTAAACACACCCAGGGATGGTGACTCCACCACCTCCCCGGGCAGCCATTCCAGAACTTTATCACCCTTTCTGTAAAAAACTTTTTCCTGATACCCAACCAAATTTCCCTTGGTGCTGCTTGAGACTGTGTGCTCTGGTTCTGTCAGTTCCTGGAGACAGAGCCCAGCCCCACCTGAGCACAGCCACCTTTCAGTTGAGGTGTCGGGGCTGGGTTGGACTGGATGATGTTGAAGATCTCTTCCAACCTGGTCATTCTGTGAATTCTGTGAACTCCTGCTCAGCAGCCTCAGCAAGCTCTGTTTTGCACAGCTTTTAGAGCCTTACCTTTGGCTTGGAAGTGTTTCCCGAGGTGGCTGAGGGGGGGACACCCCATTGCCCCCCCTGGGGCACCCCCTCCAGGACAGTCCTGTGCCAGCTCTGCCACTCTCCCCTGCTGGCAGGTGGTGCCAGGGCAAGGGGACTGTCCCTAGGAGATGCCCTCAGAGGGCACCAGTGTGCTGTGCACGAGTATTTGCCACAAATACAGCCCACTGTCACTCTCAAATAACCCTGGCACCACTTTGGGCTCCATGTTTTCCTCTTGTGCCAGTGGCTGTGAGTGCCAGTCCTCTGTCCTGCCTCTCAGGTGCACCACAGAGCTGCCCCCCAGAAGTTTGGTGTTTCAATAGAGACTCTCACCTTTCCTTTGGTTGCTCTTGCAGAGCCTGAGCTGCCAGGCTGCAGCGTCTGCAGTGCCCTCGTTGGAATTCATACCCTGCTCTTCGCTTGCTGTGGGTTTGAACTCTGTTTTCAGACTTCACAGTTTGTGCATGAGAGTGTTTTAGTATTAGAATTTCACAGGACCTTCATGTGCATCCTTCCTTTGATTTTTCCATCCTTAAGGGTCAAGAAAACATGATAAACTCAACTTGGAATTAAATTTCTTTTCTTGAACTCTTCACTGATCTTTTTGAGGTCAAAAAGTGTCTTTGAAGCTCTTTTTTGTTTATTTTTTCAAATGCCCAAATATAGGAGACATGCCTGTAACCCCCATGCAGCATTACTGAGACGCTTTCTTCCCAATGTACCCGAGATTATTTTCTCACCCTTTAAGAGCATAATTAGTCCTGTGAGGTCTGGACCATGCCTGCTCTTTGTGCTGTGCTCTCCCTTCCTTCCCAGCCATTAATTCCCTTGGGGGGGAGAACATCAAGGCACTGGCAGAGGCTGAAAAAGGAAGAATCAAAAGCATCCCGTTAGGAGCCAGTGAAAGGATGCAACTTCAGGATGTTCATTAATCCAGGCTGTGACAATTTAAACTCAAAAACAGCTCCCAGGACAGTGGGACTGCCAAAATTATCCATCAGGAAAGAGAAACTTCTGGGGGAGTCCAGCTCCTTGCTGCTTGCTCAGCCCTGATCCTCCCAAATCCTGCACGCCTCGGGATGCAGAACTGCAGGAGGAGGGACAGGGATTTGCTCCATCATGAGCCGAGGCTGCAGGACTGGACTGCCCCAGCAGCACAGGGTGGGTTTGCATCCCCTTGGGCAAAGGTGGGACCTAAACCCAGCTGCCAAAACACGTGGCCATCGATGAAAATGCACCATAAAAGTGATTCCTTTGCACAAAAGCTCCAGAGGGGCTCCCTGCTTCCACAGCATCCTCCTGCTCAGGGACACGGGGCCCTGGGAGCCTCCTGATCCTGCAAAGTGAGGCAGGGACTTCCAGGAACACAAACTCTGAGGCAGCCCTGAAGCCTGGAGCCCCGGGGAGAGCTGCAGGTGGGTTTTGTTTGCTGTGACTGTTCCCCTGAGACTGGAGCACCCAAAGGCTCTCCCTGAGCCGATTCCTTCCCAAATTGGGCAGGAGAGGTGTCCATCGGGATCGCTGTCCCTGGGGGGATCTCTCTTTCGTGCTGGAACACAAGCAGCGATCTCTTACATCAGGTAAAAGCACAAAAAAAAGAGTCAGAGAAAGCAGGGGAAAGCCCTGGCTTTCCTGCCCCCGATGATACAAAGAATAAATCATTTTCCCAGCACCTGTAAAGGAGTCTGAAGAGGACGTGTGTTTAACAAGAATTTCCCTCATTAGCAATCCAAGGAGGGCCATGCTTAAGGCAGACAAATAATTTAATTTTTGTCACACTTCCTAACATTGCCACCAAACTGAGGCATTTACAGTCACCCTTGTCACAACACTAATTATCTGTTTGAATAGCAGAGCTCTCTGCTGATTGAATGAGTTCTGCAGTGAGAGCAGATCATTTCATCAGCAGCATCTGATCACCATTACTTTTTGGATATGGGATGTAAATAGACTATAATGACAAAAAATATGGCTTTGGTACCTTTTCAGCAGCTTCAGACGAGATGGGGCAGCTTCTGCCGCAGCCAAAAGCATCAGTTCATGGTCTGGAAAACAATGTCTTGGGGGTTTGTGTTACCTTGGAAACGTGAAAAATAAAGCACCATTAATTACCTATTTTCAAGCAAGCAGTGTATCCAGTGCTGAGGGCCTGATCCCAGGCTAATGAATCCCTCACCCCAATTTCTGCAGCCTTGGGCTGATCAATCAGCCCTGCTGAACCAGGGCAGGGCTGAGGCAAAGCTCTGCCAAGTTTTCCTGCTGGCTGTGATTCCAGAGTGTCACCAGGAGGCTCCAGGGCACTCCCAGGGCAGTGGTTCCTCTTGCCTTCACATCCATGACCTCAACAACATCTTCACCTGGTTGGTTTTTATAGTCAAGGCACTTTTTCTTCAAGGAGGTACCAGCAGCAGACCTGAGAAACGTCCAGAAAACAGATATGCAAACACTATATAAACCCCACTTATTTATTTATTTATTTATAATTTTATTTATTTATTAAATATAACAAAAATATTATAATAGATACTATATAATATATAGTATATAAAATATTAATTATATATATAATGTATATATATCTATATATATACAATGTGTGTATATATACGTGTATATATATATATATATATAATATTTTTTTATTTATTAATGCATTTATTTATATGCATTTTCTCCAGATAAAAACCATTCTGGTAGTCCTGGCCACTGGGGGTATTTATATATATATTATATATATATATATATATTAAATATAACAATAATATAATTATATATATTATATAATATATAGTATATAAAATATACATTTTATTTATTTATTTATTTATTTATTTATTTATATGCATATTCTCCATATAAAAACCATTCTGGTAGTCCTGGCCACTGGGACAAAAACATGAGTTCAGTCAGACCTTCTGCTGTCATTCTACCCAAAATGCTACTAAAATCTTTACTGTTACATCTTCTGTATAATAACAACTTTTAAGTGGAATTAAACATTTTTATCTACAGACTTCACGTGCTCTTTTTCCTCCCTTCAGCACTGCTTTGGTGCTAGTTTTGTAATTAGGAAATGTAACTCTATATGGTTACTTTGTGAAATAACTCTTGTAATAAATAACGCTGTGAAATCACTGAAACTGGAATCAGCCTCTTCTTGTAGGAGTTTGAAGTTGCCATAAAAGTTTCCTTTGGGAATGCTACACTTGCCCTGCCATCACAGCCCAAAGCAATCAGTGAAAAATTTAGGCAGTGAAAAAAGTATGGAAGGGTAAAAATAACTCCAATAATTCTGAGATCTTAGCCACAGCACAAGTCTGGGGCACAGCCACCTCCCTGGAAAAGCACCACTTTCATCTTCTATTACACTAAGCAAATGCTATTTTTATATTGGTCCCAGCTATTTTAAGCAAAAAATTTGCTTTAAAAAGGACACTGAAAGACAACCTTTTCCTTTGGTGAGCATCCACTTCTAAACGAGCTGTTTACAGCAGTAATTTGGAGTTTTCTTTTCTCTCTCCAGTTTCCCTCAGGACTAATGCCAGTGGCAATCTCTGTGAATGTTCTGACTCTTTCTGGAGGTTAAACTGGCTACAAGAAAGCCAGATCAAAAGGAAAGAGAAACTTTGTTTGGGAAGCACAAAAATATTTACATAACACAAGATAAGGCAGAACTCCTCATTTGTACCATGCAGACACGCTTGTAAAAAGCAGGTTAAAAATTGCCCATTTTAGTTCAGCTAAAGGGGAGGAGAAAAGGGATTTTATTGCTCGTGTAAGAGAAGAGAGACAAGGCTGGAAATCAGTTTGTGATGCAGCTAATTTAAAAGACCCAGGGTTTCCAGGGTTTCCTGCCTGGAGGAGAAGAATCTCTTGCAACTACTTTGATGCACAAGAGGAAAAGAGAATAAAGTTTCCCACCACAGACAATTGACTGGGAAATGGCAGCCAGAAACAACTGGATTGGAGCAGGCAGAGCTTGGAAAGGAAGACAAGAGCTTTGTTTCAACCTCCTCTGAGCTCCTCAGCTGCAACAACCAATTTTGGCAGCAGACTATTAATAGAACTCATGAGAGATAACACAGATTGAACTGGGTTTGGCCACTGCAGTAAAAAATTTTTTCCACAAGGTATTTCTTAAGAATTCATCTCTTTCTGGCCAGCTCTGGTAAACTCAGACAAAATGGGGAGTTCAAAACATTTACTGATATTTATTCTACCGAGTTCATCATCTCTCCTCTCTGATGTGCTGGAACCAAATCAAACCACAAACCTTTTGATACCAAACACCCACTTGTGCCTGCCCTGGGAGGAGCAGAGCTGTCCCTTCTGCACTTAATTAGCTGTCTTCTGGGAAGAAATGAGAAAGGCCATGCTTTAAATGAGACCCATTTGGGGAAGGCTTTCCTCAGAGGATGAGAGTTCTGTGATGTTTTGGAGCTATCAGAGACAGAGCCCATCTGTCCTGGGTGAGTGCTGCCAGAATTCAGGAGTGGTCCATGATGATTGTTGAGATGGAAAAGGTGACTGAGGGGCCAGAGTGCTGCCATGTGAGTGTGAACACCGTGGTGGAGCCTGAGAAAAGCCCAGCTGAGAGCCAGGCATTGCTCCCAGCACCTCCTTTTCCTCTGAGCAAGTCATTCCTGCTCGTGGAGTTCAAGAGAAGAGATTCCCTGCTTAACTGGAGTTTGTGCTAGAAAGTGTGGGACAGGGTCAGGCCCCTCCTCAAGGGCTTTTAACCAAATATCTCTTGATTTTCTTGGTGCCTCATGGATCAGAATTCTCCCTTACACCTGGGCAGCATGAACACCCAGCTGCATATTTGGGATGAGAGCCCAGATTTTAGAGACCATGATTTGATTTCTAGGCCTGGATCATCTGCTGATGGGCTCCCTTACATACAGCCACAACTTCAAGACTGAATTGCTGAAAATCAGGTTTAAATCTCATTTCTATGAGGTTTAAATTAACTTTCAATATTCCACATGCTCTTTTCTCCAGTCCCAGCCCAGCTGAGGGGCAGCCACACCTGAGTCCTGCCATTCCCAAAGCAGCTCCTGACCCACTGCTCTTGCTGGGGCAGCACAGGGCTGGGACCAGCTCCCAAGGAGAGCAATTGCTGATGGAATTCATGATGTCTCCTGTGGCCAAAATAACCAGACAAGCTTATAAATTTAAGCAGACACTATGAGGGACAATATGCTTAAAATGTTGGATTATATGGTAGTGGCATAGAATGGGAAAAAATTGAAATTAGAAGAGAATAAAAAGAGAATTAGAGAAACATGGAACATTTTGTCCATTTCACCTGTCAATAACGCCTCATGTGTTGCTTTAAGGATTCAAGAAAGGTTCAAGGAAGATATTTGAAGTGCCAAGAAAACATTATTTGTTGGTGAGTCCCACCTGCCCAGCAGCTGCTGTACATGGGCTTGAAGGGCATTTTTCAGTGGTGATAAGGAAAAAGGCATTTGAACAGAGAACCACAGAATCATTTAGGGTAGAAAAGCCTTTTAAGATCATCAAGTCCAACCATTAACCCAGCACTGCCAAGGTTACCACTAAACCACCTCCCCAAGGCACCACATCTACACCTCTGTTAAATCCCTCCAGGGTTGGTGACCCCACCGCTGCCCTGGGCAGCCTGTTCCAAGGCTTAACAACCCTTTCAGGGAAGAAATTCTTCGTAATATCCAATCTAAAGCTCCCCTGGCACAACTTGAGGCCATTTTCCCTCTCTTATGGCTCGTTACCTGGGACAAGAGATATCTATTTCCCTCTCTGTGTAGAACATTGAATTTTGTGAGCACGGGAACTCGGACACAGAGATGTTCAAATGATCAAAGGGCTCTGGAACATCACTGCTCCAGAGGGAAAACCTTCTCCTGCACACCTATGGCAGGACAGGACTCCTGGCTCACAAATTCAGGACTTCTTCACTTAAACACGAGGACAAATATATAAAACACACACCCAGAAACCTGAGGGAGCGAGGGGCTGGTTTCTCCACACGCCAGCAGCACAGATGCTGCTGATTGCCAGGCTGCAGATGGACACTGCATTTAGAAATAAAATTGTAAGTCACTGGTTGTTGGGTTTTTTACCGCATCAGTCAGGTTTTGTGTCTGTGGGAAACTTTTCCTCAGAGAGGCTCTTTTCACAGACACAGCAGGGATGGAGGTAACAGCATGAAATGAGAGAGCTTGAAAAGCAGCGGCGTGCTGCAGGAAGCCCAGCATTTGCATGTTAAGCTACATCTACTCCCTGAACGCTCAGGCACATGAAAGCAAGCCTGGATTTTTGGTTAGCAGCAGATCTGTTCGCTGCAGCCTGAATTTAAAGGTCAGGGATGTTCAGAGCTGGGGTTTTTTTGCACTTAGCTGGAGCAGAGTTCCACGGCTCTCCTCGGGAGGAGGCACCGTGCCGGGACAGCAGGGCACGGTCCTGTCTGCAGCACAGTGCCTTGACATCAGTCCCTGTGTCCCAGTGCCAGTGGCCCTGATTCACTGGGATGTTGTAGGAGAGACATTTCTCTGATACCAGTGACCTTAACAAGAGCTTTTCAGCGCTTGTCAGGCTCTGACAGCTGAATCCTTTTAGGCACGTAAATGCCGTGTGAGTGGAAAGCAGCCGAACAAAACCTTTTTCCTAAAAACACAGCCCTGAGGGAAGTATGAGACATTCAAACTCAATTCAAACCTGTCTCATCTTCAGAAATTAAGCTGATTTTTGACCAGGCTGAAGCTTTCTTACCTGACATGGCAATTCTGCCCTTTGGCTTTTCCCCACGTGGCTGGAGGGGCTGACAGGGCTGGCACCAGGGCTGGGGCACGGATGCTCAGCTCTGCCTCCCGCTGCTCCTCATCCTCCTGTGACACCCTGATGAAGAGCCAGGCATGGCAAGGTTGTCATCCACACCCTCGAGCTCCCCAGGATGCTGTTTCCTGCCTTGCTTTGGCATCCAGGAGCAAGAGATAAAGCATAAAATGATGACCCTTGTCATCGCCTTCCAAACGAGCAGCTCTGATGTGGCTGCGTGTTTGAATAGTCATGGCAGGGGCAGACACACATGCTGGATTTACTGAGATAAATGTTGGTCTCAGCTGTTGAATTCCTGGTGCTGATGAAGGCTGCAGAAACATTGTGTGTATGCAGAGTGGATAAGAGATGAGGGCTTGCTGTTGCCGCCAATAGATAAAGGACTTGAGTGACTGCTGCTCTGTTTGGGTTTGTGATTAGATTGATATGGCTCATGTCTCAGAATGCTGCTGATACAGGTGGGCAGTTAAACAGCAATACAAGCCAAGATCCTTGGATTCACCTGAAATGCACTGGGGAGCTGGTAGGGCAGGGCCCCTGCAGGGACTGATCTGACCCCAGAAAGCAGTGCATACCCTCCAGAGGGTTTTTATTTCAGCTCTTCTGGACTGTCCATTCATCTCATGCTGGTGAGGTGGCACATGGTTCCATCTCCTCTGGAGAGGGGACACAACTTCTGAGGCCACAAGGGAAGGAGAGGTGGGCACAGACTTGTCTCACAAACGCCCAGGCAGTGACACCCCAGCACTGGGAGTGGTGGCAAAACCCCCTCAGATTTCCCAGCACGGCAGCTGCACACAGTGGAATTTAAAAGGCCTCTTTCAAGTTTCCTCCCTTGAAAAACGGTAGTGAGCTGATTTCCCCCAGAACGGAAGGGAAGCACCAGCCCCAGCAGCATCACTTGAAAGATGAGCTTGGGTTTCTCAGGAACCCTCGAGGTCCCTGCTCAGCGCTTCACTGGCGGGCGAGCTCGGCTCTGACAGCCGCGGCTCCCGGCTGCCACCCGTGCCACCCAGGGCACTGGGGACAGGCAGCTGGCGTCACCGAGCCACCAGGCTGGCTCAGCAAGGCAGAGCAGCCACCTGGGGCTCTGCCAGACTCGGTTTCTGGCCTCCCAGGTCCCTTGCATGAGCGCGTTTGTTCTTTGCTCTGCTGCCTCCACAAGCACTGCTGGTGCTGAGAGCATCACTTATCCCAGCGAGGAGCATGACAAAAATTGCTGGGGCTTTGTCCTGGGATTTTTAGTTGCTTGCTGAATCCAAATAAGTCCCCTGTCTTATTTTTGGAGTAAGTTTTTTGTTACTTTCTGCCTGTAAACCTCCCATCCAAGGGCAGCACCTTCCATTATTGCAGTCCCTGGGACATCCCTTCAGGACAACCAGTACTGGACACTGTGAAATCTCAGGGATTTTCTCTGCCACCAGCCCCAAATCACCTTGAGAAATTCCATGTGTCTGCCTCCCAGAGTGCCACTGCAGCAGGTGTAAATGTGTACATCTGCCACATAGCCTGGACATGCCCTGCTGAAAAGGGAGGAAGAGGAAAGGAGATTCTCCTTTTCTCTCTTTGCCTTCAACAAATCCACAGCTGATTATGGCACCTGATGCCACTTGCATTCACCACTTACCTGATCCTTTTATCTTTTCCTCTTCTGGGACTCTAATCCTACCAAGGACAGCTGAACTCCCCAGAGTTCTTCTCCTCTTCAGCTCTGTCCTGTCTATGGGGGTTGCATTAAGTTACCCAAATTTTACTGCTGCATTCAGGGTTCAGAGCAGAAGTTACACAAAGCAGCAGCACCTCTGCAAGGAAGAACTGATCCCTCAGAGGGATGAGATCAGTTGTAGCTCTCAATGACCACCTGAAATGGGGTTCTATGAAATCGCAGGTAGTTACCAAAAATTTCAAAATACAGAAAATAAGCCTGACATACCTATGAGCGAAAATATTGCTGGTTACGTTTAAATGCATTATCCCCTGAAAAATGTGGTCATACTCCATTTAAACATGTGGCTGTCTCAGGATTTAGTGCATCCACTGAAAATTTTCATTGCAAAGATAAAAAAAATGTAAAGGCTTTGAATGAGAGTTGCTCACCTGTAGCACCCTCATTTGGGCTGTGCTCAGATCTCAGGCACCAACAGCTCCACATCCTCCAACACCTGAACGTGAAGTCAGGGAAGGTTTCCTTTGGGAAGAGCTGAGAGAAACAAGCTGAATCACAGGTACAGCTGAGTTAGGAACTCCACTTGATTTTGGGCACATTTGTAATTCATGTTTAGAATTCAATTATTTACATAATTGACAGAAATGTGAAAGCAAATGAGATGACAGAGTGAAAATATTTGTGGTTTCTTATGGCAGTAAAAGACAACTTCAAAACAGCTTTAAAAAGGAAGGCCAGCATTATTTCCAGATTGAGAGCTTTTAATGGTCTCCAAAACACACACTCACAACTAAATCAATGGTAAGTGAATGTTGGAGGCACAATACAGAACATTCTGGTCTAACAGACAAGCAGGAACAGAGTCTGAACTGGAAATTCTTGTCCTGAATGTGGTGACATTGCCTTTGGGTGGTCACAAGGAAGTCAGAAAATGTACCTGACTCCTTTCCCAACACCTGCCACGGGCAGTAGAGATCCCAGCCCACACAAAGGGCCCTTCAATGACCATCCACGGGATCCTTTTCTTACACATATATGGAGCAGGGCAAACAAAAGACACAACTGGAGGCTGATGTGTGCTCTGTTCCATGATTCAGTGTTACCTCAGTCCTCCCACCACGCCTGCTCTGGTGAATGGAGGAGCACGTGGGGCTCAAAATTACCAAGCAGGTGTTTAAAAGATATCTGTAAGCAGTTCTGCTATAGTCTAATTAGAGCTCTAATACAGATTACAGTGCACAGTCATCATTATTTCCTCTTCATTAGCTGCTGAAATATAATGCATCTTAAAAAAAAACCCTAACCCATTTTCCTTTTTTTTTTAATTTAAAAAAACCCCAAGAGCCTGTTTCTTCCATTACCATAACAAAGGCAATAGGAATATGATTAATGCATCCATCCAGCCTATGTGCACTGTACATTAAAGGAACCACCTCAGCCTAACGTGAGCTCCCACACTCTAAAACACACTTGGTAACATTCACACTTGCACCAAAGGAAATGTTTGGAAAGGAAACAACAGAAGAATGAATCTCTTCTCCTGAAAATGCAGAATATTATTCTTTGCAAAGAGGGAGGCCACAAGCCCAGCAGAATGCACCCAAATTATTCAAGGCGTGGTCTGAGAGGGACAGGAGATCTCTGTGCAATCAGTGCCAGCTCTGCACAGTTTGGGGTATTTTGGTGGTGATGGCTGTCTCTGCCCCAGCAGGCAGCTGCAGGGTGCAGAAATTGCTGAAATGTGGCCATTGCTGCCAGCTCCTCAGAGGGACTCTGCAAGAGCTGCAGGACTGCAGGATCCAGGCCAGTCCCACACATCCCAACCTCAGCCCTGGCAACACAGACACAGCTCAGGAGCTGCTCTGCCCAAAGCCCTCAGGAGCACCTCCTGCCTTTGGACATTCCTCATACAGATCCCCACTGGGATCACCTGTGCCAAGGAAAAGGTCTTCTCCAAGCCTGTGGGCCAGGATTTCTTCAGTGGTGCAGCAGATTTGGTTGTTCCAGTCAGACAGCTGGGGCACAGCACACTCCCTGCAGAGCCTTTGGGATAATCTGGGGGATTGGGTGGTAGATCAGGGACCCCACTCCTTTCCTCCATGCCTGTGCACACTGGACACCCTCACGAGTCACCACAGCATCCCTAAGACAAGACATCCCCTTTTATTTAATTTAATTAAATTTAATTCTCCATCAAAGGTTGGAAGTCGGGATGAACTCACCAGAGGGCACAGCAGCTGAGGAAGGAACATTTTTCTGCCTGCTTGGCCTCTGACAGCAGCCCTTTAATTACAGCAAGTTTTCAGCAAATCCCTGATCATGCCCAATCCCCCAAAGTCAACTTGAAGCTTCTCTGCAGCTCCACTCTTCACCTCCTGTGACAGAGCAGTGACAGATGTTCCCAAACTGATCCCTTCTGAAACATCACACCATGCCTATAATGAGGCTTTACTGCAACAACAGATTTTACTCTTCCTCTAGAGATGTACAGAAATCTGGCCAATTTTTAGACTAATTCAAGCTCTGGGGAGCAAGAAAACACCAAAGTTGATGCTGATGATGAAGCTGGTGAAGCAGCAGAGACGTCAGTGCTGTGGGGCAGTGCCTTCTGAGCTGCTCTGCTCCCAGCAGCCAGGCAGGTGGGGACTTGCACCTTGAGCTAAAAGGAGTGAATTCATACCCAGCTGAGGCTCAGGGGTATTTCACCTGTGCCTTGGCACTGTGGTGCCACAGAGCCTGGTCCCTGTCAACACCGTCAATCAGCTGGAAACAGCCCCAGGATTTTCTAGGGATGTTTCTGGCCCTGGGCTTCCAAAAGCCCCCAGAACAAAAACCAACACCCCCGCTGACAGATGCCAGGGCAGGGAAAGTTTCATTTGCCTTCACTTTAAAGACAGGGGAGCAGCAGCAAATAGGTTAAACAATTTAGCCCAGGTTGCTCAATAAATGCTTTGCAGAGCCTGGGTTGGGATCTGGAGATCTTGTCTCCCGTTATCGACTTGATTTAACATTGCTGGAAACAATTACCTTAATTATTTTGTTTTGTTGTTCCAAAGAGCTGAGCATAGGAAATAGTCCAAAGCCCTGTGCAATGCTGAAAAGAAAGCTTGATGAGATTTTGTTTCTTTTGCTGAGAATACAAAGAGCAAAAGGTTGAAAGTAGATGGGCCACTGAGTTCCCCTGGTTTGCTTTTACAGGTTGTATTCCTTATTTTCATTATTAATCAAAACCACTCTGAAGTTTCCTAAGGAAAAGGGTAATGGTGTCAAGAAAATTTAACATGTGCTCGAGATGAATTCAATGCAGCTCTATTACCTGTAGGTCAGCTTATTTTTTCTTTTAGAGACAAGTTTACATCTCAGCTTAGGGAAACTATTGAACCACGCACAACAGGAGCTCTGTGCTGCTCCTGGAGCCCCGTTGAAGGAGCTGAGGAGCACAGGAGTTTGATAATGTTTTAATGCAGCACAGACATAGCATTTGATTTATGTATTGATCGCTCTGTACACAATTAGTAGAGTAAGTGCAAGTTTACAGCTGGTGCAGCTCCTTCCTCTTGTTTTTGGAGTGAATAAAACTGACTGAAGCTGAAGTGAGGGGAAGCAATCGTGTTCCCTGACCTCAGCAGTGACATCGAGCAGCAGTCATGAAGCACAAAGGTTTTTTAAAGCCATGCAGACGTTCAGCCCCTTGGAGTTATGCTGACTGCTCTCTCAATTGTGATTTAAAATTATTTTAAATAGATGCTTTGAAAACCATGATTTTATTATTTTTTTTTTTAATTGAGATTAACCTCCAGCTTTAAAAAGCCAGAGGAAGAGAACTACTTGCTGAATTTCAGTTCCAGGCACTTTTATATTTGACAGGTAAAAATTGCAAAAAATATTTCATGCATTTAAAGGCTTTTCTTCCTCTTGTTCAGATATTTTTATTGTATTCTAATTGCTGATTACTCAACAGACAGAGGTAAATGTCTTTCACCCCAGAGACCTTTGAAGATGTTATTTTGACACGTCCACACAGACCAACACCCACTCAGCACATCAGGATGAAACTGCAAAATCAATTAATTCAACAGCTATTTCTGCAGCCTGAAGTGTAATTACCCATGAAATGTTGATGGCTTTCAGGATAGCAGAAATTCATCATTTATGCTTAACCTGGCTTGTTTTCCCCTCCCTCCATCCCAGAAGCAGTGCTTGGATGTTCTGGGAGAAGTGATGGATGCAGGAGAGTTGGGTCTCACACACTCTGGACCAATTCAAGCCATTTTACCCCTGAGCAAGGTGAGGTGGAGCACGGGCAGCTCTTCCAAACCCCAACTGAACCAACCCCCAGCTCCCTCCCAGTCAAACACTTGGGCAAAGCCTTCTCCTTCCCCCTCTCCCACCTTTCCTCTGCTTCTCCTCCCGCTGCTGGAGGCTGTTGCTGTGGATGAGGAGTTTCCTGATTGCCCTGCAGGTCTGCAGGAGCCCTCTCCTGCCTCGATGAACACATGCTTGCCCAGCAGCAGCTCCACCACAGCCACTTCCCACCTGCAGCACTTCAAGGGCACGCCCTGGGATGAGGCTTTCAAAAATCCTCCACACCCCCTGCACGGAGCTGCAGCAAGGAGTTGGCTCCAGTTATGGATGCTGGATATTAACAACAACTCTAAACACAATAATTAATTCATTTATCTCCAACTTACAGTAGCCTTTGTGTAGAAAAGTGTTTTACGGCTGAATAATTTTAATTTTTTTTTAGCTCTATGTAAAACAGGCATCATCAGTATAATCCTTAGAATCTAATAATGATTCCATCAGTGTAAAATCATTATCCTTAGGCAAGAAGGAAACCAATTCAATTATGATGTCGGTTGAAAAATCGAGGGTGAAAAGTTGTAGTACATATTAAACTTGAGGCTGGAAAAGTTGTAGTACATATTAAAATGGTTACTACAAAATTTGTGCATCCAGGCTAACAAATGCTAATATGTTCTTTTGTTACCTTCTAATTTATATGATTCATGTAAGCCTGCAGCAAGAGAAACTTGTTTTAAAATTCATCTACATTAAAAAATAGCAATGCAATGAATTGTAAAGTTATTAGCATTCATGTCTAGTTGTGTTATTAAGCTGTACACATCAAATCGGGTACTACAAGTACAGAAGTGTCATAATGAAGTAGAACAGCATTTAATCAGAAGAATTTCTAAAGGTCATCAGAGCATCATATAAATTCATCCATGCATGACAGCACTATGAAATAAATAACTGCAAGAATACTGTAAGAATAAACTTCATTCTGGGAGCTTTGTTTCCAATAGTAGAAGAATTAGCAGAATTTCATGCTAAGAGAACAGCTAGCCAAAAATACTGAGTTCTGGAGCTTTAATTAATGAAAGACTAATAAGAGGCAGATAAGGAGTTTTCCACAAGGGAGCTAACGAGGTGTGCTCCCTGATAGTTTCCTACCACAGCAGATCTCAGACGTCTCCCTACAACTCAGAGCAAGGGCTCAGCTCTGTTTTTCCTTCCTCATTAGCCAGATGAGCCCTAAATGATTCCCTTTCAATAACCAACGATTTGTTAATATTCTTGCACTCATAACAACACTTTAAGTGCTTTAGGATGTCTATCATAGGCCTGACAGCCGGCAGCTCCAAGCACTGGAGGTATTTTGATGCTTCATGGCAATGCAGTGACTGGGATGCTCCAGCATGGTCAAAGCAGATGCTGTGGTAGCCCAAGGCCAGGCTCAGGTACCTGACATCATGTTGAGGTGCAGCTTGATCTGCACAAAACCTAACTGATTTCACAGGGAACCTTCCCAGAACAAAGCTCATTTGTCAGGGATGAAAGCACGGGGCTCTGGCTGGCATTCCCACAGTCCGGGAGGGGATTCCATGCTGGGGCACACAGGTGTGATGAGCCAGGCTAAATCACTAATTCATCAAAGGCTGTTTCTCAGGCCCTGCGTGGATCAGTGGCTCTCACCTCATCAGGTGGCCTGGCAGAAAAAGGAGCCCTGTGTTTCCAGCTGCCCCCAGCCCTGGGCACTGCTGGTGCCGGAGGGACACGTGGGATGAGGAACTTCCCTTCTTGGAGTGGCCACTGCTGGGCAGGACCTGCACAGGGAACCCCATCCTTTATTCTCTTTGAACAGGATCCCTGGTACGTTTTAAAGATAAGGATTGGGGGTTTTGTAATTTGAGTTCTGTGTTAGGATTCAAGCAAACCCTGTTGCTCCTGCTGCAGTATCTGTGCTGCCAGGAGAGAAAGCAGATAAAACAGTTTTCCACCTCCATGGATTTCAGCTGGACAAAGCCCCAAGCACTGAGCAGCCCTTCAAATGGATGTCTCAGCTTTCTCAGCCTAATTGCAAGTGGGAATTTCTCACAAAGCAGCCACTCCTCTCCTGCCGGTCCTCTGAGTTCCTGTGCGTGCCTGAATGTGTGTTGGTCCTTCCCCTCTGGAAGGAGAACTACAGCCATGGAGGACTCCTGGAATTTGGCATTGGAGCAGAGAAAAAAAAAAAAATACAGATACTATATATTTGTACAGTGACAAACCAGCTGGATTATCTGTGTGATTTTGTGCAGCACCAAGAGGAAAAAAGAACATGCTTTTGTACGTGTCAGACTAATTTGGAGAATCTGCCACTGTCCCTGCAGAGAAATGCTCGTTTGTTCCTCAATTCACACAGAATGAGCTTGTTCAGCACTCTCTCCTCTCCTCTCCTCTCCTCTCCTCTCCTCTCCTCTCCTCTCCTCTCCTCTCCTCTCCTCTCCTCTCCTCTCCTCTCCTCTCCTCTCCTCTCCTCTCCTCTCCTCTCCTCTCCTCTCCTCTCCTCTCCTCTCCTCTCCTCTCCTCTCCTCTCCTCTCCTCTCCTCTCCTCTCCTCTCCTCTCCTCTCCTCTCCTCTCCTCTCCTCTCCTCTCCTCTCCTCTCCTCTCCTCTCTCCTCTCCAGTGCCTGTGCTGGTGTCCTCTGAACCTACAGCCTCAGATTTGAATTCCCTTCACCAGAGCAGCTCCTCCTCTGGGGACCAATACCAAAATCTCAGACACTGGGTCATAACCTGCTAAGGCAGGGCATGCCTCCATTGCACACACAGAGTGTGTCTCACATTACCATTTTCCATCTCCTTATTTCATATGCCCCGTCAAGAGAATAATTTCTTTTCTCTTTTATTTTTTTTTAATTCTAGCACATTACTGCAAAAAGCAACAGACAACTCCAGAGGCTGAGCACAGGCTCATGCATCATTTTCATATCTTTTTTTAATTAATTAATGTCTGCGCTGAATGAAAGAATTTATAACCACACTCAGGTTTCCCAAGAAATCATCCTAGCAGCATGTTTACTGAATCAGCAGGAAAAACAAATAAACAAAATCAAATCAGAAAAGAAAAGCAGTATCTAAATGAAAGCCAGAGGAGCTGAGAAGAACCATGAGATTATAATCTTAAATTAAAACCACAGTGAGGGCAATATAAAAGATATTCTAATCACTACATCCAATTAAATGAAGTAAATCACTAAAGCATGTTAAGTGCCTTAACTATTATAATAATTAAGAATCAAACAGAAATCAAGCATCTCTCAAAGACTGATGATACACATTAGTGCACAGGGAATGCTGGTTCCCATTTGAATGCAGAGGCAGAGCAGAAAACATTTCCTGGTGCCTCAGGCCAGTGAGGGTGAGAGGGTGGGGGTCCAGTGTGGAAACTCCCAGTGGGAGAAGGGGTGTTCCAGAGTGTCCCCGAGGTGAACAGCATCCTGGTCAGGAGCAGGATCCAGCCCTCCTCCCTCAGGAGACGAGCCAACAGGAATCTGATGAGAACTCCCACGAAAACCATTATACTGAGGCTCCAGGCTGTGGGCAAGCAGAGCTTTGTACGTTTTGGTGTCTCCCTGTTGGCAGCTCCAAAGCACAAGCCAGAACCAGAGAATCTCAGAATGGTTTGGGTTGGGAAGGAACTTTAATGGCCATTGAGTGCAACCCCCACACCATGGGCAGGGACAGCTTCAACCAGATCAGGTTGTGCTGTCCAACCTCATCTTCCAGGGATGGGGCATCCACCACCATTCTGGGAAACTGTTCTGGTGCCTCACAACCCTCACTGTAAAACAATTTCTCGGGGTCTGTGTGTTGGGATGACCCCAAGAGTGTAAAAGTCCTTGTTCTCCCAGCCCGTGCAGCCAAAGAAGGAGTCTGGAATGGGCAGGGTCAGCTTCTCAAGGTTGTTTATTTTCCCTTCTCTAGAACATTCTCTCTCTGCCCTGCTGAGCTCTGTCCAGCAGCTCGGCCATGGCATTCTGTCTGCCCTCAGGGCAGTGTTCACATTTTATACCAAAAACTCCGTGTGCCATGGTTACAATAACGTGCCAATGTCTGTCATTGATGTTGGACAGTGTGTCTGTGCCTTAAACCAACAGAAAAGTGTCACCAGCACAGCGAGACATGGAGGACAAGGAGAAGGAGAAGAAGGTCAGGACACACCCAAATCCCTCCATCTTGTCCCCTGAACCCCATTCTAAAAAAGCCCCAAAATTCTACTTTTCCACCCTGTGTTAATTCAGCTACCACACTGCTCAAACCCTTGTGGTTTGTAATTCCTCATACAGAGTTGGCAGCTTTTTCCATGGGCTAAAATGGAAGCCACAGGTGCTTTTGACTTTGTGCCAAGGTCTCCGAGCCCCCTGCCAGGGTCTGGAGCCAGCCAGGGCAGCCAGAGGGGTGTGCTGGACTCCAACAACAATTCTCCCTTAAACCCAGTTTAAATCTACCCTCTTTTAATTTAAAACCGTTAACCTTGTCCTGTTGTCAGTGGTCCCTGCAATGCAGAACAACACCCTGTGGCTCAGGGATGGCACCACCAAACCCTGCCAGGAAAATGTGAATTATTATCCAAATCCACCCAGCACACATTCCACATCCTCAGCACAGGGATAAAATCCAGCACAGAACCTGAGGATCATGTACAGCTCCTCATTAAATTACAGACAGTGATGCTCCTATCTTAAATCCGTCTGAGGCCGTGCATGGGTGATAGATATTTTAATTAGCAAAATTAGCAACCAAGAAGTACAATTTAGACACAAGATTTATCTGCAAGTGGTAATTCCCCAACTTTTCTGCAGTAGCTGGGGCTAAGCCTTCTGAATACAAAATGGAAACAGTGAACACACACAAACCTCATTGATGACTTTCCTACTTCCAGGGAAATTTTATAATTTTCTTTTTCTTTTTTTTTTTTCAATTCAGATCATTCCAGCTTAAACAAGAGCCATTTTAACTAAATTATGCACAGCTGGGATTTCCCAGCCTTCAAAAAGACATGCTTAATATTGCAGGATAGCTGAAATCAGGTGAACTCTAAAATTAGAGTCAAAAGTGAGCTGTCTAGACAAAATGTCCTCATATTTGCGGAGAATAGCTAAAGACAGAATCCAGGGGGGGAAACTGGTCCTGCTGGAGTTCTCTGCTGCACAAAGAGGCCCTGAAGGGCAGCAGGAGGTGTTCAGGAGATGCAGTGAGCACACCTAGGAGGGATCATTTGCACTGAGTTTTATCATTTTGTCCTAATAATCTGCAGAGTTAATTCAGCCCCTTTGCCCTGCACTTCAGGGAGGAGGAATAGTATTTGAAGGATCAAGACATGCTGAGTTTTATAGGTAGGTTTTTTAAAGAGTTCTCCCTCTACTTTCACTTTGCATGCCCCTTTTGCTTGGCGAAAGTTGGTAGATGAAAAACTCACTAAGAAAATACAAAACTGAACAACTGAAACATTGATTTTTTTTTTTTCCCTCACATTCTTCTTCATATTTGTTTTCTTTGTAAGAAAAACACATTGAAGGGCTCAGTGTGGGATTTCATGTCTATCTCAGGGAAGTAATCCCTCCCACACACACTGGGAGGGAAGAGAACCCAGCAGCAGTGGAGGGCTGCTCATTCCAATGTATTGCTGGCAAGGAAATAACAACGGCACATTGAGCACAACAATCCATGCTAAAACCATAAAACAGCTGCAGCATGGCTTGGTCTGTTTGAGAAAGAAAAGGAAAACCTGACAGGGAGGGTTCCAGGCTGTTCTGGCAGCAGGGAAGGGTTTGGAGAGGAATATGAGCAACCTGCAGCCTGCAAGGACCACTTAGCCAGGACCAAAAGTTCAATTAACAGGGACCAAAAGTTTAATTAACAGGGACCAAAAGTTTAATCAACAAGGTGTAATACTCCCGACTCTGCAATTCCATTTGCAATATCCCTTCCAAGAAGCTCGTTTTCCTCAAGTCCAGCTCATAATCACTTTTGTGTCTTCAGCCACAGAACTATTAAAATTCCACAGAATTGGACCAAGTGCAGGTAATTTCATTGGCAAAACTGATCCTTGAATCCTTCCTGTGCTACACAGGAAAGCATAACCTGCTCCAGTGCTGGTGCTGAGGCATCCTGGCAGCCTCCAGCTCTCTCAGAAACCAGA
Organism: Vidua macroura; assembly: GCF_024509145.1. Classification (NCBI taxonomy): domain Eukaryota; kingdom Metazoa; phylum Chordata; class Aves; order Passeriformes; family Viduidae; genus Vidua; species Vidua macroura. The sequence goes on from NC_071583.1 coordinate 3,322,958, forward strand.
GGATTCCCCCCAAACTGCTGGCACTGTCCCTCACCACCCCCAAGGTGCCATCCCCCCAAAAGCCATCGCTCCCAGCCCTGTCCCACCATCAGTTTCTTGCTCCCTGCACAAATACCAGGTGGAAAATGTTCAAGAGCCCACCTTGCACAGCCCAGGTGAGCACTGAACCCCCCCAGAAGGCAGGAGGATCCAGCCCTGGGCTGCCCCTCAGGTGTGTGGTGGGATGGGGTTTAAAACCAGGGAGCAGCAGGCTCCTTTCCCAGGGCAGATGGAATATTGACACCTTAGCAAACGTGTGTTCTGAGCTGGAGCTTCCAGACCAGCCCAGAGCCCCACTGAGAGGATTTACAGGATGATGCTGCATTAAAAAAAACCCTGCAAGTTAAAGACAAAAAGCAACAACAAAAAAGTGCCAACATTAATCCAAAAAGGCTTAGGAGAGGAATCCCTTCAGAACAGATCCAATTCAGACTCTCTCAGTTTTAACACAAAAAATTGCAAACTACAATGGAGAAGAAAATCCCAGAGCCCTGGAGACAGCCTTGGCCTCCAGTGCTTGTGCCACACCACGAGCGAGGCTCCTCTCCTTGGGTTTTCGGGCTATTATTCTATAACTGGGTGCTCTCCCCAGGTACCTGCTGCTCCCCCAGTTGGCCAGAGCGATGCTCCAGTCCTGCTGTGCTCCCAGACCCCCTGGCCACCGTGGCAGGTGAGTTCAGCCTCCCACAGGCCCCCTCCCAACCCTCCTCCTGCATTATCTGGATCATGTAAGTCTCAAACTCTCATCCCCAAGGATTTCTCCAGCCTCCCAGGCCTTTCAAACACTTCCTCTCTCAAGAGCCTCCACTTATCTGTGAGAATATTTTACCTTTCACCACATAAAGCTTAGGTTTCTCTACGTTTGAACTTCAGTCTGCTTTATTTTATCTTTTAATATATCTCAGTGTCTTTTACAGTGCCTGGTTATATTATTATGCATTTGAGCAGGTCTCCCCTAAGGAATGACCTTATCTGTGGGTATTAAAGCCTGACAGCTTTCAGCTGTTCTTTCACTGCTGCATTTGTTCTTTGGGCTGGGGAAGTGGAAGGGCAGGTTCAGTGGAAAACCAGTAAATATCTGCTGAGATCTCCCTGCCCAGATTCAACCCCTTGCCCAGGCTCTGACTACAAAGCCTTGGATAATTTCTCTGTCTTTTCTTTCCTTAAATTAGCCCAGGAAAGAAAAACCTGCATCTCCAGCAATATTTTGGAAGCCTGGCATTTCAGAAATGAGGGTTGCTTGCCCAAAAGCAGAACAGGAGGCTTTGGTCATGTGTGATTACTGGCCCAGGTCAGACACACCAACCAACATTTCAAACACAGATGCCAACAGCAATAAGGCAGTACCCAGCCCCTAAATGTGCTTCCATTTACATTACAAAATGTTATTTTACATTTACTATTTCAACTCATCAAAAATATATCCCTATTAATGGCACTCTAAGCACCCTCATTGCATATTCTGCTTTTTAAGCCCCGTAAATTGCGATCCTGAACGCTGCCTAGTGACAGGGAGTTCTTTAGGGTTCCTGTATACAGCACTGCTCTTCCCATTAAATTTCCAATAAAGCATTTCCATTTTTATATCTGAAACCCCAGAAACAGCACTGGAGGAACCCAGCGTTTAACTCTTAAATTTAATACAAACTATTCCGCTCGGCATGAAAGCATTTTAAAATTACTCCAGTGCAGATTGTGGTTCACTCTTGTACTTGGTGAGCTTAATATGTCCATGGCAACTGATGAATATTCCTGCTGCTCCTGCTATAAATAACAAACCTATTTGGCAAAGTCTGAGATGTAAATATTAAATCCAGCACAAAGGCAATTTTCTGTTCCTCCTTTTGCTCCCTTCTGAGTTAGGAGCAGGTTATTTCCAAGTAGATCACAATATTGCAGAAACCCATTTTGACTGACACTGCTTTCAACACCAATCACACTTTTGGGGATGTGGTGATGCTGTGTAGGGCCAGGCTGGCTGCAGCAGCATTCCCAGAACATTTGGGATCACAGTGATGCTGTGTAAGGCTGGGATGGTTGCAGCAGCATTCCCAGAACATTTGGGATCACAGTGATGCTGTGTAGGGCCAGGCTGGCTGCAGCAGCATTCCCAGAACATTTGGGATCACAGTGATGCTGTGTAAGCTGCAGCAGCATTCCCAGGACTTTTGGGATCAGGGTGATGCTGTGTAAGGCTGGGATGGTTGCAGCAGCATTCCCAGCACCAGGAGTGCTCCACAGTCCCAGCACCAAGGTGTCACAATCAGAGCACAGCTTTTGGAGAGCCACCAGAACTTGTGGCTTTGTTTTCAGAAGCTTCAAGGCAGAGTCTCACCTGCAGGAGCATATGGGCAGCTGGGTCACTATTTTTCATGTATAAATTAGGCTTGAGGGCATGCAAAAGGAGCCAGTGCCCTTCCCAACAGATGGTGGCATGGAGTGAGAGCCTGTGTGGAAATGCAGCTTTGGGGCAGTGCCAGGGGCTGCACACACACCCAGGAGAGCTGAGCTCAGCCACAACACTGCTGGGTTTGGGAAGTCATGTCCTGTTCAATCTGCACACATTCCTGCTCCCCTTGGCCACAGTCCCGCTCTGGTGAGGAGCGAGGCTGGCATGGAGCATGCAGGAGCAGGGCAGGGTGGCAGCGTGCCACGGCTCCTCCTGGCCAGCCTGGTGCCAGCCCGAGGGGCAGGGACAGCCAGCAGAGCTGTCACCTGCCCTGCTCCGCTGCGGCCAAGGCTGGCTGAGGTGCTAATTGTGATTCCTTAGGATTTCAGCTTTGATATTTTCTATCTATTTGTAACCCTGCAGTTCTTCAGTGTGTAACTCCAAACTCCACACACAGTGTGAGCTGCTGCTTCCCCATTTTGGGCAGACACAACAATTCCTCTCCAGGCCTGGCAGTCAAGGACACCTCACTGCCTCAGGCCAGAGAGATGGGAACAAAAGTGACTTGGGGGAGCAAACTTGGGGTCAGTGACTTCATTAGCTGAAGCTGGAATTGGGAGATTCACCCCCAATATGCAAATGGACCAAACTTAGAAAAGTGTGAAAACCTGTAATCCATTGTCCATTTTTGGGTGTAGCTCCTGGGGGCTTTGCCTGCCCTAAATGTACCTGAAGCCCTTCAATAAATAGAACAGCTTTTTATTCCCTTCATTCTGTCTGGCCTCTGTTTTTAGGTAGCCCCAAAAGGCATCAATTGCTTTTGAAGGATTCAGATGAGCTGAACACCACAGAATTCACCTCAGGCCATCCCTGGCTCAGCACTGGGTGCTGCTGGCTGGAGCATCCCTGGGAGCCAGGGCATTGTCCCAGCTGCCCCAGGGGCTGCTCAGAAGCAGCTTCCAAAATCCCCTCCCTGGCACTCTGCACCCCCTGCCCATCAGGCTGGCGTGTCCCCACCCCAGACCTGCCAGCTTGGAGAGGGGTCCCACAGAGGCACCTGTGTGAAATGGGCAGGGAAAACGAGCCTAAACCCACACCCTAAATCCACATCCTAAACCTGCACCCTAAACCCACATCCTAAACTTACCCTAAACCCACATCCTAAACCTGCACCCTAAACCCGCACCCAGGTGGATTCTGTGGTGCTCAGCTCATCTGAATCCTTCAAAAGCCATTGATGCCTTTTGGGGCTACCTAAAACCAGAGGCCAGACATGAGCTGCAACCACAGCAAAAGCCGTGTTCTCATCCCTGACCCTGCTTCCCCTGATGCCGTGCTGATTTTTGCCTTTTTTGCTATTATATATTCTCTGTATTCTTTACACATATATTTGTAGCTCTGTTGTCTATTATTGTCACTTCAGTATTTTCCTAGGCAGAAAGACAAAACACATTCCAAGACCCCTGTGCTGTCTTGGATCTCCTTAGAAACCAAGGCTGAGACCAGCTCTTATAGACTGAATTTTTCCTAAATAAAGTTTAGTCCTCATTTGAGGGGGGAGGATCTAGAAGGTACTGGATGGAACTGGGGGTGAATTCACCAGGTGTGCTTCTAACTGGGGGCTCTTGTCAGATATGCTAATTTGCAAAATTTATTAAAATTTTATACACGTTACCCAGCGTGTGCATCTTTGGCATTTTCCACCTGACCAGTTGTGCACCTAAGGATCTTTATATAAAGATAACTCCTTTTTAGCACCCCAACTCTGTCTGGTTCGTGATTCTAGGACCAGAGAAAAAGGCATCAGCCCCACCAATCCACTCTCCACTGCCCTTAAAACAGGATCAGTGTGTTGTGTCCCAGCCAGATCTCACCTTCCTGCCACTCCACCAAGACACCACCACTTCCCTGGCACCCTGCAGCCCTCAGCTCTGCCCCACAAAGCCCCTCCAGAGTCCATGCCAAGACACCAGATACAGCTGTTACAAGAATTAAATTGCTTGAGAGTACTTATTTAAAGCCATTTTGAAATGTCCTTTGGCACAGCATCAGAAAAATCAGGACTGAAGCCACTCAGATTTAGAAGGAAACCAGCAGCACCAGCACAGCCCTCTCTTCCACACAGGAATTTGGGTTTAGTCAAATGACCCAAATCAGGCTGAGGGGTGCAGCTGTGGGTAAACAAGGTAAACATGAGAGTGGGAGAAATAAATGGGGATGTTGGAGAACTGCTCAGAGCAGTGCTGAGCCCCTCGGCAGCGAGGGCTCCAATCCTTGGTCACAAACACATCAATTACAGCGTTTCTAGCAAAGCCCTGCATGGATTGTACCATCAATATCAGCCTGGCAGCTGCCATGCAGCTCCTACAGCAATGTCACCACTCCAGAGTGGTGACAAAAATATGGGGCCGCATTCTGCAACACTCAGCTTTGTGCTCAGGCAAAGCATTGATTACAGCTGAGGAAAATCCTCAGCTACATAAATAAAAACCAGTGCCAAAACCATGCTTGTAGCACAATTTAAGGACATCATTCTCAAGCAACTTAACTAATTCTTAATGTCATAATAACAAGCAATGAAACTGTAAAGCAACTGTGGATTTCTGGCTGTAGGTAAAGTGAGATTTACAGCACAGATTTGCTGGGAACTTCACTGGAACCATCCATAACCTGGATTCAATGGATTAATGAAAAAAAAAAAAGGGTATTTTTTTCCACAAATTAATTAGATAGACAGGGAAAATACCAACTTTTCTTATAGCAGTGCCTCTGTAAACTGCCCCAGTGGAATGGATGGGATAGTTCAGGAATTCAGACTCTATTCTGCATGACTGAGGGTTGCAAGGTCTGGGATATGCTTGGGCAGCTGGCCCTGGGAAACCAAACACAACTGCAGATATTGGGGTGGAGAAGAGGTGAAAGCTTTCATCCTATAAAAGGGAACAGCAGCTAAAGCCCATCAGGAAAAAAATATACATGGAAAACATGTGATTTTGCACAGTTGGTTGGTAGTCTCCTCCCTACATAGCCTAAATAAGGATTTAAAAAAGATAATAATTCATCCACATTTAACAGCAACTTAATTTCTGACAGGATCTTCTGCTAGAATCATTTATTTTCATTTAAGATCTGCATGTGGGAATCTATTGACTACCAAAAGCTGAAAAAAGCTGTTCTTCAGCTTCTTCTGCAAGGTAAATCCTTGCAGTAATGGAGCATTCTGAGAAAATAAAACTCTGAGCTGAAATTTCCCTCAGGAAAAGCTCCTGCAGGGCTGCTCTCACCAACAGGGGCTGTGTTGAAGGAGAGGTAACACTGAACAATAAATGGAGTGTTTCCATATTCCAGACTCTGCCACTGACAGTGAAAGACTGGAGGTGTTCTGCAACACAGCCAAGGAAAACATGAGATCTGCTCATTCATTGAATGACAATTACAGGTAATTAATCGAAGAGAACTCTTACCCTGCACCCAGCAGGCAGCTACAGGCTCAAGGTGAGGATGAGCTTCCTAAATTCTGCTGCACTCAACAAAGCTGCAACACTTAAATCCTGCTCTGAATCTTGCCCTGGGCCATCTTAAACGCACAAACAGATGCAGAATGAGCCTTTCCACTGTGGAAACACCTCTCAGGAGCATACCCCCCTTCCAAACAGCTTTGCATTTTGTTTACTGAGTTTTATTGTCCCTGCTTCCCAAGTGCCTGCTTTGGAAATCTCTGCTGCTTCCCCTGCTGTTGCTAATTTCACCTGTTTGGGCTATTTTAAGTTTCTTTCTGCCAGCAACAGTCTTTGAATTCCCTATTTATGGCAAAATGTTCACATCATTACCCCACAGGCATTCCCAAATCAGGCATTCCCATTCTGCCACATCCACCCTTCTTCCTGGCCCTACCCAGCACCCATTCCCATCTGCTGGGGCTGAATCTCTGCTGAGTTACTGCTCTGAGAGTGTAAGAAAGTCTTCCAGAGAAAAGAGATTTTACTGCAACAGTCACAGATTTATCTTTGTTCTAATCTACAGCCTTACCTGCAAGAAAATACCAGTCCAATATCTCAGTATACTGCTGCCAGTTCTCATTGCCTGCATTAAACAGTCCCATTTTTCCCTAAATTGCCAGACTTCAAATATTTTATCGCTCACGTTGTGTAAAAAAAAGGTTACTACAAGGAGGAATCATTGCTTTATCAACTGAACCAAGACAAGATAGAGAAATTCCCACTGTCCAGAACACCTGCAGCAGAGACCTCATCCTCCAAAGGCCAAACTCAACTCATCTCCATCAGCTTATAATTGATTTTCTCCCCTAAATTACCAAGCCAGGAAAGAATCTGAAAAGGCAAGAGCTGTTTCTGCCACCTGTGATTACTGCAGTTCTGCTTTGTTTACCTGGTATTTCCATAGATGTGATTAAGCATTTGAACTCAATTAAAGGGCTTCATCCACTGGAAAATTCACAGCCACTGACCAGGCTGCTCCAACTGGAGCTTTGGGAAAGAGATTTAGATCAGGTTTTAGGAAGAAATCCTTTACCATGAGGGTGCTGAGGTCCTGGCACAGGGTGCCCAGAGCAGCTGTGGCTGCCCCTGGATCCCTGGATTGTCCAAGGCCAGGTTGGACACCGGGGCAGCCTGGGACAGTGAGATGAAATGGGATGAACTTTAAGGTCCTTCCAACCCAACCCGTTCTATGATGATTTCATGACTGTCACTCTTTGGCACAACAATTCTGCTTTCAGCTGGGGAAGGGACTGACGGCACAACACCTCTCCCAGCACAAAACTCACCCATTACTTTGCATTTCCAGATGCACAACAATGTTTTCTGATCTCTGCACCACCAGTTCTGAGACTGTTTTACACCCCATAAATTCCATGATGTGCCCAAGCAAAGATCTACAAACCCTTGTTATTTAGGACAATATACACTGAATTGCATGCACTTAGGCTGCTAGCACTTTTTACAGTGCTTTTCCTAGAAAACATCTCAGTGTCATTGGGGCAGCGTGGCTCCTGCCTGCAGCTTCCACCCAGCACGGGGCTGGAGCTGGGCTGAAATGTGAGCACAGGAAAACACAAACTCTGCCAAGGCAGCGGAGCCGCAGCTGCTCACGCTGAGCAGGGCCAGCACAGGCAGGGCTGGATCCCTGCAGAATAAAAAAATTCCCTGTGGAATAAAAATTCCCTGTGGAATAAAGCAAAGTCAGGACGGTCTGAAGCAAATGGCCAAGCCAGGTTTTCTTTGGTCTGAGGGAATGAACGTGCTGAGAGCTCACGGTGCAGCCCGAGCTCCGGCTGCCAGCCCGCTCGCCGCCGTGCCTGACGCAGGTAAAGGACTTGGCTACCAGAGATGCTCAGAGCTTTCATCCTCACAACTGAAAGGTGCCCCCGCTCTCCATTTCCCTGGATGCCTCGTGATCGTTTCTAGCTGCTGTCCTGACCATCAGTGGGCTCTGCAGGGTGAGCACAGTTTCTCCTCCTCCACGACGCAGATGCTGCAAAGCCCGTGCCCTGTGCCAGGACATGGCAGATTGGGGCTGCAGGAAAGCCAGACACACTCCAGCCCTGTGCACTCAAAAATTCCCACATCCAGCACTTACACAGGCAACAGATCCTCTGTGTGGGCCTGTTCCATGTCCCAGGCCTGCCCTGTAAAGAGCACAGCAGCAAGGAGGAAGGGCTGCAGGATGTGCAAGCACAAGTCAAGCTCCTGGTCCAGGCAGGAGTGGCCCAGAGCTGGGGATTGGGGCTGCCAGGCCAGGAGCAAACACTGCTATTCATGTAAGACAGGGGAAAATAATGAGTCCAGACCCTGATGGATGAATGCACAACAAAACAAAGCCTCAAATTCATGTCCTTGTGCCCTGCTCTTCCTTCTCCTGCACAGCCATTTCATGCACACCCCCTCTGACAAATCTCTCCTTCCAGCACACTTTTATACCTTCCAGGCCTGACTAGCAGTCAAATTTATTTCCATAAATCCACTGAACTGTAGATTTCTCTGCAGTTAAACATTTCCTTTGCTAGCAGACATCTCCCATGTGTCTGAGCATTTGAAGCCACTTCCAAGCAGGCTTTGCTATCTCTCCTTAGCACGTGCAGCCAAATCCCAGCATGGGTTTTGTGGTGGGGAAGAGTCTAGCATGGAATGAGGCTGAACAGAGAAAAACTGTCACCAAAGAGAGAAAAAGAAAAAAAGGAAAGAAAGAAGAGAAAAGCTGACAAGATGAAAAACTGACACAGGAAAAATGCCAGCCCAGGACAGTCAGACTTCAGGCTGGCAGCAGAAATGTCACTAAGGGCAAAAGGAAGAGGGTCTCTGATGACTGATGTGTGCACAGGCTTACACAGGGTTGATTGAAAAATAAACAACAATTTAAAAGTCACATTTCTCTCTACTTAGTGCTGGTAACAATTTATGGCAATTCACAGGTACAACTGAGTAGAAGTTTATAGCCTGTAGTGAGAGAGAGCCCTTCACCTACCCCACAGGTCAGAAAAGATGTAAAACTACCCAAACACCTGGGGTTTTTTTTCTACCTGAGCTTTTTTCCCCCTCTCAGGGGAGAATCCTTCTCTTGGCACCAAACTCAAAGACACCTTTTTGCAGGAGCAGGTCCCACCTTGGCAGGGTCAGGGCCCTGTGGTGCTCCTCCACCATGAGCATCCCACAGGTGCATCCCCCTCTTCCCATGGCAGCCCTCCAGGGATGGGTCCATTGGCACTGGAGAGTCCTAAGAGAATTCAAACGAATTTCATTCAAATAAATTCACATTTAGGATCTTTTCACACTGATAAGAACCAGAAAATCACAGAATCCCAAGGTTGGAAGAAACCTTCATGATCATCGAGTCCAACCCAGCCCCAACACCTCAACTCAACCCTGGCACCCAGTGCCACATCCAGGCTTTGTTAAACACACCCAGGGATGGTGACTCCACCACTTCCCTGGGCAGCCATTACAGAACTTTATCATTCTTTCTGTAAAAAACTTTTTCCTGATATCCAACCTCAATTTCCCTTGGTGCAGCTTGAGACTGTGTCCTCTGGTTCTGTCAGCTCCTGGAGACAGAGCCCAGCCCCACCTGAGCACAGCCACCTTTCAGGAGCTGTAGAGGATAAGGTTACTTAACCTTTTTGCAAAAATACCTGTCTGAAATAAGGTCTTCACTTGTTGAAAGCAATGTGGACTCATTAAATAATTTCAAACAAATGGCACTTGAAAATTAAGCCTTTAAATGCTAGGTTTTAATTCTGGGTGCTTCTGTCAGTATTTAAATATCGATGAAAAATGTCTCACTGCCACATTTTAGCAATAAGAATATGCAGCAAGCTGTTTAAATGAGCTCAATACCCAACTCCCATACATTTAGCCCACAGCTCCTAAATCATTGTGTGGCTGTGGGAAGTTTGTCTCTCAGCTAAACAGTATCAGTTGTCTGAAAACCATCAATGCAACAACAACTTGCTGTGGCAAATTTCCCCCCCAGCCCAGCCTGTGCCCATCCCTGTGATTGAGTTCCAGGGATTAACAAGCAACTCCATTTCACTAAGCTGGCTGTACTAACCCTTATCCCCATGCAAATGAAGAAGAATGTGTTCCCATGAGTGTATTTCAGCGGGGTGTGAGCCTGTATTTGTCACAGGCAGGGGACACCGGCCATCACTCACTGCAGCCCAGCACTCCCTGACCTGGCCTGGGAGCTCAACAACTTCATCAGTGGGATCCAGAAACCAGAGAGTGGCAAAATTCTTTCAAGTGAGCACAGAAAAGTCACCAGTGTGCCCAGGTGGCCAGGAAGGCCAGTGGCTCCTGGCCTGGAGCAGGAATGCTGTGGCCAGCAGGAGCAGGGCAGTGATTCTCCCCCTGTGCTCAGCACTGGTTGGGCAGTGCCTCGAGTGCTGTGTCCAGTTCTGGGCTCCCAAATTCAGAAGGACATGGAGGGGCTGGAGCGTGTCCAGAGGAGAGCAACAAGGCTGGGGAGGGGTCTGGAACACAATCCTGTGAGGAGAGTCTGGGGGTGCTCAGCCTGGAGAAAAGGAGGTTCAGGGGTGCCCTCAGCACTCTCTACAGCTCCTGAAAGGTGGCTGTGCTCAGATGGGGCTGGGCTCTGTCTCCAGGAACTGACAGAACCAGAGCACACAGCCGCAGCTGCACCAAGGGAAATTTAGGTTGGATATCAGGAAAATGTTTTTTACAGAAAGAGTGATAAAGTTCTGGAGTGGCTGCCTGGGGAGGTGGTGCAGTCACCATCCCTGGGTGTGTTTAACAAAGGCTGGATGTGGCACTGGGTGCCAGGGTTGAGTTGAGGTGCTGGGGCTGGGTTGGACTCGATGATCTTGAAGGTCTCTTCCAACCTGGTGACTCTGTGAATTCTGTGAATTCAGGCTCTGCAAAAGGCAGAGAGATGGGTGATGCTCTTCCCATCTGGCAGCTCCTCCCAGCAAGTCCAGCCTGCAGGGGGGAGGAGGGAGTCGATATCACACATTAAATAATCCAAAGCAGCCCAGTAATAACAGGCTAAAAATAACTGAGTGAGCACATTGCCTATACAACTCCAAACTGCCTGCCAAGCCTCACAGGACACGCACTCCTCCCCCTTCCCAGGCATCTAAATAGATCTTGCAGAGGCTTGGAAAAAACCCCAAAGGAATAGGTGACACATAAATTTCCATGTAGGAGAAGAAAATCCCTATAGATTTCCCTGGTTTTCTCCAAAGCCACTGCTGCTGACCACTGTGAGGGAAGGGAGGTCTTACCTGGCATTGCAATGGGTTTGTTCCTGAAAATATGTCAATATTCTGCCTTTGATTCATTTATTGCACCTGGTATAAAACCTAGCCCCTGACCTGAGCAGGGTAGCTGCTTTATTCTCATCCTTTTTTCTGCACAGACATTCAAAAATGAGGGATGGAGGCTTTTTTTCAGAAAATTCCTTCTCTTGCTTTGTTTTCCTCCTCATCTAAGATAAAAGATGTTCTTGATGAAGTGTATTTGTACAGGTTTTGCAAACAGAGAGCCATAGTTAGAGCTGGCTGGGTGACAAAACCTGGGCTCTCCAAAACACACTCATAATTTAATGACTGTGATTCTCTGGGAAAGGACCTGGGGGTGCTGGCCAACAATCAGCTCAACAGACTTTCCTCTCACCCACAACCTTCATAAAAAATATCGTAAGCCTTACAGTTTGAATCCTGACCCTCCCTTTATCCTCCTCTCTTCCCTACAAGTTTTCTCCAAGTGTTTCAGAACAGCTGGGGCTGCAATGGTGATCCCAAAACACAAAGAAATTGTCAACTCAATGAACTGCTGGAAGAGCTGACAGCACATGTCCCAAGGGGGAAGAGTCTCATCCCAAGTTATCCACGTGGTACAGGGACAAAGCCAAAGATTTTATGTCAGTCCTCAGCTTGGAACTAGCTCCAAGTACAATTCAGGCAACACAAAATTCAAGAGAAAACATTTGAAAAATAAAAATAAAAAAACAGAAGAAATATTTGGTTTTGGGAAAGAGAGGGATCTTAAACCAAGAGACAGTTTGTTAGTTATGTCCATTCTGGGAACATCTCAAACCTGCCCAGAGGCAAAACAAACAAACCCAGTTCTTTGCTGGCATTTGGGACACTTAAATGCTACTTGCCCTGGGTACTTAAATTAATATAAAACAAATCACCCTGGAGCAACAAACAGAACATTTCCTAGTAAACAAGACAGCTCTAATTATTTAACAGTGGAACCCAGAATAATTAAGCCACGGTATTCAGAGCAGCTAAAAGCTAATTATATAATCAAGTATCCAAAATATTTCAGTTCTCTTTTGAAAAACAGAAAAAACAGGTTGTTTCATTTCAAGACCAGTGAGCAGCCAGCATCTCCAAGGACAAGCCTTCAAGGTGATGCATCTTTGCCTTTCCCAGTGCCTGTCTGGGACTTGGACTCCTTCCCTGGAGGCACTGGCTGCCCACTGGAGCAGCTGCTCTCCCTCCAGGCGCGTTGCTGGCAGCTGGGGGGACTTTGATCCCAATTCCCTGCCCTCACATTTTCCCTGGGATTCTGTCAGCTCTGCTGCCAGCTCTGCCTCACCATGGCAGCAATCATCCCCCTGCCCAAATACCTGCTCATGGCGGGTCCAGGTGCAGACACAGAGGGATCAGAGCTTTCCCTGCACTGGTTTTAGGAACCTACAGCTGTTTGGAGTGGAGGGGTTGGGATGGAGGAGTTGGCAGTGATGCCTTTTGGGGCTACCTAAGAACAGAGGCCAGACAGAATGAAGGGAATAAAAAGCTGTTCTATTTATTGAAGGGCTTCAGGTACATTTAGGGCAGACAAAACCCTCAGGGGCTACACCCAAAAATGGATGATGGGTCACAGGTTTTCAGACTTTGATAAGTTTGGTCCATTTGCATACTGGGGTGAATCTCCCAATTACAGCTTCAGCTAATGAAGTCACTGACCCCAAGTATGCTCCCCCAAGTCACTTTTGTTCCCATCTCTCTGGCCTGAGGCAATGAGGTGTCCTTGATTGCCAGGCCTGGAGAGGAATTGTTGTGTCTGCCCCAACTGGGGAAGCAGCAGCTCACACTGTGTGTGGAGTTACACACTAAAGAACTGCAGGGTTACAAACAGATGGGAAATAGAAAAGATAAAGTCCTAAGGCATCAGCAGCAGGAGGGACAGCACAGCCTTGAGGCAGACACCTGGGAGCTGGCAACCCCTCTGCATGAGCCTGGAGCCAGCCTGGTGCCATCAGGCAAGTCTGGCAGCTCCAGGGGAAGAGCTGGACACTGCCAGGAACACGGGAGATGCCAGGAAAGGTCGAGACTGGCATCTGCAGCCCGGGATAAAGGAGCTCCTTCTCCTGGTGCAGGGCAGTGGGGCAACCAAAGGTGCCAGAACTAAGGGCTGGATTTTGGGATTGAGCTCCCCAAGTGCCTCGTTGCTCTGCCACTTGAGCAGTGCTGGATGTTGTGTGCTCTTGAGCAAGGGCAGGTGAAACACTCAGGAGCTGGGACCTGCCTGTTCTCAATCAGCTGGAGTCTGAATCCCTGAAGATGTGGGACTCTGTTCCCCAACTAACACGACGCCCCACCACCATGTCTGCAGCAACCTCAGCTCTGATCAACACTGGATTTGTGCTAATGTCATTCCTGGGACACCCCGGAGCGCTGGGGGATGGCAAAGCTCTGGGAAATGCAGGCACTGGGGCAAAGCAGCTGCTAATGAGCACGTCTGGCTCTGGATCTCCACCTCCTGCTGCGCCCTGCTCATCAGCAGCCACCACAGCAGCTCTGCAGATGTTTTTAGGTAGCTGGGCCCGGTGCCAAATCCACGTCCTGACCTTTGAAAACAGCTTTTTTTTTCCCGTGACCGTGCGCAGAGCATCAGCCTCTGCTGAAGCCATCAGTCTCAGAAGTGATCATTCAGTCTCTGTTTCCCTTCAGACTTCATCATTACAAGGTCATCAAGCACAGCGTGGTTTAAAACACACATAAAACAGCCACCAGAGTTCTTGGGAATATCAAGCAGCTTCGCTATCTTTCAGCAATGCTTCAATCTGGCTGCTGATTAACTCTCGCTTTATATTTAAAATTCCACTTGCCATAAGAGTGTCTGAGGGGGTGTTTGAAAGCTGAATGACACGACTGTAATTACAGGCAAATGGATGCTGCATGGCTAAAACATGATGGCTGCAGGAAGACCGAAGGGTGAAATTAAATACTTGAGGGAAGAATTAAAAAATAAAAAAAAAAACATTTATGAAACCCTTGAATTATGAGAATTTTAGCTAAAAGCTTTTCAATGTCTTTGCCTTCTGGCTTTATCCTGCCTCATTCAGGTTTTTGCTTATTAGGAGACTTAGAAACCTGCTTAAAAATGATCCTGAGTTCCTCACCAGATCACAGGAGACAGAGAACACAGGCAGTGAGAATGTGCAAGGTATCACATGGCTCAGATTTGTATTATGGAAATTGGCAGCACAACCCTATGGACATTTTGACAGGCTCCCCTGCTCCAAAGAGGTGTCACCAAGGGCGATCCCCACCTCTCCTTGTTCATGTCCACTGCTACCTACACTTTGACCAAATCCACTGATTTTCTGCCAAAAGCCCTCCCTTCTTCCCTCTTCTCTTTTTTAAGCCCTTGCTTTAAATCATCACCTCCTCTTTCTGCCAAAGCTCATGGCTTTTCATCTCCCCTTGCAGGAACTCATGCCAACAAGAGCAGCCAAAGTACTTTTGCTCTCTTCTCGAATCTGAGGCCTTTCTGAGCTGGTTTTAAACTGTTTTCATGACACACAGCACGGAGCAGCCAGATGAAGGGGCAGATCCTACGTGCTCATTGCTTTTCCCTCACCAAACCCATCCTTGCTCCACATCCCGATCCCACACAGGACTGGGACCACACGTGCACCATGGAACATCTGCAAGGACTTGGCTCTGCACCTCCTGGCTTGCTCAGGGCCCTCCAGCCCTTTCCTTGGACATTCCTTTAGAGTTTCACAAGTCACAAAATTCCCGTCCCAGGACTGCAAGGCTCTGTGCAGACCATTCCAGCACCCAATTCCCAGCAGCTCAGGGCTGGATGTTCACGTCGTGCTGAGCTTCCTCCACCAGCCCCGTTCCTGCTCTGCCTCCCCCGCTGGAGCTGACGTGCTCATTATTTGAGCTGTTAATTTTATGGCTGCATTAAGTGGTGCCATCAAAGCACGTGGGGCTGTGGTTGATTGAATGATTGATTTTACACAGTTGTCTTCTCCCTGCACTGCTGAGGGCTTTTATTTGGGATTAACAAACCTCACCATTTCGCGATTCCGCTTCACAGCTCCTCGGCTCCTTTTCAACTTCTCTACCTCACATGCACTTTATGGGGCAAGGATTCTGCTTAGCCAAATCCAAATAAAAATACTAAAGAAAAATAGGAAACAGCAGCAGCCTGTAAGAGATCAGAGGCCTACACACATTTTTAGGGCCTAACAAAAAAAAGCCCCACAAACCACACAAACCTTGAGGCATGACACCCCAAACTCTTTGTCTTATTTTTAGTAACAAGGCAACTTATTCTGGTAAATATTATAAAATTACAGACACCAGATCCAAAGATATTGTTATATATATATGTGTGTGTGTGTGTATATATGATGTAAAGCAGCTTGCTAAAATTAGAACACAAGGTTCAAGAGCAACCAAAAAATGTCACAGCTTTTTGTTAACCTATTGCTGATATTAAAAAAAGATCAAGGAAAATAAAACACACAACTAATTAGTAATGTGGTTTTTCAGGAGCAAATACCTAAAAGCTGTCCTCATTCCATAAGAATTTGACATTTTGGATTCTGTCTACCTAAAATGAGACAAAAATTTAAAATATTTACATAACTGAGGTGCAATGTTCCATTTAGATTATTGCTGGGATGATTATTTTTTCAACACTCTTAATAAAAATAAAGTAATTCAATACCAATTGCATTTTTAAAGACAAATCTGCTTTGATCCCAAAAACTGATGGCAGGAAGACAAGGTCTGCCAAGTCCTGAACCTGCAGCAAAGAAGATGTGAGATCTTGGCAAAATGAAAGTACAGCAGAGAAGCAGCACTTAAAAAATCCTTAAAATTGGAGAGCCATGAGATGATAACCCCATAAAGAAGTGAAAGATTGGAGGGCTGCACGATCACCTGTTTGGAGTGTGCAGAAAGCAATCCCAAGTTTTATAGACATTAGAAAACTTTGTATTGCTCACCCAAAAATAAAGCAGTGCTTGGAAAAAAATCTGCCCCCGAGTCCTCAGAGAATTTGAGGGTAGAACAAGCTGCTATCTTGAACAAAGATAAATAAGACACTTTATATTGCTTTTCAATTATTTCAGGCTGAGGATCACAATGTGGGAAAGAGAAAATGTCAAGCAGAGATAAAAGCAGAGCAGACATTGACAGAGGAACGTGGATTTCCCCCCAAGGAGCCGCTGCCTTAACACCCAAGCCACTGCTGGGATCTGCCCCAGTCCTTGCAGATGTAAAGGAGTCACAGGTTTGGTCCTGACAGGGGGAAGGGACAGTGGCAAAGAGCACGGAGCTGTCTCGAGGATGGGGGGCCAGGGAGAGGCAGCACTGCCTTTCCTGAGGGGGCTGGAACATGGACAAGCCTCGGGATGTCCAGCCCGGTGCTCCAGGAGCTGGCAGCCACCAGCCAGTTAACCTAAGGAACATCCCTGCCGTGCCACAGACCTCCAAACCCAAACCCATGAGGTCCAGACAGTGCTGAGCCTGCCCTGAAACCAAACCTGAGCTCAGCATCCTCCCCGGGCTGGATCCAGGATGGACCCTGCCCCCCTGATGGTCCCCGGGGACACCAGGGCTGGGTTGGGCCAGTGGGACACAAAGTGTGACCTGAGGAGCTGCTGCTGGGCCAGCAGCCAGCCCTGAGCAGGGAAAGGGGATGTGCAGGGAGCTCACTGCTCCGCTCAGGACCGAGCCAGCTCCTCACATCACGGAGCCAAGACCTTTTCTTGAGAGACAAAAAAGAGGGAGGGAGATCAGTGGTGTGTTACAGCAGAGCTGCCTTCAGCTAATAGCTCAGCAATTTGGGTTCTGTTCTCTCTGCTGCTGGGCTCAAAATATCTCCTGTTTCCCAAAAGACAGCCCTGGCTGCCAGCCTGCTGCAGGCTGTGCTGAAGCTGTTCCACTTTGGAGAGGACAACTAAAGATTTGTTGTGCCACCTAGAGTGAATTTATTTTATTTTTTTTTTTTTTTTTTTTTTTTTTTTTTTTTTTTTTTTTTTGGATCATCATCATCTGGTCCCTCAGAGCATTCACCCAGGAAAGGGGATACATAGGGTCCCAACCAGTGCTCCAGTGATTATTTAAGTATATTAAATGCTCATTAGATAAGGAAAAATCAATAAATATTCACCAGGGCATGGGCTAGAGAGGAGGAAGGAAATAAAATTATTAATTCAAAGGGCAAGAGGAGCATTTCTGAACAAGGTCTAAAGCTTCTGTGAGAGAAAGGCAGCAGCACTGATGAACAGGAGCAAAAAGGAAGCAGGAGACGTGAAAATTTCCATGACTAAAATAGAAAGGAAAAGACTTTTGGAAAGAAATAAAAGGGAGAATGAGGAATCTGAGCATGATGGAGTGGAAAATGTGAGTAAGCAGAGTCGAGGTGGCAAAGTCAGGCAGAGTCAGAAGCAGCTTGGCAGCTCTGGTGAGTGGGACAGGGAGGTGACACCAGGAGTGCCCCTGAGCAAGGGCCACTCACCCAAACACAGGGAGAGAGCAGGCTGCAGAGACATGGGCAGAAAGAGAAGAGCAGAATTTGGGTGAAACAGCATTTCCATGGAAATACCATGAGGCATGGAAACGGAAAGAAGCCGAGTTACAAAGGGCAGATAAAGGAGGGCAATATTCATGGACACAGCAGCACCAGACACTGTGCTGGGATGGATGGGATGGATGAGAGGTATGGGATGGTGGGATGTTGGGGTGCTAGGATGATGGGATAGTGGGATGCTGGGATGTATGAGATGTATGGGATATGGGATGTATGGGATGCTGGGATGCTGGGATGATGGATGTATGAGATGTATGGGATGCTGGGATGCATGAGATGTATGGGATGCTGGGATGTATGGGATGATGGGATGTATGGGATGCTGGGATGCTGGGATGTGGGATGTATGGGATGTGGGATGTATGGGATGTGGGATATATGGGATGCTGGGATGATGGGATGTGGGATGTATGGGATGCTGGGATGCTGCTGCCTCCTCCCTCCTCCAACACCCAAGCCCAAATGCACACTGTGCATCTTCTGACCCACAGAGAGAGTTCCCCCAGCTCCAGAGAGAGCTCAGTGCTGCTAAGTTCTGGCAGTGCTAAGACAGCAAGAGAGAGGTTATACACGAGCTCAGGCTGATCCAGTTCACCCAGGCTCTCACATCTGTTGGACTGATGGTTTGAAGGCAAGCTTGCTTTCCTGCAAACCTTTTAAACCTCTTTTTTGTCTAATCTTGTTCACACAGAATCCACTTTATCTTCTGATTATACTCCTTAGCCTATAAAGACTTTGCACAAGTACAGTCCTACTAGTAAGGCATAATATTAACAGCATGCACAACCTTGCCCAGTACTGAACTGCTCCATCACAGTAATTACTGACACAAAAGTGCTTGATCTAGCTGAATAAAGTCCATGTACATTCACCAGGAACAGAAATCACAGCTGCTAAAAGTCAGATGCATAAAAGCAGCATTAGGGGAAAAAAATGCAGATTTGTGGAGAGAAAAAAAAAATCTATTGTTGCTGATTTACCCATGTACCAATCTATTTTTGCCTCTAAACTGAAAGAGGGTTTTGTTTGGTGACTGACACATATTTGAGTCACATCAGAAGGGAGAGAATAATCCCCACCTGCTGTCATATTGTTCTCCAGCTGATTGTCCTCTTGATCTGTAGTGCTCATATCACAGCAGGGAGCACACAGAAAAGGGAGTTGGACAGGCAGGAGAGATGTGCTGGAGAGAACAGTCAAAAATGCACAGATTGGCCTAATCAGCAAAGAGAAAATCAGGCTGTTGGCAGGAGAGGGAAAGAAAAATGAAGCAAAAAAAAAAACAAAAGAAGAAAATTTTGTTGGGTGAGACACAATAACCAGAACACCACACTCATGGACACAGATCCTGTGCCCCCCTTTGCAACCCACACGCCTGATTTGCTGTGAGGAGAACCATTCTCCAACAAAGCTCATGACAGCTCATGGTATAAGACAGCCCAAAAAATCCAGTTGTGATAGATACAAAATGTATTTAAGGCAGATTTTCCAAGCTCTTTATCCTGCTGCTTGGGAAGTCCTGTCCTCTTCCCAGGGAGTTCACAGCTGCCCCAGATTTAAGTGCTTTTGTCTCCAAATCAAGAGCTGTCTCTGGGCCCCGTTTTCACAGATTAGTTGTTTGTACAAGTGAATTGCTTTTCGAAATGCCCTGATGCCTCTGTGATCCCTCTGTGAGCCCAGCTCTGTGCCAAGGCACTGCTGCAGCCCAGAGCCCCCAGCCCCACTGCTGCCGCACCCAGAGCATCAAAAACGCTGAGCTAAACACCCAAAATGTAAAATTTATGCTCTCCCTGCCTGATTCGAGCTGTTTGGACAGGAGTCCAGGCTCCATCACAACGTTTCATTCATCCTGAGGTCTTTAATGAGGAAAACTCATTAGCATGTAGTCAAACTCAGGTTTCCCCACCTCGGAGCACATCCCAACCTTCGCTGCTCTGTTACCTGTGCACAGCTTCTCATTAAATATGACACAGATTTGTTACGTTGCTGAGCTGGCTGTAAATTGAACTTGTCATAGTGAAGTGCATGTTTTCCAGTTCTTCATCTCTTTGGTTCCTGTTGCTATAGTGACCATCAGAAATCAGAGCCTAAAAGGCAAAGAGAAAAGAGATTCTTTCTCTGTTTAAATAGCACCTTCCATCTCTAACTCCAGCAGATTCTCTCGTTTCAGCTTTACTTGTTAAGATAACCACACAAAAGAACTGAGCTCCTCCAGCTTTCAGGGTCTCATCCAAATCTGCTGAGGCCAAAGGCAGCATTTTCAATGGCTTCAAGGAGCTCTAGATCATGCCTGTATTGCCTCAAAGATTAATTCAGCACAGATTTGCAGCACTTGGCAGTTCATTTTAGCTTAAACCCCTCAGTGCAGGAATGTGCTGATGTCCTGCTACAATAGTGACTGCTGACATGAGGAGAATGGGACCATCCATCCATCCATCCATCCATCCATCTGGAAGAGGTTTTGCAGTGACTTCTGTGAGCCAGAGAGAAGTTTGAGAAGAGGATCCATGTTTACCCCTGAAAGAATTTTCTACCAAGGTTGTTGATAGAGAAACCAAGAAAGAAAGAAGGATAAATAAGAGAAACCTGCAACTGCCTGTTCCAATGAGTACTTTGTTTGTCTCTCATGACCAATGAGTAAACTTAAGAGTTTTATAAGAATGTATAAAAAGCATGCATGCTATAATAAAAACAGGTTTGAAGCCTTCTGAAAATGGAGTGTTGCTTTGTATTGTGACCATCTCAACTATGATACATCCATCCACCCATCATCCACCATCCATTCATGGATCCATCCATCCATCCATCCATCCATCATCCATCCATCATCCATCCATCCATCATCCATCATCCATCCATCCATCGGACAAAGCCACTGCTGACTCTACCTTGTTTTCACATGCCCTTTTCATCTCCGGAATTTATGTCCCACTTCTCTATTTGACAGTGGGTATTGGTGCTAAGAGACGAAAGAAAGCCAAGGTAAAATCATTGGGATTGGGTCTGAAAGGGGAACTCGAAGGGTAAAGAACACCCTCTGTACTGGGAACTCAGGTGCTCTCTGCACCCATCCACACTGACTCGAGGCCTGAAATCAGAGGTATCACAGTTATTCTTTGGCTCAGATATCAACTCCAAGCTCCTGAAAACATGCCATTATCCACCATTATCCAGCAGCTCTTCCTTCTCCCCTTCCTTCTCCCCCTCCTCTGCCAATGCTCCAGCCCAGAACGCAAACAGCAGTCAGAAACATTCCTGAGTCATGTAGGAAATGCTCCATCTAAACCAACATCTGGCAGTCTTAAAGTCTGTGTTTTAATGCTTTGGGATACAAAATCATAGGCACAAATTCCCTTGCTGATGAGCCTTCCACTTCCCCACATCCCACCTGCAATAAATGCAAGCTGTCAACATCACACCCTGCAATTTACTCACACTTGCAGTTTATGGAAATATTAAAAATGAAATGCCAAACAGATGTTCAACAGACCTGCTATGATAAGAAAACAAATTAGAAGCTATGAAACGAATGTCTTCTTAAGGGAGGAAATGCAAAGAGCTGGAAATTCAATAAGTAAAATATGCGGAAATTAAAAATTGTAACTTTTAAAAAATTGGTCAGAATCACAGGATTCGCCGGGGAAACACCAAATTTCTTGTCTTGTCTGACAGCAGGTGGCAGCAGGATTCCCACCACAAATTCCAGATTTGGAATGACATCCCCTAGATCATATTTGAACATTCATCTATGCCCTAAGGTTGTTTGGTGAGTGAGCTGACAGAAATAAACGTGGGCTGAGCACATCTGCATTTCCACAGCTGCAATCCACTTATGGATCCACAATGGAAGTTCACCATGCAGGAGCTGAAAGTATTTGGTGTTTAACAATTATTAGTGACATCACTTTTTGCCCATTAGAAGCCAAGAATTTGCATCAAACATTCAAAAGTCTCTGTTGCTGTTACGTCCCAGCACTCAGTGTACATGGGCCTGAGAAACCTGGGAATCTAGAGGTGGAATATTTCCATCAAGTATCACCAAAAAAAAATGGTAGGAACTCCTAGAAAATATAAGAAACTGCATTCTGCAAACCTCAACCCAGAGCTATTTCAGGAAATCCTTTGGAAAAGGGATGCACAGAGAACTGAGATGTCTCTGATAAAGTATCACGTGCTGGTCAGACTGGCTCCCACTAAAGCCTTATTGAATTTAGGGCTGCTGAGAAAAAGCAGGAAAAAATTATTATTGATGAAACAAGGCTTTGAAACATTTAAAGGAAACCTTACTCTTATTTATTCCATGATGTTACTCATGGAGCAAGACAGACGTAACTGAGAGAGCTGCTTATTGATTTGTTAACTGAAATGCAATTAAAGAAAACATGCTTTAAGATATTGTGGAGGTGGGTTTATATTATTATTTTATTTTCATTTTTGTACTTAGCCTGTTTCATAGGCTTATCCTTCAAAGCTGCTCGAAATAGGGAGGAATTGTAGCACTAATGGGAGCACTAATGGATGGAGCAATAGGAATTAAAGGCAATAAAGACAGAAAAAGAAGGTTGGCAGCCATGGCCAGGACATCCAACTGTGGCACAGCTGACCAAAGGTTGCAAGAGACCCCAAATGATGACCCAAAGCCCACTGAGGCCAAGATAATGCCAAGGTTTGAATGAAACCCATGAAGAATAGAAAGTCTGAGGAGCAGAAGGCCAGAGAGAACTGGCCCTCACCAGCTTTGACATAAAATATTTGAAATTACTTAAACTTGTGAAGGATTTTATTTTTTCATAAATATTATTTGCAGGCTTAAATAAAAGAATTCCATCAAGGTAAGAGGCAATTCCCTCCTCTGTCCCCCTGCTTTTAAAGGATGAGATCCAAGTCATGAATATTACAGTGACTTAGAGATTCATTTACACAGTTTTACTGCTTTGGACAAAACACAGCCACTTTCCAAGCCCGATGAAATATTGTTATCCACATAATTCATTTTGTGCAGCTTCAGCAAGGTATTTGGATTTGTGGCTGTTCCCATCTGAGGGTGAAATTGAATTGGAAATTCACGTGTGTGCCACGTGGGCGAGGCAAGTCTGAGGATCAGGAAAGCATCAATTAAATTCCCCTCCCAGGCCAAAATAAAATCCCAGTGGGGAGGCCTCGGAGAGGGTCCCCATTGCTGTGACAATTGAGGAAAGAGCTCAAGCCAGAGGTGAACACAGGCTCATTTCAAGGGATGATAATGAAATTTAGATCTGTTTTATTAATAGTGTGAGAGCTGATTGCTGTGCGCAGTAATGGGAGGCAGCAGAGCAATTTATGCTTTAGCCTTTGATAACATGGACTTATTAAGGATGTTATTGATTAAAGGGAAATTAGCAACTGACTGATTAACTCATCCCTCATCTTCCCATTCCTGTTGTAGCAAAGACCATGGAAGCACTGTCGGGTTGCTGGTTCTCAGTTATGGCTCTGACTTTCAATAAATTTGGATTTTTGGACATTTTCAGAAGCTTTGTTTGAGCGAGTGTCCAGGTGCACCCATTTTTTTTCTGGAACGTGCTATCCCACCTACTCCTAACACAAATGCACACTGGAAACTCACTGGGAATAATTAGAAAAACCCAAAAGAATCCCACAAGCTGTTCTCATAAAATTGTGAGTGAAACAGGCACCATGAGTGAAACAGGCCCCCAAATACAAAGTTTCTCATCTATTCCACAACAGTTATTTCATCCCCATTCCAGCACTACCTGTAGCAACACTGATTAAGGAAGTACCTAGGGCAACAATTCAGAATATAACTAAGATGCAAATCTGGAAAATATCAGATTAAATGAGGAGGATGTGGGACTCAGGTTTCCAGCAACATTTCCATACACTGGCTGTGACAACAACTTCATTTGTTCTCAGGGCTCACTTTGCCACAAATAAAATCCCACACAGGGATAGGGCTGGTGATGTCCCACCCCTGGAAGTGTCCAGGGCAAGGCTGGATGGGATTTGGAGCAAGCTGGGGCGGTGGGAGGTGTCCCTGCCCATGGCAAGGGTGGCACTGGGTGGGCTTTAAGGTCCCTCCCAGCCCAAACCTTCTGGGATTTTCTGAAATGACTGTGTCCATCCATCCCCTCCCAAATGTTTGGAAAGAAAGAGAGGAAGGATGAAGCACGATGAGGACTGGAATCACCATATTCAGGGTTATTCTAACTTTCACTCAGCAAAGTACATCTGGAAGCCTAAAAATAGCTTAAAATCACATTCCCTCCCTCTGTGATCCCCAGGCAATTCTTTGGAGAGCCACACCTCTAGGTCAGGAATGGCATTTCTCACCAATTGACCCAGGAACTGCAGGGCAGCTGGGCTGAAAATAAAAATGCTTCAAATCAGTCACTCCTGTAGGAGATGCACAGATCCAAGGATAAGGCTAGCAGCAGCCAGATGGATGAAAAATTACACTTTTAAAAAAAGCAGAACAGGACAACCAAAACCTCCCTGGCAGAATATTCTTCTTGCTGTTGTTGTTGGGTAATTCTGACTAATCAAAACAGAAGTACCAGAAATATGTCAGGATTCACATCTTGTTTAAAAACTGCAAAGAGCCATTTACTGGTGCTGGAACACAACATTTCAGCACATCTGAAATGGAGTGCTGCAATTTTCCAATCTGAAAATATATTCTTGAGATTTTTACAACACTCTGGGATAATATCAGCTAAAAAGGCAACACTGGGAAAAACATTACAAGTTCATGCATCTTCAGTGGTCTGAAATGAAGGTAGAGCTTGAAGATAATTTGTTCTCCAGGAGGAAAATGGGGTTATTGTAGGGGAAAACCATGCAAAGTTATAGCTTTTCAAGTATTCTTGAATGGCCAATTTCCACCCAGCACTTCTCAGGTATGAGTAGGGATGCAAACATTCATAGAAAGGAGATGCCCTGAGTAAGAACAAAATATATTGTTAAAATTCTTTTTTTTCTTATTTGCATTAATGCCTTGAGCAAGCAAAGCATCTCTCCACAGAAATATGAAATTCTCGATGTTGGAATGGACTTTAATGATCATCCAATTCCAGCCCCCCATGCTGCCCAGCCAGCCTGGCCTTGGATGGAACCAGTCCCTCTTGCAGGACAAGCAGGGTACATTCAGATTTTCTGGCATTTGGCTGCATGGCTGGAAAAGGATAAATATGCTGGAATTAAAGACTGTATCATGAGAGGGAACAGTCACAGGACAGCCTAAACAGCACCAACCCAATATCAAAACTTGTTATAAGCATCGAGTGTCTCTGCCTGAAAAAGGGCTGAAATCCTTCCATTCAAGGAGCTTACATAATTTGGAGTTACATCCACAGCTCTACCTATTTTTATCTCAAAGGTGCAGGCTTGTTCACAGCGAGGAACTTTCTGCAAAATTTCTCCGTTTGTTGCTTTAACTTGACAATAAATGCTGATTCCTCTCCCCCTCTCAGCACACACAGAGTTAGATAATGTCTGTCACATGCCCTGTTTCCAGCTTCTTTTCCCTTATTTTATTACAAGCACCACGAATTCCAAACACTGAAGTGTTTTCCCCTTCAGATTAACTGTGCACCTGAGCCATGCCTGCTCAGTAGGAAAATCTCAGCTTTTCAGCCCCACAACCCTTGGCAATATAAATCCTGCAGGATCATTTCGAGGTAAGTTAATTACAGACTTGAATTTTAAATGCCTGCTTCATGTTCTAGTCCTTTGAGTCAATAATTCCTGCGGACTGCACATCATCCTGTCACGCAGCCAGGCTGCTGGATAAAAACACCACACAGCCCCTGTTTGCTGGAAACCTTTTGGCATTCCCTGCCACTGGTTTAATACTTGAATATTCGTGTTAATTTGCACATTCTGACCTGCAGCAATGGAGATATTTGATCACTCCAGCGGCAGCTCTTGTGTAAAGAGTATTTTTTGCTCAGCTTTAACATATGCTAATAATGGTATCTGTGCTGGCACTTCCCCGAGAGTTTTTAAGGAAAAAAGTCAGGCTCATCATCAGTTTTTCCACACCTGGGACATGCAGACATAGGCACAGGACTTTTCCAACTCTATTTACACTCAAACCAGGCCTCTAGGATCAGGGATGTGTTTTTAAATTTTAATTCCCTCCAAAAATCACGCTGAATTTTGCAATAGGAGAATAAAGATGCAAACACAGTGCATTACTCATATTTAAAGGACTTGGAAATTTAAATCTGTATTGTGGGGGGGGGGAAACTTGCTGGTTTTCCCTGTGATTGCTGCAATTACTACTCTCTATGTGAAAGCAAAAATATCTTTAAAATATTGAAAAAAACTGCATAATATATCCAAAAGGAGGTGCGATTGAAATCAGTATTCACCACAAATTTTAAGACAAAAAAAACTATTCCCTCAAAGGATCTGAGTGCAAAAATTCCCAATTCCATGGCTGCTGCATGTGTTGACTCCTTATTCTCAGGGCTCCTGCCCTTGCATGCAGTTGGTATTTATTTTGTGAAATAATATTCATAGAAAATAAGAAGTTCTTTCCTTTTTAAACCTTCTTGCAGCACTTCCAGTTTCTCTCCAACCTTTAACATGCTTGTAAATAATATATTTAGCAAAAAAACCACCCCTCATTTTCAGTGGGGGTGTACAGAAAGGAACTAAACAACAGGAATATTTTCTTTTTTTGTAATTCACAACATGGGCACTCAACCAAGTGATGGAGGAAAAGTTAAATAACTTTCCCAGAAAAACACAGAGGTTGACATGGACTCAGTTACCATGGAAGGCAAAATGAGCAAAGTTTTTTGAAGGCTGCCAAGCAAATAGGTGGAAATTTACATATTCGTTTACATATATATTTTTATTTTTTTAAAGAAAGATAACAAAGCCTAGGGAACGTGGCCAGGACTCCATGGACAATAATACATCAAAAACTGACAGCAGGAAGATAAAATACCTGGCCCAGAGCTAAGTTGTGTTTAAGGACCTTTCTTCCCCCTGCCACAGTGTCACATTAGACATCTGAAAAAACCACATTTTGTCACCAAACTGCAGATTTCCCTAACGCTGCCACCTGTAAATGTCTGTGCAGGGCAAAGAGAAATGGAGCTGCTTCACCAGAGCATTGTCCTCCCACGGAGAGCAGCCTCAAACCCAGCAGGTTTCACAGCAAACTCCTGCACAGTTTAACCCAGGAATTGTCTCTCAGGATCCCTTTCCTGCTGTCACCTCCCTCCAGTGATTCACATCTTTGATCCCTTCTGATCTCTAAGGTCCCTTCCAGCCCTATCCATTCTATGATTTTTTTTTTTAATACCAAAACATTTTCTATTTAAAACTCTAAATAATACCCCTGTGTTCCATACATGAACCACTTCTCTTTCTCTCCAAGAGTTTACCTGCAGAGTTCCACAGAAATGTCTTCACCAGGAAATAAACACAAGCTTATCTCTGAAACCAACCTGTAATCGTAGAGAAAAGACTAATTTTGGCACATTAACTGATGGGTGCAAAGTTTTTGTCATTAAAATAATTTGGTTTCTTTCCTATTCCTCTATCCTAATTATCAACTGCCAAGGCACTGAAGGGAATTACAGAGCTGTGATCAGCAGCATTGACCTTTTTGCCTTTTCACTACTTCTGTTAAGTCAGTTAACCCAGGCAGCAAAATTAGAAGGAAGACTGACAGTGGAGTAAACACAAGGAAAGCAGTGAAAATGGTGGGAAATCACCCTTCTCCCTCCCTCCTTGCAGCATTAAGAGCAGAGCCTCAGCTGAAACCTTAGTCTGCTAAATTAGGCAGAGGTTTGGAAAAGAATGTTCTGATTGTTAATCATGAAATGTGCTGTAATCTTCTGCGAGGCAGCTCTAACCTCCTCAATCAGCTGCATTTTCTTACTTAATTACATGATTTTAAGTACTTCTAAGGAGGTGCTGTCAGATTTATCCTGGAGTTTTCTTAGACATTCCCACTGTAGTCATGGTGATGATATATAGAAATGGACAAAATGCCAGAGACCAGGGAAAATGTCAGAGCTACGGAACACCCACAACTTGCTCCTTGCCTAGAATTTACTTGGTATTTTTGAGTTAGCTGGAAAGATTCTCTTATAGTGCATTAATGTCCCAAAATAACAAGATTAATAGTAGATGGATAATCTTATTACCAAACACACACACTGGGGTAATTCCCACCTCTAGGAGTAGCTCCCAAATGTTTGGGGGACCCGTGGCACAAGCACTGCCTGAGTGTGGATCCCACTGGGATGTCATTCCCTCTGCAAACACAGCCCAGCTCTGCAGGAGCAATCCCTTCCATGCTGGCTGTCCTGGCCTAGGAGCCAGCTCCCGTTATTCTGAGTCCTGCAAGCTGCCTTCAGGCTGCTAATTACTCCCTCCTCCGATGCAGGAAATTATTATTACCTGGATATTTATAACCAGCTGATGGAACATTAGTGGCAGTGGGGAAAACAAATTATGAATATTTGTTAATTTAGCAGGCTCTCACCAAACCTTCATTTTCTCTAAATATTCTGCCTACCAGCATCTATTTTACAAGACCTTTATTACTGGTGAGTAGTACACTGTGATACCAATCACCTCCCTCAATGCTGACAGAAAGGCTGAAGTGCCATGGTCCATATTTGTTCTCCCAGGAGGTTGCTGAGCTCAGCTCCTTGTGGAACACCCTGACTGCCATTCAGACAAATTTCCTCCAAAAAAGCCTCCTTATTTTAGACCAAATCAAACATGGTTGTTTGTTTGTTGGTTTTTTTTTTTTTTAGATGAGGCTATATAACAATCAAGCTCCTGATTTTCAGCTCGTAGCCTAGGTAAGAGTTAAATTCCCTTGGTAAGTCGACAAGACAAGAGGGTTCTCACTTCATGCCAGCTATAGATCTTATCTTCAGCTCTGGGAATTACCCGAGCTGAATAAATGGGTGAATAGCTCCCATCTTGGATTTATTTGCCTTTTATTACTGCTTCCCACCAAGTTTGACTCCCATTTCTGCAGTTCACACCTGTAAAAGTGTGGCTGCTGCTCCGATAGCATTTGAGAGCTCCCAGCGGTGGGCTGGGTGTGAACTGTGTGCTCCCTATTACAGGGATTTGGTTATGAGCACATCATTCCTCAGCATCCACCAATGCAGCTGAAATTCTTATCTTTATAGAGTAAGGAGGTCAGCATTTACTACTGCATGCCCAGGCAGCACTCAGTCCTACAGGCAGAGTTCACCTGTTCATGATTTTTATGCTCTGCAATCCATTTCAGACTGAAACATTGCCATCTTTACAGGGGTCATGCAGACAGTTTTTCTTACACTGTTCCAAATAGATTCTTGTTGTCTTTTCCTCCCTCATTTTGCAGTGAGCAAAGGTGCAGAACGCCTCGAGGAGCCGTGGAACGGGAGGCAATCAGTTCTCACTTTCAAGGGGTAACAATTCTTTTCTGTCCTCAGAAAAAAAAAAAAAAAATTAGAGGGTAGGAATAAAGAACAGAGCCAGGAATTACATATGGCCACATCAGCTGGGGAAAGAGACTCAGGAGCTCTGAGGTAAAGCAGTTGTAGGTAATAATGTCCTGCCCATCCCCATTTATCACTGCACGGAGATATCCCAGAATGGAAAGCACTGGAGCCTCTGGAATCACAGCACATAACGTGTGACCCATTCCTGCTGGGACCAGGGGCTGAAATCCCATTCCCTGCCCGGGGCAGGGCTGTGGGGCCTGAGGTGTCTTTCCCACATCCTGCTGATTGCAGGTTTGCTCATTCCACCCCTCCTGTGGCTCCCAAGGCCATCCTGGTGAGTCAATAATGCACATTCCACCAGGTCGGTATCTCCTGATCCTCCTGTCCCTGAGACACGGAAATTATCAGAGAGGTTGGACTGCTTGGGCTCACCTCATTCCCTTTGGGAATGCAGGTGCTCCCAGTGATGCCTCAGGTTTCAGTTTTTATATTTTTCACATTCTGTGCTGCTTTAGTGTGTGGGTCTGGGCTTCACATTATGAGATGGTGAGCTCTCTGCACAGAGCAGGGAGACAAAACAATTCCTGCTCCAGCTGGGCACCAAGGACAAATGATCCAAATCTCAGGCCCAGGAGCACAAACAGCGTGGGCTGGAGAGAGAAAAACAAGCAGGATGGGAGTGCCTGGGCTAAAGCTGGAATGGGACAATGAACTGCAAGGTGCAAATGGAGCAGAGCTGATCCCAGTGAGAGCCCCCGGGAGCGCTCGTGCATTTTGGGACCATTTTGGTTCCTCTTGGCTGCAGCCCTGGCTGGGCTCTGGTGCTGCCCAAGGTGGATCCATGGAGGGGATCCTTTGAATAAATCCCTGCTTTATTCTGTGACTCTGCCCAGCCTCTGCTCTAGGCCAGCCTGCACAAGGCATCACCACTGGAGAGCCCAACCACAGCACAAAGACCAAACAGCTTTTCTTTCTGTGGGTACAGGATTGACAATTAAATCAAAGCTACAACTACAAATTAACTGGTCATTTCCAGCTTTGTGCATAAACAGAGTTTTCATTCTGAAGTACCTGTGGGAGTCATGGCTAAATTCTTGCTTTTTTCTGAATTAGCAGAGCTGGCGTGACCAAACCAGACGCTTCAGGACTGAAGACTTCTGTTAATATAATGAGCATTGTGTAACATTACAGATTATTTATTTACTCAGTCCTATTATTATTATTATTATTATTATTATTATTATTATTATTATTATTAAAATCTCTCTGGTTTAGGTTGGTTTAGTGCCTCTCTAGTAGAGATTAGTTTCCAGAAGCAGCAGATTCCTTGAGCAATAGTAAAGTCTGCAGTTTGGCATTTATTCCTACATCAACTCAAAATGGGGACATCCTCATTAATAATCATATGTATGTTTTCTATTTTCATGGCTATGTCATGGTGGAAGGAGGGAACCCCTTCCTCTGGTTCAACAACCAATTCTCTGTAAAGACTGTAAATAAGCTCAAAGTTAATTCAGGAATTGCTGAATAGGAACCTTACCCACACACACGCCCTGAGAATTTTCAGAGCATCACCAAGTTTTTGAAATGAGGAGTAAATCGCCTGAAATACAAGAAATGTTGGCAAATAAAGGGGTTGAAGAGTCACCATGAGACAGAATTTAGTTAGAGCATCTCAAAAATTGCTCATTCTATCTACAGTTCCATTTCTCAATTAGCAGATTCCTCTATTTAAATTTGCATAATTAAAGAAGTTGTCTTTACAACTGACAAAATCCTAATTAGATGTCCCAGGTAAGATTAAAAATAAAGCTTTCTTCTTTGTTGTTCTGTAATGTATTAAAATATAATTAAAAGATGTATTTATAGTTTGAAGACTTTCAAATTGCGTCTCTGCTACTTTTCCTAGAGGCCTTTTTAGAAGTTTAGAGGTCTTTTTACAAGGGATTTTTTTTTTTCATCAGAGAGAACAAATTTTTATTTATCCAAATCAGCCTTTAAGGAAAGCATGAATTATCTTTTCCTCTCTCATCCATTTAAGATCTATTTGTGATCACAATCCTTTAACATCTGACTTCTGGGGAAAGAAAAGACTAGACATGATTTCTCTGGACAAAAGCTGGGGTTTTTTTCCCAAAAAAATCAAGTTATTTTATATATCAAGAAGAAAACCAGTCATAAATTCTCTTTTTTTTTCTTTTACAAAGCACATCAAGCTTAGTAACATGGTACTTTCTAATTTATTCTGCTTTACATAAAAATAGTGACAGTGTTTCCTAACTTCTTGATAGCTCTACCTATTAAAATTGTGCTCTGATGACAAAAATAGAAATCGGAT
Organism: Vidua macroura; assembly: GCF_024509145.1. Lineage (NCBI taxonomy): Eukaryota > Metazoa > Chordata > Aves > Passeriformes > Viduidae > Vidua > Vidua macroura. The sequence goes on from NC_071583.1 coordinate 3,354,521, forward strand.
TTCTGAGGATGGGAAGGGGGATTTGGAAAAATGTTTTAAACCAAAAATGAGTTAAATCTTCAAAGATAAAGAGCAGCCACATTCCAGCAATCTTCCACCGTGGTGATAAATTATCTGTTATTCTATAAAATATCATTACATTAAAAAGCAAAACTAATCAACTGAGTTCTTTAAATTTCATTTAAAGGAAATTAACCACGCAGTGGGCTTAGGGTATAAACAGTAACCCAGCACTCACAACACCACAGGAAAGATTCTTCTGGAGGAAAATGTTTGAAACCTCCTAAAATTTAAATATCAGAACTTCATAATAACAGAGAAAACTGCAATGCTGCTGTAAAGTTTGTATATATTACATACATTTCATATATTATATTCTAATATTAAAAAAAAAAAGTGGAAGTTTTATGTTTTATCATCTAGAAATCTAAAATAAAACCAGGACTGATGGCCTGTAAGCCACCAGTCTGCACAGTCCAGGGTGGAAATATTTCTATTGAGCTCATCAGGAACAGAAAAGAAATTATAGTGTGTTTGGAGAATTCTCCAACTAAATTACAGCTTTCCAGGCCTCCCTACTCAATAGGGCACAATAAGTTACCAATGTGGGATCAATATTCTGCTCAGTTATCTCATTTAAGAGATTATAATGCCAGACCCCCTCTAAGTGATCTGTTACCTTCTGTTGTCACTGGAAAATAATCTCTACCAGAGAGGCACCAAAGCAACCTCAACCAGAGAGATTTTGATAACTAATAGACAGGATTTGGGTAAAATAATCTGTAAAATTACTCAGTGCCCATGAAGTTAACAAAAATCTCAGTTCCTGCAGCCACACTGATCTACATGGCAGCTCCAGGTAAAGGGTTTAGGATTTCTCCTGCTTTCCCCTCTTGTTGCACCTCTGATAATCCATCAGAACTCTTCATCTCTCAACCCTTTTCAGTTCTGCTGAAGTTTTGTTCAGCAGGAATAGGAAAGGAGTTTTGAATAAAGTGATGTGAGGTGGTTGCTAAAACCAGCACCCCTGAATGTTGGCATGGCCTGAGCAGGGGACACACAGACAGATTTCCTCCTTTTGGGTACATGCTCATTGTTTTCAAGGCCAGGTTAATTCAGGAATTGCTGAATGGGAAGCTGCCTGTTCACCCATAAAAAAATGGGAGCAATTTGCCAGCGCCATCATTCATTCCCGCGGTGGAAAGAGAAGGTTCCTTGGGAGCCCATAAAAATCCCACCAAAAACACAATCTCAGCAGCTTTGCTCCAAGACTGTCAATTTATGAGCCGTAAGGTTTCAGCCACACTTAAAGCAAGCGGTTTTAGGTCCACTCCCATTAGGCTGCCAGATTTTGGGGGCAAGATGATAATTTTGGTGTCTTTACAGTGTTGGCAACTCCCCCTGTGTCAGCCTGGTGGTCAGCTCTGACTGATCCCACAGAGGGAAAGAACAGCCAAAAACTGCTGCCCAAATGTTAAATCCCATTTCATAATCTGCTTCTTTTCACTAAATACTTCCATTCACTTTTGAGGATTCTTTTATCCCTTTTAAGGATGCTTGTGTGAGCATGAACAGCTGTAGAGATGGGAACTCAAGGCCTATCGAGTCTTTTCTCTCAAACAAATGGGTATTCCAGGGCAGGTTATTCAAGAGGATTTTCACAGAATCATGGAATGATTTAGAAAGAAACTTAAATCCCACCCAGTGCCACCCCTGCCATGGGCAGGGACACCTTCCACTGCCCCAGGTTGCTCCAAGCCCTGTCCAACCTGGCCTTGGGCACTTCCAGGTAACCAGGGGCAGCCACAGCTTCTGGCTGGGCCTCCCCAACCTCACAGGGAAGAATTTTTTCCTAATATCCAAGCTAAACCTGCCCTTTTTCAGTATAAAGCCAAAAATGAAACTTGCAAATGATATTATCTTCTGGATAAATCAAGAACGTGTGCATAGAAAAATGTCAATGCACTAAGGGAAAAAACACAGAAATCTTCCCTCTTTGTGCATGAAGTTGAAATTACAGCCCACCAAGTCTAACTTTCCCTGGCTCCTGAGTTTCTGCTTTCCTGCCTTGCTCACACAGAAGCTGTGCCATGAGTCTTGTGATGTGTGAACGTGGGTTTACACAGTGCTCCAGCTGGAAGGAAGAAACAAATCACTTTAGCATTTTTATACCTTTAAATCTCCTGCCTGCTGATGTTCCCTTCCCTCTCTGCTCGTTTTGTGTTAGAGCTTCATTGTTGTTCAGCTCCTGCTTTTATTTGCTAATATTACAGTAATCCGATTACAAAGCAGGAAAAATCGGCATGCAATTGGGGTGGCTAATCACAGCCTGAATGCCAGCTTGTAACGCTGGAATACCTGGGAAAAGGCAGTGTGGGGCTGATCTGGAAACAGCTGACATCAGTGGAAACAGCTCCAGGGTCAGGCAAGCCCATGGAGAACAACCAGAATCCTGGTGATTCAATGGTTTTCATGGGGATGCAGACATCAGACTTGCTGATGGGTGTTTCAGTCACTTGCCAGCACAAAGAGTTAATTTCTGCTGCAAAAATGTTTGTTCTCCCCTTGTCTAAAGCCAGCATATCCCACTGTGCCAAGCTGAGGAGCCAGTTTTGGAGCTGGTGTCGCTCTGCAATTCCCAATTTGGAGCTGGTGTCCCTCTGCAATTCCCAATTTGGAGCTGGTGTCGCTCTGGAATTCCCAGTTTGGAGCTGGTGTCCCTCTGCAATTCCCAATTTGGAGCTGGTGTCGCTCTGGAATTCCCAGTTTGGAGCTGGTGTCCCTCTGGAATTCCCAGAGCCCCAGCTGGGTTTGCAGCAGCAGGGAGGTGGGGTAGGGCTCAGTTTCAGGGTCAGGCTGCTGTGTTCCCCATGGGGGATCAGAGCTGAGCACCTGCTGTACCTGCATGAGACAAAAAAAGCACCAGCACCACCCCAGAGAGACAGGACCCAGCTGGAGCTGCCTCAGCACAAACCCAGGCTTTACCAGACAAACATCTGAGGAGGAGCAGCCCAGCTGGGAAAGCTCCAGGCTGTTCCAGGAGCTGAATTTATCTGCCCAGGTGTGCACATGGAGCTGATGGGAGGCCCTAAATCAGGGCTCATTGTAGTACAGCACTGAGAAGTTACCTGAGAAGCCCACACAGAGCCCCAGTGTGGCTTAGCTCACCCTTCTCTCTATGCCTCAGCCACCCCAGCCCTGAGACAGGGACAGTCACAGCCCAGCTTTTCAGTCACTGCTCCTTCGAGCCATTTATCTGGCATTTTCCTTGGAGCAGCACAACTTGAGCATCCAGGAGGGGTGTGACAACACAAAAATAACGTAGCAAAACAGAAAACAAAACGTAGCAGGAAGCCCTCATCTCTTTTTCCTAAGCCTTTCCTTCTCCTGTGTGTTAAGATTTAAGAGCCAGAGGATGTTTTTTAAACTGCAGACAGCACAAGCACAGGTAAAAAATCCAAGAAATCCTAATTGCCCTGCAATTAGTTCTTCATAAATAGGTGCAATGATCTCTCTCTCATCAGCTATTGATTGATAGCAGCCAAAGCAGATGTGATTTGCTTTGTAAATACTTCAGAACTGACAGAGCTACAGAAATAATGAGCATGGCAGTGAAGCAAAGCAGGTCACTCCTTCCTTTAAGAATGATCAGGAATTTTGAGCCATTTAAATGCTGACACAAGAAGAGAGGATGCACTGGAGACCTGCACAGAAGCCAAGTCCCTCAGGGATTTTCTGGAGAGTTTTTATACTGCTGGAGCTCATCACCAAAGAACCAAAAGCACTGTGGAGGCCACTGGATTTAGAGACATCTCTGAGCAGAATTGCAGCATCCAGGGGGATGCACTACAAGCTTTGAAGTGCTTCAGTCCATTTGGAATTTCATTACCAGGCATAGAAATAGTAAAGGTATCATTCTAAAAGTGTTTCAAAACAAGATCTATACTTGCTGGGTGCTCCAAAATGTTTCTATTAATAAAAACTTCTGATATTTTGTGCTCAAGGAAACTATAAAGGTCTTTCAGAACCTGTGCAGGGAAGTAGCACAGAAGCAAAAATTCTCTTTTTAGCCCAAAGACAGCCTTCAGAAGAAAGTTCACAGTAAGCAAGAGTATAAAGAGGGACCTACATTTAAAGAATGATTATGCAGCTCCCCTCCTTCTTTAAAGGAAAGGAGTTAATCTCACTTTTTCCTCCCTCAGGACTTTTTAATTATTTTTAAAACTAACTGCTTCTACATCATTCTTCTGCCTCCTCTTAGTGAATGATAAAGTGGTGTGGGTAACACCAAACTTTGTTATTTTGTTTGCCTCAGACTTACTTCATTTTGCATTTCCTACAGCCTCAGACACCTTTGGAAGACAGGGAGGAAGCTGCCCATGGACAGGACAGGCTGGGGAGCGCCAAGGAAGAGGCAAACACAACTCCAAGCAAGTGATCTAAGACATTTGTTCAAGCAGAACTCTTCTCCTTATGTGCAAACACTTCTCAAATGCAAAGTTCTCTGTCTGCTGGTGCCCACTTCCACACACACACTAATCCAGAGGGCTGGACTGGGAATTCTGTAAGGAGTCACTGGGGAGAGATAAGGAATTAATTTCCACTCCAAGTGTCAGTCACAGTCATATCTCCATCAACACAGCAGCAGCATCCCCTACCCAAGCTAAGGACTTGCACACACACACCAGGGATGGGTTTGGATTCTCCTGGAGCAGTCTGCAGGATGTGCATGATGGATGGAATGATGGATGCCTGAATTTCACCCAGGCTCTGTATTTACATGACCCCTGGGCAAAGTCAGCCCCCTCTCTCACCCCACAAAACACACAGAGCACTGCCATAGAGAGAGAGATCACCTTTCACTCGGCAAAGATGCATCTCACAGGGACAGGAATTTCTGCCAGCTCCGCAGACCAAAACAACATCAATAATTTTCTCTATCTGCTCCAGCCAGCAGGGACCATTTCACACCAGCTCCAGCCACCCACGCGGCCACTTTACAACTTCCCCTCTCATTCATGCAAAAAGCAGCCCTTAAGAGCCTTTCACTGAATCGGGGCTCGCTGCTCTTGGCTGGGTTATTTTCTTTGTGTTTCTAAGCAATGCCTCGTTGCCAATCAGTTTGTTTGTTCTGCGGCTAAACTTCGCTTTCTCATGCCTGCTTCAGTCCCTGTTTGATCTCAGCGTGATTTTGGGCATCTCACTTCCATTTCTTCCCATCCATTTGCATTTTGGCTGCCTTCACTGTCACCTTCCTGACACGCTGAGCTCCTCTCCCTGCTTCTGTCTATTGTACACAATTTCTACAAAGAACAGAACAGAGGGCCAGTATTTGTGTTCGCCTAAAAAAAGCAATTCCTTCTGCAGCCACAGCCTTCACATCCCGACAGCAAGCAATCTACAGCTTTCTAAAGCCCTGAGACAGATTGCAAAACCTTAGTTTAAAAACAACAAAAAAAAGCCCTTCCAGCAGGGATGAGGAGGGAAGAACAGGAGGGATGCTTTAAAAATGCCCAAAATGCAGCAGTAATCTGAATGGTAGCACAGGGATGATTTAACTTCCATTTTCTCACCCATGTCAGCAAATGTATTTTGAATATGGGACAGAGGCACAAAAGGCAGCTCTGCTGTGGACTTATTAATCTATTTTGCAAGGAAGAAGCATCTAGAAAATAGTCCTGGAGGAAGAGATTAGAGAGCAAATCCCGGGCTCTTTGGGGAAGCGCTGCAGTGATCCGTTGTCTGCTGCAGCTTTATCTGGAGAAGGATCTTGCAGAAAACGCTGCGCTCTGCATTGCTCACCACTGCACATCCTGGTAATTTCAGACACTTTTCCAAGCAGGGGCCATCATTATTGTCCCAGAGAACCGTTTATAAATAAAGCTGATGTTTGTCAAAGCCCCGACTCGCGGTACAAAACTCCCAACTCTGGTTTGCTGCCATTAAACACCCCGAGACTTCCTGCTGGATAAAACTTCTCTGGCTATTGGAAAGGCACTTCCATAAATGTCAATGGAATAGGATGGAAGAGAAAATTCGATTCACTGGGAGATGCTCAGGTTTCTGGCTGTGCAATCCCCCTTCGCTCCTGCCACACATAATTTCAGTGGATTTGCTCTCTCTGAGGAGTAGCCTATATACTCTTTATACTGTTATTATTAAATATTTTTGAGCAGGTTTTTTTTTCCCCCAAAAATGTCCTAGATTGTTACCCATGGCTCCATTTTCTTTTCTCCATTAAAATTTAATCTTATTATCAGAAAATTACTTTTTTTCCCCCTCTAATAACTCTTGTATGACAGACAGCCAATTTTACTGACATCAGATCCTTGCAGCATGTACTGGAGATCAAAGGGGGGAAAAAAATGACTACGAGGCAAACCATGCATTATGGAATCAATATGACATGCTGTATCCAACCATTTTTTTTTTTTCTCCTGAAGACAAGAAAACCCTCCCATCAATTTTATTCTGCAAAAGAAGAAAACTGCCATGAGACTGACTGAATAATCACAACCTTAATTACCCTGAGCAAAGGGTATGAGGGGGACTGTGATAAATTAAGGGAAATCCTCAACATTCTAATGCATCTTTCAGACCATTCAGAGTCCCAGCAGCTCTGTCACTCCTGTAACCTGCCCTTCCTCCCCCTTGGTTCCGTGGGCTGAGATTGGAACATGTAAAATTGAGTAAAATAGATGAGGGACGAAAATTGCTCTGAGTTTGGGGAAGAGGGACCTAAATGCTCCCAACAGCCTCATTGGGATGATCACCCCCAGCAGCCCCTGGGTCTGAGGGAAATGAGGTTCAGGCAGATGTTTCCTCTTTTGAAAGAGACAAATCACTGCCTCGGCTCCCTCTCTACTTCATGTGAACAAGGACAAATAAATGATTGGCACCTGTCAGAGAACTGCCAAGATGATTCATCCCGAACACAGCAGTCATTTTCCAATAATGAGAAATACCCAGCTTCATCCTGTGGGAAGTAAATCTTGTTAGAAGAGAAATGATCCCTTAAGAATGTGCACCATGGACCTTTGGTATTGCTGCAGCTCACTGAGGGCTGCAGAGAGGTCTGAGGGCTGTTTCTGGGCTAGCAGGGCTTGCAGCCAGACCTGTGGCTTGCTGTGAGGTGCTGCCATCGTGCAGAGTGACACTTGTGCCACCAAACAGAGGATCTGAGTCTGCTTTGGGCCCATGGCACAAAGCACAAACTCTTCTTTCGTGTTCAGTGAATCACAGAATCCTTTGGTTGAGCCCAGCATTAACCCAGCACTGCCAAGCTCACCACTAAACCAGGTCTAATTCAGTCTCACATCTAAACTGCTGTCCCCACTGCCTCGGGGGACACTCACTGCTCTGTCACACCCCCTAAGAAAAGGGTTCTCGGCAGGGTCTCAGGGGCTGCATCCCCTTCATCCCCAGCTGCTGGGACAGTGCATCCAGGAGCTGCTTCCAGTGCAATCCCACAGCCCCAGAGCCTGCTCAGAGTTAAAGTTCTGGCTTTGGTTCAAGGAACCCAGAGCTTCTGCACTTGCAAATAGCTGTGCAGCATGAACCAACCACGGCATGTGGGGACTGTCCAAAGATCTTCACAAGGGCTTTCCTGCTCCCTTTTGGACTAGGGCAAAACCTGAACAGCCAAAAAGGACCCCTTGGACACCGCTTGGATTCCAGGTGGTGATTCCCAGTGCTGCCACAGAGCCAGGCTCCTCACCCACTGCAGAGCCTGAGTGAGGAGCTGCAGAATCAAATCCAGTAAATCAATAGGCAGCCACTGAGAGGGAGCAGAGTGCTAAATCACAGCCATGCTAATTTAGGTCTAATTAGGAGTGTCAGGGAGCCAGCACTGGCCAATTCAGCCCTGTCTAGGTGGAAGCACTTCCAGCACATGCAGAGAAGCTGATGTTCAAGAAGAAAAGCAGGAGATTAAAGATCAAAACCAGGGCACCTGTGGAATTTGGCTGCTCCTGTGCACCAAAGCTCCCCAGATAAATCCCAGTGCTGAGGAGTCTGAGTTTCACCCCTGCTCCAGACCTCCCCCTGTCCTTGGGGGAAATGCTGAATTCCAGCCCAGGCTGAGGGTCCTGTTCACTTCTCAGCACAGCTAATTTGCTTTTTAATATAAGTTATCCTGAAGTAGCTCATGCTTAGGGCTTCCCAAAGGTAAAAAAAACAACCCACAGCTCCCTCCCTTCCTGCCTGGCTTCTTTGCTGACATGGAGTGCAGCTCAATGTCTACCTAACAACACGTTGAGTCAGCCTGAGGGGAGTCACCTGAGGAGCAGAGAAACGTTAGGCTCAAATGAGCACCTTCCCAGCTGCCTGAAACCTGGATAAAACAGACTGGATAAAATGGTTCTGCAATGCAGTGCTGTCCCTCTGTGCCTAGGTTTCCATGGGGGATGGAGATGCACCATCAGGGAACAGGGTGGGGGAACAGAAACATCATCCTCACCCCTGGTTTTACCCATCTCTCAAGTTTCTGCCTTTTTTTTTTTAAGTTGGAGCATCTATTTCATCCAGGAGAACTGGACAAACACTTAGAAACCAAATAAAATTCCGTTTGAAACAACCTCTGAGCTATTGGGTGTTAGTTCTTCCTAATCCAGAAGAAAATAATTGAATTCAAACAGATCTCTAAAGGCCTTTGGAGGCTTGGCTGACAAAAAGTGCTGCCACGACTTGCTTTAGAAGAAAGCCAGCTTTGTTAGTTTGGTGAACACCATTAAAATGAACAGCAGTTCCTCTCTAATAGCACCAAAGGGACTTCAGTGGGATTGTTTAACTGTGAACTCTGCATTTCCTTAAAACCCCCTCTCTATTCACATCATTAAAGTGTTTTTAGAAACTCTGAATAAACAACACAAAGGGCTTTTTTTTTTATGGCATGCAACTGGAATACAGGAAAAAAAACCCCAGCAAATATCTAAACTACAACAGGAAAAGCATCTCCAGATTTCCATAACAGATGATACAGATAATAGAGGCATTCATAAGCCTTATTTTTTATCTGAGGCTGAAGATCTGGTGGCAGCACCTTGTTCATGGGGTTGTTGAATCAGATGGAGCACTTTCCCTGCTTTTGTGTCTCTGTTAATTGCCTTTAATGGAAACCACTTCATTGGTGCAAAAAACTGCCTTGAAGTTTGTTTTCTAGGCAAAAAGCCCAGTGCTTTAATTAATACCTTGAAATGATCACTGATTAATGATACCAGTCCAGGGCTGTTGCACAAAGGTTTTTTGCTCAACTTTTCCCAAAAATCAGGAAGATTAATGATGTTATCATTAGTACAGAAAGCTCCACCCCTGGAAACCCTTTGAGATGGAGAGCACAGACAACATTTAACAGCTGCAGTGGAGACTGTGCAGAAGGAGAGGGGGATACCACCAGGGTGTCTCCAGGAAGAACAGCATCATTAATGCTGTGAATCTTTCCCACAGACTTGAAGATCCTCACATTTATTTCCCTCATTTTCTACCAGCTCTACTTTTCAATAAATTGTCTTTTATTTCTTTCCTCTCACCAGAGAACAGAGATATTTTAGGTCTCAAACTCCTGATTTATGGTAGTCAATACACTTGTTTCTTGAAGTGTGGAAGGAAGATAATAAAACTAAAATCTACATTAAACACCAATTTGTTTCTATGGTTTAATGCTGTAGGAAATCACAAACTGCCAGACTCTTCAGGTATATCAGAATCAGCTTTGTAGAGCTCAAATTATTATCTGATTACAAAATTTATGCAAAAACCCAGGGCATAAGTGTTGTAAAGAAGTTATGGTTAGATCAGATGATAATCACTTGTCCATGGAGCTCTTGTCATCACATTTATTATGGGATTCTTGTCATATCTGTTTGGCACAGACTGATAAAAAGCAGCCACAGAATCCCAGAATGGTTTGTGTTGGAAAGGACATTAATGAACCTACAGCTCCAGCCCCCTGCCATGGGCAGGGACACCTTCCCCAAGCCCTGTCCAACCTGGCCTTGTGTAGGATCATTCTGGAAACCTCCTCATCCACCAAAAGCAGCAGGAGCAGGGTGTCCCAGGGTGAGGCTCCAGAGGGGCTCCCCCTGCCCTGAGCACACCCACCCAGCTCAGACACAGGGGCTGCTCCAGCACAGCCTGCTTGGTACAGCCTGAGCTGTCTCCCAGCCACAGGCTGTCCTGAAGGGTGATTCTCCAAGGACTCTACCAGGAGAGCAGTGCCAAACGCAGCTGTGCTCTCCCCATGCCACCAATTTCAACCCCAGCTCGGGGAACTTGGGCATTTCACACGATGGCAAGATTTGAAGTGTTTGGAGCTGCCATAAAACCTTGTTCAATTATTAACAAACTAAATTAAAACGCACAGGGGCAGCTATTGTGTCTTTGGGTGCTGTGGCCAGAGGCAGCTGCAGCTTTTGCAGCCTCCCCCCGTGCCCAGGCTGCCTGGATGCTGCACTCCCTGTCCAGGCACAGCTCCTGCTGGGCAAAACCCATTTTGCTTGGGAAGGACAAAGACCAGCATGGGTGCCTGTGGCAGGCAAACAGCTCCCTCCCTGTTTTCCATCCCCATGATAACATGTGAGGCTTTATTCAGGAGTTCCACATCCAGCAGTGCTATTTGCCTCTGTTTTTGTTCAGTCCTACACTTGGTTTTATTGTTGCACAAAAATATTGCTCATTTTCAACACAATGAGCACCAAGGAGAAGAGGAGATCCCTGGAAAAGGCTGTTGTTAAGTCGTAGGGAGATGCAGGCTGGAGAGAACACCCACCTCACAATTTAATGACTACTCTGAAGATTTTCTTTAGGCCAGTGCCCCCTCTGTGGCCCTGCTGAATGCTGAAATGAGGACGAGGGTGTACAACAAACACAGAACCTTCTCCCTTCAGCCTCTCATCTCTGGCAGTGCTCTCTCCACCAGAGCCACAACCACATGGTGCACAGGGAAGGATCTCTGCATGAAACCCCTGGATATCAGTCAACAGCTGGATAAAAACATTCTCTGATAGCACCTGCAGTTTTCCTGATAGCTGGAGCAGCTTTGCCTGCCAAAAGCACACATGGAAGCTGCTCTACCAGAAGGAGAACAACATCAGATGAAGCACTTCCCTAATGCCATTTAGATTAACAAGAGCAAAGAATAAATGTAAAATGCTGTCAGCCTCTGTTCTTTGTTTGCCTTGAAAAATTAAGAAGGATTAAGAAGGGCTGGGGTGAGCACAGCTGAAATCAAACCAGCCCTGAAGGACTTCTCTGCAATTAGCAGCTCTACCTGCAAACGAGGCCAGGGCAGACACGTTTATGCCACAGAGGATTGTTTGCTGCTATGGCTCAGGACACTCATCCAAGGGAGATAAGCAACACCAAGTGACTCCTGTGCCAGGACAAACAGGAGCATTGCAGGGACTCTGAGGGGCCTCTGTACCAGAAGCAACTGGACACAGAGCAGGTATGAGAGCATCAGCAATAAAACACAGGCTAAATTCTCCTCTATGTAAATGCCTCATGCTCCGTGGCTCTCTCTGCAATACATTATTGAGAAACTATCAAGAATTAGCAGTAGCTGTGAGTTCTTATCCAAATTTTCATTCCAGTACAAACCCCAGGAGTGGTTTCATCTCACACCTCAAGCAGGAGAGTTCTGCCTGCTTTGTTTGCAGAGTGGTCTCACTCTGCAGCACGCAGGCAGCGTATCCAGACACCTGAATTATTCTCTTGGTAGGTGTAGTGCAGTTTTTATATGGAAAAATAACTGAATGCTTCGCTTTCATGCTGGAAAAAGACAGCAACAGATGGCAGTGTGAGGAGGGCAGTAGCAGATCAGTCCTTTGGCTTTCCTGCAGCTCCTTCCTCCTCGGAGACAATCTCACAGGAACACAGAATGAATGAAAAGCAGGGTGCTATCAGCATCCTTCTGTTCCCCCTTTTTCCCAGCTTCTTGTTAGACTACAAAGAGCTCCTGCCCCTGGAACCACAGACACCCCAGCATCTTTTCATCCCCAGCAGATCTTGGAGCATGGATGCTGTAGTGTACCTTTTCAGAAATGCATTTCCCACAGAAAAGAGCTGCAAACCAAAATGCTGAGGTAAGGGCTTCATTAGCTCAAAAACTCCTCAGAATACAGAACCTTTTCCACCCCACTGAGACCAGAGAAGCTGCATTTGGGTCAGGCACCCTGGTTTGGATGCTGTGACTGCCAGGTTCAATTACCCAGCACACAGGTCACTGGCTTGCTTCCAGCTGGATCACAATAAAGATCCTTGGAGCTATTTCCTATTCCCACTAAAGTATAGCAACACATCTGTACTGTGGGGCTCGACTTTTAGTTATTCTTGAGGTTTTAAATTGCTCCTCATAAGAGTATTAGTTCCCCATTGGGATATCTCATCAAAAAACATGAATACTTGAAGACAAATGCTGTGAATAAACAACATCACCATTTTCTTAGGCATCAAAATGACCATAATAACATGGAGAGCTGTAAACAGCTACCCATTTTGTTCATTTCAGTCTTTTCTTCTTAGAAGTAATCCCAAAAAAAGACACTTTGGACCCTCTCTGTTCAGCTTAACTCCAATAACAATGAAAATATGCAGAGCCCTTTTCTCCCACTGCCATTCCACACTCCAGCAAGCATAATAATATCAAAGGTGTTGCGTGAGAAATTGATGTCAACATTTTAGCCTTGGACTCTTAACTTATCTGATTTAAACTTTGAAAAACTTGGCTCAGGTCCCAAGAATCTGCTGAACCACTCCAAGTCACACAGAAAACAACACATGCAGGCTGGGTACCACCTCGAGAGCAGATGCTCCCAGTAAAAGGAAATGCCATAATCTTGGCTGGTGTCCCCAAACAGCTGTGTCCTCCCAGTGATGTCCTGCCAAGAGGCACAACGTCCCCCAAGCCTGCTTTTGTCTCTGTGACACGTTCAGGAGGGGTGGGGTTTGGGTTTTGGGTTCGTTTTTCTGATGGCTGATGAAGTTCCATCAGAGGGGGAAGCACTCCCAGCCCTTTCCAGTTGGTCTCTGTGCAGCTGTACTGCTGACAAAACATTTGGACGTTCAATTACTGCTGGTGTAGTAGGGAGAGTGTGATTCCAAGTGAAGGCAGCTTGCTCTGGGCAAGGTGGGGAATACCATTATTGGCACAAATCACTGTCTTGATGTGATTACAGCTGGGGCTGGCGCTCACTGAAGTCAAAGCTTTTGCTTTTTCATTTCTGCTATTGGTGCCTAAGTGGATTGATTATGTATGAGATAACAGAGCGTGGAGGAGTATGCTAATGCTGCTGTTAAAGCACACTTTCATCTTGCAGCACTAAGTGAATGGAGGAAAGAGTGACAGATTTGGCTGCTGTGAACCTAAAGAGCTTTTTTTTTTTTTCTCATTTTGGTCAGAGTCATGGAAGTTTTTAGCTCACCACAAACATTCCCAACAGCCAACTCAAACTCAGGGTCCAGGGGACAGGAGCAGGAACTCACAGCAGCTGTACCATAGACAGGCAAAGGCTCCCTCTCTGTCTCTGCTTTCTCTTTACAGATGGGACAGTATAAATAAGGCACAGTAAAACTGAAAGTCAAGTCCCATTGCTGAGACTACAAACACTCATAAACTCATTTGATTCCAGCTGAGACAAGGATTCTCCATATGCTTTCCCACTTACCTTACCAGAGCTAGTGGGACTAATCCTGATACAGAAAGCCAAATAAACACAGGGGGCATTAATGTGTTTTATGTGCATTAACCTTTCCACAAGACCTGGGCAATATATTCTCAATGAATTCTTGAATACTTTTGCAAATCATTATCCAATCCCTTCAATTAAAAGGAGGTCTTGGCTTCATGAAAAAAAAACACTTCCCATATTCTGAAATAACAGCAGCGCTTCTACTCATAATTTTTAATTAGAAAGGGGCAGCTCCCACCCACAGCAAATAGCTCAATACCACAGGAAAACAGAAGGGCAGCAGTTTGGACAAGGTCTGCTGGGAATCCTCCCAGCACTTTGTTCTCCTCCAATAATTCAGTCATCATAAAAGCAGGCACGAGGCCGTTTATCACCGCGATGGACTTGCTTACATCTTTTTTAAAGTTCAAAGCAGTAGGAACTAATGGAGAATGGAGAGCTTTGTTTTTCCACTGAGGTGCTGGGAGTTCTCTATGGGGTCTGGCAATTTATTTCTGATGGCAGGGGGAGAAGGGCTTCACCTGGAACAGGCAAACTCTTGGAGCTGCTCGCTGGGCTGTGCGAGCTGAGGCTGCTGCAGGGCTGAGCCTCCCCCACCTCTGGGTTACACTCCAGTGCCAGAGTCCAGAACATCCCTCTAACTACCCTAGCTATCTCAGAACCCTAGCAAGGGTCTCAAAGACCCTAGCATAAAACCAAAAACATCTGTAGCTTCAATTTTAACCTGTAGAAAAGGCTGTCAATTTTATATGAAGAGTTACAAACCACAAAAGTTTTAATAGTGTAATATTTAAGCTAACACAAAATAAAAAAGTAACATTTTGAAATTTTTAAAATAAAGTTCAAAAAAGTACAAAATAAAATAATTTAGGCATATCTTAACCTTCTTCTCCTTCGTCTTATCCTCCATGTCTTAGTGTGATGGTGACACTTTTCCATTAGTTTAAAGTAAAGACTCACTATCTAACATAAGTAGTAAGCATTAACACAAATCTGTAAACATACAACACATAATTTTGAGTATCTAATGTGAGAGCCACCCAAGACTCAAGAAAGACTTCTATAGCTTCTGTACTAAACAAACCTCAGAAAGAGAGAGAAAGTTATAAATAAGAAAAAATAAACAACCTTAAAAACGCAATTGGACACATTCCAAGCTCCTTCTTTAGCTACGTCAAGCTAAGAAAGCAGAAACTCTTTACGATCTCAAAATCACCCTAACCTTAAGAAGCCCAAAAAATCAACACTCTAGCAGCAGGTTTGGGCTGTTACCCCAGGATAAATATCACAACAGTACTTTGCTGATATTCAGAATTGTGCACAGCATTTGTAACCATATAAAATAGAGATTTGATAAAGCATAATGCAATAGAAACACTTTATTTCTTGGCTAGAGAAATTTTAAGGGCAACCATGAGAAATGAGCTCTCCTTTCAAACTGATGCCCCCAAAATTAATGATTTTTTTTTTTAACCTACCTCCTTTCCAAGGAAGAAGTTTGGTTTAAGTTGTAAAGAAACAAAAGCCATTCCCTAAGCACAACATATCTGTGTGCATACAGAGCTTTCATTAAAATACTTCACAGCTGTGAAGCTGCAGAGCTCATGCTGACTGGAATTACTTCATGGGGCCTCTTGTGCACTGTAATCTGTACACTCTCCTGTCTTCTGATAAAAAACTTGAAACCTTCTGAAGGAAGAAGATCTATTTTGGTCTCTCTTTGAAGTGCCTTAGAACGCAAGGTCTGGGACTGGAACTCCAAACACCACAGAAACTTAAATAAAACCACAACTCTTAAAAGGAAATCTCTTGTCTTCCAGCATCTCCCAGATGCTGTAAATGAGCTGAATCAGCTGAATTTCAACGAGTTCAAGTTGTGCTGGGAGTGAGGTTTAACACAAAACCAGATCTATCCACTCTGCTTATATCTCAGTACCACTTGCAACCTCCAAGTCTTGGCTTTCTGAGAGCATCTTCCAACAAATGCAATGTGTATGACAGCTCATGGAGTCCCATCCTTGGATTCAACCCACAGGGAAGCACAGGAAATGCAAAACACTCACCCTGATGGAAATGCAGGAGTGATATCAGAGCCATCATACTTATAAAGCTGTAAGAAACCTGCCCAAAGCCATTTGACAAAGAATATAAACTAAGCAAAGAATAGGAATATGAAATAGGAATTAAATTTTAGGAAGCAATGCAATTTGTTTGGAAAAGCATTCTCCAGTGATGAGATGAATCACTGGAGAATATTTTACCTACAAATAAAAAGAGAGGCGATAAATTTGCAAATACTGGTCTCTGCAGACTTATCCCTGACAGTGGAGCTTGCAGCAGGGAATGTAATCAGCTGCTGTAAACAGAGATACTGGAATTCATCCATTAAAATTCGGGAAGCTACTATGTAGACTTAGGTAGAGGAAAAAAAAAAAAAAAAAACCAAAAATGAAAAATCAAAAGCTTCGGGAATAATTTCATTGGCTTCATTTGGGTTTGGATTCATGAACATGCATATTCAACTGCAATAAGTACTTTGCATCCTGTTATTTAGGTTGTATATCTAAGTTTTTTCCCAGCCATGACTAGAGGCTTTTCTCCTTTGAGTGCAGAATAAATCAAGTGCAGAGTCCCTCACACCCATCTGAGAGCCAGGCAAGTCCTACAAGATGCTGAGACAACCACAAGACCTGGAGGCTCTGTTGCTTCTATCTGCCATTTTTCCTGTTAAATTTCTCTGCCTTGTTCCATTTCCCCAGCACAGACACCATTAAAGACACAAGGTTTAAATTTAAAACAAACAAGAAAGTGTCCCCTCATGCTATCCCACATTCCTGCAGTGATGCTGACACCTCCTGCACCACCAGTGCTCTGCCCAAGCCCAGCTCTCCAGGCTGAGTTCTTGCTCCTGGGGCCACCAAAGGACCATTGTGCATTGCACTGCTTTTCTAAACATGGACCACAATTCTCCTGTTGTTCAGGAGCTGAACCTTTAAAATCAATCAATCAATCAATCAATCAATATGTTAACTAACAAAACTGGCAGGGATTTGCACTGTTGGCTTGCAGGAGGGGCAGGGCAATCAGCATCAGCTCCCAGTGCAGCCCTTCAGCACACCACAGGCACAAGCTGTGGTTAATTCCTTGTCCTTCAGAAGGTTTCAGCCTTCCAGGCACGGGCAGGCTCTGCATATCCTTTTCCAGGTGGATCTTCCCCCTCAGTAAGCACCAGGTTTCGTGCAAAGTCACTCTATGGGGCTCAGTTTCCCCTCAACACCTCCCACCAAGGACATCCCAGCTCCTCACCTCCTGAGCATCCCACAGGAATGGCCAAGCTCAGACGTGTCAGGGAAAAAAAGCAATGCTAATGAGCATTTTAATGTCTCAGGAATGACCAAAGCCATGAAAAGAGCCAAAAGCTAAGGGAAGCACTATGGAAAGAGTTAGAGCAGGGCAAAATACTCTGCTGTGTGCTGGGGGAAATCCCATGAATCCCTCATGTATGAGCCTCTCAGTCCTGGAAAGCAGAGCTGGCTGGGCTCAGGTCATGCCCCACTATCTCAAAGGGGCTCCACCAGCAGGGAGAGTTTATTTCTGTAGGGATGGGGCATTTTTAAGACAACTCCATCCTCTTCATTGCCCCAGAGAGAGAATAAATTTAGGCTTTGGACAACTCAGCCTGCACCAACAAGAAACCACCCCTGAAAATGCTTTGATTTCTCACCCTGACTGACACAAGTCCCATCAGCTCTTTGGCCTGGCCTCAGGATCCCCTATGCAGGCAAAACAGGCTGAAACTGCAGCAGATGTGATGTGGGGGCACAGTCAGACACCCCAGGGCTCTGTTTCCCAGCCTGCAGCACCCCAGAGGCTGCAGGGCCACAGCCCCATCCCCTGGCAAGGGTTTGTTCCCTCCGACCTCTGTTTCCTACTGCAACCTACTCCACAGAAATATAGATGGCTTCATGAGCCAAAGCACCACGGGTTCTGCTGCTCCTCCTCTGCATTCAGTCCTCCCCCAGCAGGTGCCTCAGAGATGAGCTCCTGCTGGCAGGGGCAGTGCCCGAGGCTGCTCCAAAACAGCGCTGGGGGCTTGGGAACAACAGCAATAATGCAACTTCCAGAAATAAATTGCCAAAACCAACAATTCGGGGAAATGTAAAACTGCCTGACTCTCGGGGTCTGGGTGTTGGGATGACCCCAAGATTGTAAAAGTCTTTGCTTCCCAGCCCGCTGCAGCCAAAGAAGTCTGAAATGTGTGGGATCAGCTTCTCAAGGTTGTTCATTTTCCCTTCTCTAGAACATTCTCTCTCTGCCCTGCTGAGCTCTGCCCAGCAGCTCGGCCATGGCATTCTGTCTGCCCTCAGGGCAGTGTTCACATTTTATACCAAAAACTCCGTGTGCCATGGTTACAATAACGTGCCAATGTCTGTCATTGATGTTGGACAGTGTGTCTGTGCCTTAAACCAACAGAAAAGTGTCACCAGCACAGCAAGACACGGAGGGCAAGGAGAAGGAGAAGAAGGCCAGGACATGCCCAAATCCCTCCATCTTGTCCCCCTGAACCCCATTATAAAAAAGCCCCAAAATTCTACTTTTCCACCCTGTGTTAATTCAACTACCACACTACTCAAACCCTTGTGGTTTGTAATTCCTCATACAGAGTTGGCAGCTTTTTCCATGGGCTACAATGGAAGCCAGAGGTGTTTTTGACTTCGTGCCAAGGTCTCCGAGCCCCCTGCCAGGGTCTGGAGGCAGCCAGGGCAGCCAGAGGGATGTCCTGGACTCCAACACTTGACCAAAAGGAGCCACGTGGATATCTAAAAGAAGGGAGATTCAAATGAGATTTAAGGAAGAAATTGCTTAGATTGAGGGTGGGCAGCCCTGGCACAGGTGCCCAGAGCAGCTGGGGCTGCCCCTGGATCCCTGGCAGTGCCCAAGGCCAGGCTGGACAGGGCTTGGAGCACTCTGGGATAATGGAAGGTGTCCCTGCCATGGCAGGGGTGGCCCTGGATGGGATTTAAGGTCTCTTCCAACC
This sequence comes from Vidua macroura, assembly GCF_024509145.1. Lineage (NCBI taxonomy): Eukaryota > Metazoa > Chordata > Aves > Passeriformes > Viduidae > Vidua > Vidua macroura. The sequence continues at coordinate 3,373,244 of NC_071583.1, forward strand.
CAAAGCAATGTGAGATTTGACCCAGGCAAATCCTTGTCCCTTCTGCCTGTTCCCTCTCATCCTGCTCAGGATCCCACCCCACATCTCCCAGTGCTGACATTTCACCTGGCAGCCACTCCTAGTGCACAGAGATATGATTTTTAATTACGAGGTGATAGCATTATAGAAGCCATTCTTTGCTAGCCATAAACTTATTTCTCTTCTAGGGTTGCTCAGGGTTGTCCTGATTTATTTTAGAGAACAGTGCCCCATTGACTACCAGAGAAATAAACTTGCTCAGAGTTGAAGCGTGACAGCACAAAAAGCTCAGAGAAAACAACAAAAGAAATGCTATTAAATTTGTAAAAATGAATAAAATTAGATCATGAAAATGTGGAGCAGTAATACTGAATGGAGATCAAGAAAATATACAGAATAAATGAAAAAATAATTCTCTTGTATCGAAACACTGCTACAGCATCAAGGTTGTGTCTGTGGAGAATACAATCTAATTCACCTGCTTTCATTCTTGTGATCTTTCACATTTCAAAAGAAAACAACAGATGAAAAATTCAATACTGCATTTACTCTATAAAAGTGAAGAAAAGGTCATTTATTGGCCTTTTTCATTATTAATATCTGTCTAGGCTTCTATTTTAAATACAAAGAATCTTTGTAACAGCCATTTATGTTCAAGGCCTCGAAGCTGTTTTACAAGTGGTCTCAAATACATCTGCTAAGTTGAAATAAATCTCATTCTTTCAAATTAATCATGCTTGTTTCAGCTTTTTGCAAGGAAAAAAATAAGAAAAGGCAAAAGAACACTATCATAACACAAGGCAGCCTTTCCAGAACTCCAGTTGAACTGAGGCAAATGAGATAGCAAATCAATATTGAACCCCACAGAAAGAGAAATTCAGGCACTGAGCTCCTATTCTGGAGCTTTTGAAAAGCTCCATTACCAACCATTTCAATTTGTATGTATTGAATTAAGGCTTTTAACACGGATAAAATGTTACTGAATTTAACAGAAATGGCCCTCACTACCACAAAAAAAATTGGATCAAATAATGGGTTAGAATAAAAAAAAAAATAAACAATAAATAAATAAAATTTAAAAATAAATAAAATAACCAAACCACAATGATTTTTCAAGCCTAAAACTTTGCTCCTCCTTTTCCTCCAGCCCCAGAGTTTAAACCTTTACCCCACCTCTACAGCCCAGGGAGCACAATCCTGTTTTCATCCCTCAGTGTTTCCTTCCTGCTGGGAGGATTGAAGTCAACACCAGTAGCTGAGGGAAAGCACTCACAACAGGGAGCTTCCTTCTGTGTCAGCACATTCTACAGCCTCAGCAGTCAGAAAAATCCCATAAAGCTGCTCAGGAATCCCTCAGTGATGGGAAATCCCTCTGCCTGCAGGGGGGTGCCCAGGACCATAAAATGTGTCACACAGCTGGGCTGCTTGTGATGAACTCCAGTCACAGAGGGAACGACCTGGTGTGGGGATGGGGAGGAAATCATCCTGCTTGCAAACAGTGCTGTTATTTGGGTAAAATTTAGGGAGAAAAGCAGGGAAGTGAAAGAGGGAGATCAAGATGGAGAGGTCAGCAGCAGTGGAAATAAAATTGCTCTATCCTACGTGAATCATTCAGAAGTAAGATTTAATTTCTAAAACCCCTATTTACATGGATGCATTGAAATACAACCACCAGCCTCAGATCTGGCTTTTGTTTTAAGGAGACTGCCCAGAAGTTTTTAGGAATATGATTCATCACAACATCTCCACTGCTGAAATAAAGCCTTGTGTAATTCTGCCAAGCCCAACCATAAATCTGCAAACCCCAGAGCTCATGTATCCATATCTTCCAAAATAAAACAATGTAAAAAGAAACTGTGGACATTTAGGAGCCGGTTTAATAAAATACTCCTCATTTTTGGATCAGAGAGCAGCCATGCAGCAGCCAGTTGAATATTTGTAGGGGGTTATATGGGGTTTTCTGCACAGGATTCAAATTTATATCCAACTGAATTTTTTTCTTCAGGATTCCTGAAGACAAAACCAAGGCCCAGCCTTCCACTGACACCCATTAAACAATGGGATCTGAAGGATGTGCCATTTTGCTCTCCTTTGAGCTGAATGAAAATTTGTGGGTGTTTCCTTTTATTTCTACTAATCTCAAGTGCAGAGAGCAGTTGATTCTCATTCAGCTCCTTTTTACAGTAATATTTTAGTATATTTTTGGGTAATGGAGGGGCCAACACGAAAGAAAAAGGTTAATAACACCTGTTACACTACAACACGAAATAACTTACACACAGATGCTAGATGCAAAAGGGGAAAGAAAAGAACCCAAAGAGAGATTTTATTTTCTGACTCTACTATATATACAATTTCAAAAGTGACAGTGGATTGGAGGATAAAATTGTCACCTCTCCAACCACACTGGTCAAACCAACAGTCCATCAATTCTCTTCACCTACAAAGAATGCAAAACAATCATTGTTTATATGAACAGTGTGAGAAAATTCTGCAGAAATATGTAAACATTAGAAGGCATAAGAAACTTTTAGAAGAATTTTAAGACTCTCAAAAGAACAGAGCAACATACACTGAAATAATTTTTTACATCCAAAACACCTGCATTATGATAACACTCAATTCATACCTCCATGGAAACTTTCCTGAGGTTGTAAATGAAAGTCCACACCATAAATAATCTCTCTCTCTATCAGTGAAATTTTTGACTCTCACAAGCATAAGATTGCATTCTAAAAACATTCAATAAAGCCACTCCAAGACCATTTCCACATTTGTCCCAGTGTGGAAGAAATCCCTTCAGCTGGGCACTGAAGGCAGTCAGATACTCCTGTTGAAACTGATATTATTTTCCTCTCAAAATAACTTCAAAAATAAGCGCACTGATCCACACTATAGAACACAGAGTATTTTGGATAAGGTGTCAAAATCTTGCCCTTTCAGGAATTAAAAGCCTGGTTTGGGTCTGCCTATCTTGTCAGGTAATTTGCTGAGCCAGATAAAATCTGCTGTAGATATGGTTTTTTTGCTCATTGCCTTTCTAGGAAATCAATCCTTGTAATAGTACATAAAACCTAATCATTACCCAGATGAGGCCCTACTTATCAGGTCATTTGATGACATGCTGCCTAAACGAATCTCATTTATAAAGTCTTGTCTTCTCCTCTCCAAGCCAAGATTCACGACTCACACGCCTCAGTGTGCAGCATCCATAATTAGCACAAGTCCCCACACCAAAACAATTCCTGCACGAACTGAGGAGCAGGGAAATGCACCCTGAGCAATTGGAGCACACGTCAGGAATGAAATTGGTGTTGTTTTGCTGCCATTATCGACTCCATGGCAATGAACTCAGACATTTTTATGATACAAGGACGTTAATGGCAAGAAGTCATCGCCTTTCATCATCACTGCTTCGGGGCAGGAACTTTTTCAAGGGCAGTAATATCAAACACCAATCAGGGAGGAACTCACAACCTGTAATTTCCCCTTTCCTGCTCACAAATTGCCCACGCTCAGGTTGCCACAGTCTCAGAGGGACTCATCATTCAAAATATTTCATTATTTCAGCAACAGTGAGTTTTGATCCACTGATAATTTTTAAATTACAAATGCTTATAGTCAAGGTCTTATTTGTGTTTGTGAGAGCTCAAGAATGATAACACACATGCAGATCTTTGAATAAAATGGGACAGAACCTTCCAACCCTCCTACAACCTGCATCAGGTGTGACCATAATTCCTTACACATCCCCACTCGCACAAACCCAATTTGCACCCAAGTTCCTTTTTACCAAGGAGAAGGCACTCACAGAATTCTAACCTCCAAGTGGTTTGTTTAGCAGATGGTTCCACTCCTTTCCTTGTCCAGTTGTGCAGAACTAATCTACAATACATCCTTGCCTTTGCAAAACCAGTTTTTCTTTGTCCCAGGGACAAAAATCTCACTTTTTCAAAACCAAACCTGCTGTTAACAAACTCTTCACATCAACAGATATTGCCATGCACGTCTTGTCTTAGATTTGTCATCAAGATGAAGCACCTCTGATAAATATTCCTGAGGGGAGTCTTTGTATCCTAATTTTAATGCCTTTTTAGCATCGCCTTTAGAGATGCAGAGAAGATGATATTTACTCAGCCATTTCACCTTTCCCCTCCACTCCTGTGAGTGGCTCTGATAAATACTGGCAACTTCAAGATTTAATTTTGAGCCACTCCTTCCCTAACAAAAATGTTAATGTCATCATCTACCGCAGGGAGAACATTTTTGCAACAATATTATCTCTTTCTTTTCCGAGACAGAAAGGCTGCTCACGCATTGATAGCAAATCCTGTTTGGTGTTTTATTATGCACAATGGAAAAATATTAAATAGATCAATAGGAAAATGAAGCTGTTGCAAGTTGATCTCCATGGAGTGAGGAAAAAATGCTGGGGAAAGAAGAATTATGAGGAAAAAAGAAAATTAAATTTACACATTGGAGATAATAAGGCTTGTCGCTTACCCTCAGTGCTTCCTCTAATCTGGCTTTACTTAATTGCATTCTCTCTAAAGACATATTGTTTCATTTCTCCCCCCGATGGATCTTTTTTTGTTGGGGGTGGATATAGTGTAATTACTAGCTCCCAGCATTATCTCCACTTTTATTAAAAAATGTCATGATTCTGAAAAGGAAAATTTCATGCACTATATAATGTCAATCATCTGTCTTTATGAGATGGAACAGCTTCACTTTGTTCAGGATGGGTTTGAAGGGGGAAAACAGCCTTTCATGTGTGGTCATTTTTTAAAAGCTATAATCCAATCTGCTTAGCACAAGAGCACAGCCCCAGTGCTGATCACCCACTTGAAAGGAGATTTGTGTGTGTCAATAACAGCTTTTAAGTCTGGACATCCAGACAAAGTCACGCTGGTGGAGAAACAGGAGAGAAAATTTTAACATTTCCCTGAAACTTCAAAGCTCTGTTTTCATCTGAGAATCTTTGTGATTCAAATCAAAGCCACTGGAGCTGTGCAGCATCTGAATTTTACTTTTGAAAATGTGATACTTCCTTCCACCATTATTTCACTTGCCAAAGGAATTCCAAGTAGGAAGCCAGTGCCTGTTCACAGCTCTGCAAACTCTGAACCCCCAAAACTCAAATTCTGGGGGTTGGGCTCTTCTCCCAGTTAATAAGTGCCAGGATGAGAGAAAGTGGCCCCAGGTTGTGCCAGGGAGGTTTAGGTCAGATATTAGGGAAAATTCCTTCACTGAAAGGGTGGTCAAGCATTGGAACAGCTGCCCAGGGCAGTTGTGGAGTCACAATTCCTAGAAGTGACCAAAAAATGTGTGGGTGTGGCACCTGGGGACGTGGTGAGCACAGCAGTGCTGGCATCATGGTGGGACTCAATGTTATCTTGGAGATCTTTTCCAGCTTTAACTCTGGGGTTCTATAATTCTGTATTTGTAGGGCATTTTCCATGACATGACACTTCTATTTAGCAGTGCTGGCATCCACATCCTGCACCCCAGGAGTCTCCACTGTGCAGTAAATATTTCTGGGAATGTGTTTGGCTTTAGAAATCCCAATCCTGTGATCAATACTCAGCAAACTCCCACTGAAGCTGTGGCATTTTGGAACAAAAATGCGTCAATCACTGGGAATTCCACGTTTTTGATGAACTGAAATGGGCCCTGAAATGTCACTGAAAAGACAGAAATCTTTTTCCCTATATCCCAAGCCAAAAGAGAAGAGAAAAAAGATCACAGATCTTAACAATTGATATCACAGCAGAAATATCTTGGTCTCAACTCTACTGCCCTTTAAACTGGATAAAATCACCACAGTGTAATGAAGGGAATGGAATAGCCAAAACGTCATCAGAATATCAGGGATTTTCTCAAATATTAAAAAAAAAAACCAAGATAAATATGTATTCATAACTGCTTTAATTATTTATCTCATAAATCTGTCTTTGCCACATACTTACAAACGCATATTTTGCATAATTTATATTATTTCCTGTAAATTTATTATATTTGTTAGAATTCATTTACCTGTACTATTTAAAGACATTTCAGAATGTATTTGCTGAGAACTATCTGCAGAGCCCACAACAAGCTCTGCAAACTAAAGCCAACTGGTTTTGACTAAAATTCTGCTGCAGTTACTGTTACATTGCTGCAACAAAACTTTAATAATTTTTTCTATGTACAAGTTCTTCCAAGCCTGCACTATCATAGAATTTCAATTTTTAACCATTTTCTTATCTACAAAGTTGTATAAAGATTATTAGATTATTCCTTATAAGCACACATTTTGTTTACCTAAATGTTCCTGCAGATTTACAGCAATGTCCAAAGAGTTTTAGAATGAGCAGTATCATTTTATAGATGGATATGCAAATGCAAGGGACAGGGAGTCACTCAGCCCTGTAAGAGCACCTGTTTAAGCACAAGAATTGAATTTTGTTTCAGTCAAGACAAACATTACTCTGCTGCCAGAGGTCAGGAGGAGGAAAAGGAGGAGGAGAACCCAAGCTAACTCCATGGGATGAGAGCAGAATTTTGGGTTTTTTTAAAGAAAACTCTCACTGCAGACACAAGACACAGACCATGCACCTCACCTCAGCAATAAATCAGACCTAGATCAGCACTAAAGGAGTCTCTGGCTTGCAGTGGAGTTTGGCAACCTGCAGCCATCAAATATCAGTTTATTCCCCTGAAAATCCTTCCCTCTGTCTGGGGAGGGACAAGGCATTTTGCTTGCCAGTGATAATTAAAGTGGTGCAGGGTTAATCTTCTGTTATCAGAGCCTCCTTCCAGGGGAGGAGGTGAAACACCTGAATTCTCTGTGCCAGGACAGGCCACAGCACAGTGATCTTTCCCTGTGAGTGCTGCACTTGTCAGCACAAGGTAACACAGCACCCACAGGTGTTTATGGCCAAAAAATCCTGTCTGGATTGGGCTGTTCATCTACATCCAAGAAATCACAAACTGGTGTCTTCTCCAAAAGCATCAGTGCCAAGGGAATTAATTTGGTTTTCCCAAAACATCAGAGAAGTGACATCTGAGGTACACAAGGTGTTGGCCTGATTACATCTTTTCCTTTTTACTTTTGTGGATATTATCCACTGGACTTTTGACCTCTGAATTTCTGTGCAATGTCTGCAGCTCTGTAAATATCACTGTGCAATAATCTATACAGTTCTGTCTCTGGTAAAATAACTTCAAACTAGGTTTTAATCACTTATGGTTAGAGCATGGCTTTTTTAAGGAGATTTTTTTTTTTTTTTTTTATCACACAAAAAAGGAGTTCTGGTGCTTGAAGCACTCATTCTCTTGCAGATTTATGGCATATTTAATTAGTCATTTGGAGTGCAGATCGCTGCATTCACTGAGGATCAATATATAGCAACTGACAGCAAGCTGGTAAGGAAATATGGTTGAGTTTATCAGGATAGACAAAGCCTAAATCTAAACTGAGAGGGTGCAGATGGGAGACATGGGAACATGATCTGCCCCCGGGCATCTGCTGCTGGCTCGAGGGGAGGCCCAGCCCAGCCCAGCCCAGCCCAGCCAGGCTGGGATTATCGGCGGATCCAGCCTGGCCAGGCAGGAACCACACAGTCCCAAGGGGCAGTTTGGCTCTGCTGCCCCTCTCTGTCCCCCCAGAAATGGACAGCAGCTCTTCCAAAACCCCACCTGTACCTAGAGGATCACAAGCCTGCATTTCCCTTCCCTTACAGCCACCTGCATTTTGGATTTTGGGCACTGAACTTCTGGTGACACCTGAGCTGACGCCTGTGGTCACACAGAACTCAGGGCCACCATCACCATCGTAAAAACAAAGCAGCCACTCTACAAAAGTTCTCATATTTTTGAGTATTAGCCTGGATTATCCAGACATAAAATATAACTAGGAAAAAAAAAAAAACCTCTCAGCAGAATATTCTCCTTCCAACTGCCTAGAACTCCTTATGCTGCACAAGAAACAAAAGCAAAGCTGAACACCAAATAAACTTCTGTTTATTAATGCATCTATGGGAAGGGTTTTATTAAGGGGCCAGGAGTTAAATTGCATTCTAATGGGTAATAATAAAGGCAATACACAGCAGTTTCTGGTAATACAGTCCTAGATTCAAACACATAGCTAAGGTAACCTTCCAATTCTCTTCTTTCATTTGAGAGGCTACTGAGAACACTAGAGAATAAAAGACACTGTTGTTAGTTGTCATACTGTGTCTATAATTACTTACTTTGTTCCTGAAGCCATCACCATGATAAATTTGCAGTTTTCCCCCATCTGCCAGGAGTAGTAATGTGCAATACATTTAACAACTGAATTTGCATATAGAAAGTATCATTGACCTTTGGATTTAAAAGGACAAAGATTTACAAGGACACCCTTTTGAAGCAAAGTGCTTAGTTTAGGAAAAATGAACCGGCGCGAGAGGAATAAAACGCCCGATCTGCTGCACGCAGGAGAAGCTGCAGATTTTACAAGGAGCACATTTGAAATCCCTATGAAACAGCTCCCTCGTCAGCAGCCACATCATAAAGGAAACAACTGTCAAGCAGAAGGAAAACACTGGGGCAGGATTTGGAGCGTGTTCAGCACTGGGGGGAATCGAGTGGCAGGGAAATGCAGGGTGACAGCCCCTGCTCTGCCTTCCAGGGGTTATTCACCGGGCTGGCAGGAGCCTGGCTCTGCTCCCACGCAGGGAAACAGGGATTTCCAGCAGGGCTTCCTTCCCCTGCCCCTGCCGGGGCTGCCCGTGCAGGGTTTGCAGCAGATGCAGTGCAGAGAGTGGGCTAAGCAAGCTCCTGTCAGCAGGCTCGCTAAAAAATAATGTGAATTTGTGTTTATAGAGAAAAGAGAGAAAATAAACTCATTTTTCCCCCCCAGTCCTGAGTGGCACCAGGGCCTGGCAAAGCCCTTTGCCTATTCCACCCACTGCTGGCTAGATCCACAGGCAGCTCTCCCAGCTCCAGGTCAGCCCAGGAACAGCCTGCACATCCCATTTCAACACTTCCAGAGACTTTTCAGAAGGATTCCAAGTGCCTGTTTTCCTTACTGTCAATTGCTCTTCCAAATAACCCACGTGAAGGAATTGCTACAGTTCAGTTTACCATATCATCAATGAATTATTCATAAATGCCACTTTGTGCCATAAAAATTTAAGGTATTAGTTCACAACATGATCATAAATATGATTCATACAGACCACACATCCCTTGACTGCCACATTACAATATTTTCACAATAAACTGTGATGATCCAAGATAAAATGATGGGAGTGAGTTAAAAGTCTGAGTTGAAGAACTGTTGAATTCTGAATTTCTCAGAGCATGCTATTTTGGTCATCCTTAAAAGAGTTTGCCCAGACTTGTTACTGTATCCACTCTCCATTCTCCCTGGAGCACTGTATGACTTCAAAGTACCCAGATTTATTTGTTCACCCTGTTTACACCAGCAAAGGAAAGAATCAAAGCACTATTTTCTGACAATATATTCCCCTGTGACTCAAACTGCATGTGTGGGGTTTAGCATGTACTTTAATAGTGAGTCAGCAGCCCGGGGAGAGGCATTAGCTGCATTCTAAATCAGTCAGGGATGGAAGATAACAAGAAAAGCAAGGAGTGACTCCCATCAACTCTGGAACAGTCTCTGTAACACTGCAGATAAAGGGTATTGCCATGGTTTCATTTCCAGTTGTGACAAACTGACCGAGAAAGAGCCTTTTCTTCTAAAGGGCAAAGAACTAAAATTAAATTTAAAAGAAAAAAAAAAAAAAAAGGGGGGGAGGAGGCAGGAAGTTTTTTTATAAAAAAAGAAAAGAGAACCTGAGATGAGCAGGGTGAGTAACAAGGATGGCTCCCTGTCTTCTCTGCAGCAATAAATAAGATGCTGTGACAAAAAAAAACTTCCTGTAAAGAGAACATGCAGTTCAGCATGATCTGGATTATGGTTGGAAAAACTCAGTGCCACTGTATTACCTGTGATAATTTTAACCAATTCCACCTGCAACTATCCATAGGTGTGGGAGAGGATGTTTTACCTACTACTCATTTCATATTACATTTTTCCCTTTGTTTTCCCATTATCTTCACAAACTGACCTCAAAAGGCACAAGAGTTTTTACCAATATCCCTCCTAAAGTCTCATGGATAGTTTCAGCAAACATTTCTGAGTTTATATATTCTTGATCCAGTGGAGCACCTACATGTTTCCTCCACTGTTCATCAGGACCATTCCTTGCATTTCCTCTGTTAGGTTTGTGGGCAGACTGTGTTGATTCCCTCATTTTCTTAGAGAAAATTCACAGTTAATTTCAAATAGACTTGAAGACTTTGCCAATTCTAGCAACTTCTTTACTCCATCCTCATATGGAATAACTTCACCTGGTGTATGTATATATAAAAAAAGACCCTTTAAATCTACTTTTCACAAGTATTTCTCCAGCACTTCCTGCGTTAGCCAACATCTGCTGTGAAGTGTTTTCTGGAAGGGATACAAGCAACAACAAAAAGCCACAGGAGCGTGTGACAAGACAAACAATCAGGGAGGCTGGTCAGAGGCACTGCCTGAACCCAGCAAAGCCACACAGGGCGTGGAGGGGTGCAGGGCTGAGGCACACGGGGAGCTGCAGCTCCATCCCTGGCCCTCAGCAGATGCAGGGGTGGTGCCTGACTGGAGGAGGTGGCTCGGGCTCTCACTGAACATATGGTGGAGTTGGATTCCAAGCAGCCAGAGAAACTCTGTCTCTGCACAGTAACTGTGGTCCATTTTCCCTGAATCTGCCTGCGACTGGCTCGTTAACAAAAACAAAATCAAACACCTGTGCACTGGCTGTGGAAGGGTTTCTGTGCCAGCAGGGACCCATCTGCAGAGCACATCGTTAGCCAACTCCTTTTCTCTGGGTGAGACACGAGGAACATTCATCAGAGCAAACCCACAGCACCACTAAAGGAACATTTTGTGGCCCAGCCTACTGCTCCCCACTTCTTTCTTTGCCTTTTCATGCTGCCATAATGGTGATGAATAGTGATAAAATATTCATTTCTCTCTTCATCAGGTAATTCTCCAGCACTCTGACCTCATCCCCTCTTCTTTATTGCCCCACCTGCTACTTTATTGGCAGATCCTTCCAGCCTGCCATCCCCTCATCTGACTTCTCCTCCTGCACTACAGAGCAGGGAGATTTTTCAGAACTATTTAAGTGCTGCTGGATTGCGTCTGGCTGGGTTGCAGGGGTGGCTTCTGTGAGGAGATGCCAGAAGCATCCTCTCCTTCCCATCCTTCCTCTGACTTCAGGAGCACAATGTCATCCAAGTCATCACATCTTACAGCTCATTATGTGATCTTATTGGCCTGGGATTTGTTCAGGATTTTTGACTGAGACTACTGGAAAGCTCTCAGACAGTGCACTCTGCAGGAGTGAAGTGGCCCCGAGGGTTCCCTGGGGCCATCAGCTGCTCTCTGAAATAGCTGTCACTGGGCACCTTCCCAGCTCCAGAGCCACAGAGCTCCTCGATGGACAGCACCACATTTCACTCAAGGTTTGCTCAGTCCCCAGACCCCACTAAAAACAAACCCTTCCAAGCCAGGGTTGCCCAGAACTGATGCAAAGCCACCCTGAGCCCTCTGCAGGGACTGCACTGCCTGGAGCTGAGACACCGACCCAACATCTGCTGCAGCAGCAGATTCTGGCACGAGGCACAGGAGCTCCAGATTATTGATCACTGCTCTGCAGGGGCCCAAACACCTCCTGGACACACTTTCCTTGCATCCCTCCACATGACAAGGGCTTCCCATCCTATGGAGAGTGAGTGTGCTGGGAAATGAGTGTGCTCGGGAGCTGGCATCCACAGCACTGCAGGGCAGAGATAAATTGGGTTTTACCTGCCTTCATTCCCAATGAACAGACCCAAATTCAGCTGTGCTCACTGCACATTTGTCTTTCCCTTAAACCTGTTGTGATCTTGCAGCTGCTGGCCCTAGATTAGTGTGGGGTTCTCTCACTGGTTTCAAATTTCTCTCTTTCATGTGGTGAAAGTCCTCTCACCATCCTCGCCAAGACAGTGTAAAAAATGAAGCCTAAGCAATTTCTCTTGGACTTTTCAAAGTCTTAAATGCTTGTTCCCTCTCTGAATGCTAAATCAAGCCAGGCAGCAGAGCTGAGTAAATTTTGCCAGGAATTCACTCCACCTCCCAAAGAGAGCTCAGGAACATCCTCACACACCTCAACACGTAATACCTGCGTCCCAAAAATACCATTCAAACTAAAGCAGACACATGGAGTTCATCCTGCATGTATAAGAGAAAGACAAATATTAGTCCAGGTTTGCTAAAACCGAAGTATAAGTAGAGATTCTCCTGGGGGTCTTGGTTTTTTGTTAAATTTGAGAATTACAGTTGAGTTTATCCTCTGTCCCTTGCGCCAAACCCTCCAACAGAAAGATCTGCAGTATCAGAGCTATCAGGATGGGATTATTTTTGCAATAACCCTGGGATAAAATGCAGTTCCTTTGACCAGTGCCTGAATAAATGGCTGGCAGCTTTCTTATCTGCTTCCTCCTGTTTACAGTAATTCAGCTGTTACAGCAATTTGTAGAGTAAATATCAACAACTCCTGCGTGGGGAAGGATGTTGTTGTGGAGGTGGGACACTTTCATCTCTGTGAACAGTGATGGATCCTGAGGCTGAAGAAGGCCACAGTTAAATGGGAAAGGCAGAATTAAAGTCCCTGCAGTCTTATATTTGCTCAATGCAGCATGCAGTGAAGTCAGCAGAACTTTTTTCCACTGGGGCAGGGACTGGGTCCAAGCCCTGCCCTAATCACAGGGACCTGAAACACTTTCCAGCACAGAAACACAAAGCAGGACTTGCAGGTGTGTCATGGAACAGAACCACTGACAAAAATGCAAATTCATCATAGCAATTTTCATGGGTTAAGCTAAACTAAGATGAGGTTACTGCTGAAAAGGGCAGCCCTGACACTCCCCACTCCAGTAATCCCCCTCCCCTTTCCTTTGCCAGAGCATTCTTACCACAGAACTCCCTGTCATACATATAAAATAACCATTTTTTTGGTGTTTTATTACTGTATTTAAAATATTTTCCCCTTTCTGAATGGGAACACAGAAAGTAAACACCATTTTTTGTGCTGGCACAGTGGTGATGGCATCATGGTGACCCTGCTTCAGCTGACTATTACATTTCCCCCTTATTTTCAGAAATCTTTCACTGCAGCACTCCAGACATGTATAGCATGGAATAGCTCCTTGGAAAAGAGGCAGGAAGAATTAAGGAATCTGCTGCCAGAACTATCCATCCTCCCTGCCTCTCCCAACCCCTGTGTGCAGTGAGCCCTTGTGCAGCACCAGCTTCAGCTCCAGAGCAGCCACGAGGATTTCCTTCTGCACAACCTCCTTGGGTGATGCTCTGGAAAAGGCTCTCATTGACTCACTCCACTTAATTGGGAGCACAGCAAACAGAGCAGAGCCTGGGGGTTTGAGATAGCAAACCACATTTTGTTCAAAACTGGGATTACTCCACGATAAATCCATCTGCAAGCAGATAAATGCCAGCAAAGAGACTAGAAATGGGAAGTGTCTGTAAAATAAAGCAGGTTACTGAGGGGGAAAAATAGAGAAAGGGAGATTTGGGTTTATTTTGAACAAATAAGCCAGGGTTTAAAGGTTATTGCACTAAAGCAAAGGAAAAGACAAAGCAGACTGTAATCCAATTCAGTGTAATAAGCAGTAAATTAAAGAGTTGGTATTCCTACAGCACATATTGATTATTGTATTCTTGTGTACCATGTTTAGTGCTGGCAAATCTATAAGCATCTTATTACTCTTCACAGGGTACAGAGCAGAGCACTCAGATTAATTTCAGGCCTCATATTTAAACTCTTCTGCCAGCCTGAGAGCTCTGGGCACAAAGGAGTAAACTCCCACTAAGCTGATTTACTCGGAGCAGCAGAGGAACGACACGAATCTAAACAAAGAGTTTGTCCAGTGCTCTGCCAGGTCACCCAAAGCAAACTGCAAGGAGCTCAGAAGGAGCAGGCCCATGGAGCAGCCCCAGCACTCATAAAATGCAGGTGCTGTTTCTGTGTTAAGATTTAGGAAATCAATATAAACCACCAAGAATCATTGTCACTAAAAGAATCATGACTTTCCCCTGATGATCACATCTGTCAGATGTTCAGTGTTTACTCTGGAGATGTTTTTCACTTCCACAGCCATTCCCACCATTTCTCCACCTTTTCCCTGTGCCACATCTCATCCAGAGAAGCAATCCAACACCTCTTCTTAAAACAGAACACTGCTTTCTTTCAGATCTGACATTTATTACCTTTATTTTGCCCTGTAGAGATGGGAAGAAATACATAATCAAATATGTATGTACATTTCTGCTGGGTATTTGCAGGCAGCAGCCAACTCCTGCATTATCTTTCCCTTCAAAGGGATACCTATGATGCATGGCAAAGAAATAACAGAGGAAGAGAATGGACAGAATCACTCAACTTCCATCCAAAATAAAATCAGGCAGGAAAAAGAAAGCTGTCCATGAACTAAATTCTGAAATTGGTACAGAAAAAAAAAGCCATTTTTTGCCATTGTATTCCTAAGAGTTTTTCAACAAAGAGTATTAATTTCTTCTGAAATAGGGATGGGATAATTGCATGCAGTCTTTAATATTAATTGCCATGTAAGCTGTTCTAAAAAGTTTTGTTATCTCCACTCCCACACAGGTAAACCTAGTCAAAGCCACCTTGGTGGCCGAGGGAACACTCCCCAGTAAGAATGTATGAAATCAGGGGGCCAGCAGTGAGCTCTCCATTTCAAAAGCCTGGCTCATTGCATGGGGTCAGAGCACAATGAACTAACACTGCTACCTGCAATTGTGGGAGCTTTTAAAAACCCTGGGGGAGCACTCGAGTCAATGCATCAGCCACTTGAGTTTCTTTAGCAACCTGATCTGGAGAATTCTTTCTTAAATTTTGGAAGACAGAAAAATGTGCTAGAGAATAAACAAAACCCAACCCAGTTTTCAAGTTCCATTTTATAACCAATAAGAACTCCAAAACAATTATTTTGAAAACAACAGATTTGGGCAGATTAAGGCACATGTATCAAAATATTACATTCCATAAGATATTTGACCAGTCTAGAACATAAAGTAGCTCTTAGAATTTTATTTTAAAAGAATCAGGACATGTATTTATATTTTGTATATGTTTTTTTATCTTAATTGGTGCTAACTACCACATTATCTTGGTAATTCTCTGTCCCCAAAGCATTTCACTGGATAGCACAGCTGGAACTGGAGCCAGAATCCTGTGGATGGAAGGGACAACCTACAGAGCCTTTGCACATGAGAGGAGTATAAAAGGTTGGCTGGTGCCCTAATTACATGGAAGTAAAGCAATGTCCCCTTTAGCAACAGACACGGCCTTTGAGACAAGAACTAGAGGACAAAATCAGTGCAAAGATGTTTTACCCATCAGAGATCCAGAACTGACCCTTAAGGTGGGAGCTGCAGAAACAGCACAAGAGGCAAAGGGCACACAGGAGAAAATTTAAAGAGGAGGACTTGATACCTGGAGAGGCTGCCTGGAACAGAGGCTGGCCAGTTTAAGGAATAAAGTGGGGATTTATTAAAAGGCCTCAAAGGATGCACCTTGAGCAGCACAAGAGCCCAGCCAGGGCTACACCCCAGATGGACTCAGAGTCACGAGTTTTGACACTTTTATAAGTTCTGCTCCATTTCAAAGGATAAACCTTGGGCAGGACAAGAGCCCAGCCAGGGCTACACCCCAGATGAACTCAGAGTCACGAGTTTTGACACTTTTATAAGTTCTGGTCCATTTCCACGTTGGGGTTCATTGCCCAATTCCAGCTCCAGGTGCTGCAGTCCCACCCTCCCAGGTTGCTCTCCTCCATTCCCTGCTGTTTGCACTCTTTGGGCTGAAGCTGCAGCGCTGTCCTTGGTTCTGGGGCTGGAAAAGGATTGTTCTGTGTGCCTGAGCTGTGAGGAGAGCTGCTGCCACTTAATATGAAGTTTGGAGTTATATACCAAAGCAGCACAGAGTCTGGAAATATGAAAGCTAAAACTTGAGGCATCAGACTGAGAGAATCAGACCTCACCAAGACCTAGAGGTGTGGGATGCAGAACTAGTTTTGGCATGGCTCAGTGATCACTTTGCCGTGCAGCCCTGCCCTTCCCAGATCCTGGCTCCAGCTCCACGTGCTGGCTCCCCACGTGCCCTGCTCTGCCCCAGCCCCTCTGTGCACACCCTGCTCTCTCTGAAGGCTGTAATTCCACCAGACAAACACTTCTGCTCCAGCAAACAAGTGATTGGTGCAATGCCCTGCTCAGGTGGGAAGGTGCTGTAACCTCGAGTCATCCATCTGACCCTGATTTGCCATTAACAGCCCTGTGGATCCTTAATTGCACACTGGCTGTGCTAAAGCTGCCAGCTGGGTTACAAACCCACAGGACAGATCTCCAGGAGGTTTCCAGCACACAGAATGGAGACAGAGGCTGCTCCAGAGTGCAGTGGATTGCACAGGATGTTCAACAGCAGGGGGAAGACAGCAACCAAAAAGGCAAAACCAAAATATAACAAAAAAGAACAAAAACTAAACAGAAACTCCACTGTTTCTTCCCTTCAAAAGATAAAAGCCAAATGGCTGTGCAGCCAAATGACAAAATGTTAAATTATTATTTCCTGTGAAGCTACAGAAAGGATAAACCTGATTCATATCAGACAAACACAGCAGAGAGCTTGACCTGGACAGCCAAGAAGGATTAGTCCTGGTTCAGCAAGGACAGGAGAACAGAGATGCAAGAACCTTTCCTCCTGTTCACCTCTGATCTTCCCAAGCTCCATTTTTACACCCCAGGACTGCCACACCTGAGGCAATTTCCTGCTCATTTTGCCCGAAGTGACACTTCATGCCATATTTCAAGCACCACCTGGATTTTCTGTATTAAATACAGAAAACTGGAAAGTCCAGAGATGTTATCTCTTTACCTACTGACCACCAGCTGTCAGTCATGAGGAACAATGTCTAAAAATTATCCTAAAAAGCCTCAACCCCTTGGAAAATTCTTTCCTGCACTCTATCTCCTGTCAGATTTACATAGCAGTTTTCTATAAATCAATTGCTATCAACAAAAAGACTACAAGAACCATTAAGTTTCTGTTAGTGCAACTTGAAAAATAAAGAATTGGGAGACTTTTATCCTAAGACAAGCAGCACTGGGGTTTTTTTTTTAAAACGAATTTTTGGGAAAGGTGCTAAAAACTTGGTAAGAAACAATCTTTGTTGAGACAAAAAGCTTTTAAATTGCAATTTAAACTGCATTTTAATAATACCTTGGTTAAAATTCCGAAACAGAACCACACAAAGGAGATCCACTATGGTTGAAAACTTCATTAAATTGTCACGTGAGGATATTACTCATGAGGATATTGGGGAGAAAAGTAACATTTTCCAGTCGCTCTCAAACCAATTTCACAATGGAACATTAACTGTGATAGGACGAGTATCTCTGTAATAATTGAATAAAACAGTCATTAAGAACCTAATTTCTTGTGTAGCCTGTAAGATTTTGAATTTTTAACTAAATGAGGAATCAATGTTGAGCTAAATTGTGAGAGAAATTATTTGATGTTGCTGCACTAAACTCATTAAAAGATAAACTCACAAATTAATTTCAGTTCCTACGCTAACAGGTTCAGAGATGCCTCCTCAACCACGAGGTAAGTAAAAATTTCAATTGAGTCAGTATTTGTGGAGTAAACCAACTGTTCAACACACATTTCTTTTTTTTTTTTTTTTTTTTTGTGCATTCAAGGACCCTCTCCAGCCCAGTGCAATCCACCAGAGCAGTAAATAGATCCCAGGATGGCTTGGCTTGGAAGGGACCTTCAAGATCATCTCATTCCAACCCCCTGCCATGGGCAGGGACACGAAATTGGACAGAATTTGGCAGCCTGCAGCAAGGTGTGCTGTGTTTGGGGAAGTTGGAGAAGCTGTAGCAGCCCCTGGATAACACCCTGGGACTGGTGATCAGCAACAGCTTCTAATAACCAGGAAAGGCCCCGTGAGAGACAGGCTTTAGGTGGGAAAGCACTCATATTCTAGATTGCAAAATCGAGTCACTTATGAATAATTCAGAGGTGCTTGCTGTGACAGACATTATGTGCAGTCACCAGCAATGCCCTCAGAAAACCAGAAATCGTGGCACTGACAAGCTGAGCACAACTTAAATCTCCCAAAACTCCTTTTGCTCAAACCCCTGGGGTCCTCGGTCGCTGGTTTGTTGGAGTCACCAGCTCTCCCCACCAAGAGTGGATGTGGCTCTCTGATGTCCCCTTGGCCTGAATGACAATTTGGGGACCTTGTGGCCACACCCAGCTCTCTGCCCCCATGGCTGGAACTCGGGGTGATCAGAGCTGCCAAACCCAGCGCTGAATTGTGCTGCTTTTTCCAGTAGCTGCTCGTTGATCTATTAATGCAATTTGGGGTAATGAGCAAACAGCCAGCCAGCCTGCAATAGGTCAAAGCCAAGAGCTAAACAGTCAGTGACACCTCGTCCCCAGTGCCCAGCCCTGCTGTTAAATGGATGCAGTCACTAACAGCAGGATTTCTGGTGCTCCTGGAGCCAAAAATGCTCAGTGCTGATTCCTCCCAGTTTGCTGCCCAAACTGTGGAACACAACACGATAAACTCCCCTTCAAGTATGTTTTCATTCCCCCTGTGATTTGGCCCTGAAACTCTCCATGAGCCTCCTCTCCTGGTGCTAAACCCCAGCCGAAGGCAGGCAGGCTGGAAAATGCACACACCAGGTGCCTTCACAAACCAGCTCATGCACAACCATGGAAAAAGGAGGTGGGAATCGTGCTCCTGCATCTACACCATCATTTAATTTCCGAGCTCCACATCCAGAGCAGGGACAATGAGGTTTGACACCTTCCCTCCACCTCAGTCACATCCCTGGAGTCACGTCCCAAATCACAGGTGCAGAGTCAGGTACAGAAATCACCTCGATAACAAGTCACTTAAATATTTGTGATGTGTGCAGAGAGTTAATTGCATCTAAAGTGATTTTATCAGCAAGAGACTGCCCAAGATGCTGCAGGAAGCATCTGGTAGTGCAAGAAATACAGTTTGTGGTTTCCAAGGCCAGCAAGCAGCATTTCATTTGTGCTTCCCCCAGCAGCACGTGTGACTGTGGCCACTCACAGCTAGAAGATGATGCAGATTATTACCCGAGGAGTTCTGGGGTACAAATGAATAATGGAGCTATTCCAGTCTAAAGTCCCAGATGGAGAATTGCTTACAAGCATCTGAGAGTATAAAAGTTTTACTCCCCCATCATAGTCCCCAAGGGAAGCCCCATAAATGTTTCTAACTGGAGGTTCTGCTACCAACAGCTCGTTTTCCCTCCTGCCTCCAGAAAGGCCATGAATCACAGAGCTTTTAACCAGCACTTTGTATCACATCCTTCTCTAATGGTTCTGGGGGAAAACACCAAATTGCAACAGCAAAACATCAACCGCTGCCAGTGATTAGAGCTACAATTAATTTGCTGTATGGATAAAAAATCCTCACTGGGCCATGAATGGAGGCACTCCCAGGGGCAAGATCTGAAGAGAAGGTGATGGAAAGATAGAAGAGAGAGCACAGAAAGAGGGAAATGCTCTTTTTCTGAGCTTCTTGTAACTTTAGTGCTGAACTGGGTAAAAATATCAACTTGCAGCCAAAAACTCAAAAAAGGCTCCTCTCAGCAGAGCTTAAAACATTCCCCATGCATGGTCTGCACCAGCAAGAAAAAAAGTGCTCGAGATTCTCCTCCCGATTCTGCCATGCACCAGTGATTCCTGAAACAGCAGGCAAAGCAGATGTTGTGCTAACTTCCATGCAATGGCATGTGACAGCCACCTTGATTGTCCTTTTCCAGCCATTTAATTCAGTTACTGGGGAAACAGTGACACTGACACATCTGCAAATGCCATGTGTTCCCATAAATCAAGTATTTATATCTCTTTATTTTTTTTTTTTTCTGGGAAAACTATAAACCCAATTTGGAAGGTACTTAATGGAACATCAGAGGACCAGAAGTACCAGCAGATGTGATGCGGCTCCGACACCTCGAGGAAAAAAAATGCCCAAAAACACTGGGCATTGAACATGACTGGATTTGCATCATTGTAAGGGAAGTGGGAAATTTATCCTATCCAGTTCTAACTTGGGAAGACTCATGAGAGCCACCCAAGAGGAAATTTGTCAGCTGCAATAAGCTGTCAGTGGATCTGTTCAGCTACAAATATCCTCAGAGTATCTTCCCCTCCCAAAATCTGATGCCAGTAAGAAAAAAATTAACTTGATTCAGCAATTGTATTGTGTTGATACAGGATACCTGCAAGGCAAGAGTTAATATAACATGATTTACTTTTAATCAGAGAAAATCTGCATGAATCAGAAGGCTGTACCCGTTCCAAGGACATGAAATAATCCAAGACAGACAAAGGCTTCAAGGTATTACCTCCACAAAAAGGCAATCACAGACCGAAAGAAAACCTTGCTAAGAACAAAAGAAAGAAGTCAGCTCCACAGAGTCAATGGTCTTGCTTTCCAAGTGCCTGCAGAAAGAGCAACATTTTCATTCCAAGACACTGTTGCTCTTCTCAAAAGCCCTTCAGTCTTCCCCTCAGGGTGAAAGATGCATAAGGGAAAAAAAAAAAAAAACCACACAGTGCTTTTAAGCAGCCAGAAATAAATGTATTGTGCAATGTTGCTGCTCAAGTTCAAGAGTAAGGGGATCCACTTTGTCACAGTCACTTTCAATGAACACTCCATTTTATGATAAGTTCCATAAAAACTGCTTAATTCAACATTTATGAAAGCACTGAAGATAGATGAAAGGTGTAGAAATAGGAATCTTGCCAATCAATCATCCTGTTGAGAACAAGCACCCAAATGATCAGAATGAAGATAGGCTTTTCATGTACATATGGTCTGCGAGATAGAATGATTGAATATTCTTGCATTTTTAATCGAAATGTTCCTGCTCACACTCAAATTATTTTCTTCCCCCACTGAATATTAGCACTCTCTTCCCCTTGGGATTGAGTTGCTTGCAATGTTCCCAAAGAGAAAAGGAAATATCTTGGGTGAAAAGGTGCTCGGTAAAAGACTGAGTGAGGAAAAACTTTAATTTTAACAGACTTTTTAGGAAAAAAAAAAAAAAAAACCCATCCTGATCAGAAGTGGACACAGAGGCAGAGCTTTAAATGGTGTTACAAAGAATAAAATGTTTTCATGCCAGATAACACAATTTGCTTCTCAAACTACACGTGTTAGAAGTGTTTTGGGACAGAGACCACCTTTTACTCAGCAACTTGTATGGCTTCTTGTTCAAGGAATCTTTGCTGGAAATTGTACTCCTGGGCATAATCGTGCTACAAGCCCATCGATGAAAACCTGAACATTTGGGTGAATCAGTTCTGAAAATACCCAGCCAGGGCAAACTGTGCCTTCTTCCCTCTAACTGTGAGGTTCACCAGGGAATAACAGCCCAAGATGGAAACTAAACTGAGCTGGCTCTTCTCTCAGGGCTCCAGCCTATGAGCAATGGAGAGAAAAGCCTTATTTATTAGCTCCAAATAAAAAAAAAAAAATAAAATCACTTTTTCTGTCCTTTCTCTACAAAACGACCCATGTGAGATCAGCCCAGCTTGGTGCAAAAAGCAGCTAATAGGATTTCTCCTAATCCTTTTACATTTTCGGAGACTCCAAGAAATAGGCTCAGGAATCTAAAAGAAAAGAAAGGAACCCCAAGCTCCTCTGATTTCCATATTCACCTAGTTCCCCTTCAATGGAATTGTAAAAGTTACAGTTCAAGTCTTAAGTGATAACATATGGTGCAATAAACACTATTATCAGCTTGATGAGTTATTGTAAGTAACCACCCAAATTACCAAAGTGTTTCCTTGGGGTGGAACAAGCTGGAACTGAATACAGATTCCCTGTAATTTCACAAGTGGGAACATTTATCACAGAGAAGCTGTGAATTATTTTTGCCTGTTAATACCCTGTAAGTGCCAATGTTCTCTTTCAACGCTTGTAATATCTGGTGGAAAGATAATGATTCCTGTAAAATTGATTGTTCCCATTTGACTAATAAGAGAAGTTTGTAGTTTGTAAATAGTATGAGACAAAGGCACAGGCACAGTGCTGCCACTTAAATCATCTGCATCAGGTTCTTAAATACTACTTCCCCCTCTGCTCCTTCCATTCTGCAGAGCAGGACAATTGAAACAGTAATGCTGAAATAATCAACCCAAATTGTTACTGGAGATATCCAAAGTCTCTTATAGACAACTCTACAGAAGGGCAACTACATCTGTTCAAACAAGCTCCCCTTGCCTCATTTGGTGCAAGGGAGCAGAGCAACATCATTAATTTCAAAATCCTCAGGCCTCTAACTGGGCCCTGCTCACAATAGGACACACTAAAAAATACCTGTAAAAATAACATCTTTTCATTTTCACTAACTCCAGCCTCAAGTTCCATTGCACAGAAGGAGGAGGAGTTGGAAAGAAAGATGCACTTTCATGGGAATAAAAGAAGAAAGCATTCTTTTCACTTCCAGCCCTTGAAGAACTTTCCAAACCAACAGAGAACAGGCTACCTATTCATGAAATCTGCAGGAGTATTCTGTGGATTTCAGAAAGGTCTTGCCAAGACAGATGAGGCTATCCATCACCTCAGAGCCAGTGACTGCTCTCTGGAATTGATATTACAAGCAGGGACACGAATGCCAGGAGCAGCAGTGGGTCTGGGACGTGGCCTTGGGTGCTCCTAACGAGAGCTGTGATCTGGGCTGGGTTTCTCTTTGGGATTGCAGCTCCTGGGACATTTACAGCATCACCCTCAGCTGTAGATTATCTGTTGTTTAACAGGCTGAGTCGGGGTTCTGCCTCATTGGGATGGGGAAGAGCAGGGAAATCTTAAACAACAACTTAAAATCCTAATTGCTGAAAAGCTGTAGGAACTTGCGTTGTCTCAGAGCTCCATGTCCTGCTCCTGCTGGCCAGAGCTGACCCTTGGGCTCAGAGCTGGTCATGAGCAGAGCACCCCACACAGAGCCCACTGGTCACACACTGTCCATGTCCTGCTGCACCCCAAAGAGCCTGGGCTGCCTGCCCCGACTGCATCCCTGAAAGCAGGGCCAGCACAGAGCTGGGACACAGGGCACAGGGACAGGGTCACCTCCACCTCTCCTTCACTGTCGGAGTCCAGCACATCCCTCTGGCTGCCCTGGCTGTCTGAGACCCTGGCAGGGGGCTCGGAGACCTTGGCATGAAGTCAAAGACACCTGTGGCTTCCATTTTAGCCTGTGGGAAAAGCTGCCAACTTTGTGTGAGGAATTACAAGTCACAAGGGTTTGAGCAGTGTGGTAGTTGAATTAACACAAGGTGGAAAAGTAGAATTTTGGGGCTTTTTAGAATGTGATTCAGGGGGTATAAGATGGAGGGATTTGGGCATGTCCTGACCTTCTTCTCTTTCTCCTTGCCCTCCATGTCTTGCTGTGCTGGTGACACTTTTCTGTTGGTTTCAGGCACAGACACACTGTCCAACATCAATGGCAGACATTGGCACGTTATTGTAACCACGGCACACGGAGTTTTTGGTATAAAATGTGAACACTGCCCCGAGGGCAGACAGAATGCCATGGCCGAGCTGCTGGACAGAGCTCAGCAGGGCAGAGAGAGAATGTTCTAGAGAAGGGAAAATGAACAACCTTGAGAAGGTGATCCTGCACATTCAGACTCCTCCTTTGGCTGCTCGGGCTGGGAGAACAAGGACTTTTACAATCTTGGGGTCATCCCAACACCCAGACCCCGGGACTGAGACACCTCACACCCAGGGCTGTGGCACAGCAGAGCTGAAGTCACAAAGTCAGCAGCAAGAGAAACTTTTGGGTTCCTATTGCTTTAAGCAAAAGGCTGCCCCATCCTCCTCACCTCCAAAAATACCACAAAAAGACAGACTGCTCCTGCAGCTCCTCACCACATCTGAAAATCATTTCTGTTTCATGGAGGGAGGAGAAATAACCAATAAAATAAATCCAGTCTGATTATTTTGAAAAGGACAAAGACAGCAGAGGTGACAGAGGTGTAATTGTTAGCCAACCTTACAGCACTTTCCAGTGGAGCTATTTAACATTTGATTCCACTGATAAGAAAAATAATAAACAAAGTTATTATGAAAGCTCTCTATCTGTCAGCCAAAAGTCCAGTGAATCATTTATGAATGTGTACCTAGAGCTTCTTTCCCTTCTATTCTCTTTTCCCATCAGAACCTGAAGCTAGTTACTTTTTTTTAAAGTGCTGTTTTTATTTCTTAAATCAACCTGAAAGGAATAAAATATTGCAATGAGCAAAAATACAAAATAAATGTTTGCAGTTCTGTAATTCCTCGAAATGTCAAATAAAAACATAAAAACGTATGCTCTGTAAGTTTTCAGCTGAACTTGGCATGACAGTCCATCTATTATTTAAAAGATGTTGAAGCTCAATTCATGAATTATTAAATTCTTGTTACATTTGGTTTTCAAGGGAAAAAATTATTTCATTCAATAAAGGAAATTCAATTCGCTCTATAATACTTTCCTAAAAACATAGAATTTAAAGTTACTCTGAAAAATGGAAGAAATAACTAGTCCAAGCTTCATAACATTACTGCCTCATTAAAGGGATGTTGTGAATATTCAAAATCCATCAGCAACCCTTCAGCATCCCCACATCCACTGCACAAGCATCCCACTTGTGAAACCACCTGCAATGCAGGAGAGGGGCTGGAGGGAGCTCCTGATTGATTGACCTGGGGTCCTCCAGCCTGCTCCCTTCCCTCATTTCCCATCACCCACCTCAAACCAAGCTCACACCACAGCAAAGCACAGGCCCAGCAACCAAAGTTCTCTGTTGAGATGCACAAAATTTGGATTACAAGTCACATCCAGGAGTCCTCAGAAGGGTTCTTGGAGGTGAAGAGCCGCCCAGCAGAGAGACCCCGGGCGGTTCACCTGATGAAAATTGAGTCTTTGGACTTTAAAAGGGTATATCCCTGTTCTGAAGGGCATTCCTGGTGGTGATTACCTGGATAATTTCAGAAATCTCTTACTGGCCCCCTCAGCCCACACCAGCTTGTGCAGGCAGCAGTGGATGGTCACTGTGCCAGGAGTCAGAGCTGGAGCAGGAATTCCCTGCATCCCTCCAGGGCAGCAAACCAGACCCCACCCAAAGGAGCCTGATTATCCCTTGGCTCAGCCAACAGAACTCTGCCTTGGACCTCTGGAACTTCATTAGCCTTGCAAATCCAAGGTGGGTTCTGCTCTAGAATGAGACCTTAATAGCTACAGGGATAACAGCTAACTGAGCTGATTTAATAAGAGACACAAAACAAACTCAATGGCACTACTTAGACTGCCTAATAAAGTTATTTCACTGTACTCTGGGGTTTGGCTATTCAATTGGCTTCTAAAAATCCGTGCTGATATTCCTCAAAGGCTCTGAACAACAAACTGTCACAGGTGCAGTGGCTGCTCTGTGTGACAGGTATTTCAAAGACAGCTACTCAAGCATATAATCTCTCAGATAAAAAAAAAGTAATAAAATTATACTATGATGAAGCTGCCATAATCATCAACCAAATTTACAATGCCTAACTGATTAGCTTATACAGATACATTTTCCAACACCCACTGGGGCATTTTTCCCAGTAAGAAGATGAACTCTGAGTTTGTTTGCTGCATTTTTCAAAGAAATGGTTTAAACCACCAACATTTCAGGAGCAAGCCGGAAGAAACATTGCTATTCAATAACAACAAATCCTCCTCTAAAAAACAAAAGTGTTAAAAGCAAGCCTTGTAAAATATTCATTTGCTTAATCATGAGTTAATACATTTTCAAAGTAGATTTTGACACGATGTCATCATAAATGCAAACCAGCACTGAACTGCTGGAATTATTTTCTTAAAGTGTTTTATCTGTGTTGGCCTCCTGACATTTCTTCAGTGCTCAAACCCTAAACACGACTCATTTCCACAGCCAGGCACAAGGGTGTCAGGGAAACTCCCCTCCATGGATGCTCTGTCAGAACAGGTTCAGAGAGGAACTTCAAAGAGCTTTGCATTTTCCACCAATTTCAGCACCTCGAAAACACTAAACAAAGAAAGATTCACTCAATCCCCCAGTGCTGCATCCTGACTGGAGCAGGAAAGTCACTGTTCAGAATTAACTGCTGGGTGAAAGAACCTGGATCATTCCCGAGGAGCCAAGGGTCTTTGAAATATGAGAAGAACAGAGGAGAATTGGCTGATTGTCTTCTCATTCAGCACAAGAGCTTGTGACCTGTGCCTGAATGTCTTGTTAACATCACTCAACTCAGACCAGCTCCTGCAGGAAAAACCCAGCCTCTCCAGTGGAATCTAGGGACGAACACGTCCACTTTCCCAGAATACACCATGAACCGTCTAGAAAGGGACTTCTTGTTGGACTGTTATTCTTTTTATTATGATACATGACACCACTCTCAAAGAACAGTGATTTAGCTTTCTTTGTAAATAGAGTTATTGATTGGAGCTCCTTTAACAGCACTTCTCCCACCCTTGCTGCTCTCAGGCTCCATAAAACAAGGAGCCATTCCTGCCTTTAGGTCTTCACCATGGTTTTTGGTACAGCCCATCCTTCCAGCTCAGAAACAAATTGAAAAAGAAATAAAACCACCTATTGGATACCAAGCAGAGGTTTTTTTCCCCTCTTTAGACATCTTGCATTCCAGGTCTGTGCCCATGACCAAACACAGGATGTGCCTGGAACAGGAGGGATGGCCTGTCCCTGTCCCATGGTCAGGACAGGGCAGTGCCCAAATGCCCCTGTGCCCATTGTCCCCTCTGCTGCCACCTCCAGAGTGGGCAAACCCCATTTCCTTTGCAGGGACAGTGCAGGCTCCGAATCAATATCATAACAATAATAGTATCACCACTTAAAATGCCTGCAGAGCTCTCTGTGCTTTCCAGGGTAGCTTGGGGTGTATTTTTGCCCTTTAACTGAAGCATTTTGTCAGTTCCTGATTGAGAGTTACATAAATCAAGGTTCACTGCATCTTCACTCTTCTCTGACTCAAACTACACAGAAGTATTTTTGGTAGCTGTGAAGAACACTGAGACATGAAAATAATAACTTCCAGGGAAACAGGACTAGCACTAGCAGGAACTGTATTTTAAATAATTTAACCAAAGAAGCTGGTGCTGTTTGAAAGGCAAGATTTGTAAACTAACTGCATGTGTCCCACCGTGGTACAGCTCCAGCTGTCTGGAACTGAACTCCCAAAATAAACAGAAAAGGGTTCTTTCCAGTGAATATTATGTCACAAAGTTACCACACAACTTCCCCACAAAACATTTCCACCTCAGAGTGTATTAAAGAAAACCAACTTTTCCTCTGCCTGAGGTAAGTGGAGGGAGTAGCAGCAATCACACTCTCTGCCACTGGTGGAGATGCAATGTCAACCACTTCCAAGCTGGAAATGTCAGACTTGAGACTGGCTGTGCAACCTCAATTTGCCCCCTCGTGCCTGTGCATAATGATGTGGGCTTTAATTACCTGAACACCAGTTTTAAGATCCTGCCTCAATCAGCACAGGGCTGGAGGAGCGAGGTCTGTAGGATTACATACCAGGCAACATTAAAGCAGGAAAATGGATTATCTGCTTGTAGCAAAGATGTTCCACAACCTGAGAAGGGAATTAAAGGAAGGATTCCAGCCTTTTTCACCTCCACAATCGTGAGACTCACACAACAGACATTCCTCTGGTACCCCTGACAAAAGCCATGCATCTGCATTTCCCTAACTCCCCACAGACACCTTTAATGCCAAGGTCAAGCTCTAACAAAGCCCCAGGCCTGATGCTAATCCATTGGAAATGATCAGTTTAATGAGGGTGACGTTCTGGTTGACACTGGTGAGGATTTTACTCTCAGTAAAATCAGTGTTTTCTGAGACCAGAGGAATTTTTCCAATGATGCAAACCGTTTCCAAGATTTTTTACTCCTCACTGTACCTTGAACCTGTCCCCAAGCCAGGCCTAAAGTGTCCATGCAACCCACGCCCCAGTGAGAAGGTCAGACTGATCTGTAACCCATCCCAGGACTAACTGGCCTTTAATCCCAGCTCTAACCATTATCCACCTTCTAGGACAGCCAAAACATTTTTGGTTCAGATCTGAAATAAATTGGAAAGTGATAAGTAAAATAGGTAATTTCATTTAATAGGCTGATTTTCCAATTAGGGTTCCAGTTTTGAAGGTCATCTCCATGGCCCTCTCCTGTACCAGTTCTGGGCTCCTGCAAAGGAGGTTGTGCTCTGGAATTTGCTACAATTTAAAACCATTTAATATTTAAAACATTGCTTTTTCCCACCTTTATAAAACAAAAATAGGTGCTGCCGTTCAGTTTTTAATTCAAACTCTAAAAGGAGCAGTGTGAGAAATGATTTAAATTACCAAGCTTTCAGTACCACTGCAGTATTTATGAATAAACAGAGAGTCCCTTAGCAGGGCACAGCTGGCACATGAACCTCAGCTGGGAAAAACTTTCTGGAAATTCTTCTGATTAAGGGAGAATCAGCATTTCCCTACCCTCTCCTGGCCAGAGAGCAAACCCTCCCGTGCTGCTGCTTTCATCCCAGGCTTTGGAAGGCAGGCAGCGCTCAGCATCCATCCAGCAGGGAGTGAAATCCATCCCTGGTGGAACTGGGAGCTCTGCCCTCACCTTCCCTCAGCTCCAAAATGCACTGCAGCTTCAGAGTCATTTTCCCCCCACCCTGTAGCTCTTATAAGAGCCACAAATCCCTGGTTACTTTTGATTTACAATAGAGGCAAGGTCATCCTTATAATGAAAAAAAACAAGGTCTATATTTTCAGACACCAAGATACAATTTATCATAGAGATCAATGACACTTTTATTCTCTATAGAGATGAAGTATCCATTTTGCAGTAAAATTATCAGAGGGGTTTTCTCCTTTTTCTCTCCTTTAAAAGCCTCTTGCAGGTGCTGCAGCCGTTGAAAACCAACTTGTAACAGAAC
Source organism: Vidua macroura (assembly GCF_024509145.1). NCBI lineage: Eukaryota > Metazoa > Chordata > Aves > Passeriformes > Viduidae > Vidua > Vidua macroura. Next base: position 3,402,421 of record NC_071583.1, read on the forward strand.
ATTTTAGCATTAGCATCCAGTTCTCCTGTCTGCCTTTCTAAAATAGATTTCACTTTTCTTATATTAGTGCCTGGGAGAAAAGGGAACGGTGCAATCTGTGAAACCAGACGTGTTTGGGTGGTGAAAGGTAACTCTAATGGTACCCCCTGAGTCAAGAGGTATTTCTAAGCCCTTTCAATTAAAATAATTGCCCCTTCCCAGCTCTCCCCATGTCCTCGTGCCTGGGCAGTCCCACCAGCCCGTGCCAGGCTGAGGCAGCCACGGTGGATGATCCATGGGGTTACCCAGAATCACCTTTATTTTTTTCCTAATAGGACTTTCAGTTTTTGTTTTATTTGAAATCCTATTTGTAACAAGTTTTTTAGCTCATTTCCAGCAGCGCTTCTGAGCACCCAGAAACCATTTGGGGCATTTTCACCTGCTGAGACTGGGTAATTGTCACCAGCTTTAGAGTTTATTTGGGAACTGAAGACACAGAAACATTCTGTGGGTGGGGAATAGGGAATCTGTCTGTCCCAGATGTGTTCATTGCACTGCCCCACACAGGGATCACTGGGACTGAGCTCTCCAGGCTGCTCCATCACTCCTAAGCACCAGCTCAGACACTGCAGAGTCACCCTGACACAGTCACAGCTGGGTGAAAACACCATTGCTTTGTTCCCTTGTCATCTTTGCCAACAGCCTGGCCTGGGCCCTGAAAGCTGTGACAAACAGGTGGCTGTGGTGGCACACAGCAGGGAGATGCATCAGCACAAACTGCCCAGCCCAAATCTTCTGCAAGGCAGTAAAGTGCATTCCCACCCTGCCTGAGTTACACCTTTGTGTCCTCTGCCCACTGCATCCCATGGCAAGATAAGCTCATTAGGGGGATTTATTTTTTAAATTCACTCCTTTAAAGCACATGAAATTCCTGATTTTATTGATGGCTGCCAAGGATTACAACTTCATTCAGCTGAATTTCCCTTAAGCTCTATGCTTGCCCTAAGCTAATCACAATTTTCAGGAAAGGAAGGCATTTTAGAGTTTTCCTGGTGTTCAGCTCCATTGGAAATTATTTGCCACACGTGTTCAATAGTCTCACCTTACCTGTAGTTCCCAAATTAACATTTTCTGTTTACTGATTTTAGAGCTGCTGGAGATAAAGGAATTTTCTGCACCCAGGGGTATCTGCACTGCTGCTGCATCCATATCAAATCAAATAATTATGGACTGTAGCAGTCTGGAGATATTGACATAGGCAGGACATCACTTGTTCATGGGAATTTCCTTAACTCGATGATTTCCAGTTAATAACAGTTGAAAGATTAAAGGGAACCTTTTTATTCTCTGCTTAGTCCTGCCAAATAACCTTAATTACTTCCAAAACAAAACCAAACAAAGACCACTGGATGTTTTAGTAACTTTTAAGGCCTTGCCCAACCACATTTTTCCAGGCACCATCTCCAGGCAGCAAGAGAAGAACCAAGTGTTTGTGCTGATGAGCCATACTGACCCTCAAGGTCCTACTTCACCTCTTCCAGGCACATCAAGTGGAATATTTGAGAGCAAAACTTCTTTTCTCGTGGTTTTTTGTCACTATCATTTTGTTTAATTCATTTTTTGCTCTGACATGTCTGCCAGTGCCAGCACAGACCCTCTGGATGTATTTCTGTGGGGCATTTTCAGGAGAAAAGGTGCCACAGGACAATAACAGGGATGTTTCCAATATCTTGAACCTTCCTGAAGAAGCCACTGAGCTGTTCCTTACAGGGATTTGCAGTGATATGACAATACAAAAATATTGCTTTTCATCTGGTGCACATTAAAAATAAACTCTTCTAATAAAGTCTGTTTGGGGCCCTGATTCAGCTCTGCTTTTTCTTCATTTGCTGCTGCAAGAAGAGAGTTCAAAATGAGCTCAGACCATCAAAGCCACCTGCTTGTTCTATTTTGCAATCACTCCACAATCAGCCTACAAGGTGTTAAATGACTGCAAAAGTGCATGCCAATGGAGAAGCAGGGAAACAGAGGCACAGCAAAATCATCTCCTTGATCCAGCTGTGTCCTGAGCACCATCCTTCTCCTTTTTCCATCCTTTTCCATCCACCACCACTTGTGCAGCAAGGAAAGGCTCAGCTTTCACAAATGAAAAACATCACTGGGGTTTTTTTCTGGCCTCACAGACCATCAGAGACATTTTAGGACAGTTGCTGCTCTTGGCTGAAACATTGCCCAGATTGGAAGCACCGATCTCCCCAGAACACCCCAATCCCAGTGAGAGCAAGACTGGAGCAGCTCCTCTGCCCCCAGCAAAATGCTTCAGATTTTTCATTTCATGACTTCAGCCAAAGCAAAACCCAAAGCAGAAGGTACTTAATGATCCAAAGCCAGGCTGAGATAGAACTTGTACATATATCCTATGGAATTATCCCAGATTCTGTAAGACAAAATGAAGGCAATGGGGCTTCTGCACGTTTGGATTAGCTAAGGGAATCAAATCCAACCATTTTAAGGAGAAGAATAAGGAAAAACAAAACAATCTTAAAGCTGTATATTCAAAATAACAACTGACTTTTGGTGGGGGGGTTTGATTGTAATTTTTGCCTGTACTGGGAGACACTGGGCTCGCCCTCCACTCCAGGGATTTGCCAGTTCATCCTTCCCTCCTCTCAGCCCTGCACCAGGAGCTGGACCAGGCACCCAGAAAGCAGCAGAGAGCAGATTTTCCTCCTCAGTTGGGTTCTGCAGTTGTAGGTGAAGGCTCTGCAGTGATTTAAAGGCAAATGGAAAAGCCAGGTCTCTTCACTCAGTATAAACTTTGTCATCTGCCTATGAGGCTGCTAAAAAAAATTCTTTAAAACAAATTCATACAGGAGAGCCATTAATACACAAGCCAGCAGAAAAGGGTTGGGTTGTTTATATGGGTTTGATTTTTTTAAACTATAAATAAACCATGATTCCTTTTACTAGTTTAACTTCACCAAACCTCCTATTGTTTATATATTTCATCAGGAGCCACCCTCAAGAGGGGCAGCCTGTGAGATTCAAGATCTCCTTGCCCAGCACATGCCAGAACAAAGAATCCCTGTGTTTCAGTGTTCAAAAGCAGCATTCAATTGATCAGAGGTAGCAGCAGATGGGGGATCATCACAGAAAGAATACTTTTTAATTACCAAAACATATGTGCTGATGCAGTGCAGCACAGTTGTCAGGTTTTTGTACCACTTAGAAAAAGTTTCTGTACCAAGGTGAGTAATTTTTGGTCGCGTTTCACAGTAAAAACCCTTGTTACATTTTCTATTTAGAGCTAATCTGAAACTGTGGACCCTGAAGAATACTGGGTGAATAGAAGGCTGTGCCTTGTCCACAAACCTTCAGTGTTTGCCTTTAGATACAACCAAGAGCAAAGCTGGGAAATGAGGTTAAAAAAACTTACTGGAATAAAAAAAAAAAAAAAAAAAAAAGCCAAACAAGGAAATAAACCTGAGCAAAACTGAGCTCTTTGCTGTTTCAGCATACACAGCACAAGCAGGCAGATGGAATTTCACAACTCCTTTATCTCAGTGCCTACAGATGAGCCATTCATATTCCTAAAATTCATGAGAGCTCTAAGGAAAGCTGATATTGCCATGGAGTTACATTTCTGGGTGCTGGATACCACCAGCAGCAAGCAGTCCTTAAGGCTATCCCTTATCATGCTGTGAACCCCACACTGTGGAAATCCAAGCTCTCTGATGCTCACACAGCTCCAAGGACTCCCCCTGGCCCAGAACAGGCTGTGACAGCCCTGCCCTCCCCACTCCCCACTGCTGGGAGGATTCATGGGTGCAGAGTTACTCACACAGCCCTGCCGTGCTCCTCTGCCCTGCTGGAGCTCCCTCTGGTCCAGGAGAGCTGGAGAAAGACCCAAAATCCACCTCAGGCTCTGCTCTGGAGCAGCCTGTAGCTCGGATGGAGCTGCCAGCCCAGCCCTGTTCACATCTCAGGCAGCCAGAGGGGTCCTGGTGCCTTTTCCTGCCTGTGTTTTATAGACTCCTTAAAACCTTCAGCACAACTTTTGGATTACACTCTATTGATTCCACCAGTGATTCACAGTCTAGAGATTAAAAAAAAGGCTTCTCCCATTGCCAGGCTCCAACAGGAACAGTAAAGCTCCACAGAGAAGAGGTGAGAGGGGGAAATAAATAGGCAGCAAATGGATTGAGTCTTGGCTTGCAAAGTTGCCCCAGAGAGGGGAAAGTACCTGCTGAGACAACTGGAAATTAACTATATTTCTAAGGTAGTACATCATGTATGGTAGAAGATCCCACTAGCACAGCTAAATAATCAGCAGGACAAGGTAGAAACATCCAGGAGAGCTGAAACTGTGTGTTGGGAATATCCTGAATTAATAAAACCAAGAGGCAGACCTCCTGTGTTTGAATTTTTTGCTGTTACTTTTGACAGTCCTACAGGAAGCAGGAAAATAAGGAGAGAGAACGCTGCCTAGAAACTTCCTGGCAGGGAATGCAGTGCCATGGGAACAGGGAAAGGCTGGCCTTGGAGCAGGACCAGGTGAGCCCAGGCTCTGGCAGCAGCCCCAGCCCAGCTCCCAGCTCCACACATTGGATTTTTCTAGAAACCAGGAGCTCCCCCTCTCCCACACATTGCCAGCAATCCTCTTCCCAGCACATCCACAACCTGGTAAGAGCCCAGCTGGCAGCTGGGCCAGCACAGACCCCAAACTGGGCTCCCCTGTGCCCTTCCCCTGGCAAACGTGCCCTCTGCCAGGGCCAGCACCACACGTGCTTCACCTGCTCACACTGCAGCCACAGCTCTCTTCAGAACATCACATTTCAATTGGTTCTCAGCTCCTTCTCCTGCTGGAAATGGTTGCCACAGTTTCCCCACACGTTGTGATACACAGACAGGAGTTTTGTGCTTTTTTTTTTCCCTCTTTTACTTCTTTAAATCCTTGCGTTAAGCAAGTGGCTCAGTAAAAGAATCAAAATTGTCATTCTGTGCAGTGAAATTTTTCATTTGTCTTTCTATTCCTCATCAGTCATTAATGATGCACAAATTCTTTTCCTTTCCTTATCCTTTGCCCCTCTCCATTCTTTATACTTGGTACATGGACTTTTGTGTTACAAATTCTTCAAAGACATCATTACTCTTTGCATTGATATGCACTGAAATAATCTTTCTAATCTTTGATCAAAGACTTGCTCTATCTGGCTGCACTCATTTCCTTTCTTTCCCTTTCCTAGTCAGCCATTTTTATTTCTATTTAGTTTTCCTACCAAAAAAAGCCATCAAAACAGAAAGCCAAGGCCACACCCAGTCACACTGGTGATGTCCTTTATTTGGATTTCCTTACACACTGCCTTGAATGCTTGGGCACAACCCCTGAACTCAAACCCCTCCTCAGGACTCTTCTGCCAGGGAAGGTGATGTTCAGATGCTGAATTTTCCTCAGCACACCCAGTTCTGCATTGGTGTTTCTTCTCCAGATTTTTTCCATAGATATTTTCCTTTGGGTGGAAATCTGAGGAAAGGCAGATCATTAAATAACACCTGAACTAAAATGGGGATGATCACCATTATTCCAGAGCTACTCAAGGACTGTAGAAAATAATTCTCTGTTGGTTTTGTTTTCGCCAGTAAAACATTGGATTCTCTTTGCAGCACTTTAACCCATACACATTCTTTTGCAGTTTTGAATACTCATGTTCCTCTCTCATCCAATTCTGAGCAGTTCCCCTCTCTTCTTTATTTCCTGAGCCTTCCTATTTCACAAAGCTGAGGCTTCCACTTCCCCCACGATTGCCTCAACGTTCAGGAATCAAGCTTGGGTGCTGAACTTTGTCAAAGCTGCTTCCTGAGCCCAAGCTCTCACTCAGGAATGCACATCTGTGCTCAGAACCACTCTTCAGCTTTTCCAGGTTGTATTATCCAGCCATTTGATTTCAGGGAGGAGGTTCCTGACGTACTTGGATGCCTTCTGTATCAATATTTCTGGTTTAAACAAGGGCTTTGGGGTCCTTTGGTTGGTTCTGGAGGCTTTTTGTTGGTAGGGTGTTTGACTTGGGGACTGAAATACAGATCTACAGGTAAACAGCACCATAATGAATGTACCAACATAAATAATTTGTTCAGCATTAAGGTGAAAGAGCTAAATAAAGAGTATTAACTTGCATTTTACAACTATTTTTTAAAGTCCATATAAAAAGGGCATATATTTAATGAATGTCAGGATGCATTATTAAATAACTCAGGGGCACCAGAACAAAATATGCCAGAAGAATGAACAGGAACATCAATGAAAACCTGTATGCACACTCTTTCAGCCCAAAGACACAAACCACAGAACGTGCCAGTCGTGTTCACAACACAGCTCTTTTGAAGATTTTTATATCAGTAACTGTCAGGTTGAACAGCTGTTAATTTTAGCAGCATTTATTCTACTTTGTTTACAATTTTGTTGGGTTGAATGTGCTTTCACACATTGAGCAACAGAGCAGCAGTGAACAGTAGCTACACGAATATATCTATTTATTCATATACTATCCCTATGATACTTACTCTGCTCTCAGGCACCTGAACCTGCCCTTGGATGCCAGTAAAATGCTATTTCATCCCCAAAAACAAGTGAAAAGCAGCCATAGCACTTATTTACACTTAAATACAGCACTTATTTGCACATATATGATATAATTTACACTTATATACACACTGACAGTGGAAGCCACTGAATAGAAAATAGGTAAAATGCTCTGATAAATTTAAACTACTGCAGGTAGCAAGCATGCATAATTTATTGGTATTCCCAGTTCTGCAGACACCTCGCAAATAGCAAGATTTTAAGTCTGGCAAGATGACTTTGAAGTGCTGTAGAGGGTCAGGAGTGTGTTGGAGACACCACAGAGATGGGCAGGAGGAAAACTGATCAATTTTGGGTGGCTGCTGTGAGTCAGCACCTTCTACCAAAATAAGTCCCGGGATCAATATCCCTGGGTATTACCCTTGTGCTCACTCAGCTCTTCAGAAACAAAAATAATTACAAATATCTGGGGCAGAATCCTCTCTGCCTGATACAATGTTGTGTATAATCACAATTTAATCCACCTGGGCGAGGCAAAACATGAACAGCCTCTAGGAAGTGCAATATAAGCTTTAAAACTCTAGCATAACACAGAGGGAATTTTATATCCTCAAGTGCATTAAAAAAAAAAAAAAAAGGGAAATAACTCCTGCAGAGGGGTTAGAAACAGATCCTGTAGGATTAGAGCACTGAAAGGACTGATTATAAAGTGGACTAATTATAAAGGGGAGAATAACAATTTAAAATATCAGTCTTTGCACTTAGCAGCCCACAAGCCATATCATGCCCTTGGCCAAGCAAGTTAACTGCAGTGAGAGCACTCCACAGGCTTTTATGGCAGAATTAGCTCCCCCCAAAAAAAAGAGAAACTCAAGTAGTTGTCACTGATGTTGAGCCAAAAAAGCTTTCTGGCTTTAGCGCTCCTCTCTGTGAGGTCAGAGGTGGCCACAGGACCTTTATGATTGCTCAGGGTTCATTTGACTTGAATCATCCATGAATGCAGTCCAACAAGCTAATTAAAGCCATAAAGCTTCTCTTGGACTGGATTAAGGGTTGTCATTTTTTTTCCTTTCCCGTAGGAGAATAATTTTTTACAGCCCGAAGTGAAGTTACATATTTCCACAAGACAATACAAAATGAAAAAGGGAAACAAAGAAATACATGCTTTACCAAAAGCCAATAAAAAGGAGACAGATTAGCTTTCAATCACGCTGAAACAGGTCAGAGAAGTAAATCTAACTTTGCAGAGCTATAAAGAAAAGATCTGTCTTTGTCTCTGTGGTTTAAATAAAAGTTTGACAAGAAAGTTAATAATATGAAAGAGAAGGGAGGATTTATAAAAATCTCTTTTGCAGAGGTAAATAATTGAAACAAGGCACAGAGCTCAGAAATTATTGTAGTTCCACTTCAGCACAAAAAAAGCCCTTCTGAATTCAGCACAGTGTGCAGAATGGCAGGGGCAGCCAAAGCTTCTCAAAGCCAGCTCACATATAGATAAAGCAATTTTGGAAGTTTCACTGTTACAAAAATTAGCCAAAATTTTACCAACTGCAGCACCTTCAAAAAGGGGAATAAACACCAGACTGAGCCCGAAGTCTCCCTATAAATTATCCTCTCCTTGCCTGCTTTGGAGCATCCAAACTGACCAACACTTTCATAACCCACTTAAACCCCACTCCCCCCTCACAACAGGACAGGAGGGTTCTGACAAGGAAAATCCAAGCAATTCTCAGAGCTAAAACCTCTCCTAAAAGCCCCTGGCACACATCCTGAAGAACAAAGTTTCTAAGAAAATCACCACTGCTTCAAAACTAAAGGAAATTTCCCTCAGCTGTAACTCAGATGGTTCCTTTTCTCCTGCAATTGTGGAGCAGAAAGGTTTCTCCCCAACTTTGTTACAGAAGCAATTTCCATAAAAACCTTTCAAAAGAGGTGTTCTCTCACCTTAAGCCCAAAACTGCTCAACACTTCTTTGCAAGACATAAAAAAAAAAAAAAAGGAAACCTCTATCAGGAGCTCACTTAGCTCACGCACTCAGGAGTTAAATGAACTGTTCATAGAAGGAATTATCCTCCCTGGACAGCCTGGTGGAGGCTTTGAAGTTGGGAAAGCAACTTGTTTCTGAGCACCAGCTGGACTTTTTTTAGCTAGAAAATTTGCTGCTAATTCAGTAGTTCAAGGCACCAGTGAGAGTTTCTTATTTCTTGATTTCCCCTTGGCACATCACTTTTGCCACGTTCGTGCTGAGGGTCTGGAGTTCATTGCTTCACCCCATGCGTGGGGATGTGGAGAGGTTCTGTGGAGACTTCTGGGCTGGTTTAAAGGGATCAAATTGACTCCTTTGATCCCAAATTTTCACCTGCATGCAATCCCTGCCACCTCTACCTCTGCACAGCCCTAACTTGCAGCAGGATGAAGAACAGATGCACCCCTCAGCTGGGAGTGACTATTAAATCTCTCCAGCTTCTGCTCTTGCAGCTTTAGTCCCCCACCTTGATCAAATCTTATTTCCTCAAGGCTTCTTAGGGCAGTATCCAAGTCCCCAGAATGCTAAATTGTCACTCAGAAATGAGTGCAGATTATTTGGCCTGTCTCCTTCCCAGCTTTGGAATGCTAAACAAAGATGTGAAGCACTCAGCACCTTCATGTTGCCTCTTAGCCAAGATTGTAATTTCAAATATCTGATTATATTCCTTCCCTGATGAGTTCAAAGGAAACAAAAGGCAGCTACTAAGATGCAGGATTTAATTGCAGGAGGAAAAAAGGCTCTGAAGAAGTTTCATGTGACAGAATCAGCAACAAGTGTCATCTGCTATTAAATAAGTTGTCACATCATGGAACGTGTGCAAATGAGAAGGAATAACTCCCACAACAAGAGAGATCTAGAACGTGATATAAGGAATAGAAACACACACAAAAGTGAGTGAAACCCTGCGTGTTCAGAGCTGAGCAAACAGGTAAAGAAGAGAGGGAATCATCAGTTTGGAAAAGTCAAGACAAAAGCTGTGTGGATCCAAATCACCAGGCAAAAATACTGAGTTTGCCACTGCTAAATCCTGCTTCAGAACTCAAATTGCACCTTAAAATGCACATTTCTTTCCAAATTACTAATTAGCATTATGCTTAATTTTATCAGGGCTACTGTTACTAGGGAAGACTCATCCAGTTAGAGGAAATAATATTTAAATAATAGCACTTATTTACTTTAATGTTGATAGCATACATATTCCAAACACTGCTACTGAATCGAAAGTGGGTGATGGAGGCTATTTTAGACACTTGAGAAAGATATTCTAGATCAGGAGAGATACAGCCTGACTGCAGAGAGCACCAGGAGTGCAACGAGACTAATCAGAGATCTGCAAGTGTGACATGATGGAAGATTAAAAACATTATGGTCTGTTTGCCCTGAAGAACAGACAACTCATGGGGGACCTCAAAGCCTTCACACACACGGAGCAGAATATCATCTTTTTCCATACCTAGGACAGATAAGACAAGTCACTCCGTTTTCCTGACTAATTACAAGAAGAAACATCCAGGGTAAATGTCAAGAAAACCTTTCTAACAGCAGGGATGAGGAGACAGAATAGATTAGCTGAGCATTTCGCTACCATTGGAGATCTTTCAGAACACATTGAATAAATACCTGTCAGGATTAATACACAGCTCATCCTGCCTTGGGGCTGATGGATGAGTTACATGACCTCTCCAACATCCTTCCAGGTTATTCCACTGAATTTCTCTTGTAACAGTTGCTCTGAAAATCAGGAGCTGGATTTGATAACTGAAAGTAATTTCCAGGATTCCTCAGGAGCACATGAGTGGTACAAGATAAATCTCATTTTCAGGGAGCACAGAGCTGTTTGTTTCCCTGCTGTTGCAATCACCATCTTTAAGCAGCTGGGAGCACACACAGAAGTTGGGGTAATTTCCATTATCCAGTTCAGAAGTCAGTTCCAAAGGGTGGTAAATTAACTGTGCTGCAATTGTGCTAAGGAACATTTCAGCAAAGATACATCTGTTAAAAGCACCCTTGAAAGGCAGAGACCTTTAAATCTTTAAAGCTTTCCCTTTGAAAGACTTAATTTTTGCAGAAGTGATAAAGGTTTAACTAACATCGTTTGATATCCAGCCTGGGAGATATTGGGGAAACAAATAAAGAGTTTAAACACCATTTTTGAGAATTAAAATGCAAGATCTCCTCCAAGTCATTCACTGGCAAGGCTCCCAAATCATTCTTGCTTAATATAGACTATCTCAAGTTGGAAGGGACCCATTAGGATCAATTAACTTACTAGCTAAGTAAGTTAATTCTCACCTTTAATGCAGCCAGATGGTTCCCAGGAACCAGATGACTGAAAAATGGAATCTTTGGCCTTTTTGAGATCAATTTCGGAGCTATAAGACATCTTTTAAATAAAGATGATCTCCACTTGTAGAAGTCATTTGTCATACAAAAATATTTAACAAAATGCTGGTGATGACTTTAAAGAATCTATTCTCTAATGATCCTTGTACAGAACTGACCACCTGAGTCCTGAACGTCTCCAGCCTGAACTCCCTCAGTAAATCTTTCAGACACTGGAAGGAAACGGGGTTTTAAGTTTCCTAAATCAATGGCCTCTGTGGCTGTTAGTACATTCCATTTTGTACACCATCGAGATGATTGAGTCTTGGTTGTTGATTGGGGCTAAAATTGACTTCCAGCACTGTAAATGGAAGCAGTGCTGGGGCTCCAGAGGCACGCAGGGCACGGCAGGAGATTCCTGCATCCTGTAAGACGTGTGGTTACCTCAGCACTGCCCCTGCCATCCAGCAGAAATCTTCCCGAGCTGAGCTGGCTGTCAGAGCTCCTGGCTGACAAGCAGGAGAGGAAAAGCTGCCAGCATCACTCCCTGCTCAGGCCAGGACGAGGTCCTGCCCCCGAGCCCCCAGACTGAGCTCCCTTCCCTCGCAGCGCCCGTCGCTCTCTGAACCTATTTACAGCACCATCCCTTTTCATCACTCAGGCCATTCATCTGCAGCCCATGCAAATTAAATTAGAGCCTCAGCTTCCATCAAAGCAATCCTGGTTTGTGTTGCAGGATGTGCAGTTTGATCCTGTGCTATCTCCAGCCTTGAATCCCTAATGCCACTGGGCCATGAGCGGTACCCGGTGTTGCTCACCCATGTGCAGGCAGCTCCTGAAGCATCACAAAATACAATTATTGCCTTTTTTTGGTCTTGGCTGCTACTCCTTGAATCATGTGAAAGACAGAGAGAGTGGGAGGTGCCCTGTGCCCTGGAAATTTTGGAGTAAACCTCTGGAAAAGGAGGTTGGGGGATGCACACAGAGCAGGAACTGCAGGAGGGCACAGCAGAGATGGAGAGGTTCTGCTTGTCTGCCCATCACCTCTGCCAAAGACTCTTCTAGAAACCAAGGAGGTCTCTGAGTATGGAATCATATTTCCAGAGGGAAACAAACCTAAAGATTTTTACACAAGCAGACTTGGTCTGTTGGGGAAGTTCCCACTGGGACTCACACCCTCCTCATTTCCTCTCCCCATGCCAGTCTGTGTTGGTGAGGAGTAACTGCCATTAAAGAATAAAAAAATAACTTGTATCTTCACAATTATTTGAAATCTTTGCAAAAACAACTTTTTCTTCTCCCCCAGTAAAATAATCACAAAACCCCGTGTCAGTGGCTGCTACAAGGATCAGCAGAAGTGACAGTGGCAAAAGTTCATGCAAAAAGCTCAGCTCTCACATTGTTATGAGAAACTGCACAAAGAGAAGCATTGGTCAGCCTTGCACAGGGACAGTGACAGCAGCAGGTAAAAATCCTCTCCCAAGTCCCAGTTTTACTCCATATTTTACCCTGCATTCCTCACCAGAAGGGAATGATCATAAGCTGCTTTCCTGGGCAGCTTGTTGACTAACAGCTGGTTGGGGATAAGGTGATGCTTTATGACTTCACCTTGGGCTGCAGATTTCATCTCAGCTACAAATCCCTTTTGGAAAAGTAACAATTTTACTTCCACTACTTGACTTAGCTCACTAAACTGTATTTTTCATCCTTTCTCTCTAAGAGAGGAAAGAAAAAAGCCATGAAATTCAACACATTAAACCATCCAAGTACTTAAAAGCACAATGCAAACTCACACAGCCCAAGTTTTGGTCTAGTCAGGGTTTTCAGTGTAGCACAGCTACACTGTGCTGCACTGCCTGTTTTATGCAGCTCATGGCCCAAACCAGTGCTTTTGAAGTTACTCTAGCTTATCAGCTAAATATACATTGATTTATTTTATTATTTATTCTTTAAAAGGATGTATTATTAATTAGGCAACAGAACAGAGCAGCTTCCCTGGAATAATTCCAGTCTGTGACTGAAAAACATATGCAAGGTGCCATCCAGAACAAAAACCCCCTGGTAGCTGAAGTGAGGATTTCACACAGCAAGCTCAACATCCAGCCTTTCAAAACTAATGGATTGGGGCACAACTTCTGTTCTTTCCAGTTTATGCTGAGCAATTCAGGGGAAAGATTATGGACAGGGGACTCTCTACAAGTTAAAAGTAGCACAGGGACTGCTTGTGGAGGTGCCCAAACAAACTCAAGCCCCATCTTCCCACGTCCAAAAGTCAGATTTCCCTTGATGGACTCGTGGCCTGCAGTGAAGGTGCCAAGTCCCACCTGACATCAGCACACAGCAGAGGAATGATGCTGCTGGAAACACCAAGGCTGTGGTCCAAGCCCCTTCAAAGTCTGAGGATGAGACTGGTCAAATTATCCCTTAGGCTTCTCTTTAGAGAGCTGAGCTCTTAAAACCCATCTGTTGTTATTTCAGGGAATTAAGGATTTTTATCCCCCAATTTACCCCCCACATCAGAGTCCTGTGGTGCAGAGCAGGGAGTGCACAAGCCTCAGACTTGTGTTTCCAGCTGACCGACCCCCAGAGCACCCAGATGTGCTCCACAAGCTCTCTTGGATGTCACATCTCCCTGACAGGGGTTGGAAGCAATTCAGCAAAGTTGCATTAAGGCAACTTTAAAGCAAGAGGCCCCTGGGCTAAATAAAAAATAAAAAACTCCATGGAGAATCCTGGAGAAGCTGACATGGCTCTTCTGTTGGGCTGGTCATTTCACCTTCCTTCCCTTTATCCCTTCCAGAGGGACTCAGGCATTAGGTTGAGTGTTGAGCTGTCAGTTCAGATTTTCAGCCTTTAGAGATGAATTCCCCTCCTGGCTCGAGGCAGGAGCACTCACCTCCTGCAATTGTGTGTGTGCAGCTAATCATATGCAGCTACACTGAACCTGATTGTTAAAAGGCTGAGTAAATATAACTACACCCTCGTTATCTTGTTTAAAGGTAGGAAGATTAATTTGAATTCTAACTGGAAATACTGATTCAATGAATAAGCCTGAAATGTAGCGGTTTTCAATTACACTAAGAAATTGGTCTTCTGAATTTTCAAATTATGCGAGGCAAAGCAAGTTCACTTTAATCTATATGTGGGGATATATTTGCCGTCTTCACAGTGCTGCATGTCAGTGGGCAAGAGCTAAAAGGGAATGAAAAATCCTAACCTTGGCTGTTGGTGCCCTCCAGGGGCCTGGCTGGGTATAAATTTCAGCCAAAACAATTTTTGAGCATTCAACACATACAATAAATATTGCATATTATTACCCTGCTTTAAAAGGGGGTGAGGGCCATTTTTCATGGTACCCTCAGCAGACAGGTGCTCTCCACAGTCCCACAGACATAAAATAAAGAGGGGCAAGAGAAGGATTCATTTATATTTGACTACTTCCAGCTTCCCTGCCTGGATTCCTAAGAAAAAAAGCTTTATATCCAATAAGAAACCTGAAGGACAAATAGAGGTGGGGAAAACTCAATCTTGTAACTTCAAGCCACGATGTGAGTTCTACTTAAGTCCATTTTTGTTGCAAGCTTACTACAGCTTCACAAAGAGCTGACATGCAGTGGTTTTACACCCTCTGGAGCAGGACAGAAAGCATTCCTCTGCCTCACAGGCTGCAGGTGAGTTCCTTACAGCACAGACTATTAATTCTCATTTTCCCTTGCCATCCCATAACAGCTGCCACAACCAGACAACAGAGAGGCAAAGTTAAGCCAACAAACAAAAAAACCACCAAACTACCAGTGTCCAACAGCAGTCCACAGAAAACCCAGAAGATAATCTGTGTATAACACACCTCCAGCACGGAGCTACCTGATGCAGGGCTTTTCTGGAATTAATGGAGCTCTTCCTGCCAGTGCACAGGACTCAACCACTGCAGAGAGGTGGCTGGGAGAAGGTGTTTTACCAGGGCACAGCTGTGTTGGAACTTCTCCCCATAAACATTCCCACACCTTTGGAAAGCACCATGTCAAAATAAGGCTGGTGTTCTTGTCCAGCCTCACCTGCAAGAGCAGCTACAACCTTACAGATACTTCTGCCAAATTAAAACTCAATGTTTTTGATGAACTAGAAGCGTCCTCTAAATCCACATCTCCCTTCTTCACCTCACAGCATCAATCATCCAATGAAAGTCGTAGCTGTGGAAAGCTCCCTTCCACTGAGGTAGGAGTGGCACTGCTCTGTTCAGCCCACTGTGCACCAATATTGAAATGAATATTTAGATTTCCTGCCAGGCCTAAGTAGGCAGGACTGCACTGGAGGCCCAGCAGGGCTCAGCCCTGGGCTTTCTCCTCCACAAAGTCCAGCAAAGTGCTCCAGCAAAGTCCACACCAGGTGCTGCTGACCTAATGCACCTGTGGGGTACCTGAAGATGGTGAGAATTCCATCTGAATTCTGATGAGGGAATTCTGAAGCTGCTGAGGGATGTTCTACCAAGCACAGGGTGCACAAGTCAGCTTCTGACAGACCTGCTGAAAGAGTTACCATCTCCCTCTCCCTGCTCTCTGGTCACGTCAAGAAATGAGACTTTAAAGATGAGGAAAATCCAAAAGTAAAAAAGTCTTTGACATAATTAATATCAGATAATTGTTCTGAGACTTCTTCCATCTGCCAATTACAAGTGGAAATTGAGTCTGGGGAGCTACTGCAGATCATCTTTCTGCAATTACAATTTGTGATGAGCTACCCAGCTCCAGCAGCTCTCCCCGAGCTCCAGCACGATCCTAAATGGAAAACCGGGATCAGCAGTGACACAACATCAATCCCAATGTTTCACATGCCCACAAACCAGAACGAGCACTCCTGGATTGCTGCTGGGTGTGACCGCCCAGCTCACGGCTGAAAAATCACTGCCCAAATCAGAATGGCAGGCAATTAGCAACACACGCTGTCTCCCATTACTTGGTTTTGTTCTCCTTAACTCACTCCCCACCCGGGCTCTCTGTCACTATTTTCAGGGGTCATTTGGAGGCAGTTCAGAGCCGAACAGGAGCTTGGCTCCCAGCAGTGCCACTGTGCAGCCTGACACGCCTGGAGCTCCCAAAACCTGACACTGAGCAGCCAGAAACACGAAGGAGCAGCAGCCCATCCTCAGCAGGAGCACAGCTCCATCCTGGTAGCTCCCTGCCAGGCTCCCATTAGAGAGGAACATCAATTAATAAAGCAGCCAATAAACCAAAGCATCGGGGTTCTGGCCCATGGGGACCCTTGGGCTGCACAAGCTTTTCCCTGAGAATGCAACAGAAAGGAAAACCATCCCCTACCAATCCTGCCCCATCCAAGCCCTTTTCACACACATTTAGTCAGTGTGGGGGTTCTGGAACAACCATTTCTATCATATTTCATGTTTTCTGAATATAATAGAAACATTCTCTTGAGAATAGAATATTTCTACCATATTTCATGTTTTCTGAATGTGATAAAAATGTTTTATCAGATAGAATAGAAATATTCTATTCTGAATAGAATTCTATTCTGAATAGAATATTTCTATCATATTCAGTAAACATGGAATATGATAGAAACTGTTGTTTCTATCTATTCTGAATAGAATATTTCTATCATATTCAGAAAACATGGAATATGATAGAAACTGCTTTATTTGCAGGAGTAGGAAGGAAAAGGGAGTGTGTTTTCTTTTGGTCACCTGCAGAGCTGTGCAGGGGCAGCTCAGCCAGCCCTGGACGCTGTTGAGAATTAATTGCACCCTCTCCCCAGCACCTGCAGGTGGCATGGCCTTCCTGCACATCTCTAACCCATGCTCCATAATCACATTCCAGAAGGGAAAAAAAAAAAAAAGAAAGAAAAAAACCACACTTTCTAGATGAAGAGAGGTTTCAAAGATCATAGACTGATTTATGATTTATTTTGTTCAAAGCCATCAATTTAAACAATTGCTTTATTTTCCTGAGGCTGTGCTGGATTAGATTTAGAAAACATTGACAAGGAAAGATTAATGCTGGAGAACATAAAATGAGTTACAGGAGACTGACAATGAAATACACAACCAGCACTGTGCTCAGAACAGCAGAATATGAAGACTCATGGAAAGTACAACTCATATTGATCACAATAGCAGCAAACATCCAAAAACAACAAAGCAGTGCCCATCCTGGGAATTAGAGTCCAGCCAGCATTTTTAGCTTGATAGCCTTTCACTGACAAGCTTTTGCAGTGGATAATCTTTTAACTCTTAACAGGGTATTTTACCCCCTCTGCCAGGCTGCCACATAGTGCAGGTATAGTCACTTTTGTCATCCCTCCAGGTGGAACAAACTGAAAATTAGTGTTTCAGGGGACTTAAACTGAGTTTGCCCAGATTGAAACACCCTTTAAAATAATTTATCCACATTGAAAAATCAGAACTTCTATCATGGCCTTCTGCAGGTACCGGTCACTTAAAGTTCAGTCCAACGTGCAGGGGGCTGTTGTCCCATATCCATGTGCTGGCATTACTGACACTTCCACAGCTGCTTTGACCTTTTTACACATTGACACACACTCAGCTGACCTCCCTCTCTGCCTTTAGCCTGTGTGTACATACACATAAAAAGGACAAAACAGAAAGGACAACTTTTCTTTAAGCCTTGGAAGGCTACAGCTCAGCCATGAAGGATTTCCACCAGCACTGAATCTCACCAGCAGCTTTTTCAAGGCACAGTACAACCCCTGGAACATCCTTGTCCAGTGGGAAAATCTTTTTGTCCAAACTTACACAGGCTTGCTCAAGGGAATTAACAGAGAATCTGTTCTACTGCACTTCCGTGGAGGCAGAGATGCTCCATAAGTTTCCCCACAAATATTTTACACTCCACAGTGCTCACAGCATCCCCTTTCCCAGCCCTACTGGCACTATCCAACACAAAAATCTCACTGTCTTTACATTCAAGCTATCTTGTTTCCAGTAGGAAAAAATGCATCAATCGAGTTAGACTTGGTTCAGCTGCCAAACTGCCACAAAATGGGAAAGAAATTTTGGGGCCCAACCACTAAAATTGATGGTTTTGCAGTACCTCAGCCGCAGAATCAAGTGATTCATGGCATGACAGCATTTCAGTAATCACAACTCTGTTGAAAATAAAACTCCAGTTAAGCAGGGTGGTCTTGTTTCCCTTAAATACATTAAAAAGTCATTACCTCAAGTACCATTACATCAATACAGCACTTATAAAGGGACAGCATCAGACAACGCTGAGGGGCTTTTCAGATGCTGCTGTTCCAGCCTTCTGTCATCTCCACAATGGCCCAATTCTTTCAGTCAACAGCTAGAAACATTAAACTTCTATTTTCTCTGCTCAGAGCTCCTTGCTGCCCTTTACTGGCACAGACTCTTGTTGAGCTTGGGAAGGAAATCAGAGCTCTCATATGTATCAGCACTTTTTCTCCCCTGGGTCCAGGTTTAAAGCAGACAACATGTTTCAGAAATATTAATTTACATGAGATATCTTAAGTGCAGCACAGGAGTTTCCCAGAGTTTGCCTTCTCATGCTTCAAGCTTCATTAATCAACTCAGCCCTGCCAAAATACATTGTAGGAAGATGTCTGTAGCCTCTGGTCTAAGGCATAATCATAGCTCAGAGTGGAATAGTTACAAGCCAGCGTCTCCATTTTAACCAGGACACAAGAACCCAAACCTCCTGGCAGCTGCACAATGCTGCTGTTAACTCCTCCACACTGGCAGGATTCTCATGCTAAAAAGGGAGCAAAGCAAGAAAAGAGCAGCACAGAAAGTGGGGAGAGTCAGCAGCTTGAAGTGCAAGGAAAAGGGCAGACCTAGGAAAGAGTGGGAGAACTCTGGAACAAAAACCAAACCTTAGCTTGCACGGGAGCTGCCAGCAGCAAGTCTAGCTCATGAAGGAAGGGGAAAGCTCCTCTCCACCTTTAAAAGCTTTCTATAACTTCTTACCACATTTCAGGTGCTGCTTTTTGAGGGAGCTCAGCCAAAGAGCAAACCGTGCTGAGCACATCCCTGCCACTGCCCTGACAGGAAAAGGGTCCCCAATGCTGAGGAGCTGCATGACAAAAGTGCTGTCACAGAGCCACGGGGAGGAAAGGACAGAGTAACAGCAACACAGCTGGAAAGCCCTGAAGATCAGCAATACTGCAGCCAGAGTGAGAGCTGTCACTGCTCTGTTCTCACAGAGCAGCCCCTCACAGAGAGCTGGAAACACCAGCCAGGAATCCTCTCCCTGTGGGAACGCAGGACATCCTTCTGGCTGCCCTGAGACCCTGGCACCAAGTCAAAAACACCTGTGGCTTTGATTTTAGCCTGTGGAAAAAACTGCCAACTTTGTGTGAAGATTTACAGGTCACAAGAGTTTGAGTTAATGTAACACAGGGTGAAAAAGTAGAATTTTGGGGTTTTTTAGAATGGGGTTCAGGAGGCAAGATGGAGGAATTTGGGCGTGTCTTGTCATTCTTCTTCTCCTCCATCTTTCACTCTGATGGTGACACTTTTTACTGGTTTAGAGACACACACTCTCTAACATAGGTGATAGGTATTGGGAATTAATCATAAATAAAGTACACGTAGTTTTTGGTATAAAATGTGAACACTGCCCTGAGGGCAGACAGAATGTCATGGCTGACCTGCTGGACAGAGCTCAGCAGGGCAGAGAGAGAATGTTCTAGAGAAGGGAAAATAAACAACCTTGAGAAGCAAAACCAACGCATCTGGACTTCTTCTTTGGCTGCAGGGCTGGGAGGAAAAGACTTTTTACGATCTCGGGGTCATCTTGAGCACAGAACCCCGAGATGTCCCAAACTTCTCCAGAGCCCTGACTCCCACTGTGACACCCACACACCCACCTGCTCTCACGTGGATGCCACCCACACCAGGCACTGCCCTCTGCAAGAGCCTTCCTGCAGCCCAGCTCCTCCTCCGCTGGCCTGAGCTCAGATCACCTGGAAAGCTCAGTCTCAGGCTTAAAACAGGCACAGCAGTCTCCTCCTGAAGCTGGGCACAGCTAACAAGCACAAGTCTTGTGCTGTTCCAGGTGGAAAAGGTTCCTTCTGGTTTGCCTTCTGTGTTCATGTAGGTGTTGCCCCCAGAAATCACAGCACAGGGTTTTTCTGTGTAGGACTCCCTTTGTTTCTGCTGCAGCAGCAGCAGGATCCCAGCTCCACACTCAATTTTTAAGTGACAGAATAGCTTATGTGATCGTGCAAAAGCACATGAAAGTCTAAAACTATCTGAAGTAAATCTACCCTTCTTCTGGACCAGTCCTTTCCACTTCCATCCCTATCCACCTGCATAAGACGAAGTACCACTATGAAGCTGACCATTATAGTTTTACAGAAATTAGATTTTATAATGCTTTCTGATTTTATTTAGTGTTCGAATTCTCCAGTTCAGCTCAGCACAGAAAGGAAATTATTCCTACTTTCCCCAGAGAAAACTGGTAGCTTATATTGCACAGAAAAGGTATTTCCCCCCCAAAAAATGCCTTGGCTTAAGACCAACAACAGCAGACTCAGGCCTGTACCAATAAGAGATTCTCAGCACTAAACTCAGGAATTTCCCCCTTTAAAAACCTCTGAATAGGAAAGAGTTCCTATTAGTATTATTCCTAGAGCTGAGAGACCTTCAGATACCAAATCCTGGAATTAGTTTCTCTGTGCTGAAAGAGCAATTTCATACTTCTTGTGGCATTTAAACACTGATCATTGAGCTTCTCTCTCACTCCCAGATCCACAAAAGTTTATTCTGTGCAACCAGAATCAAAGTTGGGTTTCCAGAAGAATTAGCACTTGTAGCCCTTTGAGGGGTTTTTTTTTCTCTTAAAACAAAGACACAGCTGATGTCTTGTACTCACCCAGCCAGGAGGAGAAGAACAGCATCCAGGGAAAAAGGAAATCCTTCCACAATGGAGGCAAAAATAAGTATTAAACTTCCAGAGCACTCTCCAGCAGGACACAGAAACCACCGAGCAGCTCAGCCCAGAGGAGCCCCATGTGCTGCCCGGTCAGTTTTTCATTATTCCCTGTAGCTGTGGAGCTCCTCATCCTCCCCTGCAGCACCACCCCATCACCCACCACCCCCCTGTGCCCCCAGCACACCCTTCCCACTCCCAGGGCAGCCCCTCTCCCCAGACTGACCCAAATCGTGGCATGTCCTGGTGGAAAGCATCTCATGGGACCCCCAGTGCCCCCCAGGAGCCTCCTCCACGGGCACAGTGCTCCCATGGCATGGAGGTGTTGGCTCCTCTAAGGCAGTGACAGCTCAGAACTTTCTGTTCTCTAACAAATGTTAGCATTTAAAGGTTGTTCCCACCTCAGAATCAATTTCTAACGTTGTACTCCTCACAGGCTGGTGTTTAGCAGTTTAAGCATTCCCATTTTTTCCTTTGTAGCAGGAAGAATCTGGAGTGCTTGAACACTCACACCAACAAAGAAGTTCGGGAAGTCTTGCACAGCTTTACCTAGAGAAATTTCAAAGTACAAATGTTCCCTGAGATTGGTAAGCACAAACTTGGTGAGTGCCATTGGTGTCACTTAAATAATGGGACAAAAGGCTCTGCTTTTTGTCAAAAAAAAAAAAAAAAAAAAAAAAAAAAAAAAAAAAAAAAAAAAAAATCCAAAACTCAAATCCAGCAGCTCAGATCCACACACACCCCAAATTCCGAAGCAAAAAATTCCCAACACCCATTCCACCCCATGCTGTAGGAGCTTCCCATTCCTGCTGCTGCCACACAGTGTTCCCATCTTCAGCTGCTGCAGGAGGAATTCTCAAGGCAGGTTGTGATGCTGATCAGTTGTCTAAGAATTAGTCTGGAATCGTGGCATCCTCCAAGTCCTCTACAGGACAGAAGGCATCTCATGAATATTATTTATTCCCTCTTAAAATTGTTTAAGACTAATTTAAGTTTAAATTCTTCCAGGTTTCCCTCAGAAAATGGGAGACAATCATGCACATGGAGAAAATAAGATAAGAATCTGCTAGAAACAAACTCTTTTCATGGTGCTTGTTCAGAATGAAAACATATAAAGCTCATTATGTAATTAATATCAGATGGAAATTGCACTGGCTTTAAAAAAATTAAACTTCAATGGCACTGACCCACTCTGTGCCATATCATTTTACAAGGGATTTCTGACAAGGGCCTGGAGTGACAGGACGAGGGCTTGTGGCTCTAAACTGACACAGAGCAAGTTTAGACTAAATATCAGGAAGGAATTGTTCCCTGGCAGGGTGGGCAGCCCTGGCACAGGTGCCCAGAGCAGCTGTGGCTGCCCCTGGATCCCTGGCAGTGCCCAAGGCCAGGCTGGGCAGTTTCCATAGAGAAAAAGAAACTGTGCCTCACGCTGGGGGCAGAACGTGGGGAGCAGCAGCCTGTGGTGCCAGCACTGGGGTGTCCCTGTGCCAACCCCTGTGCCAGGAATTTGAGACTGGGGTGTGCCCATGCCAACCCTGGTGCCATCACTGTGTCACTGGGGTGTCCCTGTGCCAATCCCTGTGCCATCACTGTGTCACTGGGGTGTCCCTGTGCCAATCCCTGTGCCATCACTGTGTCACTGGGGTGCTCCCGTGCCAACCCCACTGCCAGGACTGTGACACTGGGGTGCTGCTGTGCCAAACCCAGTGCCATCACTGTGACACTGGGGTGCCCCTGTGCCAATCCTCATGCCATCACTGTGTCACTGGGGTGTCCCTGTGCCAAACCCAGTGCCATCACCGTGTCACTGGGGTGTCCCTGTGCCAATCCTCGTGCCATCACCGTGTCACTGGGGTGCCCCTGTGCCATCACCGTGTCACTGGGGTGTCCCTGTGCCAAACCCAGTGCCATCACTGTGTCACTGGGGTGCCCCTGTGCCAAGCCCAGTGCCATCACCGTGTCACTGGGGTGCCCCTGTGCCAAGCCCAGTGCCATCACCGTGTCACTGGGGTGCCCCTGTGCCATCACCGTGTCACTGGGGTGTCCCTGTGCCAAGCCCAGTGCCATCACCGTGTCACTGGGGTGCCCCTGTGCCAAGCCCAGTGCCATCACCGTGTCACTGGGGTGTCCCTGTGCCAATCCTCGTGCCAGCACTGTGTCACTGGGGTGCCCCTGTGCCATCACCGTGTCACTGGGGTGTCCCTGTGCCAAACCCAGTGCCATCACCGTGTCACTGGGGTGCCCCCGTGCCACGCCCTGCCCGCACAGATGCCAGATGCCCCGTGCTCTCAGCAGCAGCAGGGATGCTGCCCGGGCCAGCAGCGTGGCCCAAGGCAGCGTGAGCCATGAGAGCAGCAAGGCACAGCCAGGGCAGACAGCGAGCTGGCTCGTGCTGCCAGCAGGGATCCAATCAAGGGTCATTCCATGAAATTACAGGACTTCTCTCCCCTCTCCACCCAGGCACCAAGGGTAACAAGCTTCCTGTGGAATCAGCAGGATGAGATGGCTTGTACTCCCCAGATTGCAGCAAATTTATCCGTGCCAGCACCGGCCTGAAAGCACCGCAGGGTACGGCAGGAAATCACGGATGGATCAGGCTGGAAGTCTGTCGGTGATGGATAATGAGGTGGGCTAAAGCTCCTGTCTTTCCAAGAGCTTGAAGGCAGGCAAGGATGAGCTCTGTAACACAATCACCCATCTGGAAATGAGGATGCAGATATGCCTATATACACACACTCTTTTTAACCAGCAAGGTCTGCTCAGCTCTGCCTGAAGCCAAGAATTATCCTCAGGTGGCTCCAGCAGGATGTGTGGACAACATGCTGCAGCAGCAAAACTCCTGAGGGCATGGCAGGGACTGGAAAGTCCTCTAGAGAAATTTTCACCTGTGAAATGCAGTCCCTGATGCCCTTTATACCTGAGAAATCATGTTCTGATCAGCAGGCATGGAAGAGCTGAACTAAAAGAAGAAAAAAAAAAAATAGCAGGATAAATTTTTATTCATCATTTGGCTGCTCAAACATTCCAGAATCTCTTGGTATCACTGACATAACTTTGTGTAACCATTAAAAAGCTCTGGGACAAGGTAAGAGCTGCCAGCAGTCGAGGGGACAAGCTTCAAAGTACCAATTTTAAGTGACACATGAATTACAAGCCATAAGTAAATCTTTAAATCATAATACTGACCAAGAGGCTCCCTTCATGTACTTAATGCTGCTACACAGAGTCAGCTGTTTCATAGTTAAATATTTCCCATTATTTCATAAATCCCAGTTTTTATGCTTTTACAGTATGCTTCAAAAAAACAGAATTACCCCCAAACCAGCAGAATAGGGGAAATGGTCCTGAAAATGTAAAATAAAAGGAGAAAATCCACGACTTGAAATCCCATTCCTTACTTAACTAAAATATTTTTAATTGATTCTCATACTTGCCATCAAATTAGACATCCTGCAATTTATACCTGGCTTTAAATTAAAAAAAACCAAACAAACATAGGCTGTATTTGTGTTACTAGACAATATTTGGTGCAGATCATTGAAAACTTGGCCACCTCTAAGAAAATGAGAGGTCTGGGCTTCACTGGTGTCCACAGCAGGTTTATTCCAGACTTTCAGGTGGACATGGCAGGATGTTTCACAGATGCAGCTGGGAGTGTAGTGGCACTTTACTGTACATGTCCATGTAGATGAAGCATCTAAATGCAGATTTAAAGAACTTATTCATAAAATTTCAGCAGGGTTATCAAAAGTCCAATATTAATTTTTATTTTATTTTGACTTTGGAGGGAGTGGAGATGTGAGAGGAAGGCTGAAGCTTTCTGGCTTCTCTTCCTTTTTCTAAAAAGAAAAAAATCTTTTTGTGAAAGATTTCTGTTTTGTAAAAGATGTCAGTTAGAACTTTCTTTAATGGAAAAAAAAAACCTTTTTTCTTCAAAAGACATGGCAATAGAGAAATTTTGTTCAAGCTGTGGTTTGATTCCACTCCACAGCTTTGGGTTTTGCTGTACCCTGCCTGCCTCAGTTATTTGCTAATGTAAGCATAGCAAATTATCTGCTATCATCGAGCTGGAGCTATTAGACTGCAGATAATAATTTACTGCTCAACTCGTCTCCGTTCTGAACATGCAAATCATTAATTGATTACAGGTTTGCTGCAGTCATCTGTGCAAATGACTGCTCTTGCCATTCACTGCTGCCTCCTTTCCCACCTGTGTTCTGTCAGCCCTGCTGGGGGATGCCAAGCTCACATTTCAGTGTTGTGCTGTCTGGGGAGTGATGGAGCTCCAAGGGCAGCAGAGCATCCCCACAAGGGCCCTGGGGCTGCCCAGGGTGGGGTTGCTGATATTTGGGATGTGTGATCATCCCTGGGCTGGGGCACTTTTGGGAGATGCTCTGAAAATGGTGCAGCACAACCTGAAGCTGCTGTGCAGGACCAACAGGGACTGTCAGAAACAGGAATGAATCCCAGCACAGGGAGGAGCTGGAGCTGCTGCAGAGAGCCCAGAGGAGGCTCCAGGGGGATCAGAGGGATGGAGCAGCTCTGCTGGGAGGAAAGGCTGGCACAGCTGGCATTGTTCACCTGCACAGGAGAAGCTCACTGACCTCACTGTGGCCTTGCAGGGCCTGAAGGAGCTACAGGAAACCTGGGGAGAGACAATTGACAAGGGATGGAGTGATGGTACAAGGGGGAGTGGTTTCAAACTGACACAAAGCAAGTTTAGACTAAATATTAGGAAGAAATTCCTCCCTGTGAGGGTGCTGAGGCCCTGGCACAGGGTGCCCAGAGCAGCTGGGGCTGCCCCTGGATCCCTGGCAGTGCCCAAGGCCAGGTTGGACACTGGGGCTGGAGCAGCCTGGAACAGTGGAAGATGTCCCTGCCCATGGCAGGGGGTTTGGAACTAGATGTTCTTTAAAAGGTCACGTAAAATAAATCTGTTTGTATAAAAAAAATAACCCTTTATTGCTGATGGAGGAAAAAGCAAACAAGAAAAAGAAAATATTGATAAAATACAGTGCCACCCTTTGATTTGGAAGGAAATGGAGAAGTAGTAGATGCCTCCACTGGCAAGGTCTAGATAAGACCAAATAAGGTTTTAAGAGTCAGATCTACAGCAGCTTCACCCCTGTTTCCACCAGGCTCTGAGAATGGGTTCCTAATAATTTCATGCTATCTGCTAAAATAACAACTGCTTAGGTCATGGTAAAAAGCCAGGATATCTCCTGTGTTTATTCTGCTAGAAGCTCTGTTTTTAATCTTGTTAGAAATCATGTGATGGTTTTACTTTTAGCTTTAAGAAGATCTACTTCCAGGTCCCTGCCTTGGAGTGACTGTGCCAGAGGAGGTGAGGCAGGAAAAGCCTGGCTCATTTCAGAGCTGGGCTGGCAGGACAGCACCAACACATCCCAGCCAACAGCATTTGCACTCTGTTCTGAAATCACAAACCAACCACCCAAAAAGAACCATCAGAAAAGTTATTTATTTATTTGTTGTTTGTTTGAAGATAATGATCTTTGTTATTTTTCTGGTTTGTTTTGTTTTTTCAAGACATCTTCAGTGTTTTCCCTTCCACTCTGAAGTTTACAAAAATAAATTTTTCCCTTACTGAGCCTCATGTTATATCTTCATCTGAGAAACAGAGACTTTAGGAAAACTGTGGCAAGGCTCAGACATCCAAAAGTTATTCGAATTACTAATTCCCCTTGGTTTCAAAGTGTGTGAAGTCCTAAATATGTTTGAGTCCTGGGGGCCAAATTTGTGATTCACCAAAAACATGCACCCATTTTCAAAACTGTCTGTGAGCTGCTTTTCTTCCCAGCCCTCCTTGGTACTTGCTGCAGCTCCCAAACCTCAGTTTGAGATAGCAATGCCTCATCTTTTTTATTTCCAGAATGCTCTTTACCTCTGCCAAGAAGAAAAGAGGTTGTTCTTTATGCTGGTTTTCGCCCCACCTCCCTGATTTTAGTAAGGATAAGAGATGGGGAGAAAGAAATGCTCACATCTGTGCAGAGGCACATCTGTAGCCAGCCCTCCTGTATTCAATCCTCTGATTTGGCTGTGGGGAAGAAGCAGGTCTTGATTGCACAGAGCTTTGAAGTTTGATGGTGATTGGAACATGTGCTGAAAGTGCCACTACCATGTTTATATGGAAAGCTGATTATCCATTGAAGGGAAGTCTGTTTATATGTTTACTTCCACTTGTGCTAATACACAGGGAAAGGAGAGGGGAATTAGCATATGAAAATGCCAGATGTGACTAACAGCTCTCCAAGTGAGATAGGGCTGGGCTCAGATCAAAGGGCTCTGCTGATTTGGAGTAAGTCTCACACTGTCTCCTCTGTCTCCAAGTTACTTTAGGCCCTCGTGGTTAAAAGATTTATTGGGAACCACAAAAGCACATCTGAGTTTCTCATTTTACAGACTTTACCTTCCTATTGCACAGTTGCAGGATAGCACCAAAAGAACAACATCAATTCCCTCTGGTACCTTTCAGGCCATGTTCAAAGACGTGGAGCCTTTGGCAGAGAAGATTTATGCACCAAGGTGATACTCTAACAAATTATGTCCAGCCATCTGAAAGTCATCATTTCTGTGCACATGCATGCATTTTAAAAGAAAATCTACAAGAGGATCAAAAACAAGATTAAACCACATCTGTTTGGGTTTAAACTACATTGTCTGCAGAGTTCAAAGTTGTTTCCTTTCGTCTAAAAAAACTCACCCAGCTGTTTTTTATCTTAAATTCCTGCCACTATCAAAGAAGTGTTTTCATTGGCCAACCGATATTATTTCTAGAAGTTGAGCTAGTTAGGAATGGAGCTAAGTAAGAAAATATGCTTTATTCATCAAAGGTCTACCCTCTGTGACTCGACTTGGCACACTGAGAAAATTAATAGAGAGGTTTCATCAGGTTCTAATGGGAACAGTGTATCTACTGTGTGTCATCATGCCATAAATTAGGTCCTCAATCTTTTCACTCAGAGTAATTGACTACAACTGACACCGATAAGGAAAACACGAGGCAGAACGAATCAGAAGAGGCACAAATCAAATAATAAATAAATAAACACAGCACAAATTCAATACATGGGAAAGAGGAATGTTTTGAAAACCGTCATCAATCAATAAACATCATGCATAAAGGCAGGTGTGTAAAAAAGCAGGGCTTGTTCAGCTGCCCCTGATAAATGTACACCCCCATGGACACGTGTAGGTGTGAATATACACACACACAGGACACCACACCACAAACTCTTGGTGCTCAGAGCTAAACAAAGAGAATAAAGAGACTTCCTCCAGCATAGTGGCATATTTCTGTTAAAATATGAAAGGAACATGAGTTTAAACCAAAAGGGTGTGACAGGATGGCCTCATGCCGAGCAGTGCATAGCACTTTTCTAGAAGCCTTCGGCCTCTTCGAGTAATTTCAAGTAGTGTGTGAAGGTCTCTTTCACACCAGAGCCTGTTTCACCCTAGTGGGAACTGGCTGAAGCCTCTCATAAAGTCACAGAATGGCTTGGCTAGGAAGGGACCTTAAAGACCATCTAGTTCCACATGGGGAGGGACAACGAACTCGTGAACTGGGCTACATCCTGACTCCTGAAGGCAAAGTCCCCTGCATCCTAAGGCCAGTCTGGATTCACAAAACAAGCAGCAAAAGGCTGATCTTGGCCAAGCAGTTCTCAGAGCTGCTCTCTCACCCCTCCCCAGCACACCCAGAGTGGGGAGGGAGCTGGCATTGATCATCCTTGAACCAGGAGCCCGGGGCAGGAGGAGCTGCCAAAGCTGGGGCTGTTCAGGTGAGCAGGAGGGTCTGCCCGTGGACACTTTTGGGTCCCCCTCTGGATTTTGGTCCCCAGATCCCATAAGTTTTCCTTTCTTGGTCCATCTTGCCCTGCTCTGTCTGAATTCAAGAATACAACCTCCTTTTATGATGCAGCAAATGGGAAAACCGAGCAGTTGGGCACCCCACAGCTGGTCCGGCAATGTCACCACGTCTTCAATAAGTTCATTTTTCAGTTGTCCCAGATTGATACATTTGATAGCAGATCCTTCCTGCCGTGGCCCAGCAGCTGGCAGCTCATGCCATAACTCTGTAACTGTGTCCCTGTAATGTATAGAACATGTGGGGCTGGCCTTGCTCACCAACTGCGTGTACACACTGTGTGCTCCACAGCCAAATGTAATTTTACACATTTCCAATTTACATTTAACATTGGGTGGGATAAACCAGTAAATCATTTGCCCTGGGAAGAAGGACAATACCAGCTAATTTACGTAGCTAATCAGAAGCACATTATTTTTGTTGTGTTTGTTTTCACTGGAGTCTTGAGCTTCAAAATATTTTGGGTGGTCTTTGTTCTGAATTCGCTCCCCTTCTCTTTCCAAAATCTAGTGTTTCAGAGTAACCCTTATTTGTCTTATCTGTTCCACACAAATGGAAAAAGCCAGTGATTCAATCTCTTGACATATGTTTAGAGACTGCTCATAGAAGGCTGGCTCTGTGTACAGCTCAGGAGGAAAACCTATAGCTGGATTCTCCAAAGGGGGAAAGTTCAAGAATGGAAATAAATCAAGATGAAGAGCAAAAAGAAAATACACTGTCAATTTATTCAAACACCTTCTGGCATACAGCAAGAAAAATAGCCCCAGTGCCACCATCATTATTTAATACAATTCTCTTTTTCCAGGTCATGGTAATACATGCTCCAACCACCACCAGAAAATTAAATACAAAGCTGGCCAGAAACAGGATTCATATAGCTCCAAGGGAATGTCTTCAACAATTCCCAAGTGCCTTAGAAATTAAGTCAAATTTTCAAAGTCCCAAAGCAGCATTTAGGCCCTATTTCAGTGCTTAAGTCTTATGCCTTTAAATATCTTTTTGCATTTGGCTTAAACCAGCAAGTGCATTGGGCTGCAGCTACACAAACATCTTAAATTTTTTATAGGAATACTGTGCCTCTCCACAGCAGCTCATCTGATGAGCAACAGGAACTAGGCCTAGGAAATGCAATGCAGAAAAACCCAATAATTTCAAAAATATGTGAGTGATGGTCCAGAGCCCTGGATGGGAGGTGAGCTGAGGACAGAGAGCGAGCAGCAAAAATCCTGGCTCTGCCCAGTGCACATAGCACCTCCCTTCAGTTCTGTTTCAGGGTGTTCCTGTCCCCTTCCCACACCCAGAGACCCTTCAAAGATGGGTAGATGTGGGCTGGGGGTTTGGAGGTTTGGGGATGAATAACAGCAGTAAGGGCCTTCCAAGAGATTTGAATTTCAAATCTGTGCAGGAGCTGGAGGGCAGCCCTTGGCGGGTGGCTGGGCAGAACTGAGCTGCAAATATTGTGGTGTGTTCCCTGCTAACTGCACTCGCTGGGAAGCAGAGGAGTCTTGCTCAGCAAAGCAGATTACAGCAGTCTGCACCTTCACTGGGTCCTCAAAAATTCCACACAAAGAGAACAAATGTTTGGCTTAGGGAAAAAAAAAAAAAAGTGTGGTGTAAATATGGAATAATTATTCATAAGGACTGTGTGTACCTGAGTCTCAGAAACATCCTCAGAGACCTGGAACTTCCTGGGAGCTTTTCAGAGCACTGATGCCAGGAGAAAGAGACACAGGCTACAGCAGGGGTGCTCTCCCAGTAACCAATTCCCCTGTGATATGGCTGAACATTGACAACCAAAATCAGCAAACTCCTCCAGCTGCAGACAGACAGGATTTCTGAGGTCACTGCCCACTGGGTAGAGACCAGAGCACCCCCTGTGCTTGGGCAATTCATGGCAGAGAAACCATCAAATAGCCAGCTTAGAATAAACATTTCATCCTCTTGCTCCCACAGCCCTCCCAACACACCCACAGAGTCATTAAGTGCCTATTTCTGAGCATCAGACCACCAGACCATATGGGAAATTAAACCCTGACAAGATTACAGCGTTGACATCACGTTGGCTTTGCTAATATTGCCTCATGCTGTGCAAACTTTGCAGGCTGTATTTATGGGAAGGCTTTGCAGGGTGGGGAAATGGAGCTGAGCCCTTTTGGAACTGCGAGGGTCAACCATTGGTCGTTTTTTAAAACTCAAAGACAAGAGCAGCTCTTCAGCTTCAAATTCACCTTCAGAGCAGCTCAGGTGGAGGTGTGATGTGTAAGGGCTCTGCTGGGCTAACTGGGCTTGGCACTGCCTTCCTCTGTGGCAAAGCCTGGCCTTAATAGCACAGACTTCAACAAAATCCTTTTCTCTTAATCGCTCCCAAACACAGTAAATATTTCCAAAGGATTGAATGATATAAAAGCAAACATGACAGACAAAGTCCTGCTGTTCTGAAGACAATTTTAGAGATGTTTTGTGTCCAAAGAGACCCTTTTGAATACTGTCAGACCTCCAGAATGTTCTCATTAATCCTGCTACTGCAGGACCTGTGAGCTCTGATCAAGTGCTTTGATCTACTGTGCAAAGACATGAAGACACAACCCAGCCTGAGGCAGGCTGCAATTAAACCAAGATGAGAGACAATTTAGGGACACAGGCAAGCCAGGAGGGCAGTCAAGGTAACTCTGATCATCCAGCCAAGCTGTGCCTCAGTAAAATCTTTGGATATTAGACTAAACAACAACAACAGTGGAAAAGACTGTGGACTGATCCCTTGTGCAATGAGGGCAGGTCTGGAGCTGACACAGAGCAGGAAGGGAGGGGAGGAATCAGAGAGAGGACTCTCCTCAGGAAGAAAGGAAGCATCATCCTTTGATTATAGCAAAGGGAAATCTGGAAAGATACCAGTGCAACACAGAGATAACCACCCCCCCTTCTCCCCTGTGCCACACACTGGTCTCATCTTGCTTGTAATCTTAAGGATTAATTAATGCTGCGCTGGCTCTGCTCATCCCAGAAGCCTGGTGGTAACAGAAGGTATCAAACAAACTGCTGGTCTTCAAATGGAAAAGAAATATTTTAATGGCTTGAGTTTCCATTGTGTGAGCATGAAGTAAATATGCTTTATTTCTTTTGTATGTCGCAGGAAGCATATGGAAGTGGAATTACATTTGTCCCAGCCTGGCAGTATTTTAAATTTACAGAACCCAAATCGTTTGAGGAATGTCATGAATTTACACACACTCTCAATGCTAACACTTGCACTGGGATCTTTAGGGCACTGGATCCATGGCAAAAGCACATTTGTGCAAACAGCTCTTAGGAGCCAGTGCAGATTAACACTTCTGAGATCAGTTTTACCCAGGCCAGGCTCAGATCAGAAGCTCCCTCCTCCATCCCATCAGGGTTCCTCAGAGACATCTCCTCTGAGGCCCTGTCAGCACCGAGTACAAAATTCTTCACTTTATCAGGGTACATCACCTTGGATGCAACAAGAACACTTTCCAGGCTGTATTATCTATTAGGGCACAAATACTTCTCATCTGGTCTTTTTATTTGATGCCAAAATTTACCCCTAAGAAGTACCAGCCATTGCCCAGCCCATCCTAGAACAACAGAGCAGTTTATCTCAACAGTGTTTTAGGCTGATGAAAATTTCCCACTTCAAACTATTTTACATTTTCATTTGAGCTGCTTTACTTTATTCAGTGACTTCCCCAAGCAATACAAGCTGATTTGTATGTGGAACTAACTTTTGTTTATCAGCAATATCTCCTGATAAAATTCATCAACAGCAATATTCCAAGTTACACCTATTCCTATCACATTAGAGCTTAAATCTAATATTTTTCTTTCCAAATTAACACTGCACATACTGCCACCCTACAGGACTTTGGAAAGGTGAGCTGGGGAGCTGCAGGAGGACAGAATTCTCCCCTAATGAGTGCAGGGTTGGAGGGTGACCCTGCATGTCCCGGCGTGGGATGGAACTGTGGGGTCTGGCACAGCAGAAGGAGCTGGAGCCATCCTCACCTTCCCCACCCTCCACTGGTTTAGCAGAAAGTAGCAGGAGGAGCTGGAGCCATCCTCACCTTCCCCACCTTGTGCTGCTGTAGCAGAAGGTGGCAGGAGGAGCTGGAGCCATCCTCACCTTCCCCACCTTGTGCTGCTGTAGCAGAAGGTGGCAGGAGGAGCTGGAGCCATCCTCACCTTCCCCACCTTCCACTGGTTTAGCAGAAGGGGGCAGGATGTCGCTGTTGAGACGCTTGCAACAAACAGAAGAACACCTCTTGTATTTGAGGTGGCTTCTCTCTGTTTATTTTAGCAGCAGGCTGTCTTTTATACCTTCTCACAAAGTTTATACCTATTCATTGGCTACCACAGATCAACATAATGTTCATTGGGGCAAGGCAGTCTCCACCACTGTTTTCCATCAAGGAGGGGACTGCAGGCCACCTGTTTATATTTTCTTCTTTGTTTCCACGCTTTGATAGAACTCCTTTCAGGGGCAAAGGCAGCTCTTATCAGCTTCTCTTCTTCAACTAACTCTCTCTGGCCAACAGACCAGCTGTCAGCCCCTTCCACAGCAGGAGGAGCTGGGGCCATCCTCACCTTCCCCACCTTGTGCTGCTGTAGCAGAAGGTGGCAGGAGGAGCTGGGGCCATCCTCACCTTCCCCACCTTGTGCTGCTGTAGCAGAAGGTGGCAGGAGGAGCTGGGGCCATCCTCACCTTCCCCACCTTGTGCTGCTGTAGCAGAAGGTGGCAGGAGGAGCTGGGGCCATCCTCACCTTCCCCACCTTCCGCTGCTGTAGCAGAAGGTGGCAGTGTTGGATCCACCATCGCCTCCAGCCCCGGCCCAGCCTCCCCCAGCAGCAGCTGCCAGCACAAATGCAGCCTCAATAAAGACAAATTACACATCCGCTGCTCAATTAGTCATCATTCATGTCGGGAGCCGTCCCCCGTCAGGTGGCTGCAGCCAAAATCCTTCCCACAGAAATAGCTGCTTTGTTAGAAACACCTAAATCTGCTTTGTTAGAAGCACCTAAATGCAGTGCTGGGGACACAGGGACACGCAGGCTCGTGCCACAGCACATGCCCTGGGCACTGGGCTCTCTGCTGGGCTGGGTGGAGATTTTCCAGCATAAATCTGACGAATTACAGGACAACAACCCCAGCCCATGTCCAGTGGCACATTTTCAGCCCTTGGACACGTCGTGGGAAATGGGAGATGCTGTGTTGGACCCTGTGAGTGCTGAGCACCAGGAGGAGGAGGAGGAGGGCTGATGTGCTCATGAAGAATTTCAGTCACAGCAAAAGTGTCGCAGCCTCTCGAGGGCTCAGATAAGTTTTGGTTACACTGCAGGGTGCAGACAGATGTGTGTGTGCTCTGCTCGGGCACCAGCTCGAGCCTGGGAAGTTTGTGACCACACTGAAAAGGGCCTCACCTTGGGGAATTAGCCCAAATGCATTATTTTGGCCACAGCCTAAAATCTACCTGCCCCAACCACTTCAGATACCTTCGCACAAGGTGGAGGGTGCAGCAGATTCGGGAATATTTTATTTATTTAATTAAATAATATTTTAGTTATTTTATTTATTCTTTAGCAAATGAGATACATGTTCCTGAGTGAATTAAGCCTGGTAACTGCAAATTGAGCCATGTTTAGGTATTCCCAAAACCTCGAGCCCAGACTGACCTGGCGCAGTCAGTCCCAAAATCCACACAAGGATCCAGGGTTCACACAGAATTGAGAATTTTCCCTTCCACCCCAGGTCCAGGTGGTGGGACTTGTGCCTCCCAGCACATCAGACAGACCAAAGCTCACCCACTGGTCTCCAGCCCAGTGGAAATCCTGCAGGAAATATCTGCTCCTGGGTGACAGGCAAACAATCTGCCTCGGACAGGAAACACAACGCCAGCTGATTCAGGGCTTTTTAGCATATGAATGTGTAAATTTGCTGTGACAGGTGGGGCGTTTCAATGACTTTCAATGGAGAGCCAACTGCTCCTCGGTTATCATTAGAAATTTCTCACTGAAATGCCAATGACTGCTGCCCCATGCTGGGTAATGGGGCTCTGAATTAGTTTTTTAAAAGAGAGAGTGAGAGCAACTAAATGCACTATCCCTGCTGGGGGATTGCCTGATCTGAGCACAACTAGCAAAATATTTGTTCATGCAAATGTTTCCTGCCATGAGCAGCTTAACGATTTCATGAGGGAAAATAAACAACAAATAATGAAAAGCGCATGAGGCAAACAGAAATATTTGGAATCATCCTAATTACAGAAATCTTCCCTGTATGGAAAGAGCCAGAGAGTCCAGCAGCCCAGCAATGACCTCAGTCTGTACCAGAGCCAGGGCAGGAAGTCTTAGGAGGAGATTTCCAAAGCAGCTTAGCTCTTACACCTCTCTGCCAGAGATTTGGGGTGTTCACAATGAGCAGCTCTTTCAGCAGCAGCTGCTGGAGGCTGAGCCTCGGTAGCAGAGCTTGGGGAACTCTTCCCATGCACTCTGATCCATGCTGCCTCCCCTCTGGACAGCACCACAGCAGCTCCTGTTTGCCCCAGTGGGGACCAGGCACCCAGCTCTGAGGGCAGGGGCAGCTCAGGATGCTGCCCACCACCCCCCTGGGACATTCCTGGCTTTAGCAAGCCCCCAAAGCACTGCCCAGCTCCTAAAACCCACATGCAGGCTGACTGCAGCATCATCAGACTGACTGCAGCATCACCCACTGCATGGTTTGACAGGATGAGAGGAAGTGGTTGCACCAGGGGGAAAAAAAATCACAAATAGTGTTGTAAAGGCTGCCCAGGGAAGTGGAGGAGTCACCATTTCTGGAAGTGTTCAAAAAACGTGTGGATGTGGCACCTGGGGACATGGTTTAGTGGGGAACATGGTGGTGGTGCTGGGTTATGGTTGGACTTGATGATCTTTGAGGTCTTTTCCAATCTTAAGTATTCTGTGATTTGCAAGGTTGAGTGGCAAAGGTTGATTTCACTAGCTGGGCATCCTGGGAAAATGGGGACACATTTTAAGGACTTTTTTGGTGGCCCTTGCCCAACAGCTAGCACACAGAGCTGTTTTTACTCTCCTGGAATAATACAGAGAAAATTTCCCATCTTCTCCTCCAGCTCTGGTCCCCTTCCAAGATGAGTAACAACCCATCACCACCTGATTTTGTCCAGCCACAAGGGACAGAATGGTCCAGCAGTCTGAGCAGCAGTTCAGGCTGATTTACATCCTCAGTGGGTCACACATCTCCTGCAACATCCCCCTCCACCTCAGTCCCCCTCCACTGCCTGCTCCAATCAGTGCTTTCATTTGTTCTATTGAAATAAACGGAGGTGCTCAGAAACTGCAATAAAAATGACTCAACTGCAGACACACACACTGATGTAGGAGACTTGCAACACAAGCTGGAAGAAAAGGGATTTTTTTTCCTTCTCCACCAGGCAGAACCTGTATTCCACAGACAGATGGGAATGTTCTTAAAACTAGAAAAACACTGTTTGCTCTGACCCACCAGTCATGCCCACTGAACCACTGTCATGCTCTACATACACTAAGTGCTCCACCAAGGGAAACCAAACAAATGAATTCAAAAAGATTAACAACTCCAAAGCTAAAAGACATGGAGCCTTTCATGTTTTTCTCTCCAGGATATGTGGGACATTTGTTGTGAACACGAGTACACTGCACATGATTACAATTTATTGAATTAAACCCAGAGTAGTTTCTGCTGTATGAAGTAGCACTTCCCTCCCTTATCTAATGCAGATGAAATTTTGAACTTCAATACCAATCTGCAATACCACGTTCCGTTACAAATATATTGAGCAAATTAAACTGAGGTCATCTGGATATTTTTTGGAGTTTGGTTTTTGAGGTTATGAGCAGGGCTTCAGGCAGCTGCCGCAATCAGTCTGTGACTGAAATGTTGGTTTCATGGTGGCTGATGACCTAAGAGAAACAGCAAATGCTGAACATAGGGGAACAGAGAGGAATCCTGTTTAATCATCTTACATTTCCTCTCTCTTTGTTTGTTTATTTGGTCTGCAGAAGTTACTTTTCTAAGAAGGGATTAAAACCTGCAGCCATTTTGCTGCAAGAGCCTTTGGTTTCAACTCACAGAAAGACATAGTGGGGGGATTATTTCTGCTTAATGATCAGCTTGAAAAGTTTCATTTAGACAAGACAGAGCACATTTAGCTTTGAAGTCAGATGTTTGCTCCAGCTGGACTCTAAAGACAGTTTTTGGGAGCACATCCCCACCTGAGCTTTGCCTGTGGAGGAGGATTTACAGCAGACACCCTTCAGCCACAAATCCCTGTGTGTACCACGGCCCATAAGGAAAGTCACAGTGAAGGAGCACAAGTTATTGCCACACCCCAAAGCTGCTCTGGGTGTTTTCAGATTCCCAGGGTGGCATTTGCATTGATGCTGTGGCATTAATTTGCACAGTAATTTGGAGGGGAGAGCTCACTGGTGTGGGCTGGGGAGCATTCAGCACCCAGCACAGAGGATGATGCTGCCTGTCTGCCCCAGAGATGCTCATCCAAACCCATCACATCCCTCACTGGAGTCTCTTTTATTTCCAGAGGTTTACAGAGGCTTTACAAAGCCTGCTCTTCTTGCTTGGTCCTGCTCACCCAAAGACCCCCAAAATGTACCAGCTATCAAAACCACCACTTCAAAGCTGAAGAAAAAAGAGTAAGCAAACATCTAAAAGCCCAAATGGAGGCAGAAAACTTCCTCCAGTGCTGCAGGAAGTGTCACTTTACAATACCAAAGTCTGTGGAGGTGATGACATTAACACTCACAGCGGAATTCCACTTCCAGCCCAGCTAAGAAGCAGCTGAGAAGCTCACAGCTCTGCTCTGAGGTGTCTCTTGAAGTCTCCTGCATTTCTTTGCACTTCCCTGGCAACAGCTCTCTGTGCCTCTCTCACAAGCCTGTTCATTGTGAAATCAGTTATTAGCTACATTACAAGGCAGAGTACAAAATAACCCCGAGCCCTCTGTCTTCGATCTTGCAAAATTATTTGACTCAGCTTTATTTCCTTAGCAAAAGTATTAAAAAAAAAAAAAAGCCACTGAAAGAGTTTACAAACCCTTTTCACGTGGAGAGGAGGAACTGAGTGCCCTTTAATCTCTCATGGCCTGTGTGTGTTAAAAGCAAACCCAAAGTGTGCCAGCTGATTTGATTTTTGCAAGGGACAGGCAGGGAGCACCAAAGTTCTTGTGAGGAGAGAGTGGCCACAGGAGCTGGGGCACAGGGGACCAGGGGGATGCAGATGGTCCTGACACCATCACACGGGTGGGATGATCTCTTCTGCAGGCTGGGTGTGTCCCAGAGCAGGGAGAGGCTTCCCTGTTCACCTCAGCTCATTCCACACCTCCTGCTTGCCAGGAACGGGGAGAGAGGATTTCTGGACTGAGCACGGGTGTCTCTGCAGAGAAAGGTCTCCCCTGCAGGGATGGGCATCAGCCTCACCTGTGCTGGTGCCCGACTGGGAAGACAGAAGGGGAATTTCTGTGAGTGACAAAGGGAAATGGGGAAAAAACCCAGGTGAAGGGAACAACCAACAGCCTGCTGCTATTGCAGGGTGAGCACATTACAGCCCCTGCCTTACCCCATCCCGGAGCTGAAGTAGCCACATTAATAAAACGTTCTCTAAGTGCTTTCCAGAGTTTAATGCCACTCTAAATGTCCTGTGAAAGTCCTTGCACACACAAATTGGAAAGAAGTACTTGCCCAGTGTGCCCCAAATAAACTGGGGCACACACTGCTGTGCCAGGAACTCACACCTTGGGTGGATGCAAAGAGCCTTCTGCCTTCAGCTCCCTCCACATAGGGCTCCAACCTTTCAGCTGTGCCTTGCCACAGGCAAACTGACTGCAGTCAGGAAGGTTTTATTGATGTGAATTTCCTCACATATTAAGGTTCCCCACATTTGGGTTGAAAAATTGGCAATACTTCCAAGAAAAGTATTAAATAAGGCTAAGGAAACAAGCAGTGCCTAATGTGAAATCTGCCAAGTAATATGAGATGGAGATGGTGAGAAGTTTTCCAGCAGGACATTCTTCCAGGAGGAAATTTGGTTTCCTTGAATCCAAAATGTTTGCAGAAATGTGTCAGTTTCAGTGACACCGTGTTTTGAAAAATGCTGGACTAGGGCTTAGGTTGAGACTGAACGCTCAGACTTCCTTTGAGTGGAACCTTTATGCTTTGAAATGCACTTTTTCAATCCTTTTAATCTCATGTTACACAATATAAAACAGAAAAATCCATTTCAGACCAAAATTTTATTAAACTGAAAACTTGCTGCTGTATTAAAATAATACCTACCCCCAAAATCCCATGCCACAAGAATCCAAAAGTGTGTTACACTCTCATTTTGGAACAGAAAGTGAAGCACAGTGAACTCCTGTGAAATGGAACCCTCTGTTCCAACACGGCTGTGTGGCTTTGCTTAAATTCACAACTGGAGCAAAATGTACAGTGGGGAAGAGTCCAGCTGGTCTGAAATCCCTATAAAAGTATAGGTTTATGGCTATAATAGCTAGATGACAATGCTAGAGGGTTAATTGTAGGAAATAGTCTAATGCTGCATTAAGATCCTGGAGGTCTGGAATGATCTTGAGACATTTCTACCCCATTTCTGCTCCTCGTGCTCTGCTGCCTCCGACCCGAGAGAACTGGAGAGCATCAGCCATCCCAACAAACAAATGCCTTTGTCCTTGAAATTACCCAGATATTCCATAGGAACAAGGGGAACTGAGGGCAGTGGAGAAAGCAGAGAGAGCCCAGCTGATCTTAACAAGGAGCACTCAAACAGAACAACCTGGGATAAAGGTACCCACCTAAACAGACCAAGTAATTTTTCTGAATAAATCTGAGATACCCACACTGCAAAGGGAAGGAACATAGGGAAGAAAACTTTTTAAAGTTATCCAGAAAACAGACCTTGAACTTTCCCTTTATACTTGGATAATTAAAAGTGCAAAAGGGAAATGTAAAAACTCTCCTATTTTCAAGCTGGCCAAGTTAAAACTGCCACCAAACCCACATCAAAACTGGTTTGCACAGGAGGAGCCAGAGACAGCAGCGTAGCTGGTTATCCACACAGTCCCTCTCCCTGGAATGAGATGGTCAGACAAGAGAAACACAGGAAATAACCCCCAGTCTGCAGCTCTGCCTGAAAAGCTGAGCCTGAGCAAAGCCCCAGGCTGGGATGGAATTGCTTTAATGAGCCAGCTCCTAATAGCCAGCAGTGAGATTTCTCTGGATTCAGCCTCAGCTCCCACACCTGACAAGAACCTGGGAGACTCCAGATTAAACAATTACACAAGCTGCAAGACCTTTCCAAGGTGTTTCAGGGCTGATGAATCTTTCTGCAGGTAACAGGAAAAGAAACGTGGTTTCCTAATGCGAGCTACCAGCAGTGAAAGAGATGGATGAAAAATCAGAGGGGCAAGCTGCAAAGCTGCCAGGCTGCTGAAGGGATTTGGATTTTGGAGGGCGAGCAAGACTTCTATGAAATAACAGCAGCAGCTGAGCTGAAATGGCTTTCAGAGCTAATCACACCCCTTCTTCTTCCCTAATAATTCACAGCTGAATAGAGGGCTCTGTGGAAGTATTGGATAAGGGAGAACTTCGTGCAGTGCCACTTTTAACAACTGCCTGGGAGTGATTATTTATGTGTGAGTGCCAAAGAATTTGACATGACAGATTAGAAAGTAAAAACTCTGCTCTCAAGGAAATCGCCCGAAATGTGAAGGAATGTATTGGATTTCAGTGGGGCAACTGTGCACTGACATTATTGTTTCACAGGCACCAACCTTCCACATTTGTTTCTTTTAAAAGAGCTCAAGGTAAGAAAAGGAGGTGGTGGAATAGACTGAAATCATAAATTATCAACAAAGGAAGGAGCAGAAAAGTCCATGTTCTGCTGTCCAAGCTCTTTTATGTTTGTTGGAAGATTCTTCCCACACCAAACCTAGCTTCTACTTATTTGGAGACCCTGATGCTCATCCAGGCTCAGTTTTGCTATCAAGAAATGAGCTTCAAAGAAAATCAGCCCTTTTTAAGTGGTTTGGGGCTTTTTTTTTTTTCTCCCAGCATCTTTTATGACATTTTCACTTCCTTTAGCTTTTCAGCTTTTGAATTTAAACAAGCATGAAATCTTTGCTCTGTTGGAGCCAATGGCAACACTCCCACTTATTTGGATCATCCCATAATTTCATGCTATATATTTTGCTCAGGCTTTACTGCAATCAAAGCTTCTTTGTTGCTCCAGTTAGCAGTAGACTGTTTCCAGATTTTGGCACTCCTAAAATGACAATAAAGAGCAACAGAATTGGAGTAACCCTGGGAAGGAAGGTAGTGCTTGAGGAGAGAGAGTCTCTCTAGAGGATTTGGAGAAGGAAAAGTGATATAAATGTGAGAACACTGAGTGGTGTGAGCAGTGGAACTGAGGAGCAGAGGATGTGCAGGGCTGCAAAGGAGCAGGTTTTGAGGGGAAACGTCCCGGTATTTAAGGAGCAAAATGCTCCAAGGAATGGGAGAGGGAAGAGAACTGCAAATGCACCCTTGAACAAGGGAAAATTGGACAAAACTTGTGACTGAGAGCCACGGCCCAGCCCGTTTGTTCACAGGGGAGCAGAGCCCCCATGCCATGAGCTCGTAGCAAAGCACTGAGCCAGTGCTGTGAGAACATCCCATCCCCTGGACTCTGTAGGCCACGTCTGGACACACCTGCTTCTATTCCACATAATCAACTAATTGTTAATAAGCAGCTGTCTAAATAACAGACCCAGCTCTGGTGCTTCAATTCAGGTGAAATGATCCTGAATCCTTCCAGCAGTCACCTCTTGATTTCAGCTGGAATTAGTCACAGCCCAGCAGCACAAGCTGGCAGGGTCCAGGCTGAAATGGTTTCAATTGCATGTTTAAAGTCAAGCACATCCCCATGACCAAAGTACATTTTAATAAATATATTCCCTTAAATGTCCAGTAAGGCTCATGTTAATCTACTTATGCATTATTTTCTGGAAGGTTTAAGATTCCTTTAATCTGAATTACATGTGGAAAGTTACATTAATGTGTCTTCACATAAACTCAAAGTTTATTGTTTTATTATTATAGAAAAACCATAAAAAGATTTGTCTGAAGCCATTGGCTGTTGTTCTACACATCTGGTGGAATGTTAGTTATTACAATAACTCCTTCAGCGCCCTCAAATGAAGCCCTGGGCTAAAAATGAAAATAAGTAATACGATAATACTGTAAAAAGATGTTATGGAATCATACAGAAACACTGAGCCAAATCCAGCTGTCAAGGGGGAAAAGAAATCCTGGCTGAGTTTTAAAAATAGCATTAAGTCAGGAAGGAAAAAAGGTCAAAAGCCTCGTGACCAAGGCACAGGCTCAGCCAAATGCGGGGTGCTGCTGTGGCACCCTGGCAAGAGGAGCACGAGGATCCTTGG
Organism: Vidua macroura; assembly: GCF_024509145.1. Lineage (NCBI taxonomy): Eukaryota > Metazoa > Chordata > Aves > Passeriformes > Viduidae > Vidua > Vidua macroura. The sequence goes on from NC_071583.1 coordinate 3,444,617, forward strand.
CTGCTCCAAGGCTGACACCAGAGCTTCTCTTCCCAGAGCTGATCCGAGCCCAGATCAGGTGTGGGGACAGTGCAGAGGCAGCAGGAGCTGGGAGGATGGGCAGGAGCAGCTGAGCACTGGGAAGTGCAGGAGGTTGGGAGAGGAGCAGTGCTGGGGCTGCCCAGCATCACAGGCAGAATTCAGCCCAAATTCGGGGCTGGGAGTTGGGTAGAGAGTGTGGGTGCTGCAAGTCTAGTCAGAGAAAGAGTCAGATAAACTCTCCCAGGCCTTGCTCTGGGAAGTTTTGGGAAAGTTCAGAGAAAAAAATTAAAACTATTCCTAATCTTTACAGCTGGTGTTTTGAACGTGTTGTTTTCTTGCAAGATGTTTACAAGAAGGGTGTTGTGCCTAATTAACCAGTGCTGTAAAGGGTGTTGATTAAGGACCAGTCAGGTCCAGCTGCATCATGGCTGTCTAGAAAAGAATTCCTGCTATCTAATAAACTTACATTTACCTTCTGAGGACCTAAGAGTTCATGTTGCTTCATTCATCCATCCTTAACACAAGAGTGACAAGAGAGGGCCTGAGGGGCCAGTCTGGCTGGCACTGTGGTTTTCCTGGTGAAGGGGAACGGGCCATGAAAGGCTGGGAGAGGCCAATGAGATGTGAAGTAGGTGGGGGCACTGGGGATGAAATGAGGAATGGAGCTGGGAAGAAGGCCAGGAGGGCACTGAGGTGTTTCAGGAAGGCTGGGGTGTGAGCACAGGGGACTCCCTGTCCTGTTTGCTCTTCCTTTCCACACTCCACTCCCCACGCCATCCCTGGATAGCAGCAGCCCTCCCCAGTGCCCAGGAGCCCCCCAGGGCAGCCCCAGCCCAGGGAAAAGCTGTGGAGCAGGACAGCACAGGCAGGGACACAGACTGGAGTCTGTAACAACTGATCCTCACCTCCTCAAGCAAAGGCAAAGCCTGCAGCCTGTCATCCCTCTGTCTGCTGCCTTAATCCTTGTGACCTCTGTCAGAGGCAAAATCCATTTTCTGGTGGAACAGGAATGTAGGCAGGACTGTACCAGCTGCCTAAAATGTGGTGGCAAAACTGGAAGCAGCCTTGAGTGCTTTTGTTCCTGCAAATGGGCCAGACTGGTTCCAGCAACCATCTCTATATTTATATTTATGGCTGTCCTGATCCAGAGCACATTTACCACGAGAGCTAATGGAGCAATATTTCTTCTCTGATCAGCACGAGGTGCTGTGGATCTGGGTGCTGCTGCTCAGCTTTCCTCACCCTCCTCTGAAGCAACTTCCAACCCTGAGATTGCCTCCTCTGGGAAACTAATCTGGGTACAATATATTTGAGGTTATGGCAGGGAATGAACCGAAAATAATTCACTGAGGAAACATTCTTCATATATATTAATCTTGTTGCTTTATCTAAATTTTAAAGCTCTTTTATACCATTCACCTAAACATCCATCTTCTCCAGATGTTTAATTTTTCAAGCCAGTGGCACATTTCATCTGTCTCTAATAACACTGCTGAGACTTTTTTTTTCCTGGATAAAGCTCAGTTCTATTGTTGGCTTATCAAAATGTCACCCACTAATTAATAATGAAACTAGGCAGAGGAAATAAAATTGATAGCCTTATTCTGAAAATCACTGAATAACCAACTAACCAGTTAAAAGTACACTTCAGAAATGTGCTTGGTTTAGTCTAGACTTATCTCTCAAAAAAAAAAAAAATCAGGAAAAGTGGTTAGGGATAACTAAGCTAACCAGGAACATCTGCCTTTAATATTCCATTTTGACGTCAGTGAATCTTTATTGGCCTCTCAAAATAGTCTAAACTTTTGTGAAACAAGCAGCAAACAAAACATACTGTTTTCCAACTTTTAAAAGATTTTTTTTTCCACTGATGATAAACGTAGAAATCCTCATTAATTCATTTTTTAAAATGTGCTCTTTATAGCAAAACTCAGGCCAGAGTTATCCTGGTTCACATAATCTGAACGCTGCTTGTAGCTGTCATTAAATCTACTCACAGCCTTCCAGGGTAAATAAAAATCAGTTTTGCTCTGGCTGTTTGGGTGCATCCAGTGGAGCACCAGCCTTCTGCCCACACCTACAAGCCAGAATCCCTTGTAACTGGAGAAACAGCCTTGTAAAGTGGTTTTGCCCAGGGCAGCCTGACCCAGAGCCCTCCTGGCCCTGGAGCCCAGCAGAGCTGATGGAAGGAGAGTCCCACGTCCCACAGTGTGATGCCTTTTGAGTTTACCTAAAAACAGAGGCCAGAGAGAATGAAGGGAATAAAAAGCTGTTCTATTTATTGAAGGGCTTCAGGTACATTTAGGGCAGACAAAGCCCCCCAGGGGCTACACCCAAAAATGGACAATGGGTCACAGGTTTTCACACTTTAATAAGTTTGGTCCATTTGCATATTGGGGGTGAATCTCCCAATTACAGCTTCAGCTAATGAAGTCACTGACCCCAAGTTTGCTCCCCCAAGTCACTTTTGTTCCCATCTCTCTGGCCTGAGGCAGTGAGGTGTCCTTGATTGCCAGGCCTGGAGAGGAATTGTTGTGTCTGCCCCAACTGGGGAAGCAGCAGCTCACACTGAGTGTGGAGTTTGGAGTTACACACTGAAGAACTGCAGGGTTACAAATAGATGGAAAATAGAAAAGCTGAAATCCCAAGGCATCAGCTGGGACTCCAGGCTGGCACAAACGGAGGGAAGGGAAAAGGCACAGGCAGGCAGAGGCTGTGGCTGTGCAGCTCCAGCCCCTCCAACCCCTGGGAGCTGCATTCCAGTGCTGAGAGTAGGGCTGCAGTGGGGCAGGGCAGCAGGAGGGACACACTTCCAGTGCTCCCTTCAGCATTTCCCTGCCACTCTGCCAGGAAAGCACATGGCTGAGGTGGGATGGAGCTCACGCCTGTCTCAGGCTCCTGACACCTCAGCCTGGTTTTTCACCTCTGCATAAACATTCCAGCTCAAAAACCGCCTGACATCATTTTGGGCACACTGTTAATGGGTTCAGAAAAATGCCCCCTCCCCTAGGCACTGAGCAGAAAGCAGAACACATTTTTGCAGCCACAACAGAAAGTTTAATGGCATTCCAAGGCTGATGCACTTCTAGGAGTGATGATGTGGCAACAGCAGCCCTGCAACAACTGGAAGTGATGTGAAGAAATGTGACTGCTCTCTAAACAAACCCCTTTTGATCCATTTCCCCTTGGACAGAAGCGTGATGTTGTTGTTCTCCTTGGGAATTACGAAATCACTTTCTAAAACTTCAGTTTTCTGTAAACACAGAGAGTGTATCTTCAAGCTAAGGAAACCTCACTTGGAAATACTGGGATTTTCATAACTCTTTCACTCTGCAAATACTAATAACTGTGGCAGGCCAATCGAGTCAGTTTTTTTTAAGGAGAGTTTGACCACCTCAATCTTCTGTTACAAATATTTTGCAGAAATCAATTCCATAAATGTAAATGATAAATAAACAGGTTAAAATCATGGAGTTTGAAAGAATCCTTTCACATGGGTTGGTTACAGCAGACTTAGCTGTGGTTCACTCTCCTGGAACAAGGAGAACTCCACTGCTGGCAGTCCCCTGCACTGAGCAGACCATCAGTTTTGAACTCACACACAGCACCAAACTGGGAGTGGGCACTAATATCAAGATTTAATTAAATATCAATATTTAAATAGTCACTTCTACATCACCTCGCAATTTCTCTCTTCCTTTACCCACACACTAACCCTTCTCTGGGAAGTCTCTTTAAACCATTGTTATTTCTGTGCTTTCTACCAACAGTGCTGTTGAGCATTCAGGGATCAGAGCTCTCTGCCTTGACCATGGGCTTCTGAGTTGGGTGCTCAGCTTGAGAAATGACAGCCACTCACATCTGCCACTGCCTCGGCTCAGACTGGGAAAAGGACAAAAGCCAACACCAATTTTTGGGGTTTCTTCCCAGCAGACTTTGTGTGGGGGTGAAGAACACACCTGCGCCAGCTCTGCCCATCCTCAGCACAAAGAGTGGGAACAAATGAACAATTGCTGGGGTACTTACAGCTCCTGTATGTGTCCCACTGGTTATCCCACACTCCTGGAGCAGCCTGGAGCCTCCTGCAGCTCCCACCCAGCTGTGAGCCCTGCCCATGCATTCAGCCAAACTCCTTGGGCCACAATACAGGAATGACCTTCCTTGCTTTGCAATCTAATTTGTGTGTTATTTACTGCACCTTATCCAGCGCCTTCTCCATGAGAGCCACGCCATAAATCCAGCCCAGAGCTGCCAGCCAGCTCCTGCTCTGTTAATAACCCATCAGTGCCCATTATATATGGCATAACACATCATGAAACCCAACAGCACATTAAAATTACCAGCAGCCAAGTACACCCTCATCTTCCACCTCCCAGTAATGAAAACCTTCCCACTGCACACCCTAATCTTCCACCTCCCAGGAGTGAAAACCTTCCCACTGCACACGTCCCACACTTCCAGGGCCCAGCATTTCCTCTCCCCTAACTGCAGTTTTATTGCTTTGTCCAGAAAGCAAAAAGATATTCCCTTAACAAATCAGTTCTGTGTTTGTTTAAAGCCTACAAAGCCTGTGAATCTCCTTTATCTCCCTCAGTCTTTATCTCCCTCATTCTTTCCTAATGAAAACCATCATGGTCACTGCCTTCCAGATGACCCAGCATGGAAAGCCTTGGAATACATCACTTATTTTGTGAACCTGAAGATTAAAGGGCCACTGTATCTCAGGTTACATTCTCCAGTTGGGAGTGCATGCCCATCTCCAATTCATCAGCAGTTAATTCCATATTTCAACTCTTCCCATTAATGCAAAACATTTATAATAATTCCACACACAAGCAGTGGAGTTAGACCACGTAAATCCTCTGCTTTGGAGTTTCTCCTTTCCTGTGGAATACTCCACATCTTTTCTGTCATCCTGGGCCTTCCTGATGGTTTGTTGTATTTTTTTTTAACTTAATTTTTTCCCAAGGAAATGCTGATCCTTTTGAAGTGACGGTCTGTTTAGGTTTTGGTAATTGCTGAGGATCCTGTGCAGGAGTTGCAGCAGCTCAGCTCTCACCAAAGCCAAGAGGAGCCAGAGCACAAGGCAGGCTGCAAATCGCACCACAGAGAGCAGAATTTATCCTCAAAATCTCTGCAGGTTTTTCAAACAAGCAGAGGCTGTAAGACACTGAGAGGGAATGATGAAAGAAAGTTTAAAATGGATATGAAAAAGCCACAGAATAAGTACCCAAGAATAATTCCTGAGAATTATCTGTGACAATACAAGGATCAAAGCACAGATGGCCAAAGTGAAATTTTGGTTACACCACACTCCTGTGCCTTAATTTCTGGGGAAAAAAGGCCATTCAGAGTATAACTATTCCTTAAAACAAATTATTTTATGGACACTGAGTTAAGTTAGTTGATTCTACAATTGACCTAAATTTCACCAATTCAAAGAAGCTTCTCCTATTTAAAAGAGTAAAGATACTGATCATCTGCTTAAATTATCAAATTCTCTTTAAATCATAAGTGCACATATATATTTTTATATATATACCTACAAACAGATGCTGTCATTAAAACTAAGTCACCAAGTTTTGTTTCCTCTGAGGTTTTTTCCTCATTCATTTCATGGATATGACTTTGTCTTAATATTAAAAATGTCTGAAAAGCACAAACCAACTCATTTGCTGTGCCTGCCTGTAGCTAAAGGAGAAAAGGACACTTTTAGGTAGGTGTAACACACCTGTACAGACCCAAAGGTGATGCAGTAAAACCTTCATTAAAGTCTGGCTCAACTTTCATCTGAAGAGATGAGGAAAAGATCATAAGGGGTAGATAGGGAAGCAAAGAGAAGAAGAAAGAAAACAGGGAAAAATTGTATTTTTACACCTCAGCAGGTAGTTTTTTTACAGGTTGCATTCCCCAGATTTGTTCATTCCCTTTATGGCAGCATTTTGGCAGTCTGTAAACTCAGACCAGGAAATTTATCAATGAAGTTGTTGGTGTTCAAATGAAGTTCTTGGTGTTTTAACTTCTAGCTAAGCTCTGCCTGCCTCCTCACCCTGTGATCCTGAGAGCAGCTCCTGGCATTTTCTGTTCTGGCACAAACAAACTTGATCTAGAGATCCCAGTTATGGCCCCAATCTTCCTGGATTTCCTGTCTTTTAGCCCCAGTCGTGGAAGTGCTGTGATGGTGCCAGGGCTCATAATTTTTAGGAAAGTCTATTCCTGGCCCTCCTGGTGGTGGGAAAAAATTTGAAAATATTAAAAAAAAAAAGGACTGAAAACAAGAAAGCGAATAGAAGCAAAAGGGCAAGAGGACAGAAAGAATTTCAGTCTAGGAAATAAATAAATAATTTCTCCCTGCCTTTGTTATTTTAATTTTTTTGAGATTGGAATTACTTCTTGACAATGCACTGCTTGTCATATGTAAATGTAGGTACCCATGGTCTCTTTGCACTCAGGATGTCCAGAAGCTCCTCTAACAGAAATATTCAATACATGTTAATATTATTGGAGAAAATACTACAGCAAATGTTTGTGCTTCACCAGCTCTGGAAATAAAAATATGCTTCTTCTGCATGAGTGGCCAAGCACAGCATTCCAGTGCAATGCTGCTGAGAACTTGCAAAGTGGTGTGGATTTTGTGTTAGCACTGAACTGTGGTTAAGTAAAGTTCATTTTTTACTATCATTTAGTGTCAAAAGAGTGAATAAACAGCAGTAAGAACTCCAAAGCAAAACATTTTAGGTTAGGCAGGACACTCGTGGTTAGAATTTCAATACGTGCTATTCCAGAAATAAAAAAGCAATTTTTTGAGTGGCGTTAAATCCTTAATTATAACATCTAGCAATTTTAAACCACGAAGCTCAAAAGCTGGGCTTTGAAAACTTGGAGAAACTGAATCTTCTAAAACATAGTCTGGCACCACAGGTAACCCTTTCATTCTTTCCTTTTTGTCTTTTTTTTTTTTTTTTTCCTTGAGCTAGGTGGTACCTTCCCTCATTGAAGTAAAGAATTTCTTGCTGGAACATCTAAAGCATGACATTGATGAGACACAGTTAACCTGCACTCCTGTCTGCTGCAGAGCAGGGGAATAAAAGCTTTCTGGTATGTAAGTTCAAAGAAATGGACCTTTTACCAGATTTGAACAGTTGTCTTGGGAATGCAGATTTATGAAAATTGATCCCCTGTCTTTGTCCACAGGAACAATGTGCCTTTCTTCCCCGCGTTTGCCCCCTCAGAACTTCTTCAGAAAACTTTTTTTAATTAATAGAGGATACCCTTGCAGCCACAAGGTTATAAGATGTCTCTGACAAACCTCTCTTTGGATACAGTCAAAGGGGGAGGTATTTAGACTTCACATTCAATTTAAAGCAGAGGTCAGAGTTCAAAAGTGTAGTTTGCCCTTGTCATGTTCCATTTGGAATTCAAATAGTCAGAAAAACAAAAGGCAAAATGACACATTGCCATCACTGGGATTCTCCAGCCTGCTCCAAAACAGGCACAAGGGGAAAAGGAAGGATGTTTCCAATGGTATTTATTGGGATTTATTCTATATAATCTCTGCATTTTAAAGTACCCAAACTAATCAGACCAGGAAAGTAGTGTACACTATGACTTCAAAACTACTAGCACTGAGGATAAACTTAAACAAGTTCATTTCTATTCTTCCTTAAACTACCTTAATAGAAACAAATAACTCCCAATCAGAATTTAGGGAAAACAGATTATTTTAGATGCCCTTACACTGACTGCTCCTGTATATGAAATTTTCTTGCCATTTGATCTGATTGTTCTGTGGGAGGAAATAGTAACAACTTCCCTGATTTCTGCCATTTTCCTGAAATAAAACAATGAAAATGAAAAAAGTGCAGAGTATACACATTACCGAAGTGTGAAATATTTTAGGATTTTTTTCCAAATATTTGATTGTACAGTTTTTGCTCAAAATAATTGCACTCTTGGGAAGCACTCCAGTAACATTTTCCTCCTCATGTTCCCCCAGTTGTCTCTAAATACAGTCAGAAAAAGAAGACAAGCCACAGAATGCATTAGCAGCAGCTAGAGAAGCCAAAAAAGCAGCTGAGATAATAAAAAATAGACAAACCTCACTCCTTTTCAAGCATTCTTACCATGTGGAAGCTTCTATTTACACAAGTGCACAACTCCTTCGACCATAAATACTTATCTATAAAAATATTATCACTACACAGAGCCTGTAGGACTCATCTTTATCTATAAAAAAATAAGAACTACACAGAGCCTGTAGGACTCATCATTATCTATAAAAATATAAGAACTACACAGAGCCTGTCGGACTCATCATTCATTCAGTTATTGTTCTTCACACAGTCCTGTACCTTCAGATCTATTTCTGATTACACTCTCTCCCTGAGCTCCTGCAGGTAACATTTATTTTTTCTCTAACCATGCCAACTCCTGCTAAGCATCCTCCTGAATTCCACAGCTGTGGGCACAGAAGCTCCTTGTAAGCTCTCCTGTAGCACAGTTTGAAGCCTAAACTCTCAATTCTGTTGTGTTCTGGGTGTTTGCTCATTCCCACCCTGGCTGCCCCACCTGGGTGTGCAGATCTCCCCCAGCTGCAGCTCTGTGTCTGTGCACAGAGCTCTGCTCCCAGATCAGGGCTCACTGCTGACTGGTCAGGCTGGTTGGGCTAAATCCACACAGCCACGAGGGCATTCCGTGTTGAGAAGGATGGCATGGAGAGCACTGTTCACCAGGCTGGGATGTTTGGTACAGAACAAGGGATGGGATGCTGTGGATATTCTCAGTTCAGTCAGAGTTTGGTACAGAACAAGGGATGGGATGCTGTGGATAGTCTCAGTTCAGTCAGAGAGAAAAAGAGCAAGGTTTCTGCCAGGCTAAGCCTGGGAAAAAGTCCAAGGGGAATGTAAGCAGTCTGTTGTCTTGTTTTCCATTCATATTGTTTATAGATATGTTCTACCACACTGACCCAAGTCCAGTGTACCAATGTGGTGAAATGTTTTTACTCTAAGACCAATGGAATGAATGTTCACGATGTTCTCTATAAAAGAGAGAAGTGCTTTTGAATAATCTCTCATTTGCCTTCTGAAATCCTGTGAGCCATTTCGCCTGTCCCTGGCTCAACAGCATCAGGATGGGATGGGATTTTGGTACAGAACAAGGAGACAAGGCCAGGTTACATCTTTCTGTTTCTTCAGAGCTGTGCATGTGTGCTTGAGCCTGGAAAGGAGCTTGAAGAATCCACAGACCCAGCCTAGTTAATCTCACTCAATCTGCAGCCTGAAGTGGCAAATATATCCAAGTCCTGGGGCCAAGACTTATTTTTCTAGTCCCCACCCAAAGCAGAATATTTGCCTGGTCAGCACCCTTTGAACAAGAAAAAAAGCTTTTTATTACACATTTCTGCACAACACGTGGGCTGTGGATGGCCATGCACCAAGCACCCTACAGTGCAAAAAGAAACAGGAAAATGGTCTTTTTTCTTTTTTTTCCCTCCATTTATCTTCATTAGATGTTTAATTATAACTGGTCTCTGGGGGATCTCAGTTTGCTTCCACCACAGGACAGCTCCACCCCAGCTGAAGGTTTGAGAGCAGGCAAGTGCAGGCAAATTCATGCTGGTGCTGAGACACAGCTGGGCCACAGGACAGGAATTCATGAGTGGCCTTGGATGGATTTCAGCTCTCTGAGCCTGCCCACAGACCCTCAGCATGTGTGCACTGGACTTTTCTCCATCCTGCCTTCGACACTGCTGCCACCCCCAGAAATGACATTGACTTTTACCCATGAAATCCTGTCTTTGGTAGCTTTAAGACAGACCCCAAGGTATGAATTACACAGAAGACATGCTAGAAATCCTGCCAGATTATTGCACATATTCCTTCACACCTAAGTATTTCTCTCTCTTTCCTAGGTTCATTGAAAACAACTTTAAAACGCAAATATTATTCTCGATAACAGCCTCTCTATTATTTCCAGGACTACTTTGTGTTTCAGTGCTTCGAAAATGACAAAATGTAAAAGCTTTTGACTCTGCAAAATTAATTGTGATGTCTGCCTAATTACATATTCTAGTTCTTAAACTGCATTTAACTTCAGACTTGACTTCTTGACTTGCCTTGTCATCTTCACTGCCCAGTGCTGCATTATTGAGCATCTCCTAAAAAAAAAAAAAAAAACCCAAACAAAAATTGTGGTTTTTGTGTTTTTTATAGTATGATACACTGCTGACTTAAACTAAAAAAGCTCAACTGACAAAAAGCCAGCCTCTCTCTAGGCCAGTCTATGAGAGAACTAATGATTTATTGGCCAAAAACAAGATTTCTAACAAAAAGAAGCCTGAGAAGAGCTTGCTGCCTGGCTGTTGCAATCAGACTCCAGGCAGGGATCCTGCTCGGAGCTGTGCTCTCCCCTTGGTGTCAGGAAGACAGATGAAAACCTGAAGTTCATCACAACAGTCAGACAGAACCGGGGAAAAATGTCACTTCCCCGACATCAAAGAATGCATAAGCAGCATTTACATTTTCAGTTCAGAGCGATCAAAGCAAACAGACAGCATTCTAATGTTTGTTTCCATTTTTAGAGCACATTTCTAATGCAGAGTTGTTGGGTTGGTGGGGTTTTTTTTGGTGCCAGACAAAGTAAGTTGGAGAGATTTTCTCACAGTACAAGTTAATGTTCTCAATCTGTTTTTCTTTTCTGAGGTCTGTGTAGACAAATTCCACAGCAACATCTGATGATAAGATCAGACAGTAGTAGCACAGACATTTTTAAATCATATTTACAATATGTCCCCTCTGGGCCCACCAAAGAGCAATCTTTCTCAGAACAATATATATTGGCTTTTTTTTTTTTTCTTTTTGCTCCATTTAGAGATAATTTTAGCTCTTTAGTGTCATGCAAATATGCAGGGCTTTACTCTGATAAAACTGCTATCAAGGCATTGGGAGCTCTGCCAGGAAAAGAGCAAACAAGGCTCCTAGGAGGAATTCAGCTGGAGAAAGGCTTCAGGATTTGCTCTATTGGGCACAAACTGGTGCATTTTAAAATGCATATTTAAAAGACAATTAATAGATAAAAGAAAAAAACAAAAGGCACCAAAATCATTCGTTTCTGAAGTCTAAATTTCCTTTAGACCCACCAAAATTTACATACATTTACATGTGAAATGAGGCTTTATTCAGCTCCTCTGCCTGGCAGCCTAGCAGGGCGTGGGGAGCCCCAGCAGCTCCCTCCCCACCTTCCAGGACCTTCCCCCTCCTCATTCCCTGTGGGCTGGGGAAGCCACGGGCTGCTCCAGTTGGGGTCATTTCTCCTGGGTGGTTGGTCAAGGGAACAGCCCAAATCTCTGCCCTCTCCTTCAAAAGGGTTTGTTTCAAAGGAGAAGGAATCTGCACATGCTTGTCACCCCTTGGCCAAGACAATGAGGTGCTGCTGGACAGCAAACAGCAGATACGTACAAGGTACAGCAGATATGTACAAGGTACAGCAGAATGGGAGATGTTAATGCAATTCCCAATCCACAGCTGGGTGTGGGTGTGGACAATGAGAGCACCTGCTGCTGCTTGGGCAGGTTTGATGCAGTCATGCATGTCAGACACGCTCCTGCCTTCTGCTGGCTCCTGCAGGACCGAAATGAGGGAGAAGCACGTGCCTGGAAGTGCATGATGTGATTGCCAACTGGTGCGTTCCCATTCCTGGAAAAGAAGTAACACTTAGAGCTGCCCGAGGAAGGATATTGGACAAAATGGCCCTTAAAGGAAGGAAGTCGGTGCGGCGAAGAGCTCGCAAGGAAGGAAGGGGAAAGGAAGGAGAAGAAATTGTACCCTGGGCTCAAAATACTTCAGACTGAAAATTCAGCAAACTGGAGAAGGACCTTCACTGGCCCATTAAACCTTCCCTAAGCATCCCTCTGAGGTGGGACAGCAGCCCAGCACCCACCAGATACCAAACACCCACCACCAATCCCTAAACACGCCACAGCACGTGGGGATCCTGTGGATGAAAGTGATGTAAATATGAGATTATATTATCTGGCATTGTTATTGTAATGTTATGGCCCTGTCTGTATACAGTGACTTGAAACTTTGTAAGCTCTTTTATTGTTTGGCTTTCGCTGCCTTTAAGCATCTTAGTAGATTAATAATCCTTTTTCTTTAGCTTCTTTTTCTATCTCTTTTCTTGATGACCTGGCATGCAATGAATCAAAAAAGGGATATTTATACCCATACTGTGAGAATGTTTACAAAGTACAGAAAATTCTGTCTGTGGTTTGGTCTTTGTGTATTTTCAGAATAAATGACACTTTTCCAAACGTACTATATTACTGTTGAATCCACAGAGTCTGTATTTATGTAACTAAAATGCTTTTATTTAGACCTTTGCAACATGCCAAAATCAAAACAATTTTAATGAATGAATCAAAGTAGTGCAGCAAAGAAATCTGTAATGTATTACTGCTTCAAAATACAGATTTCTGTGAAAAGCCTCTCAGATAGAAAGAATATGTTTGTTTTATGAAAAGAAATTTTGTTATTTTCATGCCCATTGTTTTAATAAAGAAACTTTGATCTTGAAAATATTTTTGCATGAAACATGAATATGGTAATAGCCAAAGTTTCCATGTAGCTGCTGCTTCATGTTCCAAGAATATTGGGTTCCATTACATGTAGTATTTAATAATTTACATGTGGGCTCCAGGCAACCTTCTTGATGTAGACACTGTTTATTTTTATATACATAAATATATATGTTTATGTATTTAGTTATTTATATAAAATATAAAAATATTTATATAAAAATATAAATATGTGTATATTTTTACCAAATTTTTATTCGGGTACATGGATTTACAAATTCAGGAATATCAAGATCATCGCTAAGGGCCTGAGTTAGTTTTTCCACTGCCATGACTTGTTTTGAAGAACATCCTGGTTTCAGGACAATGTTCCAATCAGTCACAGAGGTAGGAAACACTCCACGAGCTCCCCACACTTCATTTGCAGAGTTCCTTAACAGAGGAACTCAATATCTTGTATTAATTTCACTCCTCTATAAAGTTTTGGAAACAAGGAAGCAGCTACTAATATTCCATTTCCTTAACTCCCTTCAAAGGAATTTACAGAAATTACAGCTAAAATCTGAGTTATTTTCATGCATTTAAGTGTAGGATCATATGAATGAATGAATGAATGAATGAATGAATGAATGAATGAATGAATGAGGCAAATTCTTCCTTCCCACCAACAAAATTTGTTAAGGAAAAAAAAAAAAAAAAAAAAAAAGCAGGATTCTGTAAGTGTGTCTGGCACTTGCAGATGTTGAGCAGCCCTGCCTGCCCACATATGGATCAACTCTGCCATGCACCTGCAAGGAGAGCAGTGCCCTGGGGCTGCCAGGCCCTGATGGATGCGCGGGTAAACGCATCCTGATGGATTCCTGGAGCAGTGCAAATCATCTCTGCAGCACGCCGTAGATCACAGCTCCAGCACCTCCAGAGGCAGCACTGCTGGGCTCTCTTCACTCCTGAAACGAACCAGAGGAGCCTCTGGGATTCTGCATCCACTCCCAGGGTGTGAACTAGTCAGGACAGGGAGGTGGTGGATCAAGTTTTGAGATGAGATCCATCACGGAGAAGTTAAAGATGTGCCACAGGCAGCACTGGTTGTACCCTGAGCCTCCTGGTGGCAACCAAGCTTGCTTTAAAAGTTCTGTAAACACAGCTGCTCCAGGACCAGAGAGCATCTGCCTTAGAGGGAGACTGATGTTGGGCAGAACGGTGCCCTGGGCTGATATTTATTTCTCATTAAGGAACAATTCTGATAAGATGAAGCCTTCCCCTCATCCCATATCGAGTTATGTGTGTGTTCCTCGAGCTTGCACACCTTTCCAGCATCCTTGGGGTGAATAAATAAATCTTATAAATGGTTACATGCCTCTAATGACACCTCCTGAAAGGAAGCTGAACATAATAAATTCTTGTTAATCTTGATGGATGGGGGAAGGAAGGAGGCAAGAGATAGCCAGGAAAGGCAGGAGCATTAGATATTTCCATTAACATGCCAGCCTGCCCTGAAAGCTGATTAACACCAACTCCTCAGAAAAAATAATGGAGAATCTGCAGCATCAGACGTGACCTTGCAGCGCTGTGGCAACAGCAGAAGGCAGAGAGTCCTCTGAGAGTGTTCTTTAATCTCCAGTTACAACATGAGGATTATTAACATTTTAGAGGGTTCCAGAATTAGGAGCCCACTCTCTCACCTCTGTCAGTGGAGAGGACCCACACCTGGGTTTGACTGTGTCTGAAAACAATGACACTTGGGTTTGACACGTGCCTGGAAACAATGACATATTTACTCCCCAAGTGCAGTCTGCCAGCAAGGATCAGAGATCCTGTCCACACGCCAGGCAGGACCTGCCCCCCATCCTTCCACGAGTCTCACAAGGACATTTGGCACCCAGAGTGATGCTGGCTCAGGTGGCCCAAAGCAAACAAGGTGGTTATCATCCAGTTCCAGATCCTGGAGAAGCCTGAATCCTCTCCTTTGGGCTGTTAATTCCACATAAGCTTCATCATACTGGCAAAGCTGGAAAATGTATGTTGCCTCTGAATAGAAACAGTCTTCTGCAGAACACAGGGCATTTTCATTTGGTAAATATCTGGAATATTTCAGCTCCTTTTACATTTAAACTACCCCTGTCTGGGGCACACATTGCATCGTGCTGTCCCTGCCACATTCCTCCTGTTCCTCCCTGTCCAGAGAGATGGGGCACCTCTGCTTCTCCTCATGGAGAGGAGAAAAACCCTCATGGGCTCCCCACAGCCTGGAGCCAGCTGGGAGCAGGGATTTGGGGCAATCCCTGTGGGCTCCCCACAGCCTGGAGCCATCCCCAGGGATTTGGGACAAACCTTCCCCACAGCCTGGAGCCATCCCCAGGGATCTGGGGCAAACCTTCCCCAGAGCCTGGAGCCATCCCCAGGGATCTGGGGCAAACCCTCCCCACAGCCTGGAGCCATCCCCAGGGATTTGGGGCAACCCCTGGGGGCTCCCCAGAGCCTGGAGCAGGGATTTGGGGCACACCCTCCCTGCACAGGTAGGGGCAGCCCTGGGAGCCGTGTCCTGGCTGCGCTGTGCTCCCTGTTCCAGGAGGAAAACCATCTGGATCCCACAGTTCACAACTGGGGCAGGCATTCCAGGGCAGCCAGGCTCCCACTGACTTTCACTTTGTTTTCTTTCAAGCAGGCCCAGTTGCTGTCAGCTTCCCTACGACTCTCTCCTGCTTTAATTTATGTCCCATGCAAACTCCACTAACATTTTCCACTGGAAAGAGCCAAGGGCTGGCTTTTTCCCCTGCAGCATTTGGGGAAAACTGATTCTGAAAACAGTCCTGCAAAGAGGTTTGGATGATTTCTAGTCTGACCATTTTATATTTTCTAATTTAAAATAAAAACCACACTTCTTTCAGTTTTCAAGTTTTATTTGGGCTGCAACTACCAAACAACAAAGAAGGGTAAAATGGGAAGCTTTTAGAAATCACTCTTACATTTTTCAGATCTCATTTAAGCTTCTGGTATTAGACATAGCTTAAGAGGAAATCAGCAGAACGTATATAATGTGATATAGATAACATATATAACCATATTTCATATACTGATGAGGACACAAACCATCCTGACTAAAGAGCTGAGCACACATCTGTGTCCACATACATTTCATTTTCTGCTCCAAGGAAAGTTCACTCAGAATTTACTAAGTAACGTCTGCAGATCAATTCCATTCAGCATCTTACTATTTTAAAAAATAATGTCCCTAAATGTCCCTGTAATTCCAGCTTTTCTCAAACATTATTGGCTTGGGAAATGCTGGCAGCTTTCTGTGACTGGAGGGGTCACAGCAGTATGGCAGATATTTGTCTCAGATTAAGAAAGAAAACAAAAGCCACAAGAACATTTTCATTGAGGTTCACATTAGGGTTTAACATCAGAATGAACCTGTGCTATCCCAGACACCTTCAGAGTAACCGTGAGTCCAAAAAAGTTGCAAATTTCTGAAAAATGATTGAAAGCATTAAAAAAAGGAGGGAGATTTTTAAGCATCAGACAGGGAATTTTAAAAAATGACTGGAAAAAATCAAATTGATGTTTTATGCTACCTCTAAGCATCACTAAACACCAGCCGTGGAGCTTGTCACCAGACTCAGCTGAGAAGCACCACATTTGAAAGATCAGGCTCATGTCCAACCACAATTTTGTCTTTCTTTTAAGTAGATTAAGTAACTTGCATGATATTTTTAAGATAAATCCCTGGATCCTCCCTCCACACAATCAAAAACCATTCAGATTAACCTTTGGAGAATGATACAACAAATCAGATTTAAGTATTATGAAAACGTGGCAAGTAGGACTCCAGGGGTTCCTTTAAAATTCCTCGATGAATCACACGTAATGTGAGGTTTTGCATTTCCCAAGTGAAGGTTTATGAGTTCAAATTGCAATGTTTCCAAGAGCAGAAGGGAGGCAAGGCCTGCAAGATGTAATGATGTTTAGTAGATCGAATGATACAGTGAAAAAAATACTCAGATTTGGAACAGATAATTCATTTTCATGTCACTGAAGAGCCCTAAAGAATCCCACAAGATCTTTTAAAAAATGGCCTGAGTGCCAGAAAACTTTGTGTTCTTTTTAACGAAATCAATTGATCTAATAATAGATGGAAAACTGCTCTGCCTTAAAAGATTTTCCACTCCAAACAAACGGCTTATTTGGACAACGATAGAGCATTCAGCCCGATCACAAGGAACTCCCCCACTGCAAAGAGCTCAGGAAGGAGTATGTGTGTATTTACACAAGTCCTACATGACCACTGATAACCAGATACAACCACAGATAACCACAATCCACGTGCTTTCTGCCTCCTGCCTTTCAACCCACCCAAAATACCCCAGCTAAGGGCAACCCCCATCCAACTGCTGCTGTTGTTCCCTGGCAACCCTGCTTTTTTCCATTTAAAATAAATCAGTCATAGGTTTTTTTGTTGTTTTTTTTTTTTTTTTTTTTTTCCCCCTTAGGGCAAGTCTAGCCAGTTAATTATTAAGTAACTAAATTGCTTAACTAGTTAGGGGAAGGCTGAGCCATCCCCAGCTGCTGTTTGGCTCCCAAGGAGCAGTGAGGAGATGCAGCCACAGCTCCTCCCAGAAGGGCTGGCACAGGAGGGAATGCCAAGGCTGGCTCCTGGCACCTGCTGCTGAGGGGACAGCAGGGTCTGAGGTGTATTCCAGGTGGGATTCTGCCTGGCAGCAGCAGGGACCCCTGGAGCACCTCCGGAGGGGTCCTGGCAGGGAAACCTTTCAGGTGTGCTGCTGCAGGCAAGGCCAGCAGAGCTGCCTGGGGCTGGAGGTGCTGCACCCCCAGGGCTCTGGCTCCTGTGCATTGTGCTGGGATGCCTGCTGAGACTGGGATAGGAGCTATTCTGGGCAAGGAAGAGCTCGCTGTTTACACAAGGATGCCAAACAGCTCCCTAAGGAAGGGCCTAAATGTAAATTCCTTTCTGCGAAATGTGAAAACTAACTGTGAACTCACACAGCTGCCATCTCCCTGGGCAGCTCAGAACGCTTTGTCTTCTTATTTAGGCATCCCAATGTCATCTGCAGCCTGGATCCCTCTCTCAGCTCTCTGTTTGCAAGGTCTAAATTAGAAGTCAAACATGCAAACATCCAACTAAACTGGACTAAATCAGCCCTGGAGCAGAAATGCACAGCCTGCTGCAGAAAGCATCCTGCTTCCTACAGCCCAGGGACAGTCAAACGCTGTCAGCAGCACAGAAAAGGTGCTTCTTGCCTTGGCTTGGGCTCAGCAGGAGACAAATGAGCTTTGATGGGTCACTTCAGCTCAGCACAGAGCAAAGACACAAAGGTTCCCCCGTGGGTTGTTCGTGCAAGGACTCCTGTGCCCAGAGAGGACTCCTGGCTCTGAACCCCAAGGCTGGTTTATATAAACTCTGATGGTTTCTTCCCTCAGGCTGCTGGTTCCAGAGACTGGTTTATTCTCACTAGGATTAAGGAGATAGCAAAAATAGCAAGCTGCACTGCATGCTGCCAGTCAGTTAAAGTGGATCCTGGCCTGACCCATAATGGAGATTCTACAGAATATTATTCAGATTCCCAGACAATAAATCTTAGAAGTGATGTCTGGCATATTGTTCCAGTCCAATAGCATCTCTCAAACATTTATACAGTGGTGTGTTTATACAGCCAGTTTGATTTGGAGCAGTGCTCTCTCTAGATTGATTGAAGGAGCTCAGAAAGCCTTGGAGCATGTCTTGGTTTGGTTCCTCTCTAATTAATCAGTATTGAGAACAAACAAGCGAATCACCAGGAAAAAGAAATTGCTAACAGTCATTTTTCAACTCAACAGAAATTCTCCTTCATACGGATTTTGTATGAGTCTGCAGACAGCACTTACAGCCAGGGATTGCACCCCAGCTCCCACTTGGTGCAAGTACTGCATTGCAGCTGCAACAGTGGGTAATTTTTCAACTGTTCTCCTTTCTCTTACTGTTCTGCTTGACAAGCACAGGCTTTTCACAGTATGAACTTTTCTAGCTACATCTATACACGTATTCTTGCTAACACAGAAACTATTCCATGTGTTCCTGCAACCCACAGTGACATCCAGGTCCTGTTGCAGAGGTACAGGACCCACGAGAGGTCTGAGAGAGGAACCCAAGCTCTGTGTTCACTCCTGTGCTGCTGGTGTTGAAAGCATTAATGACAGTTTTTAGTGCTAGTTCTTGAAACTGGGTGTTTCTGGGGGTTGGCTGCAGAAGATACCCAGAAAAGTGCTGCCTACACTGCAATTTCTGCCTTTAACATCATCTGGGTCAACATTTTCTGAATGAAATTAGGGATAAATTGATAAATGGCTGAAGTGAAAAACCAGACAAGCAATTTGGGGCTTCACCAATGAATTCTACTAAACAGCAAATTTGTTACATTAAGACCATATTGAGATCTACCTGGAACATTTTCAAGACATCCATTAGCTCTATAAAAATGGCACAAGTTGATTTATGCCAGTTCTAATCACAGAGAAATGGATTGGAATACTTTGCAATACTGTATAAAAATGTTTTTCCTCAAAAGACAACAAACTTTGTAAACTGGAACATGGGTTTCACCTGTCCTGCTGAAGTTTATGCATGACTGAGATTTTATCAGTCTAATTGGAGGCTTGATTCTGCCTAATGATTATTGTGCTTCCCAAAGCCACATGGTTTACATGAACAGGTTCAGAGCTCCCCAATTGCAGTGCTACAATTCAGGATTTGACCTGTAATGAACCAATTGCCACTGAACAAACAGCACAGAAATTGTGTTTGTTTGGTTTTGTCAGCCTTTCTTTGGGCCATGTTGCTTAGGCACAATTTGCAGGGAAGAAAAGACCTGTTGGTAAAATGAATTCAAAGTGTTTCATGAGGTGGATAGGACTTGTATGACTTCTATTTACATCCATAAAACCTAAATTCCTCCTGCTGCAGGCAGCTGGCATAGCCACCTCCTCTTTAGGTATATTGAAAAATACCTCAGGTAATCTGCTTAAATATTATAGAGACTCTTAAGAGCTTGATCCAACGCCAGTAGAAAACCAAAGTGTCACATGCTATGTATTTGGAGTAGTCTGAATTGTAACACTAATATACCTTGTTTCCTTTGGAGAAGCCACAGACAACCCCAAAAGAGCAGAAGAAACCAAATCCTTAGGCAGCAATTTTTGGGGAGGAGGAACACCGAACATTTATTTTCATCTGAAAAATCAGATCAGTCACTCTATTCACACATGGAAACACAACCTCTCCACTATGTTTAATGTCACAAAAATGCTAACTGCTCACGGGGGAAATATTAGATCAATGCTCAAAAACAGCTGGGAAGGACGAGGGGAAACATTGCACAAGCTCTGCAAGCACTTTGTGGAATATTTAGTTGGCACTTTTCTGGAGCGTTTGGGAGCATTTTCTGATATTTCTGAAGGCATGCTGGGAAAATGCTATGGGAAAATAGCAGTCAAGTAGGAGAGCCATATGAAAAAAATCAACAACAAATAATAATGAAAGAAGCTGATTTATCCCTCAGATAAATCAGTGCTAGGGCAGGAATACACCGTGTGCAGCAGCATTTCTTGCTAGGGAAGCACCAGGCTAAGTTGTGTTGTTTCTAGGCTCAGTTCTCCTCATTGCTACTCCCACCAAGATGAGAGACACACCAATGTCTCCACACCTTCTGAGAAGTCTCACACCTTCCTCCTTCTTGGCTTATCATTAATTTTATCCAGCCTTTGTGAGTTTTCAAGAAGGCAGGCACTGTTTTAACAGAAACAGCCTGCTCTGGACTGTGCAGAACTGAGTGCCACTTCAGCAATTTATATTCACTCGAATTGTAGTTCCCTCCTTAAATATTTTCCTTCCCCACCATTATTTTAAGGATATACCCCTCTCCCTTTGTCCTGCTCCCCGTGGAACACTTTCCAACCAAAGAGAAGCAGCTTTCCCAACTCAGCACCTGCCTCCACCTCTCTCTACTGTTCTATTTCAAAGCTTTCTCTGTAGTTCCATAACTTTGAAAGGTATGTACAGCACACCTCAGCCTGCTCTGCTCTACTTTTTTTCCAGGTCACTTTGCTGGTGCCCTGCTGTGCAAAAACCTCAGTGTTTGGGAGCAGACAGAGCCCCTGCCCTTGTGACAGACTCCCCTCCCGAGAGGCAGAACAACTGCAAAATGCCACCAGCAGCGTGCAGACACAGATTGAGCATTAACATTCACCAGCCAAGGCCCCAGAAGGGTGGATATTCCAGGAAGGAGCCAACCCCTTGAGCAATAGAACAGGCCTGCCAAGGACAGCCAAGTAAAACCAGATGCGGTGGCTTGGAAAGGCACAGAGTGGGATTTGCACTGGTTGGCAGCGTGAGATGAGCAGAAAGGGAGGAGACAGGGAAATGAGAGGAGAAATGAAAGGAGAAACAAAAGAAGAGCAACTGGGAGAGCTGACATGGGCAGCGTGTTTGGCAAAACATGAGATTGTGAATCATAGTATTTTACTGTGTATAAAAAACCACCTATGACCTTACCATTGCTAATTGCAGTTTTACCATTACTAAATGCAGTTTCCCCATTACTCTTTGCAGTTTTACCCTTACTTTTGCCATTGCCCCCCTTTCTCAATCTATTTGTCTTCAGTAAACTCCTGGTACTTGCACGTGTGCAAACTTCACGCAGCAGAGGTCAATGCAGTGCTTTTATAAAATAACTGAGGCTAATGCTAAGGGAATGGCAAATGTACAACAAAAACAAATCTCAGCAACTTGAAAGAGCTTTGCATGCCTCCTGCCATAATTCCCAACACCAGCTCAGTACACTAACCTTTGCCTTTAGAATAGCTGTAGTCAGATAAATCATTTAACTCTACCATCAAGGTTGTTACCTTTGGCTTTTTCCATTACTTTCTATCTTGTTATTCAATGACTTAAATCACTCACTAAACCTACTTCATCAAGCTTCAATAATCTATAAAACAACTATTTTTGTCATGTTTTTTTGATGATATTTCACCAGTCAGCCCAGATTTCTTTACAAACATGATTGAATTTCTCTTTACATTGGGGAGGGGAGGGGGAGAAGACCACCATGGATAAAAAAAAGCATTGGAAGGCATGAAGTCATTGCAGAATTAAAAAAAAAAATCTATCTTTAGGTAATACCTGCCTTCAGAACCAAATAATTTAGTCTTCAGAGGCTGGGTTAAAGGGACAGGTTTTGGAGTTTGAGCTCCTGGGGGCTGCAGCAGCTCCCCTCCACTCTGACTGCCAAAACCAGAGGCACAGCAAGCAGGGCCTTACAGAAACACGTCTGGGGGAGGCACAGGCAGCCATCCCTCCCCTCGTGTCTCTCAGCTACAGCCCCGATGATCAGGCAGCAGACTGGGCAGGAAATGCACCTCCCAGCCCCAAAATGCAGCTGTTTAAATAGCAGATGTCAGCGAGGTCCCTGCAGCAGTTCTGTGTGTGGTGGAGGATGCTGGGGACAGCCACAGCTGGCTCTGGGGCTGTGCTGGCCTCCGGAGCTCTCCCTGCCTCCATGGCACAAAGTCCCTTTACAAAAAAAAAAAAAAAAAAAGAAGAAGAAAAGAGCTGGAAGTTGCCTAGATCGAGACACTTGGAACACCAAAAAAAAAAAAAAGGCTAAAAGTGAAATAGTTTTGAGAGCTACACAGAATGTTTTTCATTAGAGGGAGATAGGTCTGGAGATGAGTATTTAGGGATGTCACTGGGGTGGGTGTGGAGCAGTGTCCTGTGCAGTAGGACTGTCCTCAGTGCTGTGCTGTTCACAGCACAGACACGGATTTCAAAGCTCCTGACCCTCCACAGCATCACACAAATAATAAATAAATAAAGCAGCCCTTGAGGGGAGGCCTTGGGGGTCCCTGAACCCCCTCAGCCACGACCCTAAAGAAATTTCTTTTAACTGCAGGATGGAAAAATCTCGCTGCAGCCTCTGTGAACGCTGGCTAATGGAAAATGAATGAGGAGTAGGTGTGGGAGCAATCTCCTCATTGTGCTAAAGCAGTACACAAACACCCAGCCCTATTATCCTGAAAACAATCCTAGAACAGCCCGCAGCAGCCAGAGCTGGGGAAGGGATCTGCTCCCAAACACTGACACCCCACCCTGGTTACTGCTCTGATCTCCTCCTGATGCTCAGCAGGATTCCCTGCACTTCGGGAGGCAGCCTCTGTATCCTAATTTAATGGCTAAACTCTCAGCTCCTGGTGGAAAACACGAGCTGCAGTGAGAGAGAAGTAATACCCATGGAATTCCCGTTCAGGCCATGTTCAGGGTTTTATTCCCATTGCAATGGAAATTTTCACAGGGAGGTATAAAACTAGAGCAGTTCTGATTCATTCTAGACTCAGCCATGTCAAGACAGTTTTTAGAAAAAAAAAAATAATCCTCTCCCCCTCCCAACACTTTTCCACTGAAAATATAGCATTAGCTGTATTATTATCATTACTTTGCTGATTTTCTGGATGATATTTTCCTTGCATTTTTATGCGGTACCCTGGTTAACAAATTAATTTCTTCTTCAAAACTGCTTGTTTCATTAAAAAAAAAAAATCAAGATCTATTTTAATAAAACTTTAAGGAAAAAAATGTTCAGAAAATTTACAT
The DNA here is from genome assembly GCF_024509145.1 of Vidua macroura. Lineage (NCBI taxonomy): Eukaryota > Metazoa > Chordata > Aves > Passeriformes > Viduidae > Vidua > Vidua macroura. Next base: position 3,467,854 of record NC_071583.1, read on the forward strand.
TTTGCACTTCGAAATTCTAAAAAGAACCCACGGAGAATATTTCAACATAATGATGTGTTTCTAATTTATTACAGTGACAAAAAACTTGACATTTCAGGGAGTTCTCAGAAAAATCAGCTTTTATTTTTTCAGTCAGATCTAGTATTTATATTAAAAACTGTTTTGCCAAGAGGCTCACATTCTGCCACTGACAAATGGAGCACAGCCTGCCAATATAGAAAGACAGAACTTTTCTTCCTTTTGGAACTTTTGTCAAAGTGCAGAAGAGATCTTAGAACCACCAAGTAGGCTTTTAAAGTAAATGTCTAAAATGTTAATGAGATTTCAGGGCATACTTAGTATTGCAAAACCACAAAGGGGGAAAAAGAATAAGAAAATAAAAAAGAAGAAGAAAGGAGGTGGAAGCTGCCTAGATCAAGACATTTGGAACACACAAAAAGTAAAAAGGCTAAAAGTGAAATAGTTATGAGAGCTACACAAAAATGTTTTTCATTAGAGGGAGATAGGCCTGGAGATGAGTATTTAGGGATGTCACTGGGGTGGGTGTGGAGCAGTGTCCTGTGCAGTAGGACTGTCCTCAGTGCTGTGCTGTTCACAGCACAGACACGGATTTCAAAGCTCCTGACCCTCCACAGCATCACACAAATAATAAATAAATAAAGCAGCCCTTGAGGGGAGGCCTTGGGGGTCTCTGAACCCCCTCAGCCACGACCCTAAAGAAATTCAGAGCTTCCTGAGGACTCTACTCATGCAAAGAGGAAGAGTCTCCATAGCTTTAGGTATGGTCAGGCTTTTCTTTTTAAGATAAAAAAAACTCAAAACATCCTCATGTTAAAAAAAAAAAAGTACCTTTTGTCTCTGAACAGCAAAGCCAAGGATGTTCAATAGCTGGGATGTCCCTTCTTTCCTGCTCTAAACTGGGTGTCTGTGGTTCCAAACACACACAGCTCCCACCGTGCTGAATTCAGGGTAAATATTGGTGCATAGAGTAATGAGGAAAGCAATGGCCTGACCTGGTGTAACCTCACAGTTTCACAAAGCCCTGTTCCACCTCTCAACCCACGGCTTCAGTTTATCCCAGCCCCCTTAACTACCAGAAATGAAGAAACAACTCTGAAATCAGTGCTCACCAAGTACTGGAACTTCCTTTTTAAAGACTTTTTTTTAAAGCAATATCAACTGCACAGAAGGTCCAAGAACTGAAAGGCTGCCTTAAGCCACCACCATTTTCCAAAACAACTTGACTATCAGAAAAAGCACCAAAAAAAATGCAGCCAAAGGCTCCATTAGGATCAAATTCGAGGTGTTTGAGCCCAGACTCCTGCCTAAGAGCAATCAGCTGGGGATCCTCATCTTGCACAGATCATGGCAGGGCCTGTTTGCAGGGATTCTCTCCCAGCTCCTGGCAAGCAGTGATTTAGAAACTTCTGGAGACAGAGGTCAGTACCAAGAGCTGGATTTATTGCCCCAATGTGCTCCATGGCCTACCTGAACCCACAGGTAGCTCTGGGCTCTGCATCATCCTGCTGTAACACTCATCAGGAAAAACCAGCACACACACCCCCCCCCCCCAGTCTTTTATTTTCTATCTTTGGGCTCACCTGACCCAAAAATTCAGAATTTCTACTAAACAGCCTGAACTTTCCATAAGGCTTCTGGTTTTGAACTGACATGTTTTAAAAAGGGATTTTTTCCTTAGTTTATACAAATGTAAACAGAGCTGTAAATACATAAGCAGGATGACTGCTTACCTAAGGAATGGTGGATGATCCCAAAAGCCTGCTTGTCAAATACACCTCGTGCAAGTATTAAGAGCTGTTTATTTTGGAAACGGAACAAAAGCATCCTGAGATAAAGCAGCGTTGCTGATGTGGAAAAACCAGAACATTCCACATCATTCACAGTCATCCTGCCAGTATGAAAAGTGAATCTGTTTCCATGCCTGTCCTTGAAAACAGGAATAGTTTTTTTCATGTTTCAACAGAGGAATGTTGGACTTTAAATACTTGAGGGAATGCTTATGTGTGAGCAGACAGGGATAAATAGAGCTTCACCTCTTTTTCATGGGGCCAGACTGTCAATTAAGGGCAATCAGATTTGTCAGCTCAATGCAATCCCAAACACACCTACTCGTGTGGAGCACTGCCTGAGCAAGTGCCACCTGACAGCTCTGCAGCATCCACGGGCATGGAAAAGTGGAAAATGGGAGAGGATGCTCAGCAATTTGTGTTCACTCAGCACTCTCCACCCTCTGAGATGTGGGCTGGCCCCCACCATGGCTGAACTCATCCTCCAAACCCCTACAGAATGTGCCTCTAAATTATGGCTTGTGTTTTATGTCCCACCCATCAGTTACAGTCTGGATTTAAACATTATCATTACTTCCAACGTGCAAGATGTGTTAAAGGGGAGGAGGCATATATGATGTCAGTTTTCTTGCTCTAAATTGTTTAAATAAGGGAGGAAAAGACAAGAAATTATATAGTGCAAAATGTGGTGTCTACATCAGAATTTGATACCTACTGCATGGGTTTCTAGTGCTGGGGACAGCCAAAGATGCAGCATTTGTGGCCCTATAAACTGGGCACCAAATCCTTTCTGGGATGTAGCTCCCAGAGAAATTTGGAATCCCTGTGTCACTTCCAGCAGTGGTCAGGTCTGGGCCTCAGCCTTGTTCTCAAATCCCAGACTTGCTCAGAGTAAGCAACTGCTCACCAAGACTGGCTCCAGTATCCAGAGAAGAAGAGCTCAGGAAAAGCAGAATTCAGTTCCTAGCACTTCAGATAAAGAGTTGCTGAATTACAACAAGCACTTCTATTACATGAAGCCCAGTCTTCAAACATGGCTAACTCTCCCATATCACAAAGTGGACTGTTGATGATAAAATGTACAATAAATAAGTTAAAACTCAGATATTGTAGTGGTGTATAATGTAACTATTCAGACAAAGAGCAGCAGAAGTCAACATGGTTGGCTGATCAAATTTCCTAAAAAGCCTCAGAAAGAAGAGCATTATTTTATATTTTTCTCTATCCATATTAATATAGGAATGTGTACTTAGAGCCAAAATTTTTGTGGCTCTTTCCTCTCGACTATTCCTAAATAAAATAGAAACACTTCTATTTCATTAGCTGTGTTCAGGGACCAGGAGAAGGAAGCCAGTTATGAAACAGGCTCAGATGTTGCCAGTCCTTCAAGTTTGTCTGAAGACAGCAGCATTTCTGAGGCACTGAAGTGGCTCTTAAGCAGCTACACAAAAATACGTCTGGAATGTCAGGAAAGGATGCTCAGGTGCTGTCTTTCACTTCTTGTTTAGATGTTTTTTTCTGAAACAGAGGGATTTGGTGAGGATTTTTCACGCAGCTTGGTCTGTTAAGATACCATTTATCTCTAAGAACCCATTTTTATTTCATATCCACCTTCTACTTGCACATGTAAAACCCTGAAATGTCACTCAGCTGCCAAGTCAGAGCCTGACCTTTCACAAAATACTGGCTATAAATGTCATATAAACCATTATCATTATGAACCATCTCTCCTGGCCTTGATGGCTCTACCATCACACGATGACATTTTATCTGGCCCGTGCTCCCCAGCTCTTCTGTGCACCTTCTATTAATGCAAACTTATATTTCTGCCAGCAGTAAAAATAAAGGATCGAGGCAAGTTCACTTTAAAATTAATGATAGGAGCTACACAGATAGATAAAGAAACCTATGTAAGACAAACATTGTACAAGAAAGGTCATAAAATGTCAAAGAAGACAGAATCTTTCAACTTTATAAACTCTCTACAGTGTTTGGCAATGAACAGAATGTTGAGAAGATCTTAACATTTTAGGTACATTTTAAGATACTGCACGTATTCTAGATACATTAAATATATTTGAAATATGCCCAGGACCACTGGGAGTGGTCCAACTCATAAATTAAGTGCACGAGGAAACCATGTTACATTGGACATGTCCCATTAAGCACAGGGGATTTGTCAGAATGACCCAGATGACTGACACGGGGAAGGACTCGACTCTTTCTCTGCATTACCTCATCATTTCCCCCTTTTTAAAGGAAAAAAAAAAAAAAAAAAATCAGGTTTCCTGCAAAGGCTTCATAATCCCGTGTAAAATGATGCCAACCTTTAAGGACAAAAGGCAGGTAAAGATGAATTGCATTTGATTTTCTGTGGGACTGGAAACTTCACAGCAGCAGGAAAAAAAATCCACAGTCTGAGTGAAACCTGCAGCAAACCCCTCATTTTCGCAGCCCTTTGAGGGCTGGCATTTTTGCCTGTGCTGCATCCCAAACTGACATTTCCTCACCCTTCCTTTGACAAGGGAGCAAAGTTAAGTGGGAGAGCCCTAATGGCTCAGCAGTGGTTCCACCCCAGAACTACCTCTGAGGATGAGAGAACTTACTAAATAAAAACGACCTTCCTCAGCTGGGGCAGTGTAATTTCAGCCCTGGAACCCAAACCTCTCCTCAGTTACAAACCTCAGGCTTTGAAAAGAACATTAAAGGCTCATGTTGAGAGGCTGCTTTTCAGACTTTTCTTTTTTTTTCCAAGGGAGAACAGAAATGTGTCTCCAGTAGGGAAAGCTCCATTTGTGCCTTCTCCCATGGATAGAGGCAGCAGGGAGAGGGGAACTTCAATTCCCTGCCAGCACTCCAAGCTGTAATCTCAGTGCAAGGTTGCAGTGGCCTTCAAAAGCTTTAATTTATAAATAAAGTATCTATTCCTACATAAATGTCACATTAAAGTGTATCACAGAATTGAGCACAGCATCTGCCCAGCCATGGCTCCAAGTGAAAATGTTATTCCAGTTCTTGCCTATATTTTCCATCCAAATATTTGTGTAGTTTCAAATAGCCCAAGGAACCTGGTCCTGACGTCACCCTCATGGAAATCAATAAAAGCTCTGCCTCTGCCTTCAGGCAGTGGCCTCGAGCATCCTGGAGCAACAACTTTGAAATCCTAAACCCAAACCTCCACAGCAATCATTGAAGGAATTAATTTCTTTCTGTTTGCAACCATCCTGATCACATGGGGCAGTTTAGAAACTGGGGTAGAGGAGGCTGTAAGGCGATGGTCGCTGATTTGGAGCAGCTATCTCAAACCAGCCTGCTCAGAACCAGGGGCACTGCTGGATTTCCCCAACAGAGGATACAGCAGCTCCAGCAATGAACACTCAACCCCCTTAGCTGGACTATGTGCATCCCCTGAGCAGGGAGTGCGGAGTTTTATTTCATTTAAATGCCCCTGGAAAAACCAGATGCTGTGATTGATAACAGCAATCCCAAGTTTTGTGGCAAACTGCAAAACAGGAGAGTCCTGCTAGGGAAGTGTGAACTGACACTACAGCTGAAGTGTGGGGACTCAGCAGGGCAGGGCTGCTGGCCCCAGGGGATGGAGGGAGGAGAAGTGGCACTGAAGGAAGGGGAATGGCAGGAGGGACACGTGAGCAGAAATATCCCGAGGAGAAACAGATGGCAAAGAGAAGGGAGATGCAAAAGGCAGTGAAACACAAGAAGAAGTACGAGAATCACTACTACAGTTTAATTAGAATAATCCAAAAGTCAGCAATATACGTGTATTAATTAAATTTTATCACCCTGCAGTGCACACAACCATCAGATGGAGTTAACAGAAACCTATATGCACAGTTCTCTATTACATCATCTGCTTTTTTTTTTTTTTTTTTTTTTTTTTAAGGAACAAATCTGTTAAAAATTCCTTAGTTAGGTATATCACCCTAAATATGGATGCATGCTCCCTTCAGCAGGGCAATGTATGCAGCCAAAAGCAACCTCAAGCTTTATGGAACATTAATAATTAGAATGAGCACTACAGATGGAATTCAGATTTGAAAAGGGAAAAGGCTTAGCACTAAAAAATACTTGCCTGAGACTGAAATGGGAACACAGTTGTGTAACCACGAGTCTTGTTACCTTCTAGAGGTCACCAACACACAAAAAATCATCCCAGGCATTCAGAAAGTCATTTTACTGGGACATCACAGACACACACTAAAGGCCACTTGAAGCTGAAGTTTCTCGCTGGCTTCTGCTTTGCCATAAAGCAAAACACATTAAAAGAACAATTGAGCTGCTCTGTGGCTCTGGTGCACGTGAGAATTCTGCATCACTATCCACAATGAACAAAGCTGGTCTCTTTTATTGCTTTTTTTTTTTTTCAGTACTTGAATATCTGCCTTGTAGGAGAAATTGCTTTTGCCTAATGCTGTGCCTGGTGCTTCAGGTGTGGTCTGGCTGGCTTTTTACAGCATATTCAGGAGTGCTTTTCAATCATCCCTGGGCAGAAACAGGTATCAAAAGTGGTGACTTTTAATGAGCTACATCAGCTACATCCAAGCAGCAGCAACGGGGCATTAGCAGCCTGTGCAAACACAGAACACCCTGATCCCTTTTCCATGAGGATCTGGACAGCACTGTGCTCTGGGTAACTGAGGTTCTTGTTCACAGATCCCTTGGGGGGATCAGAATGAAACGACACCGAATGGAGTATTTTTATTTATATAAAATGTATGGCAAGTTTATTTTGGAACAATTTGTATGCGAGGGAAAGGAGGTACATAGCTCTTCTGGGTATTATCTGTAGTAATAGGGCAATATGAAAGTATGAAGAGATCATTTAAGAAAATAATTAGGAAGAAAGAGAAAAAAGGATAAGAGTAGACAGTGGAAAGGAAAGATATCACCACCCATGGATCCAGAAACAACAGCTGACTGCTGCAGTTTTGATGCCCATTTGTCAAAGTGATGGTCTCAGCCTTCATCCATCAGGGCTGGAGGAAATCCATGGAACATAAAGTTTGGTGGGATAACACAGGTTCAGATTCAGGTGCTAGTGCCTCCCCTGGAGGGGGAGTTTTCCACTCTCTGTTGCAACACTGTGGCTCATGGGCTGCACTGTGGGTCATGAGTCTGGGGGCACTTTGGGAATCTCTGATGGTTTATGGTCCCTTCTCAGACATGACTGCATAGCTGAGCCAGTTGTGCCTTCTCAGAAGGGATGAAAACGCTCAGGTCTGCGTGTGAAAGTCCCGATACCTCCCCCGAGAGGGCGTTTACACCTGAGCCAGGTGTGTAAGGGAGGACATGGGCATGACAGAAAGCATTACCCCACTGCCAAGGGGTCTGTTTCTTACCGGCCATCTGGCCCAAAACTCGGTTTGGTGCTAAACAAAGGTTGATTTGTTGTGCTCATCCTCCGGTGGTTTGTGTCCATACCCCCACATCTGGGCTGCTCTTGGGCATATCAGTGGTTTTGCCACCACACACCCAAAACCTCTTCACCTCCCCTTCGGCTGCGGGGTTCAAACCTGGCCTCAGCAAAGCACCCTGGTGCTTTTGCAAATCATTAACCCTTAATGTTTCAGTCCCTCACACACTGGCAGATTGTTCTGTTTGCACTTTTTCTCGTCGGTAATGTAAGAATTCACACCTGAGGACTGAGTAGTCAGCCCAATTTCTAAGCAACTCGTCCAGGACCTGACCCCAGGGGCAACTCCATGAGTGCCCTTCCAAAAGCCATCACAGAGCCATTGGATGGTTTGGGTTGGAAGGAACCTTAAAAACCATCTGGTTCCAAACCTTTCACCACAGTCAGGGACACCTTCCACTACACCAGGTAGCTCCAGGCTGGCCTGGCCGCCCCTGCCCTGTGCCCAGCCGATGTGTCCCACGTCGCTCCGAGCGATCATCCCGACTGTCACCGCTGCCGGCGGCCGAGGCCGGTCGGTCTCACCTTGCCGCGACCCTCCCTGAGCTCCCCCTCCATCCCTCGCTCTCCCGTTCCCCTCCTCTCCCACCGCTTCCCCATTTCCCGTCCCGCCGCTCGTGTGCGCAGCGCTGCCCCGGCCGCCGCTCCGCCACCGCTACCTGCCCCGCCGGGGGAAGGGGCAGCAGCGCGGAGCCCAGCCCAGCCCCGTTCCCAGACAAAGCCCCCTTGTCCGGCCCGGGGGACCCCCGGGGCTCCCGGGGGCGGTGCCGGGCGGGGGCGGTGCCGGGGGCGGGCGCTGCGCGCAGGCGGCGGCGCGGCCGCGGCTCCGGCTCCGGCTCCGGCTCCGGCTCCGGCTCCGGCTCCTTCCCGGCGCTCCGGGACCGGCGGGGACGGGGCACGGCCGCGGGCCGGGCCGGGGGCTCAGCTGCCTCTGGGGCGGCGGCGACGGGAGCGGCTCATACTTATTTATTCCCGTTCTCCGCCTCTCCCCCGGCCCGTCTCCGCACTCCGGGTACTTTTTCTGGGCTCTTTTTTTTTTTTTTTTTTTTTTTTCCCTTTTTCCTTTTCTTCGGTTGTTTGCGGCGGAGCGGAAGGAGGATGGGGTTCGAGCTGGATCGCTTCAGCGGGGAGGTGGATCCCGACTTCAAGTGCAACCTGTGCAACAAGGTGCTGGAGGACCCGCTGACCACCCCGTGCGGACACGTCTTCTGCGCGGGCTGCGTGCTGCCCTGGGTGGTGCAGCAGGGCAGCTGCCCCGTCAACTGCCAGCGCATCTCCACCAAGGAGCTCAACCACGTCCTGCCCCTCAAGAGCCTCATCCTCAAGCTGGACATCAAGTGCGACAACCACGCGCGGGGCTGCGAGGCGGTGGTGCCGCTGCAGCACCTGGGCGAGCACGCCGAGACCTGCGACTTCTCGCCGGCCAAGTGCCGCAACCGCGGCTGCCGCCAGGTGCTCAACCTGCGCGATGTGGAAGCGCACATGCGGGAGCGCTGCGAGGCGCGGCCCGCGGGGCTGTGCGAGCAGGGCTGCGGGCTGGTGCTGACCCACGGCGAGCGCCGGGCCGGTGGCCACGGCTGCCTGCGGGCGCTGCGCGCACACGGGGCCGCGCTGCAGGCGCGGGCGGCCGCGCTGGAGAAGGCGCTGAAGAAGGAGGCGCTGCGCGCCGGCAAGCGGGAGCAGTCGCTGCTGTCGCGGCTGGCGGCCGCGCAGCTGGAGCTGCAGGTGACGGCGCTGCGCTACCAGAAGCGCTTCACGCAGTACAGCGCCCGCCTGGACGCGCTGGCCCGCGCCCGCGCAGCCTCCCCCGGCAAGGTAAGGACGGGCCCCGCGCTGCCCGGGGTCCCCCGGGACGCGCCTTGTCCCCCGGGATGCGCCTTGTCCCCCGGGACGCTCCTTGTCCCCGGGACGCGCCTTGTCCCCCGGGACGTGCCTTGTCCCCCGGGATGTGCCATATCCCCCGGGACGCGCCTTGTCCCCCGGGATGTGCCTTGTCCCCCGGGATGTGCCTTGTCCCCCGGGACGCGCCTTGTCCCCCGGGATGCGCCTTGTCCCCCGGGATGCGCCTTGTCCCCCGGGATGCGCCTTGTCCCCCGGGATGCGCCTTGTCCCTCGGGACGTGCCTTGTCCCCCGGGATGCGCCTTGTCCCTCAGGATGTGCCTTGTCCCCCGGGACGCTCCTTGTCCCCCGGGACGCGCCTTGTCCCTCGGGATGTGCCTTGTCCCCAGGGACGCGCCTTGTCCCCCGGGATGTGCCATATCCCCCGGGACGCGCCTTGTCCCCCGGGACGCTCCTTGTCCCCCGGGACGCTCCTTGTCCCTCGGGACGCTCCTTGTCCCCCGGGATGCGCCGTGTCCCCCGGGATGCGCCGTGTCCCCCGGGATGCGCCTTGTCCCCCGGGATGCGCCGTGTCCCGTGCGCGGCGCCCGGGGCGTTCCCCGTGTGCAGGGTTTCTCCTGGAGAGCCCATCCGGCCGCAGATCCTTTCAACTATTTGAGCTTTTGGGGTTTAATAGGGGTAATATGTCGCTTTCTATAGGTACATCTTTAAGTGGTACATCTGTAGGTACATCTTTCTGTAGGTACGGTTTTTAGTGTGGCCGTCGTTGCTGGCTGGACCCCATGAGGTAACTCGCACGGAAAAGTAACAAGGTCGCGGTGTTACTGTTTTCTCTTGGTTCTCTTCCCCCAAGAAAACTCTAAAAGTGGAATTTCCAGGGCTGGAAATGGTATTAAAGCAGCAGAAATTGACTCCCAGGAGTCACACAAAGTGGAGTGAATTGGAAGAAGCCGCTGTGACCCAATGCTTTCCAGAGCCTGAGCTCACCTGGCATCCCATAATAGGGCTTCCTACAAAATGCAGGCTTTGGGATTAACTATGATGCAGCTTGGACACCTCACATATTTCAGGATCTGCAGCCATCATCTTTGTAACATCCACATCCAAATACAAGATAGCTGCTGTGTACTTGTGATTTCTTTCCCAGCGTCACACAGGGTTCTTTAATTAGGAAGGGAAAAATTAACTTGATTTCAACCCCTCAAAATTAGACCATTTAAAAAATGACCAGAATCGAAAGCCAGAGCTACGACAATCCCCAAGTTTTAATTGGAATGAGGCTCCCCAGTGAGGGAAGCCCTGGAAGCCAATTATCTTTTAAATGAAGACATTCAGAGTCCTCCCAGTGACCTGGAATGTGCTACCACAGACACAGCAGTATTAAACTGTTCAAAACTGTCAAACATCTGTATTCACACCTCTGGTAATGTTGAGGCTCTAAAAGCTGTGTAAAGGAAATAAAATTTCATGTCAGAGGATTTTTTTTTTTTTTTTAACCTTCTTAGGAATCCAGGACAGAACCCATCCTGTTTTCCCTAACTCAAACCAGAAAATATTTTAATACTAAATGAACTGTTCTGACTTCAGGCAATACTGGGTGTTTGCTGGTCAAAATCCTAGTAATGCCACTAAAATAAATCAGGGGTTCACAGTCATATCAAGATTCAGGACAGTTCTGTCTCCCCCTTTTCCTGCAGCACTTTGCCAATGGCATTCTGGGGGCTTTCTGCTCCCACAGCCTGGCACACAGCTGATGACAGGAGAGCCCTGCACACTGTCCTGCTGTCAGAAACCATCTCACCCAATCCCTGCCTCCTCATCGTTGCTCTCCTTTATTCTCACACCACCCTTTTTTCGTGGCTGGTGCTGATGATGTTGTGTTTGCATCGTTTGGCTCTGTACACGGTAGGGAGCTGCTGTAATCCTGAGAGCTGCTCCTTCTTAGCTGCAAATGTTCATGACACCTATTTTCAGCTATACTTCCCATCGGATTTATGGGTACAGCTGGCCCAGACCCCTGTGCTGGGTCCAGCCCCGTTACAAAGGGCTGTTGTGCACTTCTGTGGAGCAGCCACCAGTCTGGAGAAGGCTGGGAGGTGTCATGTCACCACAGCCCTGGGCCAGCGGTCAGTCAATTACGTGTCTTTCACAGCATTTTGGGCAGCTGGCCAACACTAACAGCTCTCTGCTGCCCAGCTCCCAGGCAAGCACAAACAGCAAACTTGCATCTTTGTGACACGGAGAGTTTAGTAAAAGACCTGAGGTGATCACCTAGTGCAGGGGATGCTTTCCCTCTTTGGGGCTGTGGCAGGCTTCCAAGCGTGGGGTTGTTTTCTCAGAGACAGTAGCACAGGCTGTGCAGGAACACTCAGCAGGACGTATAAATTTTCCTAAGGATTATGTCCCTGAACACAGGGATTAGAGGTATGGTAGCGTGAAATAACCAATTTGCTGTCATTATTTAAATTATGACCATTATTCATCTTTCATACATTCTCAGATGTAGTAGTTTGGTCTGTGCTAAGCACAAGTAGGCTGAGCACCAACAATCCGGGTTCATAGCTTGCAAGTGGTGATTGCAGAACTTACTGTGGGGTGTTCTGGCTCCTCAGTAGATGGAGAAAAAGGGTTTTCTGGCTTGCCTGCCTGATGGCTGCTTGCTGCTGCAGATGTAGAACCAATCCAGAATAAATCAGATCACACATCCTGTAGTCAAAACAGAAGAAATGCCCACATACAGTTGTGTTTAAATGCTTAGTCAAAGGGGAAGTACCATATTGAGTGACACTAGACCATTCTTTAAAGACCCAAATTCGTGGTCTTTTGGCAGCTTTGGAGACCCAGGCTGCAATTCACCTTAGCATAGACTTTGTGATGCTGGATGAATCACAGCTTTGCTGTGCTTTCATCTACCATTTCTGAGGTGAATTCTATAACAACACCATAACCTTAATGAGAGAAGACATAAATAAATATATATTTTTATACACACACTCATCTGTAAGCATCTCACAATTTTATAAGGCAGGCAGATGTGCCTTAAGTGACCCCAGTTGTGATACCCATGAGTATTGTCACTGAGGGAACACCTTAATTTCACTGTGTACTGTTCAAAGGTTTATTCAGAGAATGACTTTATTCCTTGGTGGAAAGAGGAGAGGCTTATTGAGGATGAGCTTGAGGAGGGAGCGGCAGGGAAGGTGGAGTGTCTCCCTCCAAATTAGTATTTCCTTCGATCAGACATGTCAGTCATGAAATATCAAAGTCTAAACAATCAAGAAAAAACTTGTACAATTCAAACAGGCTTAATCCTTGATGAAACACAGCACTGTGCACACCTCTTGATAAGCTGATCTGGTCAATCCCTTATTTACACAGCCAGCAAAGTCCTGTGGGAAGCAGCAAAGGGAGAGGGAATTGGAAGCAGTTGACAGCCCAGGGTGGAAACCCTTCTGCTCTCCTGGCAACCAAAGACAGGGACTGACTTTAAATGGATAAACCAGGCCAGAACCAGTTATGGTCTGACATTCAGGACCTCTGTGGTGGTGGTGGTGACACAGATTTGAATTCTGTAAGAACCGGGTGAAGTCCTTTAAAACAAGATGATGTTTTTCTCAGCCTGTCCCCAAGCAGGATGGGCCAGGCTGGTCCTGGCAGCTCTTTCACTGGTGAAGAAGGAGCTGAGGTGCCTGCTCTGGTGAAGGCAGACCTTCTTAGCCACTGCACTACCAAAGAAATTAGTCTTTGCTATCAAAAGGGAAAGGCAGTCTATTAGCTGCACATTACTCAGCTGGGAAGTGCAGTAATTTCAAGAATTATGTTTAAGAGTTCTGTTCAGCTGTGGGAATACAACATGCCAGGAACCATCAGGTCTGCTGCCGGAGCAGCTGCCGGGGCAGGGCTGGCCCCTGGCCACCACATTTCCACAGTTACCTCACTGTTTAATGACTGCTCTGCTGGAACGCCAGATCTTGGAGGGGAGAGAAAGGCAGAGCCCTGGAAAAATCATTTGCATCGTGGCTTCCTTCTGAAGAGAAGGAGAAGGTTGTTGAAGGAGTCGTTAGGAGCTGAGATGTGAGTGTGCAGAAGTGGCCAAGCGTCAGAGCGAGGTGCTGCTGCCTCCCCAGGGCTGGGCAGTTCTGCACACACAGTGGGGCTGGAACGTGACTGCTGCCATGGGGAGCATGGAGACAAAGCCACCAGAAAAACCTGGAAATGTCTTTAAAAGCCCTGCAGACAGAAGTACTTTTTCAGAAGTACCTACAGAAAGCTGCATTAGTTGTTTCTTTTTCCCTCACAACCCGACTGATCCAATCCCACCTGCTTTAATACTTGTTCAGCCAGGTGTAAAAGTGTCAAATCAAAGCCACATAGGGAGACTTTAATGAAAACAGGCAACTCTAATTACTGAAAATGTCTTGAGAGCAATGTTGTAATTGTTTTTTGATTGTTCTAATTGATTTGCCTTCTTAAATAGGGGTAATAGAAGGAAACAGTCATGCTAGCATGTGCTTGTCTTTCAAATCCAGAATCATCAGTGCTTGAAAGTGGTCTCACAGGACTGGAAATTTGTTCCTTGGAATCCTGTCTGAGGTCTGGGTCTGTAGACTTGCAGGGAAATAGATTTTACTTCATTTTTCATTTCTCTTCTGGGTACCTGGTTCTCTCTGCTGCCAAGTGCTGGCAGATTCAAACGAAATCAGAGTTTGTTCATGTTCCTCTGTATCAGGTCCAAGTCTCTTTATGCCTCGATCATTAGGGAAGATAATGATCAGAAAGTGACGTAGAAGTTGTAAAGCACATTTTCAGGTGGAGCTGTTGGTGCAGTTCCCCCGTGGAGGAGCTCGGAGTGTGCAGTCAGTGGAGCTCTGCCAGTTCACACTGGCAGGGAATTGGGCTTCCTTATCATCCCCAAATCTCTGGGAGTAATTCAGTAATCCAGGATTACTTTGACACTTTTTATGACTTTAATAGACATTAATATTTGATTGACAACTTCAAATTGACATGTCAGAAGAAAAATGCACAAACTAAAACCATCTGCATTGAATCACAATGTAACTGTTGCAATTTTTGTCATTAATTGGTTATGAAAACCAGACTTTTAAGATAACTTCCTCAAATTGTTTTGTGTTCATAACTTTTTCACCCCTTGGATAAAACAAAGAAAATGTTTTTGGAGGTAGAAAAGTTCATCAGTATCTCTAGAAGCACACACTGATCCTCTTCTGATCTCTAAATGTTGTTATTCAGAGGGCTTTTTGTAGTGCTCTGCTGTTGTTTGTTGTGTTGTAAATAACAACACTAGACTGAGACTGAAGGGAGAACACTGTGAACATTTAGTTGTCTTTAATAGTTCACACACTTAGTTTTGTCTTTGATTCCCATGGTGGAGCAGTCTCCAAGAGTGCTAATGGAATGCTTTTCTAGATAAATTAAGTTAAAATTAAAAGTTAATAGGCCTAAGTAGCATCCCTGTGTCATAAAGGACATTTTGTAGGAGTTTGTAGTTAGGAACAAGCTGGGATGAGAGACCAGGATAACAGAGCCTGTTCACACAGCCCCCCAAATATCACATGTCCTTCCAGTATATCTTAGTTGTATGCTGTTTGTCCAGAAAACTATTCACTGCAGAATTTCATATTTTAGGGGATTAACATGATGATTTTCAGTGATGGGAGATTTCTGTTTTGCTAGTCTTAAAACGCCAGAGGAAAAAAATCATGCACGGCAGGTGCTGTGAATAGCAATTGCCATTCTGGGCCTGTGGCAAAATTTGTCACAGTTTTGTTTAATGCTGTTTTCTAAAACTCTGCTGAGAATGTTGTGCTTGATACTGTTTAAAACAATGTCACTTAAAACAATGTCACGTAGTCAGCAGGAGAGAGAGGCAATGCAAGGATCCAGTCCTAAGGTTCAGTCACCCCCAAGCACTGGAAAAGTCAAAGAGTTTGACTACTGGAAACGTGGAGTATTTTACATAACACATCACATATGACTGGGTCAAGTAGTTGCAGGAACCAGCATTGCATATAAACCCCTTCTGTTGCTGTTAAGTGTCTCACTGTAGATCTCAATAAAAAAGACACATAAATCTTAGGGGAGGTTCTGCTGCTGGAGCTCAGTGGGGTGGCTGGAGCAGCCACTGGGAGCTGCAAAGTTATTCCAAACATTTGTCTCTAAACTACGAGGGGATTTAACAAAAATGAGAAAGCAACAAAAAACCTGGGTAGAAGTATTGCCTGTCCTGTTTATCCCCTACACACAAGGTTTTGAATGTGTTTGTCTGTTTTTTGTAGGGTGAAGAAACTAAAGCACTGACTCTGGTCCTTCATCGAGACTCTGGATCTCTTGGATTTAATATTATTGGTGGCCGGCCATGCGTGGTATGTTAATTGTTAAAATATGTTTGCCCTTTCCAGTTGGGAAAAGCATGTAGGTCAACGCTTAGAGGAAAAATGTTGCTGACAAGCATTTGGTCCTCTTGGGATCCTTTCAGAGCAGTTCTTCCACTGAGATTGTGTGGATGTCTATTAACTACGCTGCCTTTTCTCTCACTGCCTGTTTATTCTTGCATATCACAGCCAGCACCCCTAATCCTAGTGCAGTGCCACTCCCAAAATGATAAAACCCACAGTGGCTCTTTCTCAGACCATACTGCTGTGAAGTTCATGGGTTGAGAGCCACAACTTTAGTGCCTTTCATTAAAAAAAAAAAAAAATATTTACTCTCCTTTCCAGCAGAGATCCAGCAGCCCTCTGTGCAGGTGAAGGGATGGAACTTAAACAGCTTGGTTTTGAGTTCTGTGATTTCAGCAGATGTTTCCCACACCACACACTCACTAATGTATTTTTTCGGGATGCTTTTTTGGCTAGAGCTGCTGCATATGACTTTAATTACATCAAGGAGTGGATTATACCTTGTCCTAGTAATTTAGAAAGTATTCAGAACTACTTCTTGGCTGCTCAGAAATCTGACATTAATCATGATTTATTCCTAGTGAATTCACTTCAAAGTTATTCTTTCTTTAGAGTTTTTCAAATTTCTGAGACTTCGTTCTGCACTGGTAGAAGCACAATACACAGGAATGTGAAAATACCTTGTTAGGTGTAAGGTGTTTTCATGGGTTTATTTTCAAGTCTCCAGAGGAAAAGCCGTGCAACTAAAAATGAAAATTGCACTCTTGTCTTATGTTTGATGTGCAAGCAGGCTGTGTCTCACTGGATTTTGCTGTGAGAATAATTGTAATGACAATTACTCCTGAGCTGGCTGAAGTCAGAGGAAAATGATTATCAAGCAACTAATTTACCTAATGGGAGCCCATCCCTGTTTGCTTAATCTTTCAAAATCGGAGTATCAGGCATTCTCATTAGCACAAAGTGATTCCATATTAAGACATCAGTAAGAATATTTGTCTCAAATTCCTTGCACTGTTGTGACATGGACAAGCTTCAGCTGAGGGCAGATAAGAGGGATAATAATGTGTTTTCCTTTTCATCCTTGAAGGACAATCAGGATGGCTCCTCCAGTGAAGGAATTTTTGTATCCAAAATAGTTGACACTGGGCCTGCTGCTAAGGAAGGAGGGCTGCAAATCCACGACAGGATCATTGAGGTAAGAGAATACACTGCCTCCTAACAGTGCGAGCTCCAGCTCAGGCCTTCACACGGCACGTTTGCTGTGGGTTTGGGAGAGTGGACTGTGGTAAACACTGTCTAGAACATCTGTCTGTGAAAATATTCTGGGCTTGATTCAGTGCTGACCTCCAGGGCTTTAGGTATAGTCCTTCCCTAAATATAGAAACCAGATTATGGATGGTATGTGCATGTCCTGACTTTCTGAGGAGCTCGCATCTCTCTGGTATGCCATAGATAGTTCTTTTTTAAGCTGTTGGAAACTTGGAAGTTATTTAGTTAAAACCATATGTGAAATATCTGTGGCGTAAAGCACAATGTTATTTTTCTTGGTATTTAAGTTTTGAACAGTCAGGGAAAATTCCACTCTGCGATTTCTCTTATGGTTTATCATAAACCTAAGTAACCCCTTTAATGTTGTTTGTGAGTTCTTACATTACTTAGATCGCAGTCTGAATTTCTTCTCATTTTGCCAAAGTCTTGACCTCAATAAAAAGCTCTTCCTGTGAAGGAGATGGTTGTATGAAAGTTTTATCTAAATTTGCAGAGAGCAAATTTCTTTTTTAGGGGGGGAGAGAGAGAAAGAAAAAGTTTCATTTTCATGAAACACAATGCAGGTGACGGTGAGTCAGTTCCCATTGTCTGGCATTTTGCAGTTAAGAAAAAGTCTTCCTCACGGTCTTATTTTTGTAGGCTGCAGAAACTTTGAGATTCTATTGTTCAAAAAGATAAGTGTGGTGTTGGTTGCCAAGGATATCATGGAACAGCCAGTTTCTCTAAGTAATGGAATTCCATTGCTCTTATGTTTTGCAAATGAGCAATAAACAGCTGTTAAGGATTTTCTGTTGGCAGGGGACAACTTTTGCTTTTTCTGTACTGTTATGGCAAATTGTATTCACAATCTAGTAAGGGTATAAAATATTAATTAAGTTTCTTCATTTGGGAAAGAATGGAGCCACAGTAGCAGAACTATAAAAAGATAAGAAGCTGAGCTTGAAATGTGAAATGATCCAGAGCTGCTCAAACCCTGTGTGTGATGTAACATAATTGCGAAAATGTCTGGACAGTTTTGTGAGAACTCTGTGATTTTGTTGCAACTGAAGGTTTCCCATAAGCCTGAATTTCCCCACAGCCTCCTTGGAAAGCTGACATCCGTTTCTGAAGTAGTGCACAGTCACATAAACCAAACAACTGTATGGAAACCAAAACTCTGGGAGATCAAATACCCCAGGGTTAGGAAATGTGCTGGTCCTGGTTCAGGCTCCGTGAGTTGTGGAAGTGACCCTGGCTCACAGCGCAGGGGACAAGGGCAGCCAACCTCCATGGGCTCTGCACCGTCTGCTCTCTTGCAAGGGACCTCCTTCCTTCTGATTTTACTTTTTGCTCCTTCCTTACTGCTCCCCAGGCTTAGTGTTGGTGCTGGCTGAGGAAGGAGTGCCACTCTGTGTGTCCAGAGGAGCTGAGAGGGACATGAGGGGACAGGCTGGGTGAGCTTCCTGCCCTGTCCCCTCCACGAGCAGAGCCACGCCTGTGCCAGCAGTGTTTGTGCAGAGCCTTTTGCACAGTTCAAGCTGCATTTTCAGACAAGAGAAAAACCCAGAACAAAGACATTAGAGGGATTTGTTGGATTAATAACATGCCAGGGGTAGCAGGAACCCATGTGTTGACATGGGGCTGACACGTGTTGACAGCTCTTGTTGTGCTGACCACAAACTCATTGTCATATTCACTCTCCTCACCTCTAAATATACACAAAATGCTGATGAAAATGGAGCACACTGTTTCCCAAGGGCTGGCTTTGGGTGCCTCCAGACCAGCATCACACTCAGGATCAGGAATGTCCTGTGGAAGCAAGCCTTGAGTGGTGCCCAGCTAATGTGGTTTGATTCCCATGGTGGAGCAGTCTCCAAGAGTGCTAATGGAATGCTTTTCTAGATAAATTAATTTGTTTCCTGCAGCCCAGCCACTACAGGCATCCAGTTCACAGCACTAGACTGGAGTGCTCTAAAAGTGAGCCCTTTAAAACACAGATACTGTGGACAGCAGCTGTTTCATCCTGTGTTCTCTGCAGTTTATATTTAGCACATTTTATCTAACCTTGCTCTGGATAAGGAAAAAGGGGATCCCTCCTGCATCGAGGCATCTAAGTGAGCTTTATCATCCTGATGTCTCATTATCTTAGATAATTGGAATACCTGTAAACAATCTAGGTGAGAATTAGTAATGGCCACTGGTGGTGTCCTTCTAGAGGCAAGTTTTTTTTATAACCTTCACACTGTCAAAGTTTAGATTTGGGAGTTTGACTCAAAAATTATTTACAGATGTAGCTGTAACTAGGAGGACACAGCTGGAGAACTTGGCACAGAGCAGAGCATCCTAGCAGGTCACATTTGCTTTCAAAGACATAAAAAATGGTGAGGAAAGATGGCAACTTACTTCCTTAGAACTGAATTTAGCTATCTAGAACTTCTTCAACTTGTTCATTCAATATTAAGGTTTTATGTATCATCAGCATGATTCTGAACAGACTCTTCCACAAAGAATTCTTATTCCAGTATAAGATGCTGAGCATAACATCTCCCTAATTAATTCCAGCATCCATCACAGAGAATTTACAATGAAGTAAAACACAAATCATTTGATTTCCTTTTGGAAAATGTTTCTTTGCTGCAGATCTTCTGGTGAATGTGTTTTGGAGGACACATAAAATAAGAGCATGTCACTTCTCATTTTCAGAACTGCCACAACATTTCTAATTACTGAGCAGGGATTAGGCAGAGTGAAGTACAGACACATCAGGGTACTGTTCAGAGCTGATAGCAGAAGCAGTATTTTATTGCTGTTTGCTTGCAAATTCTATCCCCTGACAATTTGATCCAGAGATAACCTTGGAATTATGTCAGAGATAATTTTTAAACATATTTTCCTTATGTAATTTGGGTTTCCTGTAATGCATTTTTCAGAAGGTTAAATGCAAATTTAATCAGGTTTAAGAATTGACTTGAATTTTCTTTACAAGCAATTTTTTGGCCCTTTTTATATCATTGAAATAAGTAATGGCACTGTGAGGTCTGTGCTGCTACTACTAAATGACAAAAACCAAGATGAATGTTGCATGGTCTGTGCTACTCAGTCATCAGAGCAGCATGTAGCAAATACAGAGAAATAGCCTTTTTCTTGTATTTTCTTTTACAGAATCTGTTGAATAATGATATTTAGTGCTTACATATGACCATGAAGGTCATGTTGTGACTATTAACTGCTTAATAATTTCCCCTCACTGTTTAATAATACCCTTACTCTGTAAATGGGTAACCTGAGGCACAGAGGGAAAGAAGTTCTTGAAGTTCTTGCCAGATTAGGGTTAAAGATTTGGATTTTGGTGGTTTTGTAACTTCTTTATGTAAACCACAGCTTCTCCTTACCTGTGCTTGTTCTCAGATTTTTCACAGTGACTTTAGGAGTGAGGAAGTCACAATTCTGGGAGATTTCTTCTGCTTTGACTACACACTTTTCATGCAGTTCTGTACTTGTACACTCAAAGCCAGCAGCTGATTTCAACTGGTGATATACGGAGGTATTGTTAAGATGTTCCATAGCAAATTGCCACGTTAAAAGCATGCTGAAACTATTGATTTTTTTTTTCTGCAAAGGAATCACTGTTCTCATAGATATCATTTTTGTCAGGGTAACAAAATGGTCCTAATTTCCTCTCTCAACAGAAGTTGGTTCAGGTCCCAGCCCTGAATGCCTCTATGCAGCTGCTTGGCATTTCTTAAGACAAAATCAGATTTTTCAGCGTTATTATTTTTAAGCACATCAGCCCTGAAAGAGTATAAATTAAATCTGGCATTCTCTTCTCACTAACTGGTAAACTTGTTTGTTTAGCC
This sequence comes from Vidua macroura, assembly GCF_024509145.1. NCBI lineage: Eukaryota > Metazoa > Chordata > Aves > Passeriformes > Viduidae > Vidua > Vidua macroura. The sequence continues at coordinate 3,488,457 of NC_071583.1, forward strand.
CTGGGACTGCTTGGGAAGAAGGAGGCTTTTGAAAAGGCTGACTGCTCGCCACCTTAAGAAGTTTGCAGCACAATTAGGGTACTGTTGAGGTAGTATAAACTGTCACAGCTTTGCTGAAACCTGGAGGATTTATGCCATCTGGGACTCGCTGGTGTTTCATGCTGCTCACAGGAAGGATCATTAGTTTAGGAGTTGAGAACACGTCTTAGTTCATTTGATTGATTTTCCCCAAAGCACACTCATGTGCTACAAATTACAGGCTGCTTTTCCAGGACGTGCATTTCTTCACAGATTACACACGAGAACAATGAAACTTTTTAGCAAATCTTGTGGATGTACAAACAAAATTCGCCGTTTGCTGCGGGCTCCCTGTTCACCCTGTAGTAAGTGTGGTGTTTTGGCAGGGCCACTTTCTGCTCACAGGAGGGGGTTAGGTGGATTTCAGGGAGATTAATTTGGTAGCTGTGTTCACAGCACAGCCTCTGAAAAGTCACATCAGCGCAGAGAAATCCATCAGCCACAGAGGAATGGCAGGAAAGGACACTGGCAGGAGCATGGTGAACCTTTCCCTGACAGTGACACAAAGTGAAGCAAGGATGGCTGTAAAACTGAGTGAATGAATAAAAGAAGAAGCATTCCTTGTGGTCTGGTGGTGCGTGATGGGTCTCGTTTTTCCAGCAGACTGAGCCTGTGGCTGAAAGGGCTCAGTGTACTGCTGGGCTGGCTGCACTGTCAGAGCACACTTGTGCTGCCCTGGGTGCCCTGCTCACCTATCACCACTCACAGGCATCTTCCACAAACACACACTCAATAAAATCACTGTCTGAACACCGCCTTCAATTCCTGATTTGCACTTTTTAAAACAATGCCAGCTTTAGCAGGATAATCCTAAGCCTGCAGCTCCTTGCAGGACGCTCGGTGCCAGCTGAACTCTGACAAGGATATGGATTTAACAGAATTGTCATGAATGGAAAACTCAGCTCTGCCAACAAGATTTACTGTGCAGCTCCGTACGCTCAGGAATTAATTTTCTAGAAGAAAACATTTTCAGACAGTGACTTCAAATTGGCTGTTGCAGTTCCTGCCAGGACACGCAAGCACACGAGAGCATTTGTGGGGAACGAACGCGGCGGGGCAGCCAGGGCAGCTAGAGCAGAGTCAGCTCTTTTTGGAGTTTATGCTCCCAGAAAACTGTCCAAGGCCTTTGTCCATGTCTGTTAATGGTGTCTCACAAAGCAGCATCGTGCCTGTGCTAAAACAGAGATCCCACAGCTCGGTCGAAAGGGAGCAATAATAACAACCCAAAGAGAAAAATGTAAATGAAAACAGGCGGCCTTGGTTGTCGCTGCATTTTTTCCTCTCATAAATTTATTTCCCTGATTTCATACCAGCACTGAAGGCTGAGCTGTGGCAGGGAGGTGGGGAAAGCAGGGGGATGAGCCAGAGAATGAACCAAAGAGGTGCAACAGGATTTCTACACTAAATCCTGTAATATTGTTCTTCCCACAAACAAAACCAGAAAAATAAATTGGATGGAACGAAAATATAAGTGTTGCAAATAAAAAAAAAAAGCAATTTTGTTTCAAATATTATGGACCAACATTCTCTGACCTGCAGGCTGTAGAGCTCAGGTTATAAGCACATTTCATGCTGCAACTTTTGAAAAGGTCCAGTGTGGGCTTCCCTCAAATTTCCACACCATCTTATTCCTTCTTCTTTTTAATACAAGTCCACATCATGCTGACCCTAAGTGTAATGTGGGCATTTTGAATCTGTGGAAGCTTAGAATATTGGTCTCAAGGGCGTGTTGAATGAATAAGAGGTAATTAAGTTATCAAAAAAAAGCTCTCTTAAACTCAGGAATAGATCCCTTATGTGTAACACATCTTAAATTAATGGGATTATGGTTTGGAGTCCTTTCTCCCCTGCACTTCCCTCCACTCTTGCTTTCCTTGCTCACACAGTCTGCTTGAAAACAATCACTTCAGTCTTTAGCCAGCATGAGATCGCTCCCATAAAACCATCAGTGCTCTCGAGATGGGGACCATGACAACTGTGCACAAATCAGGAAAAGAGCTGCCACTGCTGGAATTGGGAGGAATGCCAATTTTTTTCTGGGATGGAGCATCCACAGTCCTTGCAGAGAAGTTAAATAATGTTGCTCATGTTTGTGTTGGAATTGCGGTTAAACAGGAAATTGCTCTTGAGAAAAAGGAGAATCAATTATGAGGAATTTGCTTTCCAGGTTGGATCCTCTTGCCTCAAACTTTGCCTTACTGTAAGGTTGGAAAAACTGGGAGGAAAGTCCTACTGATACAGTGTTTTAAAACACAGTGAAAGTCACAGATTGTTTAGCAAATGTTGTTTCTCTTTGGTGTGGTTAACTTGTTTGGGACCACAAGGAACAAGTCTGGAGAGGAAATGCAAACTGCTTTGATAATTTCCAGTCAAATCTCACAAGAAGTCAAGGACTCACTCCACTGACTTCTGTGGTGGTGAATTCCCTCATCCATCCTCCCTCGGCTGTGTTTGCCATTTTCTGCTAAACCAATCCTTGCTAATTGCCTGGATAATCCAGCTCTTGGTGGGTGCCTGCCTGCCTTGGGTGAGGCAGGGAGAGGTTGTTCCAAGCCTGGTGTGGCACCTGGTGCTGCAGGTCAGCCCTGGCTTGGGACCTGGGACAGTTTGTGATGAATTCAAAATACAAACCACTTATCAATCTAGAATTTGGGGTTAGGAATTATTACTCTGTCAAAGTGAAAAATAGCTGGTTCATCCTCTGTAGCTCATCAGAAAGAAACGTGTCAGACTCCAACAAATGCTTGCCCATTTTAAAGGATGCTAATAGAGCATATAACAATGGGACAATTTAATCTTTTCATTTGTGGTGCAATTTCTTGCATTTTAAATCATCTCGTCAGTTTTCCACATTTCAAGCCAAACCATTATGATTAACTACTAGGTTTTATTTTTAGATTTTTGAATGCGCGGAGTCTTTTTAGAGAAAACACACAGAATGTCCTATCAACTATTTTCACACATTTGGTATCATAATTGGGCAATCAGGCACAATCATCCTTAATTTAGTACATATGTGGCACATTACCATGCCAAGTGGGTTAAAGATATGCATGAAATAAGTGCAAATTAACTGACAAAAGGAGAAAGCTCAGACCAGCGCTATCAAAAGGCACTTGAGTCACATTTGCATAACTCTTCATTTGGAATTAAAAATGGAATTTGTTCAGGAAACGTGAAAAATGGCAAGTGTGAGAGAATGACCAAATCTGCCCGGGGATCCCAAATCCTGATCCTGCAGCTCAGCCCTGGTTAATTTGGATGGAGGGAGTTTTCTTCAGGACAAGAGCGTGGTGCTGTTCTCGTGAGAAGTACAAAGAAAGTCTCTCCTGCCTAGTGGGCTTTGTGGTTTTAATGACAGATAAGGTGTTTAATAGTAAACAAAATCCATTCCAGTGTGGGGGTTTTTGTTTGTTTTAGCAAAGTTGCCAAATGTGGGGGTATGGTAGGACAAGAAACACTCCGGACAGGAAAGCCTGGAAAAGGAGAGTGCTCAACAGAAATTTATCAAATGTACTGTAGCAAATTGTATGGCAATTATGGCTTTAGATTCATACTCTCCTTCATACATGAGGCTTTTTCCTTAATTAATTAATTAATTCTTTACACTATGAAAATTATCCACAATTAACAGCAGTTCTGGGCTTGAAACACCGAGAGGTGACAACTTATCAGCGTTGGGAATTTCATTCCAACACTCTTGACTGCTGCTTTAGTTTGTGCATGTTTTGATAAATTCCAAAACTACGTAACCTGACTACTTTATGTTCCACTACAAAGTGCAACTACAGGACTTGTAAAGTTTTTAGGCTCTCATAAATACAAATGGGACTGGGCTGACAATAACAGCAGTTGAAAAATTTTGCTTCACCACTGAGGCTTTTAAATGAAAACAGTATTTTCCTTTTAAGACTTTTATTATGCATTTTTAGTATCCAAAGTAAATTTGTGTTATGTTAGCTTTCATATAAAGTTGTGCCATCTTTAAAGAAGCTTCTATCTGTAAAGTCTTATATGTCTAAAGAGGATTTACCTCTGAAAGGGGAATTTGGGTTTTAAAGGCTGTGTGGGGGAATATTCCATCCAGAAAGCAAAGCTGAGCCTTTGGGGTGAAGGAGGAGTGGTGCAGGAGGGCACTGTGGGCTGAGCAGTAAATGGTGGAGACACATCCCATCCCTGTGTGCATCCCTTTTGTGAGGCACCAGGGGATTCCTAGTCCCAACGAGTGCAAACGCTGCAAGTGTCTTATCTCCAGCTTAAATTATGCATTAAATGTGCTTCAGTTGTGTGGAGCAGGTGGAAAAAGAGGCAGAGTGTGGAATACAGTATCTTTTTTTAGTGCAAGCCCCTTTTCCATAGTCTGATTGAGCCTGGTGTTAAAATACTCTTTAAAGAAATCACTAATTTCTAGATCCCTTATTGTAGGACTGGACCTGTGGATCTCAGGAAAGGCATTCCCTTTCCCACTGGCACAGTTATCATCCACAGCCCCAGAGGAGTATCCACATTAATTATATGCTCCATTTAACAGCAGTACAAAATTAATCCTGTTTGGACAGAGATTAGATGCCATATGAAGAGCTGTGTCTGGTCTCTCCAGTGTGGTGAATTTTATCTCCTAGTGGTTGCATTTAACCTTTATTATTTTTTGCCATCATCCACATGACTTTGAAGGGCACAAAAGTGTGCAGAGCTGAAAGCAAGGAACAGGTTTGGGGATGGAGCCTGGCTCAGGATCCAGTTTAATTCCTGCACAGGTTTTCAAAGACGGGAGCCACAGGTGCTCAGTCCTGGAAAATACCATAAAACTGTTGGGAGTACTGGAATCCAATTTTATCCAATCTCCAATTTTATCAAAGAGAGTAAAATCACTGGATGTTGCCAAGGATCACGGCATGGCTGGGGTTGGAGAGGACCTTTGGAGAGCAGCTAATCCAGCCCTTGCTCCCAGCAGGGTCAGACAGAGCCTGGATCTGGGAATAAAAGCTCACACACATTCTGCACGTGAATAGTCCTTTGGGCTGAGCAGGAATTTGAGCTGAAAACTGGCAAATATTATACATCTGCTTGATTGATTGGATGAATATGAGAAAGAAACCAGCAACAGGAAGGGAGAGTGAAAATGTTTCCTGAACCATTTGAAGGTGGGAGGAGAAAAAAAAAAAAAAGAATAAATTTTTAGTGCTATTTTTTTTTCCTTCTCTCAGTTCTGCAGGCCTCCCAGCTCAGGAAGATTTAGTTTACTTCTTAAAAGATCTTGCTTATAAAGCAGACCTTTTTCTGTTTCTGGCCAGCTCTAATAAAAATTAGCAGTAACTTTAGCAGCTGCCGTACCACATGACTGCTTGGAATTGCATAACTTCTTTTTCCTCCTAAAGAAACACACAAAGATCATCTGATCTCCACCCTTGCAGCCTTCTCCAAAGTGTTTTTCTCTAACTTGATTCCTAAACAGAAATCTTTTTCTCCTCTCTTTTAACAAGCCTCTTTTCTCAAGCCCAAAATCTGACAGCAAATGGTGAGGGGCTCTGGGCAGAGCTTTCATCAGTTACATGAATAAGGTGATTATTTGTATTTTTGCTACTTCAAGCTCTATTACTGTTTATAAGTAAGAAGCCATGCCACATGCAAAAAAAAAAAAAAAAATTTGTGGCTGAAATTATGGGGATTTAGGGCCTTTATTTCTGGGAGCATGGGTTTGGATGCAGGAACATTGTGGTTTGCCAAGGACGAGGGCATGGTGGGAAGGACAAGGCTTCCGTGGCCACTCCAGATGTAAACTGGACACAGACTGTTGGCTCAGACCAGGTCCTCTTTGGAAATCCCCAAGTACCCAACCTGATCTGCAGACAGAGGGGATGGAAATTGGAAACTGAAAATTGTCAGCCTCTTCTAGATGGGTGACATATGGAGATGAAATTGCCTAATTGTGTTTCCCTTTAGCAAAAAACCCCCAAGTTGATCATCTTCATCAAAACCTAAGAACAAATAACCTCTTTTCTGTACAGCACTTTTTTTCCAAGCAACTTTCTTGCAAAGGAAAAAAAAAAAAATGTTTTGTCAGGATACTCCACTGACTGCATATTTATTTATCTCTCCCTTGTAGCTAATTCAGAATTCATTCCTCTTTTTTAAGTCTTAAAGAATTCTCCTGTCTATAGTTACAAGGAAGGCTTAAATGATTGAATGAAAAAAAAAAAAAACCCATGTGTGTCAGACTCTTTAAAGCTTGCTTCATCCTAAATCCAAACAAACAAAGCCAGGTGATGATAATATCATGGAATATGAAATCTTGCTGAAAAACCAAGGCTGCTGGCACCCAGGGAAGCTCTGGAAGCTGCACCTCTTGGAGCCAGACACTGCTTTACACCCAGTTATGTTCCCATACTTAAGCTGAGCCAGTTCTCTTAACCACAATAAAATCAGAATAAAATGTGAATTTATGTAATTCTCACTTTTGTATTTTCTCTGCTAGTGGTATTTCCCTTTTCCAGCTAGCTTGTCAAGAACCCTAGCTCTCATTTTGGAGTGCAAGTCTGGCCCCTTGGGTGCTGGGGATGCACAGATGCACTGAGCTGTCTTAGCTGCACTCACAGCTCAGAAGTGTCCTGCTAGCAACTCTTGTTTTAATTTCAGTGTCCACACAGCCAGCCCTGTGATTCCTTCCTGTGTTTGAAGGAGCCAGCACATACTGAGCCACTTCTTTTTAATCCAACTTTTCCTTGTTTTCCCTTCATTTTGGCCTCCTTCTTTCCCCTTAAAACCTTTGTAGGCAAAGTTTCCTCTGCAGCAGGAGAATTGTTTACTGTTTCTATTACAAACCTTTCTCTAGCAATGAGGACCTTCTCCTTCAGTTTTTGCCAGTTTTATGTCCTGCTGCTAATTAAAATGCTCTCTGCCTTTCTCTGCTTCTAAGTTGACCTAAAAGAAAGATATTTGCCCCGTTTTTGGCTGCCTCACTGGAGGAGGCATTTGCAGACTTGCTGAGCAGCTGATGTTAAAGTGAGTTACCAACCCAGGATGGATCCAAGGGTGGCAGAGAGAGCAGTGCATGGTATTTCAGCCTCCAGCACATCTCCAGTCTCAGTTAGTGACAAATAGATGTATCTTAGCTTAAAATTCACTTCTGGATGAAATATTTACTTTTACAGCCCACTGAAGGCCACTTTCCCTGCTCTGACACTGCAGTTCAGTTCCTTTTCCCAGCCTGCCTTCCCCAGACCCTGCTGTGGTTCTTTGTTAGACACCCAAACTCGTTAGATTAATGAGAAACACTTTAGTGACTCAGTATCTCCGTGGCTTTTTTAGTGACTTCTTAGCATCTCAGGCAGAAGTAGGAGCTGGGAGGCTGAGAAGATGCTGTGAAGTTTCTTTTGGGATGAAATGAGTTTTGTGCATAGTCTAAGAGAAAAGCCCTCTGGACTGGAATGACACTCAGTCATTTAAACTTTCTGCTTGCTTTGAATGCTGCGTTACAATTTGAACAGATTTACAGAACAAAGGAGCCAGACCTAAGATGATACACTTGTCACTGCCTCTGTCCCTTTTGTCCCAAATAACTAAAAATAACTTGCTTTCTTTTGTTTATCCCCTTGCATGAGGTGCTCTTCAGTATGGACAAGATGCAGAGACTGGTGTTTAGCTCTTGTTTGTGTCTGATTGCAAGGACTGAATTCCCCTCCTTCAGAAAACCTTTGGAGAAAAACTAAGCCCAAGAGCTTTTAACTGCTTAGGAAGTGTTTCCCTGCCGTTTCAGGAAAAAAAATGCAATTATCATGGCTGCTTCAAGGGAGTTGTCACTGAAGCGATAAACCATGGTAGAATTTACTTATCCTTGTAGGAAAATGCAAATTAAGGCTATAAATGGAGGTCTTGGGAAAGGTCCTGACCACTTTTTGCCACCAGGCTCATAATCACCCCCAGTCATTCATATTCCGAGGCAATCAGGTGATGTACATCATCTTCTGCAGGGGCAAAAAGGACTGGGGAGTTAAGGGTGCAAGTGAAACATGCTGAAAGAATAAATGCCTTTGTTTGTATCTATCCTTCACGTGTTGATCACTTGTTAACTGCAAACCACAACATTTCAAGCCATGCAAGGCCTTTCTCCAAGGAAATTGAACTGGGTGGCCAGGGATAGTAGGATGGTATTTTAAAAGTTGCTAAAAATTGAAAGGCAAACGCTGAAGTAAGAAGCACAATGTGTGATTAATTTGGTATCTGTCTAGCTGAAGTCAGCAGTGAAGATTTCACTAAGAGAGTTTTTGGGAGCTGATTGCCACATTCATAAAATCTATTCTAAGTGAGGGATAAAAAGTAGATTTACAACGATTGCTTGGAAATATTACTGGAGGTTCCGTGCAAGCCTGTAGATCTGTAGGTGAGCAGACACCCCTGGGATAAAGCTGCCCCATAAATTGTCTACCACAGTGGAGAAACTTAAGCATGTTTTATATGTTCAGGCTAAGTGGGGGATTTGTTTTACTACAGCCAAAGTTGCTACTTATTTGCCTAAATTAAAGGATATGCATTAGATAAACAGCAACTGGGGTCTTGGGCACTGCTCAGTGTCAGGATCCATAGACATGGGAAAATAATCTACAAGTGACAAATTTGCTGATCTGTAACAGGCACAAATGTATTTTCCATCTCTTTTCAATACATTAAAACATTAACTCATCTTTGGAGAATCCAAATTGTGGTATTTGACACTTGGGAAGAATTTTATGGAAAACAATGTCAGATTTTCAGTTCAGTCTCCCACTTTGTAACAACGCAGTTGTTGTAAACAGCTCCATTTCTGCTTCCACATTTGCAACTGCTTTTATCCTCCCAATAAACCAGATTTTTGACAGGAGAAAGTGAACCACAATGTATTATGTTGCTGCCTAAGTATTACATATTTCCTTTTTAAGCAAATGAAATGCAACATTATCTTAATGTTTGAAAATGAAAAACATTGTTTTGTTTTTTTTTTTTTCAGAGTATTCCTGTTATTTTGTTACAGTGCAGTCATTTTCGAGTCGTGATTTTAAATTTTGATTTCTGTCATTAACTGCAGAGTAGATACAGGCTTGGGACCTGGAGTAATGACTTTTCAACTGAAACACACTGACTTCTACCACTCTAAGTGATTTAGAGAGGCATCAGACTTGTGTTATTGTCAGGCATCCAAGTTATTTAAAATTACTTTCCCCTGAATGTAAATTTTTGTGCATGTCATGATCTAACTAGATTTATTCTATTCAAGTTTACAGTTCAGCTCCGCAGTTAAAAGTTTTCTTTTGCTTGGATGTACAAATTCAACAAATTCTAGATCAAGGTCAGTTCTAAAGCTCCAGTTTATTTTGGTTGTTCTCTCCCAACCATTACTTTGTCCATCATTTAAATTGCCTTTGGATTAAAGTATTTTGTTGTATCAAAACACGGGGCATTTTAGGCATTAAGAGCACTGAGCATATCTCTGAATCACAAATGGGCCTGATTTTTGTTTTTCTTCATCCTGTACTGTGTCAGACAGAGGATTTCCTACCGTTGTTTGGGAAAAGAAAGCTGGAGCTGGAAAGGAAAGCATAAAACTGATTGCCTGATGGTTTCGTGTTACAGACCACCTACCCTGAGAGGGGAGTAATTGAAATTCTGAAGAAGAAAAAAGCCATAGCCCAGCAACAAACAAATAAGGGAAAGCTTAGTGGAAAATTAGTGGAACAATAAAATATGATTCCATTTTGGTAAAACTTTAGTGCTTGGAATAGCTTTACATGGGAGAAAATAAAAAGCAAAAGGAGCCACTTAAGGGAAAGCCATTAGACAGACATTTAGAGACTTTCTAGACAGACCTAATATAATTTTATACACTTAACTTGCTATATAAAATCTGTGTATATTCAGATGTTGTCTTACATAATTCCTTGACTTTACAGTTAAAAGAAGGGAAAATAAATAGATAAGAAAGGGAAAGAAAATAAAGCATGCATCTCTCCAAAAGGGGCTTTTTTTAGGGAAGAAAGCACAGGGCAAGATGTTTTAAATTCTTTTGGGATCTCAACAGGCAATTTATCTGTAAACTATTTTTATAAAGTCTCAGTTAGTGACAAATAGATGTATCTTAGCTTAAAATTCACTTCTGGGTGAAATATTTACGTAACTTTATTCACATTCACCCTTAAATAATCTGGTTTGCTTTGGGGCATTGTGTACAGTAAATTCTACACACATCTGATTAAGGGGCAGCTCTGTCCCTGGGGATTCCTGCTCACCTACAAATCATAGATTTTCCCAAAATAGGAGAATCTGACTGCAAAACCACAGATTGGTGTGGAGCACTGAACTCAAGGCAGAGCATTACCACAATCAGTTTCGGGCATTCACTTGAGTGTATGAAGAACTTTAAATAACAAAAAATAAAAAAAGCTGTCAACTGAAGCTGGAAGTTCACTGAGAATATTTTCCAGAGACAACAGCTACACCTCACTGCTGTTTGTCTGGCTGCTCAGCTTCCATGAGAACATTGTGGAGGAATTTAGAGGGGGCTAAAGCCTTTTATTCCCATAGACATTTATCTCCATCCCAGTCACTCGGGAATCCAAGAGCACAAGTGCAGAGGCCAAGTGGACACATCCTGGCTGGTGGAACAGGCTGTGTTCCTGTGCTGCAAGCCAGCAAGAAGTGAGAGTGTTCTTGCCTTGGTAACCCTGAGGGGATGAAATTTGGGTTGTGATCTCTTCTTTTGGGGTGAGTGTGAATCCATCTATTGTTTCGTGGGAGAACAGCTGCAGGGGAAACCAGGGAAGTTTGCAGGAGGAGGGAAAAGCTGATTTTTCTTCAAGATGGAGCTGAAGGTTTTCTGGTTAAACAGATGTTCCTGCAGTGGCTGTTTTGTACTGATAGAATCAGTTCTCGGTCTGTAGAAGCCAATAGGTTCAATGAAGCAAAATGATGTCCAATCCATTTTAAGAGGCACCAGGGCAAATTTCTCACTTCACACACTTAAACCAAGGTAAGATTTCAGTTATAAATCAAAATGGCCATTCCTGCCCTGTTAGTAGAGGAGGAATCCCACAGGAGCAGCTGCCAGGCTGCTGTGAAGGCTCACACTCACTTTCCTTTTCAGGTGGGGACTGGGATTGTTTCAAAGACCCCTTTTAAGAGACCCCTCTCGCTGAGCTCTGGGATGTGGAAAGACACTGGAAACTATTTTGAATCCTTGCAACAGGTGGTTAGAGTCAAACTGCAATACAGGAAAGTTGTAGTCCTTCCAAGGTTTTCATTTTAGCCACATGAATTATTTCTCATTTAGTGAGACAAGAGTTTCAGCAAGTTGTGCACATAATTTCTATTTTTTTTTTTTCTAATAAGCAGTCAGGGCAAGGGTGACTTCTATTCTTTCTGTCTCAAAATGTGTGTGAGCAAACAAACATCTCATCTCACATGCAACAGCAGCACAATGACCAGATGTCTTTTTTATGCTTTAAAATATTTTTGTTCCAGTCCACAGATGAAATTCTTTCCACTTTAAAAATGTTCAGCTTGAACTTGGGCAGTTAAAGGATTCCTGATGACAGAGCTGGATGAGCCAGCAAGACACACACTCTTCTCAAGGTCTTTCTTACATTGAATTAATATCAATTCCTTTCATGGCCTGAGGTGAGACTGTAAAATTTTCTCTGTTGTTTTTATTGTTCCTCTGGACGGGACCAGATTTGGGCCCCAAGACCCAGCAAGAGCAGAATACTGCCCAAAAACTGAACTAAGGCTGCCCTCAGCCCTGCATGGTCAGAGGGGTTTGAAGAATCTCCATTCCTATTTCTTCCAGGAGTACAAGAACATACTTGAACAAATACACATCAGAAACTGTCCCATGTGAAGGTTTCATGGTTCTTCCTTGCAGTGCCCACTGTCAGTTCTAAAACCCACACAGTCCATGTCTGAAATCCTTACCAAAAAAGAGTTGTGCTCATTTAAATCATAGTTCACACAGCAGTGCCCTCATGGAATTCCTTCAGCTCTTACAAATCTTCCCTGCTGCAGTCAGCACAGTCACACTGCCTCTGCTTCTTCCAGTGGAGGAGGTAGGAAAGGAAAATGATCAGATACTGGTAATATCAAGAGCCTGCTAAAATTAATTGTGTTACTACTGCCAGTGCTAAATGGGGAAATGAACTGAGTGGGGTGAATGGAGCAGAACAGACTTGGAGGTAAATAACAGTGTTTTACATAAGCATCAAATATTTCACTGTTTTACAGCCAGATTGTTACTCCTGACAACTGCTGCACTGGGATAAAGAGGGTTTGCTCTCCCCAATTCTGGCTTTCTCACATCCTCAGAGCTGCTCATGCCTGGAGGAGGTGTTAAGAATCAGCTCTGTGTCAGTGCCATGGGGCATCTGAGGGGTTTTTTACTTCCTCAGCTCTCCCAGTGGAAGCCTAAGGTTTGTTTCAGCAGCTCACCAGATACCAAACAGGGCTGCCCATCAGGATGGGGACTTGTTTTGGCTGCAGTGGGGTTGTTTCACACAGTCTGCACTGCAGAGGGTGGGCACCTTCTGTCCTCCTCAACCTCTAAGCCACCACAGAACATTCACACAAAATCCAAGGCTGTGGCTCACCATTTGTTATTGTTACTGGAATAGTGCCTGGGGACCCTCACAGAAATCAAATCCCCATTGTCACCAGGGCTTGTCTCAAATAAAGTGAAACATAAATATTCAAAAATGTACAACAGGGCGAAGCCAAGAGGAGTTTTGTCACAATTGTTGTCAGAAGTGACTCACAGAAGCTCAATTTACCCACTCTGGGCTGGGACCCCAAGCCTTTAGTCCAGGGAGTGACTTAACCACAAAGGCAGCAGCTTCCCTTGGAGGGGGGAATAAATCCACAATTGTAATCCCCCCCAGGTTTAGTGCTACTCCTGGGTATAGATGGAAGCTCGTGGTAGTTTCACAGTGCCTTTGTCTAGACTAAGATTTAGATAGATAATTCTAAAAATTCAATGTATGACACATGTAAGATAAATTACTGTATGCTGAGCTAGACAGGGGAAGGGTTAGGATCTGTATTAAAGTATAGATCACACCTACACTGGTTTTGGGGGTATTTTTGGTTATGCTAGTCCAGACTTGCTAACCAGTTCTAACAGAATTGGAACCAGAGGAATTAGGGCACAGCATAAAGTGACAGAAAAATGAACAGAGATAAAATTAGGGAAAATATCCCTTCATTAGTAACAGAATGCTTTTTAGAATTTTACTCATCCTTAAAATTTAAATCAGATACCTTGAGACTAAGAGAACACTAAGAAGTCTGGGACAAAATAGGAATCTTTTCAGAAAAGTCTTGAAAACAAATATTTAGATTGTTGAAATACTTCTTGAGCCACAGCTAGAGCACCTGCAGTTCTATACCCTATAAACAAGCTTTACCTGGATTTCCATCAAGAATGGGAAGCACCCATGATACAGATAACAGCTGCTTAAAATTCCAATTGTATTAAAGTTTGGTTTATCCATGAATTAAGTATTTAACTATAGCGTGCTATATTTGATTGTTTCTAACAACAATTAATGCTACTCCTTTAAATAAAAATCACAATGTGCATCAGTGTCAGATGGAGAAAGCATTTATTCTGTGTGTACCTAAGAGTCCCAGAGGGAGATTGGGGTGTCCAAGGAATGCAGGGTGGGGTGGGCTGTGGCTTCCCTTCAGCCCTGGCTGTCAGAACAGCCCCAAATTGCTCTTTCTGCTGCCATTTTTAGTGATTTGGTATCAGCAGCTCCAGCCCCTGGGAAGATAAGAGGGGGCACATGAGCTCTGCAGGGCTGTGGGACAGGACTATATCAGTCTGGCAGCTGTTCTGTGATGGGGAAGGTATGTGACAGCTCAGGGCAGGCTCCAACAAATGGCACCCACTCCCAAAAAACGGGCTCAGAATGACCTGCCCCCCAAGGCTGGCTGGGTAAGGATTCAGTGCCATGCCTGACTTTCGTGCTGAAACCTGAGTTTTTACAGTGGGAAATGGCATAACATGGAGGTGTTTCCAGGGAATGTCTTTGGGGGTTTACTGAACTCTGACCCTTTACCCAGCAAGGACCTGCTGATGTGCACAATCTGCAGCACTGACACGTCACTGCTGTTTTGACCAAAGATAGCCCAGCCCCAGAGCTGCTGGTATTTATAGTGGGGAAGATGGCTTGCAGAAGAGTGATGGAATGCTGCCCTAAAATGCAGAGGAGGCTGAGACCTGCAGCTCATAACTACTCCCCACATGCTGGGACTCTAATTCTGGGGAGCAGAAAAATTAAGATCCAGACCAGACAAATCCAGGAGTCACTAAATCAAAGTAGAACTCTCAGACCATCTCAGGGGGATTATCATACACAGAAGAAATTGCTTCAGATAAATTTTCCCATGGGCCACATTCTCTGTTGTCCCATGTGTGGGGATTTGTTTTATTTAATGTGAAAAAAGGTGTAAAACACTGTGATGGTGTTTCACACTCACTATCATTTTAAAGGGTACAGAGTAGAAGGGAAGGAGACCCAGTGCAGGTGGAATTCTGTGCAGAAAAAGCTGCTCATTGATCTTCTGTTTTCTGTCCCTGGATGCTCTGCTCACTCCATGTTCTTGCCTCCCCAGCAAACCCCCAGGGTTCCCATCCATGATGTTCTGCAGCCTAGGAAGAGTTGATAAACAGAGTTTTGACTTGTGCCACTAGCTAGAAAAGAATGCACCTTTCCAATCCATTTCACCCAGAACAATTAGGTAGCCATTGAGTAGGCATCTGAGATACCAAATTCAGATTAAATCTTTGTTTCTACTTCCTCAGAGTGCTGAAACCTATCACTGCCAGGGTGATTTTGGCTCAATACATTGCAATAACTCATTTCATGATTTATGCCAAATATACGTTTGCAGGTTAGGAGCATATTTCAGCATAATTCAGATAAGATATGTGGAAAAGAATCTTTTGTGCTTTATGTTAGAAAGTGTTGATTTGTGTAGTCACAGATTTACTGTAAAACTGATATGGCTGAGATAACCTGTCAGAAATTAGGATTTGAGCAGGGTAAGTATGGAGCAACACAAAACCAGGATTTCATTAATAGCAGAAAATTCCCAGAGCATAAACAGGTCCTTCTATCCAGTGATCCCCCCGGAATCCACAGAGCCTGCAGGGGACCCCTGGGGGTTCTGTCACTGCAGGGGACACACAGAGACCGCCCTGGTTGCTCATCATGGCTCATTCCCTCCACACACACTGAATATTCACAGGAATACAAATGACAGCTCCAGAGGAAGAGGAGGAAGGGGCAATTCTGCTGCCTGACCATGAGGTGTGTAGTCCATGAAAGAGGAGAGTTTTCCCTCCTGTTCCTATTCTCCAGCCCCCTGAGCTGAGCAATGTCAGGCAAATCCCATTTTACCTGTGATACTTTCATGTCTTTGGGGTTATTTATGTACATCCCCATTTGCAGCTTTTACCCACAACATTCACCATCATGTTGGGACACTAAGCTCAGATGTTTTAATACATATAGTGATTTTTTTTTTCATTAAACTGTTCCTGAGCCATCACTGTTTTGCTGCTGAGTGTCAGTATGAACTGCTAAACATGAAATATTGTCCACAGCTACAGAACATTCTCATGAAAATATCATTTGCAGAGATAGAGGGGATAAAAAGCTGTATTGTTGATTTTTCAACAAAAATACAATCAACTTTCAGTGCAAACATTCAAGGATGTAATGAAAAGCTGCTGTAACTACAATTCTCCCTGCCTAGCTGCTGGTGGGGGTTTGAATGTGCCATTTGTAAGGTTTAAATTGCTTTTGCAGTCAAGTGTTGTAATCCATTAGTGATAAGAAAAGGTATTTGTCTATCAGTTGTAGTTAACTACATTCCTTGTATTAGAAACAGTTTAGTCTCTTACATGAGCCCAGTGCAGGAAATTGTTTAGAGAGTCTGGCTGCAGAGCTGGAAAAGGAGCAGTTGGTGCTCCCTTCCCCCTCAGAAATGTGATGGATAACCGAGCTCTGACAGCCAGCAACTTAACCTTTAGCAGTGCTGCACAGAGCAGCACCACAGACTTTTCCTCAAAGGATTTCAGCTCCTTCTGAGCAAAAGTTGTGCACAAAAAAACTGTGCAACTCTTCCTGGGATTTTTTTCTTAAAGCAGTGATGTTCCTTCCTTTGGCTGTTCAGCCATATTGTTTCATTACTTTTTTAGATTATATCATTACTCTCCCAAAAAATGAATTCTAAATCCGTGGGTAAATGGATGAAGACTAAGGTTTGGGTTTTGTAAATGGGAAATGCAGTTTCTCTAGAAGAACAAGTTCTCAGAGCAGATTTGCTATCAGCTCCATTGGGGTTTTGGAGCAGCATTTGCTAAATATTCCCAGCTTTGCATGTTTAGCTAAACATCAGACGTGCACCAGGACATTTCCTTGGGTTTCTTTTTGCTCTGTAAAGAAGCTGACAAATGTTGCACCAGATCTCTAAGATGTGATCTAGCACAGCAAAGCATGATGGATATTACATGTCACAGACTCATGGAAATCAGATAGGAACCATATCAGATGTGACATCAGTCCCCAGACTGGCACTGGACTGGCACACTGATCATCTTGGTCACTACCTAAATGCAGGATTATAAATCATTTTGGGATCCATATAAACTGCACATGTACAAAGCAATATATTTCTAAATAGTTTAAAACAGTGATTCAAGTGCTGCACTCTTTATGATTGTAATGCAGTCATCTCCTTATGTGGTTTTATTGCAAAAAGCCTAATTTTGTGAGAGGCTTTTTTCACAGGGTCAGCAGCCTGTTAGAGGCTGGTCTCACCCTATCCTGAAACCAAAGCAGCTTCCTGTGGGATTTAAGAGCTGCAGCTGTTCCAGTGAATTCAAGATGCGTCTTACAAAGCTTTGCACCTAAGGAAAAGCTGCAGCCATTGGGCTGGACAACCCCTGATGTTATACACAAGATCCCTCTATTCTGCTGCTTAAAATAACCCATGCCGAGGGGGGATTTTGTAGGTTTCCGGGGGCTCACTCCCTGCTGGACTTGGTCCTGTAAAACAGGAATTGGCAGAGGCACTGGAATATGGATATTGCAGAAGAGTCAGCTTTCCCACCCAATGTATTTGGCAGGAGGAGCTGTGACCTGCAGGGAAGGTGAGCTGAACCCCTGGAGAAGGGGGGATGACAATCCTGGGAAAACAAGCAGTGAAAAAGGAGACAAAGTGCATTACATCAGGGTTATTTGTTCATCAGGGGAGCTGCACAACTTCAGCTCCTGATTTCTGAGGAGGAGAACAGAGGCTGTGCCAGGACCTTGTCTGCCTTGCAAAGGCTGGGCACGAGGCCACGCAGCGATAGCGTGTTCTTCACAGCAAATAATCACATCAATACCAGCTTCTTCTAGTGCAAAGTGTTTGGAGACCGTACATCATCCTTAACAGGAACATTTCCTGCTGTCCTGCTGCCAGGGTGCTCCCAGCAAAGCCTGGGAGAAGGGAGGAGGCACTGAGTGCTGGTGCTCTCAGCTGGGTGGGAGGGCAGCAGTGCCGCAGCACCCGAGTGGGTCACTTCTCTCCCCTGGTTTTAATCTGGGTTCATCTGACAGTGATTCCAACAAGTTTTCATTGAGCAGAACCATATGTTTGGTTTTCAGCAGCACATGAAAAAGTCAGGGCACTGTTCACAGGCTGAAATGCCTCCACAGAGAGGGAACGGATGGGGCTGCATCTGCCCCACCACTCGTCATTTCTCTTCAAAGGCTGGGTTAGATTTACTGCAGCTGTCAATCAGCTCCAAGCACTTACTCCATTTTTTCCCCCTCTTTATAAATCACATCCATCAAATCTACTGCTGTCAAGTGGATAGTAAAAGGTACCTCCCCCCTAAAGGGCCTCTCCAGCTGAAAGCAAAACAAGCACCTGATAATCCACAGGAAACCCTGTGGGATATAAATATGCCTGCAGTGTATCAGGTCAGAATAACCAGAGGGAATCTAAAGGCTGACCACCAGGGTGCCCAGTCCAACCAAGTCCAGTTCACAGGAGCATCCCTCTTGTTTTGTCTCAAATGGGAACAGTTTGTCCAGACTCTTAAAACCTAGTTCCACAAATTCCACACAACCCCCCCTCGCCATTTCTTTTGCCTCCTTGCTCCAGGTTATGCAGTAAAATACTGATCCAGCACCTGCTCTGTGTGCAGCTGAGATTTCTCTCTGGTTTCAAGCAGTCTCTGCCTCCACAGCCATAAAACAAGGCAACACATAAACAAAGTTTTGTCCTTGCATAGAAGGTCTAAATTCTGAGGGACAGTCCTCACTGGATGCTGAGCTTTATGCAAGCTCACAGGTATTTGACAATTCACATTCTGCTTTGGATCACATGTGTTCTCACATCCTATTTCTCACAGAAATGGGGACTGGAATTGGACACTTGGTGCTCACCTGACAGATAAATATCCTTGCTGTAAACAGGAAGCCTGTTGAGTTTTTTGCCATAAATAAAGTTGTGTCCAGCAGTAACTATAGGAGGGCAGACTTCAGGCTCCATGTTGTAAACACTGTCAGATGCAAAAAATAGTTTCTGGATTTTATAGAAGGTATTAGACTATCAAGATGTGATTACAAGGCATGCGTTTTTCTGGGAGCCTATTTATGTGCAGCTGAACACAGCTTTTGATTCATGAAGCTCCTTTTTTATATAAAATGCAGTTTGGCAAGTTTTAGCACTTAGTTAACTAATTCCCACCAGAAATACTGAAAGCATGGTTTCCATTTATAGCAAAGGGGATTAGGCTGATTTAGAAACACAGTACGTTGACAGTACTATTTAAAAGCATATGGACAATTTGCTCCTTTCTTCTCCATGACAAAAATGAGTGGTAACCATCAAACAAACTCTGTGCATCAGAGCACTGGCCTCTCTGTTTTGTCAAGATCAGTGTAATCTTTTCCAGTTGTAAAATCGAATCCAAAGTAGCCTGATTTATTGTTGTTTGCTCTCCTCAGAAGGCACCAAGGCATCTCCACAGCCCTTTCCAGGCAAACTTAGTGTAAATCACTGCATGAGGTCTTCCAGAACACAACTTGGATTGGTGCAATAGTTCCTAACACTAGACACTATTTAATTGCAAGTATTTGGTGATGATTTTCTATTAATTGCAAAAGTTTATGCTAGTACACTTCAAGAAATCTGTGACAGTATAATGCAAGAGGAGAAAAATTATGTTTTGTTTGTTATTCACATATGTCTTGCTGGAGCCTCTATAATTATTCTGCTTGGGCTTTATGCAAAGAAGTGTCTCAGAGTCCTGCAGTGGAACAGAAACAATCCCAGCACAAAAGATGCATGTCCATACTTAATGACAAAACCACAGAACAGAGCAGGATGGAAGGGACCTGCTCGAGCAGGGAAATGTGTACAAACACAAAGTGTCCTTACAGAATGAAATAAAAGTGTTTATCATATAGCAAATGGATCAATTGATACAGTCAGTGATCATTTGTTAAGGTTCCTAGGCAAAAGCCCAGCCTTTGAAAAGTCCTGATTGCCCAGCAAGTGTATAAAGGCTTCCTGGACACGGGAATGTATCTCACAGTGATGTGGGAACTTCACAGGAAAAGCTGCCACTGTCACAGGGGACAGCAGGCTGTCACACTCATCCTTTGGCTGCCAGCCACCAAGGGATGCAGGCTGCAAGAAAGCTGAGGATTTTCCTACAGGCACCAAAAATAAGGAATCAGAAGTGATGCTGTGAATCTTGGCCTTGAGACATTTAGGTCTGACTCAAATATCTGCACGATTTCATGTTCACAGAGCTCAAGGAAAGAATATACACAGAGGTGGCAGAGTCAAAGGAAGGATCCATGAGCAAATCCATGGAGAAAGTCCTACCCTCAAGTACAGGGAGTTCTTTTGAGTCCTGTGTCAACAATAATATTTATTGCTTACAGAAGAGGCACTGAAATGGAAAATGTAGCCCCCCAACAAGCAGGGACTGAAATGATTCTCAGCTGAAGTCAGTGAGACTTTGTGTGCCAGCCCAATCTGATACTCACAGTGATCTGCAGTCACTCTCTTCATCCATTTGCTGACTGCAGTGCATTATAGTGAATGAATAACACCATATTTTCTTGAAGATATCTTAGACTAATACCATGAATACTTTTGTTAATGATCCAGAACATTCACAGCCTGATTTAATTATTTCATCTCCCTTGTACATCTCAATTATTAGAATAAGCAGAAGTTACCAGAAAGTGTTAGGAACAAAGTTTAAGCATGAAAACAGCTCTGTGCTCTCAGCAGCACGATCCGGAAAACATTTGGTTGCCAACAGTTCAGTGATTCATGAAAATCACACTTGCATCTGAAATCTGTGTTTGGCTGAGGCCCCAGGCAGGTGGTACCAGCCTGTCAGGCTGCACACACAGAAGGATTTCAGAGCATTTCAGGACAATGCTGTTTTAAATGAAACAGTCCAGTGTGGGTTTTGTTGATCCTCAGGTGCAGAGGATTTTAGAACTGCACTGACCAAGGAATCCATACTTTGCTATTCCTGCACCTTTCACAGGGAGATCTAACAAGTACTTAGGGGCAGGAGGAATTTAACACAACAAAACCTTCTCTTTTCCCTCCATTCTTACATGCTTCAAATAGTGGTAATATTTATGAGTATCAAAACCTGAAAATACTCAATATTTAAGCCAATGTAGTGACTATATCAGGGAGCAAATTTAATCCAGACAGGTGTGTGGCAAAATGACTCAAACCTCTGCTAACAAATGTCAAATGGAGATAATTTACATTCTCTTTAAGCAGAGCTATTCAATGTTTCACTATTTAGAAGTGGCCAGTTGGAGAAATATCCCCAAGACAAAAATATTGTGCATCCAAAATGCTCCATGGAAGTGTGACCTGCACAACTATAACCTTTCAAATGTTCACACTCCTGTCTCTCATGGAAGCAACCTAAGGCAAGGTCTGCATTATGAAATATCAGTCTGGTTACCACCAAACTCCAGAGTCACTCAAAATACCTGAGCAACTGTCCCCAGATAAACCAGCTCTTGACCAGCAGATGTGTCACGTTAACTGATAAATAACACCCACAAAAAAAATACACATGTACACACATCTTGAACACAACTTTCAGGGCAATGTTTTTATGATTTAGTGCTTTCCCAAAATAGATGCATACATCTGCAAACTTTAAACATCTCACCCTTAGGAGCTTTAAAAAATACATATAATCATACCACATTTTTGAGAAAAAATCCTTCCTACTGTGGGATCTTATTGCACTCAGCTCTGTTATGGACACAGGAGTGTCTCCAGGGCTAAGCACACCGAAATATTTGTAATCCAATTGTGCTGAAATATTTAAGGGCATTTGTAGCTGTAAGAACATTCCATTTGACTCAGTCAAGACACACAGCCGGAATGTTTTCAGAAATAAAAGTTATGGCTTTTGTCCAGCTCCCATGGAAGTAAATGGCCAGGCTGTCATCTGTTTAGCTGGGTTTGGACTGGGCTCTGCGTGGTGCTGCCTGGGTCATGGAACAATTGGTGGTGGTGTTAAACAAAAGGAGTTGCCAGCTGTAAGAGCTGCAAGTTGCACCAAGTGTACAGCTAAATACCCTAGGAAGCTGGTTTACAGTGCCAGGAGGTATCCCAGAGCTGCAAGAAATGACATTTCAGCCTTGCCTGTCACTGACTGCCCAAGGTACTGTGCTTTCATCCTGGCTCTTACCACCCCTTCCACCCTCCTGGTGGCTAAACAAACTCCCCTAGAATTGTTATTATTGCTGATTTTGAGGCATGCAAACACAATTTGCATCAGCAAAACCTTCAACTGTCATATACCATATTTTGGCGGTCTGGTGTTGATGGTGACTAAAATGTGTTTGTCACTGGAAAAAAATCACAGACCCAGAGATTTGGGTTTCTGGTGTCTCTTGTCTGTGTTTGTACAAAAGTTCCCTGAGTCCCTGGTCCAGGAGAGCAGAGCACACTCATATTGATACAGCAGGGATAAACAAGTGTGTCTTTGCAGTTTTTAACTATTGATTTCCTGATTTTTGGTTATTTCACTTTATGAAGGGGTTTTGTATAGCCTTTGTTTTGGTTTTGACTTAATGGCAATTCAGACTTGATTCATTAATTCATAATAGGAATAAAGAGAGGAAGGGCACTCTATTAGCAGAAGTTTGTAAAGTTAAAAATGTAAAAAACAAGGAAAAATACAGCAAAATTGCAAATGAATAAATAAAGCTAATCCTTTCATCCTGTAACAATTATGATGATTTGAACACTTCTACCATAGTTAGTATTTAAGAACTACACCCTAAAGCTTTTCTGAAGTCCTGGTCTTACTATTCACCTCTGCTGGTGGAAATCAAGGATAAATTGTGACCACATGGTCCATCCTGCTCCTGCAGTCAGGGTGAGGAAACACGCTGACGGAAATCAGCTCACAAAGAGCCAGGGAAATATTTCCAGATTTTCTAACCCAAGGCCGATGATCCACTTCCAAGTAAAGATAATGCAAATTTTAGAAACACAAACCAGCTGCTTTCTTTAAACCAGCAGAATGTTTTCTTTCAGAAATGGGCCAAAAAGCTGAGCATGCTGAAGGATGAGTTTGCCTTGTTAGTTTTGAATCAGCTGTCGTTGATCTGTAGGGATCTCATGATTTAAAAAGCACTTTAAAAGCCACACAAGGCTGGTCTGTTAGAAAATGCAGCTCTGGTTAGTAAGCTGAACATGCTTTGTCAACTTCCTCTTCTCGGTTCTGGTACTGATCCAGGTTGTTCAAAACTAGAGTTTCAAAAACTGGAGAGATTTCTTTCACCATGGGATGATTGAAATGCAGCTCTCTTTCCACACCAGTGGAAGAGCTTTACCCACCCTGTCCTTCCACCTTTTTAAGAAAATTGTTGAAAATTTGATAGATTTTTATAGCAAGAATAAAATGAGAAATGAGTAATGCTTATATCCTTTATTACTGCATTTCTCCTCACCTCTAGGAGCTGATGTAATAAGTTATTTATAAGGTATTATTTTATGTTTCCTGACCTAAGTGGCTGCATAATCTTAGTGTTACTACACTGTAATTTGGTCACAAACTATATTTTCGTGGTGTGTGAAGTGCCATCTGAATGTAGTAAAGCACAGCTGGCACTGGATGCATGTAAGGAATTAAAGTAGAAGCAGAACTGATATTATTTTTTAAAAATAAATTCATTTTCAGGCCATTCATTTGTGCATCAAGGCTTATTGTGCAAACATCTATCAGTGCTTAGTATTTCTTGGTTCAGAAATTAGGATTCTGAAAATACAGGTCATGTTTCCAATTGCATATCTTTCCAATTACCTTATTTAAGCTAAAACCTACACAGTGATTCAGAGACAAACCCAGTGTAATGCAAAGCTTTACCTTGGAAAATAATCAAGACCTTGAATGTTGGCTAAGAAACAAGATGAATAATCCAATGCATGTGGGGACATCAGAATAAAATTAATAATAGTACTGAGATTGACCAGCAAGTGATGTTCATACATGCAAAACATTTGTCATCATAGCATATTCAAGCAACCACAGATTTTTCATAGGTGATAATTTTAAATTCTACAGTACTACAACTGCACTCAGTGCTGTAGGGCAGAAGGGATCCCTCAAGCACTGATGGCACCAGTAAATATGACAAGCTGATTTCCACAAGTCTCTGCCCTCACAGAGCAGCAAGCAGCTCTGAACGCACACACCTCGTTAACAAACCACAGTCTGTTCTAATTTAGGCCCATGCAAATAGCACTGGAGTTGTTCCAGATTTGTATCTGTAATTGATAGCAGAATTTGGGTAGTGTATGTACACACACACACACATATATAACACAAGCTTTCCTCCCACTACTGTATACAAGGCTTTCAGAGTAAGAAAAGCTCCTTAAAAAATGCATATATTTTTAATTACAGAGGGTTTTTTTCCAGAACAATCTTTCACTTAATCAATCCTGAAGTGCACTGACTTCTGTAATCCAAAATAATTGACTCTCCCTTGATAATTGGAGTTCAGATTTAGGTTTCTGGACTGCTTGCTTGCCGTGTTTTGTACCTTATCTTGGAAAGTACTCTGTGAGAGGGCCAGCACTGAGCAACTACAGTGCTGAGCAACACACTTCCATGTGTTTCTGGCTGGATATTGGCTGATGCCTTTTACTCTCTCTGCAGTTTCATTAATGTCTTGCACATGTTCAGATCATTTTCATCAGAACATCCCAGCCCTGTAGAAAGGTGGCTGGGTGCTGCTGGCAGTGCTTTTACAGATGGAGATCTATTGGTGGGGAGAGTGATGCAAAAGGCAGAATTCAATGCTAGAAACCAGTTTATTGGGTCTTATTTCTGTGCTCCAACCACTGGATTCTCCTGTCTCCATATAGATTTAAAGGATTAGTTGTAAGCTAAGGCAGTTTTACAAGTTGCACTGGCTATTTTTGCTGTGTTCAGAAATAAGCAGCAGCATCCAACAATTTCATGGCAGGGAAACCACAGTAAAGATCCTTGTGATTGTTCAGTACTCTGGGGAGTATTTGGCAATGCTGTCAGTGATTTTATCATCCACAAAGCTCTTCATCTATAAACCAGTGGCCAGAGCCCACATCATGGTTCCCCTTGTTCGAGTGGAAGGGAGGAAGAGGATGGTTTGAGCAGTTTCAGAGGCTGAAACCTCATGGAGATGCCTAAAGCAAATTATCACTCATTCTTCCCCAGCAATCCCGGGCAGTTGGGACTGTGGGCACAAATCAGAGCAAACCTGAACTGCTCCAAGTTTTGCCAAGAGCTCAAAGTCCCCCCAACCAAAGGATGTGGAAGGGCTGGTGGAGCCTCCTCTTCCAGGAGAAATCCTCATTTCTAAGAGATTGCAGTGTCTCCCAGAAAGGCTTGGATCAGGATTTAACTGTGAGCCTGGAACTGCACCACAGCAATGAGCACTTCCACCCACCATGAAACACAACCTTTCCCAGGTCATTTTTGGGCTCATTCCTTGTCTTCCTTAGCAAAGAGGCTCATTAGGATGCAACCAACATAACAGCCACGGTGCCGAACCCCAGCAAGATTCAACCAGCAACAGACAGCAAATCTTGACCTGATACAAGTAAAATGCAGCTTTGATAGCAATCTAAAACAGCCCATTAAAAAGAAAGCCACAGCTGATAAAGCAGGGCAGCAATAACAAGATTTCCTAGCCATAGCTGGTGATCTCCAGGCAGAGCCAGGACACTGAGGCAGCACCATGGTCAAGCCAAGAAGCACAAAGAGCTCAGGAAGAGGGACAGGCAGCAGGACAGCCCCAGCATGGCTCAGGAAGGGATCAAAGCCCCACAGCTGAGCTTAAGTGGATTTTGGGCTGTGGCTGCTGTGGGCAGAGACCCCAAGTGAGGCTGGTCAGGGCCATCAAGGCCTCCAAAGGCTCTCAGCAGTCCCTGTCCCTCCCAGGGCAGCACAAAAACCTTCTGTTCATTAGACAGGGTGGCTTTAAGCTTCCAGGGCCATGTTGTCCCAGTCTAAATCTGCAGGGAGTTTGTTGTGCTTGTAAGACCCTTGAAGTGCCTTGTCTTTGCTGTCAAGAAACAGCACAGCTTCATTTCCACGTTCTCCCTCTGTTTCACACACCCCAAGAGCCCTGTGCCATCGCTGGCACTCCCAACCTGTGCAGTCCTTGTCACCAGCAGAGTGGCAGCTGCCCCTGGAGACACGAGGGACAGGAATAGCAGGGTTGCTGCAGGTCACTGCCCCCTGTGAAAGTTCACACACCACCTGCTCTGGCCCTGACCCCTCATAAAATATTGATCCTTCAAAAACACACGGGGTCTGGCCTGGCTCCTTGGGCTCACCAGCTCTGCCCCTCTCAGTGACAGCACGGGGCAATGGCCAGGCTGGTGTCACTGCTTATAACAAGTTTACTTTTTAATTTAACTCCTTGTGTTTTATCATCCCTCTGAAAGACAGATTTCACATGTAAGGGGGGGACAGTCTGGCATTGACCAGACTCCATCTTTAGGCCCACTGGTATGTCCTCTGCATTTTTCCCATTCCCTCTCTGCCTGCCTGGAAGGACTTGCAGCCCTGCTTTCTTTTTAAAAGGGGGATAAATAGGAGCTTTGTAGGCTTGTCCCAGCTCCCTGTACAAATGTATAGGGTGAGTGAGTTGCTGACTTGTCCTGAGCAATTTTCCACAATCTGCACCCTAACTAGACAAAAATACTCATTTTCTCATATAAGACTAACAAATATACCCAGAGAAAATACACATCTGTGCTGGGGAAAGGGAGTCTTTCTTTTCCTTCCCTTATTGTGAGCTCACTGGTGAAGCTCTAAAGCCCAGAGCTGGCCACACCGGCTGTGTAGCAGTTTGCAGTCCCATGTGTAAGTTCACTTACACTTTTCCTACTTCAGCTTATTATTCTGATAATAATGAGCCCTCTCCCTTTCCCCAGTCACCCATTTCTGAAAGCTCTGCTCCAGCCAGGGCCAGATTTTGCTTGCCTTGCCCACATGAACAACCCGCTGAGCTGCCATGGCGTGAAGAATGGGATCGCTGTCATTAACCACCCCCCTAAAAAGCAGCTGTTGGGGTGCAGAGGCAGCCAGGTCCCTGCTCCTCCCCTCCTTTCCTTCTCCTTGCCGGAGGCAGCCCCGTCCCCCGAGGTGCTGGGCTGCTGTAACAGGATCTCCCCGCTGCTCACTGCTCTGGACTCTGTTTTTCTTGGCACAGCGCTCCCCAAGACACTTGAAAACAGAAAGCAACTCAAAGCTCTCTTGGCTTCCTTCCTCGCCTCTGCTCCCCCTTTCCTTTCTCGAAGCAGTTTATGAATAAAATAGCAATATTCTCTCTTAAAAGCGTTGGGTTACAATGTTAAAATTTGGATTGCAAGGGCTCTATTCAGCGTTCAGAAGTGGCAGATGTTTGCAACAGGCACAGCGGGAAAAACCCATCCCAGATTCCTGCAGCGGGAAGTTAAGGTGCAGGCTCGATTTTGGGTAGAAATATGAATCCCCGTAGATCACTTGCTGCATATTTTAATGACATTTAAACATAACCAGACACAATTAATACTTGAGAAGCAGGGAGCTATTCTAAGCAGCAGGGGCTGAAAGTGCTGGGCTCCACTGAAGAGTTATTCACCATTCACCGAGGAGCAGGCTGGAGAGAGTCTGCAGGAAATTAGCTAAAATAACATCTCACCCAAATGGAATATTTTAATTCATGCTAATACGAAACACTAAGAAAATACATGTATCTGTGAAGGATTCCTGTGAGCACCAAACAAACGCTGCTTCCCAGGCTCCTTTCTCAGCGGGGCTGATAGTTCCAGAAAACGCGCAGGAATTTTAATCTCTTGTGACTGTAGCCCAGAGCTCGAGTCTATATGGGGGATGGAAAATTTACATGCACCTGGGAGCAAACATAAATCACAGTCCGCAGCCTGCGCAGCCTCCTCCGGCCATCCAGGCTCATTCCAGACATTTCCAAGGCTGGAATATTTGCTGGGCTCTGACTCTGTGCTCGTGGTTTTTGCACAGCTCACGCAGCTTCCAGGGAGTTCAGCTGTTCTCTGTGCGAGGGGCAGAGCCGTGGCTTGGCCCATCTTCCATGATTTTACCCTCGCTGGGGATCTGCTCTGAGAAACGGGAAAGTGAGAGCAGCTGGGACTCGACAGGAAATCTGTCACATCTACAGAGCCATAAAGAAGCAGCGTGTGATCCAAATATGCTCAAGTTTGCAATTCTTCAGCGCAGATCCGCTGACATCAAGGGCTGTGGGACTGACTCCAGCTGGGAATTCACCCCAGCCTTTCCCTGAGCTCACACCAGCCATGTGAACACAGGAACCCATTTCTGCTCCTTTTCCCATTCCCTCTGTGGCAGAATCAGCTGCAGGAGATCCTGCACAATGGGACATACCTGGGGCCATGTGTGTGCAGTCATGGCAATGCCACATCCTTTGAGAGAACCAGGCCACTCTCACCACAGACCTCTAATTTCAAGTAGATAAAAATCCTGCAAAAAATACAAGAGTAGGTTTGCAAGAGTTTAGGGAGAAAATAAACCTGCATTTTCCAAGTTTTTCTAGTAGAATGATAAAGGAAAAATCCATATCTCTCTGTTGTTGCAATGCCAGATGTTTGTTTGCCAAGATTTGCATTTAATCTTACCTACACTACTGCAGAAAATTAAATACATCTGAGAAATCAGAAGAACTTCCAGATACACCCTATAAAATGTTGATACAATACTGAGATTGCACAAATACCTACAGATAAATCTTGTGGTTTTATGACTTCAGTAAGGGCAGTTTGTTGGAGATAAGTAGCATGATAGTGATACTAGCCTGAGATCATGTTACCTCAAAGAAACACACTGAGCCATAGGAAAAAGAAATGCAGCAGGAGGTAGCAAAGTGTTTCATAGATCTGTATCCCACGTTCCCTAGAGCAGCAGCATCCACAGGGAGAGCAAGGGGTTCAGAGCCAGGTGCTGTTCTCAGCAGGAAGGTGTGGGGATGTGCCGCTGAGAACTCAGGGTGTATTTTGTAACACTCTTACTGCGCTGATACTGGAGCGTGAAAATCGTTTTGTCAGTGCTACTGGGAGATCTGCTGGCTCCTGTGCTTACCCCGTTTTTGCCTGGTTGCTCAGAAATCTTACAAGGAGAAAAGAAGGAAAAAGGGAGGAATTAGGCTTGGCTGTTGGTAGGATGACTGATCAGAGATAGTTCCAAAATACTCATATTTGCAGATAGAAATTGTTCAAAAGTGCCCTATTTGCAGGTTTCTAGTAACTATGGTTTTACCAGCTCCTACTCATAGTACTAAAATACACCAACTGGAAGATCAAGTTTTTATGAATGGTCTTTTTTTAACAATAGCAGTTTCTAAATAGTACAAGATGAATTTCACATAACATACTATTGTTGTTTAGCACAACATAATAAGTATTTAAGTAGAAAGAATATTTTCCTGTCTAGTTCTTTTGCAGAGCTGCTTCTGCTGGAAAAGTATGCAGTAGCTCCTAATACTAATTTCCATGTAAAGCAGATTGAGTTTTTTATTCCAGTGTTCAGTGAATAGTGAATAAAAATCCATTTATACTTTTCCTGTAAACTTCTCTCAAAGAACAGAAATAAAACCAAGTTGCATTATGCATCCTGAAGACAGTAAGCTTTTCTTGCTGTACTTGTGATGCCATGAAGAAAATTTAGTGGTCAAGGGCCTATATTAATCTTTCATCATCATTTAGATTCATTTTTAGGTCACCTCTACAGATTTACACGGCCCACGCAGCCATCAGTGGGGTTGTGTTAGTCTGGCACACTAAACTGCTCCAGTAAACCTCACCCAGTTAAAGAGCAGTGAAACCCTGCTATGAAAAACCAGTGAAACCCTTGGCCAGTGCTTGTAGAAGAGGAACAAAAGATTCTCCACAGAAGCTCTGGGGATAAGTGATATTTGGGTATTTGTTGGTGGGTCAGAGAAACAGAGCAGAGCGGTTCGGATCAGCCACAGGGCACAGCTCGTGCTGGCTCCCTTCTGTTGACCCTTAATTTCAGTCACTGAGGTGATAAATTGGATTCTCAGGAGAAGGAATGGGGCACAGTGCAGGTGATGGAGCAGCTTGAGCACACAGCACTGCTGGGTTTGTACCGAGGTGAACCCAGCCCCTGGTGGGGACACGGAGGTGACACCGACACCTCTCCCCAGGGCAGGGCTGGGGCTGGAGCCAAGGATGTGAAACTGCTGCTGCATCTCGTTAGGACAGTGCCCTTAGGAACAGTGAAACGTTGGGAAATGCTGTGTTTGGTAAGAAAACCCAGTTCTAAAATCCCATCAAAACCCGTGTGGGGAGGCATTGCAAAACAGCCGATCGTGTATTCAGTTTGAACTCAGTAGAGTGTAAATAAATGCAAACATTTCCCTTTATTAGTAAGAAAATAATTGTGATCATTTGTGCCTCCGCCTAATTTAATAAAACTGTTTTACATGCCTGGTATGTGTGCCTGTGGCTGGTACTTATTAAAGGAGGCAGTGTGTGCCAGGGGATGGTAGTCATTAAAAAACCAGTGCACGCCAGAAGCTGTCAGCCCAGCTCACTGCTGAGTATCAGGTGCTGAAAACATTGGGTTTAGCAAACAGAAGAGAATTAAGGCAAAAGCAATAATGTTAGGCTAACATACAATGTATGTTTTTTCTCTAATATTGGTCCTCCAGAACACAATATTGATTGTTCAAGCTTGCATTGGCTGGGACTGCCTGGGAGCTGCACTCTGGTGTGTAACCCTGGAGCTCAAGGGCGGCGAGCAGGGAATGGGACGTGCCTGTGCAGTCCCGAGGCAAGAAAAGCATTTTCAGTGCTCACAAGGAGCTGAGAGAACCTTCACTCAGGGAAAGCTGAGCACTGGCTGCAAAATACACAATAAAGCAAATAGCTCAACGTGGATCCCTGACAAAAAGAAAATTTTCTCTGAAATCCTTGGCTGCATCTCTTGCCACTTTTGTGCAAGTGAGATGCACCATCCTCTGCACCTCAAAGAGGGAGCCCACTCAGTCCCAGAGGTGAACATACAGTACCTCTGGCTCAGAATACAATCAAATACCACGATGACAACTCATTTTATGGCTCCAGTTGCTGCAGGAAGGCACAGATGTGTAGCAGGAATCTGACTGCTTTGGATCATCTTGGCTACTTAACAGAGATGTGGGAGAGCTCGTAGGAGAATGGGGCCCAGGAGGATAGAACTGTGCACAAAAACTGGAGGAGGGTCACACCCTGCACTGTCCTTTTGCCAATTTAGAAGACAATTACAGAGAAGAAGCTTTGCTCAAGCCGCACACATTGAAAAAAAGGAAAAAAGTGGAATTAGAGGGAAGTGATTAAGAGAAGGGTTAAGAGAGGGAAGATGTAAATCCAGTCTCTTGGGCTTTATTTAGAAATGTCTGGCAAGCAGGACTTCCACAACAAGTCAAAAGGCACATTTTCATTTTGAAGTCATGACAAAATACATGTTATGCTCAGTAATGTTACACTTCAGCAGTTACAATTGGTTTTAATTAAGTTTTGTGCATGACATGTACGCACACAGATGCAGAAATGGATGGCCTGAGTTAACTGTTGGTCTCCTGGTTTTCAGAGGAACACAGAGAACTGACATTAACACTCTGGATATTTTTCCACCACCTCTCAGCCTCTCCATTTTGTCTCAGGACAATCCTTCACCATGTGCTAGGCTGTATAAGAGCCAAGCAAAACCACTTAAAAATGGAAATTATCCTTCATCTTACGGAGATCAAAGAGGCAGCCAAAATTGCAACTCCTACAGCATTTATCCAGACCACAGTATAGAATGAGATCAGTGAAAGTTAATGAAAGCTTTTGTACAGACAAAAGGAGAAACAGGATGGGGATGTAACAAGTACTTAACTTGCACTGAAGTGTTTGTCTTGGGAACCCAAAGGATAGCTCTTTTTTCAGGGACAGGCAATGTAAAGCTGGAAGGACTAGAGGATAAATAAAATTATTAGAGGCAGTAGTTTTGCATCTTCACTTCTCTTTCAGAGGTTTCTCAATCTGGCTTGTCTGTTTCTATTCTCCATGTAGGCTGAGTGCAAACTGGTTGCCCTCCAGCCTCCCCCTCCTCCTCACAATGTCTCTAGAACAAGGGAAAGTCCACAGGTGACCCATTCTCAGGGAGTATTTTCAGGAATTAATTTCTCTGTGCAAAGCTCTGAGGTTTTAGCAGCTCCAGTAGCCCAAATGTTTTCAGCTGGAGATAATCTGAACAGCAGTTGAGCTGTCAGAGCAGGCAGAGCCCACCTGCCTCCAGGTGCCAGATGTTCTGAGTGCTGCCAGATGTTTGGAATGGGCACGAGTTCCACTGAGAACTGGACCCCACCACGGGCTCGTTTTTGAGCAGCGAACAAAAAATGTGTATTGTTGCATGTCAGAATTTACTTGCCCATAACTACAGAGATCACTGATATTTAGGATTAATTTTCTCACCATTTTTCACATTGATAAAGCAGCCACAGGAACAGAAATAAATATTCTTTTGAGGAGAAAGTTGCACTGTGGTTTGGTCAGCACCTTTACCAGAGAGAAGTGTTCAGAAAGACCAGAACAGGTAAATGTCAAGCCCAGCAGTGTGGACTCAGTCATGTAAAAGGAAAATAGTTGTTACTTGAAGAGTTGCTGAGAAGAGCTTTACTTTCTCAAGTAGGAAATTAAACTAAATACTTCAAAATGGAAAACTTGAACTACAGTCAGAGTAAGTGAAAAAATGTCCTCGGGTTAAAGTGAGCTACTTTGGCTTAGGTCTCTGAGTATTAATTCCTGCCAGCAATACTTAGAAAAAATATAAACTTAATTAGGACAGAAGGACTGGTGTGGGTATTGGCCTTATTTTTCCAAATCCTTCAATGTTGCTTCATTTAACCCTGCCAATGAATCTTTTCCTTTGATCTTAAACTAACAGGATTAAAACCAACTTGTTAAAATTGAATCCTGAGGTCACAGTGAAGATTTGTTGAGGCAGAACTTTCTTAAAGCTGCTGTGTTTTCTTTTAGTTATTTATGGAGTTTTATTTCAGAGTTCCTTCAATATGAAGGTAGATAATAATTGTGTTTTACAGTTATGTATGCTTTAGTTATAACAAAGAGCTGTTTGTTACCATGATCCAAGGAGATTGGAGCTGGAGAGGGTTATGTTCTGTGAGAGGGCTGTCCTTGTAGGACCTTTTGTGGAGGTCCTACACTGTCCTTAAAGGAAATAAGTGGAATTTTGAAAATAAACCCTCACAATAGTGGCATTTGTTGCATTTCACGCACACTCACGTGGCTGTGGCTGCCCCATCCCTGCAAGTGTTCAAGGCCAGGTTGGATGAGGCCCTGATGCACTGAACAGCACCCCTGCCCAGGGCAGGTGGATTTGGAGTGAGAGGATCTTTAACATCCCTTCCAACCCAAACTATTCCATGGTTCTACTCAAAAGGTGAACATGAATCTCTTAACTGAGTCAATCCAGAAACAAATGTCAATAGAACTGTGCTGAAATCCCATGGAAGAGGCACCTGAGATGATTTAGCAGGTGGGCTCAGCATCCTCTCCTTTCTCCATTCCAGTGCACTCCATAATCTCACTGGGACTCTCATTTAATCACTGGGTGCCTGTCCCTGATTTTGGAATAAGGACTAAGTTGCAGAGCATTGTATCATATGTTTTCAACATCTTTACAGAAATTTTATGTTTGAAGTGTTGGCAGCAATCTTGAGGTTACTCACATTAATAACAAACTCTATAACAGCATTTACTGCCACACAGAAATTAATAGGTAAATTAAACATAGTAGTGGTTTCATTATTTAGCAGTGGCCTTACATAACAATTTTATTTTTATTAGCAAGGGTGTTAGATTGTAAAGATTGGCTGCATTATGAACTACAAAACTACATTATAAACCTTAGCAAAGGGGCCAGTCAAGCACGTGTAGCTGCTGCATTCCAGAGTCAACACTGACTGGGTCTCATGTCTAACATCATTTAGTGCAGAGCTAATGAGAGCAAGTCAGGAGAGACATAAAGAGTATGTATTTATGTAGAAAATGTGAACCTTATTCCTTTACAAGTAGTCATGGAATATATGTGCATGTAAGTAATGGTAAATGAGTACAGCACAGCCATAACATTAATTCATAGAGATTAATTCATGCAGATGAAATACTGGAGCAGCTCAGGCCTGTGTTAGTAAAATGCTGAGGAATGTCATTTATGGGAAAGCCTTGAGCAGCTGTCATCAGCTCATGAGTGTGCTGGAAAAAATATGGTTAGTTAAAAAAATGATAGGTTGGGTTTTTAGCTAATATAAAGCACTGCTTTTTTGTGCTTAGTGGAAAAAGATCACCAGGAGATGTGCCCTACAATTTCATTTTCTGTTCATCTTTTCCTTTTTGTAATATCTAAACTTAGAGATATTTCTCATCTCTCACATGACTTGGTTGTTTGAAAGCTGCTTTGGGTTTCATTGCTTGGGTTTTTGGGCAGGTTTTGGTAGCAAGGGCTCCGGGGTGGCTGCTGTGAGAAGCTTCCAGAAGCTCTCCCCATGCCCATGGAGCCAGTTCCAGGCCCAGCCCATCAGCAACAGTGGTGGCACCTCTGGGATAACAGATTTGAGAAGGGGAAAAGCTGCATCCCTTGGGAAGACATCTGCTGGAGGAGGGGAAGGTGTCTTAAGGTTTACTTTTGAATTCTCTTTATCCTTCTCTGGTAATAAATGAAACCAATCTGCCCAGTGGAGTCTGTTTTGCCTCTGAAAGTCACTGATGAGGGATCTCCCTGCCCTCACCCCCTCCACCCGCCCTTCTTTGTCTTTCCTCTCCCCTGCCCAGCTGGGGATCAGAGATAATTCCAAAATACTGCAGGGCACTGGTGCAGCAGCTCTGGTGGCACCTGGCATCCATCCAGGATCAACCCACCCCAGTGATTTATGTTCTTATTCCAATCAAAGATCTGTGGAGTTATGGATGATATTCATTCTCCCAGTCAATTGGCCGGATTTTTTGATTGGCTTTATTATACACTAAATTCCTCTGAAGTCATATAATATTTACTTGTAGCCTTGCCTGGGTGCAAAAGAAAATATAAATTCACATTTTTGTCTCATTGAAGACTAATCATGTACCATAAACAGTTTTGAACAGGCAAGATGTGGATCAGATTGCCTTCCCATATGATTGTGTAAGAAGAATTAATTAAGGATGTATGTATGAAAAGTAGCATTTGTCCTCTAATTGCATGAATCTGTTCTGCAGACCTATGAATTCTTCATTCCTAGTTATTTATACCATTAGTAAGTGTATTAGTGGAGTACAAAGTGGTAAAAGCAGTTGACTGGTAGTGAGAAAATTTCCTAGAACTAAAATAATAAGTTATTTGTAATCAGCTCAAGTTATAAATACTTCAAGTTGCCCTTTGAAGAAGAAAAAAGCTGCTAGTGTAGAAAATGAGGAGGGAGTTTCATGCGCAAATATTTACATTGAGAAAGACATTTTCTATTAAGATGGAAAAAATGCTGTCATGTTTTCACACTTTCAGAAGAATGGCCAACGTGTGGGTAAGAAGTTGGCTGATTTTTCTGGACCATTTACAAATAAGGCTGAAAAAGCAAGTTGTACAATTTCCAAGCTCCCAGCAAAACAGCAGCAACAGTCTGGGATGGAGATTCCAAGGGCGTTCCCAGTGCCCCCTACAGTAGAAGAAACACTGTGGAAGGACTCAGAAACATCAGCTAGAAAGTACAGAGACCATTATTTTGAATTTAAACAGATTAGTCACATATCTTGATTTGTAATGCACTTACTCTGTACCCTCTCCCACTGGCTGAAGAAATAAGAAAGCAAAGAGAGGATTTCAAAGAATGAAAACTACAACAACTTGTTTTGCCTGTGCTTACTTTTAACTTTAAGTTTAGAAGGACAAAGTGTTTGGATTATCCAGAGAATTGAATATGAGAATTAGTTGTGTTGGTTCTTGGTCATCATAAGAAATGGTGACACAAGGGAACATGCTTATCTGCACAGACAAAACCTTATCCAAAATGCCATCTGCTTAGAGCAGAAACCCCCAGTTCATGTGGAATGCAGGCACAGAGGAGGAGACAGCACAGAAAACCTGGGGTACTTTTGAGATGAGAAGGAATAGAATCAGAGCCACAGCCAAATCCCATTTTAGAGCCAAAAATAAACGTGGAATGATGCAAACCTGAGCTCCATAGCCCCCAGTGAAGATCCCTGCTGCCTAATGAAACCCAGATCCCCAGGTCAGGTACCCAGCTACTTTTCAATCCAGTAAAAGGAGATAAGCACCTAAACATTCAGAAGAGCCAAACCCAGCTTGACACTCTGACTTCCAGCTCTTATGATTTCACCTTTTCACACATGTCAGCAGGACTTTCACTGCTAAGGTGAGAATTATAAATGTCACAGTTAACACTCAGGTTTTTAAAGTTTGAAGGGCAAAGTGTTGTTTCATGTTGAATATTAGCTTCTTCCTGAAAAGGCAATAATAAAAGTGTCAGATATGCCCTATAATCTGTTTAGACATGCCAGCTTTCTTTGGGGAACATAAAAGCTTGGCTGTGGAGGAGAAAAGCTTTGAGGATCAGACTTGCCTTTTCTCCCCAACTATAATAGAGATATAATCTATATTTTCCTAATAATATGTGTTAAATAATCACTGGGAGCTGGTCTGAAAACCAGGAAACTCAGTATCCACATCCTTCACAGACCAGTTTCTCTTTCAAATGCGTTTTTGGGCGCTCTCGCGGGTTTTTTAGAATTACACTGGCAGTTTCTCGTGAACTTCAGGGGGAAAAAGAAAATCAGGCAGCTTTAATCTTGCCAGTGTAGTTCGTGAAAGCAGCCAGTGGGCCGCTGGGGGGATTAACCAGCAGGAGCCCTAACCCACCCCCTCGTGTAAGCAAATGTCCCAGGCAGCTTCCAGCGGAGCGTGAACGCTGCAGCCCTTAATGGAGCTGGCATGAAAGAGCAGCCCTGCATCACATGGGCTCCAGGGAAGGCCCTTGACACCAGAAAGAGCTGAACTCTGACCTTGGCCCTTGCCACCTTGATTAGCAACGAGAGCAATTTGTCGGGGTTATTGTGTGTGCAGGGCTGCAGCAGCTGGGCAGCTTGGAATTCCTAAAGCAAACAGCAAGAAGCTGCACCATGTGCTCCTTTACACACCCAAAGTGCATTAAAGGATTGTTAAATTGTTAAATGGAAAGGCCCAACGGGCAGGGCAGCTCTGTGTCCTTCCCTTTATTCCTGTGATCACAAACTGTCCCCCCAAGCTCCCTTCAGGGCACACGAGGGCCAGCCCGGCTGGGACGAGCAGCTTTGCAGGACTTTTGTGTTCCCCAAATTGTTCGGTGGCTGTTTCACATGACTGACTCCCTGACACAGTGCTGCAAGGACAGAATTGCTAATTTTGCCACAGTTGTCCTCGTTTGTGGCGTTTTCCCAAACATTAATTAATCTCCCCAACTGCACGGCCAGACGTTAAGAGGTACGAACCTGAAACATGATAAAAAAGTAATTCCGTGGTGGGTGACAGGAAATTCGGCACGTTGTGAGCCCTAGATGGGATTTCTTGGAGGATTTAGAGTTACATCATGACTCTGGATGTTTAGAGAAGGGACAGGACTGTATTGTGAGGCTGTGGGGTGGCAGCACTCCAGATCAGCTAGATGAGGGGCCTCACGCTGGGCATTGACACAATGGGCAGTGTCCAGCTTGTGGCCACCTGCAAAAATCTCATTTTCAGTGATCAGCAGCAATACTTGAGTGTTTTAAAAAACAGGCCATATTTCCTCCAAAACTCTCCCATCATTGTCTTCTCCAGCTTTAATGATTCTCTGATTCTCTGTGTTCCTTGGGTTCCTTTCCCCTGGCATGGCACCCATAGTTTAAATCTCCTTTAAAATTCCCCATCTAGACCCTGCTTGTGCAGGCACAATTTGCCACTGATATCCTAATACTCCTTGTGTGCAAACCAGCATCTTTTCATATTTTCCCCTATTTTCATTCTCAGAAACAGATGAGCCTCTTTTTTTTTTTCTTTTTTCTTCTTGAAAATTTCTCCACAAAACTAAATGTGAAGCAGATATCCAGGGTGGATAATTTCAACCTCCTGAATAAAGCTAGTAAAGTGTGAGTAACTTAAAAATAATCTGAAAATGTTCACAGGATGACTAATTGCAGGTATCTTTACCAATCTCAAACATATAAAAAATAAGAGGGTGCTGTGAAAAACTCCTGTTTTGGAGACCTCCCTAGTTATTTCATATTTTATGTGGAAAGGGTGGCAGTTCTATTGAGCAGTGCATGTTCTGCAGCCAGGCACCCAGCAGAGGGTAGGGAAGTGGGTAAATATTCCAAAGGGCTGGATTTCAGTGATCCAGAAGGTGGTAGGGATGAAATAAGGCAGATATCAAAGCCATTAATTACAGCAGTCAACTGAGGCTGGAGGGCAACCAGGAGAACGATAAATATCCAGGCAAAAATGGGAACTGGGACATGACACAGAGCAGGAAACCAACAGGCTGATGCTGGAGCCAAGTGAAAACACAAGGAGAAGGCAGCAGAGAATCAGAGCCCACCACAGGGACACAGATTTAGGATGAAGTGGAAGCAGTGCCTGCTGAAGCTGAATTTGAAAACCTGCTCCCTGGTGCCTCCTTGGGTCTTGTACCTGCTGGGGCATGGATCTGACTCACAGAAAATTAAGATTCCCCACAGGTAATTTCAGTAGCTGATAAAAATACAAAGATCTGCATTTTTTGTTGTTGTTGTTGACTATTCTGATATTTTTTTTTTTGTTTGATACTGGCAATGTTCATTATGAACTGATGCACTGAGGGTTTTCATTTAACAGAACAGGTTTCTTTAAATAATCTACTTACAACAGAAATGCATACTTTGGCATGAAAAAATAGTTCTGTTCCCCAGCGTCTCTGGAACACCACAGACTTGAAAGCAAAAGTTTTTGTTGTGTAAGCAAAAAAAAGTGCATGTCAAAGCTGAATTTGCTTTATTGTTTTCCTTGAAAATATCAGCTAAACTTTCCAAGGGAATACATTTTAAAAGTCCACAGTGGTTGATTAGAAACAAATCAAACCAGATGCACGAACAGCCTTCACATGAAAATTCCCAAGCTAGACTAGATCATAGTTTGGAACTGAAATTCTGTAGCAGATTGAGACCTGGAGATTGAGACAATATGTTCTGGACTCAGAATAAATATACCCCTGAATAAAGTCAGATGCCCCTGAGCTGGCTGCCCCTCACAGGGTGCATTCTGCAATGTGTGTCCTACAGAGATGAACTCTGGATGTGCTTTCAGCTTTAATCTGGTGGCTCTGTCACATGTCACCCTCCCCTAGTAAAGATACTTACTGACACACCACTCTCTAATTCCTGGAGAAAGGCATTCTGCTTTTCCAGAGAGAGCTCTTTGTGCACTACATTTGTTTATAAAGTTATTCATGCAGAAGTACCTGCAAGGTCAGGACCTACATTTTCTCCCAGCAGCAATTATGAGCTGCATGTTAATGGTGAAACCACTCATGACTTAATGCTACAGCAAATGATGGTGTAGCTTCAGAGGAGGAATGCCATTCCCACAGGGAAGCTGTAATCAATGATATAATTAATGAACAGATCATTTACACTGCTGTAAACTCAGTACATGCTGTCGTTTGCTGTACTGTCCTCACTCTGTGCCAAAAATGAATTATTCACAAATAGAGTTTTCCACAAATAGAATCATTGAAATGGTTTGTTAAATACTCCATTAATGCATTGACCCAGTCTGTGAGATCCCTCCTAGTTTGTACCTGTTTAAATGTGTGTAGAACATTATCTTTGAGCAAGTAAATCCTCCAGACAGGTCCTCAGCTACACTGAGTAACTCCAGCACAGAAATCATTTCTCTTCCTGACAAATCACACCTCTAAAGACTGAGGAGAAGCTGAAGTATTTTAAAATTTGAGAAACCACAGAGATAAAAGTAAAAAGCTTCATTATTCAATGTGCTTCTGCCCATCTCAGCACCTGCTGGAGTCCAGGAAAAAGCTCCTGTGAATGTCACTTTAGAGTCATTCAGCATTTGGCAAACACTTTGCAAAGGTTCTCCCCCAGTACAAAAAAGGAGTTCTTGAGCATTCAACAACATCATATTTCTGATGTGCTAACTTTTGAAATACTATTTCCCTTTCTATAAATTCTACTTCATTACAAACTCTTTTTAATTTTTTTTATTTCCTATTACAAATGCAACTAACACAGACTTTCTTCTTATAAATCTGAGTTAATTAAATTGGAGTATGCCAGTGTAAGCAATCTCTTTTCAAATACAGACTCTTTGGTTCCTGAAAATCCCTCTTATTTGGAATAACTGCTGTTACTTCAAAGCATCCAGTGAAAACCGAGGGCTCTTTCATTTTTTAATAAAGAGATTTTCTGGTCCAAGGGGGCACACCTGATATGGTTTGCATCCAAAGCAAGTGGTCTGTAATAAGTGGCCCAATGAAAGTTTAAGCCTGCTTTCAAGGGTCATCAGCTTTTCTGACTGTTACTTGATCTGTTTAGAACTGGCTAATTTGTTAATCAGAGCAAAGCTTCAGACTTACTGTGATCACCTCCTTAATGCTGTCTTCACACACTGATAATTAAAGCAAAAATCCTATACAAGATTGTCATATGCTTTTCTGAAAACACAAAATGCAGCAGCACCTGGTGGAGTATTAAATCATGCTCCAGATGTCAGAAGTTTGTTCTGTTCATACAGGGATTTAAAACTCATTTTCTCTAGTATTTTGCATCAAGGGTTTTCCTTTTCCTCTGACATCCTGCCTATCAGTTGAGTTGATTTTCACCCCTCACGGCTTTCATGGCTGCATGTTCTAGTGGGATTAGTTCCTATTCAGATGGTGAATAATGCAAAACAGACCTTACCATCCTCTCTGTATCCTAAAGCTGGGCAGTTTGGTTGCAGGAAGCCTTGGATCTCAAAAGGATACAGAGTTTAAGGGTTTCTCTGCATGGAAGTCTCCATGATATAATCTGAATCTGTCTTTTGGAAAAAAAAAAAAAAAAAGAAAAAAAAAATTAGAGTTAACTGGTGTCAAACTCCAGTTTTCAAACTAAACTTTGATTTAGTTGAATCCTTCCCTAACAGCTTCACATTAAATAAAAATACTCCAATCTTCAATGAAAAGAGCCCCACATAGTTTTTTACTCAAGATTTTAAAGGAGAATTTAAGCTCTGCCAGGCCACTGTTCTCATATAAACTGTTTTCCCTATTACAATATGGACTGTGTGTGTAGGGAAAACAGAGTGAAAATAGGGGAATGCAAAATGCATGTCAGCTGGGAAATAAGTGATCTGCTTGGAAGAATATTTATGTGTTTTCTCCTGACTTGGCTTGGGGAAAAAAACAAAACATCAGCTGTGAGCAGGATATGTCTGCCACTGAAAATCCACATGGTCGCACTTGAGAGGCTCCTGGAAAAATGAAATGCTGTCGCTCAGAATCTGGAGGGTTTCCTGGAAAGGCATTTCTCCTAACATCCGCCAGGCAGGGCCGTGTTTGCCCTGTTTGAACTGGTCACTCAGGAGTTACCATAATAATGTCTGCTTTTTGGCTCTTTAGTTTGCTAGAGAAATGCACAATGAAACCTTTCATTAAAAATACCTGTTTGCTGATTTTTTAGACCCAGCAGACTATTTTCTCTACCTGAAAAGGCAGATGTAGTCACATGTGAGCTTGCTAAGGCACAAAGTCCTTCTCTTCCTTACTCTGTGTGTGTGTTTAAATCACGGAGAGAAACACACAGCAAAGTCCAAAATCATTGCTCTTTATAGTCCTTCCAGCCTGGGACTCAGATCCCTGACTGTAGGCCAGTCTCATTGCATGAAATAAAATATTTCTCCGGAACACCACAGTTAGTCTTTAACTGATTTACTGTAGTTAAACAGTAACAGTGAGAGTGTTCATAGTGCTGAGGCTGGTGGCAAAAGCACCGTACAAACAAGGCATTCATGGGAGCAGGAGAGGCCTGAGCTTTCCCTCAGCCTCGGAGCGTGGGGCAAGGCCAGCAAGGAAATCCCAGCCCAGCTCTGCAGTCCAGCTGGAATAAATTCTGAAAATGAAAGGTCTCTAGATACCAAGTGAGGCTGTGAATGTTTGGAAGGCTGCAGGGAAAACGTTTGGTCTCCACATG
This sequence comes from Vidua macroura, assembly GCF_024509145.1. Lineage (NCBI taxonomy): Eukaryota > Metazoa > Chordata > Aves > Passeriformes > Viduidae > Vidua > Vidua macroura. The sequence continues at coordinate 3,530,388 of NC_071583.1, forward strand.
AGTGTCTGTGGTGAAGTCACCTCCGAGCCTGGCAGCAGCTCGAGGCAGCAGATGAGAAACACGGGAATATCCAGCACTGGGGGACAGGCAGGGAATGATGCTGGGCTGGGCTGGTGTTGGTGAGAGCTCCTCCTTCTTTGCTAATTAGAGTAGGGAGTTGTTAAAAAAAAAAAAAAAAGAAAAAAAAGAGGGATTATTAAATCTGTTCAAGGTGGATGAGCTAATCTTCTCCCATTCCTCCGTTTCATTTCCAGCACACTGGCCGAGATCAGCCAAAAAAACAAATCAAGCTACTGGATGATTTGCTTAGCTACCACTCAGCTGAAACAGTCTTCATGTCAGATGATCTATGATCCCTTTATTACATGAAAATTGCTTCTGTTTAGATGGATTTAGGGAAGAGAGCTCAGCCACTGAGGAAGCTCCTCCACCTTTCTCTGTCCATCTTTAGCTGAGTGTCTGAGTCTGTTACTCATCCTTCCTGTTTTGTAGGCAATGCTGCTAACCAGAACTTTATAAACTTCCAGAGAATGCTTTGCATGGGCCTTTCCAAGCTCTTGAACCACTCATTATCAGAATTTATTTATTTATTTGAACACTTTGGGCGTGTCACGCAGTTTTCTGTGTCCCGTAAATCCCAGACTGCCTGAATCCTTATGGAAATACCAATATCTGTGGAACACAATGGCCTTCCAGAATGTCTGCAATTTTGCAAGCTTATTTGTGTCAACAGAAGACAGGAAATTGAGTGTGGCAATAGCTGGGAGGGTGTGGGGAGCAGCAGTGGTGAGGAGCAGCTCCATGGATATCCTCAGGCAATGGATGGATGGAGGGCAGGGGGGTTGTGGCATTATTTAGCCACTGCACTGTGAAGGTACAGTTAAAAAAAATCACTGCTGGGAGAAAAGAAGAGGGTTCAGAGACAATTTTCAGAGCAGATGTGCTAACTGTGGTTCCACTTACTTATCTCATTATTGGATTATTGGGACTGCTGTAGGATCCAGGGAATGCTCCAGCGGGTGGCTGACCAGTGTTGAGAGGGAGTAGGAGTGTGTGAGCAGTGCCTGTGTCACTCCAAAGGGCTGGAAATTCCAGATGTCACCCACCCCCTGGAGAAGCACTGGCTGCCTGGGCCAGGCTCACAGACCTGAGACAGCTCCAGAAGAGCTGGAGCTCAGGGATGGGTGCTCCCCCTGGCTCAGCATCCTGTGCCCTCTGACCATCACTCAGCCTGACAGGTCCCTTTCAGGAGCCATCAGCCCAGGGAGAGGTCTGGAGAAGGTCTGGAGGAGGTCAGGAGAAGGTGTGGAGAAGGTCCATCCTCCTCCTCCTGTCCCCACAGCACAGCAGTAACAGCTGAGGCTGGAATCTCAGCTCTGCCTGCATCCTGCATCTGCCTGTACAGAAATACTGCTCTTCCCAGCAGTGATGACTGCACAAATAAACAACCTCCCTGGGGCAGAGGGGTCAAAGCAAGAGATATTTAATAAATAACGCAGTGTATAGAAAAGTCTCAGCTAGAACCCACTTGCTTTTAGGGTCTCATAAATATTCCCCAACACTTTCCCTTTGGAGAGGCATTTTCCACAGCTGAAGTCTGCTCAAAACAGGTGGCCAGGGTTGTTTTGCTGTTTGTTTGGGGGAGCTCTGCAGCAGAATTACAGCTGCCATGTTCTAGTTTTCAACACGTTCAGAAAATAGAAACAAGTAGTCTTCTTTGTGGAGCTACAGACAGACAAAATAAGCCAAGTTTTAAGGCTGCTTCAGTGCTGGTGGAATTCTCACCAAGGGAAATATTTTTTGTATGAGCAGTAGGATTTTTCTGATTGCTTTTTGTGCTTCACTCGCAGCTTTGAAAGCTGTTGACACACATGCACAACAGATTTCCCTTTTATTTTTTTCTCCTCAATTGAAAGCAGCTTTTCTTTTCTTAGATTTATGATATCTTGTTTTCCTGAGTATTAAAATGCTTTGAGAAAAGACAGAAAAATGCATTAATTTTCCACAGGCAATATATTTTAGTAGAAAATTGGTGAATGCTTATGTTAAATCTAAACAATGGAAGCTGTTAAGACACAGAAATACAGTATTAGCAAGCAAGATTTAAAAAAAAAATAGTTAGAAAAGAGAAACGTTGAAACAGCCCCCAAACCTGTGCAAATTATCTGTAAAGAATCTGCCTTACATATAAGGATATGGAAGCAAGATTTGTATATAATGATCTTTAACAAATCTGTGTTATGATTTGGAATCCAGACCAACCTGGATCATCTGTTCTGCCTTTTTCAGCAGCAGAAAGTTCAGGGCTTCATTCAGTTCAGGGCTGGTTTGCAACAATTAAATGATTAATCCTAAAATTTGGGAAATCTCAATTGGGGTATGATTCTGGAGCCCTTTACCTCAAACGTAATGCAGCAAAACCAGAGTCATGGATTTTGTGCAGTTTCTTGAGGAAAGGTCTGAGGATTTGTACACAATTTGCATTTTGCCCTTTGGCTCTCACATTAATTAGGGACATCTCCAGATTTGTTTTTCAAATTGAGACCGTGAGGGGAGCGACAGTGAACTCCTGCATGAGCCTACAGGGCTCTGTTTGCCAAGGTGCAGGGCTTTTCCCAGGAAAGGAAACAAAGGCTTCATTTTAGGGAGCTTCATAATGAGCCTTTCAGAAAAGATGGAAGAATGTGTTAACAAAGAATAAATGTAACCAAAATGGAGATATTTAAATTGTATATCCCATAGAATTATCTTCAGGGGTTTAAAGGTTTTTAAACTTTGGATGTTCTTGGAGGGGAAGTCAAGCATTCATTTTTTTTTTTTAATGGAGAAAAAAAGTCAAGATGACTAACCTTGCACATATTTAATTTAGCTCCACCAATGTTTATAGCAGGGGACACACAGTGTTTTAGTGCAATAAGATGAATATTTATTAACAATTCGAAATGATCTGTTCCAAAATGTACAGTGCACTCCCAGTGATGTTTGACCACAGAGGTCCAGGTGTTTCCTGTCTGAGTTTGGAAGGCTGCTGGCATGTGATGGGATACTGAGCCATGCTTTTATAAGTTTAATGTGCAGCTCAACAACATTTCACTCTGTCTCATCCCTCAAAATGAAAATGGTTAAAAATTTTTACATGTTGGTATTGACTAATCTACTGTGGAGGATGGACTCAAGAAATCTATTTAATATGCACAAGGAGCTGCCACTGTTCTTTATTCCAACTTCTCTGCTGGAGTTCTGTGAACTGTTTCACTAACAGGGAATGGGAAAGTGAGGAACTCAATAGGAATTGATATTTTCTACATCGTGCCTCCACTGTGTGTTGATGGTAATTCCCCAATGTTTGCTGGTAATGGTCTGAGTTTGGGCTTTGTTCTTTCTGAACAGTCCAGCTGGGCTCACTGCAGTGCCCAGTAGGTCCCACCTCAGCAAAGGGCTTCAAGACTATTGAGGTGACCTTAATTAGACCCTTTTCACACATCCAGAAGGATTTTTACTGATGATTGTACTTGCAGGAGACTGCAGTGACACATTTCTCCTCACCCAGACAACTGTGAAATTACAGAGGACAATTCCTGAGAGCAGAGGTGACCAGAACAGCTCATGGCAGTGCCCTGCAGTCCTGCTGCCATTCCACCCCTGGGACCCCTCTGCCCACACATGCACCTTTCCTTCTGGCAGAAATGGGAGCAGAGTGGGGAATGGCACTTGGGTAACACCCATGATGTCCTGAAAAGCTCCCAAGGCCAACCCTTGTCACTCAGCCACCATTAAATGGGCCAGAAGCCTCAGTGTTCTCAGTGTTACAATCTTCAGACAATTGTACTGACATCTAAACCCATCATTACTGAGCTTGGACTCCCCAGCATTTCCAGTGTCTGTGTCCAAGCCACTGAACCCAAATCCAGCGACAGGCAAACTGACCTAGTTTTCCATGACAGGCTCACCATGTGGAAAGCTTTACCTTGGGATCGTAAGTGCGTGCCATGTTTAGAAAGTGTGCTCCTCTGTCTCTTCTCAGGGAGGAAATTAGGTTTCTGTTTATTTCTGTTTACTGGAGAAAGGCTACTAAAGCTCTCAGTGTGCAGATTTTCTGTGGAACACTGAGCTGTGCTGCTGGGAGCAGTTGTACCCCTGTGTGGTCACCACATCACAACAGGGAGAAGATTTCAAGAGCATTCTGTTGTTTACAAAGCCCATTTCTTTTGAAAAGCTGATTTTGACAGTAGCTGTTTGCCTCGGGAAAGGGTGAGAGTGTTGTCACGTTCTCAGAAGGAGCAGACATGCTTCTCCAGGAAAAGTAACATGAAAGTCACTTCTGGAGAGACATGAGCAGCCAAGGGAAGCCAGTTGGTGCCAGTGAAGCTGGCTAACCCAGTTCTGCAGGACCTCAGAGCCAGGAAATCCTTCCACAGCTGTGTCCACGTGCGAGGGCAGCGCTGGCAGTCCCAGACTGCCACAAACCCAGTGCAGCCCTGTTTTATCCCATCCACTTTAAGAAACAGCAAACTCCACAGTGCCTGGGAAAGCAAAGCTGAATTGCAGAAAAACGTCTGCGAGGAGAAGGGAACGGAGATTTTGGACAAATTTCTAAGCCAGGAGGGGAAGGTACCATTAGAAAGCTTGATTTCTAACCAAACCAAGCCTGTCACTCGGGAGCCATCTAGTGCCTGCCTGGTCCCTGCATGGGGAGAGTGACCACAAACTGCCCAGCTACACCCCAGACCAAACCAAGGCACGTGCAATGTGCCAAATCCACTGTCCCAGGTTTGTGTCCAGTCCTGGAAGCCGACAGGATATAGAAATGTTTTGGTTCTTCTGATGATTTGCATGGCAGTGTTCACAGAATCTAACCTTCATTTTGAACAGTAATTAACACATTGGCTACAGCTATTAATCAAAGAGAGGAGGGTGAGGAAATGCTCCCTGCACTGGGTTGTGCAATGTTTCTATAGGTGGGACCGGAGGTATGGGCAGGGCATAGCTAATCCCCTAAACTCCTTCCACACTTCCCATTCACTGGGGCAAGGGCTCTTCAGATTAAAGGATGTGCTCTGAGGATGGGAAGCAGCATGTCGGGTGTTTGAACATGCTGGGATTTTCCTGAGCTCCACCAGCCCTTGTTTTTCACTGCTTCTTTCTCAGTCTCACCTTTTAAGCTCTACTTTGTTATTCTTTATCCACTTGGGAGCTGTGGATATTTGGAGCAGAATTATGTAAAGCAAACTTCTTTTATCAAGAATTTTATATTCAGGTTTTGTTCTAAAGAAGTCTCAGGGGAGGTGTGACTGGTATTTATGTACTCTTACTGAAACAGGAAAAAGTCTTTCTTTTAGTTGGAAGTTTAGAAAAAAGGAACAGAGCTGACCCAGGCTCTCTTCAGAGAGTCTTTTCAAAAAAATTTAATGCATTAAAAGGTGTTTGATCCAGCTGCCTATTTTCACTCACAACACAATAACCTACCTTTGAATTCCAGACTCAAAGGTGATTATTGCACTTTATTTTCCAAAGTGACCATAAAACCCTGTTAAGCACCTTCATACTGCTCCAGCCTAGCCCAGGCTCTCCAGAGCTGTGGCTGGAGTCCAGTCCCTGCTTTTCCTGCTGCTGCTGCAGCAATTCTCCTCTGAGCTGCCCCATCCTTAGACCCAGCTTGGATCAGGCAGGAAAAAGCCCCGTGTGTCACTTGAGACAAGGAAGGGCCACCAGAGATCAGCTGGCCCAGCTGTGTGCCCACTGCAATGCCCTCACAGCCCCAGACCCAGGCTGGAGCTGCAGCACTCACTCTCCCTCTGTCTTAACCCCTTGTTGAACATGGCTCAGATGGAAACGAGAAAATCTTGGTGAAAGAAATGCTGCTCTCAAGAAGTGGTCTCTGGTTAGGGATTCAGTATTGTCACTGTGATCACTCCAGGTGGAAGGAGGTGTGTTCTGCCATCTAGCCTGGGCTGATCCCATAAAAGAAAAGTTGTTTTATGCCCAGAAACGCTAATCAAGCCATTTCTCTATAAATTAAAGCCATTTTTCCTCAAGGACTTCCCTTCGTTTTTCTCCCACACGAGCCTCAGCCCCGTATCTCTGTGAACCACCCACTGGGCAGTACTCGGACATGCTCTGGATTTCCCAGAGCAAAATGTGCTCTGAGGAGTCCCCACGAGCTCTCAGGACAGCTGGGGCAGCTGCCAGGCTTCCCAGCACGCCAAAAACTTCAGGAGTTTGAGGAGTTTTGAGAAGGAGATGAGAGCACTTTTGTACAAGCTGCATTTCAGGCTAAAAGGGCCCTGGAAACATTTGCTGGACACTGAGGCTCCTTCTCCTTCTCCTCCCTGTGGGATGTGGAATGTTCTGAGAAGGAGAAGATTTCATAGAATTCTAAGGCACAGTGTCACACCTAAAAGGTGGGCTCCAGCCTCTGGCCTCTCCCCTGCTTTTTGTTTCCCTGGCTGAGGTAAAATTCCATCAGATCTCAGAGCTGGAGCTCAGAGCCGCTTCCAGGCAGCTCTGGTGGATGGAGCCCCTCATCATTTGGGAGATTTACTCATGGTTTTCTCGATTCAGAAGGCTGGAAAGGAGAACACCTCTTCTCCTCCTTGTGCTGACTGCAGCAGTTTTTGGTGCAGGCACCCTGGGGAGGCAGTGATTCACTCATGCAGCCACGTAACAGCGTGGGCCTTAATGAGTAACACATTTGTACTTTCCATTCTCCCTCTAAGAAAGGGCCTATAAATAAAGCATACTTGCCCTCAGATCAAGAAAACCTTTTTCTTCAATAATGTCATTAAATTTTAAATGAGATGGATAGGCAATTAGGGTGAAAATGTTAAATACTGGATAACCTATGAATATGACCTAATTTAATGTAATTTCATAAATGCTTGAATTCAATTAAATAAATTTTTTTGTATAACATTTAAAATGTTTGCTTAGTTCTCCCCAGAGCTCACAGTAGGTTACTATAAGCCAAACAGCATTACAGCATTTGTTTAAAATGCCAGAAGGCTTAGGATAGATCCCATACACTTGGAGCTGAATCCCCAGTCACTGGACAGCCATTTCTGGGCAGAAGCTGCTGTATTAAATAATTCCTAGCTAATAAATATATTTTAGACACATTATAAACCGGGATGTTAAACCTTTTAGAGTAAATGAGATGTTTATTGCAGAAAAATATATAATTTGCTGGTTTGACCTGGGTGCGTTGTCATGGAAACCCAAATCTTTCTTGAGCAATAAAAAATCTGCTTGTCATCTGATTTGAGCCGGGTATTTGCACAGGTGGTTTTCTTAGCAGACAAGTACTTAGTAAAAACAAATCCATTCTTTCTCAATAGTTCCATTATGTGTTTCCACAACAATGTGTTTCATTTCACTGGCTTTGTAATTAATGATCCATTATCAACTAATTAAATCACATTTAGATTTTATATGAGTTCATCTGTTACACAACGCTTGCTCCCCAGTCCTCCTTCCTGGGTGTGTTAAGCTTGGAAAAGTTTTAATTAATGGTGAGAATGAAGTATGGGAGGTTGCAGGTACTTCAGACACACTAAAGTAGTAACAAATGTGGACACGTAAATGTATCCAACAATTTAATACCAATTTCCTTCAATGAAGTAAAGTAGGAACCACTTAAAGCAGATTTCCAATCTCTACGTAAAACTGTTGTAAAATCTTAACTTCATCTGTTTGCAGACAATGGAAAACTGAAATATGAACTATACCAACAGCTCCAAAATGTCATCCAAAACAGAATTTAACTTAAGAGACAACATCTTTGGTGTTAGGCCTGCTCCAGACCCCTCTGAGATGGGTGAGAAGATGCTCATTAACTCGTTTTGGATCAGATTCGCAATCTCTTGGGTGGCAGCTGTCTGCAGCTGTCCCAGCCATCACACAGGAGAGCTGTTTGGGTAGGCCTGGGCTGATTTTTACACTCTCATAAAGAGCAGCAATAGCAGAGGTGAGATGGGAACACGTAAGAGAGAAGAAAGCGCTTTTGATCGCGCAGTATTTTTTACGGGAGTTTTAGGACAAAGATGACACAATGATGGAGCTTTGAACAATGCCTGTGTGGTTTCACTGACTCTCCTAGATGTTTGAGCTGGAGGCTGATGATATCCAGGATCAAACAGGACCAGGTGGGCACTGTTTTTTCATTTCTGTGCACAGGAGGGAGGTCGGGCTGGCCAGGAGCTGGACATGGAGCTGCCGGGCTGTGAGGGGTGGCCAGAGGCTGCAGGGTAACATTAAAAGCTCTTTGGGGGTGTCTTGGGGTCCCCTCACGGGCCCCAGTTATGGCTCAGAGCGAGCTCACCTGAAGGAGGTGAGGACCTAAAGAAAGAAATCCTGTGTCCCACCCAGAAGTACAGGAAGGGTTAAATGGAAAATTTCCAATTTGAAGCCGTTGCCTTCAAACTGAGCCACTTTTCTTGGTGGTTTTGAGCATCTGCTACAAAGAACCTCTGCAGGACTTGAGATTTTAAGGAAATACTTGAGGCAGATAACACATCCCTTTGCCAGTGTGGCAAATAGTGTCAACAGCTTTTTAAGACAGATTATACAAGAGATGTGTTTAGTCTACAAGCTGGGTACCACTAACTGAAGCACCTTTGTTTCTGCTTGGAATGACTTTATCAAAGATTCAAGTTTTATACTTTCAGTGGAATGTTAAATCATGTGCAGCCCCTGTGCCTTGGAAATGCAATGCTACAGGGCACTGTTTAGCTAAAAATTTTATTTTATTTGATTACTCTGTTGATGGAATGTTGCCAGAGGACAGCAGTATATTTATTTAGTATTATGTTTAAAAATAAACACAATAATTTGGTTTTTGTGCAAAAATGGACACACAGAGTATTATAACTAATTCACTAGATGGCACCACAGCCCCAGGAATGTGGGAAGGACGTGCTCCTGAGTTTATCTGGAATCCAGTTTGCTTTTATGCCATAAATGAGGTGTGATGGTGATGAGAATTGCCACAGAGCAAGCAATGCTGAGGTCTCAGCTCACACACACTGGTTTGCCCTGTCCCACACACTGCACTGAGGTCAGAACCTGGAACACCGCGGAGAGGCTCAAGGGAATTGTAACTGGAGCAAACATTTCCATCCACAAAAATGGAAGGAACTTCTCTGAAGAGTGGAAGGAGCAGGAAAAGAACAGGTTTTTGATTTTTTGAGAGGAGTCAGGAAAAGAAAGAGCTGTGGCCAAAAATGGAGCAACAGCTTTAACACATTAAAAATGCCAATGAACTTGGAAGGGCTGTGCTTGTGGAATAGAAATTCTACAGAGAGCTTGGAAAAGAAGAAAGACTTTCCAGATTGAGTTGGAGGGGAGATAAGAGGTATTCTAGGGATATTATATTTCCTTATCTTGGAGAAAGAAAGTATTCTGTCCATAATCTTACTATTTCCCCGAAGATTAGTGAATAGCAAACTAGGGCCAGCTCTTCATCTGCTGTTGACTTTTGTGGCTCCTCTGACTTTAAGTGAAGTCACTCTGAGTTAAACCAGATGAAGATCAGAGCTCTGTAAGTTTGAAGCATTTATCAAGAGAGCAGATAACATCTTTTTTCTTTTTCTTTATCCTGAAGAATATTATTAAATTACGTGCAAAGTTTAGGCATCCTGTATTTTCCCTAAATTGTGTTAACAGTGTGCTTTCTATTGAAGCACTCAGCTGTGCCGGTTGTTACTTGCATTCTTCTTTAATCGATCTCATCCAGGCTGGTGCATTGTGTTTAAAGCAGCAATTTGGTGATGCTCAGGTTGCACACCCGTGCATGAATGTGTGAGCTGTGAGCTCTGACTGATGAGCTTTGGCAGGTTCAGCTGCAGTGGCCCAAGACCTGAGCACCTCCAGCTGTTCCCCTGATGCCTCCCTGCCTGCCAGCGTCAGCGTCCTCTGGAGAGGGTGACAGGATGGGACGTGTGTCAGCACTTGGAGTGGCCCAGTTCAGAGCCTGGTGCTTGGGCTGGCAGCGCTGGTGAGGGGAGTGTGAAATGCAGGAGCCAGGCTGAGGGATGGACACACTCCCTGCTCTGCGCTGGGCACGGACACACAGCCAGCAGCTGGGGTGGAACAGCAGCCAAAGCTGAGGCTGACAGCGAGAGCCAAAGGTGCCACCACACCTGCAGAAGTGTGTGTGTGTGTCAGTCCAGCCCTGCCAACAAAACACTGAGCACCTTCTCAGTGTCATCCACTTCACAGGTGTTGATGCCTCAGCCAAAGCCTACCAAAACTCACCAACTTCGAATCAGTTCTGAACAAGGGGTCAAAGTGAGGGGCTTCCATTTCATTATTTAAATTAAAATTACTTGCAGTTTTGTTTTCTGACATTATTCCAGTGTGTGGTGTTCCTTTAGTACTTTACATGAGCTAAGCTCAAGACCTGTTTTGTGCAGGGTCTCCTTCTTCAGAGACAGCAGCAAGTCCATAGAGAGAGCAGTGAGTGAGGCTCAAGCATAACCTTGTTATTTTTAGAAAAAAATTCTTTCCCAGTATTTCCAAGCCTGGTTACCATGTTTTTCCTGTTGATTCAGTGGAAAAGAGTCTTTTTCTTTTCCCTGATGTACAAGTTGTATAGCATGAAGATGCTTTTAGCATTGGAACTGGTGTCATCAATGACTGAAAGTCTCTGAGTAAAAGAAGCTTTATCAAAACTGTAACTGCTGAATACAGGAACTCAGTTTATGTCACCCGGCTATCAGACAAATATTGGTTTTCGCTATGGAGGCTTTAAAAGCAAGTGAACTTAAATTTTCTCCAAATTTCACAAATCTGCGCCCGACAACGTCCGTTTGTCTCCAGTCACAACTCCCAGGAGTCTGTGATGCTTTGGAGCCATCCAACACCATAATTTCAGAAGAAACTGCAAGATGAATCCTGTGGTGTTCAAACCCTGCTTTTCCATCTGGCCCTGCTTTGGTTGCTGGTGCAGAGCGCCCGGAGCCGCTGCCCGCTGGCAGAGCAGGGGTGGTGGCAGTATTTCACCTGCACTGCAGTTTCCAATTAGTTTGTGTCCAACTCAGACTGCTGAGATGTGCATCCAGCCTTCCCCAGACAACTTGTCTTTCCACAAAAGCAAGCATTGACAAGCAGAGGAGGAGTGATTTAGCCATTTGGCCAGGATTTAAAGACTTTGTCTTGCAGGCAGAGTGCCTGCCTTGCAGGAGGTGCCAGATAAATGGGTCCTGCTCCCACCCACACTGGGCTGGGCTCCTCCTTTGGGCAGAATTAGGGGTGATGAAATGTTTCTGTTTGGTTTAAAGCTAAGCTGGGTGCTGACCCACTTTGGACAACAGGCCAGTGTAACTTTTGCTCGGGAGAAGGCGGTGATCATAGCAAACCTCTCTGGGGAAGCTCAGCGGGGTTGGGTGGCTTTGGGAGCTGCTCTGGTGATCAGGTGAGACACAGCAGAGCATCCCTGGCTTGGTGCCGAGGGTTATTCCAGGTGGGAGCTGCCACAGCCTGACTGTGTGCCCCTGGAAGTCACAGGGAGCTCCATCACTGCTGTCACCAAGCAGCAGGGCTGGTTACACAGAAACCATTTGGTACCAGGATCACCCTCTGCGCTGAGGTGTGACATTTTCAATTGCTTCAAATTGGCAGAGAGCTCGTATAGTTGAAGTATTTGAATAATAAGGCTCATTTCCTAAGAAATGTTAACAGGGCTGTAACCTCGTGCAGTGTGGCACACGCCTCATGGCCCCTGAGGCTTCAGTGCCTCTTTCCTCTTAATCCTGACACCTACAGTGTTTTTTTAAATTAAAAAAAAAAAAAATGGAAATAGCAGAAATGGCTAAGGCAGTTGTATTTCTTTAAAAATACCATAATGGAATTTGTTATTATAGGTCATTACTGTGCACCCATAAATATTTACATATTTTTATATTGTACTCACTGGCCATGACAGATTGAAAATAGCAACAGTTCTGTGGTTTCTGTGTTTTAATAACAGTGTGTTTCTTTCAATATTTTACAGTAGTCAGCTGGGTATTTCTAAATGATCATTCCGGAGGTTGCCTCTCCAGACAGAGATATAAAAATATATTTAACCCACTTGTAATATATTGGATTTTTCTTTATAATCCCATTAAAAAGTGTGCAGTGAACACAAACCCATAATTTACCTGGTGTTATAGTTTCATTAAACTTCAAAAGGGTGCTTGATGGAGTAGAATAATCCTATTCTGCATCCTTCATTGAACATCTTTCAGAATAAGTTTATTCATTTAATTAGAAGGTTTCTCTGTGTGAAGATTGCACTGGTTTTACTGAATTTGCATTTGTTATCCAAAGCACCCTCTATTTAACTGCACTTAGGATAAGTGTGTTAGGACACGTGCTGCAAAATATCTCCACAAATTGGTACTTATTTTTAAAATTGTGTTAGTACTAATTCAAAAGTGAAGGAGCAGAGAAGCTCCATTACACTTTAAAGTGGAATTTTCCCTTCAAATCTGTGGATTAGTCATGGCAAACAATGAAATGTTTAACTCAACATTAAATGGGATTATTAAATATCTTTTCAAAGTGGAAAATCACATGCATTATTCTATTCCCAGTACAAAAGGACAGTGAATTAGTTTCTCTCTTCATTCAGTATAAAACAATGATAATACCACGGGCACACTTCAGCCTCAGAGGACCCTGCTGAACCACATCCGCTGAAAACTGTCTGGATGGTTTCAATATGAAGGTGACATTCTTTGTGATTAAAACACGGCTTTGTTGTACTCACAGCCAGCCTTGTAAAGGTTGGGATGCTGCAGACTGGGCTGTGTAAACTGGGATGCTGCAGCTCAGGCAAATCTGAGCTCCCAGGCCTGGATGCAGGCAGAAAGTTCTGCAGAGATGCTGAGCAGCTCAGCAGACAGAATGCTCACTTGGAAGAGTGAAGGCTCTTCATCTTCATTTTTCTCTTTTATGTGTCTGGCTTTGGGGAGTGTGACCTTGCTGCCATGGGATCGATGTGTCTGGAACCATTAATTCAGGCAAAGCAGGGCCTGTTTGTAACACTGGAGATGAGGATGTAACACATGGGCAGACCTCTCCCTTCTCCAGAATGGATAGGTGGCTAACTAGGCAGTTCTCCTCCTAATCAATGGCATTGGCTTCCCTGGGAAAGGGATGAGCTCTGGCTGTAGACATGCAGAGATGGATGGCTCTTCAGCATCCAAAACAGCAAGAGGGGAATGGAGCTGAAATACTTTAAAAGTAATGTTTTTTTCCTTCCATAATATCTGACTGCCTCTCATGCCTGTGTTGGGTTAGGTGCAAGCTTATTTCCTCCACGGTATGAAATATATTGCAGCTATTTTCTAGAATTAGGTATCTTTTCTCATGTGATAAATAATCAAAAGAAACATTACTAGAAGTAAAAACATTGCTGAGCCCCAAATTTATGATATTTACTCCCAGATAAGCGTGAAAAGCTTACATCCAACTGTGTACAGTTCTTTTTAAGAAAAAAATATCAGATGGAAATGATGCCAGGCTTACAGGAATTGTCTTTCCGTGGGCATCTGAAAGGATCTCTGGAAGCAGGATTGTTGGCTAATGAGATCATTTGAATACTCTTTGTACAGGGTTGACAATCCCCCTGGACAGAAGAGGTTCACCCTCCTTCACCCCTTGGCCCATCTCACATCGAGCCATGACAAGGTTGCTGAAATGGATCCCATGGAGACAGCTCTGGAGAGAAACAGGGGAAGGGCACTCACTAGAGTTTCATCCTGCAGCTCCTTTGCAAAGGGATGATTTCCAGGAAAACCCTTCCTGTGCTCAGGTCCTCGCAGCCCTCTTGGATTGCAGAAAGTCTGTAACTGGCTGAGAATCACCTCAAAACTCTGAGCTTTTTGTACTCAGCTGTCTCTGGCTACCTGAATTTCTTGAACAAGTATGAGGAATTCTTCACTGTGGTGCACCAAGTCTGTTGTTGAGGGTTAAAAGCTTTAATTGTGAGCTGAACCATCAGTGCTCAGAGCTAATCAGGGCCTTTGCTGTGGTTTATTTGGGCCATAGGTGTGACCAGTAAGAGATAAAAGATTCCCAGTTGTGTTCAGGTGGTTGCTTCTTTTGTTGCTGTAATTACTCCTTGGAGGCTGGCTAGTAGTTAAAATAATCTGACACTTTTGTTAGACAAATCCATGTTAAACCAACAGGACAGGTAACTTGAGGCATAAGTCAGAAATAGGACAGTGGCTGCATCATGTTTTGAGGCTCCCTTAACAGTCAGTACAACAAAGTTATTTTTTATCCCTGACCAGGTTTTCTGCCTACCAGAACATCCAAGGCAGTGGCAAAACTGCTTCCACAGAAAGGAACTAGATGAAGAAAAATTATTGGTTTTGTATACAAAATGTTTTGAACACAGAAGATGCATTTCAAAAATTTTATCTTTTCATGGGATGAAATAAAGTTTAATCATTTGATTTTGTTCTGAATTTTTCAGAGCAGGAAATAAACACTTATTTCCTTTAGCATTTGTGTCCAGTCCTCTTGTCCTGCCACTGTTCAATATCCTGGCTATTCTGTGATCCTGTGATCTCCATTTCATGTTTGTTAGTAGATTCTCTCCCTGAGCTTTGTGCCATCCCTACATATGTAGCAAATAAAATAGGAGCAGGTATAAAGCCATGCCAAAAGCTCAGTCACTGGGCTAAGAGCAGGTTTTGGATTGAGTCAGCATCTGTCGTGGTGCAGCAGGCTGCTGTTTTTCTGGGGTGGCTGCCACGGTGTGCTTCAGCAGCAAAGCATTCCCCTTAGACAGTGTGGGTGTAAACCCGTCTCCACTAAGTCAGTGGGAAAATTCCCATCGGCTTCAAGGAGATGAGGGTGCCTTTTTGATTCTCTGGGCTCAGTGTGAGATTTCTTCTGTGTGCCATTGCTTTGCTTTTCCCACGTTTCCTGTGGATTACTGGATATGACAACTATTGGTCTTTAACAAACCTTCTTCTTTTCCTTTTCTTTTTTAATTTCACTTGTCGCTTCCATCTAACCCTATAATGAAAAAATAAAAACATTTACCATGAAGACAAAGTAAGTCTGCTGTCCTTTGGATTTTAAATAAATCTCCAGCTTGAAGGGCAGGTGCTTGAAGCTGTATCTGGAAGATGCTGCGGTGAAATACACTTTGAGAAATGAGAAATGGCAGAATTCCTTGGCATGTTAATCCTGATGTAGCTGTGTTGATCCTGTCCAAGAGTTGCCCACGTACAGCTACTCAGAGAAACAAATCTAAGTCTGTTTTAAATAGATTAGTCAAACTTCACTAAGTGCTTGTGTCGACATTCTCATTGGAAATTAAAGTGACCCTAATGCAGTTTCATTCACTTAGAAAATTGATTAGCTGTATGGACAGAGCATTGCAAGCAATAATATTCCCACGGCTTAATGAGTTACCATTCATCAGCTGACTGCCAATAACTTCTTGTCTATAAGCTCCCATCCAGCCCAGTTTCCCTGTCCCTGAGAGGGGCTGGCAGCCCGCACTGCTCAGGGCCGTGGCAGGCTGCAATCTTTGCATCTCCATCACCTCGAGATCACACCCAGCCTTGGGAAGTTTAGACATTTGTGGACTGATTGCTGTGGACTTTGTGCAAACAGAACTTCTCCACATTCAGTCCCACCACAGGAGAGGCTGTGCTTGAGTGCCCCCCTTGAACATTCAATGCAAGCAGCCAAGGTAGATGCAACCACAACTCCAGTCTTTCCATCATTATTTCCAATATGTGCTCCTACAATTTTAAAACTCCACCAAGTTGACAGTACAATGGAACAACTGTTCTTGAATTGCACGGTTTAAATTAATTATGAGCCCCAGTGAAGGAAGTAAGATGAACAAGTGAAAAGAGCTCTGCAGGGCTTTTCAAATTATTGTAAAGTTGGGAAAATTGGGCCCACTGTGTCTATTACTCACTTTATAACAGTTGTAACTCGATTGTTTTGTTTGTCACACTGCTGGATACTCTCATGGATCTTAAAGCCTTGCCAGTTGTTTTATTTATTGGTAATTTTGCTGGGTGCCACAGTAAAGATGAAATAATTGGACTTTGTTTATGGTGCCAAAATAGGCTTTCCTGAATGATTGATTTCAGCAGTCAGTGCAGTTAAATAAACCCATGGTCCAGATACCACAGGGAGGTTTAAGGCAGGGATTGGTTATTTGCTTCCTGATTATCTTCAGATTTAAATCAGTGAAGCTCAACTGGGTTTAAATTTGGAAGCAGCTTTCCCCTACCTTCCACTGTACTTGTACTGAGACTCTTTGCATGGAGTTTTCTCCTCCTCATAGTCATCCAAACTCTCTCAAATTCACTCCTGTTCTTGTCAGAGGCTTTCCAAGAAAAGAGCAAGTGAAGGGTTTGGAAATTAATGTTTGACCTACACTAAACAGCACAATTAAACAATGCACAGTCATTCTCCCTGTTCACTTCATTGGTAACAGCCAGTTTCAGGTGTCATGAAGGAGTCTGATTTTTGGAGATTACCAATACCTCATGCACAGGTCCCTCTGAAGCCACTGAGCCACAACGGTGTATGAGCACATCTCTGACTCCTGTTGTCACTCTGTCCCAGAATATTTAGAAACAACGAAACCAACCCAGGGAAAGTATATTCTGAAGAAAAAAGGGCATTCTTAAACCAGCAAGAAGCAGATGTACAGAGCCACAGGCAGGCAAAAGGCTCCAAGTACAAAGATGTGAAACCCAGGAATGGTGTGGTTTGGAGGAGCCAGGGGCGTGGGACACCTGAGGAAAGCAGGGGGATTATAAGCAGAGAAGCAGCATAGAAGGTTGTGGAAGTATCAAGGACACTGGTGTTTCAGTTAGATAAAAATGACAGAAATATTTGATGCTTATGAAAGCCACCATAAGCTTGCCTTTTTTTTTTTTTTTTTTTGTAATTCATTCAGCTCGCCTTTTATCGAGTAAAAAACTGTTTCTAGTTATGCTGTATGAAATTTATCATTTGAAATGAAAACATTCCAGTAAATCACCCCTTTCCCCCCTCTCCTCTCTTCCCTAGAACTCACTAAACATCAAAACACAACGAAAGGAGGAAAAATGAAGCTAGAAACCAAAAATTTGCTAATCTGTTCATTTTAGTGTTGCCTTAACATAGCCAATGAGGTCTTTGCCATTATCTGCAGCAGGCATATAATTGTGGAAAATTTTAAAGGCCCCATCTGGCTCCCCAGTACATTTATTCTAATTGTGAAAAAGCAGGGATATTCTTGCCTCTCATTAGGATAAGCTTGCTTGCCTTAGCTTCTTCCTCATAACGACACAGGTCAAAGAGGAGACACCTTAATGAGAATCTCGGTAACATAAACAGGAAATGCGGTTCATTTTCTTATCTTCATTTGCAACCCAAAACTTCGTGCCCAAAATGAAAACACTGATTTTCCTTAATTCATTATTTTGCTTTGTCTTTCTCATGGTTCTTTATCTATTAAGCAGGGCAATTATAGGATGTATTTTCATCATAAGTATTAATATTTCCATTTATGAATTAATTTACCAGCATAGGAGCAAGGAACTAAAGAACAATATAATTTTAATTCCTTGAGTTTATCTTTGGAAACAGTTGTCTTCACTTCTTCTTCACAAATTAGATGGAAAGGAAGAATTACATGGAGTCGAAGCTATTTAAAGTGGAGATGATCAAAAAGAAAAGAGTAGGGCACTTCAGCTTTCTGTCAACACATATTTTATATGCATCACTTTCATAGCGTCATACGGAGGCCAAAGATAACAATTCCCCATATTTTCCCTATGTGCTGGGCAACAAGAAAGGGGGAAACTCTTCCAAGCTTGTGATTTTATTCCTTACACACAGAAAAAGCCCAGTTTTGGAGGAGCTGCTCAGTCACTGCACTGTATAATTGCTAAGCTACGAATTCAGGAGAAATCGATGTCAAATTAAATAATCCCAGTTTTATTTTCCTTATGATGAAATGCAGTGTGCACTTCTTGGCTGGTGGGACCTGGCACAGGGAACACAGTGAGCCATTGTGTCAGGCTGAAGTGGAAACCTTGGCCAAGGCTGGCTGGCTTGGGGAATTGCTCCAAAGCCCACACGGTGTGTCTGTCTTCTGGAGCTCGGCTATCGCTGTGAAATGGGGTTTGAAGGAAGTGCTGCCCTGCTTGGAGTCCATCCATGCACCAATCCCCAGGCCAGGAGGAGCCCTGGCTTTAATTCCATGTTGTCACAAGCAGCAGCTTGGGCTAGTGAAGCCCACAAGCTGCTTGCACAATCCTTTTTGTCAGCTCAGGTGTTATTTCCCAGAGGAAGGCTGCTCTCCTTCAAACTAAGAGGACAAAAGAGGAGTTCTTTAAGGAAAACTAACTTTCCTGTGAGCAGACGCCAGAATATGTTGCACAAAAAAAATCTGTTGCAAACAAAAAAATGCAACTGTTTTCTCATGTTTCTTGTTGATCCTGAGATATAAAACAATTAAAGTAATATATATCCAGTTGTTACATATTTATTACTCAGTGTAGAATATCTGGGGGGGGGGGGGTGGATTTGGGGTTTTTTTGAAAAAAAAAACTGCTGAAGATGGGAGAATTTAATCCAGGAGCACCTGGGGAAGCTGAAGTTACACAAACAGGATACACACATGTTCCTCCATTGTGTTGCATTTCATGGAGTTGTTTGAGAATCCTTTAAGCACAGCATGTTAGTTCCAGAAGGCTTCTCTGGGAACATCAGGTGTGCTATTGAAGCCAGTTTTAAATCAAGCACTCAAGTGAGAGGACAGCAAATGGTCAAAGCCAGGACGGCAGCTGGCAGCTCCAAAATTCACATCTGGATCCAAAAGTTGCAACAAAACCTGATCCCTCCACAAAGAGACATATTTACAGACATATCTATTTTAATTGTAGCCTGTGTACAACTGTCTTTCCCTCATTACATACATTGGTTTGGGAATAACTACAAAACTGAGTAGGGGTGTGTGTGTACCACATTCCTGGCAGTTTGTCCACATCAAACCAACTCATGTTTTTAAACATCTATTTCCTACATATCTCATGCATATCCTGTGTGCTGTGAAAAGTCCAACATGAAAACATGGTCTGTGGTTTGATACAGAATTTAAAATTTTGCACAAAATGTATTCATTTTTCTTCCTTTCGGATGAAAATACTGTCTTTGAATGCTTGCATTTGAATATTTAAAATATGTGTCTCCCCAGTCAAACTGCAATTTAATTGAGTTGAAATTAAATGCTAGCTACAATAGGCACAGATTTTTGATATGATCCTTTAAACCACTGCCCTTTAGCATAAAAGTAGGTTACTGTCACTTTGGGGAATGGGATCATCCCATGAAATCAAATGGCAAAACCATACCAAAGTCACTTTTTCTCTGGCATTTAATTGAAGAGCTCGGTACACAATCACTCTGTGCATTTCCATAAAGCTACTCGAGGGATGACATGTGAAAATAATTTATGTCTGCTTTATGCAAGGTCGTTAGCACTCATACAGAACACCAATAATGACAATAAACTATCTCAAGTTTGCATAATATAGTTTTGTTGGTGAAAAGAAAAGGATTTGATGGCGAAGACTCTGTCTTTTGAAATAGGACTTAAAGGTTGCTGATGTTTTGATGAATTTTTTTTTCTGAGATATTTAGCTTGTATGTGAAATGCAGTAGACTCATAAGTGAAATTTCTGTTCAATTTTTAAGCAAATTTTAGCTTTAGAAGAAAACCCAGCTGTAATCGTGAACTGAAACAGCTGCATAGTGTAAGAGGGAGTTTTGTTTGATGAGGAACAAAACTTTGGTGTCTGTGCATGTGAGTTCTGCTGCATTCTTTGTGCACGAGGAGAGAACGCAGCTGAAGCACTGACTTTTTCATGCATACCTTTATCAACACAGACTTTTCCCAGAAAGGTTACAGTCTAGGTAGATAAATGGGATAAAATCTTAAAACAAAAGCAAAATAATCTCATCATAAAACATGGTGAAGAAGTAGAACTGATACAGAACTTGGTACAAAATTCGGTACAATAGATATGGTTCATATTTTTAGTTCAATTTAAAAACTCCCAGGAGCTCTAAATTCTCTTTTTTTCACAAAGCCATCACCACTCCAAGTATTTCAGCACTTCCCTTCTACCTAAGCCAAGTTGCAAAAGCAAAACACTCCTTTCTTGAGTCACCCAACCTGAGCTGGTCAGTCTGGGGGGGAGGCTCTTTCCATCCCTATCCCCATGATAGCAAAAAAAGCAGTTGAATTGTTTTATTTTAAAAATAGTGCCTCAAATAACTTTCATAATAATCTCAGAGCCTTTAGGGTACGCAGTAAGAAACCTCTGTGCAGTGCTGTCCTCAAACCCACACTGTCCACAGCCTTGAGTAACACCTTAGCTTTTTGCACAGGAAAAGGACTGAAAATATATTTTATGTCTCTCCTGCTGAGCTTGTGACCCTCACTGGGTTTAATTCACCCTGGTTTAGGTCCTCATGCTTGCACTCAGCATCACTTGTGTTTATTCTCCTAGCAAGAATACATCACAGTGTGGCACTGAGACTTTTAGGGGAGCACGTTCTGCTTGTGCATAAAACATCTTCTGCACTTAAATCCCCCTCAGACCTTTCTGCTCTCTGGGATCCCTGATCAGGGAACATCCTGCTCCCAGCCTGGCTTTGCACTCCAGAAATGCCAGAGTGTTTGTGACAGGCCTTCACTGGGCCCATCTTGTACCAGGCATGAAAAGATGCTGTTCATCCACGAGTTCATCCCGTACTCTGCAGGTAACATCCCACTGATAATTCCCAAGCTTCTGTACCTCCATCCATTATCCAGCTGATGTCTTGTGCAGGGTGGCCTAGAGCAGAGGTTAGATGGAGTTAAAGAATAAAGCAGGGATTTATTCAAAGGATCTCCTCCATGGATCCACCTTGGGCAGCACCAGAGCCCAGCCAGGGCTGCACCCAAGAGGAACCAAAATGGTCCCAAAATGCACGAGTGCTCCCGGGGGCTCTCACTGGGATCAGCTCTGCTCCATTTGCACCTTGCAGTTCATTGTCCCATTCCAGCTTTAGCCCAGGCACTCCCATCCTGCTTGTTTTTCTCTCTCCAGCCCACGCTGTTTGTGCTCCTGGGGCTGAGATTTGGATCATTTGTCCTTGGTGCCCAGCTGGAGAAGGAATTGTTTTGTCTCCCTGCTCTGTGCAGAGAGCTCAGCATCCCATAATGTGAAGCCCAGAACTGCACACTAAAGCAGCACAGAATGTGAAAAATAGAAAAGCTCAAACCCAAGGCATCAGAGCCTTGTCCTTACAAGCACATACATCCCTCACTACCTGACAGCTGTATCCGCTCACCCGCTCTTCCTCAAGACTCTCCACATTCCCTGATTAAGATAAAATTTTGTGGACAAAAGAGGCAAAGCTGCATCTCACATGCTGGTTATTGTTGGGGGGATATTTAATAGCTTTTAAATTCATTTAAGAAAATGGGAGTGGTGAGTCACATGTAATTATTCCCAGATAGATCATTAATTACTTGATAAACTTTCTCCATAATGCTGCCTTTTGCTTTTTTTTTTTTTTTCTTTTTTTTTTCCATAATGATGGTTATTTGTCATTTATCTCAGTTTGCTTGTCAGTTGTTCCAGGTCCCTTTCATGCCCTGTGATATGTATGTAAATATTACAGATTGAGATTGATAAAGGTTTTATAACAAAGGCTGTTACTTTATTGGATTACAGGAGAGGTTATGAGAAACTCATTTGATTATTGTGTTGGAATGGTATCATTTGCACCAATACAAGTATGGCTGGTACCTCATCAGTAACTGCATTTTTCATAGGTTGCAATTCAGCTTTAGAAATTTGAGTTTGTTTGAGAATGCCAAAGATACCAACACAAAAATTACATTTGAGAACTAAAATTTCTCTTTAAAAATTTCACCTGGTTACACTGGGCTTTTCTTCTTTTAGTTGCAGCTTTAGATGAAGTCCTCAGAACTTCAAGCATGAATTAAAGAGTGCATTTGAGGTGTATGTTCTGTAAGAACAGTCAGTAATAGGCTCTAGCAAACGAATGAGAAGGACATTGGGATTGATGCCCTTTTCTCCACGGCTGCTTTGGAGAGCCAGCCTTACACATTCAGAAGGGAGAAGCGGGAGAGGCTGAAATTCAAGGAAAAGCCATTAATTCTCCCCTGTTCTTATCAGTTTGTTAATTTTACTGTTGAACTGATTGGGGCTATCCCATGGCAATGGGTCTCTTCAGCTACCACCCGCTCTATCCTCAAACATCCCTCTCAATGCAGAGAACCACAGCAGAACAGAGCAGGCTCAGCACAGAGGTGACACTTGATGACAACATAATCAGGACATCTGTGCCAGCATGTCCCAGACACCAGGCTGACACCAGTGGGTGTGTGGTTTCTTCCCAAATAAAAGCAGTGCCAGGTAGTCAGGTGGCACTTGGATGGTGTCTGCAGCCAGCACGACGTGTTACTCACAGCTCTGTGCCCGGATGATTTAGGTGTCTGACGAGGCACAGCTCCCCAGCAACACCTACAGAAAATCTAAACACAATGGTGATAATGGGCTCAGTAGCAGCTGGTGAACTCAGGGAATGGATTTATCCTCCTCCATAAACACTTGGACATTTATGAGTGAAGGCTGGGCTCGTTCTCTGAGACACCCAGTGCTGTTGTGAGATTATTGCAGTTATTATTGTGCTGCCAACTCAAACACACCCAGCTGAAATGTTTTCTATTAGCTTTACTGTTCCCCATTATACCCTTTATTTCTCTGTAAATAAACAAAAACAGAAGAACTACCAGGGGGAAATGTACAGAGCTGAACTCAAACATCTTTGCTGTGTTTGAGTTCTGACTGTTCCCAGTAACCCCAAGACTGTGGTCTTCACCCTCTGGCAGTTGGTCCTTACAGCCAGACCATGAGGGATATGTGGCTGTTTTAGGAACCATTTCAAAGTGTCTTTCTTGCAAGGAGGCAGGAAGGACCGTGTCCTGTGAGCTGATAACAGCCTGGCCCTGCTTGGGGCAGGATTTCCTCATCTGCTGCCCATTACTCCACAGAGCTTGGCGGGATGTACGTCAGTAGCGGCTCTTAAAACTGTCTGCAAAAGCTAAACAAAGCTCAGCAAAGTCGAACATTTGAAAAGATGCCCAGTCATTGTCACCCCTAACCAAGCTCAGCTGTCTGTCCAAGCTTCAGACATCCTGGGACTGAAGGAAAAGTCCAAGGTGACACGACTTGGTGTTAGAGAACCTTAGTCAGAGACTAAGTAGCACACATCACAGCCTTTGGGACTGGGCTCAGCTTCAGTTCTTCAGTCCTGGCTGCAGCACCTTTGCAGTCCTCATTTAAAAGGAGTTGTCTGCTCCTCACCGGCTGAATTTTCAATGCCTGAATTACTGATGTCATTATATTCTCAGATTTATAACAGCTGCTAAATATTTTGGTCAAAATAAAGATTCTGAACTTCAGATACAAGCCTCATGTATGAAGCTGGATGCAAAGCATAGGTGCATGACCTAAATAGTTTATTTGTCCATACAATACAGGATCAGTCTTAGATAATTAACCTAGAAATACCTGTTTGCATCAACAGGATTCAAAACCTCTGGACTACAGACAGTGATGTGGGAATTAGTTCAGACCACCAACAGAATGCTAAATTTATATTCAAGCCTGGGGAGTTAATGCAAATACACCTCATTAGGCTATGGAAAGTTAAGGCATATTTTACATTTAAGATCTTATTTTGAAAAATAATGAAAACAGACTCTGTCACACCAGGGTTTGAGATGCCAGCCCTGGGACGTGATCTGCCCTGGCTGGGGCACTGGTGACGTTAGCCCTGCCCTACACAAATTACATTTTTATCAGTCCCAGAGATAATATCTGATGCAGTGTGGTGTGGTCATAAAATAAACTTAACTGGAAGCATCTGAATTTCAAGTCTCTTTGATACTTTCTTCAGGATCCCAGGGGACACGTGTGCTCCCCAGAGCTTGATGTGAAGGCATTTGAAGTCTACAGAAATCATTCTGTTGGCTTCCGACACTTTGGGACTTGGCTTTTAAAGCTGTGGGTGTAGAAATGTGCTTCATCCCTCTGGAACAGTGTCACCAGCTTTCCTTGCCTTTTAAGGGCAAGCTCTGTTTTTAGAGAAATACTGTGGGATATGAGAGCCAGAAGCAAAACAAACTTCCTCTGCCTTTACTTCAATATGACTTGTAAGCCCGTTGATTTGGAGCAATAGGCTAATACTTTGTTTTTTAGCATCTTGGCTGTGTTTTAAGGATTCTGATCGTTGTAGGATTTTAATGAGATTCCCCAGATCCTGATCCAGGCCCACCCACCTCCTTCCCATGGGACAGTGACGCTCACTCAGCTGGAACAAATTTCAGCAGGCACTGACCTGGGATAAATCGAACCAGTAGCCTTGAGATAAAACACCTTTGCCAATTCCCAGCCCACAGTCAATCCATGGTTTAATATTGTTACAGTTAACATGTGTGACTTCACTGCTGATTATCAGAACTGGCTGGTAAGAGGAGCAGAACTTCCCAAAATCAGATTTGTGGAAGTTTAATAACAGCCCTGTTGTTATTAAACATCCATGGAACACACGTTGCTCTGCCTGGGAAAAGCGCTTTATGTATTTCAAATTGACTGAGATGCATTTAGTGACAATTCATACCAAACTTCACTTTAACTGTTCAAAACATGCTGTATTTTTTCTAAATACTCTTTGGAATTACTCTAAATCCAAACATTTTACTAGAATAATGTATCTGTCAGATTATGGAAGGAGCTGGTCTAAGGCTAATTCGGCACACACAAAAGTTAATGTAAATACTGAATTTCAATGAGGCAAATATTTCACTTTGAAATCTGCTGTATTCGCATCCAAGTGTTATGACATAAATATATTTTAGATTAGTGATCCACAGACCAAATGTGTAATAGCTAGCATGGGTAATTTTTTAAAATGCTGAGATTTCTTTTAGCAATAAGTGAGGCTTCCAAAATGAGTAGAATGGTTTGCCCAGTTTTGATGTTCGTGGGAAGGTCAGGCTTTGACAAAGACGGTAGGAAAATTCAGTAAAAGAATTCTAAAGGACTTTGGAAATGATTTTAAAAATTTAAAAATTATATAAAACATTTATTAATTATATAAAATATTGCATGTTTTGGTACCGAAAGAAGAAAAGGGGACCATCCCCTGCACATCTAAAGGAGCAGGTGGAACAAGAAACTTCCTGAACTTCAGGGAAGGATGAGAGTGTGGAGCCATGGGAGAACCTGGGAGTTGGGCTGGCTGTGAAGAAGTGTTTCTCCTGTTTGAGGAGGATGGAGGGGTGACCTGTTGTTCAGCTCTAACCCTCAGGCTGCTGGCTCTGTCACTAAATAAGACCTTTTAAAATAAATGAGTTCAGTATTAGATACCAGCTGGGGGATTCTCATTGGGCTTTTAAAATTTTTCAGTCTTGAAGCGCCTCCAAAGTTCAGAATTTACAACCTACTAATAATGCCACAATATATGTATTTTTATTAGACTTCCTATCGAATGCTAGTCTAATACCTTTGCTGTCTTTATTTATGAGGAGATTGTTTCCAGCTACTGTTAATGTATTTTACACAGCCCATGATGTAATTGTTAAGCAGTTGTAATGAAGATTGAAGGTTTAATAATGCCAAGTGTTACAAATTTCTATTTAATCATTCCTAAATCGATTAGTTACTTTCACCCAAATGCCGGGCCATCGAAACAGAGAGAGCTAAAGATCTGAACTGCTGTGGCCAGGCTTTGATAAATGGTATTTTGGTGCAGTGGTAATTGGGTTATTGAATTTACTCATCTTCCAAATGATGTTTGCATTGTCTCAGCATATGTGTTTAGGGCCAGGGGAAGGTCATTAGGCGCTTCAGACCAGGGGCATGTTTGGGTTAAAGTGATTTTGAGCAGCCAGAGTTGAGGTTAGTCAATTAAAGGAAATAGCACAGAGAAATGCTACAGAAGGCCATGTTATAGGTTGGTCACTAAGGAGGTCCCAAAGGCCTGGTTAAAGTAGTCTAAAGATTCTTTAAGTAAATGTCTACCCCCTGCCCCGGGCTCTTTAGACACAGACAATTTGCTGTGAGAAATACCCTTCACTTAAAACACTCACCTGTGAACAAATGCCACGCTTGGAGAGGCCAAGCCTACAAAGGCCAAGGCTACAAAGGCCAAGGGAAAACATGAAGCAATAACAGCTTTTGTGTATATAAACACAGCCTTCAGTGAGCTTCCAGAGGGGTTGGGAGCAGGCAATGTGCCCAGGCTGCCCCTCTGGGGTGGTGTTTGAGGCAGGGACACCCTGGGCTGGCTGGGTTCATCCTCAGCACCTGGGGTGTCCTCATTGAGCCCTGCCCACGGATCAGCTCCACCTTCAGGGCATGGTGGCTTTGATGGGATTGAGCTGTTTCAGAGGCATAGTTCAGTGGGTAATTTATTTAGCTTTCCGTCCTGGACAGAGCTAGCCAGTGCTTTGTCCTGCCAAGGAGTTCAGCATTTCTGTGTGGGGTGATCGGCTCTCCCCACCCTGGGTGGGAGCATTTCCCTCATCATTTGCCAGCATCTCTCCTGAGTGACCAGCCACCAGTTCCAGTAGAGTCCAAACACCCAACCCATCACTGCTGTCTGCATTTCAAATGAAAACCAAAAGAGTTTTGTCATTTTTCACGTGTTTCTGACTAATTAGACTGTTAGAACAAGAGAAGAGGAAGAAGCAGAAGAAGCCTTTCATTATTTCTGTGTTCTCACATTAATTCCAGAGATTTTCAGAGTACCTGATATTCTCTAATACTCTGAACAGAGTCATGGGGAACAGCACCCTTGACATGAAAAATGAGCCCACTGTATTTTTAATACTTGGCTAATAGTGTATGGAGACCATTTTTTAGTTTCAAAGCACTGGAAGGAGGCTCCCGTTCTACAATATTTCTGTTGTGCAATTTTATAAAAGCCTGTCATTCTATAAACACACTGGTTTATATTTGATTTCTGTCCTCTAAACACTATTTAAATCACAAGTAATAATTTCTAATCTTGTAAAATGCCCAAAGCTTAAATCAATATCCATTTGATGAATACATAACCTGAGGACATTCTGTTTGGCTGATAAATGATAATTGTGGGAGTGCCTGGCAGCTTTTGTGGTTAAACCTTTGCTTTCATACAATTAAATGGCCGATTCCTTCAAACACTTGACACACTCTTAACGATAATTGCACAAGGAGCTTACTGGGGACGAGTGAGACAAAGACTTTTCTCCTGGTGCCTGTAAAGGATCGCTTGGAAAGCCAGGGAGGTCTGGCTCTTCTGGATGACTTTTTGGGTCACTGCTCGTGCTCTGTCTGAAGTGTCCCCTCTGCTGGCCTGCCCTGCTGCTCTGCCAAGGGTCCTGTCCCTCAGCCACCCTCACCCACAGGTTCTGCCCTGGGCTGGAGCTTCTCCAGCTGCCCCAAGGCCAGGCCAGTGTTCCCTGGCAGAGCTCAGCCATCAAACAGGTCAGGACACTTCTGTACCAGTGGTTCAGTGATGAATCTCTGACCTTCATGGTCAGTTTATATCATTTTATATCAATTTTATATCAGTTTATGTCATCTGAGCCCGGTAAAAGGACTGTAAGAAGACTGCAGTAATATGCAAACCATAGCATTGCCTCCTGGGGGCACGGTGTCTTACCTGGGAATGTATCTCAATCGTGTGTTAATACAAAAAAACAAAACATTCCCATCCCTCCCTGTAATGTTCCTCATCTCCAGCAAATTCACTCTGGAGCAGAGGCAGTTCCTTCCTCCCCAGTTCTAAAACTGCACCTCCAATAAACCCAGCCTGGTGTGCAGGGTGCTCAGGTGCAGAAGGAGTTTCAATCCATTCAGAATTATGTTGTTCCCTGTAGTTTGTAGTTGCTGAGCCACTTCCAGCCTCTGCAGTTGCTCTGCCATGTGCCAAATTTGTAAAATCTTGTTCACATTTCTTTCCTTGCCTTCAGCAGAGCGGCTCTTCAGGGGAGGGACACGGAGCTGACAATGACAGCACTTGGTGCTGTGAAGGACCTGTAGGACATCCCTGGCCATCAGGCTTTACAGGGACACTTAGGAAATATCTTTAGCCTCTCTTCCCTGTGCTGATGAAGTTACAAAGCGAGGCATGAGCAGTTTGACTGTAAGATTAGGGATCAGCCAGAAAAATGGTTTCATGTACTGCTATTCCTTTATGTTGTCTCCTGCATCGCTCAGAAAAAAGGAAAAAGGGAAAAAAGATGGGGGAAAATGAAACACTAATTATTTTTTCTTTAACGATCACTGGCAAAACAAACAGAGCATTTAGAGATTCTGGCATGGATGAGATAGTGAGCATTTATTTTCTGTATTATTCTAGCCACAGTGTCACCCAGGACCACATCTCACATGACAAGGAGCAATTAAAGGAAAATGTGTCCAGGCTATGCCCCTGCCAAACTGAATCATGACCCTTCTTTTGGAAGCCTCATGCATGAATCCCTCCCCTTGGGGAGCACCAGGCAGGAGCTGATTTGCCAACTGCCACGAGCCATACATTTTTTTGTGCATGGATGTCATGTTAGTGGCATTACGCAGTGGCTGAAAACAGAGTTTACACATCAGCATAAAGGGCTTTTTTTAATGGTGCTCAGATACTCAGAGATGAACAGCAGCATCCAAGGAGGGAGGCAGTGTTCCTTCACAGGGTGTTTGCTTTGTTCCAAGTCAAAATTCACAACCATTTGATTTTAAAAGACACTGTACAATATATACAGATAAAAGTGTATTAAATTACCTAGTTTGAATATAAGCAGCTGTAGATATGGTAGCTGAGAGCACCTGGGGAGTTGTATACCACAGACACAGGATTTTCTGTACAATTTATTCAATTAAAGTGTGAAAAGTGTCTAAAAGAGTTATTTGAAGGGCTTTTGTTCTCCTGCACAATCTCTGCCTCCCACTCCTTTCTTTTGTACCAGTCCCAGAACACAGCTCAGGAAGGAAATAATGAAGGCAGAAGTATCTGGGAAGGACACACAGCTCCACAGCAGAGCTGGCTTAGCACATCACTCCCAGAATGTCTGGTTCACAGAGGAGATTTGAATAACTGTCCTGTATATTTAACACAAACCTACTCATTAGAATTCAACATGCTTATATTGCCTCCATAGCAAACATTGTTTTTATTTCAAACAAAAAAAAAGACATCTCACCA
This sequence comes from Vidua macroura, assembly GCF_024509145.1. Lineage (NCBI taxonomy): Eukaryota > Metazoa > Chordata > Aves > Passeriformes > Viduidae > Vidua > Vidua macroura. The sequence continues at coordinate 3,559,671 of NC_071583.1, forward strand.
GCTAAAGGAACAGTGCAATGACTTACGGACCAAAGCACAATAAACAGAGTGAGAAACCTTATACAGAATAAAATCTAATCTGTGTAAATGTGTGTTTAATTCAGCTCAGCTCGTTCCACCAGCCTGATCAGCTTGGCAGTAGCATTCATACCATGCCAGAACTGGGATTTTGCTGCCTCAACATCCAATTTCATTGGCATTTTAGGCACTGTGGAAAGTCAGGACTGGCCTGCAGATACTGCAGGTCCTCCTGAGCCCTGCATCCCACCTGCCAGGTGCACAGATGTCTGAAGGAATCTTGGGTGACTCTGGGTGTCTGTATCTGCTTTTCCATTTTAGTACAATGCTATGAAAAATGTAGGATTTCTTGACAGGAAAAAGCAACTTTGTTAACCCAAGTTTGCCAACACAAATCACCCAGACTGACATTCACATCAAGTCTGCTGAAAAGGAAAAGATCAAAACCTCTGGCAGAGCTGGAGATGCTGCTCCAGAAGCATCAGAAAGCCCTGATGCTTTCTCTTAGTGCTCTTAGGAGATAAATGAGATTTTGGGGCTCCCATCCTCAGTCCTTCATTTCTTGTACGTCTGTTACATCACTGAGGTTCAGGCTGTGAACCTCTTCCTTATTTAAAGACCATTTCAGATCCCTGTCCTGTGCTGCCTTCAGAGAGCAGAACCTTCTGAACCCAGCCCTGTTGTAGTGTCCTTGTAGGTGTCCTGTTCCTGCCCTTGCTAAAGAACAATTTTGGCACAGAATTACACAAGTACTGCCAATAAACACTGCTTCAGGTTATGAAAAAATGCTATTGTAAAGTGTTTCACACGAGACAGGAATCCTAATATACCCTTAAATTTATAATTGGTCTTTACAGTCATTAAAGTCTGATAAAACTCCCTTAACCTAATCCACCCATTTTAAAATGAAATGTAGTTGGTATTAATCAGTAAGAAAGATTCATTAATTAGCTGGGATCATCCTGTGAACATGAAAACTCCTACTGGTGATTAAAGTTTACTGTAAAAAAATCCCAAGCCCAAGTACTTCTATAATCAAAAGCTCCATTAGTATTTGGAAAAAATTGCAATTTTTCCAGAGTGACCTTAATACAGTGACTGTGTCTGTGTGTGGTGATAGCGTGACATGAATTTTACCAGAATCCTAATAACCAAAGTGAGAGTACAGAGCAGACACAACTGATAAATACCAGAAGGTAAAACATGAGCCAGGTCCTATAGTCATGAAACTCAGCCTCCTTTTAATTACCAGAAAACAGAGAAATTGGAAAAAAATTCCAGACTTTCAGAGATGACTGCTTTTCCAGAATTGTACTTTTCATTTCCAGCAGTGCTTGGTGCTATCATCACAGAGCTGGAGAGAGAAGGGATTGGTTTGTACTCCCTGCAGGCTTCCAGGAGGCAGGAATTCCTACACTCTGTGTTCATTCCTCCAGGAAAGGTTTTCCCTGCTCATTTTTTTTGCTTTGGTGATGTGTACTTTCCACATCCCCACATATTCCTGGAAGTGCTCACTGCCTGGTCCCTACCAGCAGCACTGGAAGTGCTCAGATCCTCAGCAGACCTGGGAAGGGCAGTGGGGTATTTCAGACACCTGACAGAAGGGTAGGAACGTTTCTTCTTTTCAGCAGAAGTTCATCACTGCAGATCAGGGCTTTTCAGGATAAACTCACTCGAAGCTGAACAGCTTTTCAGAGCCAACACGTAATTCAAAGACATTTAGTACAAGCAGTTGTCCAATTTATCTTATCTTAGAGTGCCAACATTTTTAACAAAGTTAACAAATAGGCACCTCATGGCAAGCAGGGTGAAATTTCTCCCTTGTTTTTGTAATTAGAAACTACAGACAATATTATATTATGTAGTTAAGGGAAAAGAACTTTGCCTCAAATTTCAAAGTGGTGAATCCCAGTTTAATTCTGCTAATGGCACTTAACACAGATGGCTAAAAAGAGTAATTATCTTCTTTAGCTTTCTGCCACCTGCCACAAATGAACTGTTTTCTTTAATTGCTCCGAATTACTCTTAATCACACATAACAGTTACTTAAACCCTAGTCACATATTGCAGCTCAAGAGTAAGACTTTAACCCCAAACATGCGACTTAAGAAATTACCCCCCTGACCAAGAGCACAGTGCCAGGGTGTGCTGTGACACTTGGAAAGATTAAAAAGATTAATCTTTTCTCTTCCAGGTCAAAGCAAAGTTTGCAAGCTAATCACACAAGTCCTGTGGTCTGATCCAAGTAATTACCAGAGCAACCAAAAAGCTATATCCACAGCAGCAGGGAAAAATTCACACCATTTCTTCCTGTTGATTCCCTTTCTCCAGCAAATGGTCAGTTGTAAAAGCCACACAGTCAGACTGATCTGAAAAATGACTTACTGGAGAACTGAAAGGTGTAACATTAGCTATACCTGACTGATGAGTCAAAGTCTTTTAGATTCCTGGAGATAAGTTAACAGATAAAATAATCCCATTTCCATTGGGGCATCATTTTGAATTAAATTGATGTTAGGCATTTAAAGATCCCAACATGACACCTTGGAAATTTCTGGCTGCATTATATTTCATAACAGCAATTCTTGCCTCCCACCACTCAGAAGCCATGTGTTTGTTGGAAGAACAGTAATTCTTCCCTTCCTCTTTACTACTGTTCTTGATGTCTGAACCACATATTCAGATTGCCTGCAATAATTCAGAAGCCATCCCATTAGTTCTGGCTCCCGATCTCCACACTGAACTGAAAAAGCACTAATGCAAATCCTGAGTTTTAGCTAGATCTCTGTGCTTAAGAGAAATGAAAAAGCACCAACCTTAGTGTTCCATGAATGATGAAGTCTGTAACTCCCCGTCAGCATTTTTCCACGTTTGTTAGAGGAAGTTCCCAATAGAATTCATACACAAGGGGGTGTGAGGAAAATTGGGGTGGGCACTACTAAGAACTCTTTAAGTGAAAGCAAAAACCAAGCAGTTTCCCTTCTCAATATAAAATAGTCTGCTGTAGAATTGATCTGTATTACACCTTTTCAAGAGCACACACTGGTTTTGAAAAATTACTCCACACTTTTGAAATTCCATGTCCTTATGAATACCACAGCTTAGCATTTGTTTGATGTTACACTTCATATTTTTAAATGTGAGAGTGGCAGAGAGAAAGGAAATCATTTAGAAGCACAGACCTGGAAAACAGCTTTAAGAAGCTTGTATGTGTTCACCAATCTCAGGATAAACAGAGCCCTAAACCATGAAATGAGCAATGACTCAGAAACTCCACAGAAAAAGATTCCTGAACTTGATCTTTAAGGAAATTAATTATCTACGACACTAATATTGTGCACCAGGGCTTTGCACTGTGCTCCAACTTGGTGAGAGTTTCTATTTCATAAATTCCTTGAACCAGCCTGATTAACACTTCTAAGAGAGTCTCAGCTGTACAAGAAGTCCCTGAGTAGGTGTGAGAAAGAAAAGGGCTGACGGCGCCATTGCCCCTGTGTATTTCTAATACAGCAGGGAAGGTTGCTCTACTAATAGTATTTACCTTTGTTTCTTGGTAAATAGCAAACTGTTATTGGACAGTTAGAGTAAAGGTCACAATCCACTTCTTTTTTCCCTTTAAGAAACATGTTTACTCTGTTTAGCTTCAGCTATAGAGTGTTTTTCATAGAGTAAAAGAGTGCAGCATCATTTGAATGCATCAGCCCTTCTGACACTGACTTAATTTAATGGTAGAAGATAAGAATTTTCAGTGGTGCCTGCTCAGGTGTCCTTATTGCCATCCCGCTCCAGCTTCCACCTGGGTTTGTGACAATAATAACAATAATAATAATGACTCACAAAATGTAGCTGTTTTCATATAAACATTGTCCAAGTGACAATGGATTTTTATAATCAGCTCTGTTGGCGGCCAGTGAATGCACTGCTGGTGTGTTGGTGCTGGGAGGGCAGGGGGCTGCAGGAAATGAAAACAACTTCAGAAGGAGGAGAGATTAAACACAATCAATCCATCACAGCACGATAAGTAACGGGCTCGCAGAGTTTTAATGGACTAAGGAGTGTAATGTGTTTGGTTTGGGAACCGCAGAGTTTAATCAAGTATTTTTACATTTTTAAACAGGAAATGGCCTTTTCTGCAAAGGATATACACATTTGCAGTGCATAAATCAGTTCCTGAGTCCCAGGATTCTGATCTCATGGTCTTTACCATGCAATTAACTTTAACTCTTTCTCTGAGGGAAGTCCTGCTCATTCTGGCAGTGTAACGTGATGTGATGAGTTGTTGCTGTTGGTTTTCCGTGTATCCCAGCCTGGCTGCTGGGAATGGGATCAGGGAGGCTCATGGAGAGGGCTGGGCCTCTCCCCATCACTGTGGGGTTTCTTTAGCACCGTACAAATGTCAGGTTTATTTAACACTGCCCAGGTTTCAGGCAGGACAGCAGGTAACTGTGACAGCTGCCTTTTAAATTATGCAGAAAAACAAGCTGAGGACAAATACAGCTGAGCAGTGGCTTGTTAAAGGAATCTCCTGGATACAGCCGTGGTTATTCCTTCAGAGTACCCGTGGCATCACTTTGCAATAAAAGCAGGTAAAATTGAGGGTGCATGGCTTTCTGACATGCTTGCTAGGTACCATGGTATAAGGAGCTATTGCCAGCATAAAGTATGCACAGCCACTCACACACAAACATGCCTTGTCTGAGATTACTGATAACTTATCTGCACCCAAATGAGATGGAAAAGTGACAAAACGTGTATAGTTAATACAGCCCCTCATAGACTACTTTTGAGAAACCTAGTTCATGCATTATACATTAATTTAGCCAAGTGCACATGCATGGACAGGATATTATGATGATGAAGGTGGCCACCTTGTCAAAATGTAGGGGATGCATTAAAACACCACTGAGTGACAGCAGGACTGGGAGCCCTGCAGCAGAGCTCAACCACAGATTCTTCTGGGAGCTAAAAAGGGTGCTGGGAATCCCATTCTTGCCAGAAAATCAGGTGGCCCTGAATGTAATCTGTGTACAGATCCCCCAGTTTACAAGCAGGGGATCCTCACAGGCTTTGCTACCTCCTGCACAAGAAATATTTTCAGTATTAAAGCTTGAATTTGGGAAAGTCTCATTTTCCCAAGTTGTTTTCTTCTCCCTTTCTAATTAAAAACTAAATGCTACGGTGAGGAAGAAGATATGAATGCGGAAAAAGCAAATGTTTGAAACACTTTCAAACAAACGCCAAAACTAAATGGAAAATGTTTGAAATAAGTGTTCCTTTGTAAGTTATGGGAAAGGTTTTCTGAAGCATTCTTTAGGGAAGACATACCCGATACAGGGATGTGACACTGGATGGAAAAATACTTTAAAATACTAAAAAGGAAGAAGTCTTCCTCTGCTTTCAAGTAGATTTTAAGAAGAGTGTGTTCTACTTTAACACCTCAGTTGAAGGATTGAAGTGAAACTACCCATGAACAAGACACTGCTCTGCTAAGCTGCTTGGCAGAAATGCAAAATAAACCAACAAACTACTGGAGAAAAACAGCCTAGCTCAGAATGCATTGCTGTGATCCCAGGTTCCTGTTCCCTCATGATGTACCAATGTCAATAGACAGCCTCAGGTAGACAAATTTCACTAGAGAAATTATGAACTGCTTAAATGAATATAAAATTATATCAATAAAATAATAGAAATGTACATCCCCTCAAAATCCTGAGAACTTTATTTTTTTTTTTTTTAATAGGAAATGCATTAAGAAACTGCTTCCATAGGTGAAAGCATTTGACCCAATAAAACTGTTATTTTAGATGGCAACCTCCTTTTCTCTCTTTCCTTTCTTTCACTGGCATTTGTTCTCTATCCATGTGCTTCCTTAGTGCTGTCTTCTGTGGTATCATGGCACCATGACCAAAGTGACAGACTTTTGTCTCTGCTGGATTAATCAGTGTGTTCTTTGATCCATAACATATGCTCCTCGCAGACATTTAGCATCAACATATTCAAGATTTGTGGTCTGACAGTTCAGTGCCTGATGTAACCCGGCTGATAGACACTTTGGAGGATTTAATTTTATTTTTTTTTCTTAAATGGAGCCTGCCTTTCATCCATAATAGAGCTTAAACAACTGAGTTAAATACGTGATGTTAAATATTTGGGTTGATATCTTTGCTTGAAGATAAATTTTTTTTGGGGGGGGTGGTGAGAAAATCCTGAGTGGCTCCCAGAGAAATCCCAGCTCTCTCTGTGGGCACAGCATGGACGTGTTGATGCAGGACTTGCCCCAGGGTTTGTGTGTTCATGGCCAGGGAAGAAGACAAGAACTCCAGAGCACCAGTTCTGGTGCCATCCTAGAATAGTCTGACACTGCTCCAGGGGCACAGCCAGGTTCCACAGCCGATGGAAAACCAAGGGAAGTTCCTTCAGCAACCACCAACTGGGCTGCTGTGACCCAGGGCTGGCAGGGCTTGGTGGTGAGAAGCCAAAATTCATCTGCTGGGATGGTCCTGGTGGGATGCAGGAGGTGCTGGGCCAGCCCAGAGCAGCAGGAGGGCAATTCCCAGGGAATCCACTCCTCACCCAGCTGATTCCCAGCAACAGGGGAATCACACGGGCACTGCAGGGGGGGCTGACATGGGAAATACGGCCTTTATTTCCTCTAAGGGCTCTGTCAAACTGCAGAAAGTTCTATCAGAGGAAACTGGCAAGGGCAGGGAAAAGAACAGAAGAAATAGGGGGCAAACCAAGATATTTTTCCTTTAGTGTATCAATTAAATAAAGGATATCAATTAATGAGATTCCAACAATTTAATTATTTTTCATTGAGAGGTACAGCATGTGATTTACAGCTCAGCTACTCCTTTACTGATCATGCTGCTATAAAGGGCTACATAATATATTGCTTTCTACCATGCCATGCACAGCTAGAAATGGCAAGAATAAAACAGGATTAACTGCCCTCAAAATAGTCTGGGCTTGAAATTAATTGTAAAAGGCTGATGTCAAAACTCCTTTTGACTTTAGAAGGTGCTGATTACCTCCTCATCCCCATCTCCTGCTGCACACAGGCACATCCCTGTCTATGGCAGACAGGGCCCCAAAATAGTCCATGTAATTCAGAGCAGAGAGGATTTTTTTTTTTTTTTTTTTTTTTTTAAGCATTGTCCTGCCATGAAGAATTAAACAGAAAATGAATGGGGAAACCAAATGTCAGCTGCTCCCTTAGACTTCAAGGTTCAGGAAACTGCTTAGTGGGAGTAGGAAGAGACTGGCAGGCTGAAATGTAAGAGAATAATTGCATTATAAGAAGATTATGGAAGATTATTTTTCTTGCGGGCCCCAGATTTCTGCAAAAACAATCCTGAATTGCATCCTACATGGCAAAATGAATTCCCCCATTCCTCCAAACAACCAGGCTTTATTAACTGCGTATTCCTTTGGTGTGGGCAAAATTAAAAATGGGCTTATATTGCAAAACATTCCATGCATCCTTCTTTCCTTTGACAACGTGGAGCTTAATGTGATTAACAGTGTGGCAGCTCGTAGCAAGAGGAAAAATAATTGGGTTTGTATTTTTTTTTTTTAATATACGACCCCCCCCAGTAATCCAGAAATCAACATGCAGCCTGGGAGGGCTCCCCAGCAGAGGTTGGGGAGCAGGGTGGCCTGCCTGCACTTCCCCATCAATGTGATGTGTGATGCTCCTGCAGCCCTGGGTAGCCAGGCTTTTTTTTTTTTTTTTTTAATGTTTAACTATAACCACTGGGACTGGAATCAGAGCTTCTCATGGCCCAGTATGAATATTAATAAGACACTGGGCCATGGATTTCCTGGCTGATTTTGACAGTTTAAAGGATCAGTTAGTTAATTAGAAGATGACATGGCACATCGCATCCCTTGGCTCCGTCCTGCCTTCTGTCTCCTCTTTTCATTTTCTTTTTTGACATGTTAGATTACATCATTACTTGTAGTTTCACTTGTTAGCCACACCATGAAATGAGACTATTTTAAGCTGTAATTATTGTGATTTCTCTCCTCCGCTAAGAACATGAAACTCAAAGAAAGCAGAGAGCAACTTGAATTTCAAAGTCTTAGCAATACATGCCTGGCAGTTTATAACCTTCTAACTACAGCCAAGAAACAGAAAAAAAATTAAACAGCACAGAAAATTGTGTTGATCATCATCTTGGCAACCAGTGTAGTGTTTTAAGTAGGCAGGCCCATCATCTGGGCTTCATCTGTGACTTAATTAATGTTTTCATAGGTGTATTTCTCAGAAATCCAGTCTCTATCCCCAGCCATGTGATTGTGCCCCAAGATATGTATGTGCAGTGCAGTACATTTGTGTCCTAACAGAGTCTGAGCTTTCTGTCATCATCATGGTCAGAACAGACACAAATAATTTGAAAAGAAAGAGCAGGACTCTGCAGAACCCTCTCATTTGGGGAAACAACAGAGGAGAGCAAAGATAGGCAGGGGATAAGAAATGTCATTGAAATCTTATTTCCCATCTATACCTTACACCCCAAAACAGTCAAACTGCAACTCAAACCATAAAAATATTTAGAATAAATACAGCCACACCATAAATCACAAAAACTTTCAAGTTCTGCATCCCATGTTCATGCTGCAGCCACCAGGATGAAAATTCTGGACAAATAGTACAACTTTCAAAGAATTCAAAGAAACACAACCACTTATTTTGTCTGTTACTAGATAATTTCATTCATTAATATTTGTATTCTACCTTCCATTCTGTCTGTAAAATTCTTATCAAGGACATTGGGTTATTTCTGCAGAGAAATGCAGAGAAACATCAGTCTGCAGGGAAACTGGAATGCAGTTTCTGGATTAGGGAAAGCCAGCAGCTCTGAGGCTTCACTGGAAATGACAAGATTAGTGGGTGAATGTGTCTTCTGGTAGGAATGGTCATTTCTGGGTTATGATTCCCTGTGTACTTTGCCTTTTCTTTTATCAAATATTTATATCTGTGTATTCCTGACAATACTGCCTGATCAATGCTGCTTAGCAGAATGTGTATTTTAAAGGAAGAAATGGCAGAGGAAGTACAGCTGTGGTATATTCCATGCAGTTGGTCAATCCAATAGCCAATGTGGGTAATTTATGTCTTTCATTAAGGTAAACATTGATTCACAGAGCTTCCCAGAAACAGTGCTAATAACAGGTGGAAATCACTTCCATTGCCACTGAAGATAAGGCCAGGTGATGTGACCTGGAGAAGGAACAAAATTGGGAGTTATGTGCCCTCCAACAGGGATTAATGCTCGGACCTGATGGCCCCAGAGGTCTTTTCCAGCCTAAATGCTTCTATGACTTTCCTCATTGAACCAGAATTTCTTGTTCAAGACAAGCCAAGCATAAAAAGTGTCCTTCTTGTGTCAGAGAAGGCATTAATACTTAGAGTGTCTTTTATCCAATCAATGTTTTTGCAATAGGATTGATTTCATAATGAAATGGGACATGAAGCAGCATCGCTGCAATTCCACGGGCTGGTGAGATTATGTTGCAAAGAGGATAAGTGGGAAGCAAATATTGCTGTGTATTGTTGGTGTGTTTCATGAGCTAAACAATGGAAATGTGCACTGGGTAGGACCTGAGCCACCTGCTGTGTCCTCCCATAGTTTCAAGTTTGGTGGTGCTGGGAGAGCACAGGTGAGCTCCCAGCACAGACAGAGCCTGGCTCTGGGAGTGCAGCCAGCCAGAGTCCCCGGTTCCCTCTGTTCCTCTCCTCTTACCCCACACACCTGCTCTGGTTTTGCTGTGCTTTTGCTGCAGCACAGACTCTGCTGCTGCCTCACGTCCCCAGCAGAGTCCCTGCTGTCCCCTCTGAGAGCCCACAGTGGAATTAATCACACACACCAGCTCTGGAGCTAATGCCAGTCTCCTTCAGTGAGAACACATCTTTCCCAGCTTCAAAGACAGAAATGAACACTTACATTTCCTTTGTTCCTAAAAGACTCAAATCCCGTCTCATTGAAGGTCTGTTCATCTCCTGGGTCTTCCCTGCACAGGAGCTCTAGCTGAGAATTAGCAATCAAACCCCTCATTGTCCACCTGAACCTAGAAATGAAAACAAAGGCAAACATATAAGCAAGTGCTGCCATTTACCATGAATACTTAATATTCCCACATATTCTTTTCATCGGGTGGTTAATATAAAACCTAATGAACCATAGACGGCATTCCTGTTTTGCTCTGGTTCATATTAAGTGTGAAGCAGTAAAAACTGAGAGATGAAAGATAATATCTTTTCAAATAGAAATGGCTTAAAATTCTTAATATGAATACAGTAGCTAAAACACCAAAGACTGTGATCCTTAGCAGGTCTTGGCAGTTTCTGGCCACAGGTTATTAAGTATTATCCAGCTGACCCTAAGGGGAGTTCATCTGGAGACTTTAAGGTCAGAGAGTAAAAGCACTTGGACACAGTCAAATGGATTTTACACCTTTGTATCTCTCTGACATTACTGTTTTGCTTCAGCAAACTGCCTAATATCAGATATATCCTACTGGGTACCTTTCTAAATCACTTCAATTTTCTTTGTCCCTGGGCTACAGTTATATGGTCAGGAGCCAAAGCTATCACAGGCTATGATATACTATTTTACTTCCTCGTTTGTATTAGAATGAACTTTATTAGCTTTTGGGCCACGTGTCTATCAGTTTTAAAGATGGAGTACTGTGTCAAGAGTTTTTATGCAGCATTCAAGTCCACGGAATCACTTGGCGTGCTCTGAGATTATTAGAAGTGTGTTATCACTTTTACAGAAAATGTTCTTATTTTGAAATAACCATCACTCAGAGCCTGTGCTTACCAATACTGTCTCTCTAAAGTGATATTTTGCAGCAAAATCAAAATTGGGGTTGATGCTCTGTAAATAATTTCAGATTTGTGAGCATGTGACCCTTATAAACACAAGTGTAGAACTAACATTTAACCCTATACTCCTGTACTTTCATTATCCACTTTCTTCCTTTAAATCTTCCTAATTTGCTATTGCATATTCTTGTAACTGCTAACAATAACTACAGCGCTTTTCACCATGTAAAAAGTGACAATTTGTGCGAGCTTAAATTTGTCATTCTTCTTAAGTAGAAGCTGTCCAGTTAAATAACCCGTAAAAAATTATGGAGATTAGTTTGGCTGATGCAGCATCAAAACCAGGAAATCAAAGATGCTTTTTTTTGTGAGGAAGTTGAGGTTTCAGCTAACAGGGAAGAAGCTTTTAGAACACAAATCCAGCCTGTAATCAGATTTTCTCATTTCCTTGCCAGCCCTCCGTACCTTTGGCTTTGTGGTTCGCAGTGGCTGCTTCCATTGTGTCATGAATGGAAAAGGGACGAGGGATTTGAGCTAAAGGATGAGGAGTGTGATCTGCCTCCAGCTCCTTCCCTGAGCTGGGCTTTGCTGGGCTGGCAGCTGGTGGTTCTGGAGCTGGTTCTGCTGAGGTGAAAGAGCACTCCCTTTTTGATGAGTTCAGACCCCGTTTCACCCGCTTCCATCCCAGTGTCGTCACTGAAAATCCAGCTTGAACATCCTCAGGTTCACGGATCACCTTTTGTCTGCAGCTTTGACCAAGACCTCTTGGCACTGCCGTAATCAACACCCAGAGAGGCAGCCCAGGGGAGGAGGAGGAGGAGTTTCCTGGTCCATAGGTCAGCTCTCCTGGTTCTCCCCACCACGAGGTCTCAGTGGCATATTAAACAGTTATTTACCCTATTCTGACCTCATCGTTCTGCTTCATGGGAGACTGAATTAACACAATAGTGTTGTATCTGCTGGCCCTGCAGAGCTCACGGGGATGGTGCAGGGATGCTCCTGAGGCACCACTGCCTTCCTCAAGTGGCATAAATTACAGAGATTATGGACTTCTAAAGAGCTTCAAGGACAGAACAGTTCCTTCAGCAGTTTAACAATAAGTATCATTTCATTTAAGTTACTTCTGAGGATTGGAACTCTTTCAGAGATGCTAAGTGGAGCAAATAAGGATCTCAAGACTTCAGCATTAACTGATGGGAATAAAGCCAAAGTTTTACATTTGCTTTCACATCCTCTCTTGTGGTATGTTTTAGTTTAAATATTTTGGCTCAGTCTTGAAGCTTCCAATGCATAGGCAGATTGCTATGCCCACATGCAAAAAAAAAACCCCACCAGAATTGAGATCTTTTTGCTGTTATATTTAGAGTGTGTATTTAATTATTGTGCCTGCACGATGCCATAGAAAACCCTGGTTTGCTTTCACATATTCAACAAAGAACTTTTCAGAAGGGTATTTTTAAATTAGATCCACACTAATTACATGTATTATTAAGAACCCACTGCTTCACAGCTATCAGTGGGTTGTATTATTGAACATTTTCAAATAAACACAGGGAAACAGAACTCAGTCTGAACACATTCCCAACAGAGGCACTCGAGCTTTAATAAAGGTAACCCAATGGTTATAATTAAAAAACACCTCTCACACTTTGAAAAATCCCAGATACTTAACTTTGAGGTATAGTTGTGTAACACAGTTCTCTTTCACACTGCTCTGGGTAACCATAATTTGTACAGTTCCATGACTTCTGTTTATTTAACACACCAAAGCAAGAATTATTTATAAAGTCACAGCTGTTCTTTTTCCTAGCTTTTGTTGCTCACAAGTCTTAAATATTTGTAAAAACAAGAAAAGTAATTAAAGTATTGATACATTAAGTAAACGCTTCCCTAATCACGCCGCTTAAATAGGAATCACTTGTTTAAACAGAACTTGCTAAGTATATGTACAGAAATACAATGTTGAATAGTTACTGCAGAGTAGGAAAACCAACTTGCATTTAAAGAAACAAAATAAACAATGCCAAGCCATCACTGATAGCGCAGGCAGCCACTCCAGCATTAGGAGCTCCCAGCCCCGAGCTGGGTTTGGTGTGTGGCCAGCTCTGAGCAGGAGCTGTGTGCCATCTGCTCCGCACACAAAGGACACGAGTTTATTCTTGCTGGTGGGAACTGCTGTCCGAGAGCCAGCCCTTGGCAGCGCCAGTGCCTACCCTTGAAAAGCTGGCAGAGAGTGCTTTTTAGCCTTTGAGTTCCCTAATAATGATCCCCTCCAGGGTGCAGGTCCCTCATGAGTGCTTCATTTCCCTCTTTATTCTGATTCACCATCCCGTGCAGACAGGCAGGACACCTGAAGTGCATCAGCCTCCTGTGGATTCCCCTTACCTGCCAGCACCTGGCAGGCTTAATCAGGGAATAAATCAAACATTTAAACAGCAAAATTTATATGAGCCTTGCAAGCTGAGAGGTTACAAATTGAAGCTAAGACACGTGCAAAAAGCAAAACCAGCCCGTGGTCTGTGGCAGCATTCGCTCCTTGTCTGTCCAGGACGTCGGGGACAAGAGCAGCATCCTCCCCTTTGTGGTGGCAGTCTGGCTGCTTCCCACCTTCTCCTGTTCCCTGGGAATTAGCTCTTGGACACAAAAGCAAATGTCTGATAGTGGGAGCCAGGTATTGTGGCGAAGGGGATTTTGCAGCCGCGGTCACACGCAGGCGGGCAGGGAGTGAGTAATCTAGATAAATGCTAATGAAAGCTCTTGCTGGCACCTTGTGTATTCAAAGGCTATTTCCTATTGTTCCCAGTCAGCTGGCTCGCTGACTTCCCATTCAGCCTGGATTGCTCAGATTCTGCTGGGACCACTCTAACATTCCCATTACACGTGATGTAAACCCTCCACTGCCGTCCATTTGGTTAAGCTCATTATCTGTGGCCCTGGCGAGACCACACATGGCACGTCGTTAGCGCTGGTGACAGATCCCAGGACGAGCTGCCTGATCTGGACACGCCAAGGGAAGCCTGGGTTTACCTGCCCCAGGTACAGCAGGTGCTGATGAGGGCTCCCATAAGGCACCAGGCTTCCTGGGTCAATATTTTATTTAAATAGTCACAGAATTAACATCCAGCCCATCCCAGCAGCTCGTGTGGCTCTGCCTGCCTGGATGAGGAGCACAGAGAGCATCCCTTTGTTCTTGGAACCCGTCCTCCCACCTCACAAAGAGCCACTAGGAAATGGAGCTGGCCTCCTCAGACCTGGCACCACTCACCGAACTCGTTTAAAGTCTCACAGGAATTAAACTGGAAGCTTGCACCGACTTTGTGCTGAGAGCACACAAATTGGAACAGCTTAGGAGGAGCTGACCAAATTTAGCAGATTTCACAGGGACAACGCAAACCATCCTGGTGCCAAACTTCAAATTCTTGTTTCAAATTATGTTGATACTAAAACCCTCTCAAAGAAAGCATCCAGAATTTCAGAACATAGGCAAGCTTTTTTTTCTCCCTGTAATCTTACTCTTGGAAATTACTGAAACTTTAGCTCGAGTGTACCATTAAAGGCAGAAATCAGCACTGGACATAGCCCAGAACACAAGTTTACAGCCCAAATGTTTAAAGTTTGGCAAAGTGCTGTAAAAACCAGTCTATATTGACCTGAGGCAGTGCTACTATTTTTGCCTATGAGATGAATAGGGGAGATGCAAGTTATATTTCAATAATGGAAACATCTCCAGTGAGATGAGCACTGGCCTGGCTCCAGGAGCAGCTCATTTACCAGGGGCCATGGCAGCTGGAGAATCCCAAACATCACATTTATGGGACCCTCCACTCACACATCAAAACAAGTCTTCTGCTGGGCTTATTCTCCTGGCCTGACTTAGGGATTATCTCTCTGAATCAGATGAAACGTTATCTCCTGCAGTCTATCACGTTGCTATAGGGAAATAACAAATAGGTGTGTTTCCGTTGAAACTGGAAATTAAATATCCCACATGTTTCTGGTTTATTTCTAAGCAGATCCAGCTGCGTGCTATTCCAAAAAAAAAAAAAAAAAAAAAAAAAAAGGAAAAAATCCTGACTGACCTCAGCCACCTGAACAGAACACTAACATTTATTTAAATGGCATCTAGTATTTGAGAAGAAACTTAATTGCATTTAAGAAGAAAACCAAAATCACAGACAACATTTTTGGAAGCTTTACCTTAAGTTGCTTAATCAAATTACATAACCAAAAAATTATCGAATCAAAGCCACAAACTTTTTTACAATTTCCATAGAGTCTGAGGTTTTTTTATTTAATTCACTTATCGTCATCATAATCTTTTGCTGCTTTTAGGGAACACTAGTCCCCTCGTGCAAGCATTTTCCAGTTGTTCAAGATCCACAGTCACTGGCTGTCAACCAGCTTTGGAAAAGCTGCAGTATTTGAGTGGCATATCTGACCAGGGACAGCCTGAATCATTCCTTGAGGGCAGCAGTAACATCCAGGCTGCCTCTGCCTTGCTCCAACCTTGCAACTTCTGCCACCATGGCAGCAGTTCTCTCAACAGGGAAACAGCACAGTCACAGCTCAGGGATGAAGTTCCTGCTTGCTGTGGGTGTTTGGCAGGGGTTTGTCACTGCTGGGATTGGCAGGGACCCCTGGAGATCATCCAGTCCAACCCCCCTGCCACGGCAGGGTCATCCAGACCAGGTTGCACAGGATGATGTCCAGGTGGGTTTTGAATGACCCCAGGGAAGGAGATCCCACAGCATCTCTGAACCAGGGCTCTGCCACCCTCACAAAAAAAAGAAGTTTTTTCTCATATTCAGATAGAACTTCCTGTGTTTCAATTTCTGCCCATTGTCCCTTGTCCTGATGCTGGACACGACTGAAACGAGGTCTCCTTTCTTTCTGTTCTTTGTTTCTTTCTGTAGGCAGACAAATTTTGCTACCAAAATAAAGTCTCAGAATCAAGGGACCCCTTCTTGTCAGTTTCAGTTCAGTAAAGTTGTACTAAAGCATGAGCTGCATTGCAGCAATGAACATTTTAATGCAAACTGTGAGTCAGTGCCATTGTAGCAAGAGCTGAGTATTCCACAGGATCCCTACAGCAAGCACCTGTGTGCAGGGTTGGGACAGGAAAGATGGTCCTTGCACAACATTTCCCTTGTGATCCACAGAAACTTGCTGAGCAAATAGTGAAAACCAGTTCGATAACCATGGCCAGGATCCATCCAGGCTCTCCCTGCAATTCCTGTGGGAATGACACCCTTGGTCTCACTCCTGGCTGCTCTGTCATCTTCTTTATGGCAGAATGAGTTGCAGTGAGGTTATAAAAATGCAGCCCCTTCTGAATGCTTAAACAACTGGGAAAATGACGGTCGATCCACACTCCCAGCAAAAGGTAGTGCTTCTCACAGACTGGAAAATATCCATAAAGCCTGTGAGTTACGAGTACTTTTCTAGCTCATTGGGCAGTTCACTGCTGCCTTATCCTTTACATCTGTGGTACAGGTTTAATGCAGATCTACGCTCTCAAATGCTGAGTACTCATAAACGCCATACTGATTTTATTGTACGTATTTTTATAATCTCATAAAGTTTATATTTTTAATATCACAGATAATATGTGAAGCTGTCATTTACACCACTCAAATACACAATGGGAGTCAGTAGCATAAATGGCCATTTTTCACTTGGAATACATATTAATCTAAAGCTAATCTATATTAATACAAGACACTTTTTTGTTGGTTTTTTTTCCCCTAAATCCACATTCATTCACATATATCTTCTTTGCTTTGCAGCCAGGTCCTGAGGCTGTGGAGGCTTTCAGGGACAGAGATGCCTTTCTCTGTTGTGCTTGTTAAACACCCAGTTCAGTCAGCTGCTGCTGTAAAACCGAGGCTCTCAAATAGCACCACAGTCCAGGAGGGAAATAAATGCTGCTGAGCATATTCAACTTCACCCTGGCTGAGTTCTGTACCACGGCACTCATTTCACTGTGCCTTACGCTTAAACCCTGCTCCCAGCCTGCTGAAATGTGGGAAGAATTATCCTGAGGGACCGTAGTAAAACGCAGTCGTGTTTGTTTGTAATTGCTACAAAATGGTTTACAAAATTGTTAGTGTCCTTTATTATGCCTGCTACTGAAGCACTTGCCTGTTAATTAGAGAAATTTCAGCTGTCATAGCTGGCAATTATAGCGTGTGTATCACTGCCTGTTATGAATAGTCAATGAGGGCTGATTAATATGCATGAGTGGCGGTATATAGCCGTGCCTGGGCTCCGGGAGAGGCAGAGGGAGGGAGCTGCGAGCCGGGGACGGGCAGAGCTCCGCGGCGCTGCCACCGCCGGTGCCGCCGCCTCACCTGCGGGGCCAGCCCCACCTGGGTGCGCTCTGGCTGCTCGGGGCAACGAGGAGGATCCTTTCTGCCGCTTGAATTTAAACATGGGATGCAGTTTGTGCACTCTGCAGAAGCCAGAAGAGCAGTACAAGTTACTGTATGAAGTTTGTCAGGTAAAGAATTGGATTTCTTTTCTAAAAGCAAGTGTTCTCTTTTAGGTTTGTGGCCGCTGCCAAGGGTAGGGAAGCGGGAATATCAGGAAATGGAAATGAAAGCGAGTTTGCCTTGTTTGAAATCTGTGTGATAATGATTATGTTTTTAGCCTGTATCTTCCCATTCACATGTGCAGAACATCAGATATTTAGATATAGCTATTATACATGAAATGTTTCACAAAACTTTAATCACAAAATAAGACTGTTTATTTCTCCAGTGTAGATTAGGTTAAGTTCCTTGCCAAGGATCATGGCTTGGTCACACACTCCTTGCACAAGTGCGTGAGGAAGGTTTTGTACTTGTTTTCAAGTACCTGGAGCCACTTTTTTGTGTGCAGTGCGTTCACTGGTGCTCAGTCTGGTCTGTAAGTGCCTGTCAGTGAGAGTTTGTAGCTAGCTGTGGTAGGTGTTGCACCTTGCCGTGTAAAAACACCAGCTAACAAACAGATTTGACACCAGATTACAACTACTGCCCTACAGATCTTTATATACCAAATTACTTACGTGAACCTGAGAAGTTTTCTGTGGATGTATTAACACATCAATCTCTGTGGCAAAGATTTTATTTTGTGTTTTTGCTGTTCCTTCTGCGTGCCTCTGAAATTCCTTACTCTGTTACATCTACAGTACAATTTTGGACTGAGGCAGGGGGATGGAGCCCTGCAAAGTGATGGCCAGGTTTTATCAGGATGTGTTCCTGCAGATCTCCCTGGAAATATTCACAGATCTATACCCTCATAGTCCGTACTGAGAAGGTGGATTGGATTGTCTCTACAAGGATTCGGGGTGGACAGACACTACCCAGATCCCTCAAGCTGTACTTTTCCCCCCTTGCCATTCCTGAGGTGGTTTAGGAGAAGTGACAATTGCTGGGTGACATTCCCAGCGCTGCTCCGTGCTGCCGGCAGAGGGAATTGCTCAGCAATCCCGTATCCTGCTGCCTTCCCACCTGCAGCTGATCCCAGATACTGATGTCACTGACAACAAAGTGAATAAAAGATGCAGTCTGTGTGTTATGCTAGTGGGGAAGTGATTAAATTTTAACCACGTAGTTGTGATCTAATCCTCGCTCGCTCACCCAAAGGACGCTGACGCTTTGCGGAGTAAAAAAAAACCTGTGGGAGCAAATAGAAAGACATGTTGACTGTCATTTCTATTTATACCAGCACACTTCCACTTGCTAAGCTGCTGTGCATGTGATGGGGGGAGGAATTTTAGAGGGAGGCAATCAGATTTTTCGGCCAGTGCTCTGAACTGAGAAGCAGTTGCAGGCGCTGCCTGCAGCAGCACACCTGGGGCCAGGTAAGGTTTGTGTGAACGCTCCGCTCGGATACAGCAGTGGCTGTGGGAATAATTCCTTGTCCTGCCAAGTTTTCGTGCAGTCCGGGTTTGGGGACTGTCAGTGAGTCACGTTCAGGAGTGCAACAACCAGGACAGACTGAGACAGCACCCAGTCACCAACGTTGTGACTGCTCAGGGGCTTGCTCAATTTTTGTGGTGGAGGAAAGGTGGCAGAGAACCTTTGCAGCTTACTGACATCTCCCAACAGATGCAGGATAACATTCTTTAAATACATGTCCTAAAATCAGTCCCAGGAACAGTTCCTGCTGATATCTGAGATGACTGAACTATCCAGTGCTGGCTGCAGGTGCAGATCCCTGGCAGGAGTTTGGTTTTAGGATTCTGCCAACCTGCAAAGTGCTGCAGCCTGTGTGAGTGCCCAGTGTTCCTCATTAAGTGTGGAAGTCTTTTGGGAAACACTGTTGGAAACTGAGGAGTTTCCACAGAAGTGAAAAGTGCATGTAATCCTGTAAAACTGGGATTTCTAACATAGCAAAACCTGAATTGTTTAAGACTATAATCCCTGATTATTCTAGCATATAAATAACTGTGCAAAATTATTTTAACAGGGGTCTACTTTGATTTCTCTCTTTCGCAAGATAGGAGGGAGGGAATTCTATAGCTTATGGAGCACATCCAGATAATTATATGTCCCTACAACTATAAAAATACATCCTCATGTAACCTACACACAAGAGCAATCACTTAAAATTTAATGGTGAGGGAGGTGAAGGATCACTGCCATTTAAAATTATAGAATATAGAAGATAAAAGTTTCAAAATCTTCCAACAGTAGAAAATGTCTGTTACAGTGGTTTTTTGTGTTATCCATGTAACCCTAATATCATGTGATAAGAAGGCATTGCTATTTAAGAAATCTCAATTAGACAAAATTTGCATAACTTGGTTTTAGGGAATATTGAACATCATTACAAATAAATCTCCTTAGCCTTATTTTTTTAAAGTTCATGACTCCAAGATGTAGGAATTCAGAAGACACTTGAAGGAATTAATAATAGTTCATAACTGCACTTTCTCTATCAGGCCAAGAGCTTTAGTGTGGCTGGGAAAATAATGCTTCCACAAATTACAATTCCAGAAGGTCCAGAACGGCTGGCTCTGTAAGTCCTCTAACAGTGAGCACAAAGAGGATCAAATATACCAGGGCTCAGGCTTTATCCCTTCCTCATCCATAGATAATTCAAAGAGATCCTCTTCATTAAGGGCTTTGGCACATTGCCTACAATTTCTTTTTGGGCTGCTGTGAGCTTAATGATGCAGAACAATGGTCTTCCCTCTTGTTGAGCACTTACCTTATTGTACCTTTAATCACATAATAAAAACCAAATTAAAACACCTCGTCATTAGAGACTGTTGTAGCTGTGCATATCAATGCTTTGTGCTACAAATACAAAGGGGGCTGTGGCAGCTTGATGCAGAGCAGTGTCAGCACTGAGGAGCAGCAATGGGGTGCATATCCCATCTTAGATGTGTCCCAAGGTTTGCTTCCCCAGCTGAATACAGCGTATTAAATGAAGTAATATGCACTATTAGATGTTTGGGTGTCTGGTTAAATGGAAGTCTTCTTCAGAAGGTAGTAAAAGTTGTGAAAATGGAAGGAGAAGGGGTGGAAAAGAAAACCAGAAAATTGGGAGGGTGTTTAACAACAGGTTTCTGATGTGCTTTTGTCAATGTCATCAACTCCTACCCAAACAATAACACAAATAAGGGCTTTTCCCTTTGTATGAAAATTCCTGGGGGACCAAAAAGTAAACTCCATTGGAGGAAACTTACAGAAGAATGAGTCATCTGAGATAGAGGTTTTGAAAGTGCAAAATAGAGTAAAAAAAGTTTAAGCCTGCAATTTAAGGAACTTTCTCAGTACCTTTTTCACAGTAAGCACACATTGCCCACAATATGGAAGGTAAACACAGAGTGAAATCATTTCCTAAATGGACACAGTGTTTTACAGAATCCTCACAGCATCACAGAATGGTTTGGATTGGAAGGCACCTTAAAGATCCTGTAATTCCAACCCCACTGCCAGGGGCAGGGACACCTTCCACTGGAAGAATTTCCAAGGGTGTCAATAAAGAATTTTAAATCACAGATGACTCTAAACTTGCATGGGCAGTGCTCAAAACTGTTCCCTGGGATTTAGGATGATGGAGTTCACCCAGTGGGAAGAAACCATAAGAACAGCCCATCTAAACTGGTGCTTGCAGCTGAGAAACCCTGGGATAAGTGAGCACAGAGCCCAGCCCCTTCCTCCAGGCTAAGGACAGGCTGGCAGGAAACAAGCTCACATTGCCACTGCCCTTGGTTCAGCTGAGCTGAGGTCAGGAGATTCTGCTCCGTGGTTGTTGAGCTGGCACCCCTCACAAATACTAAAGTTCATATATAAATAAACAGTTGTTGCCATGATCCTGCAGCGTGTCGGAAACTTGAAAGCCTCACTCACATGCTCCCGGCCTGGCACGTCCCTGAGACACGGAAAAATGGCAGTGCTGGTAAAAAACAATAGTGGGCACGCTGGATTTGCATTTTAAACCAGACTGAGGTGCTCTGTGGCCAAGGTTATATAAGCACCAAGGTCAGAGACAAATTCTGCGCTAATGAGAGGTCAGCAGTGATGAGGAACAAGCCAAGACTGTTTTCCACTGGCAGCTTCCAGTGGCATTGCTTGCAGGGTGCTGTTCTCCAGCAGAACTCCCACACAAACCTGCTGCACTGAGCTAATCACCAGTGCAGGTCCCCTTGCATCAGAATTCCATTTGCACGTTCAGACTTGAGAAAATGAGACCAAAGTAATCAATCAGTAAGAAAGCCTAATTCAAGGAAACAGCCTAACTAGACTTAAACCTACTGAGCAATGTTATCCTAAAGCAGGGCCAAAGTGAAGCTTGCCAAAATAAACATTCAGCTCAAAAAAAAAAAAAAAAAAAAAAAAAAAAAAGACCTAATCAAAACGGTAAGATTTGGAAAACAGAAATAATTGCCTCTGTACATATGCTTTTCACACCCTCAAATTTAATTGGGCAGCCAGAGAATTAGTTGCTCTACATTTCTGTAGTTTTCCATGTTAAGACCAAAGTGGTGGTGCCAATTATAGGGAACTGCTCTACTTGAAATACAGTGTATGGCTTCAACTGCTCTGTGTGTGCAGCCTGTGCTGCAGCTGAAATTAAAACTAGTGCTGAAGTTTGATTCTGTCACTTCACTACCATTAAACTCGACCTCAATAACAGTTGTGAACCTATCACACTTACTTCAAAGTAGTCATGTGTTTGCTTAAACAAGATGTTAATTCCAAGGGCTTTGTTCTAGACAGGGTTTTCTACTGCAGAATTAGTTCAGCTGTAGAAAAACTCTGCTTGACAGACTGGAGACTCATAATCTTCAGAAAACTGCCCTTTAATGATCGTGGCGCCTGTCTGTGGCTCACAAGTCCCCTTTCCTAATTAGACATTTACCAGAAACTGGCAATTGAAATTTTCCTCTTCACTTGATGATGAATAATGCAGTGCCTCTGTTAGGATTTCTCTGGAAGATATTCTTTATTGTGAGGTTTAGAGGGATATTTTGGCCATTAAAGGAACATAAACAAGATCTGATATGAAATAAACAAATGCCTAATGGTCACCTGTGATATAAATACCTAATTTGACCTACTTTGCACGTGAAATGTCTCAGTGCTGCATAATCTTCCTGAAATCTACAGTGCCTTTCATCTTTACAGTGGGCAGATAAAATGCTCAGCCACAGCATGGATTTATTAGGATTTTTTTTAAATGATGAATGATTGAAGGGATGAGTTTTGTGATGCTTTACACTTACACATCTGTTTAATGCTACAAAGCAGGTGGCAAGAAGTCACAAGGGAGAGGGCACCAGGGACAGTCACTCTGCTCTACTGTCACATGTCAGACATGGGCTGGGAAAAAAGGAAACATATGGAGTAATGAAAAAGTGCAGATTCAATAAATGTGTTTTGTTGTGTACATTAATAATGGAACAAAAGGTCAGGCTTCATTTTCACTGGGACAGGACAACTCTACAGTTACATGAACACTGGGATTGGTCCTTGCACAGATTTGTTGGGTAAAGGGAAGCAAATCCAGCTGGAACTTGGGCACAAGTGGGGGATTTGACAGGAGAGGGGCAGAATAAATAATATCAAATATACATAAACATTAAATATTACAATACTCACTAATTCAAGCAGTGACAATTGAAGAAAAACTTCCTATTAATATGGAATATCTTCAGGCAAAAAGCCAGATGCCACCATCCAAAACACAAATGGTTAGAATCAGGGCAGTTTTCTTCCTTGTGTCCATCCAGGGATAATCCTGGGTAGGGACACAGAGGTGATTGGACATGCTGTCCACTGGCATAGGGACTGGGCACTAATATATCAAAATTATCCCAAATAATAACAAAGACTACACACAGAAGTGCAACTAGAGGGTTTTTTTGCAACTTCTAACGATATTCTGTACATTTTTGCAAAGTGAAAACTGAACATTTTAGAGAGAGCAATCATTCATGTGTCAGGAGATCACAGCTGATAAGAACTTTTAAATTTGGCCTTGGTGCTTCAGAGTTCAGCAGAAGCTCTTGCATCTGACCCAGTAAATCTGTGTAACTGCCATCAGTTCTAGCCAAAGGCAAAGGAAGGAAAATGAAGGTGTTTTTGTCAGTGTCACACTGTGAGAACTCAGGGCCCTGGCAGCACGGAGGGAGGTGGTGGTGGGACTCCCTTCTGAGGTTCATGTTCTTCAGCCACTTCAGCTCTGCCTGTGGAAGGCCCAAGGTGACAAATCTCCTGAAGCAGCAGGGCTGAGAAACCCTCTGGGGTCTGTCACTGCGTTCCCACAGAACAGCACCAGGTGTTCTTTCCATCTTTTCTTGGAACCAGCTTCAATAACCCTCTTCAACACAGGTGATCTTCAGAGCTGTCCAAAATTCCTCTTTCCCTATCCTGCATCACCGAGGCATTTGTGGAAGAGGGGAGGGAGTGGGAAGATGGGCTTAAAAGCTACAAACAATGAGCAGCAGTGTGAAAACGGGGTGCTGGGAATCAGCATGATCTTAAAGCACAGTGCCTGGGTGGTGGGATGGGAGGTCTGAGTTGTGCTGTGCCCTCCTGTGACCTCAGGCAGATCACTCACTTGCTCTGTGTTCCATCTTCTGTAGAGATCCCTTCTGTCTGTTTGCCTGGAGCAGGTCTCCAGAGGCAGCACTGCCTTTTGCTGTGTGCTTGCACAGTCTGATATGCTGCCAAAATGATATCAGCATTATGTGAAGTGCTGGTCTGTACACCAGAAACTTGTACTACTCTGATTTTAGCTGAGGTATGGTGATAAATATTGCCTTACCAAGCTGTGAGTGCTGGAAGGCCGTAGCAGGGGAAAGCTCCCTCCAAATCTTAGTCTTTGACCATTCCCTTTTTCTGTGGGAGAAAGGTGCTGCTCTGCAGGGGCCTTTGGTCTGATTCAGGACAAGAATTGTTTCTTATGCTACTCAAATTCAGCTTGAATCCACGTAACATTGCACCCTCAGCTAAAAGGGTTATGACTTTTTCATGCTGTTCACTCTCATTGTGTGTTATTTTAAACATAAATATAGGATACACAGCATTTTGAAAGTTGTCATTCATAAAAATCTGTAATTTGCTCCACTAGATGAACACGTAGACATAGATTTTTGCCTCTTGGGAAAAGCACATGAGCATTTCCCAAGGAGCCACACTGGAGGTGCAGTGCTAGAGATGGACAAAGCAGAGGATGTGAGAAAACGGGTAATTACACTTGCTGAATCCAGTCATTAGTAATTCATGGTTATTTATGGCTCATTTGTAGCTCGCTCAGAGATCCCATTGATTGGCCCCCTCTGGGGCACGCTGCAGAAATGGCAGAGAGAGGCATGAAAAGGGGAGGCCTCTAAACTTCTGGCTGTGTTCTAGGTGGACCTGGGTTATTAAGCCATGAAAAGACAGACAAAAGATCACTGTAAAAAATGAGGAAAAGCATTTCTGCCCTGGTACAAAATCATTTAACACGATTAATGCATATTTAAGAGAAAAAGGGCTCCAAGTAAACTTTGCTTCTAGTGAAAGTCCAAGGGTCTCAGAAGCCCCAGCATTGCTCTGTGTTTTCATTGAAGCAAATGATAATATTCCCTGTGGTTTTATTTTGAGTAGTGATCCACAGGAGCAGAGCCTGAGAACCCAACCAAGAGCATCTTAGTATGCTACAGACAGTGCTGGCACTGCCTTGGTAATACCTAAATGTGCTAATTGCTAGCAAAATAAAAATTCCTTTATTTCCAGGCTCTTTTTCCCAAGATGTTCCATTTGCAAGTTAACGGTTTGGAGAACAAATGTATTCTGTGCTCTTAAGGAAAAGAATTTTTCCTTGGTCTGAGCTGTTTTGTCATGGATGGCTTGCAAGGCAGAAGGGAAATGCACACACATGGAAACAGTCTATTACTAAACAATATAATTCTGGGGTTTTCAAAAGGAGGGAGACTGTCCATATGAGGGAAATAAAAGAGGGATTAGATGGATCTGCAAGAAGAATTAACCTGTATTTTGAACCTTTTTTCTCCAATTCCTGAAGAAGAGGGGGGGGTTATAAAATAGGCTTTTTGCTGCTCTTGCTTCTATAAAAATCTTTAAAGTTGTGCTGCTTTTTCTTAGCATGCAGACTCCTTAAGAACTTGCTAAAGAAGTGAATCAGACCATAAAGAACATTTTAAATGGAGCACAGGCATCTGTAGTCTAACAGAACTAGCATTTTTATAGTGCACTTCCCAAGGATTTGCATGAATTTCTACAAAGAAAAGCTGCTTACTCATTCTTAGGCAAAAAAGTTTTTTTCTCTGTGACATTTGTGAGGCGTAGAAGAGCCAACAAGCTGTACAATGCATACAAATGTTTGTCATTCATGGCATTAAACCCACGGAAATCAGTCTAAATTAATGGGAAAAAATAATTTACTGAAACCCGTCTGGTTTCTGCTCTGCTCCCAGCATCCAGAACACAACGTTACACACTATTGCTTCAAAAATAAAATGCAAATTAATTACAACTAAGCTGTTCTGCACAGGGATCTTGTGGCTTTCTCAACCTTTCAGTAACTACTTCCACCGGTGCCTGAAGTCACTTCATCTGTGCTGTTGCAGATGATGTTTGCTCATGCCTGAGTGCTGAACTCCTCCATTCCCTGAGCATCCTCCCCACCTCCTCTTCTGCCAGCCCTTTCCTGCCACAGCCCTGTCCCAATGTCCCCTCCCAGGGCTCCTGTGTGTGCCCCTGCCGTGGCTGCAAGTGGGAAACTGGGAATGAGCTCCAGGAACATCCTTTGGATTTGTAGGGACCACAGGTGTGTTAATTCTGCTCTCACAGGAAAAGAGAAACCACCACTGCTGGGGTTTCCAGCAGTGTGTCAAAAGGAAAAGAAAATCAGAATTGGTGGCAACCAGGAGGAAGTTCTGTCCACTTATAAATAAGTGACATATTTTGATATACCTGAAGGCCTCTAATTTATGCCTGCCATTAAAAAGTGGCAATTAATTAGTCTTCTCTTCCCACCCAGAGAGATAAAGCATGTAAATCACTTACCTTGCTCAATAATTAAACAGCAGCTATTGATAAAATGGCATTTCTGTAATAGCACAACCGTGTCCTATCCTGCCTCATACCTCAGGCAAAAATAAAAATGTGTTTTCTAGTAACAGAGAACAATTCTGTCATCCCAGCCTTGGCTGCAAATTCCCATTGCCTTGCACAGGAGGCCCAGCCTTGCCCTCACAGTGGGAAGGCTGGAAGGCTCCAGCCTCTGCACCCTGTGCCAATTGTGACCTCAGGAAATTAGCATCTAAACAGTGGCACTTGGCTCAGGAACCTGCTGGAAGATCCCAAACCTCTCAGTATAACAATTGTTAAAGTAAAAGCACATAAGTAAATATAAAAACGTGAGAAAATCTGTCCTTGTAAAAGGTATTTCACTGTGGCATACCTGGAATTAATAGAAGGAGGAGATTTCAACAGGAGGGATGCCAAATGCCTTGCACAGCTCCAGCAGAGAGAAGCCAATGTAGATCCAATCCACAGTGTATATTACACACTCACAGCACTGGAAAATTATATGGAAAGCTATCTCCTAGTGAGGTACAGCAAATTCTTCACAAGCATAAAGAGATATCAGGGGTTTTCCTGGGTTTTTTTTGTTTTTCTTCTTTTCTTTTCTCCTTGTTGAGAACATCACTGCTCACAAATCATCACTGATTTATTTGTTTTTTCTACTTAATATGTAGCTACCAGCTGAGAGAGGTTTGAAAACAGACTCAGGAATGCATTTGGGTCTTGCCAACCCTACACCCTCCAAGATCCTACTGCCTGTTTTTACCCTTTTATCTCCATGGTAGCACTCAAAAGTTTTTTTGCATGGCTCTGAGGAGTCTGATCTCAAACTCTACCCAAGTATTTGCTGTATTCACACCTCCTAAGCTGTCATGGGATGTACCTCAGCAATTCCACCTGATGTTTAGGGTTCCTCAGTGAAGTTCTGCTGCTTCCATTTGGGGCCAGATGCAGCATATTAGATTTTTCTCATTCTTCTTTTCATGTTTATTTTTGTGTTTATTTTAATTCCTGTTTATTTTTCTGACCATTTACTTCTTGGGTATAGGAATTAATGAGAGCTCCATGATCAAAATGAGAGTTTAAGACATTGTTTTCTTCTGTTTGTTTGCTGGGGTCACCTGTATGGATTTGTGCCATGGCTTCCCCTGTTCTGCCTTTGGGTGTCATCTCTCTTTTTCTCAATTACAAATATACATCACTTTCACCTTAATTGACCATGGCAGCATTTTCCTTTCCATTATCTCAGTTTGGCCATGGACTGGTGATGGCACACTCACCTTCATAACTTCTTGATTTGCTGTTAATGTCCTCTCTCAGTCAGAGCCTGAGCTGAGGCACTGCAAAAGCAAAACACTTCTTGACTCCAGTGAGCATCAAATCAAGCTCAAGTGACTATTTGATTTTCATTCCAAGTATTAAAACTTCCAGGAGACACAGACCTCCCAGACAGGATTATGCCATCTTTATCTACAGATTTCTTGCTGCCTCTTTAGATTTCTTGGTCCTCTCTCCAGCCTACTTTAGTGCAGAAGAACATACAGTACATGCTACAAAATAAAATACTGTAAATGCTATTCTATTTCATAATCATTGCATAGCTTCTATTAAAAAAAAAAAAATCAAATATGCCTTCCTTATTTACTGTCTGCTGTTAATACAGAGTATTTGTGTCCCTGCCTCATGCAGAGGCTAAACCCACTATCTGGCTGCACCACAAATTCCACCCAAGTCCACTCAGCTCAGTTTAACTCCAGTCATTGCATTTTATCTGCAGCTTTCTCCATATTCAGTATATTTCCAATGCTAAGAAGGTCCAAAAGCTAAGCATTTCACCCTTTCAGACAAGTTAATTTATCCATCCTTTGTGCCATGAAAGATCCCATTGTCTCTGTCACATGGCATGCTCCTCAGAAATTATGCATATTTGTCGTTTTTGGCAGTCTTCTGAAGCGTTCATGTGCGTGGATTTTTTTTCTGTGTTATTTCAGACGTAACTGTTTATAAGGAAAGAAATTGCTGAGCACAATTCAGCAGCATTAGGAATAAAGTCCAGGAATATAAAGCCCCTTTCTTTTTAACAAAGCAAATCTATACAGATTTAGTAATTTATTTATTTTATTATGTATTTATTGGTTTTTAAGCACTAGGAATAAATATTTGTCAATTGTTACAAATTTTCCAGATAGAAACTAAGCATATTAGTATCACCTATTTGCTAGAATCAGGATTAGCCACAAGTACTGACTCAACACAGACACCAGAAATCAGCCCATTGAGATCATCCCAGTATATTTCTCTTCTGCATCATTTTTGTGCTGCTAAAAATAAAATACCAATACCTGCTACTTTTTCTAGACTAAAAAGCAATTTATCTCTGTTATGCATAAGCAGACTGGTGAATTACTGCTTGTTATTATCCAAATATTTAGCACTGCCATCCTGTAATGGAAAATTGTATTATTGGTGTGCTGAGATGGGAAATGCTTAAAAAAAATGCTTCAATAAAAAGTAATTACAAACTATTCACTGCTCAGTATTTACCACATATTATGGCACTTACTGCAGGTTTTTTAGGAACCAGATTCAGAAATACAATTCCCTGCTGTAAAGCACTTTTAAGCGTATTTTTGTGTCATTGTGTGCTCTTTCATCATTTGTTAGGGCAGTTCTGACCACGTCTCATAGATCAGCATCACCACAGTGGCCAAGGCTGCTGATCAGGACAGGAACCTGCAGAGCTAAAAGGATTCCACTCAGCTGGGGTTTAGGAATCGTCTCTTGTAAGGGATCCACAGACTGACCCCGAAACCATTCATCATGTGGACAGCTACTGTCCAGAGGATAGTTTGCCTAACACGATGTGGGTGCTGCCACAGCTCATAGAAATATTAACTCTTAAAGACAAAATCCCCAACCATATCTTTGGAGTGGGTCAAGAAACCCATAACAACAGCAGTACAGTGATTTATGCTTCCATTTCACTGCAATCATTGCCATCCTATCAAACCCATCCTTTAAAATTCTATACACATCAAATATAATTCTGCTTGTAGAGTAATCAATTTACCAATTTAAAGCTGAATGCCAGAAAGTCACAAACCTTTTCTACACAAGGTCCCTCTGCAGCAGGAGAGGGTTTAGATTAAAATTTAGCTGGCTCATCACCCCAGTTCTAAAATCTGGTCCCATTGTCCTTCTTCCTGGCTGTGCAGCACCTTTTCTTCTTCGTGGCATTATCAGCTTGCAGACAACACAGTCAGGAAACTACTTGGAAATAACTCCTGTAGTAACAATTTATGACACAGTGCAGCTACTACCGCCTGTTCCCTGCATGACATCAACCTGTCCTTGAAGTTATGATTATTTATGTAACAATTGCATAGGAGAACACAAAGAGGATGCCAGTCCATGGATTTGCAGAAATAAAAGTGTCCTAAGGAACCTAAATTAAAATGCAGGCCTGTACTAAACTGTCTGTAATCCAGGTTCATTACAGCATTTGGGAATGAACTGGAAATCTGTCCTTTGCAGGGTTTTACCAGGTTTTACTATGAAGATGGAGAAAGGACCTTCATAAATAGTTTTCTGCTCAAGAGATATTCTGAGCACATTTCTGAAAAGCATTATACACTGCAATTTAGATTCTTTTGTTTTGATTGCTTGTTGGGTTTTGTTGTACCAAAAAAAAAAAAAAAATAGGATGCACACAGTAAAATGTGCAACGTTTAATTTGCAGCAAATAATAAAACTCAAACCATAATCAGCATTTCCTTTTTCCAGAGAAAACATTACGCTGAACCTAATTTTACAGCTGTACAAACTGTTTTAAAGTAATCTGCTCAATTGGGCGAGTTAATGATATTTAATTTGACCAGGCCAAACTTTACATGCTGTGCATAACTGGGAGCAATGTGCAGTGCAAGTGTTTGTGTGATGTAAATGTCATGCTAACACCTTCCCATCTCAGCTGGCTTCACAAAAATCCTGGTGTCATCACCTCCCTAAGGCAAACTCAAGATGACAGCAGGGGAAAAGTGTTAGTTGCACAAGGTAATTCAGCAGGAATTTAACCTTTTCAATCTATTCTGCACTCAAGTTAACCCTCTTTATATCAGCCAGCTCTTTGCCCTGGGCAATATGTTAAGTATGGGCTAAATTCAGTTATTGTGCTGAGTAATGTGGTCGTTCAGGTGCCCCACTTTTATGTGACTAAATGTGGATTCTAGTGTGTATTTAGAGCAGTGTGTGAATTCTCTGCTCAGCCCCCCAGTTCCATGGCCTGGCATGTCTCCTGTTATTTATATCCACTACTCCATTTAGAGTTTTTTATTGCTGTGACTGAGTGCTACCATCATGTTTCATCTAAAGAATTGTTTATCAGACACAAACACATACTTTTGTAGTTTTGGTTTTGTTCAGCAAAAAGGCGAAGAGTCTAAAAAGCAAACCAAAACTAGAAAAATGCCAGGAGAATCAATAACTTGTTGTGTTTGAACAAGGGCTGAGCGATTTCTAATCTGCAAGAAACAAATGGGGTGCTGGTTTGTACTTCACCTCAAAGAGCAAGCCCAGTAAAATCTACCAAAATAAAAGGCAGAGCAGAGGATTTGTAAAGTTACTGTAGTAAAAAGGGAAAGTGAGAGATGCACAAGGTGGTGGGGATGGTTCCTGGCACTGGCTGCTCACACCTTGGTGATGCCTAAAGAGGCTGACCTAGAACAGAGGCTGGACAGAGTTAAAAGAATAAAGTAAGGATTTATTAAAAGGCCTTCAAAGGATACACCTTGGGAACTACAAGAGGCTGGCTGTGGTTCTGCCCAAGATGGACCCAAGATGGACAGTGTGTCATGAGTTTTTATACTTTTATAAGTTCTGGTCCATTTCCATATTGGGGTTCATTGCCCAGTTCCAGCTCCAGGTGCTGCAGTCCCACCCTCCCAGGTTGCTCTCCTCCATTCCCTGCTGTTTGCACTCTTTGGGCTGAAGCTGCAGCGCTGTCCTTGGTTCTGGGGCTGGAAAAGGATTGTTCTGTGTGCCTGAGCTGTGAAGATAACCTGCTTAATATGAAGTCTGGAGTTATATGCACCAATGCAGTGCAGAACCTGGAAAATACGAACGCTAAAACTCAAGGCATCATTGGGATGGCTGGGAGCTGAGCCTGGGTCCCTGACAGCTTTGCTGCTTTCTTCCTGCAGGTCAATGGGAAGGATTTATCCAAAGCCACCCACGAGCAGGCGGTGGAGGCGTTCAAAACCGCCAAGGAGCCCATCGTGGTGCAGGTGCTGCGGAGGGCCCCGCGCGCCAAGGCCCACGAGCCGCAGCTGGTGGACGTGGGCACCCAGACCGACATCACCTTCGAGCACATCATGGCCCTCAGCAAGATGGGCTCGCCCACCCCGCCCGTCCCCGGGCTGGACCCCTACCTGCTGCCCGAAGAGTAAGTGGTGCTTTGTGAGCCTCAGAAATCCTTGTGTTCCGTAACGTGGTGTGCTGGAAGGAGCTCGCCACCTCACCTCGCTCGCTGGTAGACATGTCCTCCCAGAAAGTAGCCAGGATTCATCCACCACTGAGCCATAAACATGTACTCCCAGAAACATGTAAGCATGTACTCCCAGAAGCAGCCAGGATTCATCCACCGCTGAGCCATAACTCACAGGATTTTCATTTTTCCTACACATTAGCGAGACATTACTCACATGAGTAATGCCACTGAGTCACAACATGGCCTCATAAAGCTCATTTTTTTTGCTGGCATTTGATGGATAAAGTTATTGCATTTTGTAATTCCTCTCACTGCCTCTTTGGGTTGCTTGTGTTTTAACTTTATTTTTTATGGCTGCCATAAATTGTGTAATGCTAAGAGCTGCTACATTCTGTTCCAGTGTATTAATTACTTTATTATAACCCTGCAGCGCTGTTACTCGAATAAGTTATTTTCTGGGACTAGAATTACTTACCAGTGTTGTCATGGATGTTTTAGAATCAAATTTTAATTATTGTTAATGGTAATTTGATGCTTTTGTACTTACAAATACAAATGACAATTATCTCCTGGCGCACACACCCCCCGCCCTCGCATGCTGTTGGAGAGGAAAACAGCTCCCCGGGGAGCCCCTGCAGATTGCCTGTCATCCTGCCACGCACCTCCACAGGGAGCAGGGAATGGAAAGGATTCTGACCCTCTCCGTTGCTGTGTGTGAGGGACTGATCTGGTCAAGCCACAGCAATTCCTGGTTTTGAGGCGATCCTGCACGTGGTGAGAGCAGGACTGGTGTGCACCCACCCTCCCAGGGCCCCTCTCCAGACATCCCTGCCTGCCCTCCTGGGGAATGGGGTTTGGCTGATCCTGCACTGCCCTGGGCGACTTTCAGAGCACAGCAACCTTCACACTCTGAGCCAGGACCACTCCATGGCAGTGTCTGCTCCTCTCATGACTCTGCTGATACTCAGAGGGTGGTTCCAGCCACCTATTCCCACTCAAAATCCAAGCACAGCAGCACAATTTAGTGGAAATACTTGACAAAAGGCTGGACATGATTATTCCAAGGGCCTTGATTGACACTGCACCTCCCAACTTCATCTGCACTAGGGGCTTTTAGTACCTTAGACTTGCCAACTGCACTTAGAAAACAGCAAAGATTCATTCCTGATGAATCATTTAGGAAAAAATTCTTCCCTGTGAGGGTGGTAAGGCCATGGCACAGGTTGCCCCAAGAAGTTGTGGCTGCCCCATCCCTGGAAGTGTCCAAGACAGGTTGAAGCAGCCTGGTCTAGTGGAAGGTGTCCCTGCCCATGGCAAGGGTGGAATGAGATTTTCCTTAAGGTGCCTTCCACCCTAAACTGTCCCATGATTTTATCATTCTGTAATGTAGGTTCCAATGCATTATTCCACATTAGCCCTATCAGCTCCACATTGTTCCTTAATTATTAGCCCCAGCTGCTGGATCAGCAGTGCCCTTCCTCTGGGCCCTCACAGCCTTTCTCATGCCAGGGCCACCCTCAGCTCTCTGGCTGTGCTGTCACCCAGCCCGTGAAAGCAGAGTCATTTTTTCCTAGTTTTCCTCTCATTTCTCCCAATTCCATTCAGATTAATCTCGCCTGCCTCCAACAACTTGACTATCCTGGCCAATTAGCAGATGCTGTTAGATAAATAGTCTCAGCCATGTATCTACTTAACAGAGAATTAAAGGGAGTTTACTTTCACTGCAGATAAAACAATCCAGCACAGAAAACGGTGATCACAAGAGCATTACACTGCTTACAACTTCCAAAGTAAAGGCAGTGCAAGTGTGGGAGAGCTCAAGCAGTAAAAAGCAGCAGGCTGTCCTCCTACAATACATGGAATTTTCATTTCAAACACTTACTGGGGTGAGTGGTGTCGCTTATAGAATTAACCACATGCAGCTCCTCAGTGTGGGGGTCACTCCATCATCTCCCCTACAAGCCTGGAATGCATTAACAAGTTCCACTGAAGTCCTGAGTGCTGTCCTAAGAAATACCTTTTTTTTTCCAGCCATCCATCCGTGCATGAATACTATGACCCAAATGACTACATGGGAGGAATTCATCAAGAAATGGACCGGGATGAGTTGGAATTAGAGGTACTTAATCTGAGTAACTTTCTCATTTCCATATGCACCTCAAGGTCTTTGAATTGCATAAAGTGGAGAGAGTTTTCAAAGCAGATGTTTGTGATAACATTGTTCACTAGCTGCTGATACCTTTATCACTCCATTGAACTGTGAGCCAGGCACTGATGATCATCAGCTAACAAATTAACATAAATAATGAAGTCATTGATTCCTTTAATTAAATTCTGTGTAAGTGTGCTGATTTAAGCTTTCTGAAAATCTGAAAGGCTGTGCTGAGTGGTAGGACCTGTTCCACATAACCACAGTAAAAATGTGTGAGTTTCCCTTAAATATTTCCTGGCTGAGAAACAGATGTTCTTGATCATATAATTTTGAAGTATGTTAAGTTTACAAGACAAGGCCAGGATAGATTTGCCACTATACTAAGCTGTTCCTCCCTTTTTCATTACTTAAGTGACATATGTATACATATGAAATTACAGATAATAAAAGTTGAACCAGTCATGAAAGTATGCAAGCCCTTTTCCCTGCCAAATTTTTAAAAATCACTTTTGGTTCTAGTGCTTGTATATCCCATCAGAAGTTCATCTTCAGTTTTCTCATTCCTAATTTTAATAGCCTGCTCCCAACCATTCAAGGTACGGCACAGAAATTGTGGGGCTCCGCAAGATACTTAAGCAGTACTGGCCCAGTGAAGTGTTTTTAATTATTTGTAATAAACAGTAGTAAAATATCCCAATAGCTCTAAATACAGCCAGCAATGTCTGACCCAGGTGATCTATCCAAGACTATCAGTAAGAGAATATTTTATCCCTTAATTGGCTTGCACTTCTGATTTCTTAGATCCTGGTCCTGCTAACACCTATGTGTCACAGCAAGCTGTGCTGACCTGCCTGAAGCTCTGCTGAAATCAGTGCAGATTTATCAACAGCTGCAGTGGGAGCAGAGTTCAGTCCTTCCATGAGCGCCAGGTTGTTTCCTTCTATAAAAGTGTTTGCAGGATCAAGGACTAAAACCCCATAAAAAGTTTGCAAGCTGTTCTCAAATTCTGTGGATCTGGTAGCAATTCATCTCTGTATACAAACGTAAATCAAAGGCAGGATAAAATCAAAGTGCCAGTAAAACAAATGCTACTTAGCAGACTTCAAGGCCTTACTTTTCAAACAAGGGCCTTTTTTTTTTTTTTTTCCCTCTTAAATAAAAACAAATACAATATAGATTTCGGTCTCAAAGGAAAGTGTAGAACAAATCAGTGTTTTCTACCAGTATCTTTCCAAAATTTACTTTTTAGGAAACCTAAATATTGTGGATAAATTCTAATGCTTCCATTAGAAAGTCAACCAGTTGAGCTGAAAACACTTTAAACACACACACTCCTGTAGCCAAGCCTTAATATGCCTTAAACCACAACATTAATAATTTTGACATTGATATAGCACTTGATGGCAAAAGGTGATCAGCTCAGTAACACAGGCAGATGGACATTAGGAGAGTCTCTGTAGCCTAATAGTATTTCCTAAAAACCACTAAAGATTCCTGTTCAAATTGTAAAGACTGTGATCAATGGTAAGGTCAAAGTGCTAACAGGGACTCAACTGGCTGGTTGCTTTTTTGTTTGCCTTTTGATAGATATGTTTTAAAAGACCACAAAGGCACTGTTTCATTGACTGCAGCAGGAATGTCGAAAGTAAGAAAGCCATCAAGTCAGCCTTCTGGGTTCCTATGTCTATAAAATGTGCTTTGAATTTAAATCAGAAGCTCCTCATCTAAACTTTTATGGTCTATAACTGACTGGTTAGTGATTTGTAACAAGCAAACAAGACAAAAAAGGTGAAATAGCCAAGTTCACAACAAACCTCCAATGTAAATATCCATAGGAAGGAATTTATGCTGGCAGTATTGCTGAGGTGCCAAAATTGTATTCTCGGTTTTATCTCAACATTTGTCTTAAAATTGATGACTCAGAGGTAACTGCCATATATTCTCTGCTGCAAAAATAAATAAATACAATTTCTTTTCTTTTGAAGTTTCCATGCCACAAGTAAAGAGGAACTAAATCGTGAACTCCTATTTTATTATAAATTAAAAGTACATTCATTCCTCATGGAGGCCCAGCTAGAAGTCATTTCAGGCTCATAAAGGAAGAATAATGTCACTCCAGGATTCCCCAGCAGTGTTATGCATTAATATGTTTATTCAAACAAGTCTGTCCAGCTGTCAGACACAGCCCAAGCCAGGGCTCTCTCAGTGGAACTTTCTCACATTACAAAGGAGAACATTCTACATCAAAAAGGGGCCTGTTCCCTCCCATCTGACTTTCTGTCTTCACCCTTCCCAATATGCAACTTGTATGTAGGTCTTTCTTTCCAAGAAAAGAACTGAACTCAGCTGAATGGTTAGCTGAAAGTCAGTGAAGCTTGGAGATGAAAATTACATTAAATGTTTGCTACTGCTGAGAAATTTCCCTCCGATACTCTCACTCAGTGTTGGACAGAAATGAAGCATTCTTGTCAAAAGACTGAAGGAGGACACCAAATTCGTTCAAAGAGCTTTTTGCCCACCCAGTGCACAGCTCCCAGTGTTCCCAGCATGAAACCACAACAGCTGATCAGCAAAAGATGAACACACTGAGCACAAAAAAAGTGCTTCAAGATCTGAAATTAATACTCTGGTGCTTTTAGGAAACCATGAGTAAAAGCTGAGTACCAGGGTTTCAAGCTCTCCCCTTTGCTGTACTTTGCTACTTTGGTTGAAACTTTTCTTTCACGTCTCCAATAATTTGTTTGCAAGGGAGGCGAGAGGCGACTCTGAACATGTGAATTGGAAGGCTCCATCACAGGCACTCTGCAATTTTTATTCCATCCTGGTTTACAAAGCGTTTCAAAGCATCTTTTATGTGAATAAATTTCTTCTCTATGAAAACTCCAGCTCTGCAGGGAGTTGCACAGATCAGGAGCCTCTCAAGGCATTGCTGTGTCTGGGAATACAAAGAGCTGCAGCCTGAGCAGGCCTGCTTCAGGCAGTGATTGAATATGGAAAGGTTTAAAAAGCTTCACAGCTGCACTTTCTAACACAAATATTTGTATGTTCTCTGTTTGGAACAAACGCAAAAGTGGTAAAACATTTCATCTGGCTCACAAGGCAGCATTGAAAAGTTGTCCTGCCTCAGCTCTCTGGAGGTTTCCAGCCTGGCCTCAGCACCTCGTGCTGTGTGAGAAAGGTCTGAATTATGGAGCTCTGCCCATCTGCTTGGCAGAGAGCCTGGCATCCTCCGAGTTATCTTACTGAGCCATCCCAAGCCTCTTTTCCTCAGGGTGAGAAATACTTTTCTTCAGCCTTCCCCAGCACCACTGGTGATTAAAGCTGGTCCAGCCTCTATGGCCTGACAGAGAATTCCCATCACAGAGCTGGGCTGCCACAGAAACCTCCAGGTAGAGTTCTGCTTCTCTAGAGCAGAGAATTTTGGGAAGAAAATCTGGCTTATGGCTTTTTCTCCTTTGAAAAAGGAAAGGGTGGGATTCTTTTCCATTTACCTGTGTTGAAAACCACTTTGATATGGAAATACAAACATAAAGATTACTTTCTTAGGTTCAAGAAAGCATGAAGAAGATTTTCCCTCCTACTGTAACAAGGTCAGTTGCTAAAAGTAGAAAGGGCCTTATGCAGTATAAAAGGAAATAGTTCTTTATATTTATTTCCCTGACTTTGTTTTCTGTATGAAACCTAGCAAAAGGAAGCACAAAAAAGGGGACACTGCTGGTCAGGTATGGCAGAGGTCAGCACAGAAAAAAAATCCACCACATCTTACAGAGAGGGAGAAGGACAGAGCACTTATGCAAGCTGTGGGTGAGGCTTTCTGAGTAACTGAACTATTCTTACCCACTGCTGTCATTTCAGATCTCTACTGCTCATTTCTGTCTTGTTAGAGGAAGGACTCTGATTTTTAT
Source organism: Vidua macroura (assembly GCF_024509145.1). Taxonomy (NCBI): domain Eukaryota; kingdom Metazoa; phylum Chordata; class Aves; order Passeriformes; family Viduidae; genus Vidua; species Vidua macroura. The sequence continues at coordinate 3,597,595 of NC_071583.1, forward strand.
AAATTTGCAGGCAGGCCATAATTCTAAATCAGCAGTACAATAATTCAATAATCCTCTGCAAATGAAGGATCTTCTGAGCTTATAGAGGTTAATTTACTATTATCACTTGCTCCTAATTCATTATGATGAGTGGTTGCAGGTATAATGTCACAGGGCATGTTCATTTCTTCTTGTCTTGCTGTAAATGCCAGATGGATTTCAGCAACCAGCTCTGTGAGCCCTCCTTGGCTCTGCATTTGACGAGGAGCCAATAATCTTTCAGACACTTCTCTTGCACAGACTATTTTGAAAGAGCATCCAAATCCTCCTTTGAACATCTCTCAAAATGTCACTTTTACCTGATCTGAAGAAGCAGATTTGAATTATCTGCGAGTGTAAAAACTGTCATAGACAGAATTTTCACATTTATCACATTAACCCCGCCCCAGCATTCCCACACTCTGTGGGCAGCTCCTCTGCCTGCCAGCTGCTTTGTGTGGCTGCAGACCAGGTGTGGAGTAACCTCAGTGTGTCCCTTCCACTGCCCTGGAGTGCAGCCCCTGAGACAAAACTGTAAGAACTGGCAAGTCCTGTGGCATGGCAAACACAGGGACTTGCACTTTTAAACTCCTCCAGGCCCATATGAATGTTCCTCTGTTTAATTAATTCCTGGTACAATTACTCAAGCTGCCATAATACCTGCACTTGCAGGTGCCAGTTTTCCATTTTCCCCTTTCATGTATTTCTGCATTACACAGACTTGCCTCTGAATATGGAAAATAACCTTTGCTTTGAAGACTCTGGTGTTGATTCTTCAACTCCAACTGGAATTACACACTTTTATCTCTCAAATATTTCAAACCTTTATGATTATATTAAAACTTCACTGACGCAAAGACCTACAGAAAGCAGCTGTTCCTATGTTTAAGTTCATAAAATTATAATATTTGGGTAGCATCAAATCCACTTTCTTTCTTCCTACCAAGGACTAGAGGGATTGTACTCAAGAGTAAGTCTGTCAACTAATTACTCATAAAAATTCAGGTTCTAGCACCTGCTCTATAAATTTTTTCTGCTCTAGCTTTTCTTGCTGCTTTATTTCTGTGTGTTTTAAAACAACAGATAGCTCTTTTCCTTTCAAAATATATATTATTTAATTTACCAGATGATTTATTACCTTCCAGTATATCACAGGTCACATCTCAGATGGTACAATTTAAATATAAACCCATACTTTATTTTTAATTATTATAACCTTTATAGTTGTACACTGTTGGAAAAACACCTATTGTTAGTAAAAACATGTGGCAAGTAAGAATAAAAATAACAGCTTGCTCCCTCTTTTCCTTCCACTCCAAGAGTTTGTAGTTACTTAGGATCTATTTAAGCAATGGCCAAAGTCGCCATATATTTCTGTTTGTTTTTGTGGGGGTTTTTTAACATTATAAATACATTTTTTCACTGCCAGTATGGCAAGAAGTAGAATAAGCCACAGCACAAATTTCTTGCCATGTTTTCAAATCAATATAAAAGCATTCCTGAAGATCATGAAACTTTTTTGTTAAAGTATGGAGGGAATATGGGAATTGTTCTGGGCCTGAATTAGACTGTATCCACAAATTCCCACCTCACCCCCAGTTCACTCCAAGGGGAAATGCAGGATAAACCCATTGACTGCAGTGACATTCTGGAGGATCAGCTGAGATCAGAACAGAATCCACTTTGTCTCACCTTTCTTCTGAAGAATCTCCATCTCCTCTCTAGAAAGCTCCAAAGCTTTAGAAATGTGAAGAAAACCCCACTATTAAAGCCTTGTGTTCAAACCTTTAAGTAACAAAAGAGAGGGGGGGGAAAGCACAGCAGTTCACCATGGATACTATTGATTGAAACCACTTAAATACCAGCTGAAATGTCACTGACATTTACAGCTACGCTTCTTTAGGGGGGAAAAAAAAGAAATTACACATGTTGACAAGTAAATAACACGAGATTGCTGATCTTGGCAGCTGTCAGCTAGACACACCGATAAATTATTCATATCAGCTTGTTTTATTGTCTTGCCCCTTCCAAATGGCACAGCAGCAGAGATGCCAGAAAGAAGGAGCTGTGTTGTCAGGACTTTTCCTCTGGAATGGCAGGTCCAAGCACAAATAGAGGGTGCAGGGTCTGCCCTGGGCTGGGACAGCCCTTGGATCTTCTGTGTCCCTTTGCCTGCTCCCACTTTTCCCTTTCAGCAGAGCCCAGATCTGCCTGGCCTGAGGAGGAGCAGGACCTCGCCAAGCCTCACTCACTCCCCTCACCTGAGGAGGTAAAAACACAGCTCCAGGTGCTTTCACACCTCTGTCTGTGCAGCAAAACCCTTCCTCCCCACGGCAGCATCCTCAGGACCAGCCCAGCAGTCACAATCAGTGGGTTAAACACGTTAAACCCCCGGGATATCCCTCACAAGCAAAAAGGCAGGACTGAAAGATGCCACAGGGATGGTCACCAGCCAGGAGCATCCCCCAGCCTGGGGCTATCTCCATGGATTTTACAACCCTTCCTACCAACCAGTGTCACACAGCAGCAGCAAACACAGAAGAAAAAAAAAAAGAAAATAACCCTCAGGAATTCCTCGTGGGGAAAAAAAAAGCGTGGAGGAAGAACATACATTTTTAAGATGGGTTAAATGTCTCTGAGATTAATGAGACCACCATGACCTACTGAAACCAAACATTTGCCAGATACTGAAATGCTTATTATGTTTCTATTACCAATAGCAAATGCTTTGCTGACAATATATTGATCTTCAGTCACACTTTTGAGAAATTTATTAGATGAGTTCATGAAAATGATACAATTTAAAGTAATAAAGTGTTAGTTTTTTTCTGAAAAGCCAGAGAATTACCCTGCTTATTAGGAAATATGTATCAGCTGTGACAAATATTGAAATCATACTTTATAAGTATTTTTGCCTTTGAAGTCTTAGCACTACATGAAATATAGGTAATTTTTCTTCTTTAAGATCAATAAAAGGTCTATTTTCAAAATGACTTCCTATTGATTGAAAGGTCAAAAATGTCCCAGGTATTGATTGGCTGCATATAATCACGTTTTGCTCAGTAAGTTAACCTCGTCTACAAGTGAAATCAAAAGACATCCACTATATCACTTAAGCAAAATATTTTCATTGCATTTGAAAAATTGCTTCCATCAGTCACTAGTGTCTCACTGACAATATATTTTCCTTTTTTTTTTTTTTTTTTTTTTTTTCCCAAACCTCAGGAAGTGGATTTGCACAGAGTGAACAGCCAGGACAAGCTTGGCCTCACTGTCTGTTACAGAACAGATGATGAAGATGACATGGGTATTTATGTGAGTGAGGTAAGATTGAGCTGCCTTCCATACTATACCATTTGTTTTTTCAGCTGCATTGTTGGGCAGTTAAGACATTTATCCTCTGTTTGTACCATGTTGGATAAACAGCCAAAATGCAGTAATTGGAAGAAATCTAATTATTTTCCTTTTCTCCAAACTGAGTGCAGTCCTGCTCCCACTGAAGTCAAATTTCATTATATTAACAATGTTCTATTTCAGATGATGCCTTCAGAGTATTTTCATGTATTCCCCCTTTAATTTTTATTCTTGATTATTCCTGAAACAGTATAAATTACAAAAAACCCCACACACTTTTATTTGCAAACATCTGGGGCCCGTTTCTCTCTCCTTGTCCCTTTCCATGAAAAAAGTAGCATTTTATACAGCAACATTTTTTCACCACGCAGAACTATTTCAAATTAATTGCACCAATCTGGGGAAAGAAACTCATCATTAAATCTAAAACCTTCCATTGGAATGCACCACCCAGGAAATAAGGGGAAGTGAATATTGAGCTCCCAAACCTGCAGAGCACTCAGAGGTCTCTGATTTTGCAGATTGATCCCAACAGCATCGCAGCGAAGGACGGGCGGCTGCGAGAAGGGGATCGCATTATCCAGGTACGTGTGGGAAGTGCTCCAGGTGTCCTAAACCCCAGAACTCCAGTGTCCTAAACCCCAGAACTCCAGTGTCCTAAACCCCAGAATTCCAGTGTCCTAAACCCCAGAACTCCAGTGTCCTAAACCCCAGAATTCCAGTGTCCTAAACCCCAGAACTCCAGTGTCCTAAACCCCAGAACTCCAGTGTCCTAAACCCCAGAACTCCAGTGTCCTAAACCCCAGAATTCCAGTGTCCTAAACCCCAGAATTCCAGTGTCCTAAACCCCAGAACTCCAGTGTCCTAAACCCCAGAATTCCAGTGTCCTAAACCCCAGAACTCCAGTGTCCTAAACCCCAGAATTCCAGTGTCCTAAACCCCAGAACTCCAGTGTCCTAAACCCCAGAACTCCTAACAAGGCTCTGCACCTGCCATACAGGGGGTGGAGCAGCATCTCGTGCCCAAACCACCACACTGGCCCAGCACTTCTCTGCACAAGGCTGGGGATGTGTGTGTGGAGCCATCCAGCCAAACCTTTCCATGGGGCTGGGCACAGCAGCATCCAGGGGGTTTCCCTATGAAAACCCTTCATGTGGTGTTTTTTTCTTTAAAGATCAATGGCATCGAGGTGCAGAACCGAGAGGAAGCTGTGGCACTTCTCTCCAGTGAGGAGAGCAAGAATATCTCCTTACTTGTGGCAAGACCAGAAATCCAGGTACGGTAGCAACAAAAAAACCCTCACTTGAGTCTTAATTAAAACAGTTGCTGTTTTGTTGAAAGCAGTTCTTTCAAACCTGTCTAAATCTACCACATCTACCTAAAGCCATATTATACACTTTGACTGCACATATATATATGGCATAAAATAATGGAATTCAGCAGTCATGGTACTCACATATATATTTTTTATTAAAATTCAATTTCTAAGACATCTGGTGATTTATATGTACTGCAGTGTTATTACAAACATCGGTGCAAGGCATTATGTATGGTTTTGAGCCACAGTTTTGAAGAACACGCTGAACTCTAATTCCTATAGCTATTGATTATTCATTCATTAAAACACCTATTATTTAGCCCTTCATACACAGTCTCTCAAAGTACTTGAATACTGTGAAGAAGTCTCCTGAGCTGTAATAAAAGGTTGAACCAGATCCCTTTGTAGAGCAGGGATTAGCACAATAAAGGTGTTGAACAAACAGCCAGGAGCACCATTGTTTGATCTATCTCTGCTCCTGGTGCTGGGAGAGCAGCCCTTGCCAGTGCACCTGGAGACACAGGGTCAGGATCTTCACTGTCCTCTTAGCCTGGATATTTCTGATCTTTCCCGTGGGGATAATTGGGAATGGGAGTAAAAATGTCCTACAGACCCCAGCCAGATTTTCCTTCTGGTGTTTGATGCTGCCTCAAGAGCTTTGGGCTCTGGAGTGTTTTTATACATCTTAATCAAGTTGTGCACAACCCAAAACTGTCCCAGCTCTTACAAGTATTTCCACGGATCAAAAGACAGATTTTTTTTCATATGTAGAGGGCTGTTGAAGATAAAACCCTGCTCTTGGAGATGGAGGCAGCTGTGGGAGGAGGTAGCACAGTCAATACCCACACTTAGCACAAGGACAGGCTCCTTCCCAAGACACAGCAGCACTGTCACAGCAAGGAATCTCCTGAGAATTCCCAACCACTGTCTACAAAGAAAAGCAGTAATTTATGTCAGTCTTCATTCTTTTGACAACGATTGGTTTGTTTTTTCCCTCCCTTTTCACACAGCTGGATGAGGGATGGATGGATGATGACAGAAACGATTTTCTGGATGACTTGCACATGGACATGTTAGAGGAACAGCACCACCAGGCAATGCAATTTACTGCCAGCATGCTTCAGCAGGTACTGCCCTTCTGGTGTGCAGGGCTGTCAAACTTCCCACTGCACTCAATATTCAATATTGAGCTTGCCTGAATACACTTGGTGTCTCAAGTGACACTGAGATCAAGACAAAAAAAAAAAAATGGACTTTCTGTAAAATCAAGGTATTACATGGCTCTCCACAGCTTCAACTCAGGGACCAAGATGATTTAAAATAGTACCTTTTGTGCTTTGCCCCTTACAGCAACATGATCACAATTCTTGGAAATCCCTTATCACTGTGGTCACTGAGAGGAGTATTGGGTGGGTAGAGCAGGCAGAGATCTGATTTACAGAATCTCCTATTTGATGTGCACGCACAGACTGGAAACAGCCTCCCAAAACCTGGAAACACAAATGGACAACTCAGGAAAATGACTGAAGTAAGATCTATACAATAGGAAAAAGGCAAAGGAAAGGTTTTTACATTACAAATTTTATGCAGGGTCACAGATACAGGCTTATATTCTCCATCATTCTGCTATGATTAAAGCATTTTCTCAATTTTTGCCTAGACCTTTTTCCTAAAGTTTTTCTAGAACTCTGCATCCTCTGTGCCATCCCCATGTTGTGAGGAGTCATGCTCTCACTTAGGCACTGCAGGACAACTGGATATCGTTCTGCACCTAAGTGGGAAAAGAAATATTTTGAAAATGTGACTTCTACCACTGTTGCTGCATAGGTGAAACTCAGACCTCAGGTTCTTTTGCAAAGGACATCCACGGCAGGCTGAGGGCTTGGTCACCTTTTCTCTGAGTCCTTAACAATACTCTTTCCATATAAAAAGCAGAAAGTGTAAAAAGTGACGGATTAGGAGAACTATTTAAAAATAAACACTTTCAAATGTTTCATGTGCTTGCAATAATTTTTCTTTGTGTCCTGCTGTTTCTGTTGTTAGAAGAAGCACGAGGAGGATGGAGGCACCACAGACACAGCCACGATTTTGTCCAACCAGCACGAGAAGGACAGCGGCGTGGGGCGCACGGACGACAGCACTCGCAACGACGAGAGCTCCGAGCAGGAGAACAATGGGGACGATCACACCACCTCCTCCAACACCTTGGGGAGCCAGAAGAAGCTGACCTACAGCCACGACACCCTGGGAAGCGGGGACATGCAGTTCAGCAATGAGTCCTTCATCTCAGCTGACTGCACCGACGTCGACTTCCTCGGCATCCCCGTGGATGAGTGCGAGCGGTTCCGGGAGCTGCTGGAGCTGAAGTGCCAGGTGAAGTCTGCCAACCCCTACAGTCTGTACTACCACAACAGCACCCTGGAGATGAGCAAAAGCGACCAGGAGAGCGTCGACAGAGAGCTGGAGATGCTCAACGAGGAGCTGCGCAACATCGAGCTGGAGTGCCTGAACATCGTGAGGGCGCACAAAATGCAGCAGCTGAAGGAGCAGTACCGGGAGCCCTGGATGCTGCACAACAGCGGCTTCCGAAACTACAACACGAGCATCGACGTCCGCAGGCACGAGCTCTCGGACATCACCGAGCTGCCCGAGAAGTCCGACAAGGACAGCTCGAGTGCCTACAACACGGGCGAGAGCTGCCGGAGCACGCCGCTGACGCTGGAGATCTCCCCCGACAATTCCCTGCGCAGAACCGCGGAAGGCGTTAGCTGTCAGGGTAACGAGGGGGCAGTGGCCTATAATGGCTCCCAAAAGAATCTGTGTGCCGGCTCAGAAAGCCACGAATCCGGCGCTGGTAAGGGCCACGCCTCTGCTAGAGATCCTGACCCTGGCAAGCAGCTGGAGAGCAAGGAGAGGAAAGGCAGCGACGGCAGCAAAAGCCCCACTCATGGTCAGAAGCCCTCGGGCTCCTACGTGTCCCCCTACCACCACTCTCCCTACAAACACGCTCACATCCCTGCCCACGCCCAGCACTACCAGAGCTACATGCAGCTGATCCAGCAGAAATCCGCCGTGGAATACGCGCAGAGCCAGATGAGCCTGGTGAGTATGTGCAAGGACTTGGCCTCGGGCCAGAGCGAGCCCCGGATGGAGTGGAAGGTCAAGGTCAGGAGCGACGGGACGCGCTACATCACCAAGAGGCCGGTGAGGGACAGGCTGCTGAGGGAACGGGCCATCAAGATCAAGGAGGAGCGCAGTGGGATGACCACGGATGACGATGCCATCAGTGAGATGAAGATGGGCCGGTACTGGAGCAAGGAGGAGAGGAAGCAGCACTTGGTGAAAGCCAAGGAGCAGAGGAGGCGGCGGGAGTTCATGATGCAGAGCAGGTTAGAGTGCCTAAAGGAACAGCAAGGTGCAGAGGAGAAGAAGGAGATGAACATCATTGAACTGAGCCACAAAAAAATGATGAAGAAGAGAAATAAAAAAATATTTGACAATTGGATGACAATCCAAGAACTGCTAACCCACGGAACAAAGTCACCGGACGGCACGCGGGTGTACAATTCCTTCCTGTCAGTGACTACTGTATAATCAATCCCCAGTGCTAAATTATGTACATAAAACACTACCAGTGGGGTAGGAATCCATGCCTCGTTCAATGTGGCACGATTTTTGTATATAAGATACAGTCACTGAGTTTATAGTTCAAATACTGAACTCTACAACCGTGGGTGCCAGGATCTCCATTCTGCAGTGGAGAGAAAGCTTGCCCATCTCCTTCAAAGGCAATATTAGCAGTGCTTTTTGGAGTACTGATTGTACTTTTTTACTTGTTACCTTTTACATGAAGTGTTTAAATATCAGAAATGTATTAACCATACTTACACAGGTAATTTGCTTAAACTATATTCATATTAAAAGGTACCCGTGCTTTTCTTTACCTAAAAAAAAATGCAAGAAACCCACAAGAGCAACTGCACATATGTATTTTTGTTTGTGAAACCATTTTTTGTGATATTATTTTGCTGTTGTTCACTTCTACACAGAGTGCTGTTTATCAATACTTAGCTCAAGGTTTAAACTCAGAATCATTCTCGTGTAATATTTAACATTTATCAAACAGCAGTTTTTAGAGTTATGCTCAACATTTAAACATTTTTCTCTTTAAGGTTTCTGAAAGAAGTATAGAGGTTTCATCTGAAAAGCCTGAGGCAAAGTACACTATTATGCAGCTTTAAAGGATTTTTAAAGCATGTTTGCAAATGTTGCAACCTATTGAAGAAACGTGCATGTACAGCTAATTTGTTTATATAAGACAGTTTGTGGAATTTGAAAAGCCCATGGTAGTAACTGTTTGCTTTATAGATTTGAATGTATTGAATTATAAAAGCAGTTTCATGAAATCATCATTAGCTACAAACGTTAACAAGTAAAATGAAGCAAAATAAATTATTGTTTTATATTTCAAACTACTTTAAATTCTTTTTATTCCCTTCTGGTTTCACCACCTAGAATATAATTTTATGGAGTGTAGCTCCTGTGCTGCAGAAATGCCTGGACAGCCACTGGAGTCAAACCTGAGGGAATAATTGGCATCCTGCTATGGGAGGAACTTGGATTGAGGTTTTCCTGAGGGAAGAGACAAGGGAGAAGCACAAGGAATATCAAGAGTAAAATCAAGCAATGCGTATCTTCAGTTCACAAGCTATTTAAGGTGACTCATAAGAAAGAAATAGAACTTCTGCTCTCCTGCTTTGCTTTGGTTTGTGGTCTCTTAGTGGTGTATAAACCCCACCTACAGCCTTCAGTGGGGGTTTGCATTAAAACCAGACAATATATAAATTAAAACATATAAAAACTAAAGCAAATAAATATACAAATTAAAGGAGATGGTGAAAAAATAACAGAGGTCTCAACGAGGTATGACATTCTGTGTTTTCTATTTCTGATTAAGAATTCAGTTATAAATTGGAATATTCTGCTGGATTAAGTGATGTAGACTCGTTATGCATAGTTCCCAGATTCTCCATCCTCTCTCCCTTTTTCCTTTTAAACTTGCTCCCAAACCTTCTAAGTTTTTCTTCTGGACTTTTCTGTCATAACTCAAATGAGCAAAAATTGCAATCTTAGTGATAGAAGTGCAAAACTGGAAGGGGAGAGATTAACAGCTTCTTGTGCCTATTTTGTCTGCCATGGAGAAGCAAACAACAGATTTGTCCAGGTTTTTTTCTGCTCCCTCTGTGGACTAGCACTGAATTCCATGAAATGTGTCTGCCACACTCCACAGTGAACTTCTATATACCTGGAAATGCCCCTTCAGCCCGTGTAATCTGGCACTCTTGTCAATAAACCTCTGCAAATTTATCTCCAAACTGTATTTTCCTTGGGGATAAAGAGCTGGCCCTGCTGCAGTCTGTGGAAGGCTTCTCTATTGACTTTGTTGGAGCTGGGGTTTCACCTGACATGCACCAGCTGTTGCCATCACCAGTGGTACAGTGGGAAAAACACCAGATTTTCACACACTGCTGTCAGTGTTAAGACATTTGCCATCTCTGTCTGAAATCTGCTCCACCCTGAGTTCATCTTCTGTTCATCCCAGCTGCAGGTGTGAGAGCCACAGCAAAATACAGCCTCACACTCAGGTGTACAGAGCTGTGATTAGTGTGGAATAACCATCCTTAAACCAGGCATGGAAAGACAGCTAAGCCACCTTTAGTCTGCCTGGAAATATTAGAGTAAGATTTGAAATGTTCTAATGAGGAATAATTATTATCAAGCTGCTCCTCATGAGAACAGACTCCTCTGGAATAACCTCACATGCAGTGGTTCCTTTGGGCACCAGTGACATCAGTGCTGAGCATTTTGTGCATTGGGTAGCAGCAGGAATATGTTTGGGAATTCAGTGTGATATGCAGGAATTACAACAAAGCAGCCACAGTATAAAATTTACATAAGATGTTGAAATAAAATTATTGTCCAAGAATTACTCTCACACCTTTGAGTTTTTCCCTGCTAAACACTTGTTATTTTGAACAGTTAAAAATCACCTCTCTCCTTTAGCAGTAGGATTTATTAATTAGCATCAGTTCACAGAATCCATCAGTTATCCTGGAAATCTGAACAAAAGCTTTGCAAACTGCAGATTTTCCTTCTTCAGTTGTCATCCCACTTCTCATTGCCCTATCAAAGTACTTAATGAGGTGTTGAAAAGGGAGATTTGGGCTCTCTTTATTGCTTGCAAGGAAACATTGGCAATTACCATAACGTTAATCCAAACCTGACATTACAGAGCAATGAATCCAACTAAAAGCAGCTTTGGATACCTAAGAGGAAATATTTCATCCAACAGTTTTTCTAAAAATGACATTGTAGTACATACCCCAGTGCTTAAGAGACAACACTGGAAATTGTGCTGTTATCTAAAGGACCTCTCATACAGGAAATCTCCAGGCAGCAACAGAGGTTTTGTCCCCTGGGTTATCACAGGCTGTACCCAAAAGCCAACACCCTCCACTACAGCCATCCTCCTGTGGGATAACGTGGTGGGTTGGTCCTGGCTGGACACAACTTCAGCTCCAGAGTCCTGCAGGGATCAGCACTGAGAGATGTGCTCTTTCCACTGGCCATGCTCATTCCAGGTGGTTTTTGAAGTTCATTTAAACCTGGAAGTATAAAACTTCATATCCAGCTTCCTCCTCAGCCGCTTTACTGAGCATCATCTCGAGCTTGAGTGCAAAACTGTCCCAGCATAATAAGTGTGCAGGGAGAGATCCTAACTGCACAAAGAGGGAACAAGGAATTGCCAAGCTGAGAGGTTTAACCAGAATGTGTGTGTGCAGCTCCTGGAGATTCTCCCACAGCCCTTGCACATTCCTGCTGCTGCACAGGCTGTCCCTGCCCCTGCCATGGCAACACCTCGGTCCCCGTCCCCTGACAGCCCCATCCCACCAGAGGGGACGAGGGGACACCCTGGATACAGGTTGGTGCAGAATTTGGCAGGTTCTCTGCGCTGCAAACAGGCTCTGTGTCAAACTGGGGTCAGCTTCCCTGAACTGCACGGCGTCTCCCAGATGTAAAAATCTATAAAAATGTAAAATACTTATTTGCAAATAGGGTCTAAAGCGGCATGGAATCGCCCGGTTTAGATGTGCGCTGAAATGGGAAAGCCCTGAACCAAACCTAACAGCATTTTTTTGTAAATTAAGAGAACTTGCACAGTAGGGATGGCAAATAAAATGAGGTAAGACTACATATTGCCTAGGGACTACTGGTTGGAGAACTAATTAGGATTATAAACTGAAAGTATGTAAATTAACCAAATATAATTATCTGCTAGTGGCCTTTGGAAATAGGTTACCGGATACTTGTTAGCAAAATTGCTCAAATGCCTGGAAGCCATACAAAGCAAGCCATAAGCAATTTAAATTCCTCTCTTTGTTTTATTTTCAATTGTTTTAAAGCAGTTTTTGTATTAAGGATTTATTGGAACATAAACTAATTAGAAAACTCAAAAACCAAAAGTGAGACAGAGACTGACACAGCAGATGCTGTACCTCCATCCCAAGGCCCTTGGTTTTATTGGATGTAAATTGTTTGATGTGACAAAATAGCAAAGATTCTGCTTGGGGTTTCATCAGAACAGCTCTGTGAGCTCCCAGCCAGAGCTGAGCTGGGGGAGTGGAGGTTTCTGCACGAGTGCAGCACCTCAGCCACACAGGGTTTGGGTGGAGATGTGTTCTCTGTTTGAATGCAAAGGTGCAGAATGAACCTCCCTTTTCTCCAGGTGTCTGCAATGGCACAAAGCTGCACCAAATTCAGGGGTTTCTGTGGGGAGATCTCACCATCAGATCCTGTCTGCAGAAACACAGGACTGGCCACTGGAGAAGCTGAGGGTGGTGGAGACAGTGGTATGTATTTAACATTATAAAATAGAAGGGGTCACAAAGAAAGGGTAGCTGGGCTGATTTCATGCTGAAGCATGAGGGCTTTAATGCACAGGCCTGCCACAAAGCCCACTTATGTGAGCTGAACCACTCCAAGCAGTCCCAGAAGACTTGAAACACTCTATTAACTTACACAGTTAATTACCCTGCACTGTACCACTGAAGTATCTGAAGGGACAGGCCATCACAGCACAACTGCATTTCCTGCTGCTCACCACACCTCCCACAGACCTTCTAATGGTCACTGCTTGGGAAAAACCCGTCCTGCAGCCCTGCTAAAGCACTGCCACCCCAACCTGTGCCCTCCTCCAGAAGCTCCAGGGGATCTGTGCCCGAGCTCATGCTGCAGAATGAATTGTGCAGCTGCTGCAGGACTGGCCATGAAGTGGGTTCACAGTCAGCAAGCACTGCTCAGTGTTCTTGGGTCTGAAGCTTCTTGCTGGAATCCTAAAATACCCAAAAACACTAGAAACATCCTTGTTCCTGCAGCATAACAAATGCAGTTGCCTACTCTGAGAACTAGGTAGAGAACAGAACCCAAAATGGATTTAAAAGCCACATGTCTATTCTACTGGAGTCAATCTGCCAGTTTTTAATGCTGGGAATTAAAAGTTTATCTGATTTCTTTTACCTAAATTTGTACATCAGCATCGTGGATCTAAGTGCATAACTGCAATGCTTTTTACTGATCAAAATGAGAACAAAGTTCTACCAGTTTCCTATGAACAACTGTCATCTTCTGACACAGAATGTTTCTTACAGGAGATTTAATCAAATCAATTAATAATGACTTGGCAACAATGCTCCAATTAGGGTTTTCATTTACAAAAGTATAATGCCAATAGCATTAAAAAAAAAAAAAATCAATGGAGCCAAATCAGTGGAGCCAGTGCCCAAATAAACATCTGGGCTGATATTATTTCTCCCTTCTATGCAAAATCAAAGTGATTTTAAAAAGATAGCTACATTTTTTCCAAAATCTTCTTCAATCACCTCTAAGAACCATCAAGTTAAAGCAAGCCCAAACAGCCCATTCCTTTCTCCCAGCAGATCATGTTGGCTTTAGGTCACACTTCTTGCACCCAGCTTGCATCTCTCTCCCCCTTCTGGGAAAACAGAGCCAGCTAAGCCAGAACAGGATCAGAAAGAATAATCCCCACAGTCTCCCAGAGTTGGGTGTGGGCCCAGCTATGACTGGGGATCAATTACATGTGCAGGAAATTACATATGTAACACACAGAACAAGCGCCAAGTCTGGCTCTGCTTATGTGTTTTGATTTTGTGTTTAGTTCTTCAGGACCAAAAAAGGACTTAGTCCATCTCACTCACAATATGAGAAGCACATAATATCCCCAAAGGACTGAAAATGTCTTCTTTTCCACAGCATGAAAAGATTAAATGGCTTGCTCTGGAAGGCAGGCAGGAGATTCTATTATAAAGCAAAGCCTAAAGAATGGCACTTGCCCAGCAACAAGGGTTGGGCTCAAACTGCTGACAAATCCCAAACTGCACAAGTGCAGAGAGGCACCACAGCTTGTGTGGCTGGCTCAGGGGCTGCTCCTCTGGCCAGGACACAACACTTGGGCTGTCCTTTCAAATCAGTTTGCCAAGGAGGAGCTTTAAAGGTAATTTCTTTGACAATCCATCCTTTTTATGTGAAGCCACTGCAGGACCATGCTACAGGGAGCCCCATTAGCTGAGAATAAGAAGTTCTCTGTAAAAGTGAACTTCTGGTGACCTTCCCTCAAAGAAAATACTTTATCATACTGGAGTGTGGGCCTCCCAGGTGTCGTGGCGAGGCTCCATTGTCCCGATTAGGAGAGCTAGCTTTGATTTTCCATAATCCATCCTCAGGCTTAGCTGGGCTTTGTTAGCTTTGAATGCCATAAACAAAGGCTCCCCAAAAGGCAAATCCAGCTATAATTGTTTAATAAAAGTAAATCAAAAGGCTGCAAATTGAAGGCAACCAAGGTTTATGAAATTGCTGTTTTGCTCCAGTTCAGTGTAAGGACCCAAAATTTATATTCCTTAGGGCTCAAGGGATCAGCCCAAATAAAAGCGGTAAGGTCACATCCAAATAATTTCCACAAGAAACATGACTTGTTTACACCATAAAATCCAGCAAACACAGATGCAAAATGTAGCAAAACACAAAAGCAAACTTACAAAGCTATTCCAGAAACACCTGCCTGCTCTGCTGTATTTGAGCTCACAAACTGAACTCAAGCACTGCATGATTGTTTGGTAATGAACTGATGAACCTTTCTCAGCATTTCCATTCCAATGAGAAACTGTCTCTAGTGAGGAAAGACTGACCCTTGCTGTACCTACAACTACAGAGCTTTCTCCTGTGTCAGTGTTTTCCAATGAGGCTGAAAGGTTCTGATTAATTTATTTTTTCCAGGAGTCTTTGTAGGCATCCCTGCACATCTGCATTAGAGAGTAATTGAGGCTGGGAGGGACCTCTGGAGATCCTCTGGCCCCATTCACCACTCAAACATGGCATTAGGGAGGATTGTTAAATACAAAATAAACAATCAAGGTGCTGCAGGATGCAGCTTCAAGGCAAATCCCAAAGGGACAGTGAACCACTAAAAGGGGTTTAACAGTTTCAACACAGGCTCTCTCTCCTCCACAAACATTTTCTGCCAGACACTACAGCATGTCCTTCACATCCTGCTCTTGCAGGGCTTTTCATTTAGGACCCCCAGTGCCAGATTTCCTAAATGCTGACAGAGGCTCAGGTTTTAGCCAGGTGACCTGAGTGGCCCTTGGCACGTGGGACAGGGCAGTGCCTGCATGAACAGAGTCCTTTGGGTCCCAGGGCTGCTAAGGAGCAGTGGCAGTCCCTGTCCCCTCTGGTGACCCAAGCACAGCTGGTCCACGAGGTCAGGAATGGGAACAAGGCTCTAACCTCACCCTGCAAAATGGTTGTAGCACAGCCCTAAAAGTGGTCAGGTGTGAGAAGAGAAGCAGCTGTACCAGGCTCACTCTTGATGCACCAGATTTGGCAGATGGTTTTGTATTTGCCCCCTTAAAATCCCTGCCCTGGGAGCAGCACACACCCCACACCCAGAGGATGCAGGAGGTTCTGCTCCTTCAGGCATGTGCACAACAGCATCCTTTGAATTATTCAGGCTGGGGAAAAAGTCACATTATTAAGAAAAAGTAATAACTACCACACAACACATCTGCCTGTATGTGCAAGTCACACATGTGCCAGCTCTTCTCCTTCCTGAGTCCCAGGGCAGTTTCTAAGTCCTTTGTCTGAGCATAAATGACACCAGCCCTGCAGTGGAAGCTTTGCTTGATGCTCTGAGAGAAGGAGCCAACCTTGAAGAAAAGTAGCTTCACTCATCAGCATTAATAGCTCATATATCACTCACAAGGAAGGAACAAAACCAAAGCTAGCAAACCCTCTCACCCTGTTTTACAGTAATGCAGCATCTGTCGTTTTCAAAACTAAGGCAGAATAAATGTGGCAATTTCATTTGCCTGCATGTGGCTGTTGATGAGCATGGAGAAATATTTCCAGATTAAATGGGTGAACATCCATGTGGCTAAAGTAGTACAAATAGGACCAGGCACAGCTGGTACTTTGTCTCCTGACATGGAGATTAGTGCCATCAGCAGGGGCACAGGAGCCCAAAATGCAGTAATTCTGCTAAATAACAAGTGCCTGCCAAAGAGATTGTGTATTCCCAGCACAGCCCTAAACCTCAAGTCATCACCAACATCTGAGGCAGCAAGGGTGCCTTAACAATGCAATTCAGGTTTTCATCTTCTCCAGAGGTGGAGGAGGGGACCTGCTTCTGACTGAGGCTGCCCATGTGCCACCCCACAAAGAGCAGCAATAGGCCCCAGCAAAGGACTCAGAATATTCCCCTGAAACTCTGCCAGCAACCCCTCAAACATCTCTCCCCCTCTCTCACTTTCCTGGCTGATCAGTTTGGGTGACAACAACCATTTGTTAAAAAACAAAAAAAAAAAAAAAAACCAGGAACACAGAGTTACAAGCTCAGAGACCAAGCATATCACTCATCTGAAAAAGTACTAAAATATTTTTTTAAAAATCCATTTGGATCAAATTATGAGTTTTCACTCCAACAGCAGTCACAAACACAGGCAGGACTTTTCTATGTAAGCTGAGTCCGTTCTCTTTGGAGACAGACATCAGGTAGAGCTCGTGTTCCTGAGCCTTCAGACGTAAATGCTGGTGGCAAGGAAAAGGGAATGCTCTGTTCCCAGGCACAGGCACTCTGTCCCTCTCTACAGAGGTAGAAGGACTTCTCCAAAGCAACTCATGGCCAGTGAATGTAGGGCTAAAGGGGATTAGAAATGAGCACCCACAGTGAGAAGAGAATGCAGCAAGAAGCTGTAACTGCAGGGCTTTCACAGGCCCTGGGTTTTGGTGTGTGAGCCCTCCTTGTCCTGGGCCAGCCTGGAGTTTGTCCTTCACCCAGGACAAACCCTCAGGGCTGGCAGACTGTGCTGAGCTGTCGAGAGGGATCCAGGCAGGACAGGAGGCGAGCAGCTGAGGAAACACCAGCACTGAGCAGAGCATCTGCAGTCGTGTCATCAGCCACGATGGCAGCTCTGGGCACTGCTTGCTGCTCCCTGCACACACGAGGCCAAAAAAACGCTGGTTTAGACACTGACACAAAGCCCTCCCTCCCACAGACCTCCACTTAGCACCAAACTATTCATTGCCAGAATTCATGAGGGCTGGCCCAGGCTACAGCACTGTTTTGTAGATGGCTCCAGAAGCATCTCCTAAACAGCACGGTTAGAGAGGAAAGTCTGGATTGCCTGGGTTTGGACTGAGCCATCACAGCAGGGTGTGATGCAAACAGGACAAATACAAAAGGACCCCACAGCCAGAGAGAGTCTTGAGGTGCTGGTTCAGGTGAGGAAGCAGCAAATGCACACAGAAAGGGAGATGGGAAATGCAGCCACTCCTGGTTCCTCTCTGGGGGTTACTGCAAGCATTTAGCAGCTTACAAAGAATAACACCTTACTGGAAATAGAAATCAAACTTGTTCTGAAGCTGTTAAATGTGCTGCTGCTGCTTTAGAGAGAAATACAATTAGATTTGTACAAAGACTTTTATTTTTTTTTAAGGATGTTTTATTTTATTTGGTAGTCACATGAAATATTAGAGGCTGAAATAAATCCTAAAATTCTCTGACACAGAATTATGCTATTTAAGGATTAGCCTGGATTATTTGCAGAAAGCTGGGAAAACCCAGCAAAAGTAAGTCTCTGACAACAGCTGACTGGGTCTGAAGGGGGAGATAGGAAAGAGCATTGGTACTCTTTGGAAATTTATATTCTGAAATACAGTGTGTACACAGAAATTTAAACAAATACAGAGTATGAAATGCTTGGGAGTCCTCAGAAGTTGGTTCAAAGCTCACCAGAGGCCGTGGGGTTTTGATTAGGTCTCTGTGAAGGAGGATCCTTCCCACCATGCCTATCAGAACCTGGCAACACTACAAGAGCCAGCACGGCTCAAACCAGATCAGAATTTGATCTAGAATGTCTTGCTGGCTATTTCAAACTGAAGGAAGCCAGACATCCTCTACCAGAAGATGAATGATTTATACCCATGAAGTCACCACCTCAGTCATTCCTATCCTGACAAGTCTCAACCAAGGCTTTGTCTGCTTATTGGCCATCTTGAATGGATGAGTTGGTTCCATCCGTTCATTGTCTTCCTACCCACCCACTGGGAAAGAGGCCAAAGTATTGACAGCAAAGAGGCCTCCCAGTGCAGAGGAGAAGCTCATGGGCAGGGCCCCACTGGGGGAATTTGCCAGGCAAAACCCAACACAGAGAAGGCAAGAGGTTCTCTGAAAAGATTTTCCATTGGAGAAGAACTCAGTTTTCCTCCTAAATATGTGACCCAGGGGATCTTTACAGTCAGAACTGGGCTGGGCACCACCATGGCCAGCTGCAAGCACAGCCTCAAGTCCTCTCTGCTCTAATTCCTATTCAAGGTGCTGCTTTTGCAGGGAAAAAAAAAATAGGAGCACCTTTTGCACAGGAACAGGCTTTCTCTCTCTGTAGCATTGGTCCATCCCAAACAAGGAAGGAAAGGAAGGGAAGGAAAAGAAGGAAAGGAAAGAAGGATTGTGGGGCTGCTGTTATGTGACCAGGGAGAAAATGACCAGTTCTTCCTAATAGCTGATCTCAGTCTGTGAGGGTTTCCTAATAGCTGATCTCAGTCTATGAGGGTTTTTTTGCTTTTATGGCTCTCTGTCTGCTTTGTGCCAGTGTGAGCTGCAAACCATAACTTTAATAGCTTGAACCAAAGAGTTATGATAATATCAGACACTGTGGATGATGAGCAAATAACAGCAAAAATGTAATGAAAGGTATATATTTATGTCCTTGCTATTAAACCCAAAGCTATAAACATTGACAGCCCTAAGAGTAGCAGTTTCTATTGTCATTGATTAATGCCTTGTTTTGAAGAACAAAGAGAAGGGTAAACCAAGAAAGAAAAAAAGAGAATTCTTTCTTTGCTTCTCTCAATCTGAAAAATTGGCTGTTTTAGGTGCATTCCTGAAACATTTTCACAGAAGGCAAAATGCCCTGCAGTGGAAATGCAGTCAGAGAGATGTTCCAGGGCCTTTGAATCACAGCACAATGCACATGGTAAAGCACTAATTAACAAGGAGTGTGCCCACTAATGTGCACATTTCACATTTGTTCTTGGGCCCTCTCCATTAGCATAACTCTCAGCTGACAGGGCAGCCATAACCACCCTCCACTGCAAAACAGGATTTCTTTAACTCTTCAACAACTACGGCCTCAAAGATTTTCAGGACAGTCAGCCCAGCCAAATCAATGCAAAAACTTGGTAATTAATGTAATTAATCCTGACAATTACTGATGCAAAAGAAATCTTCTGCCCATAACGGCAACAGGATTGCAGATGATGGCTCAAAACTTAGAAGACTCTTCCATGTCTGCCACAACCTAGAAAACAAAGGCTCTGCACCTGGCTCCATCCAGGGTATTGTCTTCCCACCTGGCTCTGGGATTCTGTTTATCCCCACAGATGGTTCTGAATGGAAAAAATAAGGTCACAGGCTCTGAACGTTTCTGCAGTGCTACCAACCTCCTCCAACCCCATAAAGAAGTTTCATTTCTGCTGTTCCTGCTCTGATGAAATGTTCATACCAAACATTTGCACAATTCTCCCCTCCAGCACTGCTCCCCCTCTCCTCAACTCCTCTCATAACCTCTTCTCTTTGGCATCAAACACACCTGATAACCACACAGGAAATCCAGAATTGCATCCTCTTGAGAGTTGCAGCACTAAAGAGCCTAGAGGTTCTCTTTTTAATCATTTTAGATTAAAAAAAAGAAAGACAGAAAGGAAAGACTTAACTGAAGCTGTAGAGGATGGCAAGTCTGAGATTCAGCCAGTGCAAAGGTGCCATTTCCAGGGACACGCACTGTGCTCCTAAAACACAGAGCTGGCACAGCCTCAGTGTTACACACAGCACGTTTTAGGGGCACTTCATCACTCCTCCTGCCAACCCACTGACCCTTCCACCCTTAAAAAGGCATCAGCTCTTCCCTCTGTTGCCATTCCCCTTCTCCAGGCCCCAAGCCCTTCAGGTGAGGCAAAGCCCCCATGACATAACTCATTGCTCTTTCCCAGACAGCACCCCGAGCATCAGCCTGACTCACTGCAAGCCCATAAGTTCTCTCAATGCTGGTTCTAAAGAGATTTTTAAAAATTATTTCATTTCCCTACACAGGCAAAGGTTGAAAAGGCAACATTTTTTGTGAAAAGACTCATTTTTCCTTCACTGAAAGGAAGGCTATTTTTCCTCAACACCAGAAATGCTCAAAGTGCAACACTGCTGGAAATTGTTATTTATGTGCACTATTCTTACCCTGAGAGCAAAGATGCCCAGTCCTGTGCACCTCCACCTTGGCTTTGTGCTGCTCCTTAAGGGAACTGGCTGGTGCTTTCTCCTTTCTTTTCTTGTTTTTAATAACCTGGATGTTATTATTGCTGCTGTTGTTGCTAAAGAGCTCTAGGGGGAGATGTGAAAATAGTCTGGTCCCTTGTGTAATGCCTGAAATCAAAGCAGAATACATCAGGCTGACACTGCCTGCCTGTTATTGCCTTAAAGCTTGTTATTAAAACCAAACAAAAACAATTGCTGCGCCACCCTGTGTTCCACCTCCCCCAGAACAGAAGGGAAATTTAGTGGTGAAAGACATCCAGGCTTTAGGATTCCTCTAGAGAGATTCCAGCCAGCCAAACTCACCATGTGCTTTTATATCCCAACTTCCTTGGGAGAGAGGAAATGTGGAGAGTGCCCAGGCAAAGAGAATGCCACTCACTCACACAGTTCCTATGGGCACTATTGGCCCTGGAGAAAGGTGCATCACTGAAGAATTAACACAGAACAACCTCAGGAAATGTGCAAATACATTCTTTCACTGGAACTTTTAGAAAATAATGAATTCTGAGCTCCGAAATGTGCTTTAGAAAGTCAGACTCTCCTGTAGCATCACAACAAGAGCTGAAGCAGTTCTGTGTGAGGAATTGTGATCGCCTGAGGATGGGTATCTGCACAAGGGGATGAACAAAGCCAAACTCCAATGCTGCAATTATCCGTGGACTGTTCAGAGAGTGGCAAGCTCACCTCCCACAACATGCAGGCTTTCAGCACCACTCCTCCCTCACAAAGCAAATGTCACTCACACTCTGCTCACTGCCCTCCCAGAGCACCTGGAAAACCCTGAGCCAGCACCAGTGCAGAGATTTGGATCAAAGAACTCCACAGTTTGGCCTATTAAAAGAAAAAGATGAATAATTTCTCCTTGGACCTGACAACTGCTGGTGTTTGCATGAGGGTGCTTAAAGTTCTGTACTTTTACAGCTGTTTATGTAAAGAATTCTTTCTTTCCCCCTGGCTCCTCTGGCCTGGGAAGAGGGAAGTCTGAAGAGCTGCATTAATCTCTGTGAATCACTATCTCAGCTGCAGCTACTGTTCGATATTCCTAAAACTGTCAGCACTAAAAAGATAGGTTTTCTCCACAATAATTGCTTTTTAAAATACCAGTAAGGCCACTCTGGGGAGAGCTGCTATCATGAAATAATTATGCCCCTTTGGGATGTGAACACATGGCTGTGCTTTACGGATTGGAGCAACACCCCCATGAATTACAGCAGAACAAGGCTGCTGTTGTGCTTTTCTCCTAAAGGCAGGAGGTTTCCCCCTCCCTTGTTTTTAGGTGGTTCAGGCACCTTTGCTAGAAACAAGTTCCTGACAACCATAAGAGAGCAAACAGCTGTGACTTTCTTACCCTGCAGCCATCTGTGCTCATGTATTTTTAATGCTCCATTTTGGCTGTTCCCACCAAAGTTGTGTTGGGTTTGTGTTTGTGGTGATCAGACCCTGCACTGCTGAGAGGAGACCTGACGTGGGCTTTGCTGCATCAGGACTGAGCTGCACATGGCAGGGGAGGAAAGCACCAGGGAGGAGAAGCACCAGGGAGGAGAAGCACCAGGGAGGAAAGCACCAGGGAGGAGAAGCACCAGGACAAGGTCCCATAGCTCAGCTTCATTTATGATAAGGAATTCAGTCTCCCAAGGAATTACCAAAACAGCCTCAAAGACATTGTCAGCTGTACATGAGGCAAGCACAGCTCCAAAACTTCATCCATTGCACATCTTCATGCTGTTCATCATCTCTAGGAGCTCACATTCATGTCCACAAGCACAATGAAGCCCTGCTGTGTGTGCACATATAAATTAATGCACTATTTATTGTTTGTAATGAAGCAAGGGGAGATGGCAGGGCACTGAGACCCACAGAAGGACTTACCTGAACATTAGAGAAGTCATTTACAGATACTGAAACACTCAGAGAGCTGCACAGACACTGAACATTTCTATGACACAGAGACAGAGGTCACATTTAGGGACTGGGGCCAATTCTAATGCAGCTCATCCCAGCCAGCTGAGGTCACCTGCATCACTCTGTGCCAACAACACCATAAAAGATGTGAGTCTGTCAAGGCTATTTTTTTTCCAATCAAAATGAGAAAAGGTTGCAATGTCTGTAAGGTTTTGGACATGTTCCCAAAAAAGCAGTCATCACCTGGTTTGGAAAACAGCCTAAGCTGAAATACCAGGGGCCTATTTGCACATAAAGAGACAAAGAAATTCAGGACAGGACCTGCTGAACAAAGCTCTGTGAACAAGCCCCCATTTCAATCATGATTTCTTCCACAAAAGGAGAGAAGAAAATGACAAAACCATGAAAATAGCAAATGCATCAATGTGGTATAACAAAACATCTCTGCTACTGTAATAAGAGCCATGAGTTTATGAACCATTGGATAGAACAACTAACAGAAAAATTAGACCATTTGGCTGTGGCCACTGGAATGTAATAGATGGCTCTTGAGCAGGGATAACTGAGCACATCCTGCAGTGATTAATGTGAAAAGCTGGGTGGTGAATAAAGTGTTTAACACAAGAGAGCAATATGGCATGCAAACCAAACTAAAACCCCCATAAATAATTTAGGCACCCTTGCAAAGATTTACAAAGATTTATTTCACATATAAACCCCCTTTGTTGTAATATCAGAAAGAGAGGATGAGCAGTTCCATGCTTATTTATACAGAACAGAATGGAAATCTCACTTCAGAGAGAGGAATGCTCTGAAGGAATCTTCCTTCCCATGACATAATGGAGCAGCATCTTGGCTAAAGGTCTCCTGAAGACTTTGACAGTAAAACCACAGAATGGTTTGGGCTGGAAGGGACCTCAAAGATCATCTCATCATGGGCAGAGAACCTTCCACTAGACGAGGTGCTCACATTTGTCAACAGCACATAATTATGTAACAAATATTTAAGTACAGGGCTGAACTTCATACAATGGTGTGGGATTAACAACACAAAACTGGTCACAGCATCTGAGGGCAGCGTCAGCATTTGTCACTGTGCCTCCCCTGCAGCTCAGATGGGCTCCTGTGGCAAGCCCTGAGCAGTGCAGGGTTCTCACAGCCTCTCACATCCCCACAAAGACTGAGCACAGCCTTTCCTGTTCCAGCAAGCCCAGTTCCATGAGCAGTCTGGGTCAGGCAAGGAGCTGTTATTTCCTGGCTGTTCAGGCTGTGAGCCAGGGCAGAACTTGCTGGGGATGCCTCCATTAACATGACAATACCTGTTCAGCCTAGGACCCAAATAACACAGCTAAACCCTCCTGTCAATACCCCAGTGATTAAATCAAAGGCTGTGGAAATTCGTCTGGCACTTCCCTACAGCTGAGTTTATCTTCCAGCCCTACACACCACTGCCAAGCACCACATATTCCTTAATCTGAGCTCCACTTGCAAAGCCTTTGGAATCCTGACATGCACAAGAGCAACAAATGGGAAAAGCAGGAAAACTTGTCCAAAGTCAGGACAAGTTTCAAACGAATCATCCCAGAACAGAAGGAGTTGAACCTCGTGCCCCACATCTCCTGGAACACGGAGAGGTGTGAGAGGGGGAATGGTCTGGGCAGCAGAAGGCACAGCAGAGCCCTCTGCACAGTCAGTTCATGCTCCAGAGGCACATCCTGTGCACTGAGGGCTGAGCCAAAGGCACATCCTTTAGAGGGTGCAGCTCAAGCCCACAAAGCAGCCTTAGCACCACACTTGGCCACGGTCACAAGGGCTTGGAAGATGGATTTTAATTGTTTATATGATGATTTTAGACATTTGTCTCCATTCATCCCTGCTGCACATGTTCTGTGTGGAGCTCATCAGGAACAGATAATGTTCCCTCAGCCCCAAGGCAGTGGTGTTCCAATGCTCACATGTATTTGTAAGAGTTCCCAGCTGTCTCTGACAGCAGAAAAAGCCCAAGCCCCATTTGAGTCTCTTTTAAGTCTTGGTTCAGAAGAAGAACAAAGCCTCAAGATTTTATCCTTTTTATTGCTGCAAATGCCAAGAAAAGTTTAAAATTAATAGCAACCAGAATAAAGAGGGAAAAGAAATAAAAGAAACATTTACTGCCTTAGATACAGGCCTGTGCCCCTGACATCTCCATATCAGGGCAGTATTGTCTCTGCTGCAGCAGCAGGGAAGCATAAAACATGCTCTTACTGCAAACACCATGAATTTTTCTGTCCTTTTAAACTTCACTGGGGAAGGCTACATACTATAAAAACAAAGAGAATGGAGGACTTTCATTCTACATAAGGCAATTACCAGGCCTGTCAGCAAGAGCAAGATTTACTGCGTGGAAAGGGTAAAGAGAAAGGAGTGTGCCAAGCAGCTCAGGAAAATATTGAAAGAGACAAGCTTGCAGGGTGTTTTTCCAGCCCCAATTTTGGTAGAGCCCATGTAGCTTTAAGAGCAAGCTCCAAAATCCCAAACACCCCACAGGTCTTTGCCACCAAAACCAGAACACACCCACAGGGTTTCTCTAACACAAGACACGGGACTACAGATTCCACATTCCTGCATGGCTCTGAGGTTATCCCAAATATTCATCTGCAAAGCTGGAAGAGATGATGGAAGATCAGAGCCAAGGCACCCCAGGTGGTCCAGAGGGCTCTTACCCAGTGTTAGTGCCCAGGCAGCTCCAAGGGAAACCTTCCAGAGCATCCTTGGTTCTGGAACTCTGGCTGGGAATGGGTCATTCCCATTTATGGGCTCTTTCTTTGACCACAGTGCTGCTGTGAGAAGTAACTGAACGTCACCTCACCCAAATCTTGCTGTGCTTGAAATTCAGGAGCTGCTGCTGTTAATTTGAAACAATGGTCAAGTTGGAAAGATCCCTTATGCTTGTAAGACTCTTGGATGGAGAAGGAGCTCCCACAGAGCTCCTTTGCTGGGTTAAACCCTGATAGCTGTGCTGGAGAGCAGCTGAGGTTCTGCCCAGCAAACACTCTCAGAGATTGACTGCTGCCATTTGCTTGAAAATGGCAAGAGACTAAAAAAAAAATAGATCTTTTTTTTGAAGCATAAAATACTACAGTTTTGACATGAAAAGACACCCAATCAGCATTACAACTTGGAGAATGTGATGCAAACTAAAGAATAAGTACAGAAACCTTTGGCAAACTCCCAAAGAAAGCAAATGTGTTGGAAGTCTCAGCCGAACTCTCACTGGAGTTAAAAAAGGAATAGCAAGGGATTTATTCCATGCAGCATGTGTTGGTTTTGGGGTTTATTCCCCAAAGGATCCTCACCCAGCCACAAGGGGAGATCCTGTGGTGCTGGACGCTGTGAGGAGTTTAAACACCAAATTTTTGGTTCTTGCTGTTGGCACCCATAATTTTTGGGTTCTTAGCTGCCTCAGGAATGGCTGTCCCCTGCAGGCAAATTGTCATCCTCAGTGTAAAACAAACCTGGAGCCCATATGGCCAGTAAGGAAATTCACCTTCTGAAGTGCAGACAGAGAGCAGAGTGCAGCTGAAATCTCTTTTAAATTGTTAGACTTTGCTGCTCTGAAAGATTGGGCATAAATATTAACAGCACTACTAAGCACTTGTATTTTGCATCCCTGCTTGAAGCAACTTTTATTGCCGAGTTTTAAGTGCCTGAAATGAAGACCTTCTCCTGAAAATGCTGACAGATCTTTCATTGTGATGGTGCCACGAGGCACAGAGCACAGCTACACCACCAAAGGCTATTTAAACCAGAAAGCAAAGCAGAGCCAACCCCAGAGGAGCCCCACAAAAACCTCCCTGGGGCAACTCAGCTGCCAGGGCTGGAGAAATCCCCGCCCTGGCAGTGGCACTGGTGCCTGCTGCTGGGCAAGGAGGGGCAGGAAAGGCCAGGATTCAGCTGGGTGCCACAGCCAAACCCATCTGCCAGGGACAGCCTCACTTCCACTGCTGTGGTTTGTCAGGAGTGATAGCAACACCAAGTGACAGGGTCATCCTGGCCAGGCACTGACTGATTGCTGTGGAGGTGGTGATTTCTTCCCCCTCGTTCCACAGTAGATATGAGGCGTCTCCCATCCCAAAACAACTGGAAACACAAAGGGGACTCAGAAGGGGAAGATATGATGTGGGATCCTGAAGCAATTTTGCTTTCCTTCTAGCTCTTGCATTCTCTTTCTACACAAGTACACTTGCAAGGAAATACTGATTATTTCTAATTTTGAAATGCTATAAATTTCTTGTTTTAAAAAATGGGAGCAGAAATGCCTGAAAGAATGAAAACAAACACATTGCTTTGAGTATATAAAATTCCACTTCTTGTGATTCTCTCCAGCAACTTTGTTGACAGACACAACTTTTAACTTTCTCTGAAGCAAGTTGCCCCCAAAACAATCTGAGCCCTTCCTATTGATCCCAAGTGAAAGCCTCCTGCTGGGACACTGTTGCCAGCCCCAAGTTAAGTTAAGATTTGTGCACAAGAGCCCCAGCCATACTTTTGACAAACTGTGTTTGTCTCTCTGAGCCTGTTTGGATGTGGCCCAAGCCACAGGTCCCAGGGGATGACCCTTCTGCTCCATCCTTGACACCTCCCAGGCAGAGTTCCAGCATCTCCCACCCTCACTGATCACCAGGGGAAGCAGTTCAGTTTTTCTCTCCCTTTGCAGCAACAGAGAAATCTCATAAGGCATTGGCTGCCTGATTCCTCACCACAAACCTCTCACAAACCCCACAGAACTGCTGTGCAGAAAAACAAGAAGTTTAGAATACAGTATTATAGGTTTGTGTATCATAATAGGATTGACTAAGGAAACTTACTGTAGCATAAGTCCATAAGACAAAATATTTAAAGATTAGGTCAAAAACATAAATATCCTTGTTAACAGTACTTTATTGCTCAATAAATCCTTAAAAAGTCTTGTAACTAAGGGTCTTATGACCTTCGAAACCACACAGTAAAGATGTGAACTGAACTCACCCTTCCTATCTATACAGAAGATACAGAAAAGAAACCATATCATGTAAAAACTCAGAGATCCCATCTCTAACTCACTCAAACCTCCTTCAAAAATCTTCTGACTCTGCACTCCTGCAATTGCATTGCAACTTTGCAGTACTGCTGTCCAGAGTTTCATTCCATACTCCCAGGCTGGTTATTTACATTTTTGGGGGGCTTGGAAAAGGCAACACCTGGGATGAAGCCCAGCTTTTCCACAATTTCTGTCCACCTTTCTTTCAGCAAGTAAACAAATCAAAACACCTGATAATATTTACTCCCCTGCTCCCAGAGTCAATTAAAATTGCTCACAGAAGTAATCTTGGGAACTCCAAAGCACACCAACACTGGAATAAACAGGAATATTTTCTGTGCTGTGATGGCTAAAGAGAACCTACCATCACTGCTCAGCAAAGCTGTTCTCTAATACTTTTCCCCAAAAAGTCCAGGTTTCCTGCCTCTCACAGAGCACAGTCTGCCTTTCCCAGGCTGGGTAGAGGCACCCCGAGCCCAGCAGAGTTTCCAAAATCCACCTGGATTTGTCTTCACCCCAACCCCTTCCAACGTCAGCAGGAGCAGAGTTAGGTCAGCTCTGTGAGCTGCTTTGGTAATCAAAGCCTAAATTAACTCAGCCAGTAGGGGAAACTCAGAAGGGTCTTAAAAACCATTCACCTGTGCAGCTTCTTCCACAAAGTACCAGCGTGCAGAAGAGCTCTTTCATTCTGCATGGGTCAATCTTTATCAGATTCTGGAAAACACTTGGGTTACTCCTCCTCAATTTCCGTGGTCTAATTGCATCCCTAAACACTGTGTCTTTAACAAACAAACCTCTGTACACACTTCATTGTTTTACAAAGAACACATTTCCTCCTCAGCGTCCCTAAAGCTGAATTTCTGGTTTTAACAAAGTCCTTTGTGAAACACACAAAAAAAG
This sequence comes from Vidua macroura, assembly GCF_024509145.1. NCBI lineage: Eukaryota > Metazoa > Chordata > Aves > Passeriformes > Viduidae > Vidua > Vidua macroura. The sequence continues at coordinate 3,626,083 of NC_071583.1, forward strand.
CACACTGGTGATGTGAAGCAGAGATTTTCAGCTGTACACTTCAAGATTTTAGTTTTAGGATCCATCTGATCTCTCTCCAGCTTCTGAGAGAAGAGAAGGGAGGAAGAGCTTAAAATTTCAATGAAATACATAATCCATCTTTTGCCTAAAACCTCCAAGTCCCAGCACGTTCACCACCTGCTTTGCTTTCACTGCTGCAGCCTGGGCTCAGCAGGGAGCAGTCTGCTGCAGGAGGATTTCCATGCAATTGCAAGGGCAACTCCTACAGCTCCATTTTAAAGCAAAGAGGGAGAATTCTAAGCAAAATCTACTGAGAGTCAGGCCTGCAACCTTTAAGAGTGTATTCCATGTACAGGCACCTGTGCATTTGCAGCCAGAGCAAGAGCTCAGGGACTTGTGACACTGTTTATGACAGAGACAGCAGCATATTTCAACATTTCTGCAAACAAAGCTAAAGATTAAAATTTTTAAAAATAAATTTTAAAAAATAAAAATAAAATATAAATAAATAAAATATTTATTAATAAATTAATAAAAATATTTAAATAACTATAAATCAGAGGACATCCAGAATAAGAATGCCCAGAATAAGCTTCATCACAAAGGCTCAGATGTATGGGTAAAGTATCCATTTAAACAGCTCAGTGATTTTAGTTGTCTACTTAGGAAATCTAAACAAAAATAACCTGATCCCCCCTCCAGGCAGTGAAGCCAGCCCTTCTTTGCCCCCCTCACATTGTTATTCAAGGTGTGCAACGCTGCCCAACTCTTTGCCAATAAACTGTGTAATCACAAAAATGACAAAAGTAACCCACGAGGGTCTGCAGAGGCCATTATTGATACAGGGAAGGCTCAGCAGGTGCTGACCTTCCCTTGAGCTCTTCCCCACCCCAGTGCAGATAATCCCCTCTGCAGTTATTAACAAAGGCAGTCCTACAAGCCCCATACGGTTAAAAGATTTAGCACCTCCAGGTAAAACTTTTGTGCTGCCTCCTAATTTACTGCCCCCCAGGCACCCTTCCTTTTCATCAGTCAGAGCAGGAGGGATGAGGTGATCCGTGCAGATTTTGTGTTTTGTCACCCAGGAGATTTACAGCCTCCACTGCTTTCAGTGAGGTGAAGCTGTCTCAGAGCTGTCCTTTTGCAAGGTGTGAAAAAGCAGAGCATCACACTCTGAAAAGCATCAAGCTGAGGTTTCTGTAGGCTCAGCAGGCAAACAGAGGCACATTTCAGTGGCCAGGCTCAGACAGAGCTTGGTCAGGAGTTTCCCACCAAACACCAGCTCCCACTGTGGGCCATGCTGGACGTGCCAGGAGGAAAATGAGAGCCTGCTTCCCCAGAAGCCACAAAACCCTGCAATGGTCTGGGCATAAGGAAAGAACCTTAAAGCTCATCTCATTCCACCCCTGCCATGGGCAGGGACATCTTCCACTAGCCCGGGTGGCTCCAAGCCCCATCCAACCTTATTTTCTAAATGTAACTTCCATGTGCAAGTGCACGATTTCCTCTGTGGTCTTATGCTTATGAAAGCTTCCAAAGCTCATTATTCTGGGCTATCACACCTTCCCCTATGGGGATTTTGGAAGGAATTTTGAGTAAGTTACAGATGGGATCTCTGAGTTTTTTGAAGATGTGGTTTATTTTTTTATCTTCTACATAGATAGGAAAGGTGAGTTCAGTTCACATCTTTACTGTGTGGTTTAGAAGGTCATAAGACACTTAGTTACAAGACTTTTTAAGGATTTATTGAGCAATAAAGTACTGTTAACAAGGATATTTATGTTTCTGACCTAATCTTTAAATATTTTGTCTTATGGATTATGCTACAGTAAGTTCTTAGTCAATCTTATTATGATATATAAATCTATAATACTGTATTCTAAACTTCTAAACTTCCTTTATAACTGCTTCTATTTTTTCTATATCTTAAACTCTAAGCCCCTAAACTTTCTTCTTCTTAATGTGCTTCTACTTCAAACTATAAATTTATATTCTCACCTCTAACACTTAAATTTAGAAACTTTTTTCAAAATCTCAGCTTAAACCCTGCGTTTAATTCTAATTTACAGGTTTAAAATTCTAAGAATGCCTTACATTTGAAATTCCAACATTCCCCAAAAAGGGATAATGAAAGCATTGGAGCTTTCTGTAAGGGATGGAGCCAGGAGAACAGACAGCTGTGATGGGACAGGCAGGTGTCTGATCACAGATAAAGCCCTCACTGCTGGCCAAGGCACACCTGAGCTCCCCACAGAGAGGTCAAGGAAGCAGCAGCACAGGGCATCATTCAGAAAAACAGAACTTTGCTTAATGAGAAACCTTGACTCTGCATTTAACCCAAATAAACCCGATTTTGAGCAGCAGGGCAGTGTGGAACATGTGATGTTAACCACACCTCAAATATGCTCTGGAATTTACAGCTAAAAAAAGTGATCACTATTCACCAGCAAGTTTATTAGGAATTTAATCAAAATAAAAAGCAAGTTTGTAGCTTAATGTGTTACACAAATCATTAAGATTGGGAGCAGCACCAACAATTATTTATGCCCATAAGATATGATGCAATGAGAGCACACCTTTCAAGAACACAGATATGGTACACCAAATGGAAATTTTATACCTGCAAAGTGCACAGCTTTCAAGAACACAGATATGGTACACCAAATGGAAATTTTATACCTGCAAAGTAAAGGAAAAAGGAAACAAACCTCTTTTCTCAAAGCCAGGAGCTAAAGAATCACCCCACTTGTTACACAATTATTTAAAATCAGGAATATTTGTATTTGATCTGGAAGTCCAGCACCATTCTGCTCAGGACCTCATCCTAAGCTGATTTCAGAGCTCCACTCTTGATGGATTCGCTGCTTTAGAGTATTGTCAGCACCCAGCTGCTGTAGGGGACTAATGATTTTATTTGGTTTTAGTCAGAAGTGAGATTTGTGTCTATCATTGCCCTGACTAGACAGAAACAAATTAACCTAGGACAGCACTCAGGAGGGAAGAACCAGCTTCTGTCAAGCTGCTGAGTGCTCATGTAAACACATTTCTGTGTGTCCAGCCAAGCTGCTGTGCCCCTCTGAGGCCACCCTGGGGCTGGCCCTGTGTCCCCTCCTGAGAGCTCTGCTGACTCTCCTGACTGCTCTCTGGCTCTTCTGGTTTATTGTGGTTTTTTGTTTTTTTAAAGTTAAATTTGGGTTGATCAATAATTGCTGTTGCAAAGCAAGTCAGCTTCATCCTGCTCTGTCTCAAAACGTTTTAAATCTTCAGGTTTGTGTGGCCATGAGGATGCTGCAGGAACTGAGTCTGTGAGGTGAGAGAGAAGCTCTAAGTCTGGAAGCAAGAATTTCTTTTAAAAACAGAGGCTCTGAAATACCTACATTTTTGAAATCTCACCTTGTTAAACTGTTTCCTTTGCCTTAATCCCTGCAACTGATCAAAACTCTCTTTATCCTCAATTTTCATAGAAGCTCTGACTCTGCCAAGGAACTGTCTTGGTTCTTTCTGCATAACTGAGGCCTTGGGTTGTTAATTTAAACATTTAAACATCATCTTCTCCAAAGGATTCCTCGAGTAAGGCTGACTGTAATTCCCACTGATGGAGCACACACACACACACAATGTAGATGCAGGCATAAATGCCAAAGGTACTGCTCAAACCAAACTCTTGATAGAACAGAGAGCATTTTCAAAAGTGCTTCTGAGAATTAAAAAAAAAAAATTTAAAAATCTGTCACATGAATTAAGTATAACCCTTGGCAAACATCCAAATTTTTCAATATTCCACAATTCTAACCTGCTATAAAAGATAAAATACTGCACCTCACCATGAGCAACATGTAGCAAACTACCCCTCAATAGTGTCCCCTATGATTCTAATCTGACTTTATTCTACTATACAGGCAATTTCTTATTAAAACCTACTCCTAAAGTGAAATCAGCAGCTGAATGAGATAAGCATCTTTTTAATACAGAAATCCTTTTACCAATTCTGTGTCCGTGTCAGAGCACAAGATGAAAATGCCAGTGGATGCAACATCTCACTGAGACTTTCAGCCCAGATGCTGCTGCTTTTTCTTCCATGAGAATCTATAAAGGACCAAACTAAAGTCATTGGTTTCTTGTCTAAGCACCATGGAAATGGTGCTTTTGGTTATTATCCACTGGGATCACATCTCAAGCAAGAGGGGAAAAACTCCAAACTCCTCTGACCATTGCCAGAGATACCACAGACCCTTTTCACACATTGATTTCAGGTGTTATTTACTTTACAATAGTAGAAATATCCCTTTGCATGTTGCAGAAATAAGAAAGTTGAAGGAGTCATCTATATGGGTGTAAGATAGGATATTGAACTGGATTCCCTGAAGCAGAAGTCACTGGCATAGAGGTAATATTTCAGAAGCTGGAATTGATTTCTGAGGCAGTCCTTCAGCATCCAGCATTCATGAGAGCTCATATTGGAGAAAACAAGTCGATACAAGAGGCAGGAGAGATTTAAAAGGCTTTGAGGTACAGTAGGATAACAATGGATAATTTACACATGATGCTTAATAAGCAACTGCAGAAAAGCTTTTTCTTCTGCCTATGCCCAGGGTAATTTTTATCTTTTTTTTTTTTTTTTTTTTTACAGTTACACTCTAAACTTTCTAAGGGGATTTTGACCAACCCAAGCCAGGCCAGTGACTCTTACTCTGGGTTTAATGTGACAGAAGGTGTCCAAGGCCTTTTTATTACTTGCTGTGGTACTCAAGCCTGCCTCTGGTTCTCCCTCAGAAAATCTTGATCAGCACCAACCTATTCCATTTTATCTCAACATTTCATGATTTATATCCAAGGAAAAGAGCTGATTTTGGCCTTGTGCCAATCTGTCAAAATAATCAAAGGCCCTTTCTCTCATAAAAATCTAATAGGACTTTTCTGAATAACTCTATTGAAATTGAATACCCAATCTTACCTAAGAAAAAGTCCCCTTTACCTCTTTAAGTAAGCCCATATACTAACAAAGCCAAGTATTGTCAGGTTAAAATATGAGACAAATTAACCTTCATTAAGAAAATGCACCTGCAACACAGCCTACCAACTGTGAAAAAGCAACTGTTCCCTGGATTAGCATTTGTATTGTCTTCACCCCTCATTAAACAGTCCTGCTGAATCTTACTGAGCAGTCACTGGCTGCTCTATGTTCAGCAAGAAGCATCTCTCTAGAATCACGGCAATTTTGCAAAATCAAATTATTTACTCAAAAATTAGTTAGACCTTTAAAAAAAATCATCATTCTAAAATTTTCACTCTAAAGAAAGAAAACATTATGTAAGATGTCTGGTTAGGAACAAGGAATATTTTGAGTAACAAGAGTAACCTTTTATTTTTTGATAAGAGTTTATTTTCTGAGTCAGGAGAATCAAAATTACGTAAAATATTGGATTAAAGTATGATTACAACTTAGCATAAGGGACTGTAAAAGTAAACAAGTCACAAACTCCAAGCCCTAGTCCTGACAGAAATGTTTTCAGGCAGCTTTCACAAAGACTGATACAGAAGTTTTGGCTGAATTAAACTTTGCCCTCTACAGAATTCATTCCCATCAGTTTCTAGGGACATAAAAGTACAAATAATAAAAATAACAGTGAAATAGTTCTGGCTCTGCTTCTTATTTAAGATGCAGTAGCATAAAAGGATATGAAACCACTTAAACACTTCCAACTGCTGACTGGTACAGAAAACCAGGGTGGTTCTCTGTAACCCAGAGTGAGTGGCACATCCTTTGTGCCTCCTGAGGGACTGACCAGGGAAGTCACTCACAGCAATCCTCCTACAGAGAGCACAGCCAGAAGAGCAGAGGTGATGCACTCAGACACTTCCCGAGCCTTCAGATCAGATTTTTGCAGAGTACTTTTCATCTCAGAAAGAATCCTCAGTGATGAAATAAAGCTTGTGGGTAACAAGAGCTCTGAAGTCACTGTAGAGTCAGATTATGTAAGAAATACAACACTGGGATGCTTAATGACATTGGCTTCACTCCTACAGCAGCCTCTGCCAAATTAAACCAACTGAAAGGTACAAAGCCACTGCCAGGACACAGGCTCACCCTCCGTGGCTGAAACCCAGATAATTTTCTACCTTACCTTGTCAGTGACATTCCTGCAGACAGCATGAATCAACTGAGGTAAAGTCTCCTCAACACCAGTGGGATTTTTAAGTCCCACTCAAACACTTCAGGGTTTTTCCCTCCTCAGTTTTCTAAAAACTTGTGGTAAATATGAACTGGGACTTGACTGGGATCTGTCACTTAATAACCAAATGCCATAATTACTGGGAAAGTGCCTATCAAGACCAGATCTCACTCTTCCAACCCAAGCCCAAAATCACACAACAAAGTGGGGTTTAAAAATCTCACAGCTCACAGATGCAAAGCAAGGCTTCCCTATTCATTGCAATCCTTAGAGGAGAAGTGAAAGCACCAAGTTCTCTTTGCTTGCCCACAGACAGCTTCAGAGAGAGCTGGGAATTTCACATTCCAGCTTCTTCCTCACACACCACTCACAGCAGCAGCGGCTCCAGAACCTCAGGCACTGCCCCAGCCAGGTTTGCCAGGCACAGAATGGCCTGGGAAATTCTCCACAGGTTTCCAAACCATTACAATAATTCAAACAAGTGTTCAGTGGGACATTTTATATTATTACAACTCTAACTGGATGCAGAATATTACTTGTTCTGGTAATTCACAACCCAAGCATAGCAGTTATGTAATTTAAAAATAAGTGTGAGGGGAAAATCAGCTATTCACACACTAGCTCACTCCAGCTTCCAGCAAAAAAGGGTTTTGGGTTTTGTTGTTTTGGGGGCGTTTCAATATATAAGATGTTTTCACAAATCTACAACTTCTCTAACCAATTCTTAAAAGCAAAGAGTTTATTGGCTGATTTATGTAACTATAACCCAAAGTTTCAGCGCTCGAGGTGAAGCTGAAATGTTCAGAATAGCAACTACATCCAACTTGGATAACAGAGTTCTATACAGACCACAGGGCTACATAATTATACACAGACACACCCTTAAGGTTCCCTATATAAAGTTAACAATATGAAAGTATCCAGATGGCCATAAACACAAATATTAACACTAACCAAAGAACACCAGCAATTATCCAATATCCCCAAACAGCTCCCTGTGGTGAGGGGGCTCTTAACAGAACTAACTGTGCTCCGTTCTGAAATTCTGGTCATTTTCTGCAAATTCACACTTGTGCACAAGCTTAAACTCATTGCTGTATGGAAAAGTACTTAAACATTAACCAGACCTTGATTTGCTCGTTATCCAAGTTGTCCTAACATATATTTAAGAGTCTGGAATCTCATTCTCAACATTGTCCAAATTCTGCTAAATTTCTCCAAGTCAGAATTAAGTTTTAAAGTCATCCCCATTTTATCTTACTGCAGTTAAGAGGAACAGATACAGCGTACAAATCCTGTCCAAGTGCCCAGTAATTCCATTTATTGAATGCTTTTCAAAACCAAGAAGATCCAGCACAATCTCCCTCTATACAGAAGAATCCAAATCACCCTATTAATGAACATTTGAGAAAACAGTTTGAGCTTTATTAGAAAAGAACAATTGCAATTTTGGTTTTAAATCCCTGCCCTTCCTCTGGAGGTGCCCATTTCCCCCTTCCAAAACACAGCGTTTAGTCAGCAATTTAATTAATGTCAGGTAAAGCTGAATAAAAGAAAACAGCTTGGTTTTCTTAATAACTTTTGTGTTCTTAATAACTTTTAAAAGAAAATAATATTATTTTCTCTTAAATAAAGAAAATAAACCCTTTGGGAAGTGAATGACATCATGACCCTGGAGAGCTCAGCCAGACCATCCTGGAGCATCCAATCTTTATTTGCCCCTGCCAGCAGCACATTTGGCAGTGCCCTGGTGCCACCTGCCCATGTGCCACCAAAGAAGTGGCCATGGGGCTCCCATGACAAGAAAATGGGGAAGGAAATATCTGGGAAATGGGAAAAAAGCCTCCTCTGCCAAACCTGCTCAGTTCACCTGCAATTTCCTGTAGCAAGAATTCGAAGAGTGGTTAAGAAGTGCCTTGATGTTTTCCTTGATTTTTACTCCTCCTGCTTCTCTTGCTCCCATTTTGCCATTTTTTAAGGAAAATCTGTCAAGTACAAAGAGGTCAGAAGAGAGATGTGTGGATTTTATAACTTGGACAGGGGAAAAAATTCCCAGGACAAGATTTAAGAAAGTCCAAACTCACTTTTTCTGCAGAGTTTGGATTCTCAAAGAGGCACCAAATCATCCAGCTGGTGTTGGTAATCCCATTAACAGTGCAGTGGGATATGACTGCTGGACATGAAAATAGTGAGTGAAAATAGTCCTGCACCCAAAAAAGGTTTTTTTTACATTGTTTTACATGCAGGGAAAAAAAGAGTCATCCATTGTTTACTTTGAGAAAACAAACACTTTCAGGCTTTGGAATGGGTGAAATCCCACAGCATTTTCTACAGACTTAAGTTATTGCTCTTTAAAAGGAAATTCAATACAAGCACAGATACCTAATTACTTGTGAATCAGTCCCATATAAGTATTAGACTATAAATTAGACTGCTTGAAAGTAATTCCTCTGCTTCTTGGGGCCTACTGAAAAATAAATTATAATGAAATATCATTGTGCCACAGCATAAAAAGCCTTCATATTTTACCAGAGCTGAGATAATGAAAGATTCAGATGCTTTAAATTCTCCTCAAGATTCAAGATCTTGGGGAAATCCATATATAGACCCACAAACAAACTCCTTTATGCTCTGATAACAATCCTGCTGCCTTCAGAGCACAATTTAAGCAAGTTCAGTACTCAAACACAGAGCAGAGCACAGATTTTCCTCTCTCCAACTACAGTTATTTTCAGGTAGGTCCTAACTTTAGAACTTAGTCCTGACAAGTTCTAAACTGGTCAAAATAGGTGCAGGGCTTTGTTGTTTCAGATGTGTCACTGCTGGAGCATCAGTGACAGATGGGACAGGCTGCAGCACTGGCCCTGCCAGTCTCCAGAGGCAGATTTAGCTCCAGACAGGCACAGGAGCAGCAGGAGACTTCAAGTTCCCTTTGTTGCACAGGATGAGCCTTCATCTTGTGATGGATCTGAACAGACCTGGCACTGGGCACCAAACCCTTCTGCAAAGACTGGGTGTTCTTCTCTCACACGGTTCCCAGTAAAGGAAAGAATTAATTGGGGTTTTCTGCCTGGCCACCTCTGCAAAGCATTAAAGGCTGATCAACCAACCTGCCTTGCTGACAGCTGCATTGGCCCCAGTGAACAGCTGGAGCAAAGGTGCCTGAGGAATTTGGCAAAGATTCCAGAGCAAAGAGCCTGCTTCAGGCTCAGCCAACAGCCAAAATCCTGCTCTGTGCCTTTACCCTGCCACTGCCAGTGCCACCAAAACAAAGAAAGAAACAGGTGACACTTTTTAAAGCACACATACAAACTTTATTTGTAATTTTTACTTCCCAGATACATCTCTGACAGGTACCTAAGCCAAATGGTGACCTGGCTCTGCTGTTGCTGCATGTTTGCCACACAGCCTGGGGCAGTGAGGTGAGATCTAACTAAAGCTCCTTCAGGAGGAGCTTCTACAGCATCCAGCTGGAAGCAAAATACAGGCCTGGTTAGCACTGACCACATAAATCCAGAATTCATCCTGCATTTCCCTGTAAGAACTGAGTAAGGCCAGACTTTGAATTATCAACACCCTGAGTTAGATTGTCTCAAATCAATGTGGAGAATTATTCCCCCCATCATCCACATAGAGCCGAGCTCAAAGGCAACTCCTTTGTCTGCACAAGAAAAAAAAAACCTGTTCAGACTTCAAATAAAGATTCCTATGATGTCTTCCAAGCTCTCTCCATAAAAGAATGCAAGCTGTGATCATCCTTATTTCATCCTACCTGAAACTGCATATTTAAGTTCCACTGATACTGAATTTGATCTCAGTGTCCTCTTAAAAGAAGGAAAGGTTGAGAAGGCAGTTAAACACACCCCTTTATAGCTGCCTATCAAACCACTGCCAGTTGTTTTAATCACAGTTAATGATGTCTGAGATCAGGAGATATTTTTTATAATGTGTTGTCACCAGGATTAGAAGCGTAGCAGCAATTTTATGTTCTTGTTTAGGCTACAGGGAAAAACAACATGCAAAGAAATTGTTTAAAATGGGAGTTTGCATAATGCCCAACAGCAGAGAAAAGCCCATCACACGACAAATATCCAAGAAAACTATTAACTTTGTCCATCTCAATGAAAACCACCATTTCTAAATTAATTTAAATGTGTTCTGTATAAACAGCCTCAATCCAATCATCTTGTTTTAGTATTATGGACATAACAGCTAAAGTCAGGCACAGCAGCATCTGTGTGCCTGCAATCTGAATAAAACCAGTGTGGTAGAGGAGAGAGGATTTAATGCATTTTAGGACTTAATCTGCATATTCTTACAAAAAAAAAGTCTGATGCATGGAGGAATTCCTTTCTATTAAAAGCTAAATACTCCTCCCCCACCCTTTTTTTATTATTTTAAGATTCTTCCACCAGGCTTCTTTCAGAAAATTACTTTTATTTCCCTGGGTTGCCAATCAAGATTCTTGGGCAATGATCACTTTCAGTTACCAGTGTCAGTCACAGTCTGTCACATCACATTGAGAGGAAAATCCAAAGAGATTGGTGCACCTGGATATGAATGTGGAGCACAGGGTGCAGCTCCTCTGATTGTGCTGTGACAACTGTGACAACTGAGCACATATTTACTAATAATCCACCTTTCTTAAAACATTATCATCAGTATTGGCCTGATAGCAACAACCTTGGGGCATAGACAAGTACTCAACCTGCTTGGTTCATTATTATATTGAAATATTATGAATTTTATTAATATTTCCAGCAAAATCACTCATTATAAAGGTAAGAACATGCAGGTATTTGCAGAATCAGGACACTAGGCTGAACTGATTTTTTTAATTAAGTGTATGAACAGCGCAATGAAACCTTAATTAAGATCTCTAGAGGTTACAAGCATCCAAGCAATAAAGCCACAGTGGTGTTGTCATTTGCCATGTGCAGTTGGCACATTAGATCCCAGCACACCAGTTAATTTTGATTTACAAGAACACACATGCTCACTGTTGGGAAAGGTCCTGAGCTGCTCTCACTCAATGCATGTTGGTCTGTGCACTCTAAAGACTGAAAATAACCAAATCAAATTCCAAGAGAACCATGATAGGTGCATTTTTGTCTGTCTTCCCCCATCTCCTCCCATGTCTCATTCACCAGAAGTTCACAAAACTCTGTCTCTGGAGTTGGCCTCCAAACCTGAAATAGGACCAGGCACAGTTTGTGATAAATTCTTAACTAACATAACCAACTCTTGCTAAAGTCACAGCAAAACAATCCTCTGGTTTATGAATTTGAGTCAACTACAGTCAAGTATCAAAGAAATCTGGATTAAAGATGAAATTCCAGCGCTAGGTAAGATTCAAGAGCTTTGGCACAGAAGCCACATTTTTGATGCAGCATTTTCACCAAATTTTAGTTCATACAAAAACCTTAAACCCCCCAAAAAATGAAAATCTAGAACTGTCTCACTGAGAGGAGTGATCAAGCAAACATCTGAGGACCTGCTTCCACAAAGCCCCATTAACCAGATTAGAGCAGAAAATAACAGACCCTCGCCGGGTAAATTGCTGCTGACAGTTGGAGCTTTTCCAATGAAAATGTCTTATAAGCAATAGGGACATCTCCAGTGAGGAGGATATTGGAAATCCTGCTCTGAAACAGCTGCTATTTCTCATGTTATCACCCCCCTGGGAGCTGATGTCCTTGCACAAAACAGATTTTGCAGGAGGAAGCTGTGAGCTGGGGCCAGAGCTGCTCCAAGTGCCAAAATCCCATCTCAGATCTGCCCCATTTGGCTTCCCCCTAAAAAACCCTGCCAGCAGGGCTTGGCCATGACCCTGCCCACGGCCTGGCATCAAATACTCTGTCATGATTTATGAGGAGTCTGTAAAGGGACGAGCTCCTCTGTTCCAGCCCTGGCTGTTGCATTTGTGGGATCTGGATGACAGCGTGGATCAGAGCAGCCTTTGGGAAGCAGAACAGGATTTTGATTTTTATCCTTCCTCAGGAAGTGATCCCCATCGATGCTGCCATGTTCTTGCCTCCACCATCCTGTCACCAGCTTTCAGACTGAAGTAGGAACTTTCCTGTGGCTGCCTGCATATTTTATATTTTGTCCTTTCTGTGACTGAGCTAATTTTCCCCTGCTTTCCTTGGTTAGTGGCCTAGGAATCTGTATATTTAGCTTTTCTTTTTGTAGAGGCACAATAGAATAGAAGTCTCAACCCTGTTTCCCTCTCACCCACAGCTTAAACACAATTAACTTTTCATTTGATGCATTCTTCCTGTCTGCACTCCTAATGCTCCCCCAGGAAATGAGAGCCAATAAGTCCTACCCAGGAGTAGGAGAGCAGGGTAGTGACCAAATATTGTATAATTCTGTATTATAGGCCTATGGGAAAAAAGTTAATTAAAGACCGCTGATATCCTTTGGGAAAATGTTTAATATATTAGCTCTTGCCACACAACCATGCAAACAAACCCCTCCTCTTTGGAAAATGTGAATATATCACACATTTGGGAAAAAACAGCAAAATCCAGTGGTGTTTTTATTGCTCATTGGCCACAAATAAGTCTAATAAGATACATAAAGAACACAAATAATATTAACTGCGACAAACAGGATCTCTGCTGTGGCCTATACATCCTTCCTGAATTGGGAATCACCTTTGTATAATTCAGGTCCTGCCATAATTATTTTTTTTTTCAGCAGTAATTACAATTAATAAACATTTCCACATAGTTCCTTGGGCTTGGTGAGCACAGAAGAAGACTCAAGGACAAACCCAGGCTTCCAAATTCTCCCAGAATAGGAGCCTTGTAAGTCTGAACAATTTTATCCAGAAACTAGAGCTGAGTGTCTCTGTCCCTGCCCAGCTCTCCCCACAGGCATGCACAACACCCACAGACTGCAAGGCATTCCTTTGGAAAGCCAAAAACTAAATGCTCCAATAGTCACACGTTTTGTGCAGTAGGAAAGTGGAGGTTTATTGAGCAGCTCTCTCATTAGCATGCATTTCCAGAGGAGCAAAGCCAGTCCCTGAGGTCATATTAAGAAAGCCCCATGGCTATGTTTTCTTTTACTGGTGTTATTAACCCCCAGAGCAGGTGCCACGTTTCAGCACCTGCAACAGGTTCACACAATTGTTAGCACTCGCATTTGAATGCAAATAGGATGTTTGCTTGGAAACAAGTGCGTTTTTTCAGCAACAGGCTCCAAAGAAAGCCCAGCTGCACAAATCAGGATCTCAGCTTCCACTGATTTGATGAGGCACGAGCACTTCCTCGGATGTCCCAGTACCATCAGCAGGAATGCTCAGAATTGCTCTGAACTGATGGATCACACAAGGGGAAGTCCCTAAGCATGCAGGCTGTTTGACAGCACGAGAAAAATTACTTCACCAAACCACAAAACAGGGATAAATAGGATTTCTAGTGGATCTGAGACTCTGCCTGGTGGGAGGGAGTCCCTCTCCTCCTGCACAGCCCCAGAGCATCCCAGGTAGCTGCTGCTCCAGTGAGCAGAGATTTATCTGACACACACAGGTGCCAGCCAGAGAGAAAAGGCTGCACAGCCCAAAGCTGGCAGCACAGCATTCCCTGCCTCCAGCCCTGGGGAGGGCACACAGCTCACGAGCAGCTCCAGGGTTTGCATTTCACCCCACACTTCGGAATTCCAGGCAGAAGCATTGATCTGGAAGCTGAACTCCAAAGATGTGTGTGCAGTGGAAGTAAGGAGCAAACACAGATGGGGAATGGCTGCATGCACACAGCTCAACCACAGACCTTGCTCTCATTTACTCTGCCATTTTCGGTTCATCTGTGGCATGCAGCTTGCTCTTATTTAAACAGGACACTGGCGCTGACTCTTGCCATAAAATTTGGGTTGCATGAACAGTTTCCTCCCAGCCCACTCACACCCACACTGGTTTTCACCAATGGATCTCAGAACACTTCATTGCAGAGGGGGAGGAAGGATGACCTGGCCCATCAGGTACTGCCAAAACCATGTCAGAACTGTGTCCTGCAGGTACCACTGCCAGCTCCAACAAAGACATCAGCCCCCTGAGTGGGATGCTCGTGGCACCACCAGCAGCAGTAGCTGGATCAGCTCAAAGGAATGTCCTCCTTGCTACTTCTGTTGGGACATTGTTTAAAAAAGAAACCTACCCACACACAAATTCATTATAATCACACACATGTTCTTTTTCTGGTTCGTAAAAAAGCCCATCTGCAACGAGGCCACCCACAAACTGAAATAAGAGTGATTTGTCTAGCAGGGCTTCCTGGTGGAATGCACAACAAGAAAGACACAGCCTCTGTGCTAAAAATAAGTGTATATATCCACCGTGCTTCTAGTTCTGACTTTAAGCTTTAACTACAAGGTGCTCCCTGAATAGAGTTATTGTGTCTATGATTTATCAGGCAACATATTGCTCTTTACTTTGGTAATTACAAACACTTTTTTTACAACACTCAAATAATTGTTTCCACAAAAATAACCTCACTTGAAAGGAGTAATAAGCACAAAATGATGTTTCATTAAGACCATCAACGATTTTTTATTAGCGGTTCCATCAGATTTAAATGGCATCTTTAGTCTGTGCATGTGCATATGTATAATCTGTGTCAGATTTGTCAGCTTTTGATGGATGTTTTCACTCTCACTGCTATTATTACTCTTATACAGTAATAGTGGCAACAGGGACCTAGTTTATTAAACCTTATGTTGCATCTGCCACAATGCCCTGGGGCTGGAGTGCAGTCATCTATTCCAAGCACTATTCCTTGCAATTACACTTGATTGTTAACTGTGTATGTTCAGGACCACTTACATTTGAGTGCTGCAGTCCTGAGATTTCCTTCTGATGGGCCACACTCGAGCTCCTGGACAGTTAATGGGATTATCCAGACCATTAGAACTGAATCACAAAGTGAAAACACATTAGTATAGCTAATAGTGGACTAAAATACCAGTGGTAGCAGACAGCAGTATGGCTTTGGGATCTTTTGGGGGTGTGTTTTAGAGGCAGCAGATTTAAGAATGGAGTTGGCACTGAGGATTTGGTGTGCCAACATCCTCCCAGTGTGGCTGTGGCAGTGGCTGAAGCACTCAGGCTGCACACACTGCAGCATCCCTCCCACAGCCAGCATCCTCCTCCATCCTACATCCTACAGAAAAGCCTCCTGAGGCACAGCCTGAGGCTTCCAGTAACACACCACGACCAGGCTGGTGGGCTCAGCCTGGAAAGGAGGGAAAGGATCACCTCAGTCATTGCCCCCAGGTGACAGAGCACCCAGAGCATGCCACTGCAGAAGGAATGCAGTGATCCTTTGGCTGCTGCATCACTGTTTGAGCACAGACACCATAAAGCCAACCTCTTCCAGGAGAAAATTACCTCCAGCATCCTCAGGGAGCACAGCACGAGTCTGCCAAGTACAGCACAAGGCAGGGAGTGAAAGCTGCACACTGAGGGATCCTACAAGGAATGAGGTGAGTCAAGAGCAGCCAGTGCTCCACAGAGCAGGTGACTTCAACCATCAGAGCACGGGGAATGAGCAGGAAAGGAGCACAGTCCAGCCAAGTGTCTGAATGGGGGATAGGAGCTGCTTTGACACGAGGTGCTCACACATCACCAGATCCAGCAGCTCAGCCTGAAAGGTGGAATGAGAGAGAGCTTTGTGTGAACACCTTTCCCTGCAGGGCTGGGAGCAAGCTCCACTCATCTGCAGCAAAGTTCCTGCAAGCTGAACAGCCAGAAGAGCAAAGAGTGGAACTGCATGTCAATATTTGCTGTCATGTCACCAGAAAACCCTTCAGCACGAGCCAGGTGAGGCCAGACCTCAGGTACAGCAAAGAAACGGGATCAGGAGAGATGTGAAAACATCTCTGTGACATTATTTTGTCAAGTTCTGCTTAAGGGTTGATGGATTGATGCACTTCTACCATCAAACAACATAAATCTTGGAAGCTTTGAGATCAAGCCATCATTCATCAGTTAAAAAATTTCAAATCAATGACTGAGAGATTAATTAATACAGAAGTTGTCGAGATGTCTTTGTGTAATTACTGTTCTGCAACAATTAGGAAGTTTACATTGTTTGCTCAGAGACAGACAATTGCTAAGCCTGGTATTAGTAATAAATCAAGTTCTGTTTTTAATAAATTTTTAAACTTGAATATAGACACTTGCATGATGTACTTATTGACATTTTTCTGCATATACTTGTCTTAAACATGAGATTTTGTACACTGAACACAAAGCTTGAGTTATTTCATATTCAGAAAAATAAAAAGTGTACTTTGTAGCAGTATCAGAAGGATCACAGTGGCCTCCTAAAATAGAATAATTAAATAATTAAAGTCATACAGGCAGACAAGCAAAGATGGTCTAAAAAATATCAAGAGACTGAACGCATAAATCACGATTACAACCCATATAATCTTTGACCTACACACAAGCTACAAGGTTCAAAGGTGGCACTGCATTATGTATTTATTGCCTGCCCAAGCCATTATTCACCAGCCTTCATTTGAAGGGGTAGGTATGATGGGAGTCCATGGCAGGGGAGAATACATCATAAAACCTCCCCTATAAAGGATGGCTAATTTATCTTGTGCTTCCTCCTCCTCAATTCATGGCGTGGCAGCTCCCTACCAAATGTCCCTTGGACAGCAGGGCCAGCTTGTCCAGTGCTCCCATCAGCACCTGCTTGGTGCCAACACCCCCAAAGCACAGCCAGGCTTTTGGCCACCAGCTCTGCACTGCCT
This sequence comes from Vidua macroura, assembly GCF_024509145.1. NCBI lineage: Eukaryota > Metazoa > Chordata > Aves > Passeriformes > Viduidae > Vidua > Vidua macroura. Next base: position 3,643,020 of record NC_071583.1, read on the forward strand.
TGCTCCCTCTCCCCTGTGTGTTCTGGCAGCTCCCAGGGACTCCAGCAAGGTGGAAATTTCCCATGGGTTGATAGGGAATCCAAGGGCAGTGCAGTGATTTTTAACAGCCCTGTGATGGTTTTGCCAAAAAAAAGAACAAAAAATGGATCCTACCCACTCCTTTGCCAATATTCAGATCTTTTCAGCAATTCAAGGAAACCAGATATCTTAATGCAAAATGGTGACAAAGAAACTGAAAAATATTGCAGCTTATGTGAGAATGTGCATTCAGCTTGTTCTGTATTCAGCTCCAACAGAGGAAGCAATTTCTGTAAAACCCAGTTTTGCTGCCTGGTTTCTGGCACCGTTATCTAAACAAGCCCTCAGGCAGTTATTTGTAGTATTTACATTTTTTACCAACTTATCACGAGAAAATCCAATTGTTCCTAATGACAGTCACACTGTGTCTCTCCCATCCTCATATCCAGGAAAGTGTTTATTATCCATTTGTAGTAATTAAGGCACTGATGTTCTATGGATCCATAAAGCCAACGTCATTAGGCAAACAAAGGCACTTTTTCCACCCCCAACTTATTGCTGCAAAAATATTTAAAAACAAAAGCTTGTTTATTACACATAGCACCATTTAGACCACTATTGGCTAATCTCAAGCATTCTTAGGACTGGGGGAAAAAACAAAAGATCTGTAACATAATTATTTTTCCAGCATTTGCTAAAGAGTGAAGAAAGAAAATTATTATCTAGCCAAAAGCAGAGAGGTGGTGTTTGACAGTGACTGTCTTTCCATATTTGATCTTTTCTTGTAAAATGGTTAAGCAAACTCCTTAGCAAGTTAGAGTAAGGCAGAAAAGCAGGATGGGAATTAAGTGCCTGCATGAAACAAACTTCATTAAATCCACCACAGCCAGGGAGACCAAAGCCAGCATCCAGCATCGCTGTGTCTGAACTGCCAAGCCCTTAAACCCCCAGAAGCAGGACACACATCTCTGCCACAACACAACTTCCAGCCCTTCAGAGGACTACCAGGATCCATCACAGGGTCCTCAGGGAGGCCAGGTGAAATCCCAGAGTTGGTGAAGTCCACAAGAACACTCACATTAAACTCTGGATTTATTCTCCATTCTCTGTAGCAGCACTGCTCAGCACCTCAGCACTGCACACAAAACATGAACTTCATTTCAGTACTTCTTACTCCAGTGGAGAACCACAGCCCACCAGCAACCTCCAGAAGAAACAGCTCTTCATTTCTGGAAATGCTATCCTGCTCCACATCACATCTTGTTCTATTTCCTCTCTTGGCAGTGCTGCAGTTATCCACTGCAGCACATGTTAAATTAGGACTGGAACACTTCACAAGTATTTTCTTCCCCCAGCCACACAGTGAAACAAATTCTGTTCCTCTGCAGACCCCTCCTGTAAGTGCACATACACTTACACTTCCAAACACAACAGCCACAGTATTTTCTTTCCTTGCAGAGATGAAGGAAGTGGGAGTTCACATCTTCTCATGGCATAAAGTTTAAATGAAGTGTTTGAAAAAAGGTGTTTCGTTGGAACTGTACAGTTTCTGTAAAGGTGATCAAATCGCAGCAAGTTTGGGTTTCAGTGTAAGATGTAAAAATTGGACTGCATTTTCTCAAGTCTGCAAATCTTCTTGGCAGATTTGAGCTTTAGCTCAAACAGATCTGGCCTGATTTATATTTTGTTTGAAATTATGCCCAAAACTATGATTAAGTAAGTTTTCCACCAAGCCCCTCAATTCAGCTCGATGGAGTGGTCTCATTTTTCCTGGGAGATAGGAGTTCTCTCTCCAAAAGGAGGCAGATGTGCAGAAAACTTCTCCACAGAATGTCAAGATGACCAAAAAGAAGAGGTTCCAAAGACAATGATGTACAGCACAGCACTCAGCTTTGCATTTCTCATGATTTATACCCCAGCTGAGGAGCAGCTCACGCTGCATCCACTGGATTTGAGCAGAGCACAGAGGGACAAAGAGGTGCTGGGGGAAGCAGTTCCACAGCAACATTCCTGGCTTATTTCCCCCTTTGATATCTGAGGGAGCCACGCTTAGAAAACCAGATGGTTTTTTTTGGAAATAGTCAATGCAGCAGTGGAGGGAGCTCTGACAGAGCCAGAAGGGTCTGCTGGGCAGGGCTTTACCCTTCCACAGAGGTGGGCTTGGACCTTGAAAACACCTCCCAAGCCCTCAGTGCCACAGTTAATCCAGTGTCCACCTGAGGAGTGCAAAGTCTGGGAGCCTCCAGGCTAAGAGGTGGTGGAGGAACCAACAGCTCCTGAGCAGATTTTACCTCAGCAGCTTTTTAAAAACTTTTTGTTATCCCCACCTGCAGCCGAAGGAATGCAGTACCATAAGGCACCCTGAGAAATAAAAATGGCATTCTGCATGGCATTTCATGTTAGATTCTGCTTTCATGTTACATTTTAGCATGCAAATTACAGGTAACCACTTGTAAAAACCTTCCATATATCCCAACAGACTTAAAGACTAACCAGAAAACTTCAGGGGTGATCACATACAAAACTTAGCTTTTAGGACCCACTCTAATGATCATTAAAAAAACTTCTTTAGGATGACTAGGCCTAACCATTTAGGACTTACTATTTCTTCATTGCACTGCTTTATAATGTGCTGCCAAAAGTCATAGTTCACATTGAATTTTTTAAAAATCAGATCTGTTTAGCACTTTAATGTCATAATGCACGTTACACAGCAGAAGCTGAATTGCTAATTATCAATTTATGTGAAATTTTACTTCCATGAAAAAGGTCATTTGCATATATATTAAAAACAGTTTGCGTTTAAAACTGCAGGGAAAGTTACGTAGTAATGTTCTGTAACAAAGTTGAATTTTGTATTATCAGTACATGAGGGAAAAAGAACTGAGTTTCTGCAATACCTAAAGTAACAAGTTATTCAATCCTGACTGAAAATACAATTAGTAAGTGGTATTTCAACTTGACATTTTCAAGCATTGTAGTGCATTAAGAGTCTTAGGAATAGAGTCACTTCTACATAAAGTTTGTGTTCATCTCACCACAATATAAAGGCTAAATCTGGAGGGGGTGCACACTGGGAACTAAGTTTCCAATTAAGTGATTTTCTGGATAGGAAGGTGAGTCAGGACTATGAGCACCTCTAACTGCATCTCAGCTTCAATACTAGCAGGAATCACAATCCCAGACAAGAATTTCTGCAATCCTTAATCACAAAATTTGGTCCCTCAGAACCTCATCATCTCCACAGGTGAGCCAAGCTTTCAGTACCAAACTGAATTCATGTCAGAATCGATGTTACAAAGATGTGGAGATACAGCCAGTGCAGCAATGAGTATTCACTCTCAACTGCTGTGTGCTTCCTTAAGAACAGCCCGTGGTTCATGTGGAGAAGAGTCAAAATAGTCCCAATATCCCACTGGAGGTGCACCTCCTCCAGCCTCCAGCAAGCCATTCAGGGAAAAATCAGTGTTATTTCTACCTGCTCCATTCCTCAGTGGGGACAGTCCCATTTGGAAGGGCCTCAGAAGTTCACATTCATGTTCAGAGTGTGAACCTTTCTCCAGCCTGGGCTGGGGCACTGACCTGCTGCTCACAGGAACTGAAACAGGAGCTCCCCACATCACATCCCTTCTCCCTTTGCCAACAGGCAGGTGAGCTCTATTTGCTTTTTTCAACTTTCCTTCACTTCAATATATTCGTCCTGATCAAGTCACATCCTTTTAAATAGGAAAAGGAACACTCTTATTCTTAAACCAGAGTTCAAAATCCCACCTGCTTTGCCTCAGATGCTCAGCGTGGCATTGCCAGTAACAGCACGTAGGAGCATAACCACTCCAATTATTTGCTATAAAGGTGCCACACTATAGATCCCAGGAGGGTTGGAATTGCTGAATGCTACTCTCTCCACAAGGAAGGAAATTCTACTGTGGTGCTTATGTGAAAATTCACGAAGTTCCTGCCCTCAAGGGAATAGTTTCCTCCTGTGATAATGCTAAACATAAAACACATTGAATTTTAGGGCTGGTGAAAATAAAATTGGTGTGAATAAATTATTATTTATATGAAAATGCACAGTCAGGACAACGACTACATATGTAAGGCCATAAAATTTAAGTATCTCACTTTGTTGTTTTAGCATACTGGGGAAAGCTATTGTCCATCTGTGGCCACACATTTATCCTCATTGTCTCTCAGGCTCACTGCCTGAGCAGTGCATTCCATTATTTAATGGAAAATGAGGTAAAACTACTTCAGGAGTAAGCTGTGAGTTGTTGGATGAGCAGTGAGTAGACCCACACTCAGCTCATGGGGATATTGTGTTTTTCCCCTTTGCATTTGAACACTGCATTTCCCAGTCATCACTTGTACTATTACCAAGAATTGAAAACAAAAGGAAGAGGCTCCACCAGAAAACTGCTTTAGCTTAATTTTCTGTCATTGCTCCTCTTCTTCCTCACAGTCTCTGCTTTAGATGAAAAGTCTTCAGAAGTAGAGGTCGTGACAGAGATGATACTCAAGGAGAAGGCAATGCCTTTATAAACATGCAATGACACTGGCTGTTGCATCAACGTGCCACAAAGGCTTAATGTTGTTTTTAATAAAGGTTTCTTGTATTTTCTAGGACAGCATTATCAATCTAAAATCTAGAGGTAGAAAAAACTTGTGTGGCTTAACTCAGAGTCACAACTGAAATATATAAACCTTTCTCTGATTTCAGAGTCACTACTAGGAAAACACACTTGCCACAGAAGTTTCTGGAAGGATTAAGATCACCCTGACAGCTGCATGGGTAGAGGTAAAACGATTCTGACAAGTTTCTTTGCTGGAACTTGATTCAGCAAAGCATCTCAGCAGATGCTCCTGAGCTTTGCTGAAGCAGAGCCCAGAAGTGACACCCCTGTGACAGCTTCCCTGCGACTGCCTGGTGCCAGCCCTGTGTGGGGACCCTCCCAGCCTGGTGGAGGGGACATCTGGCTGGGGGTGCCCCTGTGGTGCTGGGGGACTCTGTCCCTGCACAGGGCAGCAGCTGTGCTTGGCACCAACCCTGGGTTTCAACCACGCCATGAACCCACCCGGCGCTCCTGCTGAACAAGGGGGATGGAGCTGCTGCCCAAGCCCCACCCAACAGCTGCCTCAGAACCAGGCAGATCCCACTTCTTCCTCGCTGGCACTTCAGTGGCACCATCCCTGACCTGCTGCCCCACTGCATGCTGACAGAACTGGATATTTTGACAACATTTTGACTGGATATTTTCACTGAGCAGTGCAGTGGCTGCAAGTTCCTCGTAACCTCCACTGTGTTGTCTACTGCAAGGACATGCTCAAAAGAGTTCATCTGGGGGAACAGCTCACAAGAATTCGTGGTGTGCCACACAGCTCAGATGAATCAGGCCCAGCATCTGAATTTTTCATCTCAAAAATCCCCTACTGAGACAAACACTGCCCGTGAACTCTGGGCTGCTCAAGCACGCAGAAAAATTCAAACTTTCCCTGTCTCTCACGTTAGTCTAGATAGATTCGGTGTTTGTAGGTCACAGAAACTCTCAGTCTGCTTCCTAAAGAGGAAAAAAACAGGGCTGTTGGAAAACCTGCTTTACACTCCTCAAAGCAAGACTTAAAAAACCTCTGTCTATTGATCAAGTAGTTAACTATCAAATAACACATTGTACAGTCTAGAGGGGTGATATATAAAGAGATCTAAAGAGACTGTAAGAGGAAATGATACAGTGACCTATTGCCAAACACGGGCAAGCCAACACCTTTAATTCTTGTTTAAAGCCCTGGCTCAGTGGGCTCCTGACCCAGCCCTTGCTGAGTGCCTGAAGTCCTGGGCACAGGCTGGAGCCTCATTCCCAACCCCTATCCCTTAATACCTGTCTGGATGCAGCCCTCTCTTTGTGCTACCATTTTAATTGAATACTAAAAAATAATAGTTCACCGAATGCAAGATTTACTGTTAGGCATAAAAATAAAATGACAATAAAGTCATACACATAAATTAAGCAAGAAGCCCTCTAATCTGGTCTGTACCACTGCTGTATTTTCTCTCATGTCTCTGTCTCATTCCTCACCTTCTTTGAAGTACAATAAGTTACCATTATTGGTAAATATTTATATTCAGTTCTGCAGTGTCAAGATACTGACAGTTAAGATAAGTCGTCCAAAAAACGTTCCCATCTTCCCAAGACAAGACAAATATTTATCATATATGTCTTTTTGAAAGCTTATGCCTTTTTGGGAACGAGTTTCAGGATTATCTTTATTCTTGTCTCAGCAACTTTAAGCTGAGGAAACTAGAACAAATTAGGACTCTGTAACCACATACACACTAGTTAAAATCAATAGCTTTAATTTTCACATTTAAACCTACAATTTTCATCTGACAGGCTCAGCAGGTTTTAATGCACACAACAATTTACTTTTACTGTTTTAATTGTTTTTAGTCAATCACTTTTATTGCTTCTCTGCATCTGACTAAACAAATTAATAGAGCTATGTTCATAAATGATTACCTTGTGAAATGGCTTAATAGATACATTTGCCAGGTTCACCTTCTATTACTGCCAACATTAGTAATATTTATACCAAAATATACATTCATCCAGGTTTTATAATTAAGAGAGCAACAGAAGAAAAAAAAAATCTATTTCCTGAGAACCACAGTACCAAATTTCATATTTCTAAATCTTTCCTCATGCCAAAAGAAAACCACCAAGCCCTGCCTGCATAGCTGGCTGGAAAAGCCCTTTCTGGATCACAAAGAATCTTGTCCTGCTATGGACTTGATCTTCTGGGAGAGGAAAACACAGAGAATATACAATGCACTGGGCAGGATGGCACTTCTGAATGGCATAAATGCCTGGATCAAATTCCTGTTTTGTCCCTTGGCCAGGGGCAGTGGGGCTCCAGCAAAGGCTCTGCTGCTTGGCCAGGCACAGGAATATTAACTCAGACACACGACCCAGCAGAGGTGTGCACAGCCCAGCCTGGAATATTTACTAACTCACTAATCAAATCCATGATCTATTGCCCCAGTATCAAGGAATTCTACCTTTGTGCATGCTGTAAGAGTCGTTTTTCACTGACTGTGAGCTACAAGAGCCTTCACCCAGAAGGCTCAAAACCCTGGACTCTGGATCGTCTACATAAATTCCAGTTTTATTTTATCTAATGAGACAAAACACCATAAATCCAGAAGTTAAAGTCCAAGGGCCCACCAGATTCAGCCTAATTCAATGTTTGGCTCTCCAGACACACTCCCCTAGCAAATAATTAGTGCTTCACCTACAGCTAACATGCCAATTCTTCTACACCTGTTTTATCAGCACTCTTGTGGGAACCTGTGGATTTTGGGAGAGCCTTCCCACCCCTCTCGAGGCTTCTGAAGCACCTTGCCCTGTGAGTGAGTAACTACCCCATCAAGGCTCTCCTTGCACCTTCACAGAGCTCATTCTCCTCCCCAAGCGTCCAGCAGAGAACCAAACCAGCTGCTGCTTTTGTGCAAGGGCTGAAGAGGATCCCACGATGGTCAGAACTGCTGACATCAAACCAGTTTTTCAATTGATTTTCAATTGATATTGAACAACTACCCAGTTTTACAGATGATATTCCTACATAACATCCCTCACATTTGATTTAAGCCTCCGTTGAACACGTGCCCTCAGAAGCTGCCTGGGTCTTAAGCTGTAGGAAACTGATAAAGTGCAGAGTGTGGTAGAAGGGCTTTCCACTGTTCTTTTAGAAACCTGCACAATATCTCATTTGAAAGAGCCCTGGTCTCTGGCTGAGACTGCTAGGTGCTTCATGAATATAAACTGAATATATGAATTGTATTGCTCCTTAAGCCTACACTCAGCTGTAACAAGAAAAATCATGAAACACTTGTATGATAAAAATATATATATATAAACTGCAAAGAACAAACCTGTTTATTTCCTGAGGTTTGTGGAAAGTTATAATTGGGATTTGTTTTAGTATTTCCGTATTTCTTGAGTCAGTTCCCTAGTCTGGATACACATCATTTTTATTTTAGGTTGCCTGGTATTAAACAGACACTTGATCCCCCAGCAGTTTTCACAAACCCACGCCTTGCTCCCCTCCCTGCAGTGAGGTAACACAGCTGCTCCATAATCCTGTCTTTTTATCATCAGGCAGGACAGCACTCTCCAAAATGCCAAACTGAGCACAACCACCTTGCTGGGATGACATATCCCAGAGCATCTCCATTGTTCAGGACTCTCCAGCAAAGAGCTAAGGCTGAAAAAAGGCTAAATCAACAAATCTGTCCCAGAGTACCCAGGCTGCTGCTGCTGAGGACAGAGAGCAGCAGAAAGAACAGATAAAGCCAGAGGTGGAACAGCCTCTCCACCCACAGACAAATATTTCCATTTCCATCAAAGCCAGCCCTCTCCCCCCACTGTGTTAGAGCAGGGAGAAGTGATTCACAGAACCACAGCCACAACAAAGCCTGGGCACATCTGTGTTCCCAGGGAAATCAGGATCCCAGCCCTGTGCCCTGAGTGGCAGCTCAGCTCATTTCTCAGCTTGCCTTGAAATGGTAACAAGCTCCAAAAAACCACTTGTGTTTGTGCAGACCCACCCTGTGGGATGGGGGCCACAGAACCCTCTGCAGAGCAACTGCAGCCGTGTCCAAGGGTGACCCTGAATTTCTTTGTGCAAGACACACACGTAGTGCTGCTCTGAGTCATGAGAGCGTTTCACACAGCCCAGCCACAGCAGATTTCATATTGCTGTCAGCTAATGACATCATTTCCTAAACTCTGCTAAAGAATTTGTTATAGAGTGGGATTTCAAGGGCCAGATTCCAAATGCAGGCAGGGTACCCTTGCTGCCCTCATGGATTGCAGCAGACACCCCGACAGAGCTGATCACAGCAGTCGGAAGCTTCCAGGCACCACGTTTTGCTGTTTCCCTCCACACACACCAAAGCTTGTTGCTCTTTAATAACTTCTGGGCAAAGTCCTTTACAAATAAGTTCTGTTGAAATGCTCTTCAAGCTCGCCTGTTCTGCCACAACACCTGAAGACCCTAATGAAGCTCAGGCCTCATTGCATTAACCACAGCGTGCAGCAAAAGCATGTAGGTGCCACTCAATACAGCCCAAAGAAATACAACAAGCAGCAAGTGGGCAAATAAGATAAATTAGTTCACCTTAAGTCACATAAAATCTGCCTCAGAACCAAGAAGGACACTGTCTTATTGTCAAGACCATCATTTCTCGCTCTTAAAATTAGGAAAAAAAGCACAAGGCATCAGCCTGCAGCATTATCACCAAGAATAATTGTTTTTTTTTCAGGGGGGGGGAGCTGCACTAAGGAACAACCTGGCCCATGTGGCCATGTTGGAGACAGAAATCAACACTTAAACTTGCTGAAGTGTGTGAGGAGTTCACTGCCTGGCAAGACCTTTCCTCCCATCTCACGTGCCTCAAATGGAGGAGGACTCGATACCATGTGCCATGACCCCCCACACCCTCACTGTGCTTTTCAGAGGTGGTACAGGGTGTCTCCCCAGCACATCCATTCATGCATTGGCAGTGCACTCTGTTCTGCCCCTCACTGAACTCGTGCACATCACACAGCTCACTTTACAGCCACCAGAAGAGATGAAAGAATCACGCCCAGGCTGTAAATCATATCAGCCCATTGCAATTAAACACGCTGAAATTCTAAATCCAAAAAAAGGCAGACTTGGTGGTGATACAATTGCCAACTACATCTCCCAAACACTCTGTTACTGCCCTTCAAACGTGCTTCCCATTTACAAGCTCACAGGAGCAACTTTACTGCCAATTCCTCCACTGATGGCACATTTTATTGACAAAATGCAGCTGAGCCACCTAAAGCAATTTCAGCTACAGAATAACCTTTCACACAAGAAGTTAACCAGCTCCTCCATCCATTTGCAGTAGATTTAGATTAGCAAACCCCACACAGACACACTCAGATCCTTTGAACAGGCAGCTGATGGCTAAGGACAGGGTAATGTTAAACAGTATTTCATGCTTTGAGCTCTGGGAAGCAAAGCCTTCTGTACTCAGAAGTAAAAGATCTGCCACAGAATGTTTCCCTCTACCTTTTCTCACCCACCTCCAGTTTCTCCTTTTCTCTGTTTTACCTTTCTCCTGCATTATCATTTTCTTGTTACACTTCTACAAAGATCGTCTTAGCTTAAACTTAAACATTGGTGATTTTTTTTTTCTTTAAAAAAAAGGTGTCCAGTCTTCCCACAAGCTTAAAACACACCAGATGTGCACAAGCCTGTCCAGAGTGCAACCACTGGCTCTGGGGTGGTGCTCTTAACAACCAGCCAGTCAAAGGGAGGCTGTGCAGCCACAACTGACGAGTTCCCCATCACATAAATACTTTCAAAGCATCAGACTCCAACATAAAATTACGCCTCTCTTTCAAATGCAGTTGTGTAAAACATTCACTCTCTATGACTTACAGAAGAAATCACAAGTCTTGAAATGTGCCAAGATTTGGAACTCCAGTTAAAGAAACTTTCAAGGAAGAGAAAGTTTTAAAAGCCACTTTTATTGTCAGGCTTAATTCTGCATTCCTGTCAAGCCTGTCTGCAAGTGGCTTTGCCTGATCAAAGAGCTCAGGGCTGACCCCTCCGAGCTGGTCCATGGATCACCCCCAGTGTTCACCCAGCACAGCTGCTCTGAACATCTGCCCTGCCCTCCTCAGCTCAGCCTGGGCTAAAGAACTCCAGGGGGGGGGGGGCTGGGAAAGGGGAGAGCCCCTCCTGTCCCACACAAAGCACAGCCACCCCACAGCCTGGTGGAAGGAGGGCAATTTGCTGACATCTCTGCCCCAGTGCAGGATTCTCTCCAGGCAGAGATTCCTGCAGCAGAAGTGCAGCTGAGCTGCGTTTGGAGCTGAGCTGCAGCTTTCCAGAGGAACATCAGACACACACAAGTGCAAATTCCTTCCCCATGGCCACAGGCCGTGCACTGCCAGATCCCAGCGTTCACACCCAGCACAGCAGAGCCAACACTGCAGCTCCCAGGCTGCCACACTGCAGGCAGAGATGCAGCTGAAATTAAGATTTATCCCCTTGCTACACAGGGAAGCTATTTGAGCCATGGGAGACTGTCTGACTTTGCTCAGACTTTTTAATTAGCCCCATGAAAAGGAATTCAGCACTCCCACCTAGGAGCCTTTTACAGCTCGCAGAGCAAATCCAGTTTGTCTCCAGGTGCACACACACAAGATGAAGCTGCTCCAGTCCCAGATGAGCTTTTTCCATAGTTCAGGTGGAAAGTGCAAACCTGGTCATTTACTCCTGCAGAGTGGGAACTGACCAGAGTCAAAGTAACATTAAAAAGAAACTCAGAATCAATACCTCACTTGACACAGCCAGAAATGCACACAGAATCACTCCTGGAATAAATTGAGGAGTGCAGCAGTCACTGACCAGGGGCTGATTTATGGGGACTCCCCAGCAACAGAGCATCCAAAGGCAAAATCCCAGGTGTGGAAAGCGCCTGAGAGAGGCCCCTGTGGCAGGGACTGTCACTCCTTGCTGAGATTCCCAGGGAGATAAGTGACGCCAAGTGCAGGCAGGAGCGTCTGTCTCCCACATGAACAGTCATTCAGCGGATGGAGAACAAAGCATCTCCTTAACATCTTTCCAAATCAGGACAGGAGAAAAGCAAAAAAACTTTTGCACCTCCCATCGCTCAGGCTGCTGCTCCTGGAGCATCTCCCTGCTCGTTTTCTCTCAGTGTGATGTTTGTCTGTTCTAAAGCTCCATCTCCTGGAGCCACGGAATTAACACAGGAACGACTCAGCTCCCACCGAAGCCAGGGTGGGAGTTTGAGAAGTTTGCAAAGCTGCGAATTTTAAAGGGGCTGGATTTAAAATTACAAAGGAGTCCCTGGTTTTTGTAATGTGGAAGGTGCCTGATCTTCCTGAGTTGGTTTTTGGGACAGGGATCTGTGACAGCGCTGTTGTGGCAGCTGCTGTGATGTCCCAACACATCCCACGTTCCCGAGGCGGCCTCTGCCGGCCGCGCATCCCCTCCATGTCCCTGTCCCTGTCCCTGTCCCTGTCCCTGTCCCCGGCCCTTCCTGCCCTTGGCACACGAAATGTTGTACCCAACAGAGCCCTGAGCTCCGGCAGCAGCGGGACACGTCCATCACCAGGGAATACCGCTCTCCATCACCGGGAATGCCCTGCTCCATCACTGGGAATGCCCTGCTCCATCACTGGGAATGCCCTGCTCCATTACCGGGAATGCTGCTCTCCATCACCGGGAATGCTGCTCTCCATCACCGGGAATGCTGCTCTCCATCAGCAGGGAATGCTGCTCTCCATCACCGGGAATGCCACTTTCCATCACCGGGAATGCCCTGCTCCATCACTGGGAATGCCCTGCTCCATCACCGGGAATGCCCTGCTCCATCACCAGGAAATACTGCTCTCCATCAGCAGGGAATGCTGCTCTCCATCACCGGGAATGCCGCTCTCCATCACCAGGGAATGCTGCTCTCCATCACCGGGAATGCTGCTCTCCATCACCGGGAATGCCGTTCTCCATCACCGGGAATGCTGCTCTCTGCTCTCCATCACCGGGAATGCCCTGCTCCATCACCGGGGAATGCTGCTCTCCATCACTGGGAATGCCCTGCTCCATCACCGGGAATGCCGCTCTCCATCACCGGGAATGCTGCTCTCTGCTCTCCATCACCGGGAATGCTGCTCTCTGCTCTCCATCACTGGGAATGCTGCTCTCCATCACCGGGAATGCTGCTCTCTGCTCTCCATCACCCTGCTCCCGCAGTGTCTCGAGTTCCCCCTCGCACTCTGCCCGGTGTCCGGAGCAGCTCCACAGCTCGGGTTTCCCGTCATGGGAACGAGCTTGCACAGGAGTTTTCTCACCTATCCAAGGAATTCTCGTCCTCCCCTTGCTCATGGATGTGCTGAGCTGTGTGACCTCCCTGGCAGGACAGGCCAGGCTGTGCTGGGCTCGCTGTCCCCTCCGTGTTATCCCAGCACATCCATCATGCTGCTGGCCCACACAGCTCTGCCTTCTCTTCAACCCTTTTTACACCCCGTATTTTGCTTCCCACAGCATTATAGAACTACTTCAAGAAGTCCTTGAGGTGAATGAGGATGAAAAGGTGATTAACAAGAGTTTACAAGTTACACAGCATGGGCCTCCCATTGGTAATGGAGGGATGCCAGCAGCAATCTGTAACTCTTGTCTCACTGAAAAACACCACCTAAGACAGAGGTGCAAATAACCTTTAAACCCTTCCTAGAACTGCTCTGTATGCATGAAAAATGTCAAAGGAGTGCAGAAGGGTGTTCTGTACAGTTGCAGTCAATAGAAGGCATCCATTCTAAGAAAAAAATACATTTACTTTTATTAAATCACTGCAGTGGCATTTAACTATTGCAACAGAAAACTCACAGAAGTAAGATTCTATCAGGCTGTTGCTTGGGTTTTTTTTTTTCCCTCACATACAATTAACAAAGAAGCTAAAAATAAAAGCTTGATCCTTTTGTACCAGACCCAGGATAGTCATGATGCAGCTTCTCAGTGAACTGCAAAGGCAGCACACCCACAAAACAACTCACGGCTGAAGCAGATTATTTTAGCCCATTTCCTGCATCCCCAGGCCAGGCATCAACAGAAACACAATCCCAATTTATTCTTCCAGCTACGAGTATTTCCTGCTGAAATGTTTAAAAACAATACTTGGTGCTGCAGAGGTGCCCCAGCCTTGGAAACATCCAGAGCACAATTTTTCTATTAAAAAAAAGTTCATTTTGTGGGAGTCCACAGTAGATCCAAAAGGATTTTCCAAAGAAATCCCAGTCAGTCCTGGAGCTGGTCAGGAATGCAAAGAGCAGCAATAATCCCTTCCCAAAGCTTTGTGCTGCCTCAGGCAGCTGCAGGCAAGGACAGCCCCAGAGGTCCATGGGCTTTGCTGTGCAGAGCTCCATTTGGGACACACGAGGATTCCAGGCAAAAGGATTCCAGGATTTATTTGTCCCGCAGCAAACCTCTCCCAGTGGGAGCAATGCCCTTGCACGGTCTCTCAGCAGAAGTTGCTGCTCATAAATTAACCCTGAAATCCAGCAACTTCTGCTCCATTCACTCAACTCAAAGACTTTTTTGGAACATTTTAAGTCCAAATCCTGCCTCTACAACCCCAAATCCATGCTGTATTAGAAAGCTCTCCCTAGAGCAAGCTTTCAAGTACTCCCTGAGGTTTAAAAATCAAGGCTGACAGAGAACCTTGGATACCATAAGGAAATAATTTTTAAATTTTTTTTTTTTTTTTTAAGTATCAAGAGCAGAATTAAGTGCTGACTTCGACCTCGTACTCTGAAGAATAAACTCCATTTCACTTCTTATTCTGGTCCCGTGTAATTTTTTATAGGAAACCCACCCACAAACGCTATCAAGCACATGCTGGTGGTCTTGTGGGGTTTAAGCTCACGTTTCCTTCAAGAAGCAGAAGACTCCATTTGGCTGTATGCAAACACGGCATCAGAGTCACAGAATGGTTTGGCTTGGGGAGGATCCTAAAACCCATCCACCCCTGCCATGGCAGGGACACCTCCCTCTGTCCCAGGCTGCTCCAAGCCCCACCCAACCTGGCCCCGGACACTTCCAGGGATCCAGGGCAGCCTCAGCACCAACAGTCAGGACTTTCTTCCCCGTATCCAATCTAAACCCACTCTCAGTTTGAAGCCATGTGCTCTGGGATGTGTAATTAGGGAATTTAAAGCAGATTTTGTTAAATGTAGGGTGCACATTTAGGATTAAGATCTTTGCTGTGAGGTTGAAGCATTATTTCAGTTTTTATTAGCCTTTAAAATAAGTTGCAGATACAGAAATGGATCCATACCTCAAAATCCCTCTGCAGGTCTCTGCAGGAGAGGCACTAACACTGCTCAAACAAACATCTGGAAAGGTCACAGGTGCTTAAAGAACAAGTTTATTGACAATATCGTCACAAATAAACAATCTAAAGAAAATTTCAGAAGTCTCTAAACTTAGAAATTTTAAAATTTTCTCATTGGCAAAATATTAAAAAAAAAAAAAGAAGTGTAAGATGTCACTATATTCTTAAACTTTCCTAATTTCAATATATTGGTTCAGTCCTTTAATTTGATAACACACATCCAACCCTTCAGCACAATGAAAATGAGTCAAAGGACAATTTTCCTTCTGCAAGGGGATCTCGATCAAGAAGTTTTTTTTTTTGCAAGCGTCTCCCTGAATCCTGTCTGCTCACAACTTGATAGGTAACATCACCAAGAAATACTTTATAAATAGTCCAACTGAGCCAAATTAATTCTGGCATTAACCAAAACCTAAATTTCCCCAAACAATACAAAGCAGACCATGTAGTACAAGAAACTATCAGCATGCATTTTAGAGGTCATTTTTGTACGTCAGGTACATGAACTTAAAACCAAAGAGGGACAAGTGTGATAAAAATGTACTCAGATATTTCATATAACATTAATATTTATTGCTTTATATGAATACTGTATTGAAAGCCCAAGCATTCAGTTTACACACAGAAATTATACAATTATATACCGTTTCACAATGGCAGTGAGCACTCATTACAATCTACAAAAAATCTACTTTACAGAAATTTAAAAATTCTAAATATCAAAAAGGTACAGTTGAAGAAACAGGTATAAATTTGGCAGCCAGTAATTGTGACTGGGAGGTTGCAGCTTGCATGTCTTTAAATATGGGAACTGGAAAATATCGAGTTTAAAGCCGTAGTTTGTGCTTTGAGCTGGTTTGAAAAAAATGTAACACTGGCTGTCAAAGTAGCATGTTCAAAAATATTTAGTTCACTTCCAAAACGTTATACAAATCGTGGTGACTCCTCTGCACCCCTAACCCTTGTAGCTCAGGAACATGACCAGGGTCACGTCTCCGTCCTTCCCATCCAGTGGTGTGATCAGCCCGATGCCACCTGCAAACCTTGGAGGAACTCTGAGACTTCTCTACAATATTCACAAGCTCCAAGAAGCACTCAAAAAGGCAAATACCTGCTCATTTCTTCCAAGGTGTTTTATTTTCAAACATTTCTTCTACAAAAGTTTAAGCTAATGTTTTGATTACAACGTTCTCAACATAAAGCACATTTTCTCATAAATAAATGAACTCCTTTCACTCAGGCACCTCAGAAGTATACAAAAATGTTGTCATTGGAACAGTTCTCTTGGAATGTGTTTACTCTGGTGTTTTCAACAATGTTAGTATTTTCAGGGTTTCATATGGGCCAGATTTCATGTGTTTTGTTTTTCCAGAGGCAAAGCAAAGTGCCTTGAGAGGTGAACTCAGTCTTTTCCTATAGAAAAAGTATTTGCTGTATTTATCTTATATAGAAACAGAAAAATATACCCTTTCCCCCTTAGAACAGCGAGGGTACACGGAGGTGTGCATGCTGTGTGGAGATGTGTGTGTGAAATGGAACACATTTGAAACACACAACGGAAGGTTTCTTGGTGTGTATTCAAACAAAAATCCGGAAACCAGCCTGAAACCCCGAATTTCACATGTCAAATGTTGAAACTGTAACCAAAATATGAAGTAACTGCTAGAGCTGTCAGAAAAAGACAAGACAAAAAGCTTTCTTGCTTACATACAACTAGGTGTGGTGATCTCCAAAAAAGTTGTCAAAATTATAATTACCTTCCAGTTTAAAAACTTTTATTCTAAATAAAAAAAACTATACACAAACCACTGATTTGACCAAACGAAAGTTCAGCGGTAAGCAGGACCTGAAGGAGCTGGTATTCACAGTTCTTATCATGTACAACTCTTTCAAGGTTCAATCCATGGAGAAGTTTATTTTACAACCTGCTTCTTTTTGTAAAACTAAAGGTCCACTTTATTACATAAAATTATTTATACAGTGTAAAACCGGAGCCTTATGGAAAATACTGCCTCTAAGTTTATTTAAATTAGTCTTGCTCCATAGGTTCATCTGCAGCTTCTGTGGCTTCATCGCTGTTTTCCATCGGGGTCTCTGAGGAGCTTTCTGGAGTTTCACTAGCATAGGACCCCAGCTCCTCTGTGTCACTGCACTCAGCTCCACTGGTGGCAGATGCACTGATGTCACTGTCAGCCGAGTGTAAATCCTTCTCTGCCCGTGGCTGCTCAGACTCCTCCATCTGATTGTTCTCCTCAGAGCTCTCTTCAGCCACACTCGAGGAGTCACTGTCTTTGTCTTGATCTTTTCTGTCCGGACCAAGGTTTCTGGGAGACATGAAGGGCTCTAGGAACAAAGAAAGTACAGTATTACCACGGGATTTTCCAACATACCCTCATCATGCTACTTTCCTCTCCAAGCTATGCTGAGCAGAACTTCCAAAGCACAGCGAAGGACAGGAAAAACAAACAAACCCCAATTTTATTAGCAGATGTAAAGAATCAGAGCCATCTCTGTCAGGATATCCAAACTATCCCAACATACAATTTAAAAAAAAGTTATTTTATTTAACAGGTAGCTTCACTAAGTTAAGTTTCACTGGATAAAGACAAAGTTTAAGAAGGAAATTTTTATGGCTTCCCCACATCCTCCACTTGCTTTCAGAAGCAGTTTCCTGGAAATTATGAAGCCATGGCTATTTCAGGTGTACAGCCATCATGATCCACAGGAACACTTACAAATACATGAGCCACGAAAAATAATTCAAAGGAAACTTTGAAGAATATGTAAAAAATAGATTAGTCTCTTCACTACAGTTACTTTTCTTTTTTAACTTAGGTACAGAGCCTGCCCTACAGTGAGATAATTTTTACTGTTCTAATAGGATATGGAGATATTGTTGCTCAGTCTCCTCAGTGAAAGAACATAGATTTATATCTGTATTTAAATAAATTCCATAATTAATAAAGACAGTCAAACAGAGCTATGACCCATCCCCATTCTGGAGAAAGGATGAGAACACCTGATGATAGCCTAACACAGGGATTCTTGAATTCTTGGTGCACCCTGATCTAATTCATGGACTCAGAAGATTTTAAGTACCCTTGTGTAAGTTTCAAATTGAGCGCAGGACCAAGGAAAAAGAAATAACAAAATTGCTAAATTATGTAAAATTGAAGCACAAACAAGCAGCTCTTCTTTAAGCACAACTGGGGACCTTCAGCAATCCCACAGCACTGGCCTCCAGCAAAGAAAATCCCAACTCCTTGGAAGTAAAAGAAGACAGTGAAATCTGGAATACCTTCCTCCTCTTCCTCCGTACAGTGCTGTCTGGCACAGGAAGCATCTTTTTCTTTATCCTGAGATGTAGAGGATGCTTCTGTCTCTTCCCCCATGCCTGAAGAGACTTCACTGGAGGCAGTTTGGTTTGGTGCATCTCTGGCTTCCCCTTCCTTGTCAAATTTAAGTCTTTTTACCTCACGTCCTTCTGCTTCTGCAGGATCATCCTCAGAGTGCTTATTTTTCACTGGGCTGCTCTGAGCACCTTCTGATTCAGATGCTGGTGATTCACTACAAGCAACAAAAGCAGATGTAGCTTTTACTGAAGACAAACATTCTGTACCTTGTCACACTTTAAGAAAAAAGTAGCAACCCCTTTGATTTAAACACATTAAGTGGTAACAACAGAATTTGCTCCACTTACTACATAACAAAACCTCAAAGTCATCACTCCTGATTTAAGATTCTATTAGGCATCCCTTAGAGGGTCAGTCTTTTTTAAACTATTTTTAAAACATAAATAAAAAGCCTGAGCTTCAAATACACTCCTCCTGACAAACCTGTGTTTCTTCTCCTCTGTTTGCTGCAAGCTGGGCTCTTTATGCTCTGAGCTGTCTGGCAAACCGTTGGTTGTCATGGGAGCTGACAACGAAACCTTCGTCCGACTCACGGGTCTGGGGGTCCCAGGGCCATTTACATTCGATCTTAAAAAAATAATAAACAAAAGTTATTCCAGCCTTTCAGCTAAGTCATTTGTTTCTACTTTGCAGAAAGTAGTTATACCCTTCCTTTAAAAGACCAACAACACTAAACAAATAGATGAGATTGAATAAAACGTTCCTTGCCTGCAACGTGCAGATTTGATAAAATAAATTTAAATAACAAAAAAAAAATTCTCAACAATGAGGTTAGATGAAAATACAGAGTACGTGGCATACATGCTCATGCCTCCTCTATCCCATTCCCCATTATCCCATGTCACAACTCATTTTTAAGGGTGCTTATTCCCAGAACTTCACTGCTTTGATCCAGTAAAAGTTAACCCCTGGAGCTAAACTCACCTGTCAGAGTACCCTGGTGAATTCCCGGGGAACATAACACCATTCATCCGATTTAAACTACTGGAATTATTTTTCCTAACAAACAGAACAACAAAATGTTATGAATAAAGGAACTTTAAATCACTTCAAGCTTGTTTGCACAGAATTTCCCAATCCCAAACTTACAAAGCCCCCACTGTCAGTCCCCAAGGGCTTTTTATTTATTCCCAAATTATTACACTTGCAGGCACCGTCCCTGCTGCTGACTGAACTACTGATAACAAAACCTGAACTCTGCATGTCTGGCTTTTAGATACAACTACTGACAGCAAAACAGAGACCTCAGACACACACATGCATCCTCCCTGTTACTAACACAAGCTTGAAGTTTCATGGGAAAGAGGATTATACTCACTCTGAAGATGGATATACACAGCTGACAACCATGACATTCTGTAATATACAAAAAACAAACACATCAGGAGTTCAGAAACAGAAGCTTCAGCTCTTGATAACATCCCAGAACTTTTAAGAGTTACAGATTTTGGTTCTGTCCGTTAAAATACTTCTGCTCCCTCTTACAAGATCAGGCCACAATTACACTAAAATTCAGGATTTTATTAAGTTTGTTACTGTCCTAACAAGACCAGCACATTAAGCCTCAGGCCTGAGCGTCTGTCATTTCTAACTGAGGGTTCTCTGGAGAATAAAGTTTTCAGAAATACTGAAGCATCCTATTGTGGAACCACATTCTCAAAGTCTCTTCCTGGCTTCTGAAGGATCCCACGTTCTGATCCAAGTTATAAACTGCCAGTTAAGACACCTGTGTGCTCTTCTGAAGGCACACTCTGCTACACCACAGGATTTAAATACTGGAACAAACAACACTGGAGGGAAGGGGCCTCCCTTCTTCTTCACCTCTGGATCTACTCTGAAACCAAATGTGGGAAGAAATTCCTGATCAAAAGATTCAGGGTGTTTCATCTGATCATTTCTAACTAGGACTCCGTTCAAAAACTGCCACCCTCCAAAACCTACAGGTGGAGTACTACACAGTGATTGGGAAACACAGCAGTTGCAGCCCTGAGATTAATTTCTGTCTGCAGTTATTTTAAAACTGCTTTTTGCTGCTGAAAGCTATGAAGCAAACTCAGACATTTAAGAGCAGCCATTAGCTGTACCTTGGCTCTGAGCCCCAAGGAAAGCAGCAGACCTTTGGGAGCAATTGGGAAGTTTTTAATTGGTGGCTGTGACTGTGGATCTGTGTTCTCTCTCAGAAAAATACTTACCTTTTCCACACCTCTTAGAAATTTGTCTGTTCCTGTGTAATTCCTCCTAGGATCTGTCAGCAACTCACAGAGTCGCTGGATAGTGAAGGGGATGCTGCAATGAAATAGATTTGTAACAATTTAATTTTATTTTAATAAGTACAACTGTTAGGAAGCAACAACATTATCGCTTTCTTGCCCTTACTGAGAAGGTGGAACAAAACCAGTACTGGAATTTGTTACCATGAGCAGTACTGGGTGACCCCAAAAGGCTTTCTTTCCCCCTACCTTATACAAAGCTGTTTCCTTTGCTCACCACCACAAAAACCAAGTTGAATCCTAAACGCATCATCCCACAACTCACAGGATTTATTTAAACAATGAGAAGGAAATCGGATCATCAACAGTAAACTTTCTGACTGTACTATTCCAATACACAGAACAGAAATTGTAAGGGATTCAAAACAAATTTGAGTCATACACACTAGAGCTAAAACAAGTCTCAACTTGTAGTTTATTTCAAGTTTTACAAAACACAGTTACAGAAGAAGCAGTAAGTGTTGGAATTAGTAGAACCATTATACTTCAGCTGTTACAAATAATCTACAACTTTTTTTTTTGCTACAACTGGACAATGTACTCATCTATCAAGGGACAGATCAGGAAAAATAAGTAATAATAATAATAATAATAATAAGTGATGTATAAGCCCATAGGAACCACATAAACACATTTTTGGTTTTGACAATTCTGCACTCAGTTTCATCCTTGGTGAAATGAGAAACTGACCTTTCAGACAAGGAACACTTTACAAACAATTCCCAGTTACCTGAGGTGTCACACACTTTCAATCCAAGTTCAGTGTCACATTTTAACAAACTTCTGTCAAAAATATTTCCATAAAATTATGAAGTACCATGCATTTTATAGTTAACTATTGGAAGTTGAAGCCATAAACATTTAAGAAGTTATCTAAGATTATTATCTGATAGAATATAATATTTATGAATCATTTTGCGGTTGGGAATACAACTGACACCAAATCCAGAGCAGCATCAATCCAGACTGACATGCATGTGTGTGTATATCCCTATACTGTAAATTTTTGTAAATTCTGAGTTTATTAATTTCTGAGGAAGTCAGTACATGGTATCTCCAGCCTGTGTCATGAGCTAACTCAGCCTGGATCTCCAGCTTTGCTCATTAGCTAAAAAGCCACATTAGAGATGCCCAGATCTCCACCGGCTCAGTGCAAAGAGGTCAGCACAGCTCCAATTCATCATCCCACATGACACTTCACTTTAACTAAAAGCCAGTAGTACTCAGAGAGTGACTAATATCAACAATTTAATTATGTTCTACAGAACTGCCTGTACATCATGTTACTGAGGAAGTCCTAATCCTCAACAAACCAGAAAAACCACAGGAACAAGTGTTCCTTCTGATTCAGTTTATTACATGAAGGCTCTTAAGCTTGACAATAGTTCTGGCATTATTAATTTCCCTTCTCTTGCTCTTCATTGGTCAATCAGCAATCTTTGACACCCAAATTCTTCATGAAATCATCAAGTTTAGAAGAGACCTTTAAGATCAAGTCCATACTCACAATATTCAGCTTCTGCACAGTGCCTTCTTTTAACAAAATTCCCAACTTTTAAGTCACAAAGAATTTACTTGATCTGTTAATCTTTCCATATAGATAAAACATTATGTTGATCTTACTATTTCTTGTGATGGTTATTTTGGTTTTGGGTTGGAAATTCCTAATTAAAGAGATTTTGCTATTTTTTAATAGAATAGACAGTCCATTCAAAAATCCATTTATTCAACAGAAATAAAAACATACACATTTTTAAATTATTCTCCATCAGCCAGATCTGTAAGACATCCTGGGGAATCAGTACCTGGCTAATTTGGGTTTAGCTGTACTTTTAACTGGTCCCCTGGAATGCTGTGACATGAAGTGTTATGGAACATCAGTGCAGTGCTAATTCCCCAAGTACAACAGAAAATTCAAGAAATGTGCAGCTTGCAACTAACTCCAGAAGGAAAAGCTGTGTTCCTATTTTACTCTCAGCTATAACAAGTTAAAAAGAAAAAGGCAAAAGCCAACTAATTTCCCTCCAAATTCTTCCCAGCAAAGTGAACTTCGTGCATCGAGCAGCAGATGGCACCCGGTGTCACACAATCACCCCTCTGCATGGAACTCCTTCAACACTTACAAATGCTTTTAGTTGACAAAACCCAACGTTAACTTCACCTCAGGAACTCTTTCTGGTGAAAAAACGATTCTTTTTAAATAGTTCAACAAGGTGATTTTAAAACAGAAGCAATTTAAATTGTAAATCTATAAAGGGACACCAATGTAAAGTTTGTGAGCAGTACAAGAACTGATTGTAAATACTCAGAAATTTAATTAGCTCAGCACATGAGCTGCATGAATAGTCCTGATCTGCCTACTTAAGGTAACCACTTAAAATTCTATACCAACACACTCAAAACTGCACTTCCCGCACTACAGTCCAGAGTGAATTACAAACAAAAAATTCATTTGGATGGGACTGAAGAGGGATCTGAGAAAATTATTTATAACAGCTATATTAATTTGTTGCCAAAAAATCCCCCAAAAACTGAATTTGGATTATGATCCATTTTATTCATGCTGTAAAAACTTCTCTGTCATCAGAGATCCCCAATAACTTAGAACTTGGAACTTCCTTGTTTCACTAACAAAGGATAAAAAAATGGCAGAAGCTCCTACTCCAAAGCAATTGTAAGAGAATTATAAAGAGAATCTGGCTCTGCAGACCTGTGCAGACATCATGTCAAATAAGATACAGCCAGGTTAAAAGAGCCAGTTTGTGCTTTCTTTAAAAGGCACTTCTGCTAGAAAGACCCCAAAACAGGGGTCATTCTTAATGTGTTACTTCTTTGACTCAAATGAAGTTTTTACAAATTTGCTACTTTGAATGAACTCTTTCCCTCTCTCTTAAACAAACGCTAATAAAAATGTCCCAATAATAAAGTCACATCAAGTAGGTTCCTTGTCTGCCCTGGTATCCTGAAATGACATCCACAGCTCTAAAGAAGCCTGGATATACAAATAACAAAACCCAAAACCTGCTGCTGCTACTTTTTGAACAGATCTCCACACGATTCAGCTTTTACAGCCACATCCTCCCTGTGGGGTTTACAGGATTTACTCAATGAACCACTCTGCAATCCCAGATCCTGACACATCCCCAGGCATTATTTCCTTTAAGGTAACTAATGGATGCAGTTTGCTTCCTCAAAACCTGGGAGTTTCACTGCGAAGTATGAGGAAGCTGAGCACCCCGAGTGTTGCAGCAAAGGATGAAAATAGCACAGGCACAGCCTAAGCTCCAGACTCGTCATCCAGAGGTTTGTTCAGTGCACTTGGGAACAACAGCAGATAACAGCAGCCCATTCATTAGCTGTCCCTGGGAGAACATTACCCATTTTGTGGGCAATGAAGCATGAACAAAAAGCTGGGGGAGGCGGGAGAGAGGCAGACTTGAGCATAAAGGATAGGTTTGTTTTTAAATTCCTGCAGTGAAGCAGCCCGGTATAAATATTGGGGAGCTGAGAACAAGCTGAATTTCACATTCTGAGAAGTCCCCTACATGAGAGCAATTGTGGCAGGAAGAGGAGATCTGACTTAAGACTCTTAAACTGCAAATAAATGAAGTAGCATGGAACAATGACATTATAAATTATAAATACAGCATCAAAAACAATACTAAGGACATGTCAGTAGTACCTCTGAACCTGAAATTTCAGAGTATCAGGAAGGCAAGATTTAGAACATGCCCATTTATCAAGAAGCTGAGAAAAATGCTGTAAGTCTCTTAACAAGCACTGAGCACCACAAGCAGGATGACTCAGCTTATGGCAAGTATGTAATCCAGTTTAACAATAAAAATACTATGAAAGCTAGTAAAAAGGACACACCAAATAAGACAAAAACATCAGGAGCTTTATTTGAAAGGAAACAAAAACTTCCAGAATTAGGAAACCAGCAAAGGGCACAGATACATTTCAATCTAGGACACTGTCAACAGATCAAACACCCCACATCCTTCATCAGAATTACTTCAGCTATAAATTTGAATCTGGCATCATTTAGTAATTCCAACCCAGGTACACCTTTGCCTCCTGATCACACCCTGTTTCTCAAAGCATGATTTCTTCAAAAGCCAGTGAACTGCCACAAAATAATCAGGAACTGAACACCAGAAGACCTCTTTCCATTTGGTGTTTCAAAATGC